>NC_137581.1:73867108-75085858 GCF_963210335.1 Falco punctatus | reverse complement strand
GTAAAAACTGTGAATGTGTGCAACAAAAATGAGGAGGGGATGAAAATGAGGAATGCACAAAAATGAGGAGGGCTGGGAGGGCAGAAGCAGTGGCAGGAATGAGCTGGTCATATCAATCTACCACACATGTGGTGGGTTTTAATATCACAAAATATTTATTGGCTTCAGTTCAGGAAATCCAGAAGAGACCAGAGTTGCCTGACCATCTTCCCAGCCACCAGCATTCAGTCTTCATTTACTCATGGCTTCCTCAGTTTGGGCAGGGGTCAAGCAGGGTGGGATTATCTCCCTGCAGCAGACAGTGGTCCCCCCACCACTGGCCCCAGTGTAGCAGGCTCAGAAAACAGTGAACAAAACCTACTCTGACACTCACTCTACCGGACCATGCAATTTTCCTGATAATATTTCCATACTTTTCAAGCACAGGGAGGTGTGTTCTGTGCTCACATTCATATACGTACCTCCCACCTCCTGGGAAGACTTTGGAGATCAATCTAAGGCTAAAATGCTGCCTGTGAGAAGAAAGAGAGCTCGACATGGGCTCTGAAATTTTGTATATAGGCATTCCAAGGGAGGCAGCTGACTTTCTGAAGGGGGGCCCATCCAGACATACCTGTGAAGTCCATGAGTTCTGCAAGTTTATGGTTCCTCCAAAAACCTGTGTGTTTTAGTTTGAGCAGCGATATCGGTGTTGAAGCCCAGCCTCAAGTGCAAAGTATGTATTTCACTTCTATGAGAGCATTCTCAACCCTCCTAAAGCCCAAAACTTACTGTTACTCTTGGTGAGGCAGAGACTTTTAAGCTGTATCTGACTAGACTATAGCTGTGTAGGTGTCTTTAAAAGAGAGGAAAAACATGCAGTAAAACCAAGATTTCCTACAGTGAGGGCTGGGGACCTGGTTCAACAGTCGTTATCAGACAAAAAGCTGTTGTCTGCCCTCAGTCTCACCAAAGACCCTTTCAATAACTCCAGTTCTTCGTCAGCCATTGCCATGGGGAGTGGAAACATTTCCACCTTCAGCACTGTTTCCTGCACCCCAAGCAGGTGCCTCTATAAAAGGTAAAGCACACTGACAAGTCACGTTTGCCTGGTAGAAAGCAAGGAAACCTGACCCCAGGAGTGCAGCAGGTACCAGAAGAAATATAGTCACAAAACCTTAATGGGAGGTGCCTTATTTCCTCCAGAAAACATGTTCCTGACATTAAGCTTTTGGAAGCCTGCTCTGATCTTCCAGAAGTTGTCCTCCCCTACGTGAATGTGATGGATACCAAGGGGATTGCTTTACCTCTTCATTCTAAAAAGCAGGAGGAATGTTCACGTTACTTGACATGGACAAGGTGGATTCACTAAGAGGATGATGAGAGAAAGGTGCTGTTTTGGTGCCTGATGCTAACTACCCCAGGCTCAAGGCTACAGAACTTGTGGACACTCAGCTTCCCCCCTCCTGCTCCTACTGGTAGCATGAAATCTTACCAAATTGCTGGAACCTTAAAGCTGCACAAGCCTGGGTTGAAAGCCATACCGTAAAGATTGCATAGGTCTAAATGTCCAAAAACATCAGATCCTGAGCCTTAGGAAGCAATTCCTGGATTTGGCATCTGACTGGGACAGCTGAGGGGCTTCCCTGGCAAAACTCTAATCTGCCTTTTTCAGGAAACCAGATTGTTCTCCAAGTTAATGAATTTCTGGTTCTCTGTTTATAGAGACCAGGTTGTCAAGCAGGGAGATCTTATGAAGGCTATGAAGAATTTTCAGAGCATTCCCTGCCAGAAGTATAAAGTCTGTTCTGAAAGCTCAGGGCTTGGCTATCCTGAAGAAAGGTGTTCAGCACACAGCCTGTTTTCCAAGATGTGGCTAGTAAAGGACAAACCCACAGGCAGCTGAGAGAAAACCTTGTCAGCAGTTCATGTGAAATGTTTCAGAGAAGATGTTTTTAGCAGCTTGGTTTTGCCTGGGAACTGCAAGCACGCTGCAGAAACTCTTTTTCCCTGCTTATAGTGATAAACAACATGTGGGAAGATTGACCAGTTTGGCGTAGACAAGAAGTGGGTGAGATGTGTCCTGCATCAGTTAGGGTCTTGCTGGCATAAGAAAAAGAGCTTGGTTGCTCTGGCTCACATGTCTGCATGCCCTGGGTCCCAGTTGTTGTGATGGCTGCTGGTTTAACTAAATGGAGGGGAAACATCTGGAGTGCTGTATCAGGGTAACCTGCCACCATGTGACTAGATGGTGTGGTTGGGCTGCAGTGGGTAGGGCACCCAGCAACTGTCCCGGCTGCAGGGCATGGGCAACACTAGAAGGACAGAGGTGGAGGTGAGAGAAGGTGAGGTCACCACTGGGCAGAAGGAAGGGAGAAGTCTCCCCACGAGCTTGGAAAGCACCTTAGGGGTACCCATGCTGCAGATGGAGAGCCCACTGGCAATAGCAAGCTCAACAGCTGCTGGCAGGGCACCCCTCTGGGAGCGGCAGGCATGTCCCCGGGCACACACTGGCAGCTCTTCCAGGGCCCATCCCATGTAGGAGAAATGATCCTGCATCCTTGGAGTCCAGGAGCCTGACCTGGCACTGACTAGATGATCACCTTTTAATAATGCTGCAGAGATTATATTGATTTTCCAGGCTTTAATCACAAGGAATATTTTAGTCATTATGTAGCAGTAAGATTTAAAGCCTTGGTTTGCTTGTTCAGTTTTAGCAGGCAGACAATTCCCAGCAGATCCGGAAAATTTGATATATGTCATCTTTTGAGCCGACACAAAATGCACAAAAATGAGGTTGTTTCACCTCTGCATTAATGCTTCCATCTCACAGACTAGCACTCACTGACACGAGCAAAGATCAGCTCACAGAACCAGCCTGGGCAACTGAAAGTCCCAGTGCTATACTTAAAGCCTTTAAATTGTATATACGACCCAGTAGCGTTTACCTAAAACACAAAACAAAAATAGGGAAGTAGATATGTTAAGAACAATGCTTCTAGCTGGCTGAAAGCAGGGTTGTCTGGGGGGGGGGGGGGCTGGCGCCCTCATCCTCCCTACATTGTTGCAGGGTGTAGAGGGAGCTGCTTATTTTCTGCCTGGCAGAAAATGGGGAGAACACACAGTTGGGAAGGGCATAGGGGAGCCAACAGTATCTTTGAGCACCTCCAGCTGGGAGAGGAGGAACCTAGTACTGATGCCAGCATGCTCTGAGCCCAGACACACATGCTAAGCCCTTGAGTACTGGTCAAGCACCCACACATCTAAAAGGAAAGGTTTGAGCAGAACGGATATACTCTCACTCCTGGTCCGTTTTGCAGTATTAAATCTCAGAATGAGAGAGAGCATGATCTGTACAGACTGGCTTTGGGTACCAGAGAAGCTGATTTGGTATGGGAGGTATTAATGAAGTGCCATCAAATGGGATGAGGCAGCAGGGGTGTGCTGATGGCTCCCATGTACCTTTCCTTCAGGTAACCTCCTCTCCCTGTTCTAGTGCCGTGTCAGGGCAACACTGATGCCTTCATGACCAAACCTACTTAACATAAGTGGGGCTTATCATGCCAAGGGTGTCACTTATGCTGAGTCAACCTCAACAGTGTATCCTAAAAGGAAGAAACTCTAGACTTTCTGTCCCTTTTCAGACCCTATGATGCTTTCTTTTTTTTTTCTTGATTTTTTTTCTTTTTTTTTTTTTTTTCTTAGAGCCTGCCTGTGTTTTGTCAGGCTGTTGTCTGTGAGAGGAGAGAGCCTGCCTCCTCCACTCACAAAACTCTGACTCTTCATTCCCAGCCTTCATGAGCTGGTGGTACTGGGGCCAAAGGGTACACAATGGAGTGAGTGGTTTGGCATTTCTCAGAGCTCAGCCACCCAGCAGGAGCAGCAGGAAAAGGCCACCCACCTCTTATGGTAGTAGCCCATACACTGAGGGTAACATCACTAGTAGGGCAAGGGCTGCAGACAGATGTGTCACAGGACACAGATTATGTATGGCTAGTCAGGTTGCCCCTAAAGCTGTGTGTTTTCCCATAGGAGGTTTTTCAGACCAATCACTCATTTCTCCAGCAGAGTCTGCAGCAGGATCCATGCCAGAGCGCCATGCCAGCTCTGCTTTGCTAGCGGCACAGGTACAGTGTGAGGCTTGCAACCACCACCCCATACGTCAGCTGGAGATATATGCCAAGGCCTCTGCCACCTGGGCTCTGGCTACCTTCTGTATCACTGCTGATGCATCCTTTGGGGGCTACATTGCTAATGCAGAGGATGAGTCCAAGAAAGAGGTAAAGTCCACTGACGGTCATGGCCAGGGTGTTGTGACCATGTCTTACCATGTACCTGGATGGGATGGTTCTCCATGGGAGCAAACCCTCTGAGTCCTCCAGAAAGCCTTCAGTTCGAGTAGGTTGGGGCTAACAAAACTGGACTCTTACACTGACAAGACAAAGACACCCCTTACCCCAAAAGTCTTACACACACACACACACACACACATCAAACCCTCTGAAGTATCACCTTTACCTCAAGAGATTTACTCTGTCCTTTCACATATGTTCTCATTCCAGCCCCCTCAGCTTGCATGCATTTCACCAGCTGCCTTCTCTTTCTGACATTATAGGGCCCTATATATTTTTGTTCCTACTTTTGACAAATTTTACTATTTGAATAGTTGCTTTTTGAATAGATGTCTGCTCAAGCTGGTTGCTTGGAAAACACCAAACCAAGTGGTTAGGACGTTTACAGAAGTATAAGTCATGGAGAAGAACAACAAAACAGAAATATTCTGTGCAAATATAATTTTTTGACATTTCCCAAACACAGAGGTGTAGGGCTTTTCACAGGAAAATATGAATGAACTGAGTCTGGCAAATGGCTGTTTGTTGGGGCTTTGTGTTTTACTGCCTTTTCAAAAATGCAGCCAAATCTGGAGAAATTATAACATAATTATAAGAGTTTTGCACGTGTTCAATAAAGCCTTTGTCAATTTTAGCAATTTAATTCCCTGAAAATTGTTGGTTTGGGGTATGCTCCAGTGTCAACTATGACTTTTGATACATTGGCAGGGAAAAATCTCTGCAGTTACAATTTTCTTTTGGCTGATGGTGAAGTCTTTGACTTGGATTGAACCTGCAGAAGAATGTCGTCTCTTCTGCTACCAGTGACCCATGGGACAGAGTCTGCCTGGCTTAATGTCAAGAGGATGATAATTAGCCTGCTTGGAGGTGAGGAAGGAGTGTAACCAGAGGAGGAAACTGGGATGAAGACTTGGAAACAAGCACAGAGGAGTGAGAAAGTTGGTGTGGGAGTCAGAGCTGAGAGACCTGGGGTCTGGCCCAGGGAACCTTGTGAGGTGAGACCAGAAATGATCTGACCAGGGCTGGGATGCAGAACATGGATGGGGGGAGGAGACAACAGGGGGGCCAAAACAGGGACATGAAGCCAGAGATTTGGAAGAGGCTGGATTTGGGGAAAGGGCAGCAGGAAGGGACAGTCCAGGACAAGTCCTGCCTGAGGATGGACAGGGCGAAGAATTTGCCTCAATAGGAAATGTGTTGATGCTCAGACATGCGGAGTGTTTCAGCTGCAGTTGGCAGCAGTGGGGGGGATGCTTTGGACTAATAAAATACGGGTAATACCAGGATACTATAAAATAATAAAGCCCCCTAGTTAGTTACTTCTTTTGATTATGACCCTGTGCCTCAGCGGAGTCAGGCAGTATCTTCCCTTTCCCATCGTCTACCGCACTTTACATGGGAGTGGTGAAGATAAATACTTGCAGGGCACTCTGACACTTCTGTGTCCACGGAAAAGCCCACGAGGACACAAATAATTCTGCACAGAACAGAGCCAGAATAGTGTCTAGTAAATAGGATGTATGGCTACACACCAAACGGTGATAGGAAACTAAATACTGAAAACTGCTCTCTAAATAAGTGTGATCGATGTTGAGTAAGGAAAAGGTCTCTGAGAATGTGTGAAACTCACAAACCCCAAAGGAGATGGGGTGCCCGAGCACCTTCCCTTCTGTCGTGTCACATCTGTTGGACAAGTAGGCTCCCCGGGGGGTTGTGGTGGGGTTCCTGAGGACAGCTTTGAGGCACAGTCCTCCACCCCCACAGGCAGGAAAGTCCCTGCCAGTGTCTGCCTAGGTCAGGGCAAGGGAGCAATGACAGCCAACACCTTTGAACCCTGGGACAGGTGTTGTGAAAGGAAGTTTTGGGAGGAATTATGGCAGAGCAAACTAATCCCAGTAGGCAGTTCTTGCAAGCTCTTGCCAGACACAGGAAACTGTCCTTTGATAGAGCTGAAGTCACCATGGAGAAGACTTGCCTGCAACTTCAGTGAATGGTTAGTATAATTTTCTTTCTGAAAGTGCCCTTCTTTCCATTCTTTCAGCTTTTCACTTGTGAGCATTGGTTTGTCAGCTTCAGTTTTATTTCCAGGTCATGTTGACACTACCCTGCCTTGCATAGAGTTTTTAAAATCTGCATGTGGCATTTTTTCATTTTTGGGTGGAATGGGGCTACAGAGCCATTTGACGAGGTGAGTCTGCCAGGGGACAATGTGAGCACTTCCCCAATACCTCTCTGCTCTTTTACACTTCTTGGACCTTTGCACCACTGTTGTGAGAGTCTTCCCATTTGTCCATCCCTCCCTTCGTGCATGACTAGCTCTCAGAGCAACTTTCAGACCCCGTTCTGCAAGTTCTGCTACAACTGTCTCTAAAAAGAATAATTTAGCATATTGTCTGCCCTGCAGCATATGGTAAGATGAGTGGTACAAATGCAGAGGGCATTTCCTTATCTCAGTTGCCATCCAGTTATTCTCCATCTTAAATGGGCTGCTGTAGGACCAGTACAGGGGCCGTATCCAGAATGAGGGAGCCCATAGAAAGCCAGGAGCAGTGTATGTAGTGCACAGAACTCAGATCTTCCAAAATAGATAAATACATTCTTCTTGAACAGGTTGCATCCTGGAGTTTCTGCTGTTTCTGCCAGGCAAGCGTACTGAATCTCAGTCAGATGTGGTGATGCTTGGTGCTGTTTGTCCGCTGTCTGGGAAACCCCTGTACCCCGTGATGGGTACAGGGCACTGGGAGGAAAAAGGAGGGCTGACACTGGGGAGTTTGGTGGCATGTTCAACTCAGTGCTGTGCCTCATCATTTCAAAGTGATTTCTTGTTCAGGATTGTGTTTGTGTCTAAAGTAGCACTTGTAATTCAGCTGCTGATGTTGAACATTGCTGCTGCAAGTACAAATGGGTTTGTATTTCATCATGTCTCACAGTCTGTAGATACAACGCTACATCACTTCTGATTGAGTTCATGTGGTTTAATATATCTCACTTTACAACTTTTCAAAACCTTACAGACACAACAAATGCTCTTACTTTGACTGGCATTCAAACCACATTTTTTTCCCACATCGTTGTGTTGCATTCCCAGATTGCCGAGTGTTGCTCCTTGCTGTGTTACACTGGGAAGACATTTGAGGCTGAAGCAGCCACAGAAACTTCAGTTGCCTTCTCCATTGCAAAACTGCTTTTTGTCTAGTCCTAAACTTAGACATAGCTGCAGAAAAGAGGTAGGAGACCCAAATTAGCACAACAGAGTCAGTGATGGGAGTGGATGGCAAACAAAAGGTACCTCCACATTCAGTGGCGAAGTAAGATAACTTGCACCGATATAGCCAATACTTTGTGTACGCAGAATAAGCGTGAAAGACACTGGGAGATGGATTAATTTTCCCTGGAATAAGGTAACAAGTGTTGAAGTGTTATATTCTTCACCGATGCAGCTCCCTTGACTTTGCTGGAGCTTTATGTTTTGTTAAGCGTAGAAGAGGGCTGTTTATCCTGCATTTCCCATTACTTGCTTCTCTGACCCCGCTCTGCCATGGAGCTGGAGCTGTGCACATTTAATCCAGCTGCTGGCTTCTGAGAACCGATCCGTACTCAAGTTTTCATACTAATTTAACACTGCCAGGTTAGAATTAGAGTAGTTAAAATGATCCATCCTAAGAAGCTAGGCTGATAGTAGCAAGAGATGTGTAAATCTTGTGCAAACAGTGCCAATGCAGCATTTGAGGTAGCCCTCTGCTGTGTTCATTTTTTGTAACCAAGTTGGGGCAAGCCGTGCTGTTTTGTTACTCAACACTGAATCTGACATCTGATGTCTGCCTCACACCTTTGTCTCTGGCACAGCTGGATTTAGCCCAGAAGCACCCACTGGACTTGCACCCTTTAGTACTCATTTTCCGCCACTCGGTACCTTATTTGTGAGAGTCCAAAAGGGCTGTAAAAAATCAATCCTTTGATACGACAGCCCTTTGCACAGACAGGTACAAGATGCCGTGTGAGGTGCAAGCAGTAGGGCATCACACTGCTGCCCGTTGGCTTGCATGTGGTTGAATTTGGCCTGCTGCTACAGTAGGAGTCGGTTAGCGGGTTTCCTAAATATTACGGCAGACTTGCATTTGCAAGCCTGCTCGCTGCTGCAGCTGCTTCCACACCTGTCTATTAATAGCTTCCAAACGAGGATTTTTTTTCCCTGAAAGTTGCTGCTGCAAATTCACTTCGCAGGGTGACTTGATTATCCATCCCAGTTATTAGCGCAAATCTTGAGTTAGACCTTTAAGGAAACACAGCGAGGTATCAGTTGTTAACTTAACACAGCTCTGCAGCTAGGATGAGAGCTAAGGTCGTGACCTTATAATGGTCAACCAGCCTATTAGTTTAGCAATGCAGGACTCAAATGTCATTTCAGCACTGGTTGGATGCTTGAATTTATTACCCAGAAAGCTCCTTACTTGAAAATGATAGGATTTTTTCTACCAGCTGCTAGAAGTCCTCTTTTTAAAAATAATAGCTACAAATCTGCGCTTTGAAAGTTCTCTCTGCGCTCCTTAAATGGTAGGGTGACCTATGGCGAATGAGTAGGCAGAGCAGGTACGGCAAATCATTCAAACCTGCCGGCTTCAGAAAAAGGGGGGAAAAGGCGAGATAAAGGAAAAAATGCCAATCAAATTTAAATGATGATCCCATTAAATAATGATTTTCTTTCAGACCGCAGCTTTCACGGTTTCCACATTTTATGGTTATGTTTTACAGGGAACAAATTCTGTCCCTTTATTTTCTCCCGCCTGCCCCCCCTTGTTATTAATTTGTGATATTCTGCGATAATATTTTTTTTTTTTTGGGGGGGGGGTGGCGCTGGGGGGAAGAGAGAGGAAAAAACCTGACCAAAAAAATCTTGCTGTATTCAGTCCCCTGAGAATGTTGGGTCGAGTTTTTTGATCCCTGTTGCTCATTGATTTGAGGGCTGATGTAGTGCAAGGGGTCCCTATTAGTGGCGTCTGTCACTGCTGTAATGTTTTTGTTATTTTTCCTCATTTGTTCGCTCTGACATCATGTCATTACAGAATGGTGCTGTTCAGGCCCTGCCTTGGCTGTTCGTTAGCGTGTGTTTAATGAGCAGCTTAATTGAGCTGTCTACTAGGCCACCTGTCACCCTCCGGACTTATTAACATACTAATGGCCTGACATTGTATTCTCTGACAGGCAACAGGGTTTACTGATTTGATGTCTGGACATGGGGATTTTATGCAGGAATGAGAGAGGATATTGGGAAGGAGGTTTAAAAACGCAAATTAACTCTTTGGTATCTATGTATTTATGGCTTGCCTGTAAAAGTTCAACACAAAGTAGCAGGGGGAAACGGCCCTGCTTAGCAAGCCCTACTTTGTCATTGCAAATGCAGCACGTTTCTTCAGAAGCAAATATGCTTGGTGTAAGAAGAGCAGGCTTTACTTCTATTACAGTATTATTGTTGTTGCTGCTTCAAAGGAGAAATCTTCTTAAGCACAGAGGAAAGTTTTGTGACTAGTCTTTTCTCTACTGTGGCTAAACAAATGAAAGGCAAGAAATTTCCAGTTAAGGGATTTAAGTGCATGACATTGTTCCCACCTTTTAAAGCCAGATGAAGACATTCATTGCCAGTGAACACTGTGCTGAATTGTAAAGGTTCAAAGAAATGGCTTAAGTGCATGCAAGTTTAATAAAAACACTTGTTTTGATTTGGTTGTTTTTTGTTGTTGTTGTTGGTTGTGTTTTTCTCCAGCAGAGGAGAAGCAGACCTTCTGTCACAAGAAAACTTGGGTTACCAAGCAGATAACAGATCCAGATGGGGTGGCTTTAAGTCCAGCACTGTAGTAAATCCACCTCATATGCATACTGCACACCCAGACATGGGGCCATATCTTTGGGTGGTGGGGCTTTTTTCTTCCATGAAGGAAAGGCTTGTGCTGGGTGGGGCTCACCAGACCTTGGTGCAAGTCCAACCATTACTTTCTAGCATTCAGAAGAAAAAGAAATCCCACTACAAGCAAACGCAGTGTGAAGGTGAACCCTGAGGAGCATGGTTTCGGCTGTCAGCTGTTTGCTGGTGGGCGGCATCACCTTGCATGGGACTCAGCCAAGAGCCCAAGCAGCCATGGGGACCCAGCCACAGAGAAAACACATGGGGTTTTGATCCCTCAGCTGCCCGGCACCATCCTCATGGATGCCCACAAATGAGTCAGGACATGGGGCAGGAAGAAACAGACCACATGGGGCAAGAGTGGTCCCCACTGCCAGTGCAGAAGGACTTGTTAATTCACTGTGAACCACCTCAACCCTCTCTTGAGCAGTTTGATGATGAGCAGCTGGTTGTGTTTAAGCATAATAGGACAAAATAGCCACATTTTCAGCAGCACAGCAGAGCTAGGTGGGAGGAGTCTTATGAAATATCATCCGGTGGTGACAGGCTTATTTTGGTGTGTCTGATTGAGTAACAACCATCTAGATCTCTCCAGCTTTAATGGGCCAGCACATGGCTAGTCTTCCAATTTTTCAAACTATGGATGGTCACAGATTTTAAGATCAAGGTGTCTTTGTGATTGTACAGCACAGTCCCCCTTAAAGCACCATTTGTAGAACCCTGTCCATCGATTGATTTCTGATGCTGGTAACTCCTGGCTGAGCCAAGGCATGTCTCTCATTATCTGAGTGAGACGCAGGCAGCATGCATGAGAGGGAACTGGCTAGTACTCAGCTTCAATGAAACTGCCCTTAAGTGGTCTAGGAGGGCAGCTGACAGTAATTATATTTCTTGTCTTGTGGGGAGGAGGAGGTAATTTTGGTAAATTCTGCCAAAGTCTACTTTCTGGAGTTTGGTCAGAATCCCAGGTTGCTTCAAACAACAACAGTGACCAGAGCAGGTATTTTCCATCTGTCTCTGGCAAAGAAAGCTGCTTGCTTTCCCCGTGGCTGTGGATGTCGCTGATGTGATCTGCGCTTTTTGCCTCAACTAGATTAGATTCTGCATTGGGCTCCCTGCAAAATCAATGCAGAAAACAAAGCCAGAATGAAACAGAGGCTTGCTTACCTCCCAGGCACACCCAGATGAGCTTTAGGGCCTTCAGTTACAACACAGGGGGTAAGTTTTGATTGTCAGAGCTTGAAACGGCCTGTGGTCTTCCCCCTGGGAAACCATCTGCAGCCCTTGTGGTGCCGCAGCAGGGACGATGAGCAGAAGAGGAAGAGCTGCTGGTGTAGGGCTGTCCTCTGGGGACTCCCTTGGGTTTGAGTTCACGCTCCATCACATTGTGGGAAGAAGCCAGTTCACATGGAACTTAAAAGGCTGCTACTGCATTCTTCATTCCAAGCGGGTGTCTCAATGGCACTGAGACTTGTGGGCATAGTTTCTTTGGAAAATGACAGGGAGCAAAGGCTTGCTTTGGCTTCTGTCTTGTCTGTTGTATATATGAGCAAGAAGGAACACAAATATATTCTCCTCACTTAGATGAGATTTACGAGCACTGAGGATCATTGTGTGTTACGCAGGCTGAAAAGCACAGTCATTTCTTAAGAAAAGGAGTGTGCCCCTATGTGACCAGATGGGTGGTGGTTTTATGTATTAGTTCAATCTAATCAAGCACATGCAGCCTGAGTCTGGGCAGTATTTGCTGGTTACCTTGTTTCACACCTTTTGGGCAGGAGTCCCACCTGTGCTGTGTCCGATTGCTCTAACAGGGCCATACAGTGGCCATGGGCATGTCTACACACAACCTAGTTCAGGCTCTTCTGAAGGCATCAAATTCTGCACAATTCTGGTGCAATGCTCCCCACAGCCTAAGTCTGCACATGTATTTTATTTACCACTGGTAGTCCCTGGTGTGTATCTGGATTATGCTGTGGTACATCTACATGCAATGTAACACCTTATGACCTTCTGTGTGTACTCATTTCTATACCCTTTCTTTCATAGATCCAAATCACACCTTCTGAAGTCAGCGTGAATCAGGTAAGCTCATCAGAGATGCCATGAGCCAGGAGGTAAAATAATATACTTGCTGGACTAAACACCTGTGCAGTTTTGCACTGATAAAGAGCAAAGTTCAGTTGGGTGTGACTGCTCAGACCGACATGACTGATAGTGAAAAATTTCACACCATGAACCACTTCAGGGGCTGCTGAAGAAGCAGCAAAAGTCAGCATGTGTTGGCAATGCATTGAGCTTTAAGAGGAAGGCAAATTAATTTCCTTATTAGTTTCCAATTAGTTAGAAAAGGACTTCAGGCATCACCTCTGAAGCTCCAAATGCTAGATTTTTCGTTTTCAGTAAAATTGCTCATTGCCTGAACAAGTTGGTTTTGCATGCAGCATCTGTCTGTCTTTTATTCCCATCAGGGTGCAAGCTCCCTTCTGCCTTCTCTCTTCCAGGATCCCCTGTGTGCTGATAGGCATGGGGGAATATAGCACTGTCCATGGAAAACCTCAGAAAGAATTACAGGTTGAATATTTAGGATTACGTTTAAAATACATTTATAGCATAACTGACAACAGAATTTTTTTGCTGCATGTACTCTCTTTGTGTGCAGTGGACACTGCCAGAGTAGTTATATTTGTTACATTATGGGTGCATGCACGACAAAAACTGCTCTGCACTAGCAGAAGATTAAGACTAAAGGATTTATAGCTGTAGAAAATAGTGCTCAGCATTGCTCAGGTGAGTAGCGTGGTCAAATTTCTTTCTGCTTCAATGAGAACTGCTGTGAGAGTTCAGCCAGCGCATTTGCAAGTCACAGCTGGACTTGCAGAAGGTCACCAAGGGTTAGAAGATGGACATGAATCCAGGTTTTTGCAGTACTTGTCCAGGTTCCTAACCACAGATTCAGTGCCTCGACTTGGGAACTGCTTTCTGGGGAACATTTATTAATAAAATAAATATATGATAGAAACATTGTGGTGTAAATACATACAGAAGGACATACGTGATGTACTGAGGAGTTCACTAATCCTAGCTATAATGACATGACAGAAGTGTGCTGCCACCTTAAGTTGGAAGAGCACTGATCAGACAGGGTGAGATTTATCCAAGTTGGCTGTTTTATCAGACAGAAACATGCCCCATCCCTTTATAAAAGTTTAGCTTCTTTCTTTTCTGCCCAGGGTAATTAAGCTATTTTCAGCAGACTTCTTTGAAGTCAAAGACATGCAGTGCTCCCACCACCCACGGCTCTGGCCATGGCTGATGGGCTATGTTGCAAGATGAAGTACCCACCACCTCCCAGGTTCCCTGACATGGGAGTAGGGATCTGGCAGCCCTCCAGGTTTTATGACCTGTCTCCCTCGGCCACAAAGTGTCTATAACTCATAGAGTCTGATCTCCTGACAGATCGGCAGATGAACAACATACCCAAAACCTTGGGGATCCTTAAGGCTTCCTTGCCATGTGCCATGGAGGGGGAGCCTACAAACCCTGACAGCTACTACCGGGCCTCAAGAAACAGAGAGCCAGGGCTCACAGGTCCCACGCTGATAGGAAATTTTCAGGACAAAATGCTTGAATGATTTCACAACTGCCAGAATTTCTCATAGAAAATAATTGCCTGTTTCCCTTGGATCCAAAACTGAGACAATCTAGAGAGTCACCTTCTCCTCATTCGAGTTAAATCACTACCGGACCATGTTTCTCTTTTTCACATGGTTCTTTCTTTTAGGAAATGGTGGGTCCTATCCCAGCAGTTACAGAGAGAATGTCCAATTATCTTTTTCACTAAAAGAGTAAGCAAGGATTTTCCTTCAACTGAGCCGTTGTACTCCATATGTTAACCAACTAGGAAACACATGCTAAAAACTGTAAAGCTCTTCCAGCTTTACAATGGCCACAAACACCTTCTCACACAAACAATACAATATGCAGAAGCCTTGATTTCCTGACACTTTGGGATGTATCCAGATGTACCTCGTTAGCTGAAAACAATAAAAGCCTGGAAATAAGAAGCTAAAGAGAAATGTCATGCATGCCTTTATTCTTTCTTAAGATGACACTTTCTCACTCCAAAGGGCTTCCCATCCCTCTCCAAAGTGACATGTATATTCAGTTTCTTCAAATTACACAGAAAAAGGCAGTCCTCTTCCTGCTTTACCAGTACCGTTGGGTTTTCAGCATTGCTCGGCTGACTGTCTCATGCCTTTGGAAGAGGATCTGCCATAGACCGTGAGCACAGGGCTGTGAAGGCAAATGCACTGACCTGACCAGGTCTTGTGTGAACTGGTTTGAGGCTGCTACTAATAAACATGCTTCTTTTTTTGATGACTACTAATAGGATACAAATTTGCCTTTAAAATTCTTGCATGTGTGCAGAGGAGTAGTTTTCCTGACTGTGGAAAAAAACGTACCTCTGCAACTGCGGGATTGGGTTATACCAGTACGCACTCTTTCAACATGGGTTTCACCAACTCTGTTAAGGCTTGTTAAGCCTCTTTAAAGGGATTAAGCTCATGCCCCTCTTGGGAAAGCGAGAGGGCACTTTTGTGATCAGGATGCCAACAGGACCCAGGCTGAGGGCAGAAGCCAAAGCGGTTGAATTGGAAGTCTTTGCACCACCTCTGTATCATCTCTTACAGTTGCAAGTTGAGGAGTATAAATCATTGAGCTTTTCCTTTCATGGCTGGTCCCATCTCTTCCCTTCCAAATATCGCTAATGGATTTGAATTTTTTCCCCTCTGAACTTTTAGATTTGAAAACACTAGAGAGACATTCCTCAACCTCACAGCTGATGAGAAAATTAAAAATGTCATATTAAAACAGCTAACATTTCTGTTGGAGGTTATTTGTTTGCCAAAGCATACATTCCTCATTAAAAGAAATAGATAAAGCAAGGAGCCCAAAGTTTGTGGCAGCGCAGGTTGTGGGTAATTCTATGATTCTATGATAATGATGGCAAATTGGCTCAGGTAAGCACAGGGCAAGACTGCAGAGATGGGTCTTTTTGCTCTTGAAAATAACAGACAAAGCACTGAAGCAAGGGAGAAAGTACAGAAGATCGTAAATTTGTCCTTTCTCAGTGTTCTTGTTTCAGCTTAATTGGACAAAAGGCTAGTTAGGTCTGCTATTATTGAAAAAACCACATATAAAATGTTTTTATGAAAAAAGAGTTTATGAATTCACTACCATCCTCTTGATTTTTCACTGGAACTAGAAGGATCCCAAAGCCTTTGCCCCCAAAAGCATAGCCATTTACTGTAAGACTAGTTTGGAAGCCCAAGCACAATCAAAGGGTAACACCTCAGCAAGACATGCTGGTGCATGAAAACACAGGCCCGCACTCCCACGGCAGAGCACAAATGAAAAGGTGATGAGGGAGAATGTAAGAGGAATGAAGGAAACAAACGAATCCATGCCTTAGGGAAGAAAACTGTTTCAGGCTGAGCTTAGCAGAAAAAAGGCAGCTACACTTATGAACTGCCAGGTATCTGCAGCTTGGCTTAAGATGGAGTTGTCGGCTCCAAATGGCAGATGGATGAGGACTTCCTCACAGCCTCCCTCATAATAAAGCTGAACTATTCCTGGCCAGGAGCAGGCATGGGAGCTAGAGGAGAGATGCTTTAGCAGCTTGCAAACCTGAACTCAAAACCCACTTTATCCTACACACTCTGTTTTCCACTGCAATCTGCCTTTTCCTCCCTGACATTGGTGCCCATAAATATCCAACATGATAGGTAGGACCCTGCAAACCTCCAGATGCTGGTTTAGCAAAGAGAGTAAGTGCCTGTGCAGCCTTTTGCAAGGCAGGAGGGGGGTCACATAGAATTAAATTGATCTGGCTCACGGTCAGCAAAATAAAAATTTTGTTGCTTTTAAAAATCAAATCCCACATGACTTACAGGAAATGGTGATGTGGCATCTCTTCTTTCCTACCCATGGAGAAGGAAAGGAGAACAGGTCACAGGCCATTTGCAGGTATAGCAGATGGTAAATTTAACAAAAGAAGGAGATCATAGTGGTGGTGGCCAGAGAAACAGAGCTCCTCATCATTAAAGCTAGGCAATGAGCTTTCATTAGGTATTTTACATTCTGAAAAGTAGAATTTCAGGGGATTGAACTATCTGAAAATGTTTAAATAGGAAAGAAATTTCAAACAGAATTTTAAAGAAAAGTCACAGACATCTGAGAAGCAGTGGATTTCATGCCATACTTGAGAAAAACCCCACCAACAACCTAATCAGTGTACGGTAAAGTGTGGGAATGCAGAGCTGATGTACACCTTACTTAATCCTCTTTTTGGATCCTCACATTCCTGTGCAGCTTTTATAGATAGCTCATATATCTTCGAAGTATGATGACATGGACTGTTCAAACAACTGCTCAGGGTTGTAGGCTCTGGGGAATTCCCCTAGTCTGACATATGCTGCTACAAACCATACAATATGGTTTGTATATGCTACAAACCATACAATAAAAAAAAACACCTTGGGAGAAGGGTTTATGCCCCAGCCTTTGCTTTGGGCATGCTTGTGTCTGGTACCATACTTCATCTACCCGGCATGTTTCAGAGGAGCTTCACAGGCCATTTGGAGCTTGTATCAGTCATTTAGATGACGGCAATTCTTTTAAAAGGAAGGATCCAAAAAAGTGTTGATTTTGACAGTACTAACAAATACATACATAAATATGTACATACATGAAAAAAAATATTCTGACATTATCTATTGGGTTGATCAAGCTGTTCCATACTGTTCCCTCTTTATTTGCCTGCATTTGTATCATAATGTTTACTATAGCACAAAATCAAAGTAATTCCACACACAGAGCCTTGCTGAGTAGTTGAGAACCCAACAAGAAATGAGAACATGTAGTCTCAAAAAGACTAAAACGTCCATCTGACACTGCTGGGATTTCCGCCCCCCCCCCCCCCCCCCCCCCCCCCCCGAAGCAAAACTGCAGCAAAATCATCTTGACTGAATTCTGTCACTAGAGTGGTACTTGTCAGTTCAGCCATTCCATCGTATCAGATGCATGATTCAGCATGTTAATAAGAACTTCTGGTGACAAGGCACAAATTCACAATCTCCTGTGAGACCAAAGGACATAACGTGTTTTGTAAGGGTCTACAGCTCAATGGCATATACATATTGTGCACTGGAAAACACTTGTTGCATTGGTCTGAAGTAGATCCAAGTTTCAGAAGTGTTGACAGGCTCATCCTCGCGCAGGCTCTTCAGCCAGCCTTGCAGCAGGAGCTGCACGGTCACCCTGCGGGTGGTCTTGAAGTCCACAGGATAGCTGCATTTCTGTGTTCTGTAGCAGGATATATTATGGCTGGGGGCATGCTGACAGTGTAAATATGTCTGCCAGCTTCTGTTTCTTTCATAAGAAATACATCATTTTTATTCTTCATGTTTACCAACCAGGAACCTATGAAAATCAGAGCTGTTATCCTGTCAGTTTGGAGCAGAGTTGGTAAAATTAACAGCAATGAAAGAAGTGTCTATGTGGCTTTCTTTTAGGCACAAAAATCAGAAGTTAGAAAGTGCTGGTTCTGCTAAACTAGATAACTTGTCTGTTATTTCCAAAATAATACTACTTTAGAAAAAAACCAGGCATTGGTTAATGGGCTATATTCACAGGCTGAGAAGCAACAAGAGCAAGAAAATCCCTGAGAAGTGTTGACGGAAAGTTAGTCCATACATTCCCCTACAGGGAACAGACTGTTCTTCAGCGACATGTGTTTATGGGCAGTCAGGAAACAGTGTTTTTCAGATAGTGTCTAATTATTCTCATGATCCAGAACTGAAGGTAAAATCTTCCTCCCAGAAAAGACAGTGAAAGTTTTTGTAGGAGGCAGAATTTTTCCCTGAATAATTTTAGCATAATTTCTTCTTACCTTGTTTCCCTTCCTATTGACAACACTGGATCAACCTTGCTGTCTTCTCAAGTCTGCATGGGGCTCAGATGTGACCCTGTGGTTGAGACCTTGTAGACCCTTATAAAACACATTATGTCCTTTGGCCTCACAGGTGATTGTGAGTTTGTACTTTGCAACCAGAATTTCTTAATAACACACTTAATCATGCATCTGATATGATAAAATGGCTGAATCAACAAGTCCTACTCTAATGACAAAAATCAATGAAGATGATTTTGCTGCACTTTTGCTTCAGGGGGGGGGGAAATCCCAGCAGTGTCAGATGTCCCCTCTCTCCACTGCAGGGTCCTTGTTGCCTTATCTGGTGGGACAACAGCGGCTGGTAGTCTCCAAGTCTAGCTGTTATCTGTACTCTGTTGTCCCTTTTTGTCTCCAGGGTTTGACACACAGACAGTCGCTCGTCTTTTTATTAACTGTTTCTTTTGCCATCGATCTAATATTCACCTTGACCACTTCCATGGGGCACGTCACTGTGTCCTTCCATAAGGGCCTCCCATAGCTCTTGGGTAATTTTCTGCCTCCTCCTTACACTGTGAAAAGCTTGACAGTTTTCACCTGCTTGTTGAAACAACACACTAGACAGAAATCTCCTAGACTGGAATATTTGAAGATTCCCCTGAAAATAGACTTTAACAACATCCCTTTTTTAAGTGACAGTTCTGGTTTTGAGCAGCTACATCCACCCTCCTACAGGAACAGGAAGAGTGGCCAAAGGCTTGCAAATGGAACATGAGTCTTCTGATTTATCCTTCACATTTATCCCCAAGGTTCAACTTGTTTATGAACCATTTCCATCAACCCTGCAGTGTCCTAAGGGATCACTGTTCTTTTCTCCAGGTAAGGCAGTTCATGTTGGCTTATGCCCAGTGTGAAGAATTCCCCTGGAGTCCAAGGGAAAACTTTTTTCCAGGTGATCTTTAAGGTCTCAGTAAAGTAATGATTGACCTGTGTCAGGCACTTCTGGGGAGCCTGCACATCTCTTCTGTAACATTCACCAACACACACACACAAAAGGAGATTTAAGCACTGTTAGAAACACAGTTCATGATATATTTAGATAAACCCAGGAGTACTTTCAGCCATCTGAACTGTTCACGTCCCAGTTTCTCTGCTGTGTTTCTGAATTCCAGAAGAGGAGGGTTACCCCACTAACTGCATGTGCAAGAATTGCAAATGTACCCTCTTGGTTGTGTTTATGGGAGCTATGGCTCTGCTCACATAAGCCAGACAATACTGTATGGGGATCTGCAGACTTGCACTCAAGTCATCTAAAATACCATGCCTCTTTCCTGCACAGCTCTGGCAAACCAGTTTTCCTCAGAGATGGTTTTGACTAGAAACCGTACACAGGTAAAGCACGTTGTGTGGTCCAGCACTCACTTGGGACTGGAAACGTGACCTGGACATCCAGATGTTGCTGCTGGAGAGGAGATGTGGGCTTCTTGGATGGGGGCACACATGGGTGGATGCTAGTTGCCATGACAAGTTTGGTTACTAATGGTGTCCTGTGAATAACAGCTGGGAGGACCTGCAAGGGGTGCCTGAAAGACCTAGGAAGTTCTTCCTGAGCTTTTTCTCACCTCCAGGTAGAGGAAAACCAGAGGAGAATTGGCACCAAGGACTTTGCTGTTATACCAGAGCAAACCATCATTACTTGCCAGCAGCTCCAGGGGTTCAGTCAGTGGCATAAGTGGCTCTGTTTTGTTGTGTGGCACATTTTGGGCAGAGTTAAAACAGGCAATGCTGGGGGGAAACAGCTTTGTGACCCGAGGCCCTTTTTGCACTGTCAGGACAACAGCCAGGGCAAGGGGGTGCCTTTAGGCCACGTTCCTCTTTTACACCTGTGGGCAGGATGGCAAAATCTGTCCTGAAGTGCTGCAGTCTCAAATGGACATTTCCAGGTTTCCTGCTCACTGGGTTTTTTTTAATACCACCACCACAGTGGGCACCTGGAAATGTCAGTTTAAATCAGCCAGTTCCTATGTTTGCTTCAGTGATTTATTCTGTTTGCAGCAGCATATTGAACCTGACAGGCAGAGAGCATGTGGGGACCCCCATTCCCTCACTGTGCACCCTGTGTGCCTCTCTGACACCCCCATGTCCAGATATGGGCTGCATCACTCCACTTACCTGAACTGAGAAATGTCTTAACAAAAAATGTAAAAAGTCTCTGTCCCACCTCAGGGGCAGTTCTATTCTCAGCATCGCTTTCCCCAGTCCCTCCTTTCTGCCTTCCTGGGGATGCTGGATGTAGCGGTCTTGCAGTTGGCATGCCAGATGAGACGACACTGCCTCCAGCCTCTGACCTGATGCTTACTGCAGGTGAAAAGATCATTCAAAAAAAAAAAATCTATATGGTTAGGTGCTGCTGTCGCTCATCCTCAGAAATCTTCCCACTTATTTATGCTAGCAGTTGCTGACCTATATGGACACCCATTTTGAAGATAGTAACTTTATTCTAATAGGTAATTCTATGCCTTCTTGCTCCTGCAAAACAGGCTGAGCTATTTCTAAGGTCATGGCCCAGATCTGTGTCTCTACAATGAACTTTGACTGGGGTCATGCATTTAGTTTTCAGTGTGTCTGCAGCTGAATGGACATTACACTGACCCCTGCTAAAGAAGCCAGTGCTGAAAATGATGCTTTCAATAATTAATAGTAACTTGTTCTGATCCTCAGGCTGTCCAGTTAAGATAGCAGATGTCAGGAGCAGCTAGGGCAGATGGCCTTGAGCCTTGTCCTGCTTACCAGTTGGATGTCACGAAGTATAAGGACTCTTGTTCGAATGTGCTTTCAGTTTCTCTTTTTTGCACAAAATAAAATTATCAAGCTGATAATTATTCTTCCAATCCCTGTACCTAGGAGAAGGAATAGACAAACTCCACTATATTTAGATCTGATTTGGAAGAAGGCCTGCAGTGGCAGCATTATGTGAAGCCCAGGAACTAAAATATGGGTCATGATAACATCGTAACATACAGAAAACAAATATTCCCAAACACATTAAGTCCAGTGGGATAGAGAAGTAAACTGGCATTCTTGCCTCATTCTACCTGGAGAGGGGAAGAGAAAGGAAGCATCTCCAATTAGCAATGCTCCCCAAGGTATTTCCTTCTTCAGTCTTGTTTTCAGTTGCAAATTTAAAAGATCATTAAAAACTTAGGGGTTATTTTTTCTTTATAATTTCGTTTCCATCAGAACAGTTACTGAAAATGAGAACAGAAGAAAGCATGATGCTTTGTTCCTATCTAAAAAAAAAATATTTGTGAGCCTTTTCTTTGAAAAGCTGTCAGATTCCCTTTTTTAGAGGCAGTGTATTTTAGACCTAGCAGCTGATTAGCCTTTTCATTAATGTGAAAATACACCCCATCGGTCAAATCGCAGCCTTTCAGAAAAGAATAGCTTGCATATGCTTAACCAGACTTGTTAGGTTTTAGCCAGTGACATCCCTGACAAAGATGAGGGCAGGCTTCAACACCAAACCAAGCCTGAGTCCTCCTGAGACTAACTTCGGGCAGTACTAGGAGAGCAGAGGACATATGTCCCCTGAGGACCTTCCCACTGAGAGCTCACCTAACCTTAGGATGAAAACCTCAGAGAACTCTGCTTCTTGTTTTCCAGGAGGCCATTTCACCTGCTATTATTTGCTGCATTATTTCTGAAAATCCGAGTTAAGCTTTGCTTGTCTAAATGCCTTTGCTGTCCAGATAACAAGTGATGCACAATGATGAGCCTGCTCCTTTCCACCCATGTCCCCCTACAGCCTGCCCTGGCTAGGGGTGGAGCTGTCCTGAGGGCTGCCCTGGCTCTCTCACAGTGGGAGTATCTCCCTAGCTAGTACAGATGCCAGCTAGCTGCGGTGATTTTACAAGTCTGGAAATACGAAACATGACTTTTTCTTTCTTTTTCAAAAGTTAGCGAGAACTCATTATGCACATCTGCATAACCCTTGTTAAACTACATGGAAACGAAGATTAACCAGCAAAAGAATGTACAGCTGGGAAAAGAATAGAATTTAATATCATTACATGCATCTGGTTTGCAGGAAAATTAAGACAAGGCCAGAAGCCCTCAGTAAGGCTAGATATTATAAACATACAGGCGGGAGATTATAAGCATACCAAAAAACAGTCCGCATAAAGTGATTTGTCATGGGCACATTATAAGGTACTACCGTGCCCTTCCCTTTACAAGATGGCTTAGAGTCTCACAAATGAACAAGGAGCACCAAGCTCCCCAGACACAGAAGTTAAAGGCAACAAGATTTACTACACCCATTCAGCCCTGGACCCACAAAGGAGCCAGCTTTCATTATTTTCAAGGCGGGTTATGGTACTAAATATGTCAAAGCTGTCTTCCTCACTTTTGAGTGCCTGCCATTGTTGCTATTGAAAGCCACCAGAGTGGTGTCAGCCTCACCCCCATGGCTCTGGCCATCCACATGAAGCCCACGCTGGCTGCAGATGGCAACCAGCAGCGCCCTGTCCCGTGAGCAACAAAGGGCTGGGAGAGTTATGAGGTGGCCACTTAACTCGATTAATGCTCTCCCTCCACTTGTAGGTAGACATCACAAACTTACTGCCTGTTTCTGCCTGCTCAGCATATTGCTTGGAGAAGCTGTGCTCCTCCATCCTTGCTCCTTGGTCTTGTCTTCCCCTAGTCTGGGGTCAGGTCCTGCCTCCTATTTCCTACCATGAGGTACTGGAGCAGGTCACCTGGAGAAATAGTGGAGCCTTCCCCTTCAGGAGGTTTCAAGGACAGATTACACAAACCTTTGCATATGATGGATTTTGGAGGGAGAGACATAGGACAAGTAAATTGATCTGTCTGGACCACACCTTGCCCTGTAAGTCCATGCCTGCTCTGATCACTCTCATGGAGATGCTTTAACATGTCCTTACAAGCCTTGCAGTAGCCGCCGAGGTCACTGGCTCCCAGGACTGCTGCAACTGCTGCCTCACTGCTGCCTGTGTCAGTAGGAAATGGAGTTTTTTAGTTGTGGTTTAACCTCAGCCAGCAACTAAGCACCACGCAGCTGCTCGTTCACTCCCACCTGGTGATGGGGGAGAACTGGAAAAGTAAGAAAACTTGTGGGTTGAGATAAAGACAGTTTAATAGGTAAAGCAGAAGCCATGCGTGAAAGCAAAGCAAAAGGAATTCATTCACCGCTTCCCATGACAGGCAGGCGTTGAGCCATCTCCAGGAAAGCCGGGCTCCATCATGCATAACCCTTACTTGGGAAGACAAACACCATAAGTGCGAATATGTCCTCCCCTTCCTTCTTCTTCTTCCCCCAGGTATTATTGCTGAGCACAACATCATATGGTTTGGAATATCCCTTTGGTCAGCTGGGGTCAGCTGTCCTGGCTGTGTCCCCTCCCAGCTTCTAGTGCACCCCCAGCCCACTTGCTGGCAGGGCGGGTTGAGAAGCAGAAAAGGCCTTGGTTCTGTGCAAGCACTGCTCAGCAATGGCTAGAACATGCCTGTGTTATCAAGACTGTTTTCGGTACAAATCCAGAACACAGCCCATTACTAGCTACTCTGATGAAAATTAACTCTATCCCAGCCAAACCCAGCATGCCCGTGCACCTCAAAACCAGTGCTGATCAAATCCCCACCTGCTTTTCATGGAGGACAGCAACTCTTTAGAGGGGTTGTCTGCAGGGTTTACACAAGTGGCCAGAGCATTCTGGAGGCTCAATCCTTCATGACCCTGCTAGCAACAAGAGCCCCATGCTCTCCTAAGGGTCCTCAAGGCTAAGCACCAGTTGGGGACCCAGCCTGATGTTTTGCGAAGGCTCCTCGGGATCCTCATCCAGGCAGACCCAGAAAGCATGCCAAAAGCACTTAGAGGAAAAAATAAATGAAGCTTACCTGGGCACACAACACAGTGCTGTGCTGGGGATGCTCATGCTTGTTCCAGGGATGCTGGCTGGAGGGTGTGTGTGATGCTGTGAAGTGGCTGCAGAAATACTGTCCTGACCCTCAGAAGCAGAAGTGACATCCAGCTGTGCTGGCAGGACAGTGCTGCCTCTTCCTCCTGGCCTCTTCTGGGTGATGTCGGCAAGACTAGCACAGGAGAAAGCCACTGCAGACTCCCAAGTGGCTACAATGACAGGCCAACATTTGGTGAAAGAGCATCAAGGAGAAGAAGCAAGAGAGGCTGAAAAGCAGACTGTTACGAGCTTGGTCAGACGGTGCTTGTTTCTACCTCCAAAGAGATCTTAAAAGGAAGATCTCATCTGCTCTGCACTGGCATTGAAGGCACTGTGGCTCCTGACTGCAGGGCTGCGTTCTGGTGCAGCTCCAGCTCATGATGCCCCTGGCTCCTGGCTGACTGCTGTTTCCTCTCCCATATCTCAGTTGGGTCTGACAGGTAAGATTTGTGAATTATTTTGACCAGTCCTTTCAGAGAAGATAAAATGCCAAGGAAAAAACTGCAATTCAATTATACAACGTTATGGTTTTCATATCAGAACTATTTATCCATAGCTGCTTGTGTGTGGTTCACAACAGTTACTCTTGAAAGTCTACCATTTGGGAGAAAATTTTGTTTTAATACCACTGATTCAGTCCCTACTATTTGCAAAGAACAATTAATTTCTGTCATGCGATGTTGAAGCATTGCCAAGAAAAACCTAGATCTGATTGCAGAGCTGAGTTCTGGTTTTTATAGTCTCTATGTACCAGATCAGTACTTTGCTGCTGCAACTAACCCTGAGTATGTCAGTGGCCAGACTCCCAGTATGTACCTTTAATTCGATCATTCAAGACCTAAAAGAAGCCAAATTCCGATGTGCTTTGTTTCAGATGGGTAGGTTGGCAGTACCGGTGTGTGGTTACAATGGAAGCTAGGCCTGCTGTAAAGTTCCTTTTTCTTGTAATATTTTTACTACTCCAAAGTTTCTTCTTTGAGGAAAGTATGTTGCCAGTTTGCTTGAATCTTTGACGTGTTAAAACGGCTTTCTTAGAAACTGGGGGATCTCCTTAAGGCTTTTGGCCCTGGTGATTTTTTAGTTTTTGTCCAGCAGATCTCCCAAAGTCATTGTTTCCAATAAAAGTCACCCTCGCAGTGGCCAGGCTGTTTAATACTGCTAATCATAGGGCTGTGCTATAAGGAGTTCTTAATAGGGGAAAAAAAAAAAAAAAAAAAAAAAGAAACCTGCACTATGTTCAGCAATTTCATCCCTTGCTGAGATGGCCTGGCAAGTGGCTGTTATGCTGGGATGCTGAGCTATACCGGAGGATAACACCATCAAAGGCAGGGACGCCAAGGGGAGCACAGACACAATCAGCTCTCCAATTTCCAGCCGTCCAGGCTTCTCAGTTAAGGCAAGTGATTGCCTCCAACAGATCCTCTGCAGAGCTGCCAGGTTATTAGGAGCTGCTCAAGGGAGAGGGAGCACAGAAGGTGCTCCCAGCGGCTGAAACCTCACCTGCTGCCCTGCAGCCGCAGCCCAGCTCAGCTTGGGAACGTTTTCCTTGAGGCTGGTGGAAGAGAAAGTGAATCTGAGTTTCTCTGTGCCTGCCGTTCGGTGCCCGTGTCTGAGTGAGTCATCATGCTCACCATTTGGTTTTGCAACCCTGTTCTTCCCTCCCTTTGGCCAGCCTTTGGTGAACACCTCTGTGCAAGGATTTCTCTCAAGCCACCTTCCTCCTGCCCTTTCCTTTACCGTCCTGCAGGCAGGTCTGTGCTTAGAGACAGGAAATGTTTGTGGATGCTGTCTGATCTTTTCATGGGACTCTCCAGATACATCATAGGGGAGACGACCTGTAAAAAATAAATGGTTTTTAGTATTACCTTCAGTAGCACAAAAAAACCACCGGAAGGCAAATCCAGGAGAAGTGGGGAAAAGCTGGAGTCCAACAGGGGTATTTGAGATAGCAAGTCCAGTAACAGAGAAGTGATGGTGAACACTCAGTTGTCAAGATTTCCCTTCCTGGTTATAATTCTTAGTGCATGGTAGCACATAGTCAGGACATGGTTATACCAGGCCATATACGGACACACAGCCACAGTGTCCCCATTTCAAAGGGCTTGAGTCAAGTCAGTAAGATGGGCAACTCACCCTGGCAAGGAGAGGGGCTGCATGAGTGAGCAGCAAAGTCCCATGTGGGGTAAACCAGGCATGAGTGGGACAGCAGGAGGAGAAGGGGCTGCAGCGTC
Organism: Falco punctatus; assembly: GCF_963210335.1. Classification (NCBI taxonomy): domain Eukaryota; kingdom Metazoa; phylum Chordata; class Aves; order Falconiformes; family Falconidae; genus Falco; species Falco punctatus. The sequence continues at coordinate 75,059,465 of NC_137581.1, read as the reverse complement.
TGCCAGAGCATCCGCTGAGCAGGTGGAGTGGGGAGCCTGGGCTTGGTCACCTGATGGTCTGAAGGAGAGATCTGAGTCATGCTGGGCTCTGATAGTAAATGAATTTTCCATTCAGAAGCTGAATGGAAAAATAACCTAACACAGTTGATAAATAATTTTTTTCTTATTCGGAAAAATAGATTAAAAAATGCACCCAGTAAGCTAAGTGTGGGAGACCTGGTGTCTACAGTCCTCTCCTCAGGCAGGAAAGTATGATCTCAAAGTTCCTTGGTGTGTGTACGGGGGGGCCTCGCTTGGGTGAGTCCTGCAGCCACTGTGGCTCCTGAGTAAACCTGGAAGCAGCTCTTCCTCCTGTGATGAATCCGAGCTTTCTGGTTTTGTACTTGTTTTTAAACTTGGGCAAAAGAGGTGAAGCCAGGCCAGAGGAGCAGCTTAGGTTACCCCAACCACTTGTACCTTCTGGTGTCATTTCTACTTGGCAAAATCTAACCCAGGTCTAACTGGAAAACTTTATCTGAGATGGGAACATTGGTCTTACCTCGCTGCTACTCATTCACCCCCGCGGTGGTGCCTGACTGTGGTGGGTTCTGAGGGAGGCAGAGTCCCTGTCCCATGGAGCAGGTGATCTGAGCATGGTCAACTCCACAAGAAGAAATGTTGCTTCCCCTCCCTTTCCCTGGGGGTCGGAGGAGCAGAGGCAGTGCCTTGGTGTAAATGAGGACGGGAGAGGGTTTTCCTCAGGGCTCCCCTTGCCGCTGGGAGGGGGCTAAAGAAGAGGTGGAGATGGTGCTGGGGGAGGGGGCCATCACTGACTTCAGTGATGGGGATAGCTCCTCAAATGCCTCAGACTGAAAGCTGAACACATCAACACAGCAAATTGAAAGGAGACGCTTAAATACAATGGGATGTGAGGCATTCTCACTGTTGAACACGGGACATCTAACCTTGGCTCCCTGCACAGCCCGTGGAGAGAGGGGGGATCCTTCGGTGAGTTATTCAGAGCTCTCCAAGGGAAAATGAACCCTCTCACTGAGGGGCACATGTTGCAGGTGACCTAGGTGCTTTCTGCCAGGCTTCCTCCCAGGTGTCCATGCTGGAGATGGAGGTGGTGGTGCACACTGCCTTTACAGTGCCACAGACACTGCCTTTAGCACCTTGCTTCTTTCCACTTAAATTAGTGCCTGGATGCAGTGAGGCTCCCTCAGGGAACATGGGTTTGACCGCTGAAGATGGAAAACAGGGTTATGGCAGACACCAGCGGAGGGGAGCGAAGCAGCAGCAGCTCTTGCTGCATGGGCAGCACAGCTGCAGGTGCCCAGCCACCGCCCTAGCACGGTGACTGCAAACTCCCAGTGATGTCTTCCCAACCGGATCACCCTCTTCACCAGCACAAGTGGGTCCAGCTCATCCAAAACGAGACCCTACCAGCCAGACAGTCTGTTGCATGGCTGCTGACCTGCTCACTGTCCCGAGAAAGTCCTTTTGCAACCGCTCTCGCCTGGCTGCTGTAGGGCAGCTGGGAGGGTGGGCTCAAGCAAACACATGTTGAAGCCCCCAGACCTGAGCAGCAGCAAAAAGCCCTTCCCTCTGCATGCCAAGAGGCTGCCCCAGCCCCCGTTAGGGAAATGGGAGGAGGGGGGGTGTCCTGTTTTGCTTCCAGTGGCCCTGTGCATATTGGCCCCCAGCTCCACGCCCTGTTGTGCGTGTCTATCAGGTCTAAATGTTATTAAGCAAGGACAAAACCTGCAGGTAAGCCTCTCTCCGGGCCACAATGGCAGTGTGGAGAAAAGCCCGGCTCCCGCTGGGCATGACACGGCCCCCTGGGGAGGGGGATGACCAGGGTCAGCGGTGGGGACGCAGGCGCTCGCAGCCCGGCATTTGCCCCATTCAGCGCCGGCGGTCATTGTTGCTTCCCACTGACCAGCTGCCTGCGATCCCCCGACCGAAAGCAAAACGAGTAACACAGCCCCCATTCAGCAGAGATTAAATGCCTGAAATGAGCCACACCTCTGAACAATTGCTTCCTCCAGGAGGACCAGCATTCAATAGCCAGGGAGCCCATTGATCCCCGCCATAAAGGAGGTAGGGGCCTGCAGGAACACGGTTTCACATCACCCCTCGCACCAGCTCTCAGAGCCTCCCTCCTCCGGCTGCCTGCTTTGCCCACATCGCCCCTCGGCCGTGTTTGCCTCCCCGGCAGCAGGCAGCAGTCTTAAAAAGCTCTCACATTCGTCATGCAAGGCATCGTATCCCTTGCTGATCGCATTAGGACCATCATCTTACAACTCTCCCTCTCTGACAATTAGTTACTATCATTCACGCTGTGCAATCAGCTGTTAAATCCTCATTTATGTTAATTTGAATGTGAATGTGCTGCTCAGCAAAATGTTAGATTGCCATGTTTACAAATATACTACAGGTATTTAGAAATTTAGATGATACAAAACATACTGCTTAAGCTACTTGTGATGTCAGTTTAAATAACTTAAGCCTATTTATCAGTTATTTAGCTATTCTTTGCACATACTACTGTTTTTCTTCGTGCCACCCCTTGTCACAAAAGTGAAAACACGCTTGCTTTTTTAAAAAATACATATATAATCTAATAACTGGTAATCTCAATGATAGAATTTAATTACATGTAACCTCTACATGGGTAGCACGATTTATCCGAAACACGTTTTTCTAATCCATGAAAGCATCCTGTAAAGCTGGTGCATTTAGAAATAAAGAGGAAAATAACCTCTTTGGCTTAGTGCTAGTAGAAGCTCTATCTTAGAGAATGTGATATGTCCATGTGAAGTGATTTTCCCAAAGCTATTACAGTATAATAAGCTCAAGAATTAGTTTCAAGTTAAAGTTTATCTCATTATGTGCTCTGACCTGGATGCATCTCACACTTCCCATCAAAAGCTGATTTCTTCTAATGGTTTTTCTTCAATGCAGTCAGCAGGGTGAGGCCACTTAGCTGCACAAAACCTGACCATGACACAGAAACTCCTCCCCTGGCCCTTGCTGGGAGTGAGTTCAGAGGAGGTCCCACCTTCCCCTACATGGAAAGCAGGCAGGCTCTCCTTCAGGTAAACCATTCCCTTTTCATCCAGAGCATGGAGGTCAAAGCCACCCTGATTTCCTGGCCAAGGGATTTCGGTGGGTCCAGCTGTCCAGGCACACTCATGTTTGTGTCACACCAAAATGGGAAGTGGGATGAGACCAACCTGCTCGTAATCCTTTTTGGGAAAACAAGTTGTATGGACTTAATGAGCAGAAGGAATTGCGTCTCACACTAGAAACCCTGTTAACTTTCAATAAAGCTGTAGATTACTTACCAGGTCCTACTCAGCGATTGCACGTTGGCTGCTTCTGCCTCCCTTTGTCCCTAGATAAACAGAAAACAGCAAGTCCCAGCCTTGCCGTTAATTTTGATTGCTAACTAAATCATCACAGCAGCAGAGTTAGTCTAGCCCTGGCACCCTTGAGTCATGGGTGCTATCTGCCACTACCAGTCCCCCAGCCCCAAAGCCATCCTGAAGCCTCTATCCCTGAGAAGACAGCAATGCGTGAAATTCCCATAGGTAATTGCCTAAAACAGAAGTGCTTTTGAAGTCAAGGAAGCTGCATGCTTGCAGTTTTGGGGATGGCTGACACTCTTTGTAGCAGTACACATGTAAGCATGGCAGGACTTTGCAGGCAGCACAGGAGGTTTAATTGCCAAGCATATAATTTGTGTCTTACCTCTCACCTACCCAAACACATCTCATCTAGAAGAAAAGGAAGCTTCATCTAGAAGAAAAGGGAGATGCTAAGCATGAGAATAAATAGCATGTGCAGAGTTGGATGGGACAACACATCCAATGGACCAAGTATGTGGTCCTGAGGCACAGCAGCTTCACAGAAGCTGCAGGTGTGCATGGTGGGAAGTGCTACGACAGTACCGTAGGAGCAGATGCTGCTTTGCTGGAGCTGCAGATGCTGTGGGCACACAAGTCAGCTTCGAGTTCACAGCTGACTTGCATGCCCACGACATTCGCAACTCCATCGAGGCAGCATCCACTCCACCCTGGTGATGAGGAAGCTCCACGGCCACCACAGCAAATTTTCCCCCAGTGGATGTGGGGCAGCAGAAGGGTGCATTTGTAGAGTAGTTTGCTTTATTGGTCTTCGCCACTATTTGGGTGTGTGTGTGTGTTTCTTTTTTCACCTGCAAAAAAAGAGAAAAAGAAAAGTCAGGTCATTCTTCTGGTGACTTGTGATTGAGCGAGGTAGGGAGGTTTGGGCTTCCCTGGAGCTGTAGGCACCTGTGAAGGGTGGAAGCTTCCTGCAGGCTCAGGTCTACATTTGCATCTCCAAGGTTTCTTAGCAGACACTAGCGCCTGCAGGAAGGACCCAGGCCCAGCAAAGCAAAGGCATGGCATAGCAGAGAGTTACCAGACAGAAGAGGTGTTGGACAGGAGGGTGAAGATAAGAAAAACCTCAGGACTTCAGGCCAGAGCCCTCTGAAGCAGAGCAGGGGATGGTGGAAGTCACGTGGGTGGCCTGGGACCCATGCTTTTGGGTCAGGAGTTTTTCCTTCAGCCAACCTCTTTTTGCCTTTGCAAACTGGTCTGCAGTGTGACTGCCGTCTAAAATTGAGAATAATCTATTGATTGCTCCCAGAAGCTGGGATCATCCCATGCCTGAGCCATCATGAGTGCAAAGGCAGCATCCAGGAGGCTGGAGGACAAGCAACTGCACCGCTGAGAGCCCCAGAGCAGTGTAAAGTCTGCTATCATCTGCTGTCTCCATCCTTCTTGGCCCCAGCCCCAAGGTAAATAAAAACAGCAGTACTCTCTTTACAATTATTCACCTCATTAGCAGGCTGTGTTTCAGTTCTGGCTCTGGAGGTGCCCATGAAGTGCTAAGACCTTCCAGTGTCTAACAGAGCATGAAACGTGCAGATTGCCTGCTGCCCGTACCACTGCCTCCAAACCCATGGGTCAACCTGAAGAGGCGTTCCATTTCTATAATAAGAATTGGCTTTGATTTTTAATATTTCAAATATATTTCATGTCCTCTTGGCAGAGCCCACCTTCATTTCTCCTTAGTAAGAGCCGCGATTGCCAGGTGACTGTGTCACATGAAGTTACTTTCTGTCAGGGAATCCCTCCTTCATAGAATCCCTCTGCCAGATTCTCAGCCCAACAAATGGCACTTTTTGTGAAAGCACTGCAAAAAAAATATTTGTTATGTTTATTCAAAAGTAGAGCGGTCTCCAAGGAAAAAAATAACTTTTTTTAAAGATGAAAAGTCAGTCGTTCAGACAATCTTCAAAGTCCTCGACTTAATCCGCGGGGGACTCAATTTTGCTTTTCTCAGTGCAGATTTCTTCCCCTCTTGTTCACACACCTTGAGACAAAGGCTATAGTTAAGACGGAGAAGGGGGAGGGAAGAGGGTTTTTTTTTGTGCGGGATGCGTAGCAAATTTATTCTAGAGACTGCCTGAAATAGGCTTCAGAAAATGGATAGAGTGTCTTCTGGAAGAAAAGGCCCCTAAGTAAACTCCACCGCCATTCAGAAGATTTGCTCTGGCACTTAACAAGTGGAGCAGGAAGAAAGAAAAATCTGTTGTCAGGTTTGGGGTGTTTATCAGCTACCCTCTAGACACTTGACCTGATGCTGGGGACCCCCTAATCCGCTGATCTGCATGCGGCGAGCCTTGCAGGATTCAGGCCCACGGCCGCCGCTGCAATGGGCTGGAGCACTTGTCCTAATGCGCTGATCCCGCGGCACATTGTGTGCCACTCACCTTCTCCCGCCTCCCGCCTCCCCCCACGCCGCTCCCCCCAAATTTAATTCTACTCACAAATTGTGAAATAAGTTGTTTGGGCTGGATTTGTCGAGTGAATTGTCCTCCTAATGAAATAGTCTGGTCATTATACAGTTGTCGAAGGAAGATTTAGCTCTCCCATACCCCAAGACTCATGCAGGTTAACGTTTTGCGACGGACGGTTGACAAAGGAATGAATAGCCCAACGCTGTCAAATCAGGCTTACAAACAGCTTGGCATACAAACAGTTACTGCTTGTGTGCATGTGGATTTAGGGTCTCTCTTAATGGCACAGATTTGTAAGTACAAATCGCTCGGTCTTCAAACTGTTTGCAAAGGGAAGAAAATGACCAAAAATTAGTTTGTTTTAGGAGTTGTTTCTTCCCCTCTCCACCATTAAATACAGAAAAAGAAAAGGTGGATTGGGGAAGCACCTAGTCCTGCATTTGGTGAAGGGCAACCTGCTTGGGCAACCTGGTTTTGCCAGAAACCCCTGCGCTGCTTCTCCCCCTTTTCTTTCCAAAGCAGTAAGGAAGCTTGATGGAATTAATTCTCAAATCTTGGGGATTTGCAGCATTCATTTCAATGATTTTTAATACCTGCTGATTGAAACTGTTTGCAATATTTTTTTATATTTTTAATTGCATTAATCATTAACTATAATTATTTACATTTACGAACTCTTTTGTTCAGCAGCTGTGCATGAACTAGATGAAAACAGCTTGATTTTCATAAGGTAGGGTGACTTATTTTGCCTAATGAATTGAAGTAAGCAGAAATCCCAGAGCAAGGGTAGACTGGAAAATTTTTACCAGGTAATTTATCACCAGAGGGACACTTTAAATCTGAATCAGTTTTATTAAATCTGCCAGGCGTTTATTAAAGCTGGAGCAGGAATAATAGCTGTCTGCAATATCACATAATGACCATCATTCTGAAAAGCCCCGAAATAGGCAGCCGAATATGGTTTTCAAGTAACAAACAAGGATAATCTCAGGACGTGTTTGAAATAACTTGTGAGCACCGGCCTCATCCGACAACGGTTTTGCTTGCAAGGATATGGGTTGAAAACCCCCTTTCCCCACAGAAGTGCAGCGGGAGGGCTGGGGGTTACACTTGGGTTTCCCACCGCAGCTCCTCACTCCCTCAACATTTGGAGGAACTGGAAGCCGCATCCCTGGCGATGCACAGGGGCGAGCAGGTGCCTTGGCTGCTCCCCATCAGGTGTGCCCCAGGGATGACCCTGCAGTTGTAGTGCAATCCCCTCACGTCACCTTGTGAGGGTGTTACTGTGAGTTCATGGGACAACGGGGACAGCTTTTTTCCAACAGCCCTGGGAAACGGCTGTGAAAGCCGTGGAGGTGTTGGTATAAAACCTCTGCCACATCCCTGTTGCCCTGCTAGCTGAGGCTAGAGGCTGTGGTGCTCATTCCCACTCACAAGACCTGTACTGGTGTGGGATTTCAGGGCTATTGGCAAGATCTCCCCCTTTGATAAGGGTTTTATTTGCAGTGAATGTGATGACCCTCATTAAAAACAGGGGCAGGAGGGATGTGGTTCTCCCCTCTCCTGCTCACAGAGCCATCCATCCTGCCTGGCAGCCGCTGCCCCACTCGGCAGGGCACCTGAGATGGCAAAGGGATTTCTTCAGCTGAGACAACAGCCTCTGCTTTTACAGGAGAGCGATAAGGCAGAGGGATACTTGGTGTACGCTGCAAGCCCATGCGCCTCTGGGCTGGCCAGAACCTATTTTCAGACCACAAGGAATTTTTAGTTTGTTTATTCAAGTCGGTTTGAGGATGCTAAGCAGATAACAGCAAGCATCCTTCAGCCTGGGTCTGGAATCACATGGCGCATCTCCCACTGCATGTGCTGGGGAGCTGCCAGCTTGCTCTGCCGAGGCTCCCGGCCAACCTGAAGCCATGGGGCTGCCACAGTCTTGCAGCTGAAGCCTGTTACAGGGCAAAGACTTCCCTCTCTGGAGAAGCAGGTCTCCCTCTTCCCTGACTATAGAGGGAGCCCGGAGAATGTCTTCAGGCTGGGCACCTGCTTCAGATGGATGAAGGGAGGTGAGATAAGTCTCATGCCCTGAAGTATCCTGAGGTGACTGCAAAGACCTGGGTTACAGCTGCTGCTGCTGCAGCTCTGGCAGAGGACAGAGACAAGGAAGTCTGTGCCTGAATCCGCTGAAATGGAGAAAGCACCTGTTCCCCAGCTCCCAACCAACATCACACCAGGAGGAAGAAGGACACAGAGCTGTACCTGTGGTAGCATCTGCAGCCCCGCTCTCCTGGCTCTTGCCTACCTGGCCACATCCCTGAGCCTGCAGCCAGCCCACCACCAAACATCGCTTATTTGAAAGCTGACATGGGTGTATCTGGACTGCACCGCTGTGACTGCAGGGTAGAGGCATCCCAACGTGGACCAGCCATGTGGTGAGACACAGGGAACAAGATGGAAGTGTAGAGGAGGTGGAGTCCAAAATGAATACAGCAAAAAGATAAAAGACTGGAAAAAAGTTCAGTGATGCCCTTTGGTAAAAAACTGGAGGTGTGTGGGATTGCTGGAGTTTGAAGAGAGGTAGAAAAGGAGCTTTTGCATTATGGAAAGGACAGAAGGCAACATCTGCATGGATGTCTGCTAGGGGAACTACAGATTTCGTGGAGTTGTCGTCCTGTTTTGGATGAAAGTATTTTAACAAAATGATAGTGTTATCGACAACTATCAGTCTGTTGAAAAATCAAGAGGAATGCGCTTCAATAAACTATTGCAAACAAGTTCTGTTCCCCCACCTCTTAAAATCTTTGGTGGCAGTTGCAGTTATGTAGAATTTCTGAGAATCAGAGCACAGCATCTAAAACTGTCCTCCCTGACAATGAGCCCTCCCTTCCCCAGCTTCTATGCCCTTCAGAAAACACAGGACTGAGCTACTGGCCAGCCGAAAGAGCACATCTCAGCCTTCAGACACCTGGTCATCCTTTATCATACTGTGAAGGGTAGAGGTTTCACACGTCCCAGCTTTTGTAGAGACACTGAAGGGCAAATAGCATTGCGTAGGGGTTTTTTTTGCCTAGCATCACATCAATGAGAGGTGGCCAAGTTCACTTTGTGTGTGAGAGGGAACAGGGCACCAAAGCAGCCTGGTAACACAGAGTCATTGCAACGTTTTGGAACAATTTTCCATGCTGATGTTGTTGAGCCTTTCATCTTTTAATTTAAAGTATTCACACCCTCTTGATGTAAATTACCTTCTTATTTGTAGGCTCCCTGAGATCACTAGGCATAAATACCAGCATATGTACTGTTTATCCACTGTACTACTAGAACAGTTGTGAACTGTGTTGCCATTAGAAATGGAAAGACAATACAGCCCAGTGTGGTTATGTTATGTTTATTAGTCTGAGGAAGAAGGGAAAACAGGAATTTTTATTCAGCTGCAGCTAAAGGTCCATGCACAGGAGTTCAACTGTAAGATTTTTAAAATTCAAAACATAAGAATAAGCGGCACTTCATTGCAGAGTTGAAAGATAATTGTGCAATTAACTGTATGAGGTCAATAATGCCAGAGCTAGATGCTTCTGACAGATAGGGATAATCAATTCAGCCTCTGTATGAAAGGCTCGGAGGTAGCAATGGAAAAATAACATAGCACAAATGTTTCAGTGTTATAATGAACACCAGACAAATCATTATTGACTTTTTTTTTTTACTTATTTTAAGTGCTAGTGCACAAGTATCTTCTTTGATTAAATGTAACTTTAGAAGTTTGCTTTAAGTTCAGTGTCTGTCCTGATCTAAGAGAGGACATTAATTTAGAAATGTGGCAAAGCTTCTCATTGCAGTTTCAGTACACAGACACAGGTAACCACCATGAAAATTGCCAGCAATGATGTCCCATCTGGGTCTGTTGTGGAGCGGAAGGGGACCATATGAGCTCTCCTCATGTTAGCAGTCATTCAGACTTGGGTGCATCACCATTCTTTTAAAAATCTGGCCCTATGTGTACACAAGTCCGTGGCACCGGAGGCAGAATGAGCTCGAGCAGCCCTGGGCAGGGACTGGCGATCACAGATTCCGGGGGGAAAGAAACATGGAGTTATGAGGCTACGGCCACAGACAGTGACATCTTTTTCCTGCTTACGTTTTTCTCTGTAATCAGACTGAGCTCCATGTCAACATGCCAGGCAGAGAGCTTTACAGCCTCTTATGTAAAGGCAAAAACGTGGACTAGAAGCACCGTCAGCCTTTGCCCGGACTTGGTATTTACCAGTGAATGTCGTGACTTGCTTGTATTCACCCTGTTAAGCTGTTGTTGCAGTGGAGGGGTCCTTTCACAGCCTAAACTGTGACCTAAAAGCCTCCTGGGAGGATGCTAATGAATGACCTGAAACAACGTTGCTGTTGATGTCTGTGATGTGTCCCCTCTGTTTCCAAGTGGCATTGCCTTGTGGCTGCCTCAGCACTTGCCAACACCAGAGCCAAGCAGGTGTGAACTACCACAGGGCCAGCAGGGACAGTGACTGAAGTGACATGGTGACACTGGAGGAAAACAAAGCCCTTTCTATCCTCACGGTTAAAGCCTGATGTCACAGGTCTTACCGTGACCTCCTCTGTGCATCTTTCATGCCCTGGAGAAGTGGGAGAGGAGTAGCCTGACCGCCAGAGCAAGTGAAGGACAGTGGCATCCCCTCCACCTGCAGTGCTGCGATTTGGCCATTAAAACAAACATTGGCCTGCAAACTAACTCAGCTTCAAGTGATTAAAAGGATTAATTTGGTGATGCTGCAATCAGAGCAAGAGCACGTGATTCATTATTCATCAATTAGGGGTCTCATCCGCACACAGCTGATTAGGGTGCATCATTGCCTCAAATTAAGCACAAAAAAGATGTTTTAAAGCAACCATATGGTTCTACTTCAGAAGCAGTTAGCTTACAAATTGAGCACATTGACTAGTCATAACTATTGATGAATGAGGGAAGAGTGCACCAAATTTATTTAGAGAGTTTCCCCTCCACTTTTGCTGGTTTGTTTTTTGGTTGGTTTTTTTTTGTGATCTAACGAATAAGCAGAGTCAGCTTTAATTGCTGACTCGCTCTCAGATGTAAAGGAGAGCCTCCAAAAGACCCTTTTCCTCCTCCCTCCCTGCATCACTCGCTGGAAAGAAAGGCCAGGACAGATGATTTTTCTCCCTGGATTGAAGTCAAAACCTTGGCTTTCCTTTTTCTTTTTTCCCTGGTGCAAGGCTGAATTTAACTATTGCGCTGCAGCCAAGCAGGAGTGAGGATTTACACACTAGTCAAGGAGAGAGATTTCTTTGGCTGTGGTGGGGGTGGTTAGAGATGGCTGGAGGGGTAGTGTGGACCTGCCACCTGCAGTGGCCTCGCGGCTACAAGAGGAGGGAGTGGATGAAAATGGCAGCACACAAACAGCTTCTTGGTGGAGAGTGGCCGGTGCGATTGCTGTGGTGGGACAGTTGGTGTGTCATGCAATTATGTCAAGAGAGGTAATTGTAATGGCTCAGGAGAGCCCAGAACTTCTCTCTTGCAGGTTCACATAAATACATTTATAATTTGGGGGACATCACTTGCAGCCAGCTCAAGTCAAAGGGTTGATTCCTGCTGGCTCCACCAGGTGCTTGATCAGCCCTTAGCCACCAATATAGCCAAGAAGTGCAAAAATATATGAGATGAGGCTCCTACCCAGCTTTCTAATCTCAGACTCTTAGGGTCAGAGGTGGCTTTCAAATTAGAAATACTAATACTTTCCTTCTTTCTGTGATAGTTTGCTATTTTCACTAAAATTCTGACCTGTTATTGTTCCTAAGGAACAACACAAATAAAGGAGGAGAGTCATTCTGAAGGTCAATTTTCAGGACAGAGACTTCATTTCTTATTTCTTGTTTGTACTTAGCTGAATAAAATGGCAGGGACTCAGTTTGTTTGCAGGCATTTGCCGCTCTTGTTTTGATGATTTTGTGTGTATTGCCAGGCTGCTTTGGGGCTGCAGTCACCAACCTGGAACCCAGGCTCATGTAAATGAAGCGTGGACAGAAAATGACATGCCATGTCAAGTTAATGTATAATCAGACTTATACTAAAAAGGTAAAAAACCTCACCCTTAAAATAAAGCCTTTTGAAATTTTTGAAACAAACTGCAGTGATGTGACCTTTGATATTTGCTTGTGTTTTGCTTTATGGAAGTTGTCAACATCCCAACTTTTTATTCTTGTTCAGAACTGTTCTTTATTTCAAAGTCAAGGCATGTCTGGCAGATAGGAATTTATCTGTGCTAGAAATGTTTCTTTATGGGATCCCCAAGAGCAGAATAAAAACCAGAATCCTTAAACAGTAGGCAAATGTTTTCCTCCTATCTACATGAAACACAGACTTATGTTGGTTTTGCAAATCAGAGTGGATCACATTTTCCTGTGCAATTTTCATTTCTTTTTGAATCCACCGTATACACTGCAATTAGTTGCTTCCTCCTGAAGCTTTAAATAAAAGGTGGTTTCAAATAAAAAATGGCATCCATTAAATTTAATTAATTTCTCATGCAGCTGGCCTGGTAAAGGGACACCTGCTAATTGAGATCAGTTTCTAAACTGTAGATTAGTGAGACTACTCTGGTTGGTACTGGGAAAGGCGTTAATATTTTTCCCTTGTACATGAGTGTTGTGGAAATTGCCATATGTAAAAGTTATTTCAGTCATTTTACGTGAAAACAGAGTTTGAGGAGAGGGTCTTACTGACAGTTCCCAGCCAGGTCCCTGTGACCATCCCATGCAATGGGTACAGCGCAGGTGGCAGTGCGGGAGCTCAGTGGGAATCCCTCCAAAAGGGAAAATGTCCCCTGTTTTAGCATCCTCATCCATCCCCCGGGATTGCCCATGATGCTCAGTCCCACTGGGGACTGGATTTTTAATATGGCTTCCTGACCTTTGGGAGTTAATGTTCAGCCACCAACCTTATTTTCACCAGACTACCAATTTTGGAGCCTGCTTGCCACCCCTACCAGACAAAACAATGTGAAAAAAGAGTGTGGCTTTCTCTCTCGCTCCATGTCCCCCTTTCACAGGCAACTGGATCTCCTCCTCACCCCAGTAAGCTCCACCTGGGAACCAGCTCGTTGAGGAAGGAGTTGAGTTGGCTGATCCCACCAGATCACAAAGTTGCTCTGGACACCAGCAACTTTGGCACTTCCAAAATGAGCTGAGTGCCTCTGTGGCTTTGTATTGTTATGTGTAGCTGCAGGGAGGGTAATATATTGAATTCATAGTACCAGGGGCTGTTTTTTCATTCAGTGCTCTGGTTGGGAAGACAAAGATATTAAATGAAGAAAGAAAATGGTACGTTTAGGACAGCATAAAAATGTGTACAAGTTTAGGACAGCAACAATATAATGATGTTTGAACATAACATGGCCAACGCTGCAATCTTTTGAATTTCCCCACTTTCACAGCTTGATTTTACAACCTTATAATTAATAATGGTGATATTGCCTCATTCCCTTGTTTTCATTTTACTGGTGAAGAGAAATAGGAGAAAGGCTGGGGAGAAGAAGATATTAAATCACTTTCATAGCATGTCTGTCTTTGGTATATTTTTCAGCCTTTACATCATTAAATTGTTACAGAAATTTTTAAGCTAACTATCAACACTTACACACCACTGTAAACTGTGCATATCTCTCCATTTTTGTTTAAACAGTCTGGAGCTTGTAAGTATGAAGTAAGTTTTCCTTGATCTTGTATTGCTTCACAAGTAAGGGAAACAAAAAAAAGCAAGGCTGATCATAACCATGACTCTGCATGCAGCATTGCCATCCAAATATAAAGGAAAACTCTCCCCTTGTTTGCATAACTCAAAGAAGTTTTGAGCAGGCTTTCTTTAAGGTTTCCCAAAATGGCCTCTTCCAGCTGAGATCAAACAGGAATCTTTAGCCCAAGGAATTTCTCTGAAAAGCTTCTCAACAGGAAAGGGGGATCAGAGTGGAAACTACATCATTAGTTATTACTGTGTTTCCTACCGGCAACTGGATAATAAAAATACAGGACTGACTCTTTTATTTGCAGGCATCACTCCACCACCTCCAGTCTGTGCTGATGTCCACAACAAACAGAAAGACAGAAGATGTCTTCTGCATTGTCCTTCTTCTTAAATACATGATTAGAAAGGGTCTGGCTTTTAGCTTTCAGTTCTTTTTACAAGTGTTTAAACACTCCAAAGCTCCTTCAGTAAAACTGACAAGATAAGGCAGGAAACTTTAATCTTCTCCAGACCAGCCACTGGAGAGGGAGCAGCATGCTAAGCTGGTCAGGAGGGTGATGTTGGGATAGAAGGTGGTTAAAGAAGTCAAGACAAAAATGCAGAAAAAATTTGAAAATGGAGTAAATTTATCTGCTCCCTTCTCTCCTCCTCCAAAGGGAGTATTCTGGCTTACTCTGCCTTTTTTTGTTTATTCATTTCAGATGGTCTGTGGCATCTGAAATAGATGGTCATCCTCCAACAGCTGTAATGAACTAAGAAAGCTCATTATTTAAACACTAATACTCTTTAGCACTGTGGTTTGCTGCTGTTTAAGTCATGCTTCAATATGAAAACTGCTGAGAGTAGAAATTTTTGCAGAATCTGCTCTTAACTAGTGATAGGGATGTAGTTTACTCCTGTGAAATGCCTGCAGCCAAAGCAGCCACCGAGGTAGCACGGGACCTCCACGTGGGTAAGCAAGGGTGTTAGGAGCCACCATGGTGGGGGAAGCACACTGTCCAGGGACAAGAGTCCTCAGGCCATGACTCAGTCTGCAGATCTGTGGGAGATGGGAAGAGCGTGTCAGCGCTAGAAGAAAGAAAAATGTTAGGCTGGGTCAGAAGTATCTGTGGTTTTTGCAGGATATGCATATCCAGCCTTCCCTTCAGGAGTATGATTGAGACTGATCAACTACATCAGCTGATGTTACAAAATTACACTATGTATTAGAAGTATGGTGATGCGAAACGAGACACTGCTTCAAAAGCCAAAGTTATCAGGGCTGTTGGAAACAGTGCGGTGGGAAATGTGTGCGGTCACCTGGTCAATACAGACCAGCTGGTGAAAGCTTGGGGACAACACTGCTGGGTCAGGCCCAGGCTTTTGAGGCACTCTACCAACTTATTCCTCTGGCTCCCAAGTCCTGTGTGGCTGTCTGCTGCTTGGGACATACATAACCTTATATGCTTGTTGAAAGATTCAGCACAGAATATGGCAGTATTTAGTGTTTGTGAAACTAACAGGAACGTGTCATGATTTGAGGTATGTATGTCAGTTACTAAAATTTATTTTCAAATGAGGTAACTGGTTTTTGTGTAGAATTAGTGTATTGAACAACTACTATATTAATGGAATTCATGACAAACTTTGAAGGTAGCTCTGGCTAGGATTGGCCTATGACATCACTTCAGAGCCTACATATAAAGTTGATGCTTTTGGTGAAATACTGAGACAGCTGATGGACCTTGCAAAAAATGTATTGTTTGCTTGACTACTTTTGAAATCAAATGGCAGCAGTTTGGAAAATTATGCCAGATGATGGAACATACTTCTTTAATATTTTGTGTGACGATGCAGAATTCCTCTGGTACAATGAAGCATTTACTCCTAGTTTGGGGATAAACAGTACCACTGATGCAGAGACACTAGAGCTAGTGCTAATGCTGAGTTAAACAAGGTCCAACAGGGATTGCTGCTTCCTGGACAACTTGGACATTGGCACTGTATTCCTGCATCCAGTCAAAGACGGCAGCACCATGGAGAGACACCTGCATTACTGCCACACAGTCAGCTCTGGTGGCATCAGGGCTGCCAAGGAGTCTCAGCTAATTGGTCCTTTTGGGCCAGAACTTGCTCTGTGCGGGGCTATTTTGCTAATGTAGGTACCGATTTGAACCACTTGTACCATATTCCTTAGAGCATCTCATCTTTCATTTGATGTTCAAAGCACATCTCTCCTTGACTTGCTGTGACCATGAATGTTAGTAGAAACTGTACTTGAACATTTTAACTTAAAAGCAAAGTATTTTGCCAGTTGTATTATGCCATGAAATGATCCCAGGCCTGATTGTATTATGAACGGACACAAATCACGCTAAACATTACTGTTGCCAAGCCGTGAAAATAATGCAAAACTAATCTGACTAATATCAACATGAAAACCCACAGTCAGTATGGAAACAGACATTCCTTTGGGTATTATTTATACAGTCATTTATAGAGTTCCATTTTTCTTCCCTGAGTGGGCACTAGTCCTTAAGCTTCTCATCATATTCCCTGGCTTTTTTTCTGAGCAAATCCCACTCTTCAAAGCTCACTGACCCACTTTGTCCTGTCACCTCCCTCTTTCCCTCTCAAGGGCAGCTTCTCTGCCCAGGCAGACTGAGCACCAGCCTCTTGTGCTGCCCGTGTGCCCCTGCCCATCCACCCAAGCCCCATCTATAACAGAGGCTTTTTGGAAGTGATGTGTCCTTTTGCCCATTCGGGCAGCAGGTCTTCCTACCTTGGAGGTGCTGTCAGGGTAATAAGGAAACATCTGTCATACAGACGAAAGTCCAAGGGCTGGAAAGGACTGATGCAGAGAGAAACAACGCACAAATGCCCATTTTACCAGAAGGCAATGTTTCTGTTAACAGACCCATGAAACCGTGTGAACTGTGTTTCATTTAGCTAGTCTTTACCGTGTCTCTGCTGGACCACGACTAATCCTCTTCAGTCGAACAACTTCAAAGTCTTTGATTAGATACCCCTTGCAAGCATACAGCAGCTGCCTCTTTGCCTCTGGTTACCTGCTGGCAAAAGCTGCCAAAAAAGGTGTTATCCGCCAGTGACTGACTCAGTGTTTCAGGTCAGCCCCCAGGTTTCCCCCTGCCCCACCACAGACACAGCTCGCCAGCAGGCAAACGCCAAGGCTGACCAGGTCCGAGTTAGCGAAGCTGACCTCTTGCCGTCTCATCTGGGATGGAGCAGGAGCAGGGTGGCGGTGAGGTGGGAGGGCAAAAACAGCAGGTCAGACCCTGCAGACCCCTCTCTCCTGCGTCAGCAGCCCCCACAGCACCGATTCCAGGAGAGGATGGACAGCAATGTGTGCATCCCATGGAAGAGCTGCATGCCAATTTATATGCATTTATGTATTAAGAGATTGAAAAATGTCACTGTGCTGGGACTACATTCTGCAATACAGGGGCATCTGTTTAGAGGTTAATTTTATAAAAGTTTGGGATTAGAGTTCCTCACATGCAATCTTGCTCGGCTCCTGTAGGACGCCCACAGCATATACACTGGGACAAAGCAACATTAGTTCTGGATGTCTGCTTTTCAGCATGATGTTCAACTTCTAGGTCTCTCAGCCTGGTGACAGTGTTCACGACAAACCTCACTGCAATACAGCCTCTCCTTACACCAGAAAATTACACAAAACTACAACAGCACATAGTCTGTTTCCCCAGGAAAATGTATCTTCCACCAGTGAAACTCCAGTCCCAAACAGTGCTTGGTAACACCTTGGTACATATTTGGTCAACTGATAAGAAAAAAAAGAAAGCCTACAACAGAGAAAAGATCTTTTTTTCTTTAATACTTTGATATCATTGCTGCTAGTACACACTGATTTTACAAGGATGGATGTCTTTTGGCTGTCCTTTCAGTTCTCCCTTATCCAGTCAATATAAGTAAACAACAGCAATGCACATCAGGCAAGATCCAACAGCAGCTCTAAAACAACATAAAAGCTCTATGTATATAACTCTTTTTTGAGCTCTCTACGTAGCTTTCATTTTTTTATTATTAATATTATGTGTAAGCCAGAGTATTAATAAGAGGTCAGGAACTGATTACTGCTTAATTATAAAACTCCTAAGGTGACAGCTCCAGAGCCGGTATACCCACAGTACGTGCCTTGTTTTGCAGCACCTCTGACAAACATGCCTTGATGGATGTGCCAGATTCACACACCTGGGGTTAAAAATCCCTGTGCAAGGTGAGTAATCCCACATCGGCTGTTTCCTGGCAGTCTGACATGGGGCAAAACCCAGCCTCTACTCCAAACACTCGGTGCTGTGAAGGCGTGCATCAAACAATAACAAATGACAATAACCAGAGTATTTTGTCTTCTTATGCAAAGATTCATCACAAATTTACTTGCTCCTAGGGATGAGCAGTTTTGGGGGCAACATGGAGACCTGACTCATCTTCACCCTTGTTTGAGCTTGAAGCATTTCCTTTCATTCTGCTTTTCTAAAAAGATGGGATAAAGCAATGGTGGGAGAGGAGACAAATGGGACACTTGTAGTGTTTGGGTCTCTGCAGTACAGCCTCTTCTAAAAGAGGAATGAGGAGGGGAACAGCAGGAGGGATCTAAGGTAGGGCAAAAACCCAGGGATGGACTGGGGTGTTTCCTCCAGAGAAGAAAGCAAGCCTCTACCTCAAGCTAAGAGCAGTTTGCTGCCTAGACTGCCCAGGTGCTTCACTTTCTGCTTGGTGTGTGTCGTCAGCAGCAGGCAGACTTTCATGACAGGTTTCTGCCTTCAGGACTGCGCAACTTTTCTCCCTATCATTTTGCAAAGGATAGGTCAATATTTGTAACAATTTACATGCAAGAGTAAATTAAAAATTTCCAAAATTCAAGAAATAAAGCACCTAAAATATTTTTATGAAAAGAAGGTTGTCTGTCTTTGGGAATAATATACCCCATCTCCTCTTCTCCAGCATCCCCCACAGCTCTAATATTTGAATGGTTTCCAGGCATGAACCGATTTATTCTTACAATGTACTTAGGAAACAGGAAAATGCTGGCAAACCCATTCTGAAGGGCAGGGAAGACAGCGAGATGTGCAAGGGTCAGATTTACCACACAGCATCCTTCATGTGAGGTATGCTTTGTGCACCCCAACCCACCGAAGGCAACTTCACCCCACCAGTTGCACCACTGCACCCACTGTGGATGGGGGTCCACAGAGGTAAGACAGTTTGTATCTCCACATTTTTGCATTAACTGCCTGCAGCCATGCTCTTACCCTGGTAACCCACGGGAGAAGGAAGGAAGCTTTCTGCTCCCTGAGAGAAGGGACATTTGTTTCACATTTACTGCCGAGTAATAGCCGACTTGCAAACCAATTGTCATGAAGTAGCTGTTGTACTGCATATTAGTGGCCAAGGTTGATTTATAGCAAATTGTCCATCTGTCAATATCTCTCAAATAGACCCCTCTCTCCAGGCTGTAATATTCATGTCTAGTTAGCACAGCACTTCTGAATTTAGGAGCTGAGACCGCACTTGAAATACAATGTCGTTCAGCAGTTAAATCACAAAAAAAGCACTCACTCTGTAAATAGTGGCATTATCAGAAAAGTTTGTGGCTGCTGATTTAGTGCCAGCTAGAGCTCAGTTCCCTGTAGAGAACCAAAAAAGGGGATTTCCACAAAACTAATTTAAAAAAAAAAAAATTGGTAGAAAAAAGAAACCAATCCTCAAAACAAAACCTTTTGCTTTGGACTGGATAGCAGTGTTTTGTTCTGGTTTTAGGTGCTTTGCTTTTAGAAAACAGCACAGAAGTAAATTTAATAACAGAAATGGCTAAGTAATTGCCCTGGTTTTGGCGGCTAAACGACGTCAGTAATACATATCTGCAATCTCCTGTTGTAAATAATAAATTCTTCTGGCTGTTTTTCCCAGAGTTCACAACTCGATAAGCCTGGCAGAAACTTACAACATTTAGTAATGTCCTATGTGTGCCTTTTTTTTGGTTTTCACTCACTCTGTTTTGGGAAGTTCTACAGCTGGATAATTGTTAGTGGCATTTTCATACTCCCACAGCAGTTCCTGCAAGCACCACGTGGAATCACGGCTCTGCCCCAGCGCCCTGGCTGCCACACAGATCTGTGACAAACACCTCAGGGTCCTGGGTATGCTTCAAGCACAGCATTCAGAAACCACGACACCATTAGTTTTGTGGCATCCTGGATACTTTTACGTCAGAGTGACAATGGGAGAAACACTAACTGTAGCATTTCATAACTTGGAGGTGAGTGCGAGGGAGGGGCAGCAAGATTTGTACAGGAGTATTTGGGGCAACCACCTGGGATTCTCCAAGGCTGGTAGGGGCTGCTGATCCCTGTGACGCTGGCTGTGAACCAATCCTGCTCACGTTTCACAGCAGAAGAATGGGAACTAACTGCTAATGTTCAGTTTCGCCCGAAAAATAATCAAGTGTCAATCACTGGCTGAATATAAGAGAGCTGGTGGCAGCAGGGAGGTTGCTCTTCCTACCATATGTCTTTTCTCTTGCTTTGGATCCACGGTGGCATTTGTGAAGTGTCAGTACTCTATTCTTTCTATTACCTGGTTTTAATTAACCCCCTAAAGCCCCTTTGTGCGGCTGGTGATATCAGCTGGGGCTCTGAATAGAAGCCACCCTTGTCAAAAAATTTTGGAACAAGCTCCTCTTGAATGGGCCCAATGAGCCGGGGGGCTGTTTCCTCCTTAATCCCACATTTAATAGCACGAGCTGGGGACAATAGGCAGCTTCTCCAGCTTTTTGCGGCTTGATTCCGTCTGACATATCCAGCCCTCTTTTGTCCCCCTGGTGAGGACACGCCACCTCCGCGTGCTTCGTACGGGATGCCCTCCCTGAGTGTCACCAAGATAAAACAGCCCCGGGCAGCCTCTGTCTCCCGGCCCATGCTGCCAGCTTCGTTGCTGCCTGCAAAGCTGCCTACCAGCAGGGAGGGCTCTGGCCAGCAGAGCAAAAAAACCTGGATGCCACTGGGTTTGGTTCGTCTTCCCCTGCTGACACCCCCCCCGCCCTAGTCCTATAAGGATGTGTTTCCATCAAAGAAGTCAAGGATTATAAGATTTTGCCATGGCAACATGCTATTTATAAATGCAAATGTAAAACTGGAAAAGAGGGAAGCCTTTATTTCTCGTAATTAGATGACAAAAGGGTATAACATTGCAATTTTCCATATACTTTGAAACTGGAAAAATCATCCTCTCCTCTGTCATCTTTTTTTCTGGAGAGCTATTTTTCTTCAAAAAGAGCTTTTGGTTGGAGACTGTGGAAGAAAGAAAATATTTAAATTTCTTTTTCATTTTATTTGAGTGGTGAGACTGATACTTCACCCGAACACTAGCTAGATCTGACTGGCTGCTGCTGTTTTGGGCAGTCATTTGCCGTCCAAAAGGATGAGTGAAAGATCAGTGTGATCATCAGTCTGGGAGTGACATTTTAAATCAGGAGACTTCACAGGCTGAAGCTGTTCTGCCTGTGACCTTTCATTTGTATTTACAGCACTGGAGCTGATCACATGTTCATTAGATATTTCTTCCAATGCCTACTGCATGTAGAAAAAGTGGACTAATTAGGTTTAGTTTTGAAAAAGAAAAGTCCTAGCACATGTATAGTTGGCTAAGCGTAAAACACCGAGCGGCACATCAGAGAACACCTGTTAGCATCCTTTTTTCATTTGTCTGGCAGTATTTGCTTTCTTCACTTATGCAAAAAAACACACCCCACTTTAAAGAGTAACACAAAACAAAGCAATGACCAGCCTTAGTGTCAGATTACTCTTACCTCTAGAACAGTTTGAATTATAGCATATACTAATTCAACCTACTTTTCACATAAAAGAAAACCAAACCAAAACACTATAAAGGCACTGGCCTAGTGCTGGCCCAAATTTCCACATGTAAAGAGCAACGTGTGGGGACTTCGCTTTTGGATGGTGCACTTAGGACTCTCTTAAACAGACGTTGTTTCCACAGTAATGAGTCTTTCCAGGAAATCACAATGTCTTAGGACTGGTTACCAAAGATGAAAATAAGAATTATTAATAACTGCTCTAATCTGCCTGTATACCATCCAATCAGACTTTTTCCCCCAGCTATTCATGCAGTCCTCTTCCAAGGTCCCTTTAAAAATAAATTTATTTACTGATGCCTGCAAGCTCTCATCCTGCCCTCCAAGGATTTTTTGCTAATTTGATGAAGACCACACACATAAAATCAAACGCTTTTGTCATTTGTTTCTCATTGTACCCACTTTCTAAAAGAAAGCATTGCCTGCGTTGTCTGATCATAAACATCGGGGTTTGCAGTCTGGCATCTTTCCAAATGTTGGGTTTTTTTCAGGGTAGCATTTTAGATAATTGTTGAGCTTCATGGTAACTATCAATTATATGAGTTGCTGGAAGCGCTAGCACACTTTTCTGTGTCCTAATATACCTTAGGGTCTATTATTGGACAGGCTTTAAACCTCTTCGTGGTTTTAGACCTCACCAACTCAAGTAAAGCAGGATTTCATCCTGTGACTTTATCACTCATAAGAATATCCAGTGGTAGAACAAGTTCTCTGGAAAGTGGTGTTGTTAAAAGCTGCATCTGTCAGTATACGTCATCAAGAGTTACTAAGCCTTATTTCAATGGTGTTTAGAAATATCATATGGTATGTACTTCCAGCCACACGAGTATGGTCTGTGATATCAGTTATCAAGCTAAGCAGTGTTTATTCTAGTAACTCTTTCCAACACAAGCAAACGCAGAAGCATCACCCATCTAGGTGCCAGAGGCCAGATCCTTCAAGGCTATGACATCCATTAACTCAACACCTAACCCTTAGATGCCCGGATCCTGACATAAAATCCCCACTGATCAGCTAGGCACCCAAGCTTCCCATGCACTGAAAGGGGTTGGGGTTGGGATGCGATTCACCGCAGCCAGCCTGCCCAAGTCAGCCAGTATCGTGCTGAAAAGGTTTGTCTGAAACACAAGCTTCATGCACTTGACTCGAGCAATCCCATATGCATTCACACCATGCCAAAACAGGCTGTCCTGACACTTGCATGTTAGCCAACTTAATTGTATCACAGAAACCTCGGAACACGTTATTCCTGTTCTCCTTTCTTTAGTGTTGTCGATATAAGGCAGCTTGACCACATTGACTCCTTCAGCTTCCTCCTGGCCTGATCAAGGACACAGCTGCTGTCAGGCAGAGGACTGCCCTTGTTGCGAAAGAAGGGGCTCACTTCATGGTCATTTGTACCTGCTGTCTGCAGAGGGTCAAATATTGTCAGCAGACCTCTCAAATGTTTATTTGTCTCCCCTTTCTCTTTTTCCTTTGCTGTCCTCGATCTCCTGTGATGCCTAGGATGCCTCACTAGCCTTAAAACTAGACCATAAGATATACTTCATCCTAAGGGGAAAGTAGCTGTTTTCCTTGTGATGATGGACTCCATTCCCTAAGCTCTTCTCTCACCCTCTGTAATGCCCCTGACATCCCTGTGAAATCTTCCCTTCAGTGCCCAGGCACCGTTTTGCTAGAGTCCAGAAGCGCTGGTGAGGGGAAATAGAAGTACAGAGCACCCAAAGGAGATTAGTAGCAGACACTCAGGAAGATTCAACCAGAAAAGGATAAGTCAATGAAATATGTGGTCAATGATGGTCTCAAACCATAAGGATCCCAAAAGTCTGAAGGCTTCACAATATGCAATTAAACAGATTTCTCATAATTTCATAGAAATAACTTCAGATGTACATAGGGCCAGTATACCATCTCATACAAAAATAACTATCAGGACAGTAAACTTTAGCTAAACGAGTCATCCTTAGACAGCTTGCCAAGTAAAAATGTAAAAGGCTGTTACCTCTCAAAAGATGACAATCTAAGATAATATAAACCAACTTAAAGACATTTATATGAATACAGTTATGTATATACTTTCTAGGAAATAATTTGGAAGAATTAACCAATTTGAACATGAACCTAACTAAAATTTTTCATGTTTCTTCCCAAATCCGCACAATTTACTGGTTTTGAGACAATCTCTATTACTGTGTTGGGATCTATTCCTGCCAAGTAAATAGGGAAAAGATGAGATTTCATCCTAGAGAGGAAAAAAGTCTTTTACAAACCATAAAATTAATCTGAAGGAATGAAATGGAAAAATTGTTTTCATGTAAAGAGCTGAGCTGATGAAGGCTGTATGAAGTTCAAAGAATTGATATGACATTAGAGTAGCAACAACACTAGGAGCCACGTGTGTCTTCACACTTGACTCCAGTAACTGTAATAAAGTCAGTATCATGTTTAGTCTTGTGATTTTTTTTAGGGCTTTTAAATTCTTTTACCCTCAACAGTTTCCATTAATACAATCCCATGTTTTTAAAATGTGTGTACTCATTTACTGTGTTTTGTCTTAATTGTATAAAATGAATTGTCCTCCAGAAATTGTTAGTGGTTGCCCTCTGACTTGTGGGAGCAAAGCACAGAGGTGAGGTCCTTTTAGCTCAGAAGCTTCCTGCTCTCTGAACATCCACCTGCTCCATGAAACATGTCAGTTTTCGCATCCTCAGCCTGTATTTGAGAACCTCATTTTTTGTCCCAGGTGGATTTGTACCAGAAGCCTGGTAACCAGGAGGTTTATTAGGAGTGCTGAGAGGAAAGTTAGCCTGCTGATTGGATTTGTTATTTAGTTGGGTACCAATGCTGGAAGCACATCTGGATTCCAATAAACAGTAATAGACCTGAGTCTATTACTCTACATGTGTGAAAATGGTCACATCCAGAAAAAAATACACTTAAACTAAGAATAAGCGTCAAGCCTTTGCCTCCAGTGTTCGTTGCTGGATACGTCATAGGAGCAGACAGAGATCAGAGGAGATGAAGCTTGCCAGAGGCTCTGCTTCACTGAATGTTTTGCACCTCTTTCCTCTGCCTGCTCTTTCAAAGACTGACTACACAAAGTTAACGAAAGCCCTTCTGCCTTCTCTAAAAGGATAAGGATTAAGTGGAAGACTGCTGCTACTGAGTTCATTCAGCCACACTCGCCTCATCTGATACAGAGTCCTGAATGATGTCTTAACAAATATTTCAGTAGGACTGGGATATTAAAAGCTCTACTGCAAGGCTTCTTTCCTTCATTTTGCATAAGGAGCTATCCTTTCCAGTGGATGGTGCCTTGTTTTGTGATGGTCAGTGAACATGGGAAAAGCAATTAATCTGGAGGATCCTAAATAGGGACATTTTACATCGGAAACAAGAGGCACTTCTCAGCAAGAAATAAATGTGCTCTATTTAAATGCCATTCCTACCTTGGGTAATGAGATGAAGGTGAGACACAAAGGGAAGGACACATTATAGAAATCCTGCATGATACTTGGTGCAAGTGTACAGCATCACCATTTAAAAATTATTATATGCTGATAATCAGTAAAGATACGATTGTTTCCAGTGTTCCACTTCAAACACAGAAATGTACTAAAAGGAAATTCAGAGCATCAGTAATGAGACTTATTACTCTAGAGGTGAACTTGGGGCACTTTAGAAAAACTGAAAAAGGATGAGTAGAGGTGGCCTCAAAAAACTGGCAGATAAGTGAATGTAAGAGTGACACAGTTTGGGTCTTTAAGCCTGGTTTTGATCTTTTTTTTTTTTTTTTTTTAAAGGGATTTTAATGGCAATGAAAACTATTTGTTTTCTACTAGTATCACTGCCTCTGGTGGCCTGTGAATTTTCCCATGAGCATATGATCAAAACGCAGTCAGGAATATCTTGCTTTTGCTTAAGCCAACTTCTTAACTCTCACTGAAACCACTGAGTCTAAGCACATTCTGTTTTGTTTTCCTGATGAAGACAAAACACCCTTCCATTGCATCTGTAATATAAATCCTGCTTCTGTTTTCATTCCCTGTTACTTTCAAGCATACAAACCAAGCCAGCATCTTCCCTGAACCAGGCTCTTGGGAGAGTAATTCCAAAGGCTCAGGCAGGGAGACAGGTAACAGGATTCCCTCCCTTCCTCCATATCCCACCACCACCAAGTTACCCTGGCCCAGAAGACAAGCTCTCCCCAGCTTCACAAACCTCTCTGTTCCTTGGGAAAAAAAAGGGAGAGAGGAAGGAAGGAGAAGATATGTGACCAGCACCGCAGCCCAATGATCAACACAATGCAGACCCCGGGCCTTCTGAAGCGGGGAGCTGCTCGGAGTACCGAGGCCCTGCCAGCTGCTCTGCCCTCCACTGCGGGGGAATGGCAGCTGGGCACCTGGAGCGGGGTATTGCTCAGGAAACCCTCGCAGCATTTACCTCAGATAGGCCCAGCTAACGCCGGGCAAGGCACCCCTGCCAGAGCTGGGACAGCCACAGACACCGGTGGCTCGCTAGCCTGGCCCCAAAGGTGCAGGAGTGCATCAGCAGTGGTTACCCACGGCGACACTGTCCTGTTCCCCCCTGCCCACCTCCCTCTCCCCCCATGCCCAGGGATGCTCCGGGGCGGATCTGTCCCGGAGGAGGCCAGCAGTCACCCTGGGCTCCCCGAGCTCCCCGTTCTCACTGACACAGCCCCCCTGGTGCCTCCCGGTTTGTGCCAACAAAGGCCTGCGGCAGGGAACCGGAGCTGCCTGGGGACTGCAGCGAGGGCTGAAGGGAAAACCCAAGCGCAGCCAGAACGAGGAACACTCAAAGCCATCTCCAGTTTCTCCCCAGCCATCTGTGTCCCCTCCTGGCCAGGGGGGCCGGGCTGCAGCAGAGCAGCTATCCTTGCCCTGTGCGGCTGGGGGCCTTCCTGCAGCATGGGAGCTGCTTTGGCCGGTGTGCTGCGCGACACAGGGCAGGCGTGCCAGGGATTCGTGTCCTCCACAGCCTGCACTGTGAGAAAAAGAAGTTTCTGCACTGCAAATGATCCGGTGATGCTGCTGCCCAAGGTTCATCACCTCAAATTGTTCATTAAGTTGGAGAGATGAAACATATAACGTAACTTGATCAATACCAGCCAGGGAGTGGAGTTTTCCTTTTGGCCAGGAAGGTCGTTTTTGCAACAGAAAACCCTGGGGGTGGGGTGGGGGTGTGTGCTGGCGAGAAATGCAGGTCTTTACCGCAACTCCCCCTCGGTCCTGATGTCCTGCTCCTGCGGCACTACTCGGGGCAGGGGCGCGAAGGACGCGGCTCCCGCCCCGCCAGGCCGCCAGGCGGCGCTCGCCCTCCGCGGGGCGGGCAGGGCGCGGGCAGGGCGCGGGCAGGAGCGCGCCGGTGCCCGCCCGCGTCTGCCGCGGCAGCGCAGCTGCCAAAGATGCGGGCGCCGCCTGGCGGCACGGCCGGGCGCGGCGGGGCCGGCCGCCTCCCGGGGCCGCCACCGGCAGGAGGGGCAACACCTCCCCCGGGTGGCTCCCGGTCGCTACTTCACCGCCCGTGTCCCACGCAGACAGACTGACGGACAGAGGCACACCAACAGCACGGACGGGCTTGTTCCGCCGCCCGCTTCGGGCGGATGGACGGAGTATTTCCAGCTGCTGTTGGCTGTTATCCTTGAACGCAGGCAGGCGGCGGCAGAAGTGAACCCTGAAAAGTGCAGCCTGGCTTTTGTCAAACTGTGGGTTTTGATTGCTTTCCCCCCCCTCAGCTTTGCTCTCACATCTGTGTTTTGTTTACATAAAGACTAAATCCCTCCTACGGTACTGCAAAGCCTCCTATTGCCACTAATTCCTTAATTTGCTGCTGAGATCCTCGCAGCGCTGCCACATCAGTTTAGCAGGTCTTGCCAGGCGCAGGTACGTCTGTGCAGCACTTGGCGGGCCGGTACAAGCTCCGGCCGCCCTCACCCGGAGGCAGCTTAGCACCAGCCAGCAGCTCCCCCCTCTGCCCTTCCCCCAAGCTCTCCCCCTCTGCCCTTCCCGGTCCCGGGCTGCCCGGCTGCTGCCTCAGGAGGCCCACACAGACACCCCTGCAACACCTGAGGGTCTCCCGCCCCTCCAGTGCTTTCAACTGTCAAGATAAACTGGGGATCCACTTCCCCAGAGCTCAAAAATCCAAAAAAGATTTTTGGTTACTAGGCATGGATCGTTATTAGCTGTATTTGTCGTTGTAGAATTGATTCAGAGGCTGCCTGAGGGGCTAGCTGGTGTGCTAGAAGAGGAATGGAAAGGAAAGGTTGATGGGACGGGAAATCCAGCCTGTCCCTCAGCTGGACAAGGGCTCAGTTTCACAGACCTGCCACAGGTTGCATCCCTTTGAGGAACAGAAGGGCCCGGTCCCTCTCCTCCCCTCACTGACCAGTGGCCCCAACTGGCAGATGAGACCTTCTTGCTGTCAAAGGACATGGAGAAACGGCACAGTTGGCCTGACACACCACTGAACACCAGCAGTTCAATCTTCTTAATGATCTCTAAGCTGCTGCATTCAGTGGGAGATGGAGAGAGCTGAGCTGTATTGGGAATGTGCACCCAGCTGCTCGGCTGTGACGACGTTCTCAAAGCCAAAATCAGTAGAGCCACACACCAGCCAAAATCTAGGCATAACCACCAAGCACGGTTATGGCGCCGTACATGAAATCAGCTGGAGGTTTCAGCCCAGCTGTTACTGGATGACTGTCTTCACAACAAAAACTATAGCCATAGCTGATGGCACAGTTCCTCTGGGGATTGTTGGATGTGACCAACTCCAAGCCAACAAGAAAGCCATGACATATAGCTCCTAAAACAAAGAGTATTGCTGTCACTCCGTGTAATGTAAGCTCAGACCTAGATACCCCGTATCAGTGCCAGCAGAATAATGACTGCTCATCATGGGTGAGGCCCATGCTGCTCAGTTTTTTCAAGCAACATTAAAATAATATATTTTTTTCTATGGAGTGCAGTGAAAAAATAGTTAAGTGCCCTGCAGAATTATACTCCTCAAAATCACCTGTTGGATTGGATGAAGTCAGTATAAGGTCTTCAGAGCAAGTGTTTTTAACAGAAGTAGATTTATTTTTGTTGAGAATTTTTGTGTTGTACAATCGGTTGTACTGTACATAGAGCAGTAGGACCAAGCATGGCTATGCTTGAGAAAGAACATTGTGCCAGGTGGGCTCCACATTTTGGGCTAGGCACATTATTTTGGCTTCCTTCTGAGAAGAAACCAAAGTCAAGCCCTCTGAAATAATTTGGCTGTCAGTACAGCTAGCTTCTTTCCTTGCTTTCCATCAGGTTTCTCAGGCCTTAGCTGGAGAGATGATCTCACTTATGTGTACACGGTCCTTGGCCTGTGGGTTCAGATGAGCACTGGTTGCTGCCAAGTGTGGAAGCGGAGTTGTGGTGTTTGCTTAGAAATGTTTATCCAAAGTAACGCTTTGGTGTTTGTTTATCCTTTGACAATAGGACAAACCAACCAGTTCACTTTATGGATGATACTGAACAGTGACTACCAACCCTAATGGTTAACCCTAGTCAACTCAGAAGCAAGCATCGATTTATCAATCATCAATTAGTTCACAAGGTTTTAATACTGCTGTGATATGTATATAACATAAGTGTTTATTATTACTCTGTGTCAGCATATGGGACATTACACTATTCCATACTAAGGGATGTATGCTCTGTTCCATAAAACCTCTCTGCTACTTAGCCTTTTGCAGAATTGCTGCTTATTTTTATTGACCTAAGGCTGTAGCATTTCTGATGCATTACAGGATTTCTCTTCACATTTGCAGAAGAACGCACAGGATAAGGGGGGGAAGCACCCCTACCTCAAGCCTTCACATTCTCCCTGGAAGAATGCTGAAACTTGGATTAGTTTCAAGAAGCTATCTATATGCACACATATGCACATACCCAAAATAGATAACAGGTGTATTTCTTTTTCTTCAAAGACAAATGGTAAAAGGTATCAGGCATCTTAAGCAAGTGCTTTTGTAGCAGTCCACTTTGCACACAGATGGAAACATGTTACTGTTCTCTGTAGTGACATACTGAAAGATGCCAGACAGAAGCAGGTTCACTGCTGAACAGAAGCCGTTTGGCTCACTCATGAGTCCATAAAACAGAGCTGAACCCAGACAAGGCTGATATCCATCCCTCAGCCTGGATCTGAACCCGTTAGAGGTTTAGCGTCTGATCCTGCAGCGCTGTGAGAGCTGAAATAACACGGATGGGAGTGTCTGGCATATTGCAGAATCTGGTCCTTGGGGAATTAACTTAGCAATTAAGAGAAGAAGAAATTGCTGTCTAATGGACAGTGGTACTACAGGGATAGATGGTTGCTTATGATAGCTCCTTGGCTGAGCAGAAAGCTACCCACAGGTAGAAAAGAGGGTGTGCTTTGCTGCAGTGACCCTACTAGATGCAGGGAGTCAGAGGGAAAAGTCTGAAGGAAGGCTAAAGCTTGGGCTGGATTTCAGCCATCATCTAGGAAAAGTCAAGTCTAGAAACTTGGCTTAGGAGCACAAGGTGACCCCTCAAAATGACCATTTTAAAATTTATTTTTAAAATATGTGGTCCACTGAGAGTAAGGGGAAAAACCAATTTATTTGTAGGCGTTACACTCAGAAAAACTTGCTAATGCTAAGTTTGATTAAATTCTGAAGTTAAACAGAAAGCATTGGAATGTCTTTCAGTGGAGATTTTAAAAAGATGACCTGAAGTTGCTTTACAGCTTAGGGAATGGAGCGTACAAGGTTTTCATATTTCTTCAAGGTCTGCCTTTCTGGGTTTCTGTGATTAATTTTAATGTGTTCAGGACAGTCAGCTAACCCACCCACAGCTAGAGCAATGTGGGCAGTTGTCTTTGGAGCAGGAAGGTACAACTGAGACAAACTCTTGACCAGTTTTTGGGTTGGGTTTTTTTTTTTTTAGTTTTTACATAGTTCGGAGACTTAGTTGGAATAGTGAGACTTTTCTCTTGTGTGCACAGGAAAGGCTTGACGACAAGATTTAGACCCTAGGCGCACATGAGGAGAAGGTGCTGTGACTGAAATGGCAGACCCCCCCAGTTTCCCCCCCATCCACTGCATGACTTCAGGAGCTCTGCTCCTGGGTCGCTGTTTCTTTCTGGACACTTCAGGGCAGGGGCCTCCCCTCAGTTTGCACAGCAGCTTGTATAAATAGCAGTATGATGTTAGCTGGGCTCAGAAGATGTTACTCCAATTCAGGTAATTAATAATTGGTACTAACAGATGTTGGAGCCCTGGGCAGCCCACGGGCCAGCTGTGTGCCACAGGATGGCAGCCGTGCACCTTGCACTGAGCTATCTGGCAGACACCATCCCTCCACCTCCCTCTGCCCCTGCTAGATAAGCAGCTCGGGAAAAGGGTCTCTTGAGGGAAACCACTGACTTTGAAAGCTGCCTCCCCTGTGTACCTATAGCCAGGAACTGAAATCTCACTTCGTAAAAACTCACAGCATTTTTAGCACAGACCTGAAGCTACCAGCAGTTTGTTTCAGCATGTCATCCAACCCTTGGGTTTGACAATTAACATTGCCAGACCCGAAGCTGTACAGCAACTTGAGGTAAACACTGTGCTGAGCTCGAAGACTGGGGTGAACAGTTCAACATCAAACCAACCAAGCTGGGGGGATGACTCGATATGCTCAAGGGTAAGGCTGTCACTCAGAGGGACCTCAGCAGGCTGCAGGAAGGGCTGACAGGAACCTCAAGAAATTCAACAGTTACCATATCCTGCACCTGGGAAGGAAAAACCTCTTGCAGTGGTAAGGGCTGGGGACTGACCGGCTGGGAACAGCTCTCCAGAAAAGGCCCTGGAGGTCTGGGCTGATGGCAAGCTGAGCACGGGCCAGCAGCCTGCCCCAGCAGCAGAGAGGACCATCGGCTCCCTGGGCTGTTTGAACAGGAGCACAGCCAGCAGACCAGGGGAAGTGATCTTCCCTGATCACTTGGCACTTGCTACACTGCGTCTGGAGTAATGCTTGTAGTTTTGGGATTCACTGTACAGGACAGACATCAATAAACTTGAGCAAGGTCAGGAAAGGGCCACCGGGATGGTCAAGGCTGGAGCAGTTGTCCTGTGACGAAGGGCAGAGGGAATGGGGTTTGTTCAGCCTTGAGAAAAGAAGGTGGGAGGGGGCATATGGTGGCCTGACCTTGGCTGGACACCATGTGCCCACCATGCCACTCCATCCCTGTTTCGCTAAGCTTGGGAACATGTCGGTAGAAGCAATGGCTACGTGCTTTGCTGTGCTGGGGGAGCTATTTTGTGGGGAGGATGAAGGACCTTGGGAACATGCTAGTACAAACATTCCTTCCCCCAATTTCTTTGTTGAAGGACCGGCCTCTTGATCAAAACTTTCCTCTTCTTCTCCCTCCCTTACTAATTGATGATATGGACCAGTTGTTCTTCTTGTCCACTGTTTCTTTTTCACTACTGGGGCAATTACTCTAGTTGTTGGTTGTGTCCCTGTCTCAACCACAACGTCATCAGATGCAGTTTGGGTCCCTGCCTCAACCATAGTCCTCAGAATACTGAACTGTGGCTCGATAGGCACAGGCTGAGCCCCAGTACAGTGCTAGAAGCTGTTGGTTTTAATTGCAGTAGGCAAGGCACCCGTCTATCAGCCGGCACATCAGTGTGCCAGGGTTGCTTACCTGTTCAGGTGTAAAGTTCCAGGTTATGGGAGGTGATAACTGTCCTAGAAATCTGCCCAATGCTTCCACACACCCTGCAACCCTGGGACCATCCACCTCAGGGCACATTTCAGTATTGCCTCACCCAAAAGTTTTCTTCTCTTACACCAGGATGAGACCAAATTCCACAAAACCCGTAATATGCCAACAGTATTAATTAATAGTATCAAACAGCTCTCATAAGGGTGGAGCCTCTGGAACCTGCATAACAAAACGATCCACATCAGTCCCAGGCAGGGAAAGGGAGATGCATTCCTTCATCTCCACAAGATAGCTCCCCCAGCACAGCAAAGCCATCAAGGCCAGGGCAAAGCACATAGTTATTGTTTGTACTAGCACATTCCCAAGTTCCTTCATCCTCCCCACAAAATAGCTCCCCCAGCACATCAAGGCATCAGTGCCAGGGTGAAGCACATAGCCATTATTTCTGTTAATGTGTCCCCAAGCACAGCAAAATAGAGATAAGCAGTTTGGCCAACAAACTCCGTGTCCCACACAGGAGCTTTCCACTTGA
This sequence comes from Falco punctatus, assembly GCF_963210335.1. Lineage (NCBI taxonomy): Eukaryota > Metazoa > Chordata > Aves > Falconiformes > Falconidae > Falco > Falco punctatus. The sequence goes on along the minus strand of NC_137581.1, from coordinate 75,026,734 downwards.
AAACTACTATAGGTATATAGCACACTTAATATAAAACTGCCATTGTCTCGTGCACCACGTTGGGTGCCAGAAAGGACTGTGGTGGGTAGACCTTAGCTGAATGCCAGGGAACCGCTAAGCTGCTCTGTCACTCCTGTCCTCAGCAGAATGAAGGTGGGGGTTGAAAATAAGTTGAAAAAAACCTCATGGGACAAGATGAAGCCAGTTTAATAAATAGCAAAGAACGACATGCAGAAGTAAAGGAAAAAAAAAAGATGTTATTGTCTACTTCCTATCAGCAGGTGATGTTTGGCCACTTCCCAGGAAAAAGGGCTTCAATATGTGTAGTGGTTGCACTGGAAGACAAATGTCTTAAATAACAAATGCCCCCACTTCCTCTTCGCTTTTATATCTGAGCAGATGTCATATGGTTTGGAATATCCCTTCAGTCAGTTTGGGTCAGCTGTCCTGGCTGTGCCTCTCCCAAGATCTTGTCCACCCCCAGCCTATGGGTGGAAGGGTAATGTTGGAGAGACAGCCTTGATACTGTGCAAGCACTGCTCAGCAGTAGCCAAAACATTGTGTGTTATCCCCACCTTTCTAGCCACCAATATAAAGCAGAGCACCGTGAGGGCTGCTGTGGGGCTCAGCCAGACCCAGTAGAGGGGACCTAGTAGCCACCTCCCCATATCTATCAGGAAGTTGTCAAAAAGATAGAGATAGGCTTATTACTGAGGTGCACAATGGGAGAACAAGAGACAGTGGCAAATACAGGAGGATCCAACTTGATACAAGGGAAAAGAATTCTCAAACACTGGAACAGGGTCCCCAGAGCGGTTGTGCAGGTTCCATCCTTGGAGGTTTTCAAGACCTAACTGGAGACAGTCCTGAGGTGCCTGGTCTGATGCCAGAGCAGGCTCTGCTCTGGGCAAGAGGTTGGACCAGAGATCTCGTGGGGGCCCTTCCAGCTGAGTGACTCTGGGATTCTGTGAAACTGCCTGCCTGACAGCACCCTCCTGAGCAGTAATGCCTCCACACCTATTGGTAACAGGTCCTTGGAGTTCACCTGTATACAGGTGTCAAACCCAGGTTCGTGCTGTTTCCGTAGCTGGGCTATTGAGCTGGCTGCCAGCCAGACCCTTTCTTAAATTACTTGACAACACCCAATAGACCCAAAGGAAGACTGAAATTGCCAGAATTAAAGGCACTTGGTGTTAGTCCTAAAGGAAAGCAAACCTAAGGATGGTTTGAAACAAAGAGGGAATGAAGGTCTTCCCCTATTAGATGCATCCAAGAAGGGCAAAATGGGTTTAGTTTATCCCAAAATACAACAGACTTTCTGACAAGTGTATACAGAGTCAAGTTTGCCACTACCTCACACACGATACAAGTAAGGCAAAGTGTTTCTTATTGTGTAAGACTAACAACGAATAAGAACTCTAGTGAACGGATCCTATACGCTCCTCAAATTTGCCTGATGCACAGCCCATGCATTTATTGCAAAAACAGGGTTCCCCAGAGCACCTCTCCTTCAGGAGCTGAATGGAGATCTTGGGAATTCAAGCATCTGAATGGACTTCTGATGGAGAGCAAAATACTGCTCCTTCATTTCTGAATGAGGGTGAGAGGGGACTGAAGCCTCTCACACACCAGCTCTTTCAGCGGAAAAAAAAAATTAAAAAAAATAAAAAAAAGAAAAAACCAACAATAAAACTACAATCACAGATCAGGCAACTTGCCTGGAACATCCATAGTATAATTGGCTGGATTTTTTCTTTTACATATGCACCTCATAAATGAGGAGGTAGGGCTTGAATCACAGCAGCATGTTAGTGTCCAGTTTCTATTGGTTTCAGTGACCATAAAACGCCCAAAGTGTTCTCTGAATTGGGCCTAAGTGACACTAATTCCTGGCTTCGGCCAAATGCCTTTACTGGGGTAACAGCATCTGCAGTTCCCAGAGGGCTCTTGTCACAGCACTAACAAAACTACCAGACTGCAGCAAGGCTTTTACCACCCCACACCAGCCCCCTCATGCCTCAGCACCACCACTAGTCTCACATAAGGTTTCAAAGGTTCACCTACTGTTCATGCTGTTCCTTCATCCTCTCTAGGCCAGTCCACCCTGCTTCTTGCCTTTGCTGTGCCCATATTCTTTCTTCTCCAGGCTCCTCTTCCAGCCAGCCTCTCCTCATCCAACCCCCCCTCCTGTCCCTCCTACACCCAGGATGCTCTCTCTCCTCCCTCTGCTTCTTCCAGCTCTCTCTTCATCTGGAGCTCCTCTTCATAGGGTCCTTAGAGCTATTTAGCTACTTAGCAGGAACCAGCCACAGCTGCACATTATCCACATCAGCCAACCCACCACCGCTGAAGCCAGCCCACAGCTCTATATTATCAACGTTAATTAACCTGCCTTCATTCCTCTATAATTCCTCTACAGGCTCTTGGGCATGCAAAGGACAGGCACTGTTTTTAAAAAAGCAGCAAATATCTTGTCATTTGAATCACAGCAATCCTTACTTGTCGTTCCCCACAGGTGCCCTGCCAGAGTACCTTTGTTCTGCAGCATGTTGCCTCTTTTTTTTTTTTTTTTTTTTTTTTTTTAAGATACTCCTACTGCATTTCCTTGTGAAGTTGCTTATGACTGGCATGTCCTTACAAAGAATCCCACCAGTTATTCAGGCTAGTTAGTACCAAGCTAGTTGTATTGATTCTAGCTTTCAGCAGGTACTTCCCCCATGGTAACAGTTTGTAAAACATGTCACAAAGATGTTGTTTTCCATGCTGGATCATGGAGAAGCATCCACAGCATTTGAGCCATGGTTGAGAGCCACATTGTGCCTCTGCTAGGTTGTGACTGAAAATTTCCAGATACTCCTTCCAGTTGGGTGAGCAGGCTTTCAAACTGGACATGGGGGTTTCCTGCTTTAAACCTACACACAAACTCCCCGGAAAGTGGGCAGAGCAGAATATGTCCCATGAGGTCAGTCACAGGGCTCCCCATGTGGAAGGCCAGCATGGTGCTGGGAGAGGAGCACAGCCCACGGGAGGTCCGTCTCCCTCCCTGCCCACCAGGCTGCCATACCCCTGCGAACACGGGTCACCAGCTCGCACTGCTCGACTACACCCCAGCTCCCCTCCTCAAGCAAGCCCGACAGCTTGGGAGCAGAAATGGTAAAGGCAGGTACGGATCCTGCTGTGGAGGCGTTAATGATAGGGGTAGACCTTGGACTGCTCTCCCAGTTGTCAGGGGAACACGGCATGGGTTGCTGGCCTGCGAAAACATAAAAGAGCAGCAGCGAGTGGGAGAAGAGGCACCGCCGCCTGCCCTGCGGGCTGACCCTGCTCCCAGCTGCAGCTGAGCATCCCTGCCGCTGCAAGCTCGTCCAAGCGGTGACAAACCCATCCACCGGCATCCAGAGAAAGAGTAAGTTGCTGCCTTTGTTTCAGCTCTAAAAAGAGGTGCGTGTGTGTGTAAATAGCAGAGGAATGTTTAATAGCTTGTGTTTTTATGAATGAGGCCGTTTCTCTTCCAGCAGGATTATTCCCTTGCCAGCAGCTCTGTTGCTGGCAGGTATTTATTTTTGGATTTGTTGTTTTGTAATCACAGTTAAAGTAACAGATTCTGCAAAGTTTGCCTTTCATATGTTGCAATTGTTTATACGCTGTATCTGTATGTCTTCGGTAATAATTAATAGCTCCATGAATAATAACCACAAAGAATGGTGGAAATGATTTTGCTCCATTTTGCAAATATTTCTTTAGGCAAATCTTTAAAGGTGACAGAAGTGTTGGTGGGAATTACCCCAGCTGACAGGAGTTGAGACATTTTAATCAGTTAAAATTGCCTTGAGAAGAGCACTGCAAGAAGAGGATCAGGGAAGGAGCAGCTAGGATCTGTGTTTTATTTTGCCATTTAATTTAGTTGTGTTTTAGACCCGTGTTTTATTCTGCCATTTGATTTCTGTATAAAGCCAGTGATACAGTAAGGACAAAGCAAGGTAAATATACTGCCTCTATAAAGCTATGGAGTCTCAATGGCAATGACGGCATTCACTATCCAAGTGAGTGAATTCGCTATCCAAGTGAGTGAACAGGAGCCAAGACACCTCGAACCTGGAGGCCCCACCCCAGGGTTTCAGTCTCCAGCCGCTTAGTGACCATCAACATTTCCATAACAGCTTTCTGTCACGCAGCTTTCTCCTTTCGCTTTTTTTCCTTAATTTAGGATTTCAACAATAGAAAATGAAGTGTTACAGTATGCTTTTTATACCATTTTCATTCATGAAGTAAGCATTATGGTTTGGGCTTGGCAAATCTTTAATATAGCGTAATGCTTACCTTGAACGTTTGTCCAGGTCGGGTTAGGAAGGGGAGTAATAAGAAAAAGCTGCAGTCAAACTTTCTTCTTTAAAGTTCACTCAGTATTAAAAGTGCACTTTTAGTGCTTTAAAGTGCACTCCAGGGAGCAGTTGGCTTGACATAATAAAATGTGAATTTTTAAAAGTGGTTTTAAAATCAATTTTAGTACCTCAGTGTTCAAGTGCTCAGCTTGTACTGATAACTCTGGTTTTCAGGCAGCGCTGACCACCCACCCTTGGGGCACCTGATTTCCCAGAAGGTGTCCCTTTCTGAGGTCAGATGAATAAACAGGGATTTGATTGCTCACACCTAACAATTACAAAAGGACTTACATGAAAATGTGATGGACTTGTGCGTTTGTGAGCATATAATTTCATGCTTTATGCATGTGCATACACTTGGGTTTCTGAATACGCAGACTTTAAATCACAGGAAGAACAAATCCCCCAACATTGTAACGTTTGGTGCATTCAGAGTCAGCACCGGTACTAAAGGAAATTGTATTTGCTAAAGCTTCTCTTCTACCAAAATAAATAAAATTAGCCTACTGGAAGGCAAAAGGTTAGATTGTTCAAGAAGTAAATGAGGAAGTTATTGAAAAGCACCAATTATAATTCAGAGTAGAGGTAAGATCTTTTCAGAGTGTAAGGAGTGTAAGTCCAGGTCTCTTCTGGCAAAGCAAACTCTGCCACTCATCTCAGTCCCCTGCTCTTTATTAGGAAAAGCACAGACCGCATGTGTGAAGCCAGGCGTGAAAATGAAGGCCTTACACATGCATCCTTTCTGCTTTCTGAGAGCTGGGAATAACCAGGCTGTGACCTGCCAAGGGTGACCTTCATCCGGGGGAAAAAGGAAGGTATCACCACTCCCAATTCTTTGGCAGGACAAGACTTCCTCCCTTCCCTTGAGTTTTCTCCTATTAATCTGCCTCCCTGCAGTAACATGTCACAACCTTCCCCACTGCAACGTCTGCCTCTGTAATGGACAGCAGCTTCACATGGGATGGGATGGCTAGACCACTTTGCAGAGGCGTTTTTAGATGTATTGTCTGTCCCAGACTCTGTGTATACCTGAATAGCAAAATACCCACACAAGAACATTTTCAAGGGTCTCTGTGTTGTTCAAGTTCAATGCAACAGAATTGACTGTTTTATTTTGCATTTTTATCATTGCTGGGGAGGAATTTATTTCGCTATACTTGACAGCACCACTGCTACAGCACTGGCTGCTCAGCCTAATGACCGCAGTCCATGCTTTTGCTGCACAAGTAAATGTAAATACAATTTTCAAGTTACTGACAACAAGCACGCATCACTGCAGCCTGGAAGTCTGTAGAACATGAGCTTTTAACACAAAGTTACTTTCCTACATTTAGCTATGAAGTAACTAAGTAAGTATGGTAAATGTTTAAACAGAGAGGTGGAAAGCAAAATACCTCCCTCTCTGCCATCACCCCACTTAGGGAACTCCTAAAACTCCCACAGAGTAGAATGGTCATATCCAGCATTTTGCTTCCCTCAAGGCTTGAGCCTCTCTAGGGCTTTCTGGTCAGATAATGTAGCTACTCTGCAGTGAAGACTCAAACTAGACTTATAAAGTGACTGACTCTTTGCATTTTATATAACCCTTTACGTTTTCCTGTAATACTGTATTTTAACACTTGTTTAGTTCAGTGGATGTTAAAAACTAACCTCACCCTTTGTCATGTGCATACCTCTCTGCAAACCAGAGATACCACTACTTTTAGTTACAATTTAACAATAAAAGTTTTTTTCCAGAAGATCCCATAGGATTTCAAGCAAATTGTTAGCATTATCTCTGAGGGGGTGGGGGGAGGAGGGAGAGGGAAGAAGAGTTCCATTTACTCTTTCAAATGCCAAAGAAATTGCTCTTCAAAAGCTTCCAGTTAGTCAGGATGCGAACACAGCACAGCCACCCAACAGTAGCCCTGTGGAGTCCTTAAAAACCCCTTTTTCAACAAACATTTTACAGGTTAGACCAGTATTAAATATCACCAAAAGAGTACACAGAGGAGTACGCAAGCCTGGTGCGTGTTTTGTGCCTTCGCATAAGGGGAGCTTGTCTGCGCTCCTCTTCCCCTGCCTCCCTTTTGAGGTTTCTGCATGGCTGGTGAGTAATGCTTCGGCCCGGTGAGATCAGCCCAGCTGCTGCACCTACCACCTGGCTGCCACCTTCGCTCCGAAAAGCGATGTATTTTCTTACACTTCCCTCCCATACCTGCATGCAAACAGGAAAAGAAAGAGGCAATCTTTGTAGTTCTTCTAAATGCTTTTGGCATTGTCCAGCCTTTCATGCTATTTTGATCTAAATTGGGTGGGTTTGGTATTCATCCTGTGTACATTACTCAAGCTGCACAAGATTATATGGATTTAAGCTCCTCTTTGCTTAATACAGCACTTTCACATAGGCACATGTTAACACAAGTGATCAATGAGGGGTTTTAATTAGGTTTTTTTCTGAATAGAGAATGGAAGAAAGCACCCTGTGAAGAAATTAATTGTATAGGCTTGAGACTTCCATTGAATAGGATTAACTTTCCTTGAGACAGTAGCATTCTCACACAACAGCCAAAGGCTTTTTATTGCTTTTTTGCAGTTTCCTTAATACACAGATCTGCAATTAGCAAAAAAAAAAAAAAAAAAAAAAAAAAAAAAAATTAGTGGAATGATCAAAGCAAATTCAGAAACCTTAAATTACACTATTACTAAATAAGCATTGAAAATCTCCTTTAGGTATCAAAACCTGCAAAGAAAAAGGAGTGGGGATGGAATCTTGTGCTAGAAAACTTTTGGGGTAACATGTAATACATCAGGGGTTTCAATGTTGGAAAGAGCATATACATCTAACAGCATGCATGGCTGAAGCAGTCAAACAGGAATAATTTTCTGCTGGTATCTGTGTCTAGTCTGATTTTCACTGGAAAGGCCCCCCACTGAGGACAAAAATGAACAAATGATTTGCTAGATTTAGATCACTCAAAATTGTTTCTTAAGAAGCAGATTGTTGCTACTGTAAGCAAGTAAAATTTCCCTAAAATGATTAGGATTTTTGCTTGCTGCTAAGCAGCAAATGCAGCTTCTCCCCTCCCTACCACACAGATCCCAGCTCCAAAGCAGTGGCTGCTGTACCCCTCCCCAGACCAGCACTGCAGGCTGGAGGGACCCCGAGACAGCTGCTGGCATCTAGTTTTTCTCCAGTTTTTCAGTGGAAGGAAGAACTAGTTGCTGAACAAATATTGGATTGTATATAAACCACACAAATCAGGAGCCAAAGCAGAAGCAGAATGAGCGGCTCTCCTAGAGAAATGTTGTTCCTTTTCTTTTACTTTCTGTCAAGACATGCTTGTGAAGTTAGCAAAAAAACCTGCCCCAGGTCCTCAGTTTTGTGCTCTTTCTGTATGTTCTGCCCTATTAAAATGCTTGCTGATTTGCTGAGGAAGGCTTCTTCCTCCTTTCTTCTTCTTCATTCCCCCATCCCATCTCTGGGCTGCACTTGCCTCTCCTCCACCCAGCCCCTTATCACCACCTTTCCCCCTTCTTCTCTCTACAGCTGCCTCCTTCGCCCACAACTACCTCCTCCTTCCACCATACAGGCTGCTGTGGTTTCCTCCTTATCTACCTGCGCTTGCTGAGCCTGCGCCCTAGGGTTTAGGTACTGTGTTCAGGTACTCCTAGACATGCTTTACTATAGATCTATGTAGTTGTTACAGAGTTGCTCTTGGCACTTAGAGCTGACCTTTCCTTCCTGCTCTCCAAGTATTCAGCTAAACAGATCTGGTGATAACAAAGAGTCCTCCATCTTGGGTTGATGCAAGAGCTTCCCCTCAATGTCAAGGAAGAATTTTCTAAAGGTGTCTACAAGGAAAACTGGATGGTAGCTTTGGACTTCAGGGAGCTTAAATGCCAGATGAAAATCAAGAAGATGACAGCAGTCACCAAAGCCTTCTTCATGATTAACATCTTCAGGCCAATTAAGAATCTCTTGATCTTGAACATATCCCACTTCCACCTCCCCATTTCCCAGAAAGCTCTTGCAGTGGCAGAGTTTCTATCAATATTTGTCCTGTAATCGCTGAATCTTTGCTTTCTGATACCTGAACTGACATGCCTCTTCAATTAATAGAAAATAAAATCCACACCTCAAAACCCTTCTGAGGTGTTTTAATGCTGTAATTGGCAGGTAACCACTGGGGAAACACTGTCAGCTGTTTGGAGGAGAACTGGATCAACCATCAGTGTTTCCCATGGGGTTAGTGGTACTCCACCACCGCTCAGCAAAGTTGGGTCACTGCTTACCCAGACTTAATAAAAGATCTCTGCAGCAATACAGTCTAATTTCTATTCAAGGCACTGAGTTATTCTCATACACTGATTTAATGTTTCACTTCGTTCTCAAACACTAAATGCTTACCACATGGTGACTCAGGGCAGCAAGGTGGTGGTGGTGGGATATGACTCAGCAGCTATCTATCTACTAGTTTTACTTGTTTCTCGTCTTTTCTACTTCTAATTGTTTTTCCAAAACTGGACTATGTGAAGATGGAAAGGGAAGGCAAGTAGGCTTTACTTCCAATTTACCTATGCAGGGGGTGCATTTGTTGATGGTTGCAGCTCTAACAAAAACTGACCAGTAACTGATAAAAGGAAATGTTGCAATCACGGTGCATAATTTCAAAACACTGTGTAATTGTTAGCTGACTGTGTGAGACCAATTTAGAAAAAGTATCTGCAGCTGCGTGAAGGGCATGTTATTATATCCCACCTATGCCTCATTTGAGACATGGTTGTTTGGGATGTTAGAAATAATACCACCATGAAGAAATCATGTTGTTAGAATAAACCACCATCTGTTTGTACAAATTATTGCTTTGCTGCATTGGACAAAGAAATGAACCCAAAGTGGTATAACTTCTGCTAGGGGTCACCTTGCAGCCTGGTAGAGCTCTAGATTCTTTTACTTGAAAGTTCAAAGTAAACCTCCAGGAATAGCACAAGACTCCTATAGTGTATACCTGGTTTAGGCTACAGAGCCATTCTGTATTTTAATCAAAATGTATTTATCAATCAGTTCACTGCAACTGGTTAATAAACAAGTTCAATTACTTCTGGTATGAAAATATGTTACCATTTTTATTACTCCAGCCATTTTCAGGGACTAATGAACATAGGGTACAAGGCTGGACAAAAAAGATTGTATAAAAAAAATAGCTGATTGAACAATTATATGGAAATAAAATGCAGACCAGCCCCTTCCTAGCTTGAGCTTCTGTAGATAAAGGAGTTATTCTTTGCATCAGAATAGATACATAAAAGCAAGTAGGTTACCCATCTGTGAGGGAAGAGCATTCAGATAATTTACCAAGTTCAGATCTGACATACCACTCACATTTCTTGAGTTCAGCAATCTTATAGTATGAACTGGAAAGCTGAAAAATGCTTATATGATTTTTACAGGACTGCTATGCCTGCTATGCTATGCAAGGAAATGTTAAATGGCTTATGGAAACAAGTTGTAAAATCCACTGTCAGGCAGATGAATCTTTAAATAGCTACAGATTTTAGAAGTTTTAAGCCATAAGATGTTTTATTCATAACTGTATGATAACCCTCCTTTTGCCAAAGTTGGTAGTGTAGTTGAAAAGACATAGACTAGGTCTGTTGAGCTGTTTTAGAACCGGAATGCTGTCTCTTAGCCATAATCAAGGAAGAAGGCTGCAGAACTAGTTCAAGACATGCATGTTAAATGCATATGATGAGACTTGCTTAGTATCTAAATATGTACTGGTGATATTGGAAGTCTAGCTAAACTTAATTTGAAAATTAGGGAAGAGAAGAAGGCATATCCACCAATTTTCCCTAGAAAATTGTACAGAAATTCTTGATATTTAGCATGATCTGTTGCACTCTTTGGGTTTCTACAATTTATATATTAAAATATTTCAGTGAACTCAGTAGATAATCATCTGTATTAAGGGGAGTGGGTAATGCTCAGAGACAGCATGGTGGAAAGATTTATCCCACATCCCAAATTCTCCAGTTTTCTGACGACGCTCCATTGTTTTTTGCAAATTTGGAGATGATGGAGAATGCAGACCCACAACAGGCAAGAGAATCATCTCAAATTTTCTTTCAGCTTAATGGCAGTATTACAACAAAAGGCCTTTGTGCATCTCCAAGAGCCCTACTGAAAGCAACTTTGCATTACATGCAATCCAAAATATAAGGAATCTCTTCAAAGGAGGAAGATTTTTAAAAATAACTGAAAAAAAGTTAGCTTTTGCAACTTCAAAAGTACTTCCTGAAAGACAAAGTGTTTATTCCTTGTGTAGCTCACCATGACATCAACACACCAATTAAAAAACCCAAACATTAATAGTTCTATGTTTCAGTCCTTTCCATGATTAAACTCGGATCACCTCATTTTGCTTCATAACAACAAGACGTCACCCTGCAGGTGCATACATTCAGGCCCTGGTTTTCAGACCCATGTTCTTCTTTGATCCTCTTTATTTTCCCCACATTTTCTACCCTGGCAAAGTCCTGCCCCTGAGCTGCCATGTCTGCGACTTTTGCTTCACATTCTTATCTTCCTTACTGAAACTCAGACTCTTCTGAGCCACCTGTAGAGAGGACAAGCTAAAGACCTGTCCCCAGACTTTTAGTGAAGAGAACCTCTTGCTAAGTTGTGACACCCTTCCTTCTAACAGTGCCTTGACAGCAGTAATAACTCAAAAAAGATTCAACTCAGAGTCATCAAGCTACAGTTAAGTTTTATGTATACTTTAACTTGCCTCTTCCTTGCAAGGCAGCTCCCCCCACCCCTAAAAATTAAAGCCAACCTTTTTCCAAGCCTTAACCAGTGCAGCCAGCAAAGTAGTTTGATTAAGAGCTACGTAATGCACATTCTTCTGTAGATAACTGATAGCTTAAGTAAAGGTGCATTGCAGGTGACTTTGACACTTTACACAATCTGCCACATATACTTCACTGCTTGCATATCATTCAACAGAGCCACACAGAAACTAAATAATGAAAACTGAAGTGATGGGAATGTTTCTTCATTGCAGGGAGCAGAAGAGGATAGCAAGTATTTTTGGAGATAACACTTGCTGGAATGTCAAGATTTAGAACCTGTTTGGATCTTGACAAACGGAGCCCAAATGCTATCAGCTAAGCTAAACTTGAAAGAGAATTTTCTTTGGTTGACTGCAGGAAAGTAGAGAACTAAAGGTTCTCTGCTCTTCAGGTACCGAAAAAAATACAAAAATGTATCAAAAGTTAAAACTAATCAGGATGCATCAAAGTATTTTATTCTAATGTTTTATGATTAAGTCCTCACATTATGTGGAAAAAGCAGTATCACCCCTTTTGAAGCAGGTGGGAGTTTGAAATGCAGCACTGCTTAGACTTCAATTAAAATCTTTTTTACTTAGTTCAAACTCATATCTATGTCTAGGAATTATTCTTGAAAATATTATCCCCAAAACAGATAAATCCAAGTAATTTCATTGAGCTGTGAAACAGCGGTAACATTACAGATTTCTGTTCTATCACAAGTTAGTCATGGTTAAGGGCTGAAAAAATAAGCATAGTGTGGAGATTTAGTAATAAGTTTTTCACTGTGATGCATGATTAGATGCTTAGATACTGGAGATCAAATTAATCTAGCAGTAATTATAACAGCTACAGCTTGGATGGGTCTGACCTTTGAGGTTAAACATTAGCTAACAGTTGGACTGGTATTTCTGGTATGTTCCACAACACAGATTAAAGATTTTATTTAAGCACTGAAATAACTGTATCCTTCATTTAAGAGAACAACATGCTAAATACAGGGAGTACATACAGAATTAAATCACGTTTGAGTCAGTTTGCATACATTTACACTATATAGGTCTTATATAGGAATGGCCATAATCTGTCAGACCAAAGATCCATCTAGTCAAGCAGCCATCTCCATGTGCAGCTGTAAGAAGGTGCATAGAGGAGATGTCAAGTAGGTGGACAAGAGGACAAGAACAGGTGATACTTACTGCTATAGCTTTCTTTGCCTCCAAGTACTTTCAGCACAGGGCCTTCTGTAGCCAGGTGTAGTGCCTGTGTGCATGATAACCACAATGGACTTCTCTTTGTGGAGCTTACCCAGTCCTGCCTTGACTTTGTGAAAACTTTTCACATCCCTAACATGCTTTGCTAAGGATCAGCAAGTCAGCTGTGACCCTGCTGGTTTTATTTGAAATGTCTTGATCTTGTTCTTGGAAGAAGCAGTGAAAAACTGATCTTTACCCACCATCTCCATGTTGCTTGTGCTGTTATAGGTCTCAACCACAACCTCTTTTCCCACCTAGAGTCCTACCTTACCCAGTCCCACCTTACTTAAAGGGAAACCCTTCCATATCTCATCACTCTTGTTGCTCTCCTCTGAACTCTAGTCCTGTGGTATCCTTTCTGAAATGGTGGGATCTGAACTGCACACAACAGGCAAGTGTCAGCAAGCAACTGATTTATGCAGTAGCTCAACAGCACTGCGTCTTCTTCTCCCATCGTTTTTCTACTACATCTTAACAATTTAATTACTTTTTGACTGCTGTTATGCAACGGACAGATGTTTTCATGCAACTGTCTATCAAAAGCTAAAGATCTCATTCCTTGAAGCTTAAACCAGAAGATTCCACTGTCTAATGATGGAAGACTGAATAACAGACAAAACCAATTTGCGTTTTTATTATAAATATTATTTTCCTGTTTACCTGGAATGTTTCTCCACAACTGCAGGTGTATTGCCATGTTTTCTGAGGTGCTGGAGACATGCATTCTGGACATGGATCAATCTTTTCACACGCTAAGGACCAAATTCTGCCCAGTGCATGCCCTACTACTGCCTTCACTAGGACCTGCCACCTCTGGTCAAAGTTTGGCTCTAATGCCTCTTGGTGCTTCAAAACAATTAGTCAAATCAGACAGACTTTTCAGCATCTTATAATCTGCATTGAGAAATTACATTCTGCATTGTTGCTTATAGCACCATCTAATAATGCACCAGGAGAACCCTGATGCTCCTGGTAAGATCCGATCCTGCTCTGAAAACCGAAGGGCTGATAGCTGAGAATCCAAGAGTCCCCACCAAATATGCTCCCAAACCACCTGAGCTGGAGCATGGCTGGGGTGGAAATTTGCTCCACTGTCATAAGCATGCATGGAGATACCAGGGTAAATGAAGGGGGGCAGAGCAACCAACAAAGCCAGGGTCTATCCTATACTAGTTGTTGTGCAGAGACAGTGAGAGATGGTCCTTGGTCCCCAAAACTATAAGCTAAGGCTGGAGCAGGCATAGCTTCATATGGATCAAAAGCAGGTTTTATTGGCATATCACACAGTTCAGAAGGATACGTGCTACATCTAGCACTGCTTCTGCCCTTAACCACCCTTTCTTTCTTTCCCTTTGTCCAGTATATCTCTCACACGGTTCAAAAGCAAGGTTATCACAATCCTTCCTTACAGACTGCCTCACTTGGTGAAATGGAGAACAGGGTCATTTGTCACCCCTGTCTCTTGAGAAGTGGACAAAGAGACAGCAGAAAGGAGAAATGAGCAGGAGGAGCCCTGCCCTTACCTTCACACTGGGCAGGCTGCCTGGATAGGGAAGAGGGTGTCCAAGCTGTCCCATAGGCAGATGAAATCATTTAGAGGAAAAGAGGGGTGAAAGAAGAATCCTAAACATGAGTCAAAATTCATTTTTCTGAATCAGTGTAGCTGTGCTTCCCCTCTATGTAGGGCAACCAGCAAAACTGCAGTGTGGTTCTGAATAGATGAGACAGATAATGAGTGGGAAAAGCACAGTAATATTAACTGTTGACTGGTCTTCAGTAAAATAAAGAATTTTTTTTTCCTCGGTAGGTAAAGCCAAGTGATATAATTCACTGACTAAAAGGAGGAGACACTTGGCAGCTTGGCACCAGTACTAATGAAGCCAGTAGCCTTCTCCGCTTTCTCCTTTTGGCTGGCTCTCATTTTGGCTGGTTTCCTCGGCATACACATCACTGGCAGTTTTGTGAGAAGTCAGAAGAACCATACGCTAATTTTCACCAAGGAAAACACAATTCGCAACTGCAGCTGCTCAGCAGATATCCGTGATTGTGATTACTGCTTGGCAAACTTGATGTGCAATTGCAAAACAGTGCTGCTTTCTACCATGGAAAAAACGACCTACAATAGCCACCTGACCATTTGGTTCACAGACACCTCTGTGCTGGAGATGCTCCTCAACTTCACAAGGGTGTGGGATTTGAAGCTGTCCTTCTGTGGCACCACTCCTCTCCCAGCAGAATACTTGGCCATCTGGGGACTTCGAAAGCTCCGGGTAAACAAAATCAAGGGGCGATTTCCAGAGCAGAGTGTAACCATCTACAGCAGCAGCAATAACGAAAAAGAAAACTCACTTGTGGTGCACAGCAAAGACAGGCAAATGCTTGTATATATTTCTTTTCTGGATACCTCACTGTTCAATGGATATTCTTTGCTGAAGTCATACAGCGTGGAAAATATCTCTAGTATCACAGAGCACTTTCCCAGCCTGCTGTATTCTGATGTTTTCTCAATCTCAGGTAACAACAGCTATGTTGTAACATTTATTTACTGAGTTACTTAACACATTCAGTAGTCAGAGGCATGGCAAACTGCTAAGAGAGAGATGGGACTTCTTTAAGTCTGTCTGGTTTGGCCAGGAGGAGCTGTTACAGTATGGGCAGTTCTGACTGTGATAGCACTCTACAGGGAGGTGTTTAAAGTAAGACAGGCTCATCAGACTACTTCAGTAAATGCTTTCTTAAAAAAACAAAGAAAATGCGAAACAACTGTTTTTGAAAGCCTCAGTACAAATTCTTCTTCTATATTGTAAGCTAAGAATATAAATCTGCAGATAAATTGTGTTTTAAGGCTGTGCCTCAGACAGAAAAAGACATAATCATCTACCTCCAGTTGTAGAAGAACCTGAGCCTCCTGGAGAATCAGTCGGGTTAGATGGCAGCTCAGGAGGTCTCCAGTCCAACCCCCTGCCCCAAGCAGGGCCACCTCTGGGATCAGACCAGGCAGCTCAGGGTTTTCTACAGTTGGTCCCCAAACCCCTCAAGGACAGAGCGTGCACAATCTCACTGGACAACCTGTGCCACTGCCTGCCCGTCCTCAGGGGGAAAACTTTTTTCCAACCATTAACCCCAGCTTTCCCTTCTCCAGGCTAAGCAAGCCGTTCCCTCACACTTTTCTCAGACACATGCGCCAGACCCTGACCATCTTGGTGGCTCTCCACTGGACTACTTCAGTTGATCCATATCCTTCTTGCACTGGGGGCCCAAACCTGCATGCAGTATTCCGTATGCAGTCACTTAGTAAGTGCCGGACAAGGGGAATAATCCCTTCCCTCCATCTACTGGCTGTGCCCAGTAGATACAGCCCACTGCTGTCAGGTTCAAGGGCTGCAAGTGATTGCAGTCACTCAGACTGGGAGTGCCGAGTTGTCCTTGCCCTCTGGTACTCCGTCAGAGCTGGGAACCCCCTGCCCGGGCTGGGTGACACAGGCTCTTACAAAAGCAGGGATGGGCTACACAAGCAGCCTCCCACCTCAGCGCACAACCAAAGGTGTGTTTGAGGGATGACCAGGAAGCTGTGCTCTGACAAGCCATGGCACACACCATGGGAAAGCATTGGGCAAGAGGCCACCTAACAAGTGAGACAGCATGCTCACAAGGGTGTTTTTCCCAGGGAAAGGTCTGTCTCTTGCACATCAGGTGTGCCAATTCCTGCAGTTTCCCCAAATGCAGGGAACTTGACTTCAACTTTTTTGATAATGGCAAGCTCTGCTCATGTTCTCCTCTATAAGAAAGGAGAAAGGTCCCATCCAACGACTGTCATGTGATAAGGGAGGTGAGACTTCTGGCAGACACGTAGCAAATAATTTTCAGATGTATTGCAGGAGGAAGATTGCCATCCCTTGAAAAACATACATCAAGACTATTTATATAGCCTGAAGTCAGCTCCTTGCCCATGTCTGTAGGATTTGCATTCTATGAGTTATGATTAAGGCCAGGATCCATCCATATAGTACAATAAAGGCTTTGGAATAGCAAGTCCTAACAGTCTTGCATTGACAGCAAAGGATTGCATGAAACCGGGATAAAATATGTGTGCTGAGGGGAAAGGCTGTCAAGATTCTGTGGAACCAATGAATTTGCTTCAATAACTTCAAATAAAGACTTTTTCTATAACTGTAATCAATGATGGAGCCATTTTCCTAGGAAGCAAAACTTGATTCTTCCGAATACTTACATACATGCACACTTTCCATTACTGTGAGCTTTCCCAATGACATGAACAACACGGTAACTATTGAATTAATGGGGTCTATTTGCAATTGCAAATTAACAGATTTAAGCACACAGGTGTTTGAAGGCTCAACCGGAGAACTATTAAATCATTACTATAAAACATTAAAAATGTTGTGAAGACAACACCTTTGTCAGCACCTTGGCAACAAACCATGAGCCTTCTCCCCAAATCACAAATACTTCTAGTTGTTGGAAGAAGGGTTCGCCGGAGTCAAGAAGACGCTCAATATGAGTTACGCATCTTGCTCTACTTTATTAGTTTCTAACACTACTTATATAGAACCAATACACATGCATATTCGTAAAGCAGAAATATAACTGGTTAGTAGTCTCTAAACACGTGCGGTTCTCACACCCCTAATTATCATGACTAAAATAAGCATTCTATCCATGTAGCTAATTGTGTTGCTGTGCTTCAGCCTTGTAGTTTGTTACTCCCTATTTTCCCATACCGGTCCCTATCTTTCTTGGCCCTGCACCAGCTTTCCCAGCAGCTCAATCTTGTTACAGCCACGGCCTGCTGGCACAACATAATTACTTGGTCTCAGGATGCAAGAATAGCTCAAGGCCACCTTTCTTGTTAACTCCATCACAGCAACTTCAGTACAATTCTGATTACAGACCTATTCTAATACCAGGCCTGGATTGCGCAGATCTTCAGAGATTCTAAGGCCATGCTTCTGCAGCCATTCTTCTACATCTAGTGATACCTCTCATGATTGTATCACAGGTTACAAAACACTTAGGCACTGGAGCTGGGTTGGCAGAGGCTGGGGGTGCAGGGGTGCAGGGTGGTGTTCTGAGCACATTACATGTCTGGTATGTATTACAGACAGGCAAATAATTCATATTGTCTGCCCAGGAATCCCATGCTCCAACTGTCTGTGCAGGAGCACTAACCTTGCCTTCACACACTGGCTAGTCACTAATCCTGCACAGGATAGTGTTGTTAAAAAGATTAATAAAATAGAGCTGGCACACACAAATATGTTGATTTCTAAATGTTACCAACTCTCTCTTTAAACTGGGAAAATGAAACCTAAATTATACTCGGTGAAATCACTAACCGAGCTTCTGCTGCCCTCTAGTAAAATACGTGCTGAATAACACAGTGCTTCCACATCGCCGTGACAGCAGTGGTTGGCCACTGTTACTGTTCAAAAGTCACACATGCAGCAGGAACTGAGAATGTACGTATTCTGGCCTGTTGGGAAGAAACCATGACATTAATAACTCCATGGGCTTTCTAACTGCAAATTACACTTTCAGTTACTTTTGCCACTGTATAAGGTTGACATAAGAGACTTTTTATCCCTGTGCCCAAATAACTCATGCAGAGATGTTACCGGAATCAGGAAAAAAGTCTTCCTCTCAAGTACATGTGCAGCAGAAATCCACAGCACCAACACTGCAGTGATCTATTCAACTCCCCTGCAGCAGACACAGAGAACCATAGATTCTCCCAATTTCAGTGTTATACTGCTTTGCCATATGAAAGTACCGCATTAGGAGCTTGCAGAGTTTCTTCAGAGCAATGTATACAAAACACAAATCACGTATGTTGTGAGTCTTTAGTTCTGTTGGTGCTGGTTTGGTTTTTTTTTTTGTCTGCATGTAAACTACACACAGTGGTACATCAAGCATCACTGCAGAAGTAAGTATGTGGTTTTGTGAATCTCCTTTAAATCCCAGCGCAAGATACTCACACTTGACCACACTCAACACCCTATGCTGTTTGATTATGTATTTATAGCAGTTAATATATATGGTAGTTTAATTCTCCGTGTATCAGGTTCAACCTGTATGTGTTCAGCAGTCTAGCCTTGATGCGTGATTATTGAATATGCCAATCAACAAACTGACAGGATTTTTTTGTATCAGAAAAAAACTGAGACAGGAGCTATAAATTTGCAGTTTTCCTTCCTACTAGTAATTCCAGTGCAACAACACAAAAGTAATGGGATGCTTTCTATGGGAGATCTTGCTGTGCAGCAGCAGGAGGCTGCAGAGTCCAGTCAGGCCTTTCATATCCTCTGGGGCAGACTCCCAAAGTCGCCTGGCCCTTCTGATACAGCAGGAAGGCTGAAAAGAGGTCTTACTCCTTAACACACTTGTATTTGGGGACACTGTCTTATAAAAAGTCAGCAATCTTTTGATACCTCCCAGCAAACTCGCGGTTTTTCCTTTAGTCAACATAGCGGCTAGAGGCTCGACTGACTTCTGAGGACGCCCCCAGGCTAGATGAAACCGAATCCCAGAAAACCCTCCACATGAAACATACCGCGAAGACCACCACAGGACTTCCCCACTCCACGCCAGAAGCCAAGATTGCTGCAGGCAGGGGAGCGGCTGTCCGGGCCTGGCTGCGCAGCGCAGAGGTGCCAGCCCCGGCTGAGGGACGGACCCCGGTCGCCGAGGAGATGAGGGGGCTGGGCGCGGCGTGGGCGCTCCCGCTCTCCCCGCAGGCCCGCTGCCAGCGGCGCCGGGGTGTTTGTGGAGCGGCGGCGGCTCTCCCCTCCCTCGCACACAGCCGTCCCCGGCCGCCCCGGCGGCTCTCCCCTCGCGCGCACACACACACACACAGACACACACACAGACACACACACACACACACAGACACACACACACACACAGACACACACACAGACACAGAGACACACACCCCCACACCCCCACACCCCCACCCACACCCACACACACCCCCACACACACACCCCCCCCCACACCCCTCGCGCCCCGGTGCACTGCCGCCGGGTGGCGCGCGGCTCCTCCCCCGGCCCAGCTCTCCGCTCGCGTGCTGCGCGGCCACGTGACGCGCAGCACTGGCTCGCGCTGCTCGCTCGACACAAGATGGCGGCAGCCGGGAAAGGAAGAGGGGGAGTGGCGGGAGGCGAGGCGGGCCGCTCTAGCATGGCCTCTCTACGCTCCCCGCCGCGCACGCGCTATCCTCCGTCCCCGCCACCTCTCTATGGTCGGGCGGCCGCTCGCCGTTGGCGGGCGCGCGGCGGCGGGCGGCGGGCGGTAGGGGGCGCTGTGGCCGCCGGCGCGGCGGTTATCATGCTCGGGGAGCCGGGCCTGGGCCGCGGCGCGGGGTGGCGGGAGCGGGCGGTCCCGGAGCGGCGCGGCGCGGGGGGTCGGTGTCCGGCGGGATGTTCCGCAAGGCGCGGAGGGTGAACGTGCGGAAGCGGAACGACTCGGAGGAGGAGGACGAGGAGCGCGACGAGGAGCCGCCTCAGGAGCCGGCGCCGGCGGCCGGGGCGGGGGGGGAAGGGCCCGGCGAGGCCGCCATGGCGCTGGCGGCGGGCCCCGGGCTCCTGCCGCTGCCCGCCGGCTGCGTGCCCCTCGCCCTGCCCGGCAGCCCCGCGGCCTTCGCCTGCGCCGCGAGCTACGGCGCGGCCCTCGGCTTGGGGCTGGGCTTGGTGGGGGGTGACAGGGCAGGCCTGGGGGCTCTGCCGGCGCCCGCTCTCCTGCCGCCCCCCCCGCCGCCGCCGCCGCAGCAGGGCAACGGGCTGCCGGGCGCCGGGCGCGCCAAGGAGAAGAAGCGGCCGCGGGAGAACAAAGAGGTGCCGCGGGCCAGCCTGCTCAGCTTCCAGGACGAGGAAGAGGGTGAGGCGGGGGGCTGCCCGCCCGCGGGCACCGGGCCGCGCCGCCTTCGGCTCGCTGCCTGCAGGGGTGGGCCGGGCCGCCTGCACCGGGCCTCCGCCCGTCGTCTGCGCGCCCCCCGTCCCCCGAGGGAGCCGGCACCTGTATTTATTTCGCTGGGCAGCCGGCTGGCCCCGTTGTGACACAGGGGTGACGAGGGGTCGTAGAGGAGGGGGAGAGCCCTGGGGGCGCGGTGCGGGGGGGCCAGGGAGTGCCCGGCCGGCAGCCGCCTTGGGCCCCGCTCCCTGTCCGGGCTCCTGCGGGGCCGGTGGGCTCCCAGCACCGGGGGGATGTCCCGCGGGTTTCATTCCGGCTTAGCGGGGTGGATTGCCTGTGCTTCTGTATGGCTGGTGCCTGACTTGCGCGCCTCGCAGCTGGGTGCCGTGCTGCTCCGGGCGCGGGGTGCAGCCTGGCCTGGCTTCGTGCGGCAGCGGGCGCTGGGCCCAGCGCCTCTGCAGCCCCTGCCGCCCCCCAGGACCAGCGCTGCGGGCCGAGGGGCGGCTTTGTGTCCGGTTTGTGCTCGGTGTGGCTGGTGTTCACAGGTCACGTCTGACTGCCTGTTGTCCACGTGAAGCCACTGGTGTTTTGTTGCAGAGTTGATTTGTCTAGCCGTCCGCAAGGTTTATTACATTAACCTTCACAAATAATGGAAAAAGTGGTTGAGGAGTTTCTGGACCTCAACTTTTTGGAAAAACAGAGTAGTTGTGTTTGTGCAGTGCTTCAGCTAGTAATTCTACTGGATTCCAGCAGGTACTGCGCTCGTTGGTTCATTCGCACTCAGACAATCTGGTTATGGCTAATAGCTACTATGTATTAAAATTGATCAAAACCACTCATACTCCAGAGGTAGTTGTGTCTGAGAAGTTCAGGGCGAATAAAATGAGAAGCTCATTTTTCTGATACTTTTTGTCAGTAGGGGAGTTAGTATGCATTTTGAATTTCCTTGGAAAGAATTCTCTTGTAATCACTAGAACTTGGATTCTGAGACTAGTGATTTGAAATCTTTGACAAAGATACTGGAAACATGGGATTGCGCTATAGACTTAAAACGCAAACACAGATTTCCTGCATGAAACTGATTTTGTCTGTCCTATTTAAGTCTGTAACTTATTGCATACTTTGTGGTAGGTTGTAGTGCTGCAGGCATTTGAACTGGTAGTATGACCAAACCCAGCCATTCCCTTACTCATTAATTGTGTGGCTATGAAAAGACTGTTGACCCAAAATGTTGGGGCTTTGTTTTCTTCCAAATTCATGGTCATAGTGAAGGATCAGCTTGTGTGAGTGTTCAAAAAAAAATACTGCAGTCAGATAAAAGCTGGCCACGTGTGTACGCTTTTGTGTAACTTCTGCCTTGCTTTTCTGTGACAGTGCTGTGGGTGGGATGCATACACTTCAAAATGACCACAGAAGGACAAGGTAGACATGAGTCCACATGAAAGGATATGGGACTGGTTTTGTTGCAACAGTGTAAATGTGAAGTCACAGTAAATTATGTTGGTAGTGGCATTTACTAAGTTCTATGTACAGTATTAAGAGATGTAATAGGTAAATGTACTTCTTGGCAGGTCTAATGTAATGTTTTCCAACTTCTCTTTTAAAGAAACTGAAGAAGTTTTTAAAGTGAAGAAATCAAGTTACAGCAAAAAGATTGTAAAACAATTGAAGAAAGAATACAAAGAAGATCTTGAAAAATCAAAAGTTAGAACAGAGGTCAATTCTCCAACAGATGGTAATTGCAAAACTAACAGTAACTTTTGTAATGGGAAAGATTAAGTATTGTAAATACAAATTACTTTTTTTTTCAAGATAAGTTATTAGTCTTCTGGAGGATTTAGCATTTAGAACTGAAGTATAGCATGCGTTAAATGTTTTCATTTGAACCTTATAAGCGCTGTTCTGAAGCTAGTAGAGAATTCTTTGATTCTCCCACATGTGGAAATGAATGTAGAAGCATGAAAATTCTCAGCTGTTTATGTAGTTGTCGGTAGACCTCAGTAGTTTCTGTATTTGGATTCCGTTTGTCAGACAAGTTCCTTCCTATTGAATTAGGAAGGAATAAAGTAAGTTTAGGACTCTGGTGCTTATCTGACAGGATGTCTCCTTGTAACACATTTTCTCTCAAAGGAAGATTTTGGGGTGAGCAGGGTGATGTTCTTTGTTATTAAGTAAATTATGCAACAGCTGCCTGTTTCAAGACTAGGTCTTTACAGTAGACATGGTGATTAAGATGACAGGATGAAAGTTGGAGCAGAAGGATATTTCAACAACGTACAGTCCTCTAGAGCTTGGAATAGAGCCTGTGATTTCAGTTTCATTGTACTTCTGCTGTTGCATTTTTTGGAAGCTCGTTGGTAAAGCATAATGATTCTTTTTCCAGTTAATTTTTTTTTGGTAGAGTAGTAACCTACAGTGCTGTGAGCACAACCTGAGAGGCTTATGATCTAAAGATTGCAATGGTGTAGCTGAAACATATGAGAGTTGAACATGGTCCCATGCAGAAAATTGCCCTTTAAGTTAATTAAATTAGTCTTTTAAACATCTTACAGATTTTTAAAAGGCTTTGTGTCTGTATCTTAAAAATGCACAAGTTTTTTCTTACTAGAATCTTTGTCGCCTATGCAGTGATGTGGGGCATGAGCAAAACCAGAAATGATCTTTTTTTTTGTTTGGCTAACGTTCAGGTGATCTGTGCAATCCTGAATCTTAATTCCTGCTTCTGTCACAAAGATCCTTAAGAAATTGCATTTTGCACATGGCTAGTGTGTGCTTATTTTCTATTTGTCTGTTTTGCAGTCTCTGTAGTTGGTTTGGTTGTGGTGCAAAGACCTCGTGGGTGCTACTGAGTCAGTACTCTGGATTCTGTAAACAAATGATAAAGTCTAAAGACTCAGATATGTGCAGCTTGAATTGGACAGCTGGATTTAACATGCATTTTTTTACATAATATTTGTACCTGCTGCCTGTATCTGTATGTTGCCCTACATTAGGTAGGTTGTACTCAGTTTGAGAGGAAAATGGAAGAATTCTTTTGGAGTGAGTGTTCTGGTGGAAGGATTTGATGTAACACAGACAATGCTTTCTAATTACATATGTAAAGGCTCCATGAAGGTTGGATGTATGATTTTAATTACTGAAATCTGACACTTTTTTTAATACTTTGCAATATCTAGAATGTTTAGTGGTTGTTGGGGTGTTTGCTTTGTCAAATTTGATTTTGAGAGGCTGTCAGTGACTTAATCACAATGAAGAAAGCCTATTCTACTAGATCTCAAGCAATAAAATTGTTTCATATTTTAATTTTATTTTTACTTCTGGTTGTTAGACCTTAAAAAAATACTTCAGAGTGATCTTTTTTTTAAAAAGAGTAAAATATGGGCTTTGTTGTCTTACCAGTCGAGCCACCACTAGAAAAGTCAGGACAGATTAAGGACATAGGTCAAGAAGATGGGACTGCAAACAGTGAGCATGGTGAAGAAGAAATGGAAGTTGAAAGTGAGAAGGAAGAAGAAAAACCAAAAGCTGGTGGGGCTTTTTCAAGTGCTCTGTCATCACTGAATGTTCTCCGCCCAGGTTGGTTTTTATAATGGATCTGATATGTTAACAAATGCTTTAGCCAGCATTTACAGCAGACTAATGTATTTGAGTGATTAGAAAATACTTTCCAGCAATATGTCCAGCATCGGAGCATCGAGAAACCGGTATTTTCCAAAGCTGTTCAATTTTGCAAGTCTTACGACAGAAAATGTTTTACTACAGAATGCTTCATCTTGATGTCAGAAGGAGGAATTTGTCTCTCAAAGTGGTGGCAAACTTTTAAGAAAATCTAGATTTGGAATAGGTGACTTAACATGAATTTTAAATGCTTTCAGGTAAAATTTGTCTTTAATTCGAATGTCTCTGTTACCTTGCAGACCTGTATCTCAGATGGTTTTGTATCTCATTTTGTCTCATGAGGTTCTGGTCAGTCCCTGAGGCCAAAGAAATCAGTCTGAGAAACTATTTTTGAAACTAGTTTGCGAAGTGTTAGCTCGCTCATGGTAACCTGCTCCCCAAATAGAAGATGGATGCCCTGGGTCCGCAGACGGCCATATTTCAAGGGAAAAAAATTTCCTAGTTGATTAACCAAATAATTTTTCCTTTTAAGGGGTAATTGCAAAGTGGTGCGATTGTACATTATTGCATCTCTAAAGATATTGCTGGCTTGAATAGAGTATGTCATGTCAAGTGTAAAGAGAATCTGAACTTTAACCTTCTGTGCATGTCTAATCAAAATAGTGGTAAAAATTATCCATGATTCAAAAAATTAATTTTGCAGGGATCATTCTTTATATGACTTACTAAGTTGCATTGGTTTTGTGCTGGGCATTTTAGATCTTTTTAATTAGGTCTGCTTTTCTTGTTTCGCCGTGACTGCACAGTCTTCTCATACTAGCTTTGTCTGGTTTGGTGTCCCCTTAATCTCTGAGCTGTCACCATCTGTTGAAATGGCCAATCTTTTTTGCTCCCCCAAAATAAGAAGAGCTGGGAGCAATGGCAGGACAGGAAGTGACAGAGTTAAGAGCCTTGGTTTTTTCCTTCCTTTGCGCTAGTCCTCTCTTGTAAATGGCGTCCTTTTCTTTATGAATATTTCCCATAGGAACATCATGTTTTTGCCCTTATGGCATGTGAGCTGCTGGAAACAGAGCCAGACATTTTGGGAAGATCCCAGCTTTGAGGATTTCTGGTTAGAAAGTCTGCACAGGCAGCTTATGAGTTGCTTGCAAACATTTCTGTGAGTGTGGATTTTTTTCCCTCTCACATCTTTCTCAGTTTGCCACGCTACCAAATCATCTTTGCAGAGATGAGTAAATAGAAGTCATAATACCTGTTTTGTTATAGTGGTTGTTTAATGGTGCAAACATCTATCTCTAGGAGAAATTCCAGATGCTGCTTTCATTCATGCCGCTAGGAAAAAGCGTCAAATGGCTCGTGAACTTGGAGACTTTACCCCCGTTGACAGTGAACCAGGTAAAAGCCGCCTTGTTCGAGAAGATGAAAATGATGCCAGTGATGATGAAGATGATGACGAGAAGAGGAGGATAGTTTTTACAGTGAAGGAAAAATCCCAAAGGCAAAAGATTGCTGAGGAAATAGGTAAAACCTTTTTAGGACAGCTGATAAACATTCACATTGTTTTCACTGCAAGCACTCTCATTCAACATTTTTAAACAACGTGTTTTTCAAACAGGCATATATCTGGAGTTTTGTTCCTTTTCTCAGGAAAAATGCTGCATAATGGAACCTGCGTATAAAATTTTGAGCACAAACTATATTCTTGTGTTTAGAAGCACACAACTCTACTGAATCTGGTAGAAACTTACACTAAGGATCAATTAGTATTGTTCTAGTACTTGTTTTTTAGGAAGTATATCGTTGTGAAAAGGAAAACATTAGTTCTTTGGTACAGCATTCTTGCTGGTGAGCAGGTAAAATAAATGTTGGAAAAGGAGAATTAGTAAGGTATTAATTAGTAAGATTTTAACATTAGAGGGTTTTACCAGCAGTTAATTGCAGATTTATCCATTGGATTTTAAGTGGAACATCTGTGAGAATGATTCAGAGGCTAGCATCCTTCGTTCCTTGTGAAGAGGAAAGGAGGATGCACTGAGGTGTTCCCACTGAAGCATATTCTCTCATGTTTTTGAACTCGTGGCCCTTACTATGAATACGTTATCTTCTCCTTTTTGTTACCTGTTTGTTTTAACTTGTATTAAGGTATTGAGGGAAGTGATGATGAAGCGCTGGTGGCAGGGGAGCAAGATGAAGAACTCAGTAGATGGGAGCAAGAACAGATACGGAAAGGAATCAACATACCTCAGGCATGTATTTAGTTGTGAACGCTTTTTGGTGTGTTTCTGCATGTATTATCTAAATCCATTATGAACATGAGTAGTTTACAGAAGGCTGTTTCATCTGAGAAGTTCAGTGTGTAACTTCTGACCTCCTATTTTTCTTCAAAGGATGTAAGATTTTAAGTATCTGGGGGTATCTGTTTCATTAGTGTCTCTGTTCTGGGTAGATACTGATAGCAGTGCTGTTAACCAGCATTTATTTGCACCCTAAAACAGCTAGAATAATGCCACCTCAGAGAGACCTCTGTTCTTGTTTATCATTGGGACTGTAGAGTCTATGTAAACAGTACATGTTTCTTCGTTGTTTCTGTATCTTGTGTTGCAGCATAGACTTGGAATTTGTAGCAGGTTGTACCATGTGTTTTTTGTGCATTTATAGTGAAGTTGCCACTCAGTTGAAGAGGATAGTTGGTGGTTGATTTGTTAAAGAATATTTCAGCAAAATCACAACCAAAAAACACTGGCTCTAAGAACCTATGTCATCCTATTAAAAATAGTCTTAGCAAAATTTAGTATAGTCCCAAGTATAAATATTTATAATGATACTAAGAATCTGTCCATTTAAGAAGATGCTTCTAAGGGAATTTTTCTTCCACATGTTGGAAGTTCTGCACTTAAATCCACTTGATACACATTTTCTAAATGTACCTGCCAACCTTTTTCACTTTATAACATTTGAGATGTGAAAGAAAGTTTCTCTTTTCTTTGAAGTCTAATATGCTAACGCTTGTTTCCTCTTTCATTAGGTTCAACCAAGTCAACCTGCTGAAGTGAATAATCTGTACTACCAGAACACTTACCAGACACTGTCTTATGGTTCATCATACGGCATTCCATACACTTATGCTGCATATGGATCATCGGAAAACAAGTCTCAAAAAACAGATAATACAGTTCCTTTCAAAACTCCCAGTAATGAGATGACTCCTGTTACTATTGATTTGGTAAAGAAACAGCTTAAAGACAGGTAGGACAGACCATCTTTTTAGACTTAAAGACCTGTCCCCTAGCTTTCTGTTCCTCAGGTGTCTTTTAGTCTCGGTGAGCAAACAAGAGTTTCATCGCTGGAAAAGTACTGACTGGCACATCCATTAAAAAAAAATAAATGTCAAAACAAAAGTGAAGATGACATTGACACTTGGTTCGAAAGTCTCCTTGGATTGCTTCTCTGGAAGTGAAGCTTTAAATATGAGGCCATTGATCTTGTTGAAGACAGGTCTGAGTTGCATCTTCTGGACACTGCACAGTCTTATAGTCAAGAATTGAAAGGCCAGTGAGGTGTTTAGCTTGTCAAGTTGCATTCTTTTAAACTGTGGATCAGATATTTCCCCTTCAGTAGATAACGAATTTAAAATTTAGTGTATATAGTGGTTTTTTGGTTTAAACGCTGTAATCTGCTTGTCAGGTACACAAAAGGTCCTACTGAATGAACAACCCAATTGCAGTGAGAAATCATTTATAATGAACAATTTGCACTTTACATGTCTTCAAAATTGGTTTGTATGCCATGTCCTTTGTAGTGTCACAGTCTTTGACAGTGAATTAAGTTAGTAGAGGAGTAAGACTGCTTTGTATAAGCTGTAGTTCTGGCCCCCCACACCCCTGACTCCCCCACCAAACCTTTCCTTCCAGTTTTACTTGAGAGCCAGCCTTGCACTATTCTAAGTGCAATCAACTCCTGTAAAAGTTTGTGGGAGTGGGCAGTGCAATGCACTCGGAATAGTCTAGCAAATTAATTTAAACCATTACCCTTTCTGTTTATGTAGAGAGAGGAGAAAGTGACAAAGTAAAGTTAGAGAATGTCTTTTCAGTATTTCCCATATATAGACTTGGTACTTGCACTGTCTGTTTAATATCTCAACGGTCTGAAATATACAGACTTCTGGATGTAAATTTCCTATTTATCCATTGCCCTTCAGGTTGGACTCTATGAAAGAATTGCACAAAGCTAATCGGCAGCAATATGAGAAACATCAGCAAAGCCGAGAGGACTCTACCAAGGCAATTGAAAGATTAGAAGGGTCTTCTGGGGGTATTGGTGAACAGTATAAGTTTTTGCAAGAAATGCGAGGGTATGTCCAAGACTTGCTTGAGTGTTTCAGTGAAAAGGTAAGGATGCAAAAACATTCATCTTTTTAACAAAAAAAAAAAAAAAAATAGGGACTCTTAGTACATGCCAAACACCACATCTCCCTCTGTTCTTGAAAAAAGTCCCCTGAGAACATATTCATCTAAAGGTTTGGTTATTCGAGGGTTGAAAAGATAACTTTTCGTCATGCCAAACTGGTTATCAGAAACCTCTTTCACAGTGTAAAAGACCACTAACTTTAGATTGCCTAAAAACACTTTAAAAAGCTTATATGTCATTTTTAAAAAATTATATGTCTTTAGGATTTTAGTAGATATTCTGGCATTTCAACTCAGATGCTGCTTTTTACTTGTATTGGATATCAGGTTAACAAAAACAAGGGCTGTATTACAGCATTGCTAATTTCTGGAATGCTTTATGAACACAGTAACAGAGTTGTATTTTATGTGTTGTTCTAAACTTCCTCCTGCCAGTCAGTTTCACATATTTGGTATTGCTCTGGTGTCTGAAGGAGAAAAGTTTTTAAAAACTGGTGTAGCTGTCTGAAGACACCCAAACTTAAAAATACACTTCTTTCATGTAGTTTGATACTTCTGTATATATCTAACTTGAAACTTAATCTTTGTTTCTTAAGTTATTCATTATGCTTTAATTACTTTGTTGTAAATATAACATGAGCTCCTGAATATATATATTTATTTATATATATATTACATACACACAGGAGCTGTAAAATTAAGCTAGCAATACATAGGCTATTTCTTCATTGTCTTTTGACTTGAATACAATAGTATAGTGTCGTCTTCTGTCACAATTACTTGAGTAGTTGAAACTACTGCTTACCTAGCTTGTTAGGTGCGAGAGCATTTGGCTTGCTAATCAGACATTAGTTGTCCAGCATTAGTGGTATTGGAAGAGCCCCATCTTCAGTCTTCTGAGTTGAAGAATAGCTATGTCGTGAACAAACCCAGGAGGTGTGGACCAATTAATTCACCCAGCTAATTGATTAGTTAAAACAATACTGTTCACTGAAGAAGCAGTATTCCTGAGTGTGTTGGAATTAGCTGTTGAGGGGCAGTAAAGGTACTTTTCCTTGCAGCTTTGTTGGTGCTGGTTGCCTAGATGCCTAAATTCCTAGTTAAAGATAACTGTTAATACTCCTTCTCTGAGATAAATTTGTATTTCAGAAGACAAGTTAAATACCTGTATCTCTATTCAATGTTTGGTTTCTAAAGACCTCTTGTTAAATTTCTTTTGTGATAACTATAAGCCATGTCTGGAGGTTGTCTTTGATAGCCCATACTGTCTTGTTCAAATATTTTCTTTAAGCAAATTGTTTTAAAATGCACCATTCTGAGTATAAACAAAGCCTTTTATTCTCCCAGGTTTTGTATAAATCAGGAAAACTTAGTGTTAAGTGATAGTCAAACAAGTTCAGTTCAGTTTGTAGGAAGGTTATTGACTTATCTAGCTATATTAGTAAATAAATAATTTCCAGCTGTTACACAGCAAATTAGCTGCTGATAATTTAACAGAGAGTCTTGTTAAAGTTGCTTTCTTACAATATACCTTTGTTTTCCTGGTGGTTGGTCTTTTAAGGGTTCTACACCTGGATACCTGCCTCCCCCTTCCCACCCTCCCCATACCCCACCTGCCATGCCAGTCCATTGAACTTCTAAGATGTGACTTTTATCATCTCATGCTTCTTAGGGGCCTTCACAGAGTTTTGCTGTTTTCAGTTGGAGGCTGCTGCAGTACCTGTATGTACAATGAGTTGCAAAATTAGGAGGTGACATGGTCAGTTTAACAGGAGCATTTCATTTATTGTGATGTCCTATATATTCGTCAGTTCTTTGGCCAGATAATCCGTTTTGGAATTCAGTGCTTTCAGCGTGACAGAAGTACTATCAAATCCCAAAACAGTAGCCCACAGGACACTGCAAGGTTTTCTGAAAAGGAGGTGGGAGGAGGGGACAAAATCAAGAATAAAATCAGTCGGGTTTTGTTTAAATCAAATGATTAAATGCAATAGAATGATGAATTCTTGAGTGTAGAGGTAAACTACCTTCAGCTTTTTTGTAGAACCTGTGGCCCTGACAACTTCATATTTAAATTGTGTGTTTTTATAATATATAATGTACGTAGTTGTTATGATTATAATATACATAAGCATATAAAATGTGTATCCACATGCATAATAACAGTATTGTGTGTGTATATATGTATGCACACATACATATATGAACACTTATCCTAAATATATATATAAAGCTAGGTCCCTTCCTATCATTTCAAATATGATGCTTTGGTGTTTTATTTTATTAGAACTAGTCATGGTTATTAGTCAAATTCACATTGGTACTGATCTGAATGAGAAAGTGGTTTGGTGAAGAAGCATTAATAGGTTCACAATATATCTGTCCACTCTGAAAGAGTCCATTCCCCTAGAGTTTTCTGGTATGTCTGTTGACTTAGTTTTGGAGAACAAAAAACATCATCATAAATTATACTTTCTTTTCCCTACCATCTTATTTCTGCACCTATTCACCATGCTCCACCCTTTGTGACACCCAGCCAAGCACAATCATTTTGTTTGTATTCTGTTTTGAAGAGATTCTGAATGTTAGAAACACTTTGATCATTGGTAAGGTGCAGTGGAGAGTATAATGAGGCAGCTATTATGCAAATTCTAGAAACAAGCAATAGAAATGTCAAATTCTCTATGATTTTTTTTTTCCATAAATGATAAAACCAATGGAGCAGAAGATGCTTGCATGACTTCCTTCACAAGTAATTAGTGTCAAAATTATGCTTTCTGAGAAGGCTAGAAAGTGTTAACTGTGTCTTTGCATTTTGAATGTAGGAGTATGCAAGGGATCCAGGAAGATTAAGTTGTTCCAAGCGTATCTTTGGCAGCACAGTTAGATGAACTGTTATGTTACCTGCAAAAGCAAATTATCAAAATGCACTGTGTATGTCAGAGGGGGACTGTAGGTTAAAATTTATCCTTGACATCTAAATATTTGGAGGGCTTTCTACTTTTCCTCTTTCACTGTTTACAGCGGAAGTGAAGGAAAATAAACCCCAAACACTGAATTTAAGGTATTGACTAAACAGAATACAGTGAATGAGGGCTGTAACTTTATAGTAGTCAGTGAAATTGTCACTCATCAACCACAATATTGATTATAGAAGAATAACAGCTTGTAAGTCTTTTTTATTTTAAATGGGAAATATTTTGAGTGGATTCATATATCTGAATACATAGCTGGGGTTTTTTTAATTCTGAGGAAATTCTAGAAAGAACTTCTAGGGGTGGTTTGGAAAACTTTCATTTAACTTTTCAGTTTTAGAATTCCCTTTATAGACTTAAGAGAAGCAGCTATATTTTCTATGGTAAACTGCAGTAAAGGTAGTATTTTTAAAATTGTTATTTCTGTTTTCAGTATTTGTCTTAAATCCCAAATACACACTTCCAGCACTGGGATATTCCCTCCTCCTGTTTCTCTCTACTCTTCTTTTCTCCAAAAGAAAGTTGTACATGTTTTGAGTTGGTGCAGTGTTGCTTTAACTTTAGTACCTGTAGCCCAGTTTATAGCACAAAGAGCTAATACTTCTTTCCTTTTAATATCTCCTCTGGTACGTGTGTGTCATTCTCAGATAGCTGAAATGGCCCTGTAGCTATGATTTCATAGTCTTACATTTTACTGGAGGAGATTCTTTAATAGCTGCTGAGTCATATTCTAAATTACATCAGGAAACAATTTCTGGTTTTTATCTTTTGGTTTGACAATCCTGGATGGTAGGCAGCAATGAAATATTTGATTTAAAAGGTTGGAAGACTTGTGGACTAAGCATATGTCTTGGAGGTAAGGAGGATATGGCTTTAAGTGGTTATACCAAAAGGACTTGCCTTTCCTAAGAGATTGTGAAAAAATTCTGTTTTGCATTTCAGTATTTCTAATCTACTTGTCCTGGGAAATTAGTTTTTGCAAAAGTGAGCAGTGAATCTGCTATTTAATGTCAGGAAATTCCTAGTCGTTACAACATCATATTTTTGTTACAGTTTCTACTGAAATTTAGTCCACTTAAATAAAAAAAAAAAAAAAAGTGGCAGGTCTGATGTGACTTAGGTCTGTATCATTCAAAGATTATACTTAGTGCATAACTGACACAGATTATAGAATTTTAATGATAGACTAGCGTAACTTTTTACTGATATGAGTTACCTGTTGGTATAATGTGCTTATACAGTGTTTTATTGCATTTCAGTAATAATGTTTCAGCATACGCTAATAAGAGTTTTAGGAAAACAAATACCTGCTGGCTTCAGGAGGTTAGATTCATGCTTTGTTTTTTCAGTGTATACAGTCAGGTTATTTTCTCATTAAAACATAGAATACTGCTGCATTCTTGTTTAAAGATAGAGGAAGCAATGAGGTCTGAGAATTGTAAGCATTGTCATGCACTTGGTAGGGAAAGCAAAAGTACTTGAAGTAACATTTCACGCTCTCTGAAATGGTTGCCTTATTGTGTAGACTCATTCAATCAACAGAAGTTACTTTCAAAATGCTATTGGAATGGTTGAAAGCTGTCAATGTTAAATGCATGCATTTTCTTCACGTTGAAGTTTTTACTGGTCCAAATGATACAAATGGGTAAAAGGAAACAGTTTGTGCTCATAGAAGTACAGTGACAGCATTATGCTTCGGATTAGTACGGTACCCCAGAAACTAATCACCTGAAGAATTTGATATTACGTAGTGTGTTGTATTTTTACAGGTGCCTCTGATTAATGAACTTGAATCTGCAATGCACCAGCTGTACAAACAGCGAGCTTCCCGCCTTGTCCAAAGACGACAAGATGATATTAAAGATGAATCTTCGGAGTTTTCAAGCCATTCAAGTCAGTCCATCTTGAAGGTTTTTATTATTCATTAAACAACCTTGTTTACTTTGGCTTAATTTAAATGTAAATGTTTATGAAGTGTGACTGTGTTTAAAGCTTATCCTTATTCAAGATAGGTGGAAGGAAGCTTGGATAAAAGTTCTCTGATCTGTTTTGTTTTAAACTCAAAGCCCCTCTGACTTCATCTTTCCATTCTGTTGCTCCTAACTATATTTTCTCTTTCCTAGCACTGAAAATGTGTGCATGGTGGCAGTGGTAGTAGGGGTAGTATGTGACTCCAAATTTTTCTCTTATATCGGGACTTTTTTTTTTTTTTTTGTTAAACCTTGAATCTATAGATTTCTTGTAATATCTACAGTTAACTCTGTAAAAGCCATGAAGTGCTAGGCTAGCGTTGACTTCTATCTAATGCTCTGTTTTGTAGGCAGCATGTGTATTTAATTTCAGCCATTTAACTGCTAGAGCTAAAGAACTGGAAGAAACTGATGCCATTGTTAAAAATCAGACTAAAAAAGTGACCCTGTATAAAACAGAGCTTAAAATTAGCCAGCTAAAATACCTGCTTACTGTGAGTGTCTGGATGTGGGATTCTCATTGAGGAGTTTTCTTCTGGCGATTACTCTTCAGTATGTAAAACTTTATAAAATGTTAACTTGGTTGGAAATACACGTTCCTTCACGGTTTATTCAGCATGTCAAAGGACAGGTAAAATGTCATGTTAATAGTAGCTGCTGTTCTGCTTTGGAGAGTTTCCTATCTTTAAAAATGGCTTTCTTGTCTGTCCTATTAATGACAAAATCCTATAATAAAAGCAATTTCCTACTCTGTCACAGTGTGTCGAGAGATGAAGTTTTGTTAATACCATTAGATAGAACTTAGGGAAGGTGACAAAGCATTACGGCATCAGAGCTGGTCGTCCCTTTATGGAATATTTAGCATACATATTCACTTTAGGGCTTTATTTGAAGCCCTAGGCATCATGTCTGGGCCTTGCAGTTTTACCATGAAAATGCTGTTGTGAGAACTAGAAACCTAACATACTAGAAACATATTTCCTAAAAGCAGCTTAGAATTATTATTTTAGACTGGAATTTTAATGGTGAGGTGGGAATAGTTGTCCTTGTGAAGGCTGGGTTTTAAAGAGAGATCTTACTGAGTACCCAGGAGTCTAGAGACTGAATTTCACTGTGTCTAGAAATAGTTCAGTTCTGTCCCTCAAATTATCACAGAAACTAGGAGTTGATGCCAGCCTTTGATTTGATGTGTGTTGCAGACATAGACAGTCTGCTTTTCTTCATACAGTGTCTGAACACCAAAGGACTGGAAGTGAATATGTTTATCTGCCAACTTTTGCTTTACTTCTGCGTAAAGACAAGTAGCTCAGCTTTGAATAATGTGTTAAAAAATTGCACAAATTATGGCTTCATCTGTTTGTTAAGGCTCTTAGTAGTTCTGGAATAGAATTGGAATGCTGACATAGATCATAATTGATATTTTTAATGATGAATTTGTAAATGGATTTAGTTAGAACATGTAAATTTACTCCTGAAAGTTGGGTAGATTTTTGTTTCAATTTTGATGCTTAGTGGGTGAACTTGAGCATGGCTAACATTCAATCCACTTGTAAAAACTTACCTGAAAAGGATGAATTGGAAATACTGTTGGGTCTGCCTACTGGTTCCTGATCAGCCTCACTGGTTAGCTGTGCTGTTTTCTCTAGTCAAGAGCACCTATAATGAATCACAGCTTAAAAAGAGGAGGGGGCATTATTTCTTCTTCTGTAGATTTTGATGTGTTTTAAACTCTGGGCAATCTAAAGCATATAAACTTAGAAAAGACTGTGACTAGAACTCTGAAATACCATATATTCCTGCTCTGATCACTCTTCTCTGCCTTCTTTTTTGTTAATTTCTTTCTTTCTTTCAAAAGATACATGGTGAATGTGTTTGTTTAAGGAGTGCTTTTTGTCTTGGAACATTCAATTTAAGCAATTTCTGTTAAAACTGTTGAACTTTATATAGTTGGGCACCATTGTGAGAGGGACAAGAGTGAAGTATGGTGAAAACTATTTGAAATTTAGGTGGAGGTTTTTCCAGACTCCACTACTTCCTCTTTTAATCTCTACACTTGCGAATTCAGGCTTCTGTGTGCATCTTTATGAAAACTTCGACTTTCTACTTCAAATTACACTTAGTTTAAAGTCGGTAAAAGGCTCTTATGAAACTGCCTGCAATAGTAATCGTAGATAAGCATTTTAATTTTCACCAATGTAATTTTGCAGATAAAGCACTGATGGCACCAAATCTTGAATCTTTTGGACGAGACAGAGTGATCTATCAGGAACAAGTAAAGCGTCGGACTGCGGAAAGAGAGGCTAGAAGGTAGAGTACTGAGACTTCTTGTCCGTTAGGAATTTTTGCCTACTTGCAGAATACGGTTGTCCTGTGTGACATACTAACGTAAGTAGCAATGTTTGGACCTTTCCTGCAAAGGCAAGAAAACACCTAAGCTGGTGTGCTGAGCAGGGGTATTCTTACGTATCACAGCTTATCATGCAAGTGTACAAAACACAACACCATTACATGATACCAATTTAAAACCACTAAAAGAAAGTATAGTAAACCCATTCCTTATCTAGTTGGTCTCTGCTGGTTTCTCTTACTTCCATTGTTTGAGGCAACTACATAGTGTTTATACTGTTGATCCTTTTCAGAGCGCGTCGTAGACAAGCAAGAGAGCAAACTGGGAAGATGGCAGATCACCTTGAAGGCCTTTCCAGTGACGATGAGGAAACTTCAACAGATATCACGAACTTCAACATGGAGCGAGGTTAGGAAACCTACTGAAGCTTTATGTAACAAAATACAGAAGATTTGGCAGGGGGTGGGGGTTGGGGGAACCAACCTGATCTAAATGCAGCCCTGTCCGTATATTTCTCCCTACTTTGGAGAAAGTTTAGGAACCGTTCCTTGCTGGATCATCACTGTTACCAAAACAGTCTCTTCAACCAACCTGTTGTGCAGCTTGCAGCTAAGTAAATAGCACATCCTTAGTGAGGTCCTTTTTAATTAATTCAAGCATTCTTCTGCTGGCAAGCAGTAAGCTTTTGCTTCTTCAGTGGATACTAAGTCTTCATTCTCATTTGTAATGTGGTTTATTGTTCTTCAGATATCGTTGTTTTAAATGTGAAATTCTGAAAACCTCAGTGCTTTAGAAACCCTTTTTTGCTTGATAAGAAGCGTTTTCTGGAGTTTTGCATAAGCCATCTAGAAATGCAGTGACAAAAGTTCTGTAGACTCTTGCTACAGCCTGGAAAACTTTGCAGATGACGTAACAATGTTGAATGCAAACATTGCGGAAAGACATTGTGGTACTGATTTGATTTGAAATTCATCTCCAGTTTTATGACTGTTTGCTCAAAGTAACCATTATTATGCAATTATGCATAACACTAATTATGCAATAAATGGGGTTGTAGGTTAAGCTAATGCCTCTAAAGCACTGGGAGAACTGCAAGAAACCTGAAATTTGGGGAATTATGGATAGTTTGATGGAACAGTTGTCTTTTACAGCAGCAGCAGTTAAAAGGGAAACAATTCCAGGGATTACTGTGAAAGCAATAGCAAAGAAAGGAAAACATGACTGTAGTAATCCTGTTACCTTCTCATTTTGAACCTGAGTACAGTTGTCATTCTGTCTGATTAAAGATAATTTAATCAGATTAGAAGCAGTGTGGAGAAGGGAGCAGTAACGATCACATACACAGAATTGTTTGTGTTGTATGTAAGGAGGGATTAAACAGTTTTGGACTCTTCCACTAGGAGAATGATGTTGACTTCACAGTATGAGAGCTAGGGGGCATGAAATGAAGTGATAGGACAGGTTTAAAATAAACACTTCCCACAGACAGTGGGGGGAATAAATATGCCAAAGTAATAAAAATGCCAAAGTCATTGCTGTAGGTGGTATGAAAGTTCAAAGTATGAACAGATTTAAAAAGCAACTGTCTAGCAGTTGGATCCTTCAGATTTGCGTTTTCCACACCTTTGGTTGCTGGCTGATTTGCCAAAATTGTGAATGCAGGGGGAGTTCTGATAAACAAAGCAACTATGTGGGGTTGTTAGGTGCTATAGTTAGTTTTGCTAAGTTAAATTATCTAGATTAAAATTCACTGTGGCTGAATTGCTTTATGTAACTTGGTACTTTGGTGTGTACAAAAGCCTTTTGTAGGATTTTCATGAGTTTCTGAGTAAGCATCGTATTTCTAAAGGGCTTTTTTAATCATTTGTAGCTCTCATGTTAGTCCAGAATCAGCAGTGAGCTATCTGAAAGAGAGGGCTGCGCTCTGGACCTACTAACTCTTATTTGTAGCTTCTCTTCTTGATCCCAGTGTGAAAAGTGTGTTTATATGACAATCTCATGTTCCCTCAGCCCTATCTCTACTTGCTGTGTGTACTAGTTGTATACAGGTTACTGTAACTGAACATGTAAGAATCTGGCTGCAGCAAAGAAGACTGATTAAAGTGAAACTAACCCCGAGAATTAGAAAAGACAAAAGGGTAAATAATACATAGTTTTAGACTGCATAGAATACTGGTACCGTAAATACAAAAAAAATATAAGGAAGGTGCTAAGGGATCTTAATCGTTGCCCAGTGCTAACAGCTGTGTTATGTTCAGCAGTTTAGCATGGTGTCTGCCAGGACCTGCTCTGTTTGAAGTCCTGATTCAGTTGGCTTATCTGTTGCCCTTCTGTACTTCACTTGGATTAGCAAAATTGTGGGATTATTTGGGTTTGAAGAGACCTGGAAATCAGCTGTTCCAGACTCCCATGCAGGGCAAGGCCAGCTTTGAAGTTAGTTCTGCACCGAATACAGCCCAATATATCACCGGTCCAGTGTCTGGTAACTGAGTATCATTGTATGGAACATTTAAAGGAAGACCTATCATAAAAGAGTATATTGGAGAGTACTCATGCTCATGTTCTTATTGCTTTGTATATTTGAGGCAGAAGTAACAGACCTTTTAAAGGTGATGGTTTTTTGGTTTTGTTTATAGGAGTTAATGCCAGTGAGCATCAAAGTCCATCTTGAAAGAGTTATTACAGGGAATAGGTGATTAACTTGCTACTCTTTTTCTCCTGCACCAGATCGTATATTGAAAGAATCCAGCAAAGTTTTTGAAGACGTTTTGGAAAGCTTTTACTCAATTGATTGTATTAAGTCACAGTTTGAAGCTTGGCGGTCAAAGTACTTTGCTTCCTATAAGGATGCTTATATTGGCCTCTGTTTACCAAAGCTGTTTAACCCTTTAATCAGGCTTCAGCTGCTTATCTGGACTCCTTTGGAGGTAAGATCCTCTGTAAGCAACTTCTATGTCTTCTTCTGTATAGTTGTTCTTTCACGCTTCTGCAGAGCAATGTAAATTGCACTTTTGTATGCTTCTTGTAAATGCGTGTTCTAGGCATGAAATTTAAAATGGGCACCTCTTTTGGGGTGAAGCTTTTCTGGGGAGTTTCTTGACTATTGTGTGTGTTTCCAGCAGGCCAGAGTTCAATTCTGCACATGCTGGTACCTTTTCAGTGAGTGGTATAAACCAAAAAGCCAAACAGTTTCTTACTACGTTTAGGTTTTGAAATGCTTAAGAGAAAATTGTGATTTGAGAGATGTAGTTTCTTCAGAAGTGGAACTAAGAAGCTTTTTATCTTACCTACACCTTCATACCCTGCAGAACCCTGGCTGGCAACTTCCAGGTCTTTCTCATAGTACTCATTGTCCAGTTATGAATTAGGGGATGTGGAAAGAGCAGGACAGCATTGTTGCAGCCCAGTATCCCTGGCACATGTTCATTTTCCAGCCTGCATATGTGTGATGACAGGAGTAGCCATCAGGATAAACTGTTTAGGTAACTTTTGAGTCTTCCAACCATTAAGAGCTCTTGAAAGTATTTCTGCTGCAGTCTGGTGCTTATTTTCACTGTACTGGTAGGAATTTAATTTTTCTGCCATGTTGGCTTCTGGGGAGTGGGTCAAGGCACAGAATGAGTGCAAGTGTATAAGCTTGGTGGTTTTTGGTTGGGTTGGGTTTTTTTGGAAACTAGGCTAATAAGTCATCTTCCCTGTCAAAACTTAGCTCATCTACAGCACCATCTGCAGATGTGTTAATCTATCCTTTTTTCAGAAGTGTTTTTTTCTTAACTACTAAGAGAATATTTGTAGAAGGGGATCTTCTGTCACTTCTGCTGTGATTGCAGAGGAAGGAAGCATGAGTTTTCTTCGGAGAGCATTCAGAGTATTTAATTTGAATAAATGAGGGAAAAAATCTATAAAAGGTGTCCTCACTGAATTTAAAACTGGTTTTGTACATTCTTACCCCATGCTATTTCTATGTGAGTTCCCAGGCTGGCAAAACAAAGCTCAAATTAGTTGGAGACATGTTACAGAAGTCTCAAATCTAATTGTTTTCACTACTGTGTTACTGGTCCTGTTAAGCATTTTGTAAAGTTAGAAAAATCACAAGGCATTCATAAAAAGAGGTTTTTAATCCAGAAGGCGTAATTTTGTAATGCAGTACAAATGATCTATGCTCCTCACTTTTACCCTAATCTCTGGGCCTTTATTTCATTTGGGTGTAATTAGAAGTTAAAATCTGTAGGACAACAGCTGCCAAAAAAGTCTTACTTCTACCATTTTCTCTTTCATTTCTCAATCAATTTCTAGTGATTGTGTGGTTGTAGAGTTAATTGGTTCATTTGGCTGATTTACGGAAAATTGGCCTTGCCTTCCCATCCTCTCTCAGGTTGTGGGTTGGTTGGGTTGTCTGTATACGCTAATCTGGCCTGTGATGGCATGATTAGTAGTGCCCAGGCAAAGAGGCAGAACATGTTCTTCGCTTCTCGGGAGTCGGGCTTGCTTACGTTTCTGAAGGTGGTAGTACCACTGCTTCAGAAGTAGGGGTGCCAAAGCAGGTGAAGTAATTTTCCCATCCTTGCGTCAGATTAAGATACTGTTTGATCTTGAGGCACTATATCTTGGGGTGGGGTTTTCTTACTATTATTTCTAGTGCAGATGAGTACCTGACACATACACAAAAAGGACTGGATTTTTGAGTTGTTGCTGTGCTCAATTGTTGCCTGCTTAGCATACTTGGTAGAGTGTTTTAAAGTAGTTTTGTTCTGTTTTGTGAGCATATCATACTTGCATATATGATATTTTTTTTCTTTTAATGTGTTGACTTCAGATATCTGATCAATTTTTTTACTAGGGCAAGTGTCGAGATTTTGAGACTATGTTGTGGTTTGAGTCATTGCTATTTTATGGCTGTGAAGAACAGGAGCAGGTGAAAGATGATGCTGATATTTCACTGTTGCCTACCATTGTAGAGAGAGTTGTTCTTCCTAAATTAACAGGTATAGTCTTAGAAAGAAAATGGGGGAAAAGGGGGAGGTGTGGAAGCCGATGCTTGTTTGCACTTTCAGATTTTACTGTTTCGTAAATTATTACTTGACTGTCTTCATACCTGTATTTGAGTATTTGCAAAATGGAGTAATTCTCTAATCTCTTACAGTGATTTCTGAAAATATATGGGATCCTTTTTCTACAACACAAACATCTAGAATGGTAGCAATTGTACAGAAACTAGTAGATGGATATCCTTCAGTGGTGAATGCAGAAAACAAAAATACACAAGTAAGTTGTTTTTTCTTAAATACCTTGCATAAGTTAAGGAATTTGGATATATTTTGAATACACTATATTGGAGAATACAGCATACTTAGTGAGAAGCAAGAAATAGAATTTTGCAATTATTTGATGCTCTGCAGCCTGGTTATGGAGAGTCAAGTATGGTGATAAATTAGGAAGAACTCAGTGAAGTCTCCCAAAATAGATGCTAGAGATAAGAGATACCAAATGTACTAGGACTTGTTGGTCTGCAGTTTCACTTTAAAGGGTCAGCTACAAATAGTCAGGCTTGTCTTTTTTCAGATCTTTGTAACCTTTTCAAATGCATTGCCTTGAAATTGGATTGTTTTACTTGCCTTCTATGAGAACCAATGTCATGAGTTCAGGTGCCATAGCATTGCCTTTAGAATAATGGGAGATAGGCCAAAGTGCCCACATATGGGGAAGTTAGCAAAAGATTAAAAATGACAAAAGCCCTGATGTCACAGAAGCTAATCGTGTAGCCAAGCTTAACCATAAAGTAATTCCATTGCCTTCATTTTTTTTTTATTGACAGCATCAAATTTCAGCTCTGTGCTTAAGTCTGTATGCCTTTCACTGTTAGGGTCACAAATGTTCTTTGTTGCTTTGAAAATCAGTTTCTGAATGATTAACTGCTAAGCAGTGCTCTGGACACTTTAAAAAAGAATTTATCTGTTTCAGATGCTTTTAAAGGCATTGTTGCTAAGAATGAGGAGAACACTAGATGATGATGTATTCATGCCCTTATATCCAAAAAAGTAAGTTTGCTTTCAACTATGGTGTTAGAACTTTATTAGCAAGTCGGTGTCTTCTGTCTGTAGTTAACAGGGTTTTTTTCCCAGTATGGTTCACTGTCTGCATACAGGAGATCTTTCTGTTTTCGCGCTGTGAGGATTTAGCAAAACAAGCAGGATGGAAGGGAATATTTATAGAAATGAACTGTGTGTGGGAAGGAGAAAGCCAGCAAACTCCAGACAGAGGTGGTCTTGGTTGCTCATTAAAGAAATCTCTTACTTTCCAGCATCTTAGAAAACAAGAACTCTGGTCCATATTTGTTTTTCCAACGTCAGTTTTGGTCCTCTGTTAAGGTAAGTCAGTAAATCCATCCGGTAAATCTTTGGTCTAAACAGTGTAGCAATAAAATCCTCTTCAAATTTGTGGAAAGTGGTAGATGGAAATTGCATTAACTTTATTTGAAAGAATTTGTATTAGTATTCCTAGTGTTTGATAATGCACTGTGCCTTCCTCGAAAGATTGCCAAGTGAAAGCGCCGTCATTTTAACATGTATGTTGTGGGTTTAGTTAGCATACTCAACCCAGGATTTTTTAATGTTGTTGTATTTGTCAGAATGAAATATGCTGCTTTTATTTCACTTATGTGGGAATGAAAGAGCTTGGGTTTTACAGGTTTTTTTTAATATGTAGTGTGAGAACCTTCATGAAAATAGCTTGGCCTTGTTTGGAATTCTTGCTGCTACTTGTAAATTAAGAGCATTTGTAATCTGGGTTTAATTGAGACGATAAAGAGTGTGAAAGAAAAAGTCTGTGTGGAATGTGCGATGCAGAGTTTGCAGAGAAGCTATGACTGCTGTGGTCATAGTAAAGGGCTGTGAAGAAACTAATTCCCAGCTAAACAGGAAAGTGTTGATTGAACTGCAATCTCCGTGATCATGCAAACAGAACTGTTATCCAGAATTTTCTATTTAAATTGCAGCAGTGAGGGGGGCTGTATTCCGAATAGGCTTGCAATCACTTAATTTACTTAAAATATTTGGCATGGAATTCCATGCCAAAAGGGGGAAAAAAGTCAACTTTTTATATGCTGTTTAGAGCAAAAAACGCACAAAGCTAATTTTTTAAAATTCTGTTGTTAAAAGTGAAACAGATCACTTAGGGCTTGTGTCTCTTAAAAGGGTGAAATTGCCTGTTTCTGGCAGTATCTGAGCCTGAGCAGTTTAGAAGTATTGCATTCTATTACAGCTGTCTTATTTTAGGGAAACTTTAAAAATAAAGGTTTCTTGCACTAGCAAGTCAGTTATAGCATCACAGACAAGCAGAAATAGAAGCTGGGAGGCAAGTGCTCATTTACTGTTTCCTGATGATCTGCCTTAACAATAAACTGGCTGTGTTCATTTGTACGAGGCTGGCAGCAGTTCTTCACAGGCCATATGCCAGTGGGGAGCAACAGCTGTACAGTTGGCTTAGCCAGCATGCCCCTGACACTTTCTGTGTCTCTTGAGTCACTGTGCCGTGGAAATAAGGGTATACTGACAGCATAGCTGGGGGTTTTATTGACAAGGGGGCTGTGAATTTGTCCCCGTATGGCATATGCTAGGCTTCACTTTGCTTCACATTGACATCAAATTTTGAGAACAAGATGGCTTAAAAATTTCTTTATTTTCTGATTTCTTTTGCAAAACATGAGCAGAGATGAGGTGGTTGTGGTTGTTGTATGAGTATTTGTAACACTCTAGGCGGATACTTCATGGATTCTGAATAGTTTTGAAACTCACAAGGCGTATTTCCACTGCTTACCTTGGCCATGCTGTTGCATTTGAAGAGGCTGTAGAGTGTTTAATCAACTTCCTAGTTTTGGTGTGTTTTAAAATGCTTATTTTCCCTGTGTTGTATTTTCAGTTACTAGGAAACTTTCTCCAGTGGTATGGAATCCTTTCAAACAAAACTCTCCAGGAACTGTCGATAGATGGTCTGCTAAACAGATACATTCTTATGGCTTTTC
The DNA here is from genome assembly GCF_963210335.1 of Falco punctatus. NCBI lineage: Eukaryota > Metazoa > Chordata > Aves > Falconiformes > Falconidae > Falco > Falco punctatus. Next base: position 74,983,018 of record NC_137581.1, on the reverse strand, counting down.
AAAACTCTGAGTATGGAGAGGACAGCATTAAAAAAGCTCAAAGTGTAAGTAAAATCAAAAATATTTAAAATCACTTGTAATCCACAGATTTCAACTGAAGGGAATAATCTAGTTAAAACTTCAGGTTATCTATGAAATTTGGCTTTGATATCTCAAAGTTGTAATGTCGGTGAAAAATAGCTATTTATTTTATTTTATTTAATACATATTGTGGTTGTTTGACCCTGGCCGAGTGCCAGGGGCCCACCAAAGCCGCTCTGTCACTCACCTCCTCAACCAGACAGGGGAGAGAAAACATAACAAAAGGCTCATGGGTCAAGAGAAGGACAGGGAGATCACTGAGCAATTACCATCACTGGCAAAACAGACTAGACTTGGGGAAAATTAGTTTTAATTTATTACCGTTCAAATTGGGGGAAAAAAACCACCTTCCCCCCCACCCCTCCCCTCTTCCCAGGCTTAACTTAATTCTCGGTTTCTCTACCTTCTGCCCCAAGTGGTGCAGGAGGATTGGGAATGGGGGTTACAGTCAGTTGTTCACACATTGTTTCTGCTGCTCCTTCCTTCTTATGCTCTTCCCCTGCTCCAGCACGGGGTCCCTTGCACGGGAGACAGTTCTCCATGAACTTCTCCAGCGTGAGTCCTTCCCACAGGCTGCAGTCCTTCACACGCTGCTCCAGCGTGGGTCCCTTCCACAGGGTGTGGTCTTTCAGGAGCCAACTGCTCCAGTGTGGGTCCCCCATGGGGTCACAAGTCCTGCCAGCAAACCTGCTTCAGCGTGGGTTTCCCACAGGTCACAGTCTCCTTTGGGCATCCACCTGCTCTGGCACGGGGTCCTTCATGGGCTGCAGGTGGAGATCTGCTCCACTGTTGACCTCCATGGTCTGAGGGGACAGCCTGCCTCACCATGGTCTTCACCACGGGCTGCCGGGGAATCTGCTCCAGCGCCTGAAGCACCTCCTCCCTTCCTGCTTTTCTTCACTGACCTGGGTGTCTGCAGAGTTGTTGCTCTCACGTAATCTCACTCCTTTCTCTGCTGGCACAGATTTTATTTTTTTTCCCCTTAATATGCCATCCCAGAGGTGCCACCACTGGCACTGATGGGCTTGGCCTTAGCCAGGGGTAGGTCCATCTTGGAGCCAGCTGGCATTGGCTCCATCAGACATGGGGGAAGCTTCTGGCATCTACTCACTGAAGCCACCCCTGTAGCCCCCTGCCGCTAACAAAACCTTGCCAAGCAAACCGCTACACATACTAGAGAAGAAGCCCTCTCTGGCTCATAACTGTACGTAGTTTAGCTGTAGTTTAGGTTTCAATGTTTTACTGCTTGAATTCTGGGTTATTTTTTTCTTTACGTTTCTCACTGTTTCACTCATTTGGGCCTTGTCACTGCAATCTTACATGGCAGAAGTCATAAAACATGGTAGATAACAAAAATTTAAAAGCTATGTTGTTTTTAACTTTCTCTTTCCTGTTATGTCTAGGTAATTGCTTGCTTTCCTAAACAGTGGTTTGCTAATTTGAAAGGAGACAAGACTATTTCTCAGCTAGAAAACTTCTGTAGATACCTTGTTCATCTGGCTGATACAATTTATAGGAACAGCATTGGTTGCTCCGATGTAGAGAAAAGAAATGCAAGGTAACTTAGAATTAATGCAGTTGAAATTCTTGTGCCTTGTGTTATTTTGCTGATGCATGCAAACGCAAGTAAATACCTCCATACTACCGCATGTCTTTTGAAACTTCCTTGAATCCAAACTTTAAAAATGTTACAGCATGGTAGATGGAGAGATTTTTAAGGTGTCTGAAAACAGGAACTGCTGGAAATGTGTAAAACATAATATATTTTGCAGTACTGCTTAATGTCACTGATTCTGGCAGATTTTGTAGCTACTGGGTTTGGACTGTTCCACCTCGTGAGCCTGTTGCCGATTGCTGCATAACGGCTTCTAAATTACAAACTGATTTTGTGTACAGTACAAAAGTTCTGACTTATTTACACAACCAACTAGATGAACCTGTTTTCACCTAGATCGAAGAGTCATTTTACTTGTATGTGGTAACCAGCATAATTAAAAGTTTGGATTAGATGCATAAATGTTCGTGCTGGCCAAGTAACCTGAAATGCTGTGGGTGTATAGTTTTAAGCAGTGATACACTTGAAAAAAAAAATAATTGTTGCACTGATATGCAGGAGTATAACAAGACTGGAGGATTGTGTATTCCTATGCTGTTGCATGAGAAGGAGGGGTTTTGAGGTCAATAGTTTTGTTGTTCCAGCAAACCTGAAACTTGGAAAGATGAACCCCCTTGCTACCTGCGTTAGTCATTCTTGATAGCTGAAGTTCCTTGAGCCATTACTCTTCAATTATTGAAGCTCTCCAGGGGATTAGATCCTTCTCCCTTTTGTTCTTATGCATAGCACTGAAACAGATACAGAAACTTCCCTTAAACCTTGGCAGAAAAATCTTGGTGAAGAGGTTTGTAATTTTTTTCGGGTATAATTTTTTTTTCCAGTTACTATGTTGGTTATTGGACACTTTTCTGCCTTTAGAGTCACTTTTGGCTGTAGCATATAAATCCTGTTCTTTTCAGAGAACACCAAGCTTTGTGCCACACTGGGTTGTGCTCAAACAGCTTTTTATCTGGCCTTAGAACTTTGTGTCCAAAGTATAATAGTGGTGTCACATACCGGTTTAAATTTCCCATGATTCATATTGAAAATAATCTGTTACTCCTTCCTTTCTAAAACCAAAATGCCTAGCCTAGCATGATACTGGAATTGAAATGGAGTCGAGAGAGAATCTGGTAGAGATTAAACTTTCTCTATTTTAGTAGCCTGTTTGTAAATTTGAAAGAACTTTCTTCACCTGCTGACATAATAACCTTTGTAAACTTTTTATTGGAAGAGAAATATCCAATTAATTCTTTTTTCATAGTGAGTTCTAATTTGATTTCTATCTCCTGTCCTCCTGCTTTTTCCTGGCATTTAACAAATCTGTTGCCAGTGTGTCCATTGAGCAGATAAAATAAGTGTGCAGCCAAAATGCTGCTACTTATAACTGAAGAATGTCCTGTCTTTCTATATGAAAAGTAGTACAGTTGTTTGAAACAAAATGCATTCATTTCTGCCCAGAGGGAAGTGTATCTTTCCATGCGTCTGTTGGTGCTTGTTTTCTAAATGTTGGATGCTTTTTTGCAGATGAGCTAGGTTCATTTTTAAGATTAATTTTGAACTTCTAGTATTATTTTGTGAAGCTGGTCTAAATTTCACATCCATCCTCCTAGCAAGATACCAAAATTGTTCTTGACAGCCAAAGGAGTATATTCCTCCTAGCAGTTTGTTTGCTCTAATCTTTCTAGATTGACCTGAATTCTAATGCAGTTCATTGGTGGCAAGCTTCATACCTTTTTAAAGCATGCATTAAAGCATACTTGCTGCCTTGATGATTTTTTTTTTTTTGGCTTAAACATCAGTTACCAAGTGAGCCGTGACTCATTGCACAGTACCCTATGTAATCCAAGACTTTTTCGTGAGATTATACTGCAGCTATATTAAACCACATTGTATGATTAATTCCTACTCCCAAAATAATCTTTTCAATTTCAGTACAAAGTTGATAACCAACTTACTTTATCAGAATAAGCAAATGGAGGAGACGATTATGAAGTTATCTGAAACTGATTTGCTATATGGAATCATAATGTGGTCTTCTGTTGAAATATTAATACTTGTACCTGGTGGTTCCATTCCTGTATTGACTTCTTCTCCTTCCTCTCTTTTTAGGGAGCACATAAAGCAGATCATAAAGCTTCTAGCAAGTATCCGAGCACTGGACCATGCTGTGACAGTTGCAAATGATCACAATGTAAAAGAGTTAAAGATTTTAATAGAAGGAAAATAGACTTTTCTGGCAACTCATTTTGAGCTTTAAAATCATTCCTGATGTGTAATTTATGTACATATGTAAAGTTTCTTAAACTGTAAAGTATTGATCTTTGTTTTAATACAAAGTGCATTCTTATATACAGCATCCTTTAAAAAAATAAAAAAGACGACTTTGAAAACAAAAATGGAATCCCAAGATTGTCATCTTTCCAGAAATCACATTTTCCTTAAAGTTTCTCAGAATCTTGTTTACAAAACTACTTTGTACCCATGATTAGTAATTATATACTCCTGTTAATTGTTCCATGGTTAACTGGAATGTGTATAAGATATTATGTGTAATACAATGTATGCATATATTTATACAACCATGTTGCTTTCACACTGGATATAGAGATCTTGTACTGTTGGAATAAGCTTTTAATTTGCAAAAAAAAAAAAAAATACTTATTTTGACAATAAAATGATCATATTATTGGTCAAAAGGGCTGGCAAAACACTCAAGTGAAAGTCATTTGAACTAAAGAGGAGAGAGACTTTCAGATCGATTCTGACCTTTAAAAAGCAGCTGTGCTGCACTTAAATTGGAATAGCTAAAAAATTACTTGCATTCGGAACATGGAGCTCTTAAGACTGTTCTTAGAAGCAAAGCAGAAAGGAAAATGGAAAACTGTGCTTAATTATTGTTTCTAATACAGGCATACAATAAGAAATTGTGATTATTGTGCAAGTATACATGACAGCACTTCCTAAGCCCCAGACACCTTTCATGCTGTAGGAGTAATAGTTTATCCATGAACCCTGGACCCTCGTTACTTGTGTAAGTTGGTTACATTCACCATTTGTGGGGGTTTTGTTTTGTTTGGTTGGTTGGTTGGTTGGTTGGTTGGTTTGTTGGGGTTTTGTTTTTTTTTTTTTTTTATAACTTCATACATGGGAACCTCTTTCTTCTGATCAGTATGGCTAAAGCTGTCAAGCAAAATGAAGGTGAAGAAAATTTGATATCCTATTGTTCAAAGTATTTGTTGAGTAAATATTCAGATGTTACGCTTCCCACTAAATACCATCTAAGAATAGTCTTGCAAAGCATTTAATTTGAATGTAAAATAAAAAGAAAACACTTTAAAATCTGGTGATTTATATCAGAATGCTAGTGACTTGATCTTGGGGTCTGAGGCATGGGAACAGCTGTAATAGCCTTGGATCAAGAGCTATTTCCACGTGTGCCCTACTTTTTCGGGGAACTGTAGCAATAAATTGGCATACCGAGTAACAAGAAATTGTATTTTATGCTCATGTCATGTGGTATAAATGAGTATTAAAAATGTACAATTTGTAACTTGCACACTTCATTTGGACACTGAACAATTGTTTTTATGATGTTGGGATTGATGGAGTACATTCAGAAATACCTGCTTTTAAAAATTGTTTCAATAAACTCGTCTGTCAAGGAGCTGTTGCAGTGCAACTTGGTAACCTTTATTCCTTTAGGGAGGTGGTAAAGGAAATAATACGTGTGCTGGCTGACTGCCTCGATCTGTCAGGAAAAAAAAAAATGGATTTTTGGAATGAACGAAAGTTTACTTGGAAAAGCAATGGGATAAATGTTGGAATTCATATACCTATGTAAAGAATAGTTAAAGATATTTTGAAAGATTATTGTGCTGGTAGTTACGTGATTTAATAGTGACAGATTTGACCTTTTCTGTGCTTAAAATTTTACTGATTTTAGCATTTTGGTAGACTGAAGAGGACACAATCCATGCTACCAACATTTTTAAAAGAGTACGTATTTATGCTCTAGTGACTTAATCATCAGAGATTTTCAAAGTTGTAGAATGACAGCTGAAGGAGGGAGAAGGGGGGGGATAATCCAAAGTATGCAACACTAGAATTTGCGGTTGTTTTCATGAGGAGGAACATTACTGTACAGACTTCTGCATCTTAATGCATGCCTGCTTTCTAGTCATAGGACCTCCGGGCTGAGGATGCCTAGTTCCGACACTTTTTGCACAGTCTAGCTTGGCTGCTCTTTCTAGCGTGGCCACTGCAGTATAAAGCTTAGCGAAGGGTAATGGCATGGCTTTAGGATGAAGTCTTTAACCCAGGCTTTTATGGTACAACAGAACTACTGCCGCTGTTCAGAATAGCTGCTACCTCTGCCACTGTATATGGAGGGGGTTGGCGTATATTCTGTGGACAGAATAAAATACGCTGAAGCAGTTCTAAGACCTGTGCTGCTAACTGAAGTTGGGTTGTCCAACTGACTAGTTAGTATTACTGGGAACAGGTAATATTACTGCAGGGGTGCAAATGTTCTTTATTTCTAATTTGGATATGTTAAACAATGGAATTCCTTCAGCTGAAATGACTGAAAAGGTTACAAAAATTTAGAAGCCTGTCTGCTCTAATTATATCACCATAAGTGCACGTCGCGTGCTGTCGAATTCATTCAAAATCACTGAGTGACTCTGGTGTGGCACCTCAAATGCCAAAGCTTTTCACTGGTTTTTCTACAGTCAGAATTTTGACTGCCACCTAATACTGAAGTGGCAAGGTGGCAGATTAAAAGATTTCAACACTGGAAAATAAGGAAAGTACTTGACCAGGAGGTGTCAGAGTGTGGATTTTCAATTACAAAATTTTTCAAATGCTGGGGGCAATAAAGCTGGAGAGTGCAGGATAAAGGTTGCAGTCAACTCTTCTCTTCTGGTGCCAGGTGCCTCTTGAAAAAGGTGGCCTGTTCACAAAAGGTGGTCAACAGTAATCCGTCTGCTCTGAAAGCCCTCTTCAACCACGCTCTGCTGTGGTGGTGCTGGGCTGGGCTAATAAAACAACAGTGGGATTTGGTTTGGAAATCATGTTTATTCACACCCTCTACTCTCTCTCTGGGAAGAATGCTTGTAATGAGTCATTCACTCTCTCCCTGGCTGTAGTTCAGGGAGGAGAAAAGCTATAGGTTCAAGCCATTGGCTATCAATCTCAGACTTTGCTTTTTTCTGATAGTGGGTGTATATATACATAGCTACACAATTTAAATGCAGGTTTGTAACTGCACTTGCAGTAGGTGTTGCACGCTACTAATGGAGGTCCAGACTAGTGGAGCAACAAAGCCCAAGACATTCATTGTTAGAAATACAGGTATTTTGTTCCACTTCAGATTATGAACTAGGACTGCAAGGGAGGGAATGAAGAGACTATCTTCCTTGTAACCTCATTATAAATAAGAGCTACAGAGAATCTTTTTTTCAGGATATCCTGTAGTCATTTTCTTAATTAACTGCTGTGGAAGACCAGCAATTCATACTACACTTGGCCAGTCCTCCCTCTACTGCAATGACACGGTGTGGCTGTGGTGCCTAAGCCCTTGCACGCTTGAGGAGTTTCTCCTTCCTATCCCCATACGGTGTCACAACTGGAGAACGAGAACATGAAGAGACTTGCAGCAAAGTATACTTATGGGTGATAAGTAATCTAACTTCTTGTTTTGGGCAACACAGTGCCTTTCCTATGTATAAATGGTTAGAATTGTATAGGCACATAAAGACTATGTAAATAACATTATCCATATTTTACTTATAAACAAAATAACCACTTTCACTTCTACCACTTCACCTGTATCTTATTTATTGATGCAACTTAAATGCTAGTAGCAAAATGATCATACTTTATGTAATTATCTTTAAACATAAACTGCTGCTTGGTTGAGGTATAATCTGCAGACAAGTGCTTTAACATTATTCTCCCACAGTTTACCATGTGCATCTCACTGTTCACCGTCCAAATTAACAAATTATAACATGTTAGAGACTGATGTCCTAGATCATGACGAAATCCCATGTGAGAAGGTACTAACACATTAAGTGGCATCGTAATCCTATTTCTGCTCAGAACTCTACAGGGACTCTTGGGAAAGTCTAATAACCTCTTCAGTAGTTAGGTTGTTTAGGAAAAGATGTAGAACATGTAAAAAAACATTGCTTGTAAAATTGTTGGTCACTGACATTTTTATGAACAGGATAATACATAAGAGAATTATTACAGTTATTTAATTATTGTAATTATTTTAATATACAGTCATGTAAGATTACAGTTACAGAATTACTTTTACCTGAAAGATCACCAATAGCAAAGGGGAAACCTTGTCCTTCACTAGAAAGAAAAACAAAATTAAATCTGAAATGTGAAATGGAGAAGTGAGGAAAAATTGTGCAGATATAGAGAGCCACATGGTTCCTCTTTCTCCTCCTTTTGGATACATCTAATTTTCTGCAAAAGTTTGCTAATCAGTGGTTCTGCTTTCAGTTCTTCCTAAATTACTGTACAAAAAAGGCATTTTTTCAAAGAAAACCCTAAATATATATACTGGGGGAGGGGATAAGCATCTGCAGTTTTGGTGTAGTGCACAGCTTTGGTAGAACAATGTGGTGAGGTTCATTTTAATAGGCTGAACTGTCCTCTTGTGTGTGGTGGTGCTTAAAAGCAGCATCCCTGACATCACAGGTTTATTGTCCACTGAAAATTAAATGTCATGTGATCAGTGCTCTAAAAGGAAATAATACCTGTGATCTGACCATTAGGCTTTACCTGTGAAACCACAAGCAAACCATTCCTGCAAGAGTTAGTAGTGGCATGTACAGGAAGGAGAACTGTGAGGAGGCTTCAAAAATGATTGCTAAGGAGGGGGGATGGTTGCGGTTTTTTGAGAAACTCTCTTGCGACGAATAGGATGAATCAGAGTTGAGTGGTTTTGCCCTGCGTGTGGTACTCCAAACATAAAACTTTGGTTGCCTTACAATTGTTAGCTGAATGAGCCTGTCTGCACCATGAAATAATGTAGGATCTTTTGTCCAAGAGTACTTAATTTCTGCATACAATTAAAACCCTTGCCCTAAATATGCAGAAATAAATGAATGGGGATAAAATAATTGCACGGAGATAAACTTAGTAATAGAAGGGTCTGCAGTTTAAGGCTCTGCTCCATACAATGACTGAAGCATATGGTTTTGTTCAAATATGTGAACTGTCCCATTGACTCCACTTACATTACTTCTGTGCTTTACGTGCATAGTTAAATGTTTTCATAGACAATAGACCTGGAGTGAAGCACAGATATATCTCTAAGATTTGGTGCAGTATTTTTGTAATATGCTTAAGCCCAAATTTTCATGGCCTAGATTTCATACAAGTTCTTGAGTATCATCTATTTACTGTCTTAAGATTTTTTTGTGATACTTAGCTAGCAGAAAACATAAAGTGGGATGTAGGTTGCATGACTGTGGGCCTCACGCACCCTGGGGACGTTTGGCTTAAAATCATTGTATTGCACTTAAATTACATATTGCCATTTTACCCAAAAGCTCCCATCAGGATAAGACATTCATTGAACTAGATATACTAGAATTATAATGTACACATGTAGTTACTACCTCAAAGAGCTAGCAGTTCAGAGAACCTGCATCTGCAAACAAGTGGTGGATAGAGCAAACTCAGCTTTAAAGATCTAATGAGCGGTAGGAGTCTGCAGGAGTAAGGCCTACAGTAAGGGCTAGGAAGGATATGCAAACTAAGTATAGTTTCAAAACTTTCATATATTTGCTGTTGGTAATTTAGTGATGTAAAGCACCACAGATGTCCCTGAGAAAATGGTGGTTTGAACACCTAGGGGAGTGGGTAAAACTGTCAGTGGGCTCCCTGCCAGTGCTGCACATGCCAGAGCCTGGCAGCCCTGGGCTCCTGCTGCTGCCAAGGGGAGAGGTGGGGTGTGTGAAGCTGCTGATACTGCCGAGGCTGAGGCTCACTCTCGCCCCATTTTTGCCATTGCTTTGTTTTTTTACTCCTCCTCCCAATTTTGCAGCAGAATATGCAGGCTCGGAAACCTTCACCTTCCCCTTTCAGGCATCCTGATTCTGACTTTACATCTGTCTTCCCTGTGACAGATGCAGCATGGACCTGAGCTTCCTCACCTTTTTGATACCAAAGGTATGTTACCTAGGTTGCCAAGAAGCCTTGAGCCAACTCGGCTTTCAGATGGCAAAGTTTTCTGCTCTGAAGCCCAGCGAAATCATGGTGGGTTGACCTTGGACTGCAGCCAGATGCCCACGCAGATTTCTCTCATTCTCCTCCTCGGCGGGACAGGGTGAGAAAATAGGATGAAAAAGCTCATGGGTCAAGACAGAGATGGGGAGATCACTTAATAATTACCATCATGGGAAACAGACTTGACTTGGGGAATTAGTTTAATTTATTGCCAATTAAAATAGATTTGGATCCCAAGAAACAAAGACAATTAACAAAACACCTCTCCCTCCATCCCCCATCCCTTTATCCCAGGCTCAACTTCAATTCATTCTCGATGACTCTACCTGCTCTCTGAGCTCCAGTTACAGAGGTATGTCTCAACATTTCCATATATTTGTGGTTGGTAAGATTCTGGAATTCAGTTGGCAAGTGGGGGAAAATTACCAAAACCTTTTATCACACAAAATTGAAGAACAAATCAAACTTTGTTTGTAATATGCTTTGCTATATTATGCAGTATATTATACTTGCAATTAGCATAAAATACTCATTTTTCATTAACTTATAAACAACAGTATTTTCTGAAGTTAATAATAGCTTTATCAAAGCTCCCACTATTGGCTAGCAATTAATTTTTTACATTCTCAGCTGAGGTAAACTCACACTGGTGGACAAAAAATTGGACAAGAGCCAGCAATGCACCCTTGCAGCCCAGAAAGCCCATTGTACCTGGGACCACATAACAAGAAGTGTGGCCAGCAGGTCGAAGGAGGTGATTCTACCCTGCTGGTCCACTCTGTAAGACCCCACCTGGAGTACTGCGTTCAGCTCTGGTGTCCACAGCACATGACAGATGCGGACCTGTTGGAGTGGTCCAGAAGAGGGCCACAAAAATTGGGGCTTCCCATTTGGGAAGGCTGGAACACCTCTCCTTTGAGAAAAGGCTGAGAGTCAGGGTTGTTCAGTCTGGAGAAAAGAAGGCTCTGGGGAGACCTTATAGCAGCCTTTCAGTACCTAAAGGGGCCTACAAGAAAGCTGGAGAGGGACTTTTTACAAAGGCATGCAGTGACAGGACAAGGGGTTATGGCTTTAAGCTGAAAGAGGGTAGATTTAGATTAGATATTAGGAAGAAATTCTTTACTGTGAGGGTGGTGAGGCACTGGCACAGGTCGTCCAGAGAAGCTGTGATGCCCCGTCCCTGGAAGTGTTCAAGGCCAGGCTGGATGGGGCTCTGAGCAACCTGGTCTGGTGGAAGGTGCCCCTGCCCATGGCATGGGCTTGGAACTAGAGATGATGTCTGAAGGTCCCTTCCAACCCAAACCATTTTGTGGATTTGATGATTCTATGATTACATTTTCAACTGATGCACTTCTCTGATGTTTTGAAAAGTTGCTAAGTAAATAATGAGTAGTCCGTTTTCAACTGCAAAGTAATGATTAGCTACCTCAGGAGGTAGCTATACCTCTCACACTTGCCCTTATGCATACTCTTCAGTTCAGATTTATAGCCTCAGTGAAGAGAATTTCTCCACAGTTTTTCAGGTTTTGTTTTTTCTACTTCAGCTCGCCACTTGGACTGCCATCCTGGCCCCAGCATTATCTAGAAGAGCAGCAAGGTCCACTTCTCTCTTGATTTTAGCACGTAGTTCTCAAACCTGCCGTCTGTAGTCTCCTCAGCAGCTTGCAATGTTATCACCAGCACAATACAGTAAAGCTCCAGTGTAGCCGTACGCCCCCTCCACTTACAGCCTGCACAGGCTGAACGGAAATTTCCAAAGAGGTGCTTTGTCTGTCCCTAAGAATTTTGAAGCCTGGCAGAAAGAAGCCGTGATTCAGTGCTCTCACCTGACCCGAGGCACCTGGTGAGCATTTGTGCTGACAGCTTCTATGCCGTCACATTTTGCTCAGCAAGGTTTTTCAGTTTGCACGGCTATTTGTGAGCCTACCCCCAAGACATCTGCCCCTGTTGCACCTGCAGTAAATACACAACCGGGCCCGGGGCTGACCGTGTGTTGACACAGCCTCACCGTGCACCGGTAGGCCGTTTTCCAGCTTTGAGGCCTGGAGTCCATGATTGCCGTAAGGCAAGGCCAAAGGAGAACGTCTAAGGGCGCTCTTCGTACTTTTCCCTGAGGGGCCAGGTTTCCTCAGGCCGCTCCGCCCTGACAGCGGGGCTTGCCCGGCGCGCAGCGCTCGGGCTCAGCGTGCCCCTGACAGGGCCTACCCGCCGGACGCCGCTCACCGGGACCGGCTCTGGCACAGCCTCCCCCAGCCCGGTGCCGCTGCTGTCGCTGCCCCCGCACACCCGCCCCGCCCGCTGCCCCGCGCGGCGGCCGCCCCGCGCCCCCCGCCCCCACCCCCGCTGCCGCCGCCGGCGCTGCCGCCCCCTCACGTCCTCTACCGACTTCCGGTGGCGGGAGGCGCAATGCGGAAGGGACGGCGGGGCCGGGGCGGAAGTGGGGTCCCGCCGGCTCCCGCGGCACGGAGCGGAACGGGCGGCCGTTGGTGGCAGGTGGCGCGGCCGGTGAGGGAGGCGCTGGGGCCGCTGCGGCTGGGGGGCTGGGGAGGGGGGCGCCGGCAACCGGGGGGCGCTCGGCGCCTGTCAGTGCGCGGCGGGGCCGGCCCGCCTGTCGCCGTCGCAGGGCTCGGGCCGCGGGGGCGCCGCTGGCGCCAGACAAGATGGAGGCTCTGTCAGCGTCGCGGGCACCGGCGGCACCGGGCTGTGGCGGCCGGCGGTGCGCGCCGCGGGCGGTAGCGGGGCGGGGATCTGCTGGCCCGGTGCCGGCTCCGGGGCTGCCCCTCGGCCGGGCGGCGGGAAACGCGCGGCTGTCTGGAGGCCCCTTCCCTCCTGCCCGGCGAGGGCGCGGGGCCGGACCGGACCGGTGCCGCCGCTCCCCGGGCGGGGCTGCGCTGGGCGGGGGGGCCGGCGCTGTCCGCACCGGCGGCGCGAAGTCTGTGTCCGCCGTAGAGGTTACGGTCACTGAGCTGAGGGGAAGGGGAAAGGGCAGAGCCCTGCTCTCAGCTTCCCAGAAGAATCTTCCCTCGCACTGTGTTTCCTGAGGTTAAGCCCGTAATATTTTGCTACTCTTGCATTTGTTTCTAGTTTCTTACTGGGCTTTTAAATATTGTTTTAAAGGAAGATCTTATCTCTGTGGCTTACTAGTACAATACTGCAATGTTTCGGTTGTCGGGCACTGCAGGGGAGGGTTTAAATCCAAACAAAAACCTTCTTTCATTTAGAAAAGAAAAAATAGGTTAACGTCATGTTTTTGTACGATCTTTTAAAGCATATTAACAGCTTTAGTGTTTAAAATATACTGTCCTTTTGTACAAGGTCAGAATCAATAAAACTGATCTCAAAACTGAAGCCTGTCTAGGCTTCTGGTCTTCAGGATTTGTTATTAGTTTACGATTAAGAGAGTTGTCACTCTTGCATATTTGTGGTGGCTAGTGGCTAGAGAACCTTATTTTCATTCGGGTTTTCTTTTTTTTTTTTTTCCCCTAAGACGAAAAGAGGAAATCCTATTTATTAAGTATGTGAAAGAAATTCTTGTTGTCTCTGAGAAGCTTTTAAATAAATCCTTTACTTTGAAAGGTAATTGGGTAATTGTGTTTTTAAAACAGTGTTTATGTTGTGTTTAGTCTCTGTGTTTTGGAACATGAGATAAAAGTCGTCTCATGAGGCAGGAAGAGAGAGCAGGTCTTTTTTTTGTTTTTTATTTTCATTAAACACCTAAAATACCTAGAAGGTATGTAAGTCAGACATACTTTGCAGAAGGTATCTGGAAGCACAAGAAGGTTTCACTAACATCATCTTGTGTTGGACAGGACTGCCTCTGATAAAGGCAAAATGGCTTTCAGTAAAGGATACCGTGTCTATCACAAGCTGGATCCACTTCCATTCAGTGTGATAGTGGAAACCAGAAACAGAGAAGAATGTCTCATGTTTGAATCCGGAGCTGTGGCTGTCCTCTGTAAGTTGATATGTTTTGATAACTACAATGTAAAAAGTTGGCAGGCTTTACATTGTGTAAGCTGATTTTTTTTACAGAATATAAAGAAGCAACTATTCTGTTTTCGTATTTGCTAATGGAGAGGCTTCTGATTTAAATGAGGGTGGGGGGAGAAGACATTTTCATATCTTCATCTGTTGAGAGAATTTTACATATTTAATTACATTTCATCATGCATGTATATTTTCATGTATACTAAATTTTCTTCTAATAGCTTCCAACAACATCTGCTTATTTCTTTGGTTCAGAACAACCTTCTTTTGAATACATGGTAATTCATTAAAAGCTAATTCTCTATGTTGTATTTCATAATAAACATTCTGTATTCTTAAATGGTATATCATCTTTTTTTTTTCCTCATTTTGTATCATGATTTTGAATGGCTTTTTGATTTTTAGCTTTATTTTGTCCCTGTATTTTTAACCTATCTCGAGACTGTATTGATGTGTCATATAATAAAATGAGTAATACTTGGAGCAAGGTGTCTTGTATTGCAAAGTTATTTTTACATGTTTTCAGTGATAAATGCATTAAACATTTCCCTTAAATTGTCAACATCCACCTCTACTCCTCTTTTTAAGTCATAATTGAAGGAGGACACCAAAATGAGAAGTGCAGAAGAGATCTGTGAAGCCTATGGGTAGGGTTTTAAAGTGTAGTTTGGTTTGTATCCTTCAGCAAGTCTGCGCCCCTGGTTGCACAGGGTTTCTAAGCTTGTTTTTGACTCTTGTATAGAAAGCTTTCATACCATGGAAGTATTTTATTTATTTTATTGGTCAATAGCTTTTTGATTAGTTCAGTCTAATGCCTATTTGTGGTTTTCTAGCCTAGCTGTTCTGAGCCACTCGATCAGAAAATGGGAGATTTGATTCACTGCCTGAAGTCTGAGTGGACTCAAAAACCTACTTTTCAGGAGGATGCTCTGGCTTTGAGACTGTGGAGTAGGCTGAGTGGGGAGTGAGTTAGAAAGTGATTTCCAAAGAAGAGTGGGACTTGAGATACATTACTTCGGTTTTTGCAGTTGGCTTTGCTATATGTGAGTGTGCTCCTTGTCAGTGGCATGGTCTCTTCCTGAGGCACCTGATTGTCCCTGTGTCCTGTGTAAGGTACTTAGAAGTCAAGCCATAGGGTCATCTGTACCAAACAGGTTGTATGAACAAGTGCTCTCTAGCATACAACTTAGTCCACATTTTTAATGTGCGATTAGAGCAAGCTGCCATTAACTGTTCAGAGGCCTAGCAATGGGACATGCCAGCATGATTGACATTACAGCTGCATTTGTATGATGATCCGGGTGAAAAACAATGAGTTCTTTTCTCCTATTGTTGAGCATTGTAGGGTTTTTTCCTGATACAACTTCTTACTATGTATTTAAGTAATTTTGTTGACTTTGCCAGCAATATTTAAAAGGCATTGTGTAGTGTGGATTGCATTGGGAGTAAGTGTCCGGTCATAAAGCTAGAGAACAGGTTTAATGAAATGTATTAAATGGAGAAAAATGCTCTGGAGATTTGTGGAAAACTTTATTTTAGCATGTATTTAGTGATTACTGAACATGCTTAAGCTACTTAAAGAGCAATGTATTAAAAACAATTTATTCCTGAAAGTTATGCTCAAAAATGACAGACAGTTGCTTTTTGTGCTATGGTACGCTGCAGGCACCTGGATAAACTTTTTTTCTCTAAAAATTAAAAAAACATATCAAAGTTCTTGCCCTCTTCTGTGCCTCCTTGTTGATACCAAACAGAGGAAGTGGAACCCAAAGGAAGTTTGAAAGCCTCTCTCCTCTTGGATTCTGTACTTAGTAGTAGCGTGTTCTTAATCTCTAAAGGTTTGCCCTTGGTATTCTAATTGTTACCTTACAGCACAGTAAATGTTCATACTTAAGTTGAACTAGTTACTCTGGATATTGTTTTCTGTAATCTTAACCAGTAAACTGCTTACTCTTTTTCTGTCTGGTATATGGGCATATTTTCCTGATGAATATTTAGCTGTGGCGTTTTGCTTTAATTCCCTCTTTGCACCTGAACTCTTTAGGTACTGAAACATGATTCTTTTGTTAATGGTTGAAAGAGCATAATCGTACTCTTGAACTGACAGCAGAAAAAGTGCTCAAGTTCTCTAGCTCAGGATTTTTTTTCTTTCCTTTTTTTCTTCTTCCTGTTCGCTTCTGGTATCTATTGTTTTTAATACACATTTAAAGGAGTGCAATTATTAGTGCTTGGTAAAGATTGGTAAAGTACTACTTCTCCATCTCTCTAGTCATGTCACAGAAACTAGTCAGAAGATTCTAGTCTGTAACCTTACAGACTTCTGGATATTGATACAAATCTAAAAGCCAAAGGTAATGAAAGACTGGCCCTTGGGGAAGATTCCCCAGATGTTTGTAAAATCTCTGTAAATAGGTAGAAAAACAGTCAAATCAAGTATGTATCAATTAAATCCAGAACAACATCACTTCAAACTCTTAAAAACTCCTATTTTTTCCTGATGGTGTTAATGCTTTTTAGACTCTACAAAAATTGGTGTTACTGATCTTAATCTGTTAAACATTTTTTCAAAAGTTTTTAATAAATACTGAAGACAAAATAAGGTGTTCAGCCTTTAATAAATACTGAAGACAAAATAAGGTGTTCAGCCTTATACCTAGTCATAGCAATGTATAATATAGGCACAGTCTAGTGCTGTACACTTTACCATTAGGGGTGATTCATGTGGTTCAGTTCTGAGAGCCTCAGTGAACTGCGTCTTCTGGAGTATCCATGTATAGAAACTTGGATTTGAAATGGGCTAAGAGAAAGAAATGAAAGCTTACTGATCCTTTAAATGTCATCTTAAAGGAAGTACATCTGTCATTTTGCTGAGCAAAGGATAACAGTACTAACCTTAATCTTCTTTACATGCAATGAAGCATTGCAAGATGATTTAGAGGGTTTTGTTAGGCCTCTGTATGAAATGCTATACAACTCATATGTTGTGTGATTTTCAGTGTGTGTTGCATGTGCCACAGAATCAGTTACTTAAGTCAACAAAATAAGATGGAAGAACGGAAGAGGGTCAAAAGGGTAGTTCACTGAGGTGGTTGTTGCATAATCATTCAGTCTTAATGTGGAAGCAGCGCAAGCCATGCTTCTGCTGGACGTGTTCCATGTACTGCTTGTAACATGGATTAACTGGTGTTACTATGACCAAAACATCTGAGAAATACTTCACCTGCCTTTAGTACCTCTTCTGTCAGCTTGCTCCTAGTATTGGGTTAGGCCAAGATACTGAAGTCCAATTTGCTTCTCAAGGCCTTGTAAGAGCACGTAGTTTTAAATGTCAGTGACTTCACTGCTGATTTGTTTAGAATTTAGTGGGAGGATGTTATAGACCTATTTTTAATTATTTGACGTATAAAATAGACAGTATATTTATTCTTTGAAATAGGACTCTTTAATGAGTTACCTGTAAAGATTTCATTGACTGAGCAGGAGGGTGTTCTCTCTCCCTGTTCCTCTCTGGTGAGTCATAACGAAACGAGTGGGAAGTTGTCTTTACTCCTGTCGCCTGCGATGAGTAAAGGAGAATGTTCTGTCGTTTGGGAAAATACTGAGCCCTGAGTGGAGAGAGCAGGAGCTTCGTGCACACCCTTTGACTTCAGTCTTGCAGTAAAGCTGAGAACAGAGCAGGTGTGAACAGAGAGAGGCACTGTGCCCACCCAGAGCTTTCTGTAGAGTTGAAGTAAGAGCTGTAATAACCTGTCCACAGCGGCATCCTGGTATTCATAGTCATGCTTAGCAATGCTACTCTATCACCCATTCACATTCCGCTTCTTTTTAAAAAGAAGATTTTTCCACTCTGCATTCTTGGTGGAGAGGGTAAAGCAGATATGCTGCTATTTATCCACAGTAGCAGATGGGATATAACAATTTTGCAAGAGATTTTAAGTTGATACAGTGCTTGAGGAAACTTAGACACTCAGAAAAGAAACATACTGACAGATATATTTGATGAACACCTGCTATGTGTACATAATTATTCATGAGGGTAACATTCTGTATGCTCACAACCAGAGTTCCTTTTTTCTTTGGTGTTTGCTGCCACTAGTAATGAACTGTCCCTGTGTGATTCTCCCCACCCCTCTGATAATGTTTGTACAGCATTTTGAGTGGAACACCATCCCCTTAACTAGGCCAGGACAATATTTCAGAATAAATTACTATATTCTGTTTTTCATGATGGCATTTTATAAAATAAGCCTAACACAAATATTTTCCTGTTTTATATACATATATGAAGGTGCAATAATAAGAATTAAAACTCCTCAAGCTCTAATTTATCCTCTGGAGGAAGTCTTTATGTTAGAGAGGAAAGGTCAAATACAGGCTGTTGTAGAAACGAGTTTTGAATGTATTTTTATGTAATAGTATAGTCATCTGAAGCCAAATTGGAGGGACTAGGATGCAAAGGCAAACAGCAATTTCACTTTCCTGCTTTTATTACTGTTTTGATTAAGTGTCATCTTAAGGACTATGCCTTCCTATTAAACAGTATCATAAAACACTTAAAAAGCTGCAGGGAAGCAACAGCTACGGTGGATACTAGGGGCAGCTGTGCTGGCGGAGGAGGCCGTAACCTGCCCTTTTGTCATTAGGTGCCTTTCCTAGCATTCTGCCAGAATTCCCTCTCCTCTCAAATCTATTGGGAAGATGTTCCATTCATTGCTTTCCAGGGATTTCCAACAAAATCACATGGTTTAACAAAGACCATGTATGCTAGCCTAGCCTACTTTGAAAAGTACAAGTAGTACAGTAAGATTCTTCTCAGGGGGTTAGTGGAGGCAGTAACTCTTGCCTGGAGAACTATGACCTCTTTGAATGGCATAATGGATCGGCAAGAATTTGGTCCACGGTTCTGGACCAAAACTATCAAAGAGAAGTTACAAAAGAATCTGAAGGCTTTTTGCTTGTTAAGGTAGACTAGCTTTACAGCAATAGTAAAGACTATTCTGTACATGTACCACAGCCCTTTGCATGGTTTTAACAAAGGTTATCACTGGCAAAAAATGATCTTCTTTGTGAATGCTCCCTTTACAATTCAGTAAATTTTCATTTCTATGGTAGCACACATGATAAAAGTCTTGCTTTTGCCCTACTGGACATCCAGTGAATGATAGGTCTTGCTAATTAAATATTTTTTTAAGAAGCCTAGTTTGCTTACTTCTGGAGTTACTGAGACACAATTCAGAAAAAACTAATCAGTATTTCTGCATTTCAGATAATTTGGTAGCTTTTTTGCATGCTAGCATGTATTTAAATTGAAAATTTTGTAATTTTATGAATTGACTTTTACAGGCAAAAATTGCAACAGTTGGCTTTCATGTAAAAGAACTATATTTTAATCAAAGCATTACGTATTAAAAGAAAATATTTGTAGATTATTGGTGCCATAAAGCTTTGTTTTCAGTGGAGAGCATGTAACTGGGTCAGAAAGCCCTAATCTGATGGAAAAGAAGTGCTTGTAGGCTGTTACATAGGTTAGCTTTGTTTTCACACTTTTAGTTCTGTTCCTTGTTTTCTCCCTCAACGACTAACACCATTGATAATAATCATTTTGTGAAGTAAATTTGCAGTGTTGAAAAATAATGTTAAACCAACCAAGCTTTTTGTTTGCTTGTCTGCTACAATTATTTTTTGTTGTTGTTCCAAACAGTGGTGGTGGTTTGTTTTTTTTGCTGGTGTGTAGTATTTAAATATAATAGCTAACATCTAGAGATGTCTGAGGATTGTTCATTGTTGGGTAGAGGTGATTTGTTAGTTGGGGGATTCTCCCCATAGTCCTAAGATAAGTGTTGATTATGTTAATATATAAATGTCTTTGTGGAGTGAGTAATGGTGCTTCATAATTTGAACTAACAAATAGAGTGGGGGAAAAATTGTCCTATTGATTAAAAGCAAATATCATATGATTTATGACAGATTTAAGTATCAGCTGTTGTCCAGTTTTCTATGCATCTATTCATGTCAGCAAAGTATCAAAAGTAATAAAATGGTTCTTCAATTAGTTGATTTATAAGTGAAAGTGGTGACTTCACTCTGATTTTAGTGTCACCTATGTGGTAATATTAAAGTGTTAGCTTTAATTTAAATGCCAAAAGTTTAACTGTCCTAATTTGATGAAAAGCTTGAAACCTCAATCTTAAAAACCACAAAACAAACTTTGTAAGAATAGTTCATACATTTTTCAGATTTTAAACTTTAAGTGACAGTGCCAGGAGCTTTTTCTCATGTAGCTTAAATGAGAAGTCTTGTTTCTGAAGGAACTCCACGTAATTTCAGGAGTGTGTCTTTGTTCCCAGCTCAGTGTCCCATGTTCTAGCTGGGAATTGTAGCCACCAACTTATAATGTTTAGTCATGGCACCTTGTGTACCCACCAAGAAGAGAATATAACTGTAGAAAGCCTAAATGATAACTTTTTAACATAATCTTAGCTTTATAATTGTTAAAATTGCAAAACTGATTTCTAATCTGGAATTAAGCAGATTACGTATTGAACCCAGTTGTCCTGAAGACAGGATTTTTAATGGGGTTCTGTCTGTGTAACAGCAAGAGGGCTGACATAATCCCTTTAAAATATTTAATTAATCACCTTTCTTCAATAAGTCAGTGATTTATAAGGTGTGATTATTACAGATGCACACTCGTGATTTAACTTGAAAAAAATGAGTTGTTAACATTAAAAATTAATAGGTCATAGTATTTTTAAATAAAGATTGACTTTATTTTATTCTTTTTCTCTTGATGCTGCAAATGAGGCTTGCTGCCTTTCTATAAGAATGCATTACAACTTGACCTGAAAACCACACTGGAAGTGTTGTGTTGGTTTTGTGGGGGTTTTTTGTACTGCTAAATAGCAATTGCAAAATGATAACAGTTTTTGATTCTTGGAAAAGTAAGGAGAGGAGTTAGTAAAACTGCTGCCTTGGACTACTAGAGGGCAGACATTTGCCTGTTTAGGAGACTAGTTGACAGAGTCCCTTGGGAGGCAGGCCTGAAGAGCCACGGGGTCCAGGAGGGCTGGACATTCTTCAAGAAGGAAATCCTAAAGGTGCAGGATCAGGCTGTCTCCATGTGTCAAAAGATCAGCCAGCAGGGAAGATGACCAGCCTGGCTGAACAGAGAGCTTTGGCTGGGACTCAGGGAAGGAAGGAGAGTTTGTGACCTTTGGAAAAGGGGCAGGCAACTCATGAAGACCACGAGGATGTTGTGAGGTTATTGCAGGGAGGAAATTAGAAGGGCCAAAGCCCAGCTAGAAATTAATCTGGCTACTTCTGTAAAAGACAACAAAAAATGCTTCTATAAATACATCAGCAACAGAAGGAGGGCTAAGGAGAATCTATCCTTTATTGATATAAGGTGGGGGAACATGGTCACAAAGACAGAGGAAAAGGCTGAGGTACTTCATGCCTGCTTTGCCTCAGTCTTCATCATAAGACCAGTTGTTCTCCAGGTACCCAGGCCCCTGAGCTGAAAGACAGGGAGCAGAATGAAGCTCCCATAATCCAAGGGGAAATGGTTAGCACCCTGCTATACCATGTAGACACACACAAGTCTATGGAGCCAGATAGGATCCACCCGAGAGTACTGGGGGAGATGGTAGAAGTGCTCACTGAGCCACTTTCAATCATTTATCAGCAGCCCTGGCTCACCGGGGAGGTCCCAGTTGGCTGGAAGTTAGCACATGTGACAGCCATCTACAAGAAGGGCTGGAAGGAGGAGCCGGGGAAGTACAGGTTTGTCAGCCTGACCTCGGTGCCAGGGGAGATTATGGAGCAGATCATCCTGAGTGCCATCACATGACACAAACAGAACAACCAGGTGATCAGGCCCAGCCAGCATGGGTTTATGAAAGGCAGGTCCTGCTTGATGAACCTGATCTCCTTCAATGACAAGATGACCCATCTAGTGGATGAGGGAAAGGCTGTGGATGTTGTCTACCTAGATTTCAGTTAAGCCTTTGACACCATTGACCAGCGTTCTGCTGGAGAAACTGGCTGCTAATGGCTTGGATGGGTGCACTCTTCGCTGGGTAAAACACTGGCTGAATGGCCAAGTGGTGGTGAATGGAGTTACATCCAGCTGGCAGCCTGTCACAATTGGTGTTCCCTAGGGCCCAGTACTGGGGCCAGTTCTGTTTAGTATCTTTATCAATGACCCGTATGAGGTGATCAAGTGCATCCTCAGTACGTTTGCAGATGACACCAGGTTGGGTAGGAGCGTTGAACTGCTTGAGGGCAGGAAGGCTCTGCAGAGGGATCTGGACAGGCTGGATCGATGGGCCAAGGCCAGTTGTATGGGTGTCAACAAGGCTCAGTGATGGGTCTTGCACTTGGGTCACAACAGCCCTACATAGTGCTACAGGCTTGAGGAAGAGTGGGTGGAAAGCCACCTGGTGGAAAAGGACCTGGGGCTGTTGGTCAGCCACCAACATGAGCTGGCAGTGTGGCCAAGAAGGCCAACAGCATCCTGGCTTGAATCTGAAACTGTGTTGCCAGCAGGACTAGGAAGTGATTGTCTCCCTGTACTTGGCACTGGTGAGGCCGCACCTCGAATGCCATGTTCAGTGTTGGGCCCTTTACTATGGGAAAGATATTGAGTTGCTGGAGTGTGTCCAAAGAAGGGCAATGAAGCTGGTGAAGGGTCTAGAGAACAAATCTTATGAGGAGTAGCAGGGGTCACCAGGGTTGTTTAGTCTGGAGAAAAGGAGGCTCAGGGGGGACCTTATTGCTTCCTACAACTACCTGGCAGGATGTTGTAGCGGGGTGGGTGTTTGTTGCTTTTCTCAAGTAACAAGCAACTTGGACTTGGACAAGAGGAAATGGCCTCAAGTTGCTCCAGGGGTGGTTTAGAATGGATATTAGAAAAAATGTCTTCATCAAAAGGGTTGTCACACATTGGACCAGGCTGCCCAGAGAAATGGTTGAGTGACCATTCCTGGAGGTATTTAAGAGATGTGTAGATGTGGCACTTAGGGTCATGGTTTAGTGGTGGACTTGGCAGTGCTAGGTTAACAGTTGGACTCAATGATCTTAAAAGTCTTTTTCAACCTAAACGATTCTGTGAGTCTATGATTATTTGTGCTTTATAAATTAGTCACCTTGAATCTAATTAATGCAGTGTGTTAACCAGAAGCTGCTCTTAGTTTCCTTTCTACTTAACATCTAAACTCACATGAAGTAATAGAAGAAATACTGCCATGTAATGTTTTGCGTCCATCTTTATACACAGACATATGTATGCTTGTATTGTCTACTGTTTAGCGATCCTCTACAGTATGATTTCAAATCTGTTAAATCCAGTGTTACGGATGAAAGTTGTCATTCCAGCTGGTAATTTCTGTTTTTAGAAGTTGCACGTCTTAATTCATTCTCCTTAGCAAAGTGACAGTGTTTTGTATTTTTTTCAGACAGCCTTAATTGTGTTTACTTCCAGCTATTTAAAGATTAATAAATAAAAAAAGTCAATTTCTCAAGAAGTAGGTACATTAATTTGTAGGACTTTATGTTTTTCTGAGTGCATATTTCTATTAGCTGCATTTTTTTCAAGATATGGAATTCATAAATCAAAATCAGAAGGGTTCTCATGGCTGCGGGCCAACCTACCATTCGGGGAAGAGATGTTCTCATTCATTAAGAATGTTACAGAGGAAATGAGGAAATGCTCTTGGAAATGGTCTCTCCTTCTGTCAGGATTACCTTAGATTTCCTGTGGTTTAACTTCTAAGCTGCATTCACTCGGTTGGTAATTTCAGCTATTCATAGAGGAAACTGAAATTTCGCTTTGCATACACTGAATGTAAGATATTATGGTGATGGGGTCTTAGCCATGTATTTTCGTAACTTCAGTGGCTCTTGCATATCCAACTGCATCTGATAACGGCATGCTGAATGAAGTGAGACAGCATAGATCTTCAGAAACGTACTGCTTTGGTGAAGAAGGAGTTATTAAACAGGATATTTATGGGAAGAATCTGTATGGTCCCAGAACACTTACGTTATTCACACTGGTACAGGGTGATAAGAAAACCTGCAGATTTAATTTTGGTATCTTCAAAATGGGAAATGCCATGTGCAGTGGCAGTCAGTAATAAATTATGCCCTAGCCTGGTTGCGTTTTTTTCTTTTAGCATCCATCAATGAAAGGCATCCTTCCGGCTAGCACTGGTATAGGTGCTGGATCAGGAAATTCTTGTAAATATTTGGACTTCTAGTCTAAACGAGCTGTACAACCATTTGCATGTTTTCAGAGCTTTAGTGCTTGTTCATGTCAGGGCCCCGAGGGCACCACCAGCCTTGACTGTCTCTGCCCAGTTCTGCTGGGGCTTCCCCCACCCTGCCCACAGCCCAGGACCCCATTTCAGTCCCCACAGGGCTGTCAGTCCCTGCCCCAGGGATGCTGCAGCAAAGTACTGATCTCCAGCTCCCCACAGCCCCGTTCAGCCTAGACAAGGGCTCTGCTGAGCCAGGCTGATGTCCCATCCCAGCCTTGGCCTGTCGCTGTCCCCACAGCCTGCCTGGCCATCCTGGGACTGTATCTGGCCCCAGTTACCCTTGCCCACAGACTGACATCCTGGCCTGGCCTCAGCCCATTCTCATGGAGGTGCCCGGTGTCCCGGGCTGGGGCTGCCCCCAGCCTGCCCTGCCTCCCAGGGGAGGCACCATGGCTACCTGTGCCCTAGCCCCTAGGGAGATGCTGGTCCCCACAGTGTCCCTGCAGTTCAAATGGAAGAAAATGGAAAGGAGGTGGTGTGGCTATGTCTTGTTCCTGATTTTGTCTTGGTTTTCAGAAGACTCAAATGCTTTTCCTTAGTACTGTAGCATTCCTGGTTGTGGGAGGTCCCTTACTGGAAAGCAGCCTGAGCACTGCTGCAGTCAACCAGCCAAAACAACCCTGCGTAGTGTGGGTTGGTGCTGCTGCAGCAGGGAAGAAGCAGCAGTGTGGTGCTGTGGAGTTGCTCCGTTTTCTGCTATTGGTGCTACTTCTGTGACTGCTTTCTTTTTAGCTCAGTTTCTTAAGGAAAAGGAAGTTTGTATTAACCATTTTTTATGCCTTAGTCATTACCAAATCTCATAATTCTTTTAGGTTTCATGAACATCGATGGCTAGAAGTTCAAACGGGTGCCCTCAGTAAAGGGGAATCTGCCTTAGGAATTTATGTTATAAAGTTGTAACTTGTACTGGGCGTGCTATGCCTTATGGAAGGGTGGTAGGAGTGTGCTGCCGGTAAGCTCTTCTGCATCCTGGCTGCCTGCTCTGGGGCCTGTTAAACTTACCTTGTGCTTAGACTTGGGTTCTGTGGAGGCAGTGGCTGAAACCTGGAGGTAGATGAGGATGGGCCAGGGTAGGATGGATTAAGTGATCCTTCTGATGCGTGCGATGTTTGGCATTTTCCCATGTGAATTTTGGCCTTAAAAAAATGTATGGGGAAAGTGCAGGCAACGCGAGATAGAAATACTTGCATGTTCACTGTGGAAAAGCTTTGCTCAGAGTTCATGCTGTGTTAGATCTAATGTAGCTGAAGAACATGGCATGAAATGCTTTTGATGGATTCTTGGGTGCTTTGTTAAGAAAATAGTAACTGACTAGCCATGGTAAGTTTTGCTGTTTCCTTTTTTGTTTGTTTGGTTGGTTTTGCAATCTTTGCTGCTTTATAAGCGGTGGCCTTTTTTTTTTTGATCTGAATTTGCAAAGCCTGTGTTACTTTATTTGCTTCGGGTATTTACTTATTAAGGCTTATTAAGGATAACAGGCATTCTATGCAATGGAAAAAGGGAATAAATCCGTAGAAAGACAGAAAAGCCATTGTTCTGAAATGTCATTAAATACTGGCAGGCACCTTTAAGAAAAAGCCTGCAAATATTTTGAAATTAAACCTCATCTTTCGTTAATAATTTGCAGTGTGAAGGAAGAACGTGGCAGTTCTCTGGTTACCAAAAGTTGAGTTTAGAAGAATACACTGACATCATTAAATGCTTGCTGGAAAATTGATTAAAAGAACCAGGTTTTGACGTTTCAAGTTACTCTTTCCAGCCTGCTGGTGATCTGGTTAAGAAAAACATGATTTGGTGATGCTGACAAAATTGCTGTCTGTACACAATTTGTTTACATTGACTGCAAGTCTTAACATGTATTAGGGGTGAAGACTTTTGAAATAATCATGCTGCTATAACTCTCTTATTTTTAGCATCTGGATTACAGGAATACAGCATATCAGTGCAAATAGTTGAAGAAGACTTTTTTTAAATGCACTTAATAAAACAGTGAATGACCTTAGATTTCAGGCTGAAGTTAAATAATCATTTTATCTATATTGGAGATTCTGATCCACTTTAATAATAGAGCTGGTGGACATTTGAACAGAAGCGATAGGCTTGTGCACACGCAGGGCTATGCTAAGCTGAGGGAATACTAGTTAGGAGGAATCACAACAGCAATTCTAAAGAAAATACAGCTAATTCGAGAGAGCACAGCAGAATGCCAGGGCAGTAGGTGTTTTGATTTGTGCTTTTCTTTAAGTCAGATTCTAATTTTTTTTAGTGTCAAAGTGAAAATTAATTAGCAGATCATTTCTGAGGAGGCAGAAGGTGCTGATTCTTGGTGACCCAGAAATCTCAGTCCCTGTGGATCTAGTGGTACAGATGGAATTGTCAGTCTGTGCTTCAGGTGCAGTCTCAGTCATGAGCAAAAGCTCAGGACAGTTGGCATCTGGTTTCTGCTCTGCAGCATCTCTGTCACCCGGCTCTGCAGTCATGCTTGTGGGCCTGGTTTTACTAGTGCTGATTAAAGTTCTAAATGTCCATTAACATTAACTCTCAGGTGAATAATGGTAGATATACTTAAATTTCTTCTAAAATATTGCACATTTTTTTATTTTAAAATTTTATTTAAAAGATGTCTGTGAAAATTTTGCTTTCCTAGTCAAAGACATGGCTTTTAAATACCATTATCTTGTGGACCTACAAGAGTGTTGATTTTTTTAGAATATATCTAAAACTAGTTAAAATGCCATTGTGATAATCTTGTTTACTTATCTGGAAATAATACTGCCATATCATGGTTTTATTCTTGAAGAGAAAGGATAATTTTTTTCATGGAATAAAGTACAAGATTTAGCACTATTCTAATTTTAAGTAATTACAGGAGTTCATTCTCATGGAACTAATTTGCCTCTGTTTTTTTATATTAGGAGATGATGTTAGAAATGCCAGCGTTCTCCTTTAATATCACTTGGCAAGTTTTTGCAAGTCCTTTTTTTGTTGCCTAAAACCAGCATGATCATACTTTGTCATAAAATCAAATACTCATTTTCCATTATAAAATGCCATGTGCTCACCATACTTTTTGATTTCTTTCCAGAAGTTCCATGTAAGCACTACTTTTGTAATCTCTTGGATTTTCAGTTTCAGACTCATTCTCCCTGCCATAGCGTATGGTCTTTTACATCGTAAGATCTTATGCTTTCTCTCCATAGCTGCTGCAGAAAAAGACACAATCAAGAATGCCTACTCCAAAGTAATGGATGCATATGGGCTCTTGGGTGTATTAAGATTAAACCTTGGTGAGTAAAATATGTAAAACCTTAATTTTTCATTTGGGAAAGAAGATTACGCTGCTCCTGTAAAACTGCACCCTGCAGGATCTCTGCAACAAGAACTGGGCTGGTTTTTGTTTCTCTTTATATTTTGTCGTTGTGGAGTAACTTGCAAGTTTGGAGCACTCCCAGAAATGGGGGAGTGGACAAAAATAACTTCCGTGTACACAATCCCTGCTAAATGCAGCATGGTTTCTCCTGTTTGTGTTTAGTTTTCTTCTGTAGAACTTGAGAGTGCCGCCTTGATCTTTGTTGTTCTACTTTTTTTCAGGCAAACTGGGGTTGGTTGTGTTTATTTAAGCATATAAATACATCAATATCACACGCTACTGAGATTCATTGTTACCTCTGCCTTTCTTTATAGGAGATACATTGTTACACTACCTGGTTCTGGTAACAGGATGCATGTCTGTGGGAAAGATCCAAGACTCTGAAGTTTTTCGAGTTACTTCCACTGAATTTGTATCATTACGCATTGATTCAACAGACGAGGATCGTATTTCAGAAGTTCGCAAAGTTTTGAACTCTGGAAATTTTTATTTTGCGTGGTCTGCAACTGGTGTCAGTTTAGATCTTAGTCTCAATGCTCACCGCAGCATGCAGGAGCACACCACTGACAATAGGTTTTTCTGGTGAGTTCATAATGTACCTTATCAGACATTCTATAGAATAATGCATGCCTGTACAAACTAACCCGTGGCAAGTTTTTATCCTTGTCTTTATCAGCTCTTAAATGTACACCTTTGTCCCACAAACAACAGAAGTATGTTATTAATGATACAATGTTCCATGGCCACTTAGAGTTTCTTAATTGGAAGACACAGGTTTTAACTGTCTATGATACTATACTTTGATCTTCTGTGATCTGTCATGATGTGTTTTAGCTTTGGTGTCTCTTAATTCTTCATCAAGTGTGTCAGTTTTGAAAAATCAATCTGGTAATGGAGCTTTAAAGAATTTTTCAACTTTTGAGCGTTATGGATTCTAAAATGGTGTGGTGCTTATATATAGTTTCAAGTGGGTTTCCAATGTCTGCAAGGGCTTTAAAAGTTTTACTACACAGATAATTGTCATGTTGCTGATTTTGTTGAAACAGAGCAGGTAGGATGTGTTATAGTGCACATTGCTTGGCTGCTGAACTCACCATCTTTTTACAGAATAGCTTTGAATAAAGAATAGGTGTTCACACAGAGAATTCCTGGTAAAAGGAATACTGCTGTTTCTGCCAATACACAGCTTAAATAATGCCAGTGATGCACACTGTCATGTAAGAAATTATGTTTCCATATTTTCAGCCTTTGTTAAAAGTGGCGTGTGTCCATGAACCTTGGAAGGATCCTGAAGACTTGGTAGTATCCTGTTAGAAGAGGTGCAAAGCTACATCTTCCCCTCTCTTCTGTCCAATATACAAGACACCAAACCAGTTCTGGCATATGTGCCAGTGCTCTTCTACTCTTTGCCACTGTTTTGGTCAGATAGAGGAATATGATCAGCTTGCTATATAAGACAGAAAAAAAAGCTCTAGTCTTCAGAAACACATCTACCTTGATGTAGGTTTACAGGGGTTTCAGGAACCTAGCTGTTTGTCTCTTTCTGCCTCTAGAAAAAGACTGGGCTCTCTGCTGGTAAGTCAGTATTTCAGGGCTTGAGAAATGATGTCTGTTGACCCTGTCCAAATAAGCTTGGCTGATTTTGACCCTTGTCATAAAGCTGCTTAAGTTACCTGGCTTTTTTTTTTCTCAGTAAGAATCGGGCCTCACAGGAGGTAGATGGAATGTCCCAGATTCCAAGATCTAGAAATGTAAACACTAAAAGTCAGTAACAGAAAGTATTCTGCTTATGCACTTCAGTAAGCTTTCTTGGGCTTTTTCTATTCAAAAGTTCCAGTCTCAGATTGCCCGGGGGAAGAATATTGTTTGCTTTTGCAGTCTCCTATTGTAAAGCATCTGACCATTTTTCTGTAAAGTGAATGCATGCTGAGTCACAGTAATGAGAGTCATCATTAATGATTGAACTGAGGTGTTTGATAAGTTGCAGATTTCTTTTTTTAATTGGAATTTTAGAATTAAAAGGCTAAAAATAGAGTGTCTTCAACCTTTATATCATATGTGTTATTTGCAGTTACGGTGGAATTTTCTTGGCGGTGATAAAACCAGCCATCTTACTGGAGTTTACTTTTCTTTGCTATGCAGAAAATTTTACTTCCTTTTTATACAAGTGAAGGTTTCCAAAGAAGATCAAAAGCCAAGCCCCACTAGAGTGAGGTAAAACAAAAAAGCCTCACAACCCCCAAACTTTAGTCTTATTTACTTACTACAGTGTTGATTACTACTACTTAAGGCACAGGTATATCCAAACTGTGGATCTGTCTTTCATTTGAGCAGTAATTGGTATTAGAGAATAGTATATACAGTATATAATGTACCAATGCTTAACCTTGAAATTGATATTTATAGAAATCTGAAACTCAGTTGGCTATGAGTGTATTCTTGGAAGCTTGTCTGGGCAAGTGGTGTGTTATGATGAGGTATAATAGATATAATCAGTGCATGTTGACGAGAGTTTTTTCTAGCTTTAATTTGTGGTGGTGTGAAATTGAATGATGCTTTACACATCACAAAAAGTAACCTGTAATTGGAGTTCTGTCTTGCTTTTCCCAGAGTCTGTAATCTTTGGCTTCTTGAAGCAAGGCTGAGTGGAGGAATATAAACAAGCTTGGAGTGTTGTTTTTTGCTGGGTGAAGAGCAGAGGCTCTAAGTGTTATTTTTTTAAGGTCATTAAAATGTATGGTTTCACCCCATATTCTTGTACAAACATTTAAGCTGTTCTGTAAACTTTGCTATTTCAGGTATGTTTAAATAAGAGTTATATCATCAAACTATAACATGCATATTTTCCTTTTCTTATTTGTAGTAGTGGATGTAAAATATTAGTAGCTGGCTTGGCAATTTGAACTGTATTTTATTTCCTTCCAGTTACTTTTTTTTTTTTTTTTCCCCCCCTGATAGGAACCAGTCACTACATTTACATCTGAAGCACTATGGTGTGAACTGTGATGACTGGTTGTTACGTCTCATGTGTGGGGGAGTGGAGATAAGGACAATTTATGCAGCTCACAAGCAGGCAAAGGCTTGTCTGATTTCACGGCTAAGCTGTGAACGGGCTGGCACGAGATTTAATGTCCGGGGAACAAATGATGATGGTCACGTTGCTAATTTTGTTGAAACAGAGCAGGTATGTTACACTACAGTGCATGTTGCTTGGCTGATGAACTCAAGATATGCATATGTGTGGATAGTTTTTGGCCCTAAATCAACAGATCACAAGTCAAGTCTGTAACCAACAGATATTGGAATAGTTCCTTTGCTGCTAAATAAGGAATCTAAGTAGGTTACATAATTTGATGATCTCGCTTTTTAGTGTAGCTTAGGGTAAGGGCATGCACGAGTTTCAGTAGCTTAAGAAGCTGTTATCCATCAGCTAAACCGTTGTAGATGGCTGTACTATCTTTTAGCCTCCTGAGCAGGTGAGAGTGTATTTCTTTTGGCCTGAGCAAATAGTAAATTAATCGACCTTAGAAACAAGCAGAAGATATTTTTGGCAAATAAATGATACCTTGTGATTCAGGAAAGATAAAAGCATTCCTATGGTTACTTAACACAGCTCCTCTGAAAGGTACATTTTAAAGCCACTGTAATTCCACTGCATTTGTTTGCGTGTCTTTGCTCTTATTATACACAAATGCAAGAAGCTATTGAATCATTCTTTGCTGCCTTTTCTGTGCTCTCTTCTTATGATAACCTAGTTACCAAGATATTGGCTCCTGCAGCTGTATTCATGTGAGCAGGTATCTTTGGTTGACTCACTGGGTCTTTGCAAAGCCTAGGTGAGTTCAGTAGGACTTTATCCACGAAGGGCTGTGCTTGTACACATCCAATTTCAGGATTTTAGTCAGAACACTGTTGTTACAGTTTCTCTGTTCAAGTTTCCTGGCAGGCTAATGTCACTGGATGAGGTGGCATATCATTCCACAGGAAGTTTCCTTTCCTGTATACTGCATAGATCATGGTATTTTGGATTCTGATGTACAAAATCTTTGCAGGTGTTCTGAGTAGGTTGCATTGTTATTTTCTGTGCATTGGTGTACATTTTAACTGTTCCTACAGGAAGGTCTTACAAAGTTTTTTTAAACAAGTTACTCTTAGCACAGAAGTCATTCAGGCCCACATAATAAAAGCTTGCTTTGTTAAACGTGAATCAAGATTCTTCAAGGAAGCATGAGAGTGCCAGAACTTCTTTTATTAGTTGTTCAGAGGTGATAGAGAGAAAAGTCTAGGGAACACAGTATTTTAGCTTGTAGCGTGGAATATGTAATACATAAATGTTTTATTTACTCTATGTTTAGCTAAGGCTAAGAAACCTAAAACCTTACACTTTGTAACACTTATTAATACTATGGGTTTTTTTCCTTACCAGGTGATATTTTTAGATGATTCTGTGTCATCTTTCATACAGATTCGAGGGTCTGTTCCATTATTTTGGGAACAGCCAGGCCTGCAGGTAAGCAGGAGACAGATTTAATTATAGAGATAATTCTTATTCAGGTCTTTAAATTTAAACATCTTACAGTAGTGTTTAGGCTCTTCTGCGCAGTTACT
The DNA here is from genome assembly GCF_963210335.1 of Falco punctatus. Lineage (NCBI taxonomy): Eukaryota > Metazoa > Chordata > Aves > Falconiformes > Falconidae > Falco > Falco punctatus. The sequence goes on along the minus strand of NC_137581.1, from coordinate 74,950,806 downwards.
TGTCAGGATGAGATTATCCTTTGGGAGCAAGTTGGTGCTATTTAATTCACCAAGCCTGCCACTCTAGAGTCTCTAAATGCTGTTTTGCACAAGATTTGAATGTCCATTGCTTTTTAGATGTTTTCTTTTTGAAGATGAGTTTTTCTGTTTTAATTTAAATTGGTATTTTAAAATAGGTTACAATGGAGCATCCAAAGAGACTGTTTTCTTCTGAATTGTTCTTGAGGATAGCTCTTTTCAAGAAGTAAATATGGATCTAGAGTTACTATAATATAATTTCATCCCAATTTTCTTGAAAGAGGGATTGTGTCAGTAGCTACTACTGTGATACAGTTTTTACAGAGAAGATTAAAAAGGTTCATGCCTTACTGTGATTCTAGGTTCTTTAAACTAGACATTTTGCGGTAGAATTGCTGAAACATTTACATGCCTTTTACTCAAAACAAGAAGTAATTAGATGACATGACAAAACATATTAAATAAAGTGTTTTTTAGAAAAAAGAGTAGGAATTCAAGATAAATTTATAAAAAGAATGCACACCGTAGTAAGAAGAATATATTTTGGAGATTTCATTTAGAAACTGAAATGAATTTTCAGGCTGTATTTAGGATCAAAGTAGGTCTTTGAAGAACAATTAATCAAATGTGTAAAGACAGATAATTTAATGTAATCTTCATGTTATAGGTGGGATCCCATCGTGTCAGAATGTCAAGGGGGTTTGAGGCAAATGCACCAGCTTTTGACAGGTGAAAGAATGTCTTATATTTTTGTTAATGCACTATAAACCTCTGATAAGTGATGCATCAGAGGGATGGAATGTTATTCCAAATGGGAGGCTTTGTCTATACAAATGTGTGATTCAGAAGAACAGCAAACTGCCTGGGCAGCTTTTTCAGACTTCTACAAGATTGCTTGTACCTTCGAGTGCTTAGCTGAAAAGTCTGCAGAAAATTTAGTACAGTGAAATACTTTGTTAAACTGAAAATAAAAGTTATAGCAAGTTTACATTGAATAATCCATATTTGTCAGCTGCTGTATAAAAGTAAAATTCATATTTTGATTTTAGTCCTGCCATGGCACTTCAGCTTCACAACTGAATGGTTTTACATTGCTGTTACAATGTTGTCGCATCGATGCTATTACCCTAATTACACAGCAGTCATTGGTTGTCTGCTATTATTGACTTATATTGATTTGTTTGGACATGATGTAATAAAAGGCTTGTGGCAGTTACTAGAGTAGCCAGGACGTTTCTGCAGCATCTCAAGTCAGTGTTGCAGGTGTTTGTGTTAATTTTCTACATGCCAGAAGATGACTGGAATTTTTCTTCTGTTAACAGGCATTTCCAAACTCTTAAAAATTTATATGGCAAGCAAATTATTGTAAATTTACTTGGGGCAAAAGAAGGGGAGCACATGCTCAGCAAAGCTTTTCAGGTGAGTATGACAATTCTCTCACTGTGCATATCCTTGGAATTTGCCTGTTTGTGATGAAGCTTTTATATAGCCTTCAAAAAATGAAACAGTTATGCTCTGGAGCAACTATCACTTGTGGTTAAAATTGTATTTATCATGAAAGCAGTTCTTAAGATACACAATGTGAAATAAATTTTTAAAAGCTCTCTATATAATTAGTGTTCAATTATGTTCAGATTGGTTACTGAAAAATTCTAACAGCAACATAGACAACGTTGAGGGATTTTCAGTTATTTTCATATTTCATGCTTATTAGTGGCTAATTGAAAAAATAAATCTTCTTTTCACTATGAAATTCATGAATAAATAAATGATACTTTGTGGTATTTAATACTGTGATGTTTCTTTTAAAAATCTTTCCCTTGGAATTCCTGGATATATTCTTTAATACTTAAATTAAATTATGATTTTTTTTAATCATAATATAAATATGCTTCATAATTTAGTAGAAATATTTGTTCAGAAGATGTTAACTGCAAGTGGCCATTTTCATGAGTTCCCGTTAGTTAGGTTAAAAATAACTGTTACACTGTAGTCCATAAATACTGACAATTTGAGAAGTTCTCTGTGAGCCAGAGCACATTTCAAGAGCCATCTGTTATTTCCCTTTCTTTTTTCCTTTTCCCTTTGTATTATAATGGTTGAATGTCTTGAGCCATTCACTAGTATCTTCTCTGTTTCCAGCTATCCCGATAGGAGACTTTAGTGTTCCCAGATGCATATCAATGTCCAATGCAGATCACAACTTTGCCAACAAAGATTGTGTGAGCACTTCAAGACTTCTCAGGGAGGGAATATTAGAAAAAGTTTTGCTCAAAGCCAGCCTCCACAGCAACCTGAATAATTTGTGCATTTTCTTCAGTAATAGTTTATGGAGTGTTTACTCAGTCCCTGTTGCTGGCAGGCACGTCTAAAATGGTGACCATTAGTGAAAGGGATTTCCACTGAAAGAATTCTTTGCAAATGGAAGCATTTTAACAGTAGAAGAGGTTGTAGACTGTCTTGGTGACCACTAGTATAGTAAGGAAAAAACTGACTTCAATTGTGACAAGAAAAAGAAAAAACATAGTCAAAATATTAACCAGTTCCGAGTGATTTGTTGAACAAGAGTGATAAAAATGGTTTTATTTTACCTAAGAGAAAGCTTGTAATAAACAAGATAGCTAATAAACAGCTTTAAAAATATTTTTATCCTCTTATTTACCTTCTACTACTATATGTTTGGGTATTCGTATATTTATACCTTTTTCTTCTCTTTTTACAATGTCAGAGCCATTTGAAAGCTTCTGAACATTCAGCTGATATCAAAATGGTGAACTTCGATTATCATCAAATGGTTAAAGGTGGAAAGGCAGAAAAACTACACAGCGTGCTTAAACCTCAAGTCCAGAAATTCTTAGAATGTGGATTTTTTTATTTTGATGGAAAGGAAGTTAAAAGGTTCGTGTGTGTAACTTCTGTAAATTTCTTCAATCAAATTATGGTTCCAAGATGCTTTTCACCCCTTTGCAAGAAGCTAAGAGAAAAAACTTTACTTCTGTTGTGTTTTTATTATATCGAAGATGATGTGCACTAAGTGAAATACGAGTCACTTCAGTCTATTAATATTTTGTCTCATTCTGAATGTTCTCTAAAAATCTTAATGGAAAATATCTCAGAGATGTTGATGGGGCATGACTTAATTTCAGGCCTTTGACCTCATGATTTTGGTGCAAATGGGCAATTGTCCTTTTTCTTGGGTGCACCCATGTGGGATTAAAGAATGAATATTTTTCTATCTTCCTGTATAATGTTTGTATTTTCCTCAGCAATAGAACATACCATTTTCTGTTTGTTGTAAATGCTGATGTAGAGTGCAATCTTTTTCTAAGTCTGTTTGCACCTGGATCCCCCATTTGAGAGATTCAGTTCTCCACAAATTATGAATGGGATGCATGTTTTCTGCCCTGCTCTGTACTTCTCAGTCCTGCTGTACTTCTATTCCTATTTCCCCACCCCTCTTCCTAGAGCAAAGGCTGTGCTTATCTCAGCAGGAAAAGGGTAGCAGGGCCAGAAATAGGCAACATTCCTGCTCTTCTCCCTTCCACACCCTTCCTCCTTTTAATTAATACCAGAGCAAACTGCTGACTGAGGTTCTCCGTGAGAAAGAGAAATGTTGAGTGAGGGGATTGTCACGTACAGTGGGGTTTCATCTTCTAGTGCAGTGGGAGAGGAGAAGAGGGTTCCAGTGCCACTCTGTCCTCTAACCTGGCTGTATGATTAAATGCTCCAGGGGCATTTTTTCATAGGCCTGAATAAGATTACGTTTAGTGGAATAGTACTTAGGTCCCATCTCCACCTCAAAATGTCACTGACCATTCTCCAAAAAACTTTAAAAGTGGTGTGACACTTTGTGGTGGGAGAACACCATTTTGTCTTGATGGAGATTCAAATGATATTATTACTCATACAAAAGACAGACAGCAGAACAAAAGCAAAATAGGCTGTGGCTTGTGATGGCTTGAAGAATTGCATTAATAAGAGATAACGGTGATGATTTTTGTAAGTTCACAGACCATCTCCTTTAGACAATGTCAGGTTTTTTTCTAACACAGATAGCAAACTGTTTTGTATTTCATATCAAATACAGAGATAGTAATGAAAAAATAATCTTGGAGAAAGTTTTTCAAAACTTTCTACAGTTTATGGTTAGATCTCCAAGTAAATGTGATGAAGCCTTACTGACTGAATTGGATAAAGTGTATAGTGGGAATGATGAAAGTAAGGAGTAAGTGTGTATCCCTGGGACAGCCATCAGAATTTTGTACTCATAGCCAGACGAGAAGAACATGGATGTTGCCTAATGTGATCCTTCTAAGACCTTTACAGCACAAGTTAATGGACTTCTCTCAAAGAAAGGGGAGCAGTTTAGAGCATCTGAGGGCCTCAAGCATGTGTCAGACTAAAGAGGAGAGGCTTATTTTCATTTTGATTTGGGGAGGAAAGAGAAAATAATGAGGGGTTGAAATTGGCTTTAGTTTTATCACAATTTCTTGTTACTTTTAATTTAGTTAAATCCAAGAGCTGTCCTAATATTTTTTTTTCCATTTTTGTTTTAAGTGAGTTATTTCCCTCTGAGATTCTTGTGAAGTGTGTTAGTTGGATTGTTTGAAAAGAAAACTTTATCCTGCATAACACTAACTGAGCAAGCAAGGGGAACTGGGGAAAAACTGAAGAAGAAAGGGTCATGTTATTTGTAGGAAAAAAATTAGTTTTGTGTAGTGAGTACTGCTGCAAAATTCGCTGCTGTTACTGGAGCTAACTTCTATTGCTGAGGCATTTATAAACATACTTGCTTTGACAGTAACATTGCACTGACAATACCCTGATTTACTATTCTGGTTCAGATCTTGATGTCCCTGTCTTTGTTGATGATACGTGTGTTAAATGAGTTATTTCAGTTGTTTTCTCTCTCTGTCTTTCATTGTCCTTGGCACAGATCTCAAAGCGGTACTGTCAGAACGAACTGCTTGGACTGTCTGGATAGAACAAACAGCGTGCAGGCTTTCTTTGGCTTGGAGGTAGGAAAAACAGTATCCAGATACACAACTACTGCTGATACTTCTGTAACAATTAGGCTGTAAAAGCAACGTTACCTTCCCGATGGAAGATGAATTAAAATGTTTCATAGCTGGCAGTTTGAGTTACAGCATGATACTTGTTTTGTTCTGGGGCAACCAGACATAGTAGTTACAGAGGCAGTAGTTGTGTGGTAATTGTTAATTTAACAGTAGTCATGCAGCATTATGAAAAACATGTTCTTTTTTAGGTGTCAGTTTCATACGTCTGTTAAGGTTCAGACCTGCAGTTCTAGAAGAGGTAGTAGTTTTGTAGTCCTTCACAAAAACACTTGCATTCACAGTTACTGTATTAGATTAAATTCTTCAGCATATAGGATTACTGTTCTTAGCATCCACAGTGCTGCGTGTTCATATTTTCATAGCACGTGCTGTGAATTCTTCATGGGACAGTGTCACGGTTGAGGCTTTGGCCATGCTCAGACTGAGTAGCTGGAAATTAATTGTGGGATTCAGTCCTCCTGCAGGGGTGTGCTTCAACATATTGGCTTGCTATTTGAAACAAAGGTTATACCCTACAGGCTTTATACATGGAAGCTTGAACGCATGAACCTGACAGGAGCTGATGGAGTAAAATAGTACTGATTGAGCGAAAAGAGTAGCTGTGAAAAACTTTTGACAGCTCCGCTCAGTAAACTGTTTGACTCCTAAAGATAAAATTCTTAGCATGTTTAAAAATTAAAAATCATGGGTGCTGTAACATCAAACCAGAGAAAAGGATTATTCTTTTGTTTTCTGAATTTTATTTAATTAAAATACTCTTGTTTTAGCATTTGTAGGAGGATTTTCTGTGAGAACTGCAAAATCCATGGGCTGTAGAACAAACGTTTCTGATTCTGGAATATGTAGTGCTTTGCTGCTGCGTTTACCAAATGAACACTGTTGCCAGTTCATTGGTGTTTTAGTCCAATGGAATACTGGACTGTTTACCCTCATACAAATACTGCAAAGATTTTTCTTTTAACGTTCAACATCAGTACATACGGTAGCAGATAAGACTCTTTTAGAGATCTCATGCCTTTTTTCTCTATTGTTTCAGCTCTTCACGTGCCATACAGGGTCATACCTTTCAATTACTAAAATTAAGAAAAGTAGTTCTTTAGTCCACTGGGTGTTGAAGAGTAGTGGCATGCTTTGAAAATCCCACAGCATTGTATTGCATTATGTAGTTTGTTTATCTGTCCATCCTGTATTGACTTTGCCATGGGAGAGATAAATTATTACCTTAAAGCCTTTCCTGGTCCTAAATCTGTTTGCTGGAGTTTAACAGTTCACTGTAGATAGAAATGCAAGCTTGAAGCAACCAGTTAGTTTACCTTAAATGAGCCATGAGAAACATTGCCTATTGAATTTTACAGATAATAGAGTGGTTTTCTATGGCCTAAGAACAAATCTTTATACTCTTGATGCGTATAGTTGCTTACATGGCAAACTTAGCTTTGCAGCTCTATTTTTTCCTTTCTTGTCCTTTTAAGAACTGGATTAAATATTTTTTTAGACCAGGTGTGCTGAATTTTCATTGGTGAGAGCTAAATTACAATTTCAGTTAAATATGTGAGTAAAATTACAGAACTAATCAATAAGAAGGAAAATGGTAAATCCTCATGAGCTGCTTGCTTCATTTTAAAATTCTATTTAAATTAGATATTTAAATTCTTACCTGTTTTAATATGATACATACTTCGTTTATCAAGTGCTGGCCTCTGAAAGACCACCTAAAATTACAAGATACAGGACCCAATTTCTGAAGCTTCTTTTCTTGTCTATTTCTACTTAATTTTGTCTGCAAGTTCCTTTTTGTAACTTATGTTAATTCCTGCCCAACCTTCAGAATTTTGCCTTTATGTCATTTTATGTTCATCATTTTAGATTCCTTCTTGCCATTGGACACCTCAAGGTTTAAAAGATTTTTAAAAGCTCTTGAAAATAGCTTTTTTATTTTGTTTTTTTTATATTTATGTTCGGTATTATGTTGGTAGCCACAAACAGGAGAAAATTACTTGACTTTTAAAAAATAATTATGGTTCCACAAACCACAATTTCAGACAAGGTACAATGTCCCCATTCTATATCCATGAGCATTATGCTACATTTAAGTAATGTATTTAAAGTAAAACAATACATTTATATCTATTATATATATACAATTTAGATGCATTTAATGTAGACTGTGCATCGTGGAAAATTACTTCAGGTATATTGATTGTAAGGGTAAACATTGCAGTGTGTTATGCATGAAAACAGTGACTGACAGAGGCCCTTGGTATTTTACTGATTACAGTACTCTGTTGCTGCTGCACTTGATAATACAGGTCAGTGTGTTTGGTATTACACTTTTTTGGGAATAACATTAATTGCTCTAATTCTAAATTATTTAAGTAGAGAGACTTGAGAACTGAAAATAGCTTACTTTGTAATTAGTGAATTTTTGGATGAAAATATTTATAAATCAAGCACATAATTCTTTTCCTATATTACTACTTGCCTTTAAAAGAAAGTGAAGTGCTGGTGCTAAAGTTACATGTATGATGCGGCCTTTCAAACAGGACATGGTGTCAGTTTTTTCAGAATGATACATGGAAACAAGGATTTTTTTCATGCATGTGTGCTGAAAAAGTATGATGTACCTTTTAATAAATGCATTTAAAGATTTTTCTTTTGCAAATGTTGTCTTCAACTGTTGCAGATGCTAACAAAACAACTGGAGGTGTTAGGATTAGCTGAGAAGCCTCAACTGGTTACTCGCTTTCAGGAAGTTTTCAGATCCATGTGGTCTGTGAATGGTGATTCTGTCAGTAAAATCTATGCTGGAACTGGAGCCCTTGAAGGAAAAGCTAAGGTAAAGTACATGTTATGAAAAAAATTTACCAGTATTCAGTATGGATTTTAAAAAAATCCGTCATTAATATAACAACTATGAGATTTTCTTTAAAAAAATGTGCTTTTGTTGTAATCCTAAAAAAACTAACCACCCCTCAAAAATTAACATAAAAAGTTGGTTATGTTGATAACCAGGTCTTGTTTCAGTACATCCTTTCTCAGCCATGCTCATGCCTCCGAGATAACACCATCGTGTAGGAAAGGATGAGGCTTAAACCTTTTTTATTTCTTTAGATCATAGTTCAGAAAAATGTATATACAAATCAGCTTTAGTTTCTTTGAATAATTTCATTTTTCTCTGTGTATCTCTGCCTGCTGCTGTTTCAGTTTCCTTCACTGTATCTCCTTTCTTTTAAAATGTGTTTCACTGGACATCGTTGTTCATGCTTTTAGGGTTTATTAACAGCATCAAAATTAAACGGGTTGCAGCAGAGTGTTTTTTGTTTGCATGTTCCTGCAGCTATTTCTTCTTAATTTTGCAATTACTGAAAAAAAACCAAATTCTGTTTCTACCTTGCTTTCTAATGTTGAGATAACAGTTCTGTACTACACAACAATGTAATGCTCTGTTTCTCTTCAACTTGTTTTGTCTTTGTTTATGCCTGAGTTGTTCAGATTTTCTAATGCTGTCCTTTATTTTTCTTCTAACAATGTTGCTTTTTTTGTTTCCATAATTCTCTCTCTCATTAAGTGATACCTGTCAAAACAAATGTTGAACCACAGAAATTTTTGCCCTGAGTTCCTACAGGAATTTCTTTTCATACTGTTCTTTTTATTCAAGAATGCACTGCTGCTCATTCCATGTTATATACTATGTACTCATAGTCAACTGTTTTGTTTGTCCATCACTCGTTCATTCAGACTATATCAGAGTCCCTCTCTGCCCATGTACAAGGCATTGCAGTAAAGTACATAAAAAGAAAATAAAGGAAATAGACTTGTTGCTTATTTTACTCTTAATTGTTGCACACAGGACTTTTTCATTTGGGAACTGTTTGTATTTTAGCATAGAATCAAGTTTGGTTAAAGATGTTTAGTTTTATTTTCTTACAAAAATGTCACCCAGACTGTCAGGAAAACTACAGTAAGTATTTTATGGGGTGTTTCCCCTTCTCCTGAACCTTACGTGTTTCTTTTCCTAAATTAATAGTTTTCTGCTATTAGTTTGGCTGCTTAAATTTTTTACTTGGTGAAATGCGTTTACTGTATTTACACTTCCATTTTTAATGTTTAAAACACAGAGTACATTTACTCTGCTGTCTTTGTAATAACATAGGATCCCTGCCCTGGTACAACTGTTAATGAGTACCACATCTCATAAAACAAACACAGCATCCCTGATGGAAGTCCATCTATTTGAAGACGATCTTCAATACTTGCAAAGCCATACAATACTGGCCATTGTTTCACTGAACCCTGGCCAGGTCACTACTCCTTATGTTCTTGAGTACTCTATAATATGTTTTAAAACACAGTTTTTACATTGTTTTATTCTCATTTCTCAAATTAAAAGTTTGATGTTTGAAATTCTGCTATTTCTTGCTCGTCAGTTTGATTCTTCAAAGTCCAAGAGTACTTAGAAGTAAAAATGTAGAAATTTAGGATAGGAGAAAAAATATTTTAACCTCAAATGTGTTAATATGCATTTCTGTACTGAAAAAGAGTCCTTTTTAAAGTATTATAATACTCATTACATCTAACTCCTTACCTACTCTTTCTTTTGCTTTCTCTGGGTTCCTTTCAATTATTTGCCTGGTATGTGAATGGTGAGTGTGCTTTTTGGATCATGTCATAAATTATACATTGTCTGACAGAAAGGGAGCAGCATCCTATTAAACTCCTGTTGCAATAGTATGCTCCCCAACACCTCATCCACGTTGTCTTCCAAAAATCACGGTGCCAATTTACTACTCCTTATCTTGACAAGAGAGTAGTTTCTTTCTTGTTGTCTAGTACGATTCATAGAACTAAATGATGGGTTAGTTTTTTAGTTTTCTTAAGCTTTTGTCTTTTTTTCTTACGCATTTAAGAGACCTTCATGAACAATGCCAGCTGCAAGCTTGGAGTATTTTTAATAATAATATAATACCATGCAGCATCCCGGATGGAGTAGGGTCTATATTTCATATACGTGCAATAGCATGTGTTCACACACACCTCACAGGCAAAATACACTTAGATGCATAAGGCACAATAAACCATGTAATCAAGAAATGTCTTTGTGCCTGTCATTGTCGGTGCTGTGTACACAGAATAAATAACACTGCTGTTTTTTGAGTCAAATATGAGACTGCATGGCATGTTGATTACATCATCCTCTAGATATCTGAACTACAGGGAATATCTAGTAGCAGTACATCTCTTGGAGATTCTTGTTTAAATTTAGTTAAACTTGTTTAGTTCAGGTAGTTGGACACTGTTCTTTTGGAGCAGTGTTCCAGTCATGCCACGTGTGTGATGTGAGCAGCGACTGTCTTCCTATGTATGTAGCTATAGATGGGTGTGTATGTTCCTTCTGGGATACTGCATGAGACTTGCACGTTATTTTAAAGTTAAGGGGTCTTAGTAAGCTGAAGCTCTCTCTTTTTTTAACACTGATATTTCAGAATGTGAATTCTGAACTAATATGCTCATAGGTGTATATACATACATATTCATGTATCATGGCATTTGGACTTAAGTGCTTGCTCATCTCTCACTATTTGGGGAAAAGCCCAAAATCTTGTATCATGGTCTAAACATGGCACTATATCAATTTGATTTTGAAACCCAAGTGTTTAGGGAAAAAAATAACATTCCCCTCCCTGCAGTACTTTGCTTAAATAATTTAAACTGGAATTATCTGCTTGTTAGATATGCCTTGAAAGTATTACTCTGGTGTTTAGCATTTGGAGGGGGGGAAGCACACATAGTACAGTAGGCTCAGAAGACTTTATTCAATACTTTAAGAAGGGAATTGCCTTAGATTTTAAAATCATTAATGAAGTTTACAAATATGTTACTGAATATTGCCAATGTTATTGTGAGCAGTGTCCAACATAAAATATTTTATACATATTCCTCCCTAACAGGCTGGAAAGCTGAAGGATGGTGCTCGTTCTGTGACCAGAACGATTCAAAATAACTTTTTTGATAGCTCCAAGCAGGAGGCCATTGATGTTTTGTTATTGGGAAATACCCTAAATAGTGATTTAGCAGATAAAGCACGGGCTCTCTTAACCACCAGCAGTTTACGCGGTATGTGTCTTTCGGGATTTTAATCTGTCTGATAACTATTTGGTGTAAAAAAGCTGTATGGAGTCTGTTTTCAAAGCAATATTGGAAAGTATAAATGCTATTTATGTTCTGTTGGCTTATTAAAAGATGAAAGTTACTTCTGCTTTACTAATATTACCAAACTAACATGCTTGCAGTAATTTGTTGTTTATATTTTGTTGATGTCCGGTGGTATAATAGGTAAATATTTGTGGAGCATGTTTGTCTGAACTTTACTGTAGATGCATGTTAGATATGTTCTGTTCAGCTCTTAAAATCCATTTATAGCAAGTGTTAATCATAACAATTACCTGCTGAATTTGGGGGAAAAAAATCCTGATTTATTAAAATACTAGGGTGTTTTATTGTTTTTTAAATGTCTTAATTTGATCCATCGTGTCAGTGAAGAAATTCTCACCATAGTGTTAAACTAGATAGAAAGCATTTATTCTTTTCACAGTCCTAAGAATGCTGGTATTTATCTTAATTTTGGTTTCTAAGGTACTGAGGAGCAAAAGGGGTATGGGTAATGGAAGAATATTTAAGGTAACAGGAGCTATCAGAAAATTCCTGATGAATTATTTTCCATCACAGAATGTCTTTTTGTGAGAAGTCGTCTTTCCCAGGAATGTCTGCACCACAAAAGCTTGTCAGGCTTTGTGGGTGAAATTCTACTTCAGAATCAGAGAGATTTCAGTAAGAAACTCTGCGTAGGCAGCATAGCCGTGTGGGGCTTGGGTGGTCTGGGTACAGGAAGGTCGTTCACCTAATCAGAACAAGGAGTTGAACCACAGCAGCCTGTATCCCCAGACAGAGGTGTAGCCTACATGATCCCCAGGACTACAGTCATGTCCCATCCTTCTGCAGACTTGATGGGCAGGGAAATAGTAAGTGGGCCAGGTGTAGGGCTGTGATTAGAGAACTCTCCTGAGATACAAAAAATAGAGGGGCTAATTCCTGGGCAAAGGAGTTCAGATTTGAGTCTTTCTTTCCAAGGTGCCAGGTAAGAGTGTCCTAAATGGTGGGTTGTTCCTGGTTTCAGGGATTAACAACATTCTTAATTTTTCCTTTTCTTTTTTCTTTCCCCCCCCTTTCTTCTTGACACTTCTCAACCTAGAGTGAGAAAAATGTGTCAAAACTTCAGTGCAAATCTGTGACATGAGAAAAAAAATTATTGCCCAATTGTAGTCTTCATCTTGTGGGTATTTATGTATTTCCAATGTGTAACCTGAAAGACTGTTTTCCTCTCATTTCTTTACCACAGGTTTTCATATTATTGTAATTTTCCTGTATCTGAAACCTGCTTAATTGGCCTCGCCTCAAAAGTAGTTGAAAGTCATTTTTATTTCTTTTCACTTTCTCTGTGAATGCAAGCTGTCCTTTCAACATTTGCAGCTCCTGTCAGCTGAGGAACATTAATGCCTCTTTACTGAACATAATGTCTTCATGTTGTCTGCTAGGTGGTGCATTAACTAGAGAGACTTCATTTTTATTATCCATTATTAATTAAGCAAGGAAAGAGAATTTGGTAATACTGTTGTGGAACTTTTTAGATTTTGCAGCATAAAAGATGTCCTTTAACTGATGCAGGTGGTTATGTGTAATAAATTGTATATCACAGCATGTTCTCTCACATATTTTTGGAATGGAAATGGAAGATTTTAAAAAACAATTACTTATTTGACTAATTTTTTTCTTGTTTCCTTCTTACTGCATCCGTAGTTTCAGAGCAATCATTACAATCAGGTATAGTATAGTAAATTAAGCTGTAAATATCTGAGCAGCTCTTGTGCTTCTCTGGCTTTTTTTTTTTTTTTTTTGTGCCTATTTGCATAATATTTGGTTGTGGGCTCATTTTCCTAGTAGTGTTTGGATCTGGCATTCCTGTGCCCCAAAATCCCTTAATCCAAGAAAAACTCTTCAGTATGAGAGAAGTGAAAATACAAGGGGTGAAAAATGTTTCAGTTGTGCTTGGCTGTGAGTTACAAAAAGAGACAGTCAATTCTTTGGATTTTATTTTTGCAAATGCTTTATTCTAGCTTGTAGAGGAATTTGCTTTTTTATCTTGTTTGGGAGCTTCTGTGGTTTTGTTTTGGGTAAGAGGTAAAATTCTTCAGCATGATTTGTAACTTCATCTTATTTGCTATTAGAAGCTCTACTTGCTTGTGTTCTTGCATGAGACAGACTGATTTTGTAGTATCTCTCAGCAAAGATTAACGTACTGGAATGGTCTGAAATAACATGTTGACACTTGTGTTTTGTGGAGCAAAAGTACAGTCAAAACCACTGAGATATGGTTACCTCTGCACATGACACAAAATGAAAGTATTAGAGCATCTATTTAGGTAAAAGTCTTTAAAAACTCTTTTAAGTGAAGAGAAGGCTCAAAGAGGGAATTTCGTAGTTAACTCCTAATCTTCTACTTTGAGACACTTCAGTAGTATCTTGCCCAATGTTTGTGATGTTGGGTTTAAAATAAGAGAGATTGGCTTCAGAGGATTCAGCAACACTGTGAACATGAAAAAGTGATAAAGTAATAATAAGAATGTGTAGGGATGAGCCAGATAAAGAAAAAGGAGATAAAAGGTATCTTCAATTTAAGAAGCTTCTGAAAACTCCTGGTTGTTATCATTGTAAGTTAACAACATAAGCAATATAATGCCTTTGAGCTTTGTTTTCAGACTTTTCTAATTCTTAGTGGAAATCCTTTGTGTTGTAATTTAAGTTGTTTTCATTAAGCTGCTCCGTTTGGGGAGATGTGATATACACATATTCCATATTTTTAAGGGAGAGCTGCGAGTACTTGTCAGCTGGGCCACACTTCATCATTTCATTGTTCCCAGAAACTATTATTTAAAATAAAATATTCCTAGTGCTCATATGTTCAGATTTTAGTATGTGTTGAGAAAATTTAATCAGCTGTTTCTGAGCTATTGCCTTGATAGGGTTTATTGTGCTACCTCTTGGAAGTAGGTTCACTGAAACCAGATCAGATGCTTAGTTTCTGGGTGAGAGGAGAAAAGTATATGCTTAATACCCAGGAATATGAAGGGAGAAGAGGAGGGAAAGAAGCAAGGAAGCTCTTAATAATTGTTCAGACAAATCTGCTATTTTAAGAGAATAGTGAAGTTGTGCACGGTATCCCCTGAACCTGTGCGCTTGGGTCATAGCTGCTAGCCCTGGGTACTGAAGATTGACAGGGAGGATCCTTGGAAGAAAGCATGAGGATTTGTTGTTGGCTAGATTGTTGTTCAAATACATCTGAAGTGTTTAGGGCTTTTTTTTTTTTTTTTTGCCTTCCCCCCCCTCCTTAGAAAACCACTTAAACCATAATCTGTATTTTTGAACGTTAAATGTTTTTTGCCTTTACATTCTTCTGGTTTTTGCCTTTACATTCTTCTCAGTTTCGCTTTTTCTATTAGTGTTTTACTGTATCTACTTAAATAATGAGATCTGAGTCACAGGTAATACACACCTGAAATTAGCTGATTCATTGGTGTTTTGTCAGTGTTAAAAACTGTTTATCAGTATAAACCGTCACATTGTCATTTATGGTGTTACCATCTATACTATAGCAGCCTAGTTTATAACTCATGAAAAGTCATACATGTCAACTATTTTTTAACTTACTGATGTGACGTTTCACTGTGGGTTTCATCTGGATACAAATTGCATATATTGAAACGTATCTGCAGTAATTTGGATGTGTAGTAAAATAGTTCAGTCCAGTTCAGTTGCACAGAATATCCCACCAAGAATTCTTAATTAATACTCCCTTTGTAGAACTGATTTCTAAACATCGCCTGCCTAGTATGAACAGCACTTAAAAGTATTTTTGCTGCAAAATAACAGAAAACGTAATGGATTGGATTTTTAACATTGTAGAGAGAGAGATACAACTTTGTTGTAAAGGTAAATAGCTAGAAATGTGTAGGAGAAAAATGTATGCAGGAGGCTCAGGGGCTCTGAAAAACAATTTGCCCACTCAGTATTTTGGAAAACAGATGAAAGCTTCATCTTTTATTTATTTTTATTCTAATGTAGAAAAAGAGTCATTCTACAATTTAGAAAGCTTGCTAGTTTTAAGATATGAATTTCTTGTTTGTAATAAGCATGTTGTCAGTTCACTTCTAAAGTTCTATCCTGGTAAGATTTTTCACATTAGAGGTTCATGACAGTGTCAGGAGTTAATTAGGTAATAATTCAATTTTGCAGCTTTTCTTAAAAGCTGTTTGGTAGCAGATACAAGTTATTTGGAGTAACTGTTTAAAATTAAGCTGAAAACCACTTAATTTGCAAAAGAAAAAGAAGGAACTAAAGCGGAGAGTATAAAAGTACAAACTCTGCTTCTAAACTTGCTCACAGTGCTACAAAGGCTAATCTGTGCAGATCTTCAGAGCTGTCTGTGATGCTGTTTTGGGTTCCTTGGGTTCAGCTAATCCTTTGGATGCTTTGGGTACTTGTATGTATAATGGCTACAACATTTCTTGGATTCATTTCTTTTCAGTGGTCAGGTGCTTGGGTAGCTTCTGTCCTTGACTCTCAGGAGGCTTTTCTGGCATTTTGGTGGACTTCTTGACTTGACTGTTAGCTAGTGTGTAGATACATTCAAAAGTAGACTCAGCATTTGGCTTTCACCTGAAGGTGTAAAGTATTTTGTTGGCTTCTTGCTGTTTTCTTCACTTTATTTACTTGTATTATGATAAGGAAAACGTGATCCCAAACATGATTTCCCCAAGGAGACACTGGTCAGTTTGTTGTCTTCTGTATGATTACCCCATATATGAATATATGATTTGTTCACAATGAAAGAGTTCACAAACAATAAATACAATGTATTATTTTCTTCTATTGTTTCCAGTTTGTTGCAAAACCAATAGAGTTGGAGATTACCTGATTTTTGCTTTAATCGAGTAGCCAAGATTCTGTAGCATGTTAAAGGTGGTAAACTTAAAAAGAATAACTAAAAAGACCAATCAGCTCACTAATTGTCCCATTTTGGAGATATGAATGGAAATACTGTGCCCAGTAGCTGACCATTTTGCAGAACAGCACACAGTGAAGGGAAGAATTCCATCTAATGTTGTTTATAAGATTCTCACTGGCTCTCATAACGATGACTATTCCAAATAGGTAAATTAATATTACTTAGGTAAAGTAAAATGTAAACGATACTGTTTACACCTGATGCATTTTTTATTCCACTGACATTGAAGAAAAAAAGGAGCATAATTTTAGAAAACATTCATATCTGTTCATTTGCATTAGGAAATGTATCTGTATGAGTTATTATGCAGCTGATTTATGAAGGGACTTTTAAAATCTCTGTAACTCTAGTGCCTGACTATTGAATAATCTTTTTTGTTTGCTGGTTTCTCACAATGCCCTTTACAGATGGGTCATTCCTCTCTCTCCCATCTGGCAGATAGAAACAAGGCACAGAGAAAAACTGGTGTGAAAGAGAAATTAGTTTAATTGTTTTGAATCCTAGCCTACTTTCCTCACTAAAGCAGAATTTTAGGAATTCTGCTGCCCTAAAAAATAATTCAGATTTGTGGTTTAAATAGGCATACTTTAAAATGATAAAATAATGTACCTTAAATCTGTTTTAGTAGTCTAACAGTTGTTCTTACACTTCTAGAAATTAACATATCTGTAAGGTTTTTTTTGTAATGGAGATTGAATTTCATATATGTAATCTATGAAAACGAGGTAGATACCCATGTTGGCATGTATGAAAAGTAATGGTTTCTGTAGAGAGTCACAGGTAGGGTGAAAGACTGACAGGTATTTCTAAAACATAGAAATTATGTTTCTTTTATATATATAGATAGATAGATAGATAGATATGCATTTAAACAAATTACTACTGTCTTTCATTCAGTCAGTATCCTACCCAGACAAGTAATATATCTGCAAATGTAACTTCCCTTGTGAAAAGCTGCGTTCATCTTGCTTTCACAGTTTAACTTTCTGTATGTCTGTGCATGGATTTGCTGCCATTTTGTTAAGGGAAAGATCTCATTGCCAGATTTTCTAAAGAAACATTCTGTATAAAAATAATGTCTTTTCAAATGTTTTTGCAGCATCTGTAAAAGTGCTAAAGAGTATGTGTGAAAACTTTTATAAGTATGCAAAACCGAAAAAAATTAGAGTCTGCGTTGGGACGTGGAATGTCAACGGAGGGAAGCAGTTTCGAAGTATCGCCTTTAGAAATCAGACCCTCACTGACTGGCTTCTAGATGCACCGAAGTTAGCTGGTATTCATGAGTTCCAAGGTAAGGTTTGTATTCTGTCATTTTGTTCTGCTGATTTTCATAATTAGACCATAAACATTAAAATAGATATGTGAGGTCTTGGTTCTTAAATTCTTTATGAATGACTAACAGCTTTTTAACCTTTAAATGCAGATCGCAAAAGCAAGCCTGTAGACATATTTGCCATTGGATTTGAAGAAATGGTGGAGTTAAATGCAGGAAACATTGTGAATGCCAGGTAGGTGATACTATCTACACAGTACTAGGTTGGTTGCTAATCACATTTTTTTGAGTAAAATGCTATTTACGTTTTCTGCTGGTTTGTAGTGGTTGGGATTAGTCTGGATTAATTTTTGACTATTCGAGTTCTCTCTGCCAGTTTCTGTGCCAGGATTGCAGACTTCATCTCAGCTTTCCCTAGCAAAGCTGTGATCACTTAGATCACGTATAATATAATCTCAATGATGAAAACAGTCAGTACTTGACCATATTTTGGATTGCGCCTCCAGTAGCCCCTCAACTTTTTACCTCATTTAACACTGTGAAGAAATTTACCTCTAATGCTTGTAGTGTTCTGCAGTCTCTGTGCCTTCCTACTGCTGGGAACAGCGACGCCTGTGAAATTCCTTCCAAAAGCATGTATTGTTGTTATGCCTTTATATAGTGTCTTGCATCAGATTTTGATCTGTATAAAGCAAGACTTGCTCCCATACTGTCAGTTTTTGCTGTCATTCTATGTATTACATGTATATATATTATTGTGGAGATCAGATTTTTCACCCCTAGCAGAGCGGGTTATGAAAATACATTTTTACTAGTGGTGGGTGGTACCAGTGATGAAGTCTCTATGTCTGGTCCTAGGGTCGTATTCACTTTGTCCATTGTTTTGTCTGCTTGTTTTGCATGTTTTCTGGTGTTCAGCAAGCTTTAACTCATTGGAAAAAGTATCTAAAGCCAGTAACACTGTTGGCCTTTGCACAGGATGTTGTCTTGAGGACAAAGTGACAGTTTGTCATCCCCTAATTTCAAACTGTGTCTAGCTAATGCTGTTGCTAGGTCTGATATTTTTCATTTACACCCAATGCTAGCTCTGAAAACCATGTTCTGTTAGGTCTCTAAGGAAGTTTCTTCTTGATCTAAGACTGTGGACATCTCTGTTTTCCAGTATTGACTGAGGTCTAGGCTAGGAAGTAACTCTGTGGAAAGATTCTCAAGTTTTGCTCCTCTAGCCTAGCATCAGAAATACAGGAAAGATAACCCTGGCTTCTAACACAGTCTGTGGTGTTGAGAAAAGTGAGGCAGGAGTTTTGTGAGGCTGAATTTGAAATGTGATGTCGTGACAGTCTATAGCCTGTGTCTCTGCTAGGAGGCATTTGAGCACCTTTCACAGCTTGGCTTTGGCTTACTACCCCAAAGTTGAGTTAAGGTTATTGTACAAACTTTATTCAACTAGATCAACAGTTTATATACCTGCTTAATTTGATTTAGTTTACAACTGGCATTTTTAATCTCACTGCTAGCACAACCAATCAGAAGCTCTGGGCTGCTGAACTACAGAAGACTATATCAAGAGATTACAAGTATGTGCTGCTGGCTTCTGAGCAACTGGTGGGCGTCTGCCTTTTTGTGTTCATCAGGCCCCAGCATGCTCCTTTTATCAGGTCAGTGAACACACAGCTGTGCCTGGGTTGGGTCACCTTCAGTTTGCTTTGTATTGCAAGCAAACATACAAGTGTACTAAGTAGCATATGGGGCTCTAAATAGCTGTTAAATCTTCTGGGGAGCTAGTTGCTTGAACTCTTTTTACCTCAGTATTTAAATGCCTCATCAGTTGCCAAGAAAGCTTGAAAAGCTGAAGTATTACGTTGTTACCTGCTCAATAGCTGTTGACGTTTTTTTAAAAATAGCCCAGTGGCCTTGCTGCTGAAAAAAACAATGTGAAAATGTTCTCTTACCAAAATAATGTCATACTCAGACGTATTTAAAGCTGTTATTTTCTGTGTCATTGTATTTTAGGTTTAATACTTGATTAACTCTTTTAGGGATGTTGCTGTTGATACTGTAAAGACTGGCATGGGAGGAGCCACTGGTAATAAAGGTGCAGTAGCAATTCGGATGTTGTTTCATACATCCAGTCTTTGCTTTGTCTGCAGTCATTTTGCTGCAGGACAATCACAAGTTAAAGAGAGAAATGAAGACTTCATAGAAATAGCTCGCAAGCTCAGTTTTCCAATGGTAAGCAACACTGTTCAAATTCCATAATGAATGAGAAGTTAAACCCTTTGACCTCCAGCAGTGTCATCCAAAAGCTCTATTTATTTTTTCCCATCCACAGATTCCTGTGGAAATCAAATTTCCTTGGGTTAGAGGTCTCAGAGATAATTTAAGTTCCCACAAGTTTTATTAAAATAGATGACTTCAGAAAGAATAGACCTTTCCGGTGCAATGACTGATAGAGATGGTGAAGCATGAATTCACTTGCATTAGGCATCAAGGATTAGCATAGGAAAGAGACCTTACAGATTCCTGACATGCAGTACAACTTTTGTAGGCATCGGAGTTCAACAACTACAAGCAAAAAATCTATGCGAAACAGCACTATTTTCAGTACACGAGAATGATTTTTGCTAACCCATTTTTGTCAGGCTGGATTCTACAGTTTTGTACCATATTCTCATAAAGAATTAACACTGAGTAAATACTTGATAATTTTATCAGTGCAACAAAATGTTTCCTTGAGATTTAAATTTTGACAGTAGTCAAACTGTCCTTTGTTAGTTTCTATGGCACTGGGCAGGAGTCTGACATCTTATTTTACAGGGTTTTTTAATTTCTACATTTGTCCATATGGTCATGTTTCATTTTTTCTTGACAGTACTATATTCTTATGGTCCTTAGAAAGAGTTTCCTAAATGCTGCTGGTTTAATCTGCTAGCGTATCTGCTTTGATTTACTTAAGGGCAATGGAAAAATCAAAACCAAGAGGGAAGTAGAAGTTCTCATTTAAACTCTAGGCTTTGTTTAAACTAACAGAGCCCTTCTGTCTCTTCCTAGCTATGAAAATTGTACATAATTGAAAAGTCTTCAGTTAAATCTGAATAATAAAGGCCTTGATTTGCAGTTTGTCAGGGTATTGTACCACAAGATCCCAGGGTAGTGTTTTGTTCTCCTTTGTAACCTTTTTGTGACACAAGTAGCAGTCATCAC
The DNA here is from genome assembly GCF_963210335.1 of Falco punctatus. Taxonomy (NCBI): domain Eukaryota; kingdom Metazoa; phylum Chordata; class Aves; order Falconiformes; family Falconidae; genus Falco; species Falco punctatus. The sequence continues at coordinate 74,930,114 of NC_137581.1, read as the reverse complement.
CTTAGAGCAGACTTCTAAAACAGGAGTAGAAAGATAAAGAATTTAGAATCCAATTCAGATGACTGATGATTCTTTAGAAATGCTAACTATGTAAGAAACGTTACTTCTTTCATATTCTGTATGTGTGAATACCATACATTTGGCTATGTTGTTCCAGCCATACGAACACTAAATACTAACGTGTATTTCAGTTATCCTCATCAGCTAGACATTATGTCTGTTTTACAGTTAATAACTGAACTCCTGCACCTGGAAGTAATAAATTTGTCACTTGGTTTTTAACTTAATTGTGTGCTTCTGTTTTACAGGGAAGGATGCTCTTTTCCCATGATTATATCTTTTGGTGTGGTGACTTTAATTATCGAATCGATATTCCAAATGAGGAGGTTAAGGAGCTAATACGACAACAGAACTGGGATCCCCTTATAGCAGGAGACCAGCTTATCAATCAGAAAAATTCTGGACAGGTATCTTAAAAGCGTTAGCACACTTACGAATATTTTTATTTTTAGCTTTAGCAGTTTTCTGTGGCACTTCTGTAAATCCATATCCTCGGCATGTTTTACTTCTCACTTTTGTCCAGGCAGTGGTATGGAAGGGTGGGACATAGCAACATTTATTAACGTATTTGTAGTAACAGTCTTGAAGAGGCAGTGCTACAAATACAACGACTAGCTGTAGGAGTGAGGTTTTTCTTTCTCTCCTGAAAGAAAAAAAAAAAAAAAAAGGACACTGTATCATCTTTTCAGAACTTTGTGTTGGAGTTTACTCCTTACAATATTTTTCTTTTTATCAGGTAAAACCATTTAAAACATATTTATAAAAGTTCTTTTAGTAATGTTACTGTTTACTTTAAATTGCTGCAGTAACAGGTCTAATGCTGTTACTGTCATTCTGTAGGAAAAAGCAATAGTCCAAGTGGTAGTCTTTTTGCTTACAAAGAAAAAGAGCATGGAATAACAAAGCCTGAAGAAAGTTTCAGATTTTAGAATTTTAGGGTTTCTTGGGAGGCAGCAGGTAGCAATTAAAGGAATATTTGTAATGAATCAAATTTCATGTGAAAGTGTGTATTCTTTCTTTCCAGCTTTATGTGGGAATGCTGTATATGGTAAAATGAGAGATAATACTGTTAGTTTTGTCTGTCTGCCAGCATTTTGATCATAAACAGTGCTTTTTCTGAATTAGAGTTCTCTTCCATTTGTGTTGGTGTCTTGTGCACCAGAACAGGAGGAAAAACACTCAATAATTTTTAATTATTTCTTTTTATAGCCCAGTTCCTAGAAAAAAAGAGGCATACATTCAGATGGGCAGGGAACATCGTTGTCTGTTAATTTAATAAAAAACAAGAGAGGTGTAGAGGTTTGGGAGATGCTTACGGCAGTTATAAAGCTGGAAAGATCTATGGAAAGTACCGGAATATGTAAAAGACTCAAGATAGCCTCCTCACTGGGGAGAAGGAGGAGGAGTAGTATTACACTGTTGGGGTAATATTCTGTTATTTGGAAGTGGCTGGCTGGGTGGCACAGGGTGTCAGCTGGCTGCAGAAGGTAGCTCCATGGTTGTTAACTGGTGTATCTGCTGTTCAGGAAGGGCATTTATGTAGCAACTTTCTTCGTAAAAGTAGGTTAAGAAATAATTACCAAAGGCAAATAAATTAATAAATTGCCTCAGAAGTTGTGGATCTTTTGACATTCTGACATTGATCTCTTAACATTGATTTTAGATTGACGAAATTGTAATTTATTTTTTCCAACAAGAAAAGCAGGCTACCCTGACATTTGATGCAGACTTGACTGTAAGATCTAAGTTAGTTTACAGATCTCTGATGTGAAGTAAAACTGCCCATAGAGTATTAAACTCAAGAGTGGAGCTGGTTATCTATAAAGGGCTTTAGCATATGTCTAATTTAAACAGTTAAGGAGTGAGGAAAACCCCTGACCTTCTAGGGTCTTGTGTCAGTTTGCTCTATCTATTTATGTTGCAAAGTACCTAACGGTTTTTTTGATTCCTTTTAGTTGGCACTGTATCTCTAAGTAACATACGTACTCTTGGCAGATGATTTCACATTATTGTTCTCATTCATTCTGTTTTCCTATTTGCTTGAGAATAAATTGTGATATTATCTCACTAATCTTTCAGTTCATATTGAATGTATTAAGGACTCTTTCTTTTTCTTTTTTTTTTTTTTCCTTAGCTCCTGTTTATTGGTGGGGCATCTTATGTCAGTTTGGGGCAATGCTTTTTGTGTGTTCAGATAGGTACAGAAAATATAAACCTTAATCCCCAACTTTTGCTAACACATGAGCAGCTGTGTTAACTGAGCAGCTGATTAAAGTGCTACAGACAGCATCTGTGTTCTGGATGACCTCAAGATCTGAACAACATTGGAGGGAACAGTAGGTTGCTTATAAGCCTGGCTTTAAAGATATAAATGTTGACATGCTTCTGTTTAATGATGATCTATTTAGGTTACTATTTAGTCTTAGTAGCAAATGTAGAATGTTTTCAGCAGGTAAAATTTAGAGAAGGATTCATATGATCAAATGACTTTTAAGATGTGTATACAGGTTTTCACTGTGAGAAAAGAGAATTCTGATTAGTTTCAAGCTGTTTCCCATCTGTTTCTGTCTTCTGGCATGACACATAACTGCTTTGTTTCTTACAGATTTTTAGGGGGTTTTTGGAAGGGAAAATAAATTTTGCTCCTACATACAAATATGATCTTTTTTCTGATGACTATGACACCAGTGAAAAATGTCGTACACCAGCATGGACAGATCGTATCCTTTGGAGAAGAAGAAAATGGCCTTTTGACCGATCAGGTTTGAGTGCTTCCTGAAATTGTTTAAAATATTCTTTTAACTGGCTTATAGAGTCCATTTAGTGACATTCACAGTGTCAGTGATTCTGAGCTTCTATCCCTGACATTGTATGAGACAGAAAGCTTATAATAGCATCTGCAATAAATACAATGATGCTAAACAGGAGGATCAAGAATCCGATACCAGTTACTGCTATTTCAGTAATGCAAAAGGAACTTATGTTTTTTTCTGTAAAACACATGGTTTTGGTTTACTTTGCTTTTTCTCTTTTTACAAATATCTTATTTTTTTAAAGCATATTCATGCAATCACTGTGTTTTTCCCCTTGTGTTTTCAATGAATGCAGCTGAAGACCTCGATCTTCTGAATGCTAGTTTTCATGATGACAGCAATGTCCCCTATACATGGAATCCTGGTACTTTGTTGCACTACGGAAGAGCAGAGTTGAAAACATCTGATCATAGGTTTTAGTTTTATTTTATATATTACTTCCTAATCGCTGAAGATTGAATATTCATGTTACATCTTTTGCTGCTGGGGTACTCTGCTTACAGGTTTTTCTCATGTATTTTTTTCCAAGGCCTGTGGTTGCACTGATTGACATTGACATATTTGAAATTGAAGCAGAAGAGAGACAAAAAGTTTATAAGGAGGTGATTGCGATGCAAGGACCACCTGATGGTACTGTAATGGTCTCCATCAGAAGTTCTTCAGCGGAAGAAAACTATTTTGATGATAACTTGATTGATGATCTTCTTCAAAAATTTGCAAGCTATGGTGAAGTTATACTTATAAGGTTAAAAAAAATTTTTACTTCTAATCTCTGTTTCTCTTCATTGCTCCCACCTATTTCCTGAACAAAGTTACCTTCTTAGCGGGCATTGCAGTTATGATCTGCTTTATTTTTAACATTTAGATTTGCACTTTAATGTCTTTACAGTTGAAAATCAGTTTTACATACCTGTATGTCTCAGTTTTCAGACTTAATTTTTGCATATAGTCTTTATTTTTGAGATAGTATCATCTGACTTAGAAATCAGTCAGAGTTAAGATTTGTTATTTATGTCATTTTATACAATTTTTGTATTCTGAAATTAGGTTAGTAGTTTTAAATGAACTGCAATGAGAGGATCCCTTTGAATATTGCATTTTCACTAAGCTGTTAATTGAACTATAAGTGGTATGGTTTCTTGTTTGGGATTTTTGTGGGCTTATTTTGTTGGGGGTTTTTTTTGTTGTATTTTTGTGGGGTTTTTTTCCAGAAGACTAGGAGCATGGTCCCCAGTCCACAGTGTAATGTAACATGGGACACCGAATACAAAGATCTAACCTGTTAGCTACACAATTAGTATTGAATGTGTAACTGTAGTCATGTAATTTTTAAGAGGACAGTGCTTTTGCAGTGTGATATTTACCTGGTTTTCTTTTGCTTTATGTTGTGGTTTTTTTGGTTTTTTTTTTTTGTTGCAAGGATTCATTCAGTTGAAGCTTATTAACCAATTATATGTATTTTAATGAACTTAAAAAAATAATTCATCAAGTGAAACATTGAAAAAACTTTATGATAAAAGTCTTCAAAATTTAAGAGCTGTGATAAAGCATTTTAATTATTGTTTCCAATGGACTTTGCAGGTTTGTGGAAGACAAGATGTGGGTAACATTTCTGGAAGGAAGCTCTGCTTTGAATGTTATGAATTTGAATGGTACTGAGGTAATGTAAGAATTACTAAGCTTTCATATACCAGCAAAAGATCCAACTTTTTAAAGACTCTTGGGTGGATTGGGGTTTTTGTTTGTTTCTTTGCTTTTAATTCTTAAAAGTTTTTCGTGTTCTGTATAGACTGTTTTATTTAATCTTTTCTTTTTCTTTTTCACTTTTGATAGCCACATAACGTTATGTTGAGTTTCAAAAGCCAGCTGAGAGAAGTACCAAACAACTTATTTTTAGGAGGAGGACTGTTAGAGAAATGAAGATCCCATATTGAGGGGCATCTTCATCAAATGAGACATTTTAAATTATTTTTTTAAATTATATAAAAAGCAGAGTTCTTTCCTTGAGTTTGTAGTATGAACCAGATTATATTAATGGCCTGCAATTATTTTATATTCAGCACGCCTGTACTGCAATCACTTAGAAGTGTCAAAATTTCAGCTGTCATTGACTTCTGTAAAATGTAAAAATATTAATTTTCATGTTCAATTTTTTTCCTGGTCTATGTTCCTGTTAAGACTTAGATTCTGTAATGTGATGTTTGCAGATGGATCCCTGCATCTCCTGAGAGCTTCACTGACAGTCCATGCAGGATAGGAGCTCAGTGTCATGTGTCAGTTTGCAGCCTTCAGTTTTATCAGTCTCCAAAAATAACTTCACTGATGTAGTTTATAAGCAAGTCTGGTTTTCTTTACAAAGAATAGTGTTTCTATTGGAATAAAGAAACCAGAAGCTTTTGTGTTAACTGAAAAGGAAAATCTTGTGAGACAAGTGGTTACTTTTCTTTTAGAAAAGTACAAAATAGTTGTAATTAACAGTTCAAACTACATAAATGTACTTAATTACCAAGATGAAGTGAAAACATAATTATTTTTGTGACCTGTTACTGTTATTATTTAGTCCCAGAAATTCTGATAATCTTATTTGTGGTATTTTCAGTAATTATTTTTTTTCTTTTTAAATCTGGAGTGCTGAACTTTGATGTTTCTACTGTTACCAATTTCTGTTTTTTTGCATACCTTTTTGGCAATTCAGCTGCTAGGAAGGGTTATAAACATAAGCTTGAAAAATCCAGATTGGATCAGAAGTTTGGAAGATGAGATGAATCTAGAGAAGATTAACATTGGGCTGCCTTCATCGACAAGTTCCACTCTGCTTTGTGAAGATGCTGAGGTTACTGCAGACTATGATATGGAAGGTTTGTTGAAGTAAAACATTCCTCATTTTTAAATGCTTATAGTTCTAAATAATGTGGTTGATTTAATGCATATATCGGTACTTTAACAAGCTTCTGCCTACCTGAACCACATAAATTAGAGATCTCATTATTTCCAACAGTATCTTGAGAATTTGTTGAGCAATGTCAGTTTGCACTGTATCTCTAGGTCTTACTCATTTGCTGACATTCTTTTTATTCTTTTCACTTTATCATGTGACCTACCATCTCAGGGTCAGTTTATTCAGGCAGCTTCTACTGTTCATGGAGACACTCTATAAGCAGGATACACACAAGTTCAGAGTGCAAAACAATTATTTTTTTGCCAATACACATAATAGATTAGTAGGACTAATGAGCTCCCATGCTAAGCATTGATATGTTTACCACCCCCAAGAAGACACATGTTGCGCCTTTGACAGGCAGGCAAATATGAGTCAGGCAAGGAAACCTTCAGCCTCTGTTGCTGCTTGGAACAGGCTGATCTTTGGCATTGATGAGTTGCTGTTCTCTGGTTCCCTGGGTTTTGCTGGTTTTGTTTTGTCCCTGAAGGTTTTTTATCTTTTCATGTCATACTTTTCTAGCAGAATCCTCAAGTTGCTGAATATCACTGTTGCAGCAGTTGTGCCTCTGCATTTTTGCTTTACTTTACTTACATTTTTCTAATCTATGTGCTTTGTTAAAGCTTATTTTTTAATCAATTTTTATGAAAGGTCTGCTTTTCTACATTAAAAAATGTAGACATACTTTTGGCTTCTTGGCCAGTAAAATAGCTGTTTTTTGAACAGCAGCAAAAAAGCGCACACACCTCTTACCTGCTTACACTTCCTGTGCGTATTGCGTTTCCATATGTATTTTACAGGGTGGTTTTTTTTAAGTTTTTGAACAGATACACTTTCTAGATTTAGTCAGTGTGTCTATATTGATTTATTCCATGTTTAAGTAGCTTATTTGCTTTGAATTTCTATCCAAGCTCCTTAGTGGCAAGCATTATGTTGCAAAAGTTTCAAGAAAAGGGATGGCAGCTACGTGTACTTGCAAGAGTAGGGTAAGGTTTTTTTGTATAGGTATTTCTTAAAGGAATATACATGTTGGTAAGGGTACAGATATGGGAAACCTGTGTGAAAAGTTGGAATTTGCATTAGTCTGTGTCATAAGATACTTCATCTGTTTGCAATGCAGGTAGGAAACAGGACTCTTAAGAGTTTAGATGCCTGTATGATTGGGTTTTTTTATTAATAATCCTATGTAAAATGGTATGATTCCCTTAAAGTGTGAGATCTCAAATCCCACAAGACTCTTAAATGAGGAGCTAGTATCTAATTAGGAGCCTTGTTACTCTTTATTGCCAAGCACTGCAGAGTTAAAGCTGGAACCTAGTTCCTGTAGCTGAAGAGAGAGAAGCCTAGAACTTATGGAAGAAAGGATCACTATGATCTTACTGGACCGTGGTGGGATATTTATCTATTTTTGGCATTTTTAATATTAACGTACCAATATCAGAAATTGACAGTTTACTTTTCAAAGACACATCCATATTGAACCTTTTTTTTTAAACATCATTCCACCTTTTCAAACAGAAGGTATTACAAATAGCAGGTATCTTGAAATCCCCTGCCCAGCCTTCTGAAGAATGGTAAGTGAAGCTTGCCATCTGTTGCAAACCAGGAAAATAATTTCTGCAAAGGTAATTCTTGGTAAAGCTAATTGTTTCTTAAATTAAGCAATGTTACAGTTGCCACATTATTATAATTACCTATAATAGATACTGTGCATCTGGAGTATTTTCAACTGGTTTGAGTACACATGTGTTCTTCATGTTTGATTTTATGATGCAAGAATCGTACTTTGGTTGTTGAGCCTAATTCCTTGGAACTTGGCTTTTGGCAGAAAATCCCATGCCCAGAATCAGTTTATAATTTCTCCACTTTCAGTAATTATTGTTCCCTTTATTTTACATGCTTTTTCTTTTTTGGGGTGGGGTTTGTTATTTAGGAGACATTGATGACTACAGTGCCGAAGTAGAAGAAATCCTTCCTCAGCATCTACAGCCAACTTCAAGCTCTGGTCTTGGAACCTCCCCAAGCTCTTCACCACGTTCCAGTCCTTGTCAATCCCCTACACTGTCAGATGGACCTACGCTCCCAGTGAGACCGAGCCGAGCACCAGCAAAAACTCCTGGACCACCTGTTTCCACACACAGTGTGTATTACATTGCTTGACTGCCTGTATTACTACTATGCAATTTGGCAGCTGTATAGCCCAGTGGTAAAATACAAGCTTATAGATTATTTTTATTAGTGTCTTTAGGTTAATATAAAAGGCTGGTCTTGATATTGAGCTCTGCAATTTGTAAGAATGTTCAGGATTCCATGAAAAGCATATACTGATAAAAGCACGTAAAACAAAAACCTTATTTTAGGCGATCTGCTTATTTTCACCATTGGTTTATTCCTCTTGTTTTCCCTCTCTCAAAAACTTCTGTATCTTTGTTGCCAGGGCTGGGAACAGAATGTTCTCTCTGTGAAAATAACTTTCTATTAGAAAATCTTTACAGTGATTAGAATGTACAAGTGATTAATTTTTGCATTGTTTTCTGTCATGTTCTTCAGCTGAATTGCAGCTTGGTACCCAGCAGAAAGAGTCTTCGCAGAGCTTGGAGCCTAAGCGTCCTCCACCACCTCGCCCTGTTGCTCCCCCTGCACGCCCTGCTCCTCCACAGAGGCCACCTCCACCATCAGGTAATGTGGTGATTTATATCAGGTGATCAGGAATATTTTGTTTCAAGTCTGTGGGATGAACTTTGAAGTCTGCACCCAAACTACATGTTATATTGTTGGTTTGGGGCTCAGTGGAACATACCGTTTTTTCACTGAAATATTTAGTTGGTACATTTAATATCAATAATGGCATGGGAAATAACAGCATTTTCCAGTACCATTTAAATATTATTGTCTTTGCCTAGTGAAGAAGTTTTAAAGTTTTTATAAACTTATTTTTACAGTTTAAATATGTGGGCTTCCTACAGCAGTATTTACTCAACATTTTCATTTTTGTAGCATCTTAATTTTTAAAATAAAATGTAAATAATCTTGTGCATTCATTGGTTTTATATTCCTTTAATTTTGGCATCAGTATGTATGCATTTTGCCATGTCCAGGTTCTTAATGTAGAGTTCATCTGGATCATCTGAAAATGTAAGCAATTGAGCACTAAAAGAAACTGGATGTTCAGAAGCATACGGGCAACGTAGTTAATAACAAACTGACCCTTGTCATTTTTAACTTTCTCATTCTTTTTCTTCCCTCTTTACTGTACTGATATTTTTCATTATTGCTGCACTCATTTCTTAAATACTGTAAGGCGGTAGGAGTCCTGCACCTGCTAGAAAGGAATTTGGAGGTAATGATTTTAATTGTTTTCGGATATGACTACATAGCAAAACTACTATGGTGGTCTGTTGTGACAGTACTTAACATGATGATGTCCAGAGGTATAAAACTGGGTAATTTTTGAATGTCAATGTAATTTCTTTCTCTGGGTTTCTATCCCCCTCTGAATTACATTTGACTTTTTAGTGAAAAAATATTTATCCAGAAGTTGGTACAATATAGTCAGAAAGATTAAAGTTGTTCCAGGTTTTTATTACTTTGTCCTGGTCAAAATACACCCAGCTAACTGTTGTGTGAAAGCAGAAACTTGTCTTTAGTTGTGAAAAGGCTAGCTTTTTTCCTCACAGGCCATGAAAAGGAGCATTGTAAAATGGATTGTGACTGCAGCTACTTGCAGTGATTACCATTAATTAATTGTTCAAGTTGAAACGACTGCTGATCTGGCCCAGTTTCCCCTGGATGATCACCAGTTAACACAGAGCTCCAAATCACTGAGCTATATTTGTCTCTAAGCTGAACACTAACATATGGGTAGTTTATTTTCTCTTTCCAAGTCTGAAATGTGCTCCCAAGCCCTTCCCAGAGACATGAAACACCCTCCATAGTTCTCGGAATCAATGTGCAAGTGTACTTCAGAAACACAAACTTAGCAAAGGAATTTATTCGGTTACTTTGAAGGCACTGGAGAGCTACAGGTCTTTACAAAGTAACAAAATCCTGAAATAATTCTCCCCTAATTCCTTCCCCTTTGGTAATGCTGAGGGCCTTATCCAACCCTTCAGGCTAGTTTAATTTTTTCCAGCTTGGTCTGGTTTTGCATGTAATAACAACTCACATGTTCTCAGAAGTGCTGCTTCTTGAAACTAATCTTTGTCCTTTGTCACATGTTTCATAGATGAGCTGTCCTGCCTGGACTTAAATCAACTCATTAATACATGGGATAGAGTGAGAATACTTAGTGGCTCTGAAATACTTTTGTAATGGCTTTTCAGACACTGCCACTCAGTTGGTAGGAAAGAGAGATTTTTGAGAAAATAATTCAAAAGCTTTGAGCAATCTCAGAAAATAAATAAACTATATTGCGTAATGTATAAGTATCAGCTAACTTATTCTGACATCAGGTGGAGAGAGGGAGGAGGTAATGCCAAAGGCTTAGAAAATAGCCAATTTATACTTAATGTGCAACATACGTGAGATTTAATATATTGTACTATTTCAGTCCTATAGTTTTGTGTGCACTGACACAATCCTGTTTGCCTAGTTTTGTCTCAATTGTGCAAAGACTAGCCTTCTTTTTTTACCCTCTTTCCCAACATAGCTTTCCATAAAGAATTGTAACTTGCATAAAGCTTGCTTTTTATGCAATCTTTTAAAAGAGATTGTGTTTTGTTTTCTTTCATCTATTATCCTGACCTAATGCTCATCCCACTTTTTCTGTCCTCTTCATTTTCCACTCATGGCACACATTTATAAGACATAATACTTTGTTTTTCAGCGGTACCTGAGCTCAGCTGTGAGCAAGCTAGCACAGGACTGGAAGCAGTATAAATGTCAGTGTGTTACTATGCTTGGGGAAATAGTGTCTGTTTCTCCTACCTTGAATGAAGGCTTCTAAAGCACTGAGAAGATATCCCTGTGTACTGTATAAGTGTTATCAAACTTTGGTTTTAGACTTCTGTAGCACATACAAAGTAATATTGATCATATCTTTAAAACTGTGCATTAGCAGTGGTTTTTTGCTCATGTGTTTTAACCTTTTTGCCCTGGAGTGCTTCACTCCCTTCAATGCCCATAACATTTATTCAAATGGCTCAATATGCTTTGAAATGGGAACGGGATTTAGGCATCTAAATTGGTTTTTTTTGAGAGTCTGGTCATATTTTACATCAGAAGTAACTTAGAATACAAGGAAACAAAGCTATGTACTCATTGCAGAGGTTTGCAAAGTGTAGAGTTTTTGCCTGCTAATACAAAAGAGTTCCACTGAGGATTTAATAAGGTCTCAGATATTTATAGTTTACAAATGTCGCACTCTGTTCACCCAAGATTTTTTGAAATAAATTACAGGGTAAATTCTTACAGAACATGAAAAGTTATGAAGGCTGATAATTTTCAATTACTTGAAGTTTTTAAAATAAAATTTTGGGTTTTTTTCTCCTTAATATTATTAGTCAGACTTTTCCTGATTAATGCATGAAAAGCTTATAGTTGTCTTTTATCATTGGTTTAAACTGTCAAAATGGGGTTAAGATTGAGAGAATGGACAGTATTTTCAGTATATACAATAATTTGGATAAAATGCATTACATTTTCACGTGATTATCCTCCAAATTAAAAAAATAAACCTAGAAAATACAGTAATAAAGTGGACATTAAAAAAATGCAAGTACATTAAGCTATGAAAATACATGCACCCAAGCAGCAAGTACTTATTGATGTACACTGATATTTACAGTCACTCATTAAACTTAGCCTTGCAAGAACCATTCAACATCTTTTTCCCCTGTAGCTGGGTGTTGTTGGTTTTTTTTTTCAGAGCAGAGTTCAGATTGTTTGGGTGCCTTAGGATATGGCAGTCATTTTGAAAAAAACTTTTTTTGTTGTTTTGTTTTGTTTTGTTTTTTTAAATATGGGGAAGAGCACCTTTCTTCTTTTCTTGCTGAAGATGGAATGTTCAGTAATGGAGGAGACAAGAAGCCTTAATGCTAAAATAGTAAAAGCATTGTTCAAATGCAGACAAATGGCCTAGATTTCATATATACACACACACGCGCGCGCATGCACATATATGCACATTTTACGTTGTGAAACGTAGGGGTTGTTTTATTTTCCGTTGAGCTAATGTGTAAATGTAATCTTTGCAAAACATGCAGTTCTGTCTAAAAGATGTCAGGGCATAAATTACGGGTTGTTTCTGTGTAAATCCAACCCCTTTCCTGAAAATACTATTTAAAACAAATATTTGATAACTTTACTTGCAAAATACTGTTTAAAACTGCAATAGAGAATCCAAGCTATATACAGACTACAGTAACAGTTTAAAATGATACCAAAAAATGTGAGATTAAAATCTTACTATAATGCCAATTGTGATTGCATTATCACAGCACCAAAATTTTGCTTTATCACTGTTGAAGAGTATTATTACTAAGTGAAAATTGGGATATTTGACCTTTATGCCCTTTCTCTTCCGTATAATGAATATTTTTACATTCGCAAAATCTTTTAAAATCCTTATGGGTAGAAGACTTTCTCCGTGTAGTGCACCACTATAGGAATATATTGGTCAAAGAGGTTCTCTGCCTTCCTTCTCTGGAAAGGAGTTTACTTTATTAATCGTCTTGCATAAACCAAGATTTCCTTAACAAGAGCATCCTGAAAATACCTATTCAAAGTATGGACTGAGTTGAGCTTTGGGAGAGGAAAGTACAGAAGATCTGTGAAATGAACAGGCTGGTTCCCTGCTCTTGGAGAGATTTTATTGTGTCCATTTCCGTTAATACTCTAATTTGAATTTAGCTTTATGTCTCTGTATACCACAGAGGGTTCAGAGTTGTGTCCTGTACTCTGCTGGGCTGCTCTCGATCTCCCTTTATTTTCCTCCACTTAGCAGGTAGGCTTCTCATAGCCTATGGATTACCACTTTCTTTTCTCCCCCCAGGATTCCTCTGGGTTACATAGGATAAGGGCAGAGCTAGTACCTGAAAGCAACAAAATGTTCTCAGGCAGAGCTGTCCTCCTTACAAACACTCTCTGTTCACCGCTCCTCAGTGCTGCTTCTCTTACGGAGAAGTTCACTGTCAGGAACGTTTGCAATGGAAATCTAATGTTACTTGGCAGAGCCCGGAACTCACCCAGAATATATGACATATGCTAGTATTTAACATCTTTGAACCAGATGTTCAGCAAAACCAGAGAGCTGACATCTCTGGAAATAATCACATACCAGCCTCATCTGCAATCTTCACTCTTCCTACTCCGAGTGACACCTCCACCCATATCTGACAAAATTCACAGCACTCTTTCCAGATCATAGAGAACTCCTGAGCAGATACCACACATTGGCACATGATGAGAAAGCATGAGGCTGTGTCATCGCTAAGGCAAAAGTTGCTTTTAAGGTAGGCTTCATGAACACTGGCTCCCTTTCCTTCCTCTATACTTGAGCCACTCCAGAGTTGCCAGATATTACTGCTACTTTTTCCTATGCGCATGCCTTAAGGATTTCTCCTTGCATACCATCTAGTGTCATCTATGTCCTGCCATGTTTTTACCATACAATTTTATGGACCCAGTATATGCTTGATCATATTGCAGAAATAAAATGATTCAGCATGGTTATGCATGATTGAAAATCTTCTTTCTCTCAATCTGAACTGTAACATCTATTATGCACCAGGTGATACAGCTTTCCCAAGTACAGAGTGCTGCTTGGAGATAACTTAATGATACAAATCTGTAGGATACAATGCATTATATAAAGTGGGAAACTTATTTCTTCCATAAAATTGCTTATTCAAATGTAGTCTTGACAGAAACATACTACATAGTATTCTCCTAAATTGCAGGAAGCGGGCTTAATGTAGCAAGATGTAACTGATGATGTACCTGTTTATTTTCAAGTGTTTGAGTGTAGGTATGTGCTCTTCTTTAGGAGAGTTTCAAGACTGACATTTAATACCATTCTGAATTGACAAAAGTTTGTGGAGAGTGAATACTGAAGAAATGAATTTCTCTTTCAACTGTAATGTAAAATTGAAATAATAGCATGTTTCTAAACATGATCGTACTTGCTGATCTCTAATTCGTATCAGTCTGGTTTCCCCATGCCATTACAAACAGTTATCTCCTACAAGTAACTATAATCTAGCAAGGCCATTTTTACATTACGTAAAGCTGTCTTGTGGCAGTGTTCTTTCTGGTTTTACTTTCTCAATCTACTGCTTTTCTTATGCAATGTACAGCTTCTCTTCTTTCTCTGAAAAGGTCTTGGAGCTCCTCCCAGTCCTGGGGTAGCTAGGAGAGAAGTAGAAGGTAACATAACAATTTTTGTATTCTAGAAACGGATTTCTAATTTAATACCTGAGCAATGTTATTTCCCTTGTGATACTAAAGGTGGTTTCATGAAGGTTTTTATTGTGTAGGATCTTTCTTCTTTTATGTAACATAGTTTTCAGACAGCCAAGTTGCTTCCTGTTTTTCAGTGGCGTGAATTGTTATAGAAGGCAGTCTTCATTATGAAAAATGAAGTGAAAATTTAGAATGTACTAATCAAGAAGAATGCTTTCAAGGCTGGCTCTCAAAATAAGTTATAGCTGACTGATTGCTAGAGAAATACTATACCTGTAACTAATAAGGAATCTAGGAAGCCTAATTTTTCATGAAGAACAACATATGTTCATATATTTTGGGGAGATAAACTTCCATTTAACTAATTTAGCCTGTAAATTAATATTTTGTCTCTTTCCAGATAGCACAGTGTAGATATTTTGGTTCTGATGCCTATATGTGTGACATACATTTATGAAAAGCATTTCTCTTGCATTACTCTAGTTGGAGTATGTTTGTATAGTGCTGAATGGGTCCCGTTTTAGCCGTGCCAGCAGAGTCAAGTTTTTGGGTTTCTTCCTATACCCTCAGGAATGTGTCCCTTTGTAGCAAATACAGGTACAGCTATAGAAGTCCTAATACAGTCACGATCAAGATGTCCTCCTGTATACTGCAATTAATTTTGGCTATATCACTGGTTCATTTTTTTAAATTGGCAAAATCACTATATGCATAGAGTAGTTCAGGTTGGAAGGGACCTCTGGTGGTTATCTAGCCCAACCTCCTGCTCAGAACAGGGTAAACTGGTGCCAGGTTGCTCAGGGTACAAGTTGCATTACTGAGAACTGTACCCAGAAACCCATTCTAACTGATTCTAAGAAAGCAGGGTTGTCTGACAACTGGAAGCCGATTTGATAAACTGTCTTATGTACCACAGAGTATTCCTTCCAGTTACTGTAACTGACATGGTGATTTTACCTTCCTGGGAAATAGGCAACAGAAACACAAGCCAGAATCCTAAACCTCTTTGCCTGTTAGAAATTGTGCACTTGTCTGAGGTAAAGGTAATTTTTTCATATCTTGCACTTCACAACTTGAATGTTGCATACAAGGTTGTCATTAGCATCAGCATGTAAATGGTGAGGTTGGTGCTGTAATATATTTATCCCGTAAACAAAGAGAGTAGGTTCAGGAACTTTGGTGTAGACCCTGTAGATTGCTGAACCATGTGTAACTACAGATGCTCTTCTGATCGCATGATTTTTTGAATCAGCATGTTACATAAGTTCTTTTTGTTTTAAAGACTGCTGCTAGAATATTGGCAGAATATACTACAAAAGAAAACAACTACTTCTAGCACCATTGAGAACACAGGGTACCTGTACAAGTGGGTGTCTTTTGCTTGCAACAAATAGGAGGTGATTTGACTTAATTTGTAATTAAAAGGGTCAAATTACTTCACGTGTGCTGGGGGTTAAGAGTGTGCTAGAGTAACAGCTTAGTTGATGGATAGACTTTAGTATGTAACAGCTTTAAAAAAAAAAATCACTAATGTCTTTTTGCTCCCATTTCCATTAGTGATAATGTACTGTTGCCATATGATACCTGTTTTTAGCTTATCTAACAAAGATAATCTAATTTTTTTCCATGCTTCAAAGCACAAAAAAGTCCTGGAACACAAAGAAAAGATAACTTAGGTAATAGAAATACATGCTTTGTACTAATTATAATACAGAAAGAAGTTGATTTTGAAATATGTTCTAAATCAGCAATCTCTGATATCTGTTCCAGTTCGTAATCAGCCTCCACCTTCAACTGGAATTTCAAGTGCAGGAACTGCTGGATATGGTGCAACCAGACCGGTAGGTATTCTGTCTTAAAATAATTCCCCCCTAGGTTTCTACAGTTTATTATGCTGGCAGTGGGGTTTTGTAAGTCATAACAGATGTAAGAAAACTGTGAAATTGACTAGTCATTTTACAGCTTATATGAGTTAATTCCCTCAGCAGTTCTTTTCTTTTGACTAAAAATACTCTAGAATATATGTACTGGACATGACTTTATTGTTTTGCACTCTATGCAGTCATGTCATAGGCTCCCAAATAATACTGCATTTTACATCCACTTTCAAATAACTGCAAAGTGCAAAGTTATTCTTTGTATTATGTGTTCCTGTTGACTACGTTGCTGATCTGGTATGATAAATTGTATCATCTGTGCTGATGCTGAGATGTATATCCTGATGGCAGTTAATTGCTTGCAGGCGGCTAATGTATTATATAGGCAGTTGATGTATTATATTGCTGATTGCTTAATGTATAATGAAATTTTGTGCCTTGTAAAAATTAATTTTGATGAAGGTCTTCAGGTAAAAATGAAACATTCGACTTTCAACAAAACATTCAACAAACATTAGTTCTGCATTTCATTCTTTTATTTGTGGAACTGAAGTAAGTGAATGAAGGAATTATGGGCGCTTGAATGCTTCACTGCAAGCAAGAAATCAAGCAGTGGAAGACATCTGCCTTAGTTCTCTTCACAGCAGCAAGTAGGAAACTTGTGTTAGGGAAGGAGAAAGTGTTTTAATAGCTACAGGTCTTCTTAAAGAATTACTAAGAAATGGTATTGTTTGTTGATAATTCTTTAGAACTGCACGGTATTGCAGATAGAATTTTTGCAGCAGCTTGAAGGACTTTATTTTTCTATATCTACATCAGCCACAGTGTTTGTGCTTACTTTGTTTCCTCTGTTGTGGTGGTTCCAGGCTCTTTGACTTAGATCATACGTCTTTATACCTAGATGTTTTATAGACTAAAAAGCAGCAAAAGTTGGCTCTTTCCTACCAGTTTCTTGGTCATTAGAGAACTTTTGTTTTCCTTCCCTAAGGCGTTTTGTTCTTCTCATTGGGATAATGTTCACAATGACACTGACAGGAGAGAGAGCACACATATGAATCTTTAGTAAGGCTAAAAAAGCATTCTGTTTCCATAAATGTCAGTGGGATGGACACTGATGAGGCTTTTCACCTATCTACAAATACAACACCTTTTCTTTAATTCTTTATCTTTCCTTCAGGTAAAGTGATAGACCAGTTGTCAGGAATGAGAGAGAGAGTGAAGAAGCCATTAAAATAAAGATGCAACTAATCACAAGAGTTTAAGTTAAATCCATGTAAATTTGTTTTAGAAAAGGTTGTAGAGTCCTTTTCTACCTTTTAAATGTGCAGGGAACAGAAGAACGCTGCCAGCTGTGCAGAGATATCAGAGTTCTTGTAGAACTTAAAGGAGCTGTAGCTTACTGGTATTGCCATTTCTATTGTACTCTTGTACAGCATTGAAACCACTGAAAATGACTGTTGAAAGCCACCAGTGAAATTGCTTTTTGCTAATTAATTTTTCTCAAAGAGGTTGATTCTCACAGTGAACAGTTCTTGATCTTTGCACTTTTTGTTGTTTTCCCAGAAATGTAAAATACCCTCTTCTAAAATTTGGATAAAGAAAACCTGGTATACACAGGAGATAATGTACTAATTTATCACCATGTGCCTCTTTTTTTTTTTTTTTTTTTTTTTAATCTGGGGCCAGCACAGGATTTGCAGTTTCTAAATCCAAATAATTCAACAAAAAAAAAAAAATAAAATCTGGTGTACAGAAGAGACTCTACCAATATCTTGGAATTAACATAAGTGCAAGAATTTTTGTTCCTATTGTCAAGGCAGAAAAAAAATGTAGTACTGTTCTCTTGTACTATGCTTCTCAACACCCAGGCTGGACTGCAATTAGAGCTTCTTGCCAGGTTCTAGGAAGAGCCACAGTGCTGCAGTCACCAACATAATTTAATAGACAAAGCTGACTGCATCTCTTCTTTTGCAAACATTGAGATTTTTTTTTTAAAAAACCAAGCAAACCAAACCAACCAACCAACCAACCAAACCCCCCCACAACAAACCAACCAAACAAATGTACTAGAAGGTATGAACAAACACCTTAAGATCTGCCTGGCTTTTCAAGCCTTATCTCAGTCCTTGTTTGGATTCCTAGTTGACGTGGCTTCCTTCCTTTCCCCCAGGTATTTTTTGGGCAGCATTTCATGGCAAGGACTCCAGGACCGGGGACAGCAGCTTCCCACCGTGTGGTCCTGAGGGATATTTCAGACTGCCTTTCTGTTTCTTTTCTGTTCCTTTTTGATGTATGTTTTTTAAAATGTGCTTTGGCATTTAATCCAATCATCCTTGTGCCTACTTTCAGAGTATTCAAAAAAATGATAACATGCATCTTGGCAACTAAAATGAAGACAAATATTTCAGAGGTTAGGTAGTTTAAAGCATTTAGAAAGTTGTTAAATGGACTCAGCCAAGCATAATGAATCAGATGTTATACAAAGGCTTGGAAGTACAGTGCATACATTTAGTAAATGTAAGATCAAGGATGATACTTGTTTTGTAGTAGTGAATTTTCTTTGCTTGTTTTTAAATCATGTTTGTTTAGAGAGTTGTGTAACAGGGTTTGCTGCGAAAACCATTTCTAGAACATGCACTGTTACTAAGATTTTGTCAGAATATACCAAGTACACAAAATTTTAGAGGAAACAAATCTTACAAACTGTCTTGCCTCATGATCTTCCCCCCCCCCCCCCCCCGAAATCTAGCATTTTTATTCTAATGTTTTACATTTACCTTTCAAGTGTGGTGCTTGTAATACACTTGGCTTCAGTTATAATCTGGAATAATTTTCATATTTCTATGTAAATAATGATGTAGACTTTTAGATTTTGTTTTATGAGAGCATTTCTGTTCCCAGCATATTAACTTCTATTCCAACAAGTTTGGGAAGACTCCAGCCTTCAAATGAGGCCAAATGTATGTTTCATTAATACCGTTTGCTGAGGAACAGGAGTAACTGCCTTACAGTTAGCAAACATAAGTTTCAGAAAAAAGAACTAACCATTTTTTTTATGCGTATCTTGGACTTCCACTATATAAAATTGACTGTAACTGCTATTTGCAAATGGCAGGCTGTAATTATAGCCTAAAAAGTAGATGGCGCCTACAATCTGCATTGACGGTGGGTTGTCAATGTGACCTTACAAGATGTCCAAATAAATTAGTTACTGTTGGTTTTGTTGCTTACAACAATTCACAGACTTAGGTAGAATTAACTTATTAATACTAGCAAACTAATAAGGGTTTCTAGCATTGCTGCACAGGTAAATATTTATATAAAGTTGAAGACTTGTAAATATCCTTTGCTTTGAATTGAACGCTCATAATGTTTTGAGAATATATTCTTTGCTTTTGTTTGAGTGTAAGAAGTTTATTCAGCAACTCGTATCAAAGAATTTATTTTTCACAGAGTCCTAATTATCCTGAATCGTTCAGCAGTAGATGGCTACAGATCCAAAGTAGAACTAAAATACTTTCTTTTTACCAATTATTATGGCAGACTGTTCCACCTCGAGCTGGAGTTATTAGTGCACCACAAAGCCATGTCCGTCCCTCTGGGGGAAGACCAGCTCCTGAACCTCAGACCAAACCAGCTGAACCACCAAGGGGTAAGTTTACTTTAGAAGTTAAATATAAAGTTAAAAAGTACAAGCTCTGGTTTGAATGCTTTTCAACATCTGTTTTCAGCAGATGTCTTTGTTTTTCTCTATAGAAATTAAGATTCTTGAGCATAGTAACATTTGGCAGTTTCTGCTAATCATCCACAAGTATTGTAAACCCTTATCAGATAATAGGCAGCAGTCAGGTGAGTTCTGGACCCATAGATTTCATCTTTTCAAGAGAAACTTCGATCAGATTGCTGTGGTTTGGTGTGAGCATATTGGTGTGTCCTGTCATGTGTGTTGATCACTGGACCATTCTCTGCACTGGTTGCTCTGTAATCATAATACCTGGAATAGTGTTTATGTTTGACTCTCAAAGCCACTTCCTAAACTTAAAGGGTTTTTAAAGTTGTATTAATATCAAAGTATGCGTTTATAACAGTGACTTCCAAAATACTTTTAAATACAACTGAAGGACTGTTGTGGTTTAACCCTGGCCGGCAACCTGGCACCACGCATCAGCTCGCTCACTCCCCTCTCACCCAGAGGGATGGGGAGGAGAGGTGGAAAGGTATGTAAAACTCAAGGGTTGAGAAGGACAATTTAATAACTGAAATAGAATAAAAATGAAAAAACAATAATAACAACGATGACAGTAACAGTTATAATGAAAAGGGGGGAGGGAAAGAATAAAATCCAGAGGGAAAGGAAGAAAGGAACATGCGGTGCACAATGCTCACCGCCCACCAATCGATGCCCAGCCAGTCCCCCAGCAATGACCTGCCCACCCCGGCCACTCCGCAGGTAGATATACCAGGCATGGCATCCCACGGCATGGAATACCTCTGGCTAGTTTGGGTCAGCTGCCCTGGCTGTGTCCTCTCCTGATTGCTTGTGCCCCTCCAGCCTTTTCGCTAACATGGCCTGAGCAACTTACATCTCACACCAAAGCCAAAGTCTCACACCAAAGCCAAAACACAGCACCGCACTAGCTCCTGAGAAGATAATTAACTCCATCCCAGCTGAAACCAGGACAAGTACATTTAAGAATGACATGAGTTCTGATTCTCTATTTTGTATCTATAGTAATAATTTTTAATGCAGATATGCTGAGCTTTTGATGATTTCTAATCTAGTTGCCACGATCACTTGCTGTTCTTACAGCCCCTTCTGCAGTTCTGTCTGCTGCTTCCATAGCCACATGTTCTCCTTCATGCTATTCTTAAGATTTCTATTCGGTTCTTTGCAATGAAAAACACTCCAAATATACTTGCAGGCTCACCATTGCTTCCTGAACCACTAAAGCCTCAGGCTGCTGGACCTGCTCAGCCTACCACTCAGCCACCACCTGTGCTAAGGATGCAGGAGCCTCTGATACCTGTGGCATCGCATCCATCTCAGACAAGTGCCCCACCAAGTCTGGAACCCCCGCAACCACCTCCTCGCAGCCGATCATCTCACAGTTTGCCTTCTGATTCTGCTCCTTCACAGCAGCAGGTAAGCAAAAAAACCCTTGTATACTTGTGTTTTCATTATGTAAATTAACACAGCTTGAACTGAATGCTGTAGATTTGTGAGAAACTCCTAGAGCAAGCAAAGAAACAAAAATAAAGGTCAAAAGATTGGATTCAAAGATTATCAGGCTCTAGTAGTATAATACTTAATTGCTTATGTATTGTCCATGAGTAAATAACATCTTAAATACTAAATGTTTAACTTAAGATTTCTTATGAGAGACTTACAACTTATGGACAGCTTGTTCTTAAAGTTATGCTGCTGTTTGATGACTTTGAATGGAAAAATACTCAGTCTAAGAAATTTAATTTTATAATGACACATGCATGACAACTGTATGTTAACTAGCTAACGCAGGTTTTGATTATAAAGTAAGCTTTATAGATTGCATGATGTGGTGCTTTATGTTGATGATTATTCATTGCAGGAAGATGATACTGATAAGATACTCAATAGAAATACATTTCTTCCCATTCCGCAATGTCAATTAAAATACAGAAACATATAAAACTTATCTGTGGGACGATTTAGTGTTATTTAAAAAAAAACCCACCTTTTCTAGGATAAGCCATAGTTTCTTGCTGCTGCTTAAAAATGCAGAAATAGATTTTCAGTGTTGTTTATATATACATAAGGCTAAACTTCTTCATTAAAGGCCAGTGCTTTTAGTTTTTACAGTCTCAGATGCTAGGCCAGGTAACACACTATGTGAATAAAAGCATAAATTTATTGAAGCGATGGATTTGTGCCTACTTCTTACCAAGAGTAAATTTGTGGTTTTGTTTTTTGGCGTTCTTTTTTTTTTTAAACATAAACCTAGCTGTGGCTATTTATGACTACCTAAACTCTCCTCAGTATTTTAGATTTTACTTTATCTCCACATTTGAAGCCCACTTTCACTAAAGGAGTTAGTTAATACCTAGTTTGTACCACAATGAAGCGGCCAAATGCAGTCCTCAGGGAGTTGATTTTGAATTCTAATTGAAAAAAATCTTTAAATGTTCTTCCTTTCTTTCTGCTGAACTTCTCTCTCTGCCTGTTAGCTTTTTTTCATTTTGGAAGCTTAGGCCAAAAAATGGAGGATATTTTTGGATATGCAGATAGAATATCAGGACTTTTTGTAGTTTGTTGTGAAGTATGAAGTGTTGCCAGCAGAGAATATACATGGAGGCATAAGGTACTTGAGAAGGTACCAATTTTGTGAACAGAAACAGATTGCATTGTGTCACTTTTGAGAGCCTCACACCTTCTAAATGTGGTTTTACCACTAATCATTCTTTGAAAGAGGTGCAAGCAGTTCTTTCAAAGTTGTTATGAAAGTTATGTTTACCTGTGTGTATACACAGCAATAAAAAATATGCTTAAGAACACTGTAAACAGGTTTTTGAGCTGTGTAATGCTGTGGCTATATTGTTAACAACATCCAGCTATCTGAGTTTAAGTTATAGTGTAAGACTACTCTAGACTAATTTTCTCTTTGATAAATGCAGGCTGCGCAATCACAAGGAAGGCCCACTTTGAGCTTCATTTGTTGTCTCCAGCTTAGATTTTTTTATTTCCCTTTTCTTTTTCTTTCTTTTTTTTAAACTTAGTTAAATTATGTTTATTTCCTTTCCTGATTATCATTTGTAAATATGAAGTTTTCTAATGAAAGATCTTTAAATAAATCCAAAGTCTTTTGAGAGGTAGTGGATTCCAAGCCCATCCTTTGATTCAAAGCTTGATTGTGTATTTAAGAGCCTAAATATCTCCTTTTATAAATAATTGCTTTTATACAGTGTGAATATTCAGGACTCTATAGATTACCAAGCAATACATTAAGGAAGAAAATTAGTTATTGTAAATAGATTTTATTTATTATAAATTAGGGAGAGTTTGGTTTTTGATTGAATGAGAAGTCTTACGGTTTTTTTCAGCTTGAAAAGCTGTTACTATAGATGAGTGATTATACAAACACAGTTCCCAGAATGAGGGCTATAGTGCTTCTCATGGTAATGGATGGTTAGAATTAGACTGTCTATAATTGATCCTCAAAAAATAGCACAATCAGCTGCACAATGAATGTCTGTGTGAAAATAACAGAATTGGCTTGAGCTGGGTTTTTTTACATTTGCAAGTCTTAGAATACAACAGAAATTTACAGTTTAGTATAGCATGTAATAAATATTTTTTGTTTGTATTCATATCTCAAAAAACAGTTTTATGAAAACTTGAAAGTATTTTTAACATGAGGTTGCTTTGTTACTTGGATTTTCTTCCTAATTTTCTTTCCTTTGATGTCTGTTTCTTTTTCACAAGCAGGAGCAACCATCAGGGTAACAGGTATCTGACTATTTACCAATCTTGTATTACCATCTATTTAAGCAGAAAAGATGTATGAATCTTGTTTTCATACATCTGCAGTTTCATCCACATTAAAAATCACCTGTCCACATTAATGAATTGACTGTCATACCATAGTTTGCTTTTTCCTTTGATAATGCAATTGGAATTGATACTGTTAACTGTATTTATTAGCACCATAGCAAATATTTTGCTTCATCATCTTTTATGAAACAATTGGAACCTCACGTATGTTGCTTAGTCACTGCTGAATCTCCTGGTCTCAGTCTATTTGGAAAAAAATTAGTAGGTGTTGGAGTTAATGTTTCTCTTTAATACAAATAAATCCTGATGCAATTGCACTGCCAAAATTTTTTCAAAGTAAAAAAAGTAAAACTCGTATTTCACATTTCTCAAAGAACGGAGAACTTAATATTACTCAAAGCAAAACATGCTACTGTTTGTTACAATTTTAAAAGCATTTCGTTCCAGAATTATTCTGAGAAATTTTTAACTTATGATAAAGAGCAATTGGGATTCATAATATCTTTGGGATCTTGTACTTTTTGATTACTTGGTTAATGAACACAGGACTTAACCAGCTGGTGCCAAGCTGCATATGATTTATATTCTTTCTACAGTTCAATTATTCACATTTCCCCACTCAGTCACTTGGTGCCTTTTTTTTTAATATTGTTTTCCAAAACACTTACTATATACATATAAAAATACCAATATTGAATTACTCTATTTATAGTTTGGTAGCATTAGGCCTCATCTATTTTAGAAACACTCTGAGGTAGCAGTACCAGGGATGCATGTAACTGATACTGTTGGTTGAAAAAACCACCAGAAGAGCAAATACATTGTTGCCAGCATACTTTGTTTCTCCTACCAACCAATTCAAGCTACAACTGTAATTTTTAAAAAGAAATTGCTATGCTGGATTCACTGGGGGAAATGTACGATATTCTTACTATTCTATTCCTGAGAGTCTCTGAAGCCTGTAGACTAATTCTGCATAGATGCTTAGGCTTCAAACTATTCACAATCAGTGCGGTAAAACCAAGATGTTTACAGACTGAGGTTAAGCTGTAATAATGTCACATTGTAGTTGATAGTTTTAGTTAGCATCCTAGTTCAACAAAACATTAGTTAACAGAATTTTTATGTTAAAGATCCAAACTATTTGGGTATATTAAGGTGATGTGTTAAAAGGAAAAATTTGTTTGTGAAATTTAATTCACAGAAGCTGTCTTAAGTTAAGCTTAATTTTTTGCATTCATTTAATAAGCAGAAGCTCCAAACTCTATTCTGTCAGTGTGATGACTTGAACAAAGGTAGATATTTAACCTTTTTGGACAGCTGTTACAAGGTATAAAAGTTGCATTGCTGTTTGAAGAAATTTATAAGAGACGGAATATTTTGTTTTTAAAAGATGAGAAGTTCTGTGGAAAAAATTTGGTATTATTCTAAACAATGATAACTTGCCATTTTAAAATATTACAAACTGGTGATCATACCTTCACCTGTCAAGAAGCACTGGAGATACCTACAGATGCATATGTCTACATGGAAATATCTGAAGTGCATATACTAATAACACTAATTTTTCCTTCCATTGTGATGCTTAAAGATTGCTTGTAACATCAGTGTTATAAACTCTCAAACAGTCAAACCTAGAGCTTTTTATTTCATATTTGCGCTGGGTTATCACTTGTTTAGAATACGATGTCACTTCCCAAGTTTCTTAAAGGTGGCCTTACACAATGTCCACTAGTGCTTTTGGCTAGGATTCTGACCTGCATGAAGGGAATTCAAGCTGCATCGACCGACAAGGGAGGGAAATGGTGTTTAATGACTAGTAGGCCCTTCTTCAGAGAAGGGGTTAAGAGTTACTGTTTTCCAGAAAAGCAGCAATAATTCCACTACAAGTGCATTGTGCAAGTTACAACCAAATTGTATGGAAGTTTCCGTTTAAGCCCCCAAGAGCTTCTTTTCTTCTCATAGAAGAGTGAGAAATGGGGAGTTAGTGATAATCTTAAAACAGCCAGCCATGTGATTACTAAGCACCTTGTTTTCTTTCCAGATCAAAACAAATGGAACGTACGGCTCTAAACTTGAAACACAGTTAAACAGTGACCCTTTTGAAGATTTGTCGTTTAAGCTGCTTGTGTCAAAGATGCAGACGTCTGTTCAAACATCACCTGTTCCCACTTTGAACCAAAAGGAGTTGATGCAGTTGCCTTCCGCAACACAAAGAGATGCTGATATTTTGAATACTGTAAATTGCATGCCAGCAACACCTCCTATTCCAACCTTTAACATATCCCAGGAACATAAGCGTAGCTCTCCAAATCCATTTACTACTGGACTGAACTGCACAAATCCGTTCACTGAAAGAACTCCTAATGCTGGAAACCCGTTTAGAACAGAAACACGAGAGTCTGAAATAACTTCACGTTTACTAGAAGGACGTGCTGCTTGCAATCCTTTCCCTTCTCTAAATCCCCCCAGCTGTAATACAAGCAAGCCTGCATTTTCTGTCGTTGCATCTGAAAACACTTTTTGCTTGCGAAGTAAATCTCTCATGGTAAAAAATGTACAGCCAAAAGGATGGGTAACGTTTGATGATGAGGAGGAAAATTTCAACATAAAGCTAAAGCCATCTAACAGTGTTCCAGATCTTAAGCGAATCAGTTCCAGGAAGTCAGCTGGATCTCCAGAGTTGCTGGGCACTGAACAAAATACTTTTCTTGGTTCAGACTTTAACTTTGATAATGACTGGAGTAAAAGTTCTACCGATTGCTTCTATACAATGCCAGCAAGAAGACTACCTGCACCTCCTATACCGTCACGACTAACCAGCAACAGATCCCCCGCAGATCCTTTCACTTCTTCGGCACCTAAGGTGTCACCAACACAAGATTTTACAGAAAGATAGGTGTTAAAAAATATAAGAGGTTATATTTGTTGATACATTTATCCAGTAGAATAATTGGGCATTTGAGATTATTCTGTGTGCAATAATTAATTGTCAAATGCACTGAAACTTAACTATTCATAAACAGCCACTATTGTTTGTGTGTAAATTTTGAATATGTATATATGGTAGAGCACAAAAAATTGTCTGAAATTTAATAAAATCCCGATGTAATAGTATTTGCATAGACAGAGAAAAGAAGGATGAACTACTAATCTCATTAAAATATACCAATCTTGGATACAGTTTTTGCTTAGGGAGCTCTCTCATTTCGATTCCCCTTTGTGGAATTTCAAAAAAAGAGGCTCCCTGCTGGTAGCCTCCCCACTCCCTTTTTACTGTTTTGTTAATTGATATTTATAAGTATTTACCAAAGAGCTGCCAAAGTTTGAGATTTGAATGTTGACAAGTATTGTTTAGAAGTTGTTTAATTTATAAGAGGCTATGGATATTTGTAAGGCTTATATTTGAACTTGAGGCACAACAAAAATGGTCTAATTTCAAAATAGAAACAAAACTTTGCATATTAATATATTCAATATTTCACTTTAATCTTCTGTGTCAGTACATTTCAGCTATTAAATCTTACTGTGACATATACTCACTATCATTACTTCAGAGTAATTGTTCCATATCATCCATTTATTCATCACTACTTTAAAGATACCTTCTTCAACAAATTGTAAACAACTGATACAACAAATTTCTCCTCAACCTCTGGAAAAAAATTCCCCTTGGGTTTTGAGATACAAGCCAGTCTTTTCCAGTTGCAGACAACATGGTGGAGTTGGCTTGTCCCTCCTCTTTTGCCCTCTTAGAAGAGCTTTCTTGTCCTCCAGAAAGATCTGAGCGAAAGAACCAGCAGCTGTGTTGCAACATCAGAGAAGGAGAAAGTCATCTTATGTGATGGGGCTGTCTGTTTGGTACCCTCCCCATCTACCAGACTTACTGCTGTATTTTTTAAAATTGTACTTTGCAACAGGAGAGCAGTAAGCCTCTGAGCTGAATAATGTCATTCTGTCACTTCTGCAGTTAAAGCTAAGTAAGTGTCCTTGCCCAGAGGTGCTGGTGCTGCTTTGAGGCTAGTGAAGGCTAAGTCGCAGTTCTCCATATTATGCTATAAAAACGCAACTCTGTGCTTTTATGATTTTCTAAAGCTCATGTGAAATTACCTAAAATATGGTATGCTGTTATCTTGAGGCAATTTAAAATAACGGATTTCCTTAGCTTCACTTACATATGCTACAAAACCCTGCAGTTCTCCTCACAGTGTCTTAGGCCATAACTGGTATCCGCAGCTTCGTGCTTTTATCCGGAGCTGAAGGTGTCACATTGTCGTCTCTTGGGGGACTGCAAATCCACGCCTACACGCACTGGCTTACTTGCAAACAAACCGTACTGGTTCTGCAGAACCAGGGACTGAAACACAACATACTACTAGCATTATATTTATAGTAGCAAAATACACAGTGACAGTACTAGGTTGTTTTTTTTTTTAAATTCTCAAATGCTATCAAAACATTATTTACGAAATAATTCACTCTTCCTTTAAAACAGTATAGGCATTGCCACGAGCTGCAGTTGGATAGAGGAGTGATGATAGTGAGTTTTCTATTGTGCTTTTTTCCGTTCCCGTCATTCAGCAGTACTTGTACATGTTACGCAGCAGTGGTACTATGCGCTTTGTCCTCTGGTGTGTGATTGACCTTGGTTTAAACTGTTGCTATAAACATCTGTGTGATCGGTGTTTTGGTATATTCTTACATTAGCAAAACAATTGGGGAGGGGACACACTTTTTGCTAGTGGGAGTTACATGATAAATATGTTCTTTGTTGAATATTTAATTACAGTGACTAAAACCTACTGTCTAAAGTGTACCTGGTAGGCAGCACTCCTGCACCTTACAGGAGTACGGAGATGGACAGCTGAGTACTGCAAAGATGGCAAGAGATGCTCCAAGCCCACATATGTATATATATATAGCTAATCACTGTAACGTGTATTGACGGAAGCAACGACTAGCAGAAGCTCCGAAAAGACTTAAGAATCATAACTGAGACGCTCAACGCATCCTGGCGACCGCTGTGGCCGTGGCCCTGCGGGCCGGGGCGCCCCCGCTTGCGACACGCTGCTCGTGGCTGTCACCTCCCGGCGCCGCGCTGTGCCGCCGCCGCGGCGGGCAGCGTGCCCTGGCGAGCCTGCGGCGGGCGGCGGTGTATTCGTGAAATAAACAGACCTGTCCTCGAGAAACGCGCTTTTCCTCTCTTTGTGCCGGGGGTGCTGTCCCGGGGCGCGCCGTGCCGCGGCACCGCTGGGCTCAGTGGGGGTGCGCGGGCTCTTTAAGCGTCTCCCATGACGGCAGCGGCGGGGCCGGAAGCGGAAGTGCCCGCGGGCCGGAGGGCGGGGCCGGCGGGTGGGGCCGTTGCTGGCGGCTCCGGTGGGCGCTCGGGCGGGTAAGAGGGGGCCGGGCCGGGCCGGCTGAGGCCGAGGCTAGCCGGGCGGTGCCGCGCCCTTAGGCTGGCTGGGGAGCGCCGGGCCCGCCGGTATCCAGGGACGCGGAGCCGTTGCTGAGGGGAGGGCAGAGGGGCAGCGGCTGCGCGGGCCTGACGGCCGCCTCCTCTCGCCGTGCGGGCGCGGAGCGGCCCCGGCCTCAGCCCCGCCATGGTGCGGCTACACGTGAAGCGCTGCAACGAGAGCCAGTTCCTGCTGGAGGCGGCCGGCAGCACCCGCCTCGCCGACCTGGTCCGCCTCGTCGCCCGCATCTACAACGGGAGGCTGAAGGTGCAGCGCCTCTGCTCAGGTACAGGCCCCCCGCCGCGGCGGTGGGCTCCCCGCCGGCCCGGGCCCGGCCCACCTCCGGCAGGTGTGGGGCGCTGGGGCGGGGGTTCGAGGTCGCCTCCGAGGGCGCGGGAGCCCGGCTGCCCTGGGCTCGGCCGCTGCTCGGCCGCCGGGTGCTTGTGCCCCGCTCTCCCGGACCGGGGCTGGCGGCGGAGGGGCGGGCGGGGAGTTCCTGGGCTCGCAGTTCTCTGCCAGCAGGAGTTCAGAGGTACCTCTCAGCTCCCAGCCCAGGCAGATAAGCCATCCTCCCCTAAATTTACGAGAACAGTGCGTACCCACTGGAAACGCCGAAGCATGTGTAAATTCTCACCTGCTGGTACTTTAGTAATCCTTATTTTTTGGAAACCGTATGGCTCTGAGTTTCCCACTGTACGTGGCTGAAAAGTCATCCGTTGCATGACTGAACTGCAGCATGTCCTGTCCCAGGAAGGCCGTGTATATACTCCGTGACCAGCGGTGTACCCTCCATGTGAATAGACTTCTCGTGTTGGCGCCAGGCATCCACTTGCCATGCGATAGACTCACTGGATGTACCTAAATTAGTGCTTGAGTTCAACTGAGGAGGCAGCTTTTGAAAAACATCTACTGTTTGTCCCTGCTGCCCCACTTTGGTTTGCATTGTGGATCAGCCTGGGAATACATGAAGAGATTCAGATGACACTGAGCTGAAAAGTGCAGCCCATTTACACTTGATGTGCTCCAGCCACAAATATGTATGTAGTGTATGAGGCCATACTGAGGCTAATCTGAAATTAAAAAAAATCCTGAACACAGGTGCTGTGGTTACAATGTTTCCAGCACTCACTCACTCCACAGATCTGCTGCTGTCACTCCACAGTACTCACTTACTTAGCCTTGGCCTTTCTGTTTTCATGAGGGTGCCTATATTCCCAAGCCATGGGAACAAAATTACTGTTTCTTGAGACCTGGGGTACTTCTCGTGTGCCTGTTGTGAGATGGATATGCTTTAATTAACATGATGATGGGAAAGAGGCTGGAGGGCCTTCAAGGAAAGGATGCTGTGAGGTGGGCTGACAGCTGCGTAAGTTGCTCTGAGGGGAAAGTGGTGAGGAAGCTTGTAGGCTGAGGATCAGATGCTGTAGGCTAGATAACAGAGTTAGGAAATGACATCCACACCCTGCCCGTTCTCACTGCGTGAGGCTGTGCCTTGTGCATGTACACCTCTCTGTTGTCTCAGCTAGAATTGCTTCTCGATTAGACATAAATTACCATAGAGACATTTGTTTACTTTTTATTTCGTGCTGGGTGTGAATCCGACTCTTTGGGTCTGTTGTACAGCCAAAGCTGTAGATAGTCCAGTTACATATTTTCTCAACTGCAAAGACATTGATTACTGTATAACAATAAAATATGTTTCCATTTTGAAAAAACTTGCTTTCCCAAAAGTACTTGGAAAACGGAATATCCAGTCAGCTAAAGCTAAGGAAGTACCAAAAAGAAAAAGCTTATGGCCAGCCAGTAACATGTAGGTTTGCATAACTGCAACTGTGTCGTTTGTTACATTGCTTCATATATATGTGAAATGTATGAATTGTAATATAATTACAGCTTACATATTTATATATGTGTATTTATGTACCTTATTATTTATTCCATATACTTAAGCTCTTTAAAAACTGAATTATAGGAATAAGGTTTGTCTTCATGTACATAATATGAAAGGCTTTTTTAAATGGTATGTTCTCAATAACAGAATTTTAATCTTGTTCTCTAAACACTTTAAAGAGATGGAGGAGCTGGCAGAGCATGGTGTTTTCTTGCCTTATAATATGCAAGGACTGACAGATGAGCAAATCGAAGAACTGAAGTTAAAGGATGAGTGGGCAGAAAAGTGTGTACCAAGTGGTGGAAGTGTCTTCAAAAAGGATGAAATTGGGCGAAGAAATGGACATGGTAAATCAGATGTAAATGTTTGCTTCTTTCCCTGCAGATAATCTGTAATATAACGAGGAACATAAACCCCATAATTCTGGACCTTTCACTTTTACCTTGCTGTCCTGGAAGCACTAGAAAATGAGTAGATACTAAGTAGACGTCTGATTTCAGGCCAGCGTGTTAGCCAGCTTATATTAGTTACAAAACTTGTCCTATAAATAAATTCTTGTAAAGGCAGTTGTAGATTTGTTAAGTGCTAGCTATTTCAGGAGCCAGTTTTCACAATAGATTAGGTAAACTATGAGTTAGATACTTAAGTCTTCTGTCTTGGGTTAGGACCTGGTATAGTATTGGTTTAAAAGCGTAAACAGTAGTATGTCTCTTCAGCACCTATGCTGTTTAACTTTACAACAGTAGTATTTGCAAGTAAACTCCAAAGATAAGGAAACAATTATCAGAAGCAAGCTGATTCTTCCTCTTTGATTTATTCTCCCATTTGTAAATGTATATGTAGAGTACTGTTTTTCTCCCGAGGCTCCAAGATACATTAACTGGTGGTTTTTCTAGTGTTTCTCCTTTTTTCTCATTGACTGTGACTCAGACTTACAGAACACGGTCACATCACTTTTTTTTTTTTCTGCAACTCCAGCCAAGTGGTTTTGCCTTAGCACTTGGTATGTGTTTCGAGCACTGCTTTACCATCAAGAGCATGAGAACCAATTGCACAGAAGAGACCACAGTTGTTGTCTTGCTCTCTGTCCCTGTACTTTTGACACCCACAACAGCCCTTGTTGGGTCAGCAGCCCTTTAGATGTTGGTTGCAGGGCAGCTCAGTTAAAGAGGAATCTGAGTAAAATAACTTGGTCTTAACTTGTCATACGCAAACAGCTTACTCCCAGTGTCTTATTTTGGGGAAGATAATTCTTCTAACACATTGTCCAATTGAATTTAAGCTTCTGCTGAACTTTATTAAGAGCTTATATCATAGCTAAAAGTTTTCCCTCCTAACTGTATTCTCGGAAATGGCTGTCTCATACGTAGGCATGCAGACAAAGACTGTCTTGTTTGTTGTGGTTGTTAGCAGTGTTGGGCCTTACACTGAAAGTCTGCAAGCAGCTTTAGCGTAAGGACAGTACCACTTGTAGTAGTTCTCTGGCATTTGTTTGTTAGTGGGAGAACAGCTTTGTAATATTAACGAAGTTATGACATTGAATTGTGTCTAAATGTGGGCCAAAGCAAATACCGTCAAATGATGTATTTAATCAGCTGTGAACACGATTTAATTGGATTTTTTGTGTTTGAGGAGAAGTTTTTTAAAACAATTAAAGTAGATAGCTATGTATTTGCAAAACTGCAGTTGATGTCAGATTGTGATTTTACTTAGACAAAGGTCAGAAAACTCCAAGCTGTTGTCCCTGGTTAAAGCACATCTGCTGGTACAGCCCCCAATAGTTGTAAGTACATCATGGGAGAGATGTTTTTGATTGCGGAGGGTATGAGATTATGGCTGTTGCTTTCAACTTGGTACTTTTGCCCCACATGAAGTTCCAAATACCAGTCAAATGTCTTTGTGGAAAAGTAAGTTTGGCGCTGTCATGAGGAATACCGTTTTGTTTCTTAAATTAGTAAGAAATAACAGCAATGAACTATCAAACTGGTAAATAGACTGCAACTTAGTAGTGTCTGTCTTGCTTTGTGATTTAACAACATTTCATTTGCTTACAGTAGAGAACAACCTGGACAGGTTGTTTGCTTGGTTTCTTTATAATAAGTCTAGGCTATTAAATACGTGTCTCTTATTTTTAGCTCCAAATGAAAAAATGCAGCAAGTTATAAAGAAGACAATAGAGGAAGCCAAGGCATTAGTCTCTAGGGTAAGTTTCCTAAAGTAGCCTGTGGTCTGTGGGACCTCCTTAATAGGTGCTGTCTAGTTGTGCAGCAGCTTAAGAAAAAATAGACTTTTTTCAGTGCAAGGGCTGACAGTTTTCGAGTAATATCATGGAAGTGATGTGTATAGTGTAATAAAACCTGACATTTCTGTTAATGATTTTCCTAATGGCTTTTGGCAAGCTGGTTCAACAAGTTAAGGAATCAGATATTAAACTCCAAGTGATCACTGGCAGCCAAGACCACATTGAATGATTAAATCACATTTAATTTTATCCACACGCTCTTGATTTGCTATTGATGCGTTCTTTGGGCGAATGCTTGTCATGTTTTCTGGTGAAAAATTAACTGCATTCTGCGGTGTTCATGGAATAAACCAGGTTTTGCTCGTTAACGTAGTCTTTTGAGTTTTACGTGTAATTAATTGAAAAATGTGTTCTAATCTCTTAGATTAGGCCTTGGTTTTACAAGCACTTGGACCTGTGCTCAGTCCCAACAAGTTTGGGTATTTAAAGATAAGTGTGAGGGTATGCCCCTATGTCCCAATCTGTAGATGCTCTGCGTTCTGTCTCAGCTTTTGTATAACTTTGAAATGCAAATTAAATAGTATTTATTACCAGATTTCTTTTTTGTAAACATCTGTAAGCAATTTTCTTCTCCCCACCCTTACAGTTCTGGGAACTGGTATGTGTGGAACTTTAAAACAGCCTTAAACCAGTTATGGAAATGGATAATGTTACTGAACTTTTGGTGTTGCCTGTGCACTCGAATTGGACTTACTGGCTGTTTTGTTGCTGATAACGGTGTCATATCAGTCATTTGGAGTGAGCAGCTCAGTGTTTCCAAGGGCCCCGTGGAGGCAAGCTGAGGAGCTGTCCTGTCACCTGGCAGCACTCAGTGTGTTGAGGTGCAGCAGACTTTTCCTGAACTGAGGCATGATTTCAGCCGAACTGTTCTTAGTCATAGCAAAATTACACAAAATGAGAGATGTTTCAGATTAAAGCTTCTGGACTATAAAGATTTTCTCGATAGGCTTTTTTTTTTTTTTTTTTTCCTGTTGGATTGCCTGTCATCAGCTCTGTTTCTAAACAGGGAGGAAATCAATAATGCAAAATTTTACTTCTTGAGTCAAAAATATCTGCAGATCTGGTCTCCACTTTGCAGGTCTTCCTGGGTGAAACCTCTAACTATATACCCTGTTGTCAGTTACAATAAAAAGTTGCAAAATTGATGCCCTGCATGCTGACTTACTCCCAAAATTATTGCCCTTCATTGGTGAATGAAGTTAAGGATAGTTTGGGAAGTGGTTTGTTAGGTTCATCACTTTACAATGATGGAAGTGAAGAAATATGCCAGTGTATTTTTTTAAAAAAATAAAAGTTGATTATCCGAGATTGAGAAACCAATTGTACTTGCCGGACAATTAGTTTTAAAATGTCCACAAGGAGGCAACATTCTCTTACTCTCTTTATAAACCTTGTTCCTTAAAATATTGGAACTGGTAAATCTATAAGCACAAACTTGATTTCTGCGCTTCCAGATGGATCTTGGTTTTCCTCTATCTGTTGTGATAGGGTTTGGAATGATCTCAAGTATTTGAGATTACAGATCTCTGCATAAGCTGTGCAATATGCCAAGCTTTACTCTTCTGCTCATATTGTGTTCTATTTTTTTGCTCAAGTTTTAAGACCCCTTCTCTAACCTTCACTTGAATTCTGCTGGTTTGAATCTTGTTCATGGATCACAAATACTCAGAACAAAAGACTCCCCCATCCAGTTTCTGTGGTCACATGTGTACTTGTTCAAATGCCTGTATCCCAAAGACATTTGTTACTAAATACCTCCTGCACAATTTAGTGACGATCTCTTCCCACCACCCCCCCCTGTGTAAGCAAGCTAAATGGAAGGGGCAAAAGTGGAGTGCTGTGTTCAGAAGTCAACATTCAAATGAGAAAATTTGTGGCTCTGATATCTTTGTGCAGCCAGTCACCTTTGCTCACATATCCCACTATTGAACCTTTGAACTGACTACAAAGCAAAGGCTTTCTGCATGTTTTTTTAAATTACCAATGATCCCTGTCTGTGTTTCAGAAACAAGTTCAGGCCAATGTGTGTGTTAATATGGAGATGGTGAAAGATGCATTGGACCAGCTCCGAGGGGCTGTAATGATTGTGTATCCAATGGGATTGCCTCCACATGATCCAGTTAGGATGGAGATTGAAGATAGAGAAGACTTGTCTGGAACTCATGTATGCAGTAAAGTATTTGGATTATATGTAGTGCCTGGGTTAACTATGTTTTATGTTCTCCGTTTTATCAGCGAAGGTTGTTTTTATTTGCATAACAAATTCTGTTTAGTATTTTTTCTGGTAGTTTATGTAAAAGCACACCACTAGCTTAACTGGAAGGAAGAATGAAATCGATTTCTAATGTTACATACAAAGTTCAGGTAAATCTGGGACTCATTTTAAATAGCTTGTCATGTCTGTCTTATGCCAGTATTGAGAATTTATTGCCCTAAGTGTTTATGTTAGATCAGGATTGAATGGAATATGAGCAAAAATGCTGTCAATTAGTATGAGGACAGAGATGTAGCAGAAGTGTAGTCTGAAATTACACTGGCCTTTCTGTTAGGAATTCCAGAAAGATTTTCCCAGAAAATGTTTCTGGATTTGAAAAAAGGCAAAAAACACGCACACACCCCACTTCACCTTGTTTGGTTTTTTGTTTATCAAAGGCTGGACTTGAAGTTATACCAGAATCAGAAGCACAATTGTGGTGGGCAGGAAAGGAGTTGAAAGAGACAAAGTTGCTCTCCGACTATGTAGGCAAAAATGAGAAAACAACCATCATTGTCAAGATACAGAAAGTAAGTGTTGCTGGGAGTTTTCTTTACAAGTTACTCACCTTTGGCTGTCTAATTCTCTGTGGGGGAGAATTTTCCATAGGTGTATAAAATGGATTAGATTAGTTCCGACTTGAGTGTCAAAACTGTACAACTATTTTAAGGTTTTAGTTTATTATATTCTAAGTTTTTCTTTAGTAATCTCTTTGCCTGTCAGTTAAATACTGTAGATGCTATTACGTGCTCCGTAGCACTTTTAAAAAGTACAGCAAGGAGGTATTTAAAAATAGATGAAGTGCAAATTGAAAAGTTAAAAAACCTCAAGTGGCTCTCAGTTTCATCTTGGTGCAAGAGCACTGAACAGACCCAGTCATTCAGTCTGCCCAGTTTTTCTAATTGTACTTGTGAATGTTTTTCTTTCCATCACCATTTTTTTCTGGCCCTTAAAAAACATTTTTAATGTTTTGTGCATATGTGGTGTGGATACCTTTCACCTCTGTTTTAGTCTGTTCTGTGTCTGAAAGGCAGTGTCTGTAACTCAGTAATTTTCTGCCAGTGATGTCCTGAGTCTCTTGATGGCAGGTCCTCAGACTGTTTCAGTTGCCTTGGAAATGTGGACATGTCTCTCTTTTTTTGAGAGGACACAGGTTGTGCGAGAGCCTGACCTTCCACTTCTCCAAAGTGTTAAGTGAGCATTCGCTCGGTGCTAGAAGGAAGAACAAGCTGCTGGGCCCGTACCACCCAGTTGTGCTGTTGGCAGCAGCTTACTGAAAGCTTCCAGCTGAACTTTTTTTAAAGAAGTGAGACTTTCCAGTTGTGAGATGTGATGAAGCAGATGAGGCCTTCTGTATTAATTTGAACACAGGTCTGAGTCATCCTCCGGAGTAATTAGCTAAACTGAGGCAAAGTTGTCCTGCTGCTTCTCAGTTTATAGACCTGATGCTTCAGCAAAAGCCAGTCGTTAAACGTATACTGGTGTCTGACACAATGGTCATATTCTTGCAGTATCATAATTAGTACCAAGCTACTGGGACTGTTCATTATTTTTTGGACAAAATGATTGTGTACTAACTGTGCAGTTGTGTTCATCGGTGGTGACAATGCCATACTCAAGGAAAGAATGTTTGAGGTTTCAGTTCATTTTCAGAGCTTTGGCAGAAGATGCTCACACTGTTCGTGTGTCTGTCTGTCTCTCTATAAAACCACATTCAAAGGGTGCTTTTGTGAATGTCAAATGTCTTTGAGTGCTTGCCCATAGCTCAGAATTACTCTGGAGCTGCATTTCACTTCCATGTCAGTGAGAGCTTCTCTGCCACAGAAAGTATTGAGGTTTATGGCAGATCTTATTATCTGCAGGTGTCTGTAATAGGATTCCTGAAAAATAAGTCAAGTGATTTATGTGTTTGTCATTTAGAAGAACAGAATTGCTTTCTTTTTCCTATCAGGGTGACTGAAAAATTGTTTGACAAATCAACAGCCATTGAGGTGTTAGGCTCCCAGGAAAGTTGTCTTACTGTTTAATTAGTTGATGGGCCTCTTCAGAGAATGCAGAGTAGTATGGTGGTTTTCAATCTGACAAGAGATGCCTGCATTTTTGGGTTAGAGAGCTAAATTAAACCACCTCCGACCCTTTTTGTTCCAGAGAGGATTCACCATCTCCTTTCAAACTGTTCTGTTTGCTATTGCTGGCAATAGCTGTCGTCAGCTATTTTCTGCTGTGTGCATTATTTCTTCCATAAGGACAGTTGCCTGGGGGGGTGGTGTGTGGGGAATATTTGTAGTAACAAAATTTCTTTTATCTGTAGTGTTTTGTAACTGCCTTCCTTCCCTGCTTTACTTAAGTCATGTGCCATCTTGAGTTTGTATTAGCAGGGGAGCTGAAGATGGATGGACCCATCCCAAGACATCTGGAACGACCTTAAACCAAAGATTTATTATGTCTTTTAGAGGAGTATAAGTAAAATAAACTCAATCCTATTGCTACTTCCATTGATGTTCACAAAATTGACAGCGTGATTCAGATGCTGAGATGAAAAAATAATTCTTACTTGAATGCTGCAGAAGTTTTTCAACTTTTATTTTCCTGTTCTGAGGGACTTTATTAAATTTCAGAAATCCTATTGTCTGAAAAAAGATTTTGCTATCTTTGCATAGCAACTTCTCTTCTGTATCGCAGATGCCATCATAAATAAAATTTATGATTTCCCTTTCAGAAAGGACAAGGAGCTCCAGGGCGTGAACCTCTGATTAGTCATGAAGAGCAAAAACAGATGATGCTGTATTACTACAAAAAGCAGGAGGAACTTAAGGTAACAGTGTCTCTTTACTGCATGTGAGCTGTGCTGTTGCAGACACTAACTGGAGGTTATGTTATTTACTGCCTTCTTCACCTGTCTGTTCTGTTTACAGAAACTAGAAGAGGATGACGATGACTCATATCTAAATGCTGAGTGGGCAGACAGCCATGCTCTGAAAAGGCAATTTCATGGTGTAAAAGACATCAAATGGGGTCCAAGATGAAGCTTGGCAAACACCTTTTTGCCACTTTAAGCTGTTCGGTTGATACATTTATTTGCAACAAGGAGTTGTGTTGTGTGCTGTAGATCCTTCTGACAAAAGAAAGCTGATGTTGTCACTTGTATAGCAGGTACCAGTTTTAGCCTTAGGTTTTCAATAAACATTTACATTTCTGTGTAACTGTAACAGCACTTGTCCCTGCAAAGGATACGATCAATCCTGTTGAAGTTTGTTATTTTATTAGAAACTTGTAATTTGAAATACTAAACTATTTTATAGATAATATATCTCATAGATGAGCACTAGAATGTTTGGTATTGATTTGAGTGGTCTTTGTACTTTCTTCCTGATTCTTGCATTTCTTTTAGATGGTATGGTCTGTAGAAGATAATTTATTTTGTAAGAAATCAGTTTTCCCAGGCAAATCCAGTGAAAGTTAGTTATTTTAATAAATGTACTTGTTTGCATTTCAACATAGCTAATCCCAAATTATCATTTTTAAATGAGTTGACCTCTTAACAGTTGTTTAAAGGAAGTATTTTTATATAAACACAAATAACACGAAAAATCCTTGTGGAATGCTTCATTTTCGTTCTTCTGGTTTAGTTTTCATTGACACTGGAAGCCAACCTGTTGATCTCATTCAGTTTAACAAGCTGTTAGCCATGATACTTTACGTAAAGACTGACAGAAATCTGCTTATGAAAATATTCATCATTTGCAAGTAGCTTGGATACAATAAGCCCAAGTTTAATAGGGCAAGATCTCTAACATGGAAGTACTTCTACGATTACAACTGGATTAGAAGCATTTCGTTTCTAACAAATCAGCATTTTAAAATGAGAATTCATGAAATTTATCAGAGAGTGTTTCCACTATATGCTTGATGTTTAGGATCCTTTACCGTTTCTAAAATGTACCATCAGTCAGTTCTGGGTTCAAGACCAACAAAGCAAATGCTAGTAGACTTGAAGTAAATGTTGTGTCTGTTTTTGAAGGAAGGATTCTGATTCAGGATACTGTATGACTAATGGATAATTAAATCTCCAGATTTCTCTGTGTTTAGAAACAAGTTGCTTGAGTTTTACATATTTAAACTTCTGTGTCCTTAAAGGAGATGCTTTTCTATGGAGGCAGATGTGCATCTTCATCAGGTTGCTGAGCTGATAAGCCAGGGTGCTCTGAAAATTCTGCATGAGGATCAATGGAGTGTTTTAAAAAGAGGTGAACTGACACCTCTTGTGGGCACTCACAGGCGACAACTGAAGTGGCATGTTCATTCACACCCCAAAGCAGTTGTCCCTATGGCAGCAGGGAGCTGAGAACACCCACCTTTTCAGTTCTGCAGCACAGAAGGGACAGCCAGCTGTGGATGTTGGGTTTGTTGCTTGCAGTAGACTTCAGGATACCAAGTTGCCCCTGCATGCATCTGCTTCCTTTCCACCTGAACCAAACTAGATCATGTTCACAAACTACATCAGTCTTGAGAACAGGCAGTTGCTCATCAGCACCTAGTTGAAGTCAAATTTTAATGTGAGATCTCTTTCGCAAATGCCACA
The DNA here is from genome assembly GCF_963210335.1 of Falco punctatus. Classification (NCBI taxonomy): domain Eukaryota; kingdom Metazoa; phylum Chordata; class Aves; order Falconiformes; family Falconidae; genus Falco; species Falco punctatus. The sequence continues at coordinate 74,890,016 of NC_137581.1, read as the reverse complement.
TTATGGCACTGTGGTGCTAGGGCTGCTCAGCAGCTCTGGAAGTCAGATGGGTTATGTTTGCTCTCTGAACTTACACCCGTATTTGACATTTTTCGTTGATAGTTTTTTTTGGTCTTATTCATGTCCTAATCCTCATGTCAGGAGGGCTCAGAGGCAGAGACACTTGAAAACATAAACATCTGAGATGTTAACAACTAGAAGCTTCCTGCCTTGCCAAACCTGCCAGTGCAACAAGGTGGAAGTAAATTCTGTGGTCATTGACTGTCCCCTAAAAATACCTGGCTGTGGCTCTCCAGATTCACAAATCTCAATACTTCTGACTTAAATCTCTCTGCTTGCTTGAGTCATTGTAAAATAACAACAAGAGAGCATTTTGCTTGTCATTTTCTAATGATGAAAAAAAAACATTATATCTAAATATTAGTATGGTTGAAGAGATACTGATCAAATGAAACTGCAGTGTTTTCTGAACTCGCAGCTGGAAGATTGAATACAGAAAAGAGAATTAATGCCATTCAGTGAACTATGAACGGTGCTTTTACTTAAATCACTGATTCTTTTAGGAAAGTTTGGTGTTAGTTTTTCTGGAATATCAACTTTTAACTTTTTTCTTAGAAAAAAATTGGTATTTGGGATTTTTTTTAAGTTGCAGAACTTCAAGTATTTTTTCGTTTCAAACCTACTTGGAATTATTTCTATGCAGCAAGAAAATAGAGTATGTTTTAATAGAACACTTTGTTCTACCACTTCGTCAGATGGAAACTGGTATCCTGTACAACTCTGGAGATTTTCAGCCCTTCCCAAATATGAAAGCTTTTTTCCTAATGTGATCCTTCGCTGTCATTGGGTGGAGTAAAGAAAATCTGGAAGTACTTAATTTCATAATATCACTGGCATTGTAACCCATGGTGGTATGGCAGATGTTCTTGATCCATGACTGGATTTGGGAGCACTTGGTGAAATCATTATAAAATCATAAAATTCATTGATATATTATAAAGGTGGTTAGTTACCTAGCTCCAGCTCCTCATAGTCCTACTGGCTGTAAGAGGCCCAGGCTGCCGGAGGTGTTGCTGTGGCCTTTAAGGGGGCTTCTACAGATAGACCACCTCTCCTCTGCAATGCTCTCCTCAGCGCTTTCACAGGGGTGTGTATGAATGTTGCCTGAAGTTTCAAAAGAAGTTCTGCCTTGAAAGTAATTCTTTTGGGCAATTATATACATATATACACACTCCTCAAAAAATCGAATTACTATTTGTAGATTAATAACTTAGGATTGTTGCACATTTGTTTTCCTCTTTTCCAGCAATGTTCTAAAATGTTTAGGTCCTTTTGGCAGACAGAAAAAATGTCACCCTGTTTATGAGTTTTTAAAGCAAGTTGTGTGGCAGTCTGGCACGTTTTGTGTCCAGGGGGCAGTTATAACCTGGTGGTTCCCAAACTGAATTCCTCCGGGAATCATATTGTTTGCTCTGCTGCTTGTGACAGTGCTTCCCCTCCCCAAAATCTCACCTCTTCTGTTTAACAAGCTGGCCAAGGACAGCGAGTGTTGGTTGCTGTGTGGTTTTCATCCACCAACCTGGGAGCGAGATTCCTGACAGATGGACTTGCTCATAAGCTACCTGAGGTGGAGATCCACTGCAGGATTGGGGGTTGCAATGTGACCTTACCTCGCGGTGCTTGTTTATCAGCATTTATGCACCCTGGAACAATTTTGTAGCAGGAGTACTTATTTGCCTGCTCCTTAATGTTTGAAAGTAGCTTTTTTTAGTTAGTTAGTCATAACTGCATCAGCCTTGCCAGGATGCTTCCCAGATGTTTTGGATCAGTTATAATGAACGCTTGAAAATATCCAACTGAATCCTCTTACAAACAGAGCTTTCATCTTAGATTAGTTTTATTCTGAGGAGTTTATTCTGTGGGCTCCCGGTCCTGTAAATAACTGAAATCATCATTGGCTTTTGGCCATTTCATTTAATTTTCTTGATACCAGGAAAGTTCAATAGCAGAGGAGGCAAACTGAAAATAGCATAAGCAGTGACGTATTTATACTCCCTTGATCTCGCTCGTTAAACCCTGCTGCATATCCACGGCCGCAGGTAACTGGTTTTCCATGACAAAACCCTGACGCTTTGCTAGTGCCTTCCCAGCAGAGTTCTTTCTGCAACTGGCGTAGGAGGAGGAGGACAAGTCATAGGAGCACAAGTTCTACTATCTTTCCAGGACTTGTTGAGAGTTATTGTCTCAGTGAAAAAGAAAGTTTTAAATTACCATTATACGGAGGATTCTGAGGCGGGGAGGGTTTGAACAGGCCCTTTGATTACGGTGCTTGTAACATTGTTGTTTCCCCTCTAAAAATGAGGGAAAAGCAGGTGTAGGAAGGAACACAGAAAAAACCTTTGACTGCTGCTCTCTGCTGTAATTGGCCCTGTGTTCTTTCGCTGAGAAAACTGTCTGTAGGATCAATGCTCTTTTGAGTTCTCATGACAGCATCTGTAGATCTGCTGGATTCATTTATTTGGCTGAAATTGAATGAACCTACTGGAAAAAGATGAAAGAATACAGGAACAAAGCAAAGCCTATAGATATTTAAATATCTAAAGAATGTGAGAATTATAAGATAGGAATACCACACGTAGGTTTGCAAATTTGCCAAAGCATTTTATCTTTCTTCTAAACTGTTTTATTTCTGGAAGTTTGATAGCAGACTTGCCATTCCAGGGGGAAAATTCATTCTCTATCAAAGGATATACACAGCGGAACATTGCTAAAATGTTTGTTTTGTGGCCATATCACTATCCTGATTAATGGAAATCTGCATTATGTGTTGGTGAGGGTTGCTAATGCTGTTACAGTCCTTAACGTGCTATTGAGGTTTCCTTGAACAGGAGCGTGGGAGGAGGCAAGGCATGGGCATTTTGCTCTGTGTGGACGTGGCCCCTGTGTTGCTTCCCCCACCCCAGAGGTCAGCTGGCTCCTGAGCTGCAGGGCAGGTGCTGTCCCTCAGGCCACTGCTCTGCCCCGGCACGCTGCCACCGCTCCAGGCTTGCCCCATGCCTGCCGGGGGGGGGGGGTCTGATATCTGCATTCTGATATATTGTCCTATATCATTTTACCATGTGAGGGTCACAGGCAAAAGCCACCGGGGAAGTGGAACTTGGCTCTTGTACTGGAAGGTCTTAGAGCAGGGTGAGCCCAATATACACAACATGTTTTAAAACACTCTGGTGACGTTTCTTGGTTATTTTCCCTCTCTGTTCCCCCCTCCTCTGCCCACAGACCCTTGTGCTCTGTTGCAGGTTTTCTGAATGGCAGGAGGGGGCCGCTGTCTGTGGCTGTGGGATAGGGTGGCTGTGGTGGGCTGCCATTGCAGTGGGGTGACCCGGTCCCCAACTCCATGCCCAAGGTGGGGGTCCAGTATGTGGAGAGAGCTGGAGCCACCGCTTTTGGCAGCGCTGACATCTCACCAGGGTGCAGCTCTTGTTCCTGCTCAGCACTGACAACCACGGGAGCCTGCCAAGGTCTGGCATGATGGGGCCAGAAAGAGGAGGACACCCGCCACCGCTGACAGCAAGGTCTCCCTGCCAGCAGACGTGAGGATTTCCCAGCTGCCAGTGACCTCCTGAGCCTGTGCGCTCTTGCACGCTGGTGTTGGAGGAAGGTGCAACAAATTGCATCTGCCCGCCTGGCTGTCGTCGGTGTGCGAGCCGGGAGACACCACCAAGAGCACGAGCTGGCACCTTTCCTCCGGCTGTTCCCATCCTCACCTGCCATCTCTGTGCACGGGGTGACAGGGTGGTGGTGGCCTGAGGCACCCGTGGGCTGCCCCCACCTTGTCACCCAGCCCCAGCCGTGCACCTGTGCTTCACCCAAACCCACCCGCCTGCCCGCGTGGGGGGCTGTGCGTGTCCCCAGGCCACGCTGTGGTGAGTACGGGCTGTACAGCAGCTACAGCGGGGTTGTGTTGAGAATGAGGAAGTTTATAGCAAAAATAGGAAATCTGGCACTTCCTCAAGGGAAAAGAAAAGGTAATTATTGTTTTATTCCAAGGGTTGTGTTTGTGAGAACAGCTCTCAGCAAAGGCTGAGTAATAGAACCAAGTACTTACGATGTTGCGGTTAAAAATTGGTGTGTGGGGACTTTTTTGCCCTGAGAATCAACATACAGCTGTCACCCACGTTATCATGTACGGGTCTGCAGGCACCGCTGCAGAAGTGGTGTGATATTTCATACCACCTCTGCTTTGCTCTCACCCAGGCGGCAGCTCCTGCTATTTAAGGGTTCAACCCATAATGGTCCCCAGCGCAGCGGTCAGTTATGAGTTTGCAGCTCTGTTTTTTTCCTGCATCTCCCTCCCTCAGAAATGTCTTGCAGCCTCATTCAGAAAAGGACATTTCACCTCCGTCCTGATGAGGGATTTTTTTGGAAACCTGGTTTTAAATTCTTTCAGCAGATAGGCAGGGTGCTTGGAGCTGTAATGCAACCAAAAGGGTGGAGAGTGGCATCGTTGCAGCTTCAAAGGCTGGCTTCCAGGTGCAGGGAGACCTGGTCACAGGCCTGTAAAACAATGTAGGGTGGGAGATCTCCGGAGGGGTGCTGGTCCTACCGTGCACTTGGAGCGGGGCTTCGATCTAACCTGGATCCAGCCTCAAAACTAGATCATGTTGCTCGGGGTCCTGATTTTTCAAAAGAAAAACTCTTCCATTGTGACTGGACCTGCCAAGGTTTCTGATGGATTTTTATCTCCTGTCTGGTTTACTGCATGAAGAAGGTGTGAACCCTGCCTGATGCTTTCGAGCTCTTGCTATGCCAGCAGAAGAGTGACTGGGCACTACTGTCATGTCCTTGGGTCTTAAAAATGCACGGTCTTAGAGAAATGCAAGGGTCTTAAAGAGTGCGGGGAGTTGTATAGGGCTGGGTCAGAGCTTGCCCAGTGGCTAGCACTCCAGCGAACCTCTACAGCTGTAATTACTCTGCAACAGGGTTTATTAACGGATAGTCACTAATGTACCCTGCCCACTGCCGCTGGATGCATATTGCTGAGGTGCCCTGTGCATCTGAGGGCATGTTCCCACCCAGGCTGTAACTGGGATGTCACCAGAGCTGTTTGTAACATCAAGCTGGGATTTGCAGCTTTCTCCATGAGAAGCTGCAAGTCTGCCATTTCCTACAGTGCTGAAAAAGGAGTTTTTTGCTACAGTTCTGGGCTGACTACATGTTGAGGCTGGGCTGGTTTTTTTCCCTCCAGAAATGAGAACATAAGAAAACAAGTCAGTCCCCTAATGCTGAAAGCAATCCTTGGAGGACTTGGTTTGCCAGCGGCATCTCAGGGTGCCTGGCCAAGGGTGACCACTGTGGGGCTGCCACCCTGAGAGCAGGGGGGTGTCTGTTATGGCAGGCATGTTCGGGGGCTGGCAGGAGCCCCATTTTCTCTTCTAAAAGTGACGCCTGGCAGCAGAGCAGGAGCACCCCCAGCACCACTGAAACCGCGCTGGGCAGCCCTGGGCATACGAGGTGCTGGCGTGGGGCTCTGCAGGCTGCACACGTGGCGGGGCCTGCTCCCTGGCAGAGGAATGCTGTTTGCTGTGCTGCTTTCATGCTGCAGGAATCTGGTGCTCTGGCACTCAGATCCGCGCCTCCTCTGAGGACAACAGCGCTGCCGCCTCGCTGCTGCCTTGCAGGGTTCGCTCCAAAACTCACTGGAGAGTGACCCCCGTTTGCTTCCCGGGGTCTGAGTGGGCTTTGGGAGGCCAAGAGAACCCACCACAGACGACATCACAGGCTACGTGAAATCCCCTGCCTTGGCCTGTGCTTGAATGCTCGGTCGCCCAGCCACGCCCCTTGCAAAAAAGGCCCTTTGTGGTCATTTATCCCTCAGGCTCCCCAGCGTGCAGATGAAGCCAACTGGACGGCTTCCACACCTGGTTTCGCTCCTTTGCTCCTTGCTTGCACACCTACAGTTTTGCCTTCCCAGGTTGCCGCAGGCTGTGCCCCCACCCCAGCCCTGCCTGCACCCTCCTCCCCTGCTGCCCCGGGCACCCCCGCGCTGCCCACCCGCCACAGGTGCCTCCCGAAAAAGGGCTGGGGTGGCGCCGGGGATTTTTGGCCGCAACGTTGCACAAGCGTCAGCTGCCACACCTGAGTGGCTGCCGGTAAAGGTACCGGTTTCGGAAGGATTTATTTACTGCTTCCTGCAACCTCACCCAGGGGTTCCTGGAGGTAAACTCTGGGTTGTTTTAAAGGCAGGAGTTAAACCAGCCACACCAGGACTGCACATTGCCTTGCAGCAAGTTTAGGTGTTAATGCTAGGTCATGTAATTTCCAAATGCACGTCACTCCCCTAGCTGTGAATGTAGCATGAGCCTAATAGTTACGGCCAAACAACTTGCAAGCTCCCCTTTGTCATGTTTTCTTCTTATGCTGCTCTTCTGGGCGGTCGCAGGGATTTTACTGCTGAAACTCCCTCCTGCTGCCAGCCCTGAACACCCTCGCCGCCTGCTGCTGCTGCCCTGGAGCAGCCTCCTCAATGATGTTTCTGCCATTAGCCTGGAAATGAAGGAGGTACCAGCTGCAGCATTGCTGCTTCTCGTTTTTCCAGTGCACGCATCCCACTAATAATCAGCCACATCCAATTGCTTCTTACCATTGCTCCTGTTCCAGTAAAGCAGGAACTGCCACTGGCACGAGCTGGGCTCGGTGTAGCCGCTGTTTCTCTTTAATGGACACAGTCTTTTCCCATAAAATCGTGCTCTGTGTGGGCTTGGGTCAGGTAAGTATGTTCCACATTAATTTTCTGGTTTCTATGCTGGATGCTTTTTCCGCAGAGGGTGTTATTTCAGAAAGATCAAAATAATTCGGTGTCCGTTTCTCAGGTTTTAACTTGTCTGTTTTCACTCTAACTTTCAGACCTGTGAACAGTGAACACCTGTGAACAAGGTGAACTGCTAATTGATAGCTTTCCCCAATTAGACTGGGAAAGTTTGCGAAAAAGAATAAAATAGCAATGCAAACTCAGACTTTAAACAACTCAGTCAAGGGAACACTTCCTGAGTGAAGCTCAACCTCCTGGTCTGGAGCAAAAGCTGCTTTCCCCATCCTGCCGAGTAACTCCTCATGCTGGGGTGCACGATCAGGCTTTGTCACCATGTTTGATGATACATTTAAACAGGCGCACACTATTAAGCACTTTTTTTTTTTTCTCAAAACACATTCCCAGAGGCTGCAAAATGCTCCATATTGGGAAGCAGGCTCTTCTCTGGCACCCGTGGAAATCTTTTACTGCCTGCCTACAGCCTGTGGTGGCAAGCAGGGAGGAAAACCAGGAGGGAATCAGATCTAAGTCATTTACAGGCAGCTATGCAAAGGTAATGGAAAAACAAATTGCTAATCTTCACTTGAATACAAAGGATTTTTTTCCTCCAAATTTGCAAAAGTAGATGAGAGAACTAGGAGTTGGGAAAAGTAGACCATCTTGCAGTTTTACTCCAATGAAGGGACTAACCCCTTAAGTTACAGACTGGTTTCCGCTGGTCTGCTGCCACTTCCGTTGCTTCATCACCAGGAATAAACATCCCTGTTTTCAGCTGGGAACCCCAAAGCAGGGCTATCGGATGGAAGATGTGCACGGATGAACAAAACAAGAGGGAAAGGACCTGTGGTGCCCATTGGCAGGACCAGAGGCAACGGGCACAAAGTGAAACGCAGGAGGTTGGTTCCCTCTGAACATCAGGACACACTTTTTCACTGTGAGGTTGACCAAGCACTGGCACAGGCTGCCCAGGGAGGCTGTGGAGCCTCCATCCCCGGAGATACTCAAAAACCACTGGGACATGGCCATGGGCAACCTGCTGTAGGTGGTGAGCAGGGGTTTGGACCAGATGTCCTCAACCTTTCTGTGATACTGTGGCCACCCCTAGGACATGCTACTTCTACTTAAGCTTCAGCAAAGTGTAAGTCTGGTGGAAAGACTCACTCCCAGGTTTTGTTACGGTGCCAGCTTCAGGACTAAAACGCCGTGGAGGCTCACAGGATGAGGAAAGCAAACACAAGAGATTTTAGTGAGGATAAACTGCCGGACAGGTAACTTCCAAAAACAGACCAGCTGGAGATCAGCTGAATTGTGGACCCCAGGCTCTTCAGAGGGAGTTTCACGGGGGTTAGTGTTTTGGGGAGGCAGCTGGATCAGGGCCCTGTGCGGGGGAAGGGGCAGCCCCCCGCCCCGAGCCCCTGCCCTCAGCCCTGCTCTCTGTGTGTTGGAGCCCAGCCCACTCTGCAATTGACACACGGCCTCTTCTGAGGGTCACCAACAGGAAGAGAATCCGTTTTCGTACCGGTACGGTCTGTCAGCAGGGGGAATTGTTGGGATGTAGATCAATCCCCCTTTCTTTCTGACCGGGAAATGGGTGGCACCTGCCCCCGTGAGTCAGGAGGAAGGAGCCGGCCCCTGACCAGAGCTGTCCCACACCTACCCACAGGCCAGCAGAAGGAAAACCTGCCTTCCTCCAGCCTCAGGACAAAGGCACGGGGTTTTTCCAGACCAAACCCTATCCATCAATATCGTGCAGTGGCACAGGTTATGATGACTTTCTAATGGAAAAAGGAAGAGTCGAGTCCCCGTGGGTGTGCAGCCAGGCTCCTGGGCTGTGCCAAGTGTTTCATGCAGTTTCCCCATGCCATGGGTGACCTCAGGTCTTCGGCCACCTCCTCAGCCCCTCTTCCTTCCGCTGATCGGATGCTAACTGCTGCTAAGATTTTTCCAGTTGAGCACGGGATTGCACTTCCGTCATTTGAGCAAGCCCCCTTCCTCCCTTTAAAGTTTTCCCATGCTTAGTTTGACTGTAACTGTAAGAAATGACAAGTCATGTCACTTTTTTTCTTTCCAAGTGTTTCATACTACATCACGATACCTAGGCACGCAGCGTCTGAGCGGGAAAGCACAATGAACTCATGAAGAGTATTACCAATAGGAAGTGACATTTTTCCTGCCTTTGTTCAGTGAATTCCCTACGGACCACAGCTAAAGTATCGGAGACATTTATTTAAAGACAGGAAGGTTGCTTTTTCAGCTTAGATACATTTCTCATTTAATTTTCTGTGCAACAGAAACCAAATCAGACTAGTCTGAATAATTTTCAAGTGAAGATTGTAAGCTTCCAAAAAAATCCCGAGAATATAACCTTCAATCAAGTTCTGGCTCTATCATGCTTTAATATCAGAGAAATTAACACAGCATTTCACTTACTTAGGAAGTTTTCTTAGTATGTGTCAACTTCAGGAGTCTTTTATGAAAACAGCCATTTTCAAGCTTGGGCTTCACAGATTTGCCAGCTAGCAGCAGAGTTACATCTTGGGCAGGTATCTTCTGATGGTTGAATGGTGACCTTTTCCTTAACAACCAGGCTGAAAGTCTTGAATGCAGACTGATTTTTGCCCTTATGTCCATTCCTCAGCAGTGCATTTCCTCCTAGGGCCAGCCTTACCTGGTGGCTACGTGCTTTCAAAAAGAAGGGGTACACTTGGAGAGGTATTGTGAAATCTCCCTACACCAAGGGTGCCTGACTTCAGGTGCTGCTGTGTTAGAATCAAGAGGAATGCTACAAAGGAGACTAATTCTCAAGCCAGGAAAATTTTCACTGAAATACCAGGCACTTCTTTGCAGATTGGTTTCCAGACCTCTCAGCCCAAAAGAGACCCTTCTTTCATGTCTCTTCTAAGTGCATCAACTGGACTCAAGCGAGCAGAACTTAACTCCCTTGTAATCAGGATCGCTGTTACCAGAGGAACAGGATTTATTAGGGAAAGGCTGGGTTAAGGCAACAGCAGAAAAGCTTCAAGCCCTGTGTTTAATTATGCTTCGTCCTGCTCATGCTATTAATAATGCTTGTATTTCTCATCAATAGAGCATGTTCTTATGTAACTTATGAGCTGCAACTAACTGGTCACAAGTGTCATATCCTAATGCAGAAGGTATTTCTCCGTGTTATGCTGCTTAAATATTTTTCTCCTTTTTAAATATTCCTTAACCTGCTGATCCCAAATTACAGTGAAAAGTAATCCATAACATATCATAACTTAAAAACTATGAAGGTCTGTAGAAGTGTTTTTTCACAGAACAATTTCTAGACAGTCAAGGGTTTTAAACTCTCCTTTTATTGTATAGATTTCTTCTTACTTTACAAATAATTATATGCACTGATACAAATGTTCCTTCACAGAAGGTACATTTCTTTTTTTTTAAAAAAGGGCTAGGGTGTCATCCAAAATAAGCCGTTTATTGTTCATTAATATAAAATGTATTCATATTTCTAGGAGGTGTCATATCCAAACCACTGTTCATCCAAATTTCTTGTATGATCTGCTCCCTGCGCTCTATCCTTTCAGCCAGTTCCGCAGCTTCTGTTGAATTATAACCTGAGTAAGAAGGTCTGTAGAGTCCCACTATCTCATCCCTGATGTCTGAATCAGAGGAATCCTCATCCTCCTCCTCATTTTCACTGTTCTCGTACACTCCATCACTTTCTTGCACTAACTGATCCTTCTTTTTGTGCAATTTCTGGAAGTCACTTGAGCACGACACACGGATCACCAAAGCACACAGTGTGAAGAATAACCCCACACAAACGCTGGACACAAACAGGAGAGCAGCTCTTTCAGGGTGATCTGAAATCAGAAAGCCAGTACTTAAACACTTCACAAACTGCCAAAACCTAGGTACAAAAAAAGTCCACTTCCATTTTGAAGTGCCCTGCATTGTGCGGCCATAATGGTGGGGTGAGCTTCAGGAGACTGGGGGTGAGGAGAGGCTTTTTCTGTCACTTACCAAAACCACCTTGCACTTGCAGTCTGAACACTGCCATCTCTGCCTCTTCAAATTACAGTGCAAAACCCCCAGCCTCTTAATAACATCTCGTTATTAGCATCTTACTAGCATTCTCAACCAGATGCCAGAGGCATACCCCTGGGTTTTTATTTTCCAGCCACCCTGCCAAAACAGGCCTTACCCTTATGAAGAGGGGGCATGGGAAGAGCAACTCTGGGCTCCACAGAGCCATGGCAGCATCTCCAGGTCAGGCTGGGCAGGGAGCATTTTTCTTCCTTGACACAATCCAAGATCACTTCTCAGTATAGCAACAAGTGAGACAGATGTGGAAACAGCCTTTCTCAATGGGCTGTAAAATCCAGCCCTGGCTGTTTGAGGTGCTGCTAGGAGGTCTCAAGGGTGGTGGGGTCAGGGGGTTTGGGGAGAGCTGCTGGGGGCAGCCAGGTACTGCTGGCAAGGACAGACTGTCTCGCTGTGCCAGCAGGCTGTGGCCACCCTTCGTGCTCTTTGCAAAGGCTGTGAGATGATGCTCAACAGCTGGGTGGTTCTTGGCATTTTCTAGAAAAGCAGCAATCTTAGCTCCAGAATTGCTTCTCAGCACCAGCATTTGCTCACTTCCAAAATTCATGACTTCTTCTGTGCTGTTAAGAGATCTGGTATCACAGATTAATTTGCCTGAACAAAGTCTGCCTTAGTGCTGCTAAGTCACAAGACTTGCCACGTCCCATACCAGAGATGGCTGGCTTTGGGCTGCTTGTTTGTTTTACTGCTCCTCGATGATCCTTGTATGTATGCAAACCAACATTTCCAAAAACGGATGTCCCTAGTGCTGCTCCTAGATCAGGACCAGGTTTTCAAAAACACTGAACAACCAACAGTCCCCATTGAAAATATTCATTAACAAATATCTTAGCTGCAGTCACTAAACGAGTTTGGATCCTTCAAGATGGAAAATATTCTATAAATAGCAATTATGCCGCGATTGTCCCATCCACAAGACTGCAATTTTGTTGTAATAATATCGTTACTATAAACAGGGGATTACCAGTTGTGACCTTCTGAGGTGATCTTCCCTTTTCCCAAAATGCCATGAGCTAATAAACCACACAATCTCAGCCTCATTTTCCTACCTCTAATGTATGCAAATGTAGCCAAGGAGTTGCTAACAATAATTCCATCTTTCTTTGGAAGTCTTGATTCCTTTGGATCAAGGTCGACAGCTGTGACACGAGAAGGTAAAGCAAATTCAATCATATCATAGATGATGAAGCTACTAAACTGATATTTACCCAATAACTTTTAAACTAACAAGGCCACCTAAAACAGAGGCAGGCCAGCACTGTGTCATAGGAACCTTGCAGAACATTAGCCCAAAAGATGGTTGACATATAAAATAAATATTGAAATAAAGTATAAATAACGAAGTATTGAAAATACGGAATATCTAGAAAATGGAAAATTCATTTAAAAGAATCTATTACTAAATGAAACTCATTGTCTACTCCCATTGAGGTTTCTGAAACAGTTTTACTTCATTAAACTTCACAGCTCTCAAAAGGACTTCCCGGCCCAGTCACTGCAGTACACTCCCGTTACTGATCACAGCAAATAGGCACTAGCCACATCATTAATGTTGTTGCCTTTAAGAAGAGCACGTGTTGGTGTAACTCCTGAAAGTTAGACCCCGCCCTGAAACAACCGCAATTTCACTTTTACTTTTCCGACAGTTCAAAGTTAATAGACAACATGCTGGTTACGGGTAGGTCTGGGCAGGCCACTTGTTTCGTAGCGTTGCTGTGACAGCAGGACAGTGCTTGCACCAGAACTGTCCTGCTCCCAGCCCATCACGCTGCCCTCTGGGGGGAAGGGCAGCTGTTTCAGCACGGTTTCCGTTACCTCGTCCCACCTCCCTCAGACCCAGCTCTGCAGTGGGAAAACGTCCTATTTCAATCAAAAGACAGCAGCAAACCGTATGTTTTTTGATGGCACGTACCATCATTCTGTTTGACGGAAGACTTGCTATCAGTGACCACGGGGTTGACAGCCGTGAGGATAAATTTAGGAACTGAAAAGATGAAAGAAAATACACTGTTAGTTTTAGGAACCAGACCCTCAGTTAGTTACCAATCCCACTGCTAACTCTGAGTTTATTAACTGGGTTTCTGACGGTGGCATCAAAGGGATCGGAGGGGGTGGCTGTGTCCAGAGCCAGCGCGGGCAGGCGCCAGCCCTGCCAGAGTGCAAGCCCAGCCCCGACACTGCAGCCAGCCTGAGCCTCCTCGGCGGCCCAGAGATGCTCCATCACGCCCAAAGGCCGGGAACGACTGCAGAGGTGGTGCATGGTGCTTATCCTCGCTGTACCAGCCCCGGCCAGAGCGCTGCCGCTGCCTGCTGTGTCGCCTTGACTTTTAGGAACCAAGTCATACTCTAACCCTGATGGCTGGCAAATGCCTCAGGAGAGGCTGTGCCCGGTTATACGCCCTCCTCCTGCCACCACCACCCACAGACCTGGCGCACCGCGAAGCACGGCACCAGGATGCTGTGGCATAGGGCAGTGGCAGAGAGCACGCTGCTCACAGGGTAGCACTGGGAGGGAGGAAAAGGAGGTGGGAAAGGAAATAAAGTAACTGGGAAGAAGACCGAAAACGATTTGTTTATTCCTATTCAACACCACTTATTTTGAGTCTCTGTAGCAACTTGAAGGACTACATATCTACGTTTTTCATTAAAGTTTATTAGTGTCCAGAAGAGAGCAACCAAGATGGTGAAAGGTCTCAAGGTCAAGACTTACGAGGAGTGACTGAGGTCATCCGGTTTGTTCAACTTGGAAAAGAAAAGGCTGAGGGGTGACCTCATCACAGCCTCCAACTTCCTCAAGGAGGGCAGCAGAAGGGAAGGTGCTGATCTCCTCTCTCTGGTGACCAACAACAGGACGTGAGGAAATGCAATGAAGCTGCACCAGGGGAAGTTCAGCTTGGACCTTAGGGAAAGGTTCTCCACTGAGAGGGTGGTCGGTCACTGGAATGGGCTCCCCAGGGAAGTAGTCATGGCATGAAGCTTGTCAAGAGTTCAAGGAGCATCTGGACAATGCTCTTAGTCACATGGTGTAATTTTAAGTAGTCCTGCAAAGAGCAGGGAGTTGACTCAAGATCCTTATGGATTTTTTCCAATTTGAGATATTCTGTGATTCTGTGAAGGTGGGGTGAGCAGGGAAGGGAGATAAGGGCAAGTGTGGCAGGAAGAGCAAGCCTGAGGGATGGGACACACAGGCAGAGACCCAGTGATTTTCACCTAAAGAACAGTGAAACACCAAAGGAGACAGGCAATACTGCAATTTCTTGCTAGGGACTAGTAAGGGCAGCTCTGGACCTGTGACTGGAGTCACACACCAGCCTGTACGGAGCTCCAGGAACATCAATGCAGCTGCAAACAGTATGGGGACCTGCCCCTTGTTTTCCGACCCCTTGTTTTCCACCCCACAAGGGGTGTGCCAACCAGTGGATAGGAGACAATATTGGCCCGTACATACAGGATTAACTGGGCTACAGTCAGATGCTAAACTGCATCTAGATGCTGGGTTTGGATGAGTGTAATTCACTGTAAGTCTCAGAGAAACATTTAAAGTCTTGCGTGATATCCTCTGCAAAGCCTCTGAGATAAATGGTCACCAAGAAGGAAGGTGCACAGACTAGGAAGAGATGCGCTGGGTGGGAGTGGGCTGCATCCTTCACATTTCATTAATTTTTTTCCCTTGATACATTTTCCCACCCTTCTTAAAATAATTAAAAGAGCTAAAAGCAGATGCATCATGCAGACATTGAGAGTTCACATATTCTGTGTTAGATGAATGAGCCCTTCAGATACCCAGATCTTGGCACCTGTTCCCTGTACTATGTGAAGGCAGATTGACTGATTTTCAGACTGATGTGAAGCAGGGAAAAAAAGGAAGAAATTTCAAGTATGAAGCTCACCTCTATCCCACACAGAAACATATGCCAATAAATAGTGCTCAGGAAAGTTAAACGGAACAGAGGAGAATGAGGTTTGCAGCTTAGCATAGTTTTCATCTGAAAAATAATTAATAATAACACTTCTTCCTGAGCAGAACTTTTCTTTATGTGTGGGCTCAAAGTCATAGCTGTTTCCTTTCCTGATGAAGGAATTTTTTGGGGACTTTTAACTTCTGTTTGCAATAGAAGGCCAAGAGAGATAGGGGACAATGAGCTCATTTCTATTTTGGCTTGCACCTCATTGTAATTCTTAACAGTTTGCCAGCAGCAAAATATTTTTGCTGGTGCATGAGGCAGACAGTGAGCAGGTTGGTTTGTTCTCAGGCTGCACTCTGAATTTGCAGACCTGGCTGGTATGAACAATGTGCATGTGTTATGAACAACATCCTGGGAGGACGTACTGTCCCTGGCACCTTTGCATGACCTGAAGCTCCTGTCACATGGCCTGGTGTCCAGGTCAGGGTTCCTTCACTTGTGCCGATGTTGCTTCTGCTCCCCTCTCAGGGGGGACTTCCCAGAGCTTTGCTTGCTACAGGACTGAATCCTTTCCCCATGGCTTCCCATAGGGTTTGAACAGCTGTTTAATATGCTATTCAAATACCTGTTGTAGGAGGATGCTTAATTCAAAATGTCATGGACAAAAAAAAAGCTCCTGACTGCTTGCATCATTAGTTTTCATTATGACTTCATTTCAAACACAAGGACTTTAGCCAGGATAGCCTGCATCAGGTCGATGAACAGCATAACTGGTACTAGCATGAGCATTTTTTATCAAGATAGTCACATCTATACCACAACTTGTGCCAGCACTGCTTTGTCAAGTAGGGTGGGAGTCAGTCACCTACCACAAGTTGCCCAAGGCAGCCCACAGACAGCCTCTGAATGGCATCCAGGGAGTGCAGATACAATGAGGGGGATCAGGAGCTGTGTTTCCTGAGAGAGGTTCCTGAAGTCCAGCCTCTGTGACAGCCAGGAGGTGTCACCTTGTGCAGACACGAGATGATGCGGAGCAGGTAATCGGGGGCACTGAGACCACAAGAAACCAGCACCCCCAGGCTCCTGCTTAAGTTTTTTACTAGCAGGAATTAACTGAAAAAATAAAAATGCAGCCAGACACACTAGCCCTAAATGGTTGCTGACCACTGAGGTGGGGACTATGATTTTTTTCACATTCCTGACCATGATGGAAATACTTTCAAGTATGGCATAGTCCTCAGAGAACGTGGTCTGCTCTGTCGTGCCCCTGTCATTTCAGGGGGAGGTCTGTTTACCTGTCTTGGGAAGCATCAGGTTAGCAGGGATCTTCTAGTGAGGGGAAAGAATGTAAAATACTGTTTTGGAATATGCTCAAATTCTTCCCCATGTTCACTAGATGATTGTAAAATAATTGGACCTGCAAATCATTGGCTAATGCTTCAGATTGCACAGCTTGGTGGGATTTGGCAGAAGAAAACAGTCTTCAAAATGTGCCAGCAGCACACAAGAACACTATTTATTACCCACGTGTTTTTGCAAAATGACTTCAGTAAGTAACACAATGCAAAACCTCACTGTAAACAAACTTATGCTGGTTTTCTAGTACATAGATGTGCAATAAAGTACAATCTGTTGTAATTATCCTTACTCTAATTAAAGAGAATTCCATTAACTCATTCATGAAGTTACTACAGCATGAAGGCAACTCCACAATAATATAACATAGTGCAAAGGCAGATCTCCAGCTCTCTTCAACAACATAAAGCTGAATTACTGCAATGCCTCCCACCTGACAACTAACTCACGGGAACACTGGAAAAGAAAATCTCTCATGCCAGCAAGGAAGCAGCCGGGGCTCATTTTCCTCTGATCTTCAGGTACACGGTGATCTGGTAATCAATCCTACACTGCTGTTCGCAAAAGCACGTCTCAGATAACCTGTGCCCTTTGACCACTACACTAGAGATGCAGCGAAAGGACTCTGTGATATGTCCCCATGGAGCTACTGCTGTGACTCCCTGCAGAGCAGAAAGAGCCAGAAAGGAGCAGGGCTGGCAGCTTTCCAAGCAGTGCACAGTAAGCAGAGCGGTAACTTGGTGAAAAAGCTTTTACGCATCCTCTGGTTGAAGCAGAGACGTGTGAGAGACGATCACCCCTGACCCTCATACTTCCACCCCACAGCTAGCCAGCAGCAGCAAGCAGAGCATGAGGAAATATGTTCAAGGCTTAAGAAATGCACAGCCATTCCTAAAAATGTGCAATACCACAATAAGGCACCACACTGAAGTCCTGCAACCACTTTTCTCTCACCTTCATTGATATTCCACTTTGCTGCCCCATGACCTTTGCTTTTGAGAAAAAGAATTGTAGGGAATTCTGCTTTCCCCTGATGTAAATGTATTAGTCTATGGTAAAGAATATGGAAAACTCTTCCCTCTTGCCTGAGGAACAGGCTGAAGTAGGCTTCAGTCCTGCAAAGGATGTATAACCGCAGACCTTTACTTTTAGTGAGACTTTGCCCATGAGGAAGGAAATCCTTCTGTAAGGCCGAAGGCTGTAGGTATGCTCATGTGAATCAGATTTCAGGACTGGGCTTGTACACAGTGCTTCAATTATGCTGGACTGCTTTACCTGCACTGACGGCAGGCAATGCCAGGTTATTTTTCCTAGCTCTGCTGCAGGTGAATTCTGTAGAACAGATTCCTATTATGACAGTATTTCTCAAAATACTAAACCACATACTTGAAATTGTATTGTCAATTGCATTTTATAGAAAAAAAACCAACCTTAATGCCTGAGTTAACATTAGGTGCAGCTCTGCCCATGGGATTGTTCACATATTCTGGTTGTTCTTGTATTCCTATGTTAAAAGGACGGGGAGATTTAGGAAGCCTCTGTGTTCATGCATGTGTGTATCTCCCCATGTGTGCACCATTTGGCATTGTTTTTCTGTACAAGCAGAATGAGGTCTTTAAAGCGATCGTGCATTTGGTCTTACCACATGTATAGCTGACGTTAAGGTATTTTGTCACTCCAGGTAGGCACGGACTTCCAAAATCCTGGCTAGTGACAATGATCTTGCATCTCTGTTTCCCGTAACACCTTTTTGATAAAACTTCTAGCGCCGTGTAAGACAAACAGTCTGAAAGAAAAATACAATAAATAAACAACACCGGTGTTATCAGAAATGATAGCTGCTATATGCATGACTAGAGATACAAATTTGCTATTGATTTCAATTATATTTGCCTAAGCAGGATTTCAGAATTAAATATCGAGACTTGTCAATGCAAGGAAGTCAGCTGCAATGAAAATATGAACTTGCAGCAAGCTACCTCGTGCTCTTTCAGGTGCATACTAAGGTTGCAGTTAAAATTCATGTCAAGCTCTGAACAGGTACCCAGTATAAGACCTCTATGTTCCCTTCAGGATCACTTGGAAAAAAATAAGCACATCCCAATAGCTGTCCATTTATTCCATCTCAAGATGAGTGTGCAAATGAAGGGAGATTCAGTGCTGTTTGCAGGTCCCTGGGCTATCGAGATGGATGATTTGACTGGATGCCTAATTTCAGTTCAAGCCAGGTGAGAGCAATTTGTGTGTGATGCAATAGCTAGGGCTACAGTGAAGTTTGGTGTAGCTTTTGATTTCTTATGCCTGTCACTGGTAGGAGCCATTCTGCCGTGGCAAAGAGGTCAAAATGGGCTCAATATTTAATCAGGAAAACATCTGGCTGCTTCTTCCCATACCAAATTTCAGGCTGCTCTAGTAAGGCCACCACTACAAGTCAAGTTTGCATGCTTAAAGCAACCTCAACAGCATCTACGCTGCACTGTCCTTCACGCCCTAATTACAAGAAGCAACCCACATCATTTTCAGAGCAGCCTAACCCACCCCCGACTTTACACAGGTGAAGAGAGTCCACATTGCTGAACCTCTCTCTCCCTGTGGACTGAGCAGAACAAGAAGAATGCACCACGTGTGAAAACTTGCCTTGCTAATATCTACACTTTGATTTGGGATTTCTTTGTTCAAGACTTAGGCCTTCTACCACACTTACTAAAACAATAAAACTTGATTAGCATGATTTTACTCTGAAGCTGAAATTACTTGAGTGGGAAAGTGTATGAGTCAAACTTTCAAAGATCTGCTTTAAAAAAAGGAAGAATAGATGTGATTAAATTCCCAGTATCCACATGTGCTAAACTCCAAACCACAAAGCAAAAACACCCCTTAGTTTTGGTTTCTAAACAGAAACTATGCAGAAATGACAAGTCTGGAGTAATACTTTACTAAAGCTGTCTGCTTCCAGTCAGCGTTACCTCATGCATTTTAGGACCTTCTGTGTATGATTGGTATTTCTTACTCTAGTCTCCCAAGGCAGGGACACTCCAGAGCTCTAAAAACATACCTCTCTAGGCATTAAAACAGTCCTCCTTCCTGTAATAAAGACATCTTGTCACCTTCCAACTGCTGAGGCTCATTTGTGCCCCTTAAGCGGAAGGAGAGACAGTGCTTGCGAAGACTCCAAAGGTTCCCCAAATCGGTCTTGTTTGAAAAGAAAGAGGAGGTTTGAGACTGGAGTTCTTGACAAGGAAGACTGCCATTTAGTATATGAAAACGGAGCAGATCTGTGATTTTTAGAGTTAAACCCCTGACAGCAGCACTACATAAGTCATATACTTGAGTGAAGCTCATCGGGAGGTATTGGGCTGACCTGTTTGCCAAAGGGCTTGCAGGTTACCTTTGGACATGGATTTTTGGGAGAGCAACTCTTCCTCATGCCTGTGTTTTCAGAGACCTAAAGTGGTGTTTTCAGAGACCTAAAGTCCTCATGCCTGTGTGTCTTGGGAGACTGCTGGGCAGGCAGAGAAGGCTGACCTAAAACATTGGGTAGTTCTGATTAAGTAATTCAGATGTTTCTCTCCCTGGTGATTTCAGATGAGTAAAGATATATTTGGGTGGACATTTTAGTCAGCCAAGTAGCTTATTTTGGCAAGTACAAAAAGCCCTGAAGAATCATCAGGACGAATTACCAGATGATTCATAAATGAATGGACTGGGAGCACAACAACGATCCAGCAACTGAATTATGTTTCTACAAAATTTCAGCTGTTGTGCTGATGTTTTCTACAAATTCAGTGATATGGTGAGTACATGTTTCATTTTGCCTTTGGTAAATGTTTGTTCCTGTTTCTGTAGAAGTTAATAGTTCTTTATCATCTATATTCATGTTGGATTTGGCTCCTCTACCTGAGGAATCAGTCGTCATATGCCTACAGGCTCTTGGCAGGCGAGTTTTTGGAGAACTTCCCAAAGCTTGCCTGGTGTCACAGGTGAGTAAATGCAAACCAAGGCTGGCTTGCTTCTGCAGGACACCACAGATGTTAACTGGAAAGGCCTATAACAAAAACCCCCTATTTAACAGCTTCCTGTGGTCTAACAACATTTTGGCTTTTAGTGATTCAGTCAAAAAATGTTCAGTTTTTTTCTCTCTGGATTATATGTGTCCTTGCTATCTCCCCACTAGCTCTTCCAGCAGCTACAATGCCAGCTGAGCAATGATTTCAGCTTGGAAGAATTCTGTGTATTTTGTACCGAAGGCCACTTTTTCAATGTCTGCAACTTCATCTGTACAATCTCCCACAAGCAGACATTACAGAAGTGTGTCTACACTGAAGTCAGAGGAATCTGTGTGTGCTCAGGGGATGCTGAAGCTAGTTTCATCCAGACTTGCTTGGGGTCTAACAGCAATCCAGCTACAGCAATGCAGAGCTGGCGCTAGGAATAACTCATCCTCCTTCTGGTCCTTATGGTACCTTACTGCAGTACCTGAACGAGGAGAGGATTCAGTCAGTGCCGCGTTTTGAGTAAATGAGTGAATGGTCCCACTGAACGGTCCCAAAGAAATCACCGATCAGGAGATGAACATAAATATGCAATATGCCTTCTTTCTGATTGTCTAAGTAATGTCTGAGCTACACACATGTTCCTGGGGCTTGCTAAATTGGTACCATACGTTTAACATCAACTGCCTTTTGAAAGGCACGTTCCCAGCATGCTAGAAGGCTGGTGGCATCCAGCAGAAAAGGCAGCAATGTGTGACTGGGAAAACACTCATTCTTCATGCCTTTCTCCCAAAGTTGCCTGTTACACACCAAGACTCTCGGTGGATCTTTTGAAACAGACACTTATATGGATGGCATGGAGATACGGGTGTCAAGAAGAGGTTCTTAATGCAGTAATAAACTATCAAATCTGACTGCAACTATTTAACAGTTAGGAGTAGAGAGCCTTGTTTCTGGAGGAAAGGCTTTCAGCTGCCTGATTAGCTTTGTTTAGGAAAGTTTTGGCATGCAAATGATATGCCATAAATCATGCAGGCTTTAATGAGAAGCAATTTGTCTTCTGGTTTCTTAAAGCTTCTCTCAATTCAGACAAGAGGAGCTTTCCCTCCCTTTCTTTCCACCCTGCCACCCAAGACCTGCAGGTGATGGAGCAGCCAGAGCCGTCCTGAGCATCTTGTGCCAAGCTCTGGCAATAGCATCCTGTCACATCCTCTCCAAACGTTACTAATTGCCGTCTTCTCCCACATCACTATGCACAGGGTGAGCCTCAAGAATGTGGTGGGTAAGGGGATGTGTCTCAAATGTAGATCCGCATGACATGAAAAGTAACGTGCTGGTGAAGGACCAGGGCACCCAAAAAAGAAACCCCTTCACAATTTGTCACTCCAATACCAGAGCCCAGTTGCTTCTTGCTTTCATCCCAAACTGCTGGCTTACACTGCTTTACGCTTTCTGGGCTGTGCCTCCCTGCAAAAGAATAAGGAGCTTGCTTTTAAAATCAACTGAAAGCAAAGATTTCACACTACCAAATCGGGATGGCTTGTGCTTTGTGGAGCCCATATTATCAGCTCCGGGGATAAGAACTGACAAGGGGAAACTATGGCATTCTGAGCAAGCTAAGGCTGCAGATTCCTAAACAAAGTTACCATAATAGCATGGTAATTTATGCAAGAGCATGGCACACAGGGTCCTGCCTATGCATCAGAAAAGGGTCATTTGAACCGCTGATTCTAGCAAAAACACACAATATGATCAGCAGGACTTACTGAAAGCGTTGCTGATACCTTTATATTCCGGGTCCAAGTATTGTCAGTAAACAAGGCAGTATGATACACTAAAAATACTACTCACTGCTAGCACAAGCCATTCCTTGGAAGTGAAGACAGCACCCAGGCTTTCTGAAAAGCTGCACCCTCTCTCTCCCTCTGCAGTGCTTGTTGCGATGCCCTTGTAAGCCTGCATGAGATTAGCCCATTGCTTGGTTTTATTTACTAGCGTCTCTTGAGTTCAGAATTCAGTTTGTATGTATTTTGGACAAAAAAAACCCAAACCAAAACAACCTGGTCCTTCTCTCCTTCTTGCACATGCATATGCACAGAGCAGGGGATTCATCTGCCAGCACAAATACAGAGGGCAAGAGACAAGTGGAACCCCATGCTGGCTGGCAGCAGCAGGAACCAGATTCCCTCTGCTTGAATGCTCATTGCTTTGTTTTGCACCATTTAGGTACACATGTACCTGCATGTACACAAGCAGGACAGGAGTTCTTAGGCTTATTTTTTAGACTTGAGTACCAACGGTACTTTTCCAAACAGTCCAAAAATCTAAGCTAGAAAAAATTATACACCAGAAACCCCCTGTATTCCTAGTAAAGAAAACATTAATGGATGAAGTGATGTGTGTCTGAGTATGGTTGAAGCAAACTTCAAACATCTGCTCAGCCAAATGTGACTTTCCCTGTTCATCTCAACAGAAAGTTAACTGGACTCTAAAAACGGTGGCTGCTCGCTTCTTCCCTTCAAACATTTGCTTCTCATCCTGCCACTGCTTTAAACACCTTCTCTTTTTAGGGAGCTTTGTCTTGACAAGATTTGTTGGGGCAGAGGTTGCAATAGCTCTTACTGGCACTTTTTGGGGCCCAAAACACCTGCTAAGCTTCGCAGTTTTCTCAGGCTGACATGGACAAGGAACTTTTCCTATCATATCTGCAACCAGAGGCAGTTGACTCTGAGTTGACACAGAGTTGACTCTGCAGTTTTGCAGTGGAAGCAAAATCCAACAATTTTATCCTTACTTTTGTACCCATAAAATTCAGTTGACTGTTGTCTCCCACACCCAAAGTCGCAAGGCACTAGTGGCAGAAGCTGCAAAGGGAGACATGAACCTACCTCACAAGCTTGAGCCCTGGTCCTGCTACAGAACACTGCCGCTGCATCTGCCCCACTCAAACCATCCCCCTGCCTTCACAGCCGGAGCACATTTGCTCTTTCATGGTGTCCCTGTATGAGGTCCTATCCTGTGTTAATAAAATAACTGTTCTGCAGCCTCAAGTTTCTTCCATTCAGGAGCCTGCCACTTGCACAACTGCCTACAGGGCCTGTGTTTGACCCAGTTACCTAGTAAATATATGCTAAACAGATGATGCTCAGGAATGGAAGGGCATACCCAGGCCTTCAAACAGTGACACCTGCAGTGTAGAAAGGACTTAATCACCTTCTCTGTAGAAGCTCAGAGCTACAAGCTCTTTCTTCTTCCCACAGCAGAAGATTGGGCTCAAGTGTTCCTGGTATTGACTAAGTGGTCCTTGAAGTGTCTGTGCTTCAATATCCAGCATTTCCTAAATTTTGGCCAACATACATGGTTAGTGTTTTATGGCACCTAGAAGTCTATAGCTAGCATGAACCTAATAACTTGAGTGTGTAAGCATTTCCAGATCTACCTATAGCCACCTGTACCTTTACATCACTTACATCTGCTCTCAAGAGACTTACACACAGGACTGGCTCACACTATGAGTATAATACATCTCTTAGTAAGAGAAAGCAACCAAAAGCTTTTCAGTCACTCTCAGTGAGTAATAGATGTAAGACCTCTGAATTATCCACAATATTGATTAAAAAAAAAAGAAAAGGAATCACAGTAGCACAAAATGCTGTTACACAACAAAATCATGACGCCTTGTTGGGCTGGAGGGAACCTAAAGGATTTTGGAAATCTATGTGCTTTGCTAACATCCTTTCTTCTTAGCTGAATGCCATTCCACTGGGAGGAGATTAGGACAAAACCCAGCCCCAGGGTATGTCATGCCTGGTGCAAACTGTGATGAGAGTGCCTGAATTCTCCACTTCTCTCAGCCTCCCAAAAGTGGGAACAGGTGAAAGAGAGGGCTATGCTGAAAAGGACCCTACCTTCCAGCAATGAAGACATGCAATTCAGGGCTCTGCTGGTCATTAGTGCTCAGGGGAATGCACATCTGGCCAGCCAGTGCATATCCAGGTGAAATTTCTGGGAAGGACATTTTAGTGTTCTAGCTTGCAAGTTGCAGCTAGACGCAACCCACTACCAAGCCTTCTTTCAAGTACTTTCATGTATTAACAAGAGTAATTTACTACCTGAGAAGTGTTTGCTGACCTGAATCTTCCTTGTACTCTCTATGGTAACCTGTTTGGGCAGTAAGTTTTCCTCTTTCCTCACACACATGTTAGTACAAATATAGAGAATATGCCAGAATAGGCAACAACTGAAACAGCAACAAACTGCTACGGTTTCCTGCTTTGGTGCTGGGCACAACAGATTCCTCTAAGCAGAACCATCTGCTACAAAACCGTACCCAAAAAAAGTTTTAGTTTTCTTGGGATGTTTTTGATAATCTTAGTAAAACAGGGAGGTTACCTTCTGTAAATTCTGTACAATCCTAACAGTGCCAGTCATTTGAACAGCTGCAGAAGCAGGACACTGCTTGGAGTTTTTTTATTTTCCTGCAATGATCCAGAGATCTTATAATGGAAATAATTCCCTGTGCTTCAATTAACTCTGTCACTTATGGTAGGAGCTTACTTTGCAGAAGAAACTTTTCCTGAAGGCAAAATATCCTAAAATGCCTGGAGACAAGATTTTACACACTGTTCCTTGAAGTGGGCAACGGTGACCACTCATTGGAATGAACAGCCCTCACGACAAGTCAGTGAACAAGACCTGAGACATGTAAAAATGCTATATTTCACTTGGAAGCTGAAAGTGATAAAAAGCAGGAAACATGTTTTATAGCTATCTTACATGGAAGTTTCACATTCTTTGACAAATCCTCCCACTCCCCCAAGCTGCAATGAGCAAGATGAGTTGTTCTAAATGCAGCTTTTTGTTTCTGCTCATTTTTAAGAAAAGCAAGAAACATTCTGAAATGAAAGGTGCAAGTCACACATATAATTAGGTATCAGTCTTGGGACTGAAGTAGTGCTGTATAGCTATGGTACACATTAGAGAGCTTCTTGTACTCAGTAGTTCAAATCTTTACCCTGACTCCAATCTTCTCTATCTGAATCAGAACAAGGACTTGAATGTATGTTTCCTCATAACCCATCCTGTGTGGGCTTTTCAGTTAGCTTTGTCTCGTGCTAAAGCCGTTCCATTGCCTAGGATAAGCAAGACTTAACCCGACCAGAGGACAACTCTACTGTAAAGGCTTTATCTAGCAGGCATGACACCATGATGCCACTGCTCTTCTTCCACCTTTGTATGGAAAATGGCACCTAACTTACATTATTAAACTGGCTCAGAAAACTAGTTCCAAGAGGAGGCAGTCATGCTAAACGTTGAGCTGAGCCTCAGGATCCTACAAGTGCTCCAAGGCCACACAGATATCACAGATACCAGAGATGGATTTATATATTCTATTTCCTGTACAGGGAAGAGACTTTATGCTAAGGAAATATTACATCTTCCTGTGTCCCCTTTGAAGCAAAGCTCTGAAAATCTGCCAGCTGATTTCATAAGACTCTTCACAGAAAAGTGATAGTTAGGAATACATCTGTCTCAGTTCAAAGCTGCTGTTTCTCATTAATTGCTTATCAGCTATATTACATGTAACATGATGTCACCAAGCTCCAGAGAAGTATCTAATTAATTCAACACCCAGTACTCCTAGCAGGACCATATGAAGTACGGATAGATGCAAAACTCTTGAGCTCAACAGAGGATTCCTATACTTGTCATTAGGACCTACAGATGACTTCTCTTCTGCACGGTACAAAAAACCACCTCACAGTTTCCCTGTGATGCAGTGAAAGAAACAGAAAGGCTTAAGCACTGCCTTTAGGCTGAGATGCGCAAACATGGGTAGAAACCACAATGGATGTGTGCTGAAGCAGATTTAGCTTTTGGTGCAAACATATACAAGTATGTGTGCTCTCAATTCAGGAATGAAGAGCAGTGGAACTAAGTTTTCCAAATTGTCTCAAATCGTTAAAATCACATTGACATTCAAATTACCATTGCTCCCTGACAGAAAGGTACACAGACATTTAAAAAGTCTAACCATGCACCCACTCACATCTGTGTGTGCCTAAATAACCACATGAATAAGATTTAAGCTTGAGATGCACAGATCTGGAGTCAATTGGATTTGGCTCCTAAATGCTAAGTCTTTTGTGGTAACTGAACGTGTACTCCCAAGCCACATAGACGCTTTTGAAAATTATACTCACTGCAGAGGGTTACTTGTACCAGGCAGGAAGAGGCCAAGCACTTTAATAAAGTAACAGGAAATCTATACAAGGATCTGCCTTCTGTAGATCTACCTTGTGCTTGTCTCAGGTTTTATGCTCTCTCCTATTACCACAGTTTTAGGTTGCTTTATAGAAAACAAAACCCACACCAGACAGGGTGTTGCTCCAGAGGTGCTGGTGTGCAGAGGCCACAGCAGAGAGTTTGATACTGTTGCAAATTCTTTTTCTATTTATACTGGGAAACTTCATCCAGTTGGGTTTGCAGTATTCTAATCTATGAACTGTAAGTGCTGACATTAGAGACAAGTGAGTGATCTCCAGGGGTGAATGAAGTGCAAGAAGTATGATGGCAGCTCTTCTCAATCAACTTAGCTATCCCTGCTCTGCCTTGTGTCATACACTACCACCACCCTCATGAAGGGTATATAGCTCTATCAGAAACCCATTAAAATGTTTCCTCCTTAGAACAGAGAGGCAGAAATATGCTAAAATGTTTCCTCCACAGAACAGATAGGCACAAGTCTGTGTGAAGGACCACACAAGATAGCCAGTGCGAAACATACACCTGGCAATTTAAAACAGATTCTTGTCTAAGAACAGATTATGATTTTCAGCCAAGACATTTTCAATAAATTCTCTATCACTAAATAGAAACATTGGCTTGCAGACAAATGGCTTTTAAGGCTAGTTATTGATCTCTTCCTGATGTTCAGAGATGTTTCTCATAGATTACACTTGTAGCATGTTTCTTAGTAAAGTTCAGCCTTTGCAGGGGGCTGGCACATCAGCTCTAGAAGTCCTTCCCTGTGTGGTACTGAGGGACTTGAACAGCACACATATCTTGTGCTGGCCTTCTCCATGGCCTGAAAATTTACCTTCATACCTTCGGTGTCACCCACTGAACACATTATTCACACAAGCATCAAGCACCCTCACAACCACATACTACTATAATTTTAGCGATTTAGTGATAAAATGTGAGTCGTAAGTCATTAATCATACACCAGCTGAGTCTGTAACAGTGAAGTCAATGACTGGTTATCGATGTAGACCATAAAACTACTTACAATGTTTTGGGTTCTTTTTCCTATTCAAAAAGGAATGATCTGTGCCTGAAAGCATTCACAGTCTGACAAAAGGAATATTAATCTTATAGAAAAATTAATATATTGTTTATATATTAATTAATTTTATATATATATATATATATATACATGGATGCACCTGTACTAGTAAATCAGCAGTGAGAGGGCATGTTTCTGGCACTGCAGTGCAGTGCTCCACTCATATGTGTGGTCCCTGCACCCATCTGGCATGGGCCAACAGCATCCTCTCAGCAACTCCCCATCACAGCTGAGGAGCTAGCACAGGCCAGGGAGCAGCCACAAGAAGCGATTTGCATGCAGTCATCCTGCTTTGGAGGGTGAGTTTAGTGCTGCACACATAGGATGTTCCTGCCTTCTGGACTTGGTGCCTGAGAGAAGTCCCAGGCATGTTTAATTTTCTAGTATACTACCTCAGTCTTGGAGTCTGGTCATACAACAGCATGTAAAACAATGGATCCTGACCTATGGACCCTATCCTTACAGCCTGCATTTAAGGCAAGGAAGAGCTCGCAGAAAACAGGGGCAAGAGAAGAAGGTAACAGTAAAACAAAGTGTCGTGGCACTCGGGTTGCCTAATCCTTGTCAGAAGTTGGAAAAAGAAGAGAGGCACACAGCTGACATTTAGTACACATCGCCTAAGTTCAAGACAGCCAACAGAAATGGTTTTTTATGTTAAGCATACTAAGGACTGATGAACTGTATGAAAGTTTATTACTTTGCTGCATTTCTTACTCTACATTTCTCCCTCATACTGGGCAATTTATTTAAGTTTTAGAAATAAACTTTCCTCTATTTCAAGCACTGGTGCTTTCAAAATGCCATTGCTCTTGCACCTGATGTTTTCTCCCCATTTACTTCCCGCCGACCCTGTGCACCTGCTTGGAGAAGGTCTATCAACAGCGTAAAAACATACCAAAGGGAGGGACGCGCTCCACTTCTGTTGAGCAGATGTTCTCCTCATGTGCCCATCTGCCATAGGTGGCAGAGTAGATGATAAGGAACTTGGACTCCTGACAGTGGAGTTTCAGTTCCTGGTTTTCACATGCTGATTTGGTTTTGTATTCAGCTAAAATAAAAACAAATAACAATATGGTAGCATGAGGCAATTTACTCTACTGGACTGTTAACAGCAAATAGCAGCATGATAACAGCTTTTCTGCAAGTCCTGTTGCAAGTGACATGTGGCACTGTTACAACCAGAGACAAAGCAAATAGCAAAGTGGAGTGTTTCCTCCAGCTGAATTGCTTCCATATGACTATCTAAAGCCTCCAGCTCCTTTTTGAAAGGAATCAAAAAGTTAACTTTTGCCAATCTCCTCTCCCACTGGAACAGCCTCCCCCCTTCCTGCCTCATTTCCTGGCTTGCTTTCCACCGCTGCTCAGTAGGAGAAGCCTTGTCTTTTCCTTTTGTCTCTCCCAGGACAATGTTCCATTCTACGCCTACTTCAGATGCTCGTCTGAGTGCTGAGAGCCTCTGACCATTCATCAATCATGGGCATGGCTGGCATCACCCAGTGCCACTGCATACACCGAGTGACTGCTGAAGAATGGGAGGCACAAAGGCATGGGGATGGGCTAAGTATCCTGAGCCAGCCAGTGTTCTCAGCTGTATTTGCATGGCTCCACCAAGGTCAGTGGTTTTCCCTGAGCGTGACTATCTAGCATAGACTCATTTCAAAGTCTTGCTGACAAAGCAATGTGAATCAGGAGCCTGAGAAAAATACACCCTCTCCCTTTCTCATCTGGCACAGGCACACTGGCAGCACTCTCAGCACAGAGGTAGGGAAGCCAGTGAGACCATCCTCCAGACAGCATGGCTTATCCCTCCTAGGGAACTGGCTAAAATCTGCCATCTGGCCAAGGAGGTCCCTTGCTGGCCTAAGCAGCTGCTCTGCTTGCACCATTTGACCGCCCAAGTCTTCCTGGTCTAGGTATGGTGGCAAATTTTTTTACTGCAGATAAAGCCAGGCAGAAGAGTTTATTCTGCTCCAGATTTTGTCCTTTAAAAATGTAAAAACAGGAAAAGGAGGCTCCTGAGCTGAGCAGGAGAAAAGGGAAACCTTATTGTTATGGAGTGGTATCCCTGTGAGTGGAGTGTGAGTGTTGGTGCTAGGGGAACTGGAGAGAGAAAAACTTATCTATTCAATAAAGAAAACATTATTGTTTCACTTAGAACAGATTTTAAAAAAAGGGTTAATGTTCTTGGTAATAGTCCAGTTTCTTCCATTTGAGCTCCTCAGCAGTCACAAGTTTAGGTTTAAAAGGAGTAATTTTAAAAAAACAGTTCACCTGCTGCAGATTGTTACTTCTGCAGAAGCACCTGCCATACAGTACACCCATAAGGATCATGCCAAGAAAACAGAGCCTCTGATCCAAGGGCTGACAACCTAAAGCTGGGCTCTGTGTCTGTACAGCCGTGCTCCATAGTTGCTGGAGGAGCTAAGGAAGTACAGACAACAGAAACAAACCCACAAGTGCTATAAGACAAGGGTAAGAATACAACAGAGACTTCTGCAGAGATACAGCAACAATATTTCTAAACAGATGAAAAACTAAACGATTCAGGCAATTGCTTAAGTGCCCACTTGAAAGCAAGGAGAGTGTAAAATATACTTGAAGTTATGCTCAAGTGATTTCTTGAGTAAGGACGTTTTCCACAGTCAAGCCTAACAATATTGATATCTTACCTATAAATACAAATTTCCTGTCACATGAGATCATGTAATTTGCACTGAAACTGGACTATTCCTCAATTCTGAAGGCAGCCCTTGCTGTTAAATGCAGTTTTGACCAGCTTTTGTAAAATTCTGATCACAGAGAATATTATATATTCACAGTAGCTCATTTCCAGTGGGAATAACAAGTAGCTTTTTGAATGTAACAAACAGGATCCCAATTGACTTTTGATTAGTAAAAAGAAATTTCTACTGACACAAACACAGCTATGATAACAATTCAATCTACTATTAAAAATGCAGTAATTTAAATATGTAAAGAAAAATTTTAACTATTAATAAACCAGATAATTTAAAAATCATTAAATTTTTTTAGAATTTAATTTTAAATTTCTGGTATTTTTTTCTCCTGATGATTGGCCCACTAAATCTCCTTGGGAGTTCTTGTGTCAGTGCTTTGCCAAAGGTAACATCTGCCTACTCCATTCCGTATCTCTGCTCTTGACTTCAATACTCTGCATAAATTGGCCTTCCAGCTTGCTTGCCACCCCTGTTCCTATTCCACCAATTATGTCTATCTTAATGGTCTGATTAAAGACAATCCCTTTTGTGCTTTCTCCTTTAGTTGTGGGATGGTATTTCTGAGTTGGCTGCGGAACCTAACCATAAATCATCACTCAACTATTTTCTTTGGGACCCATTTCAGCCACACTGGGGATTAGCTGCCAAAAAAAGCTGAGCCCCCGGGCTACCAGGGCTTGTTCTCATATACAATAGCAACAAGAAAAACAATTAAAAAAACCAATAAATGAAACTTCATGATGATTGACTTAATCTTTCTTAGACTTTTCTCACATTTACAAAGTGCATTCTCTTTGAGGCAGGATTTGTCCCTTTACATATCAACATCAATTACCTGCATGGAACACAGGTGACTCTACAATGAGATTCTGTAACAAAGTTAGCCATGCATATGTATCTTCCAGCCACTATTCTATAAATAGCAGGTAGTAACAGAGAATCTTTGAAAGCTTTGGTCCCACCTCCTCGAGCATTTTTGCCTATTTCTTATTATAGTATCTTCTTCATCAGTTGGATCCTTAGCCCAAGCATCTGTTTTTGCTGTTCAGCTCTGTCTTTCTAATATGACATTATCATTGCCATCTCTTTAAAAATATTTTCCAAAACATTTTTCCTTTCTAGTCTGATGTCTGACATCTGACTGCCAAACTACACTGCTCATTAAATTGGCAGCAAGCATATTGAGGTTGCGAACACAATGGAGAGCTAAGGTAAAGTAGAAAAAAACAATTTGCTATTAATGTGAGTCTCAAAACTTCACATGGATTTATGCAAAACCTTGTGCAATTGCATTTTAACCAAAACAAACAACAAAACACAAACAAAACCACATTTGCCTGATGTGGATTACTTACTAGGTTTGCATTTAAAGGAGACAAGGAGGAATTTAGTGGTCCCTGGACACAGATCAGGTCCAAAAACCCGACTATTGACAAGGAGTTGGCAGGATCTCAGGTTTTGGCATTCATCCAGTACTTTCTAGAACAACGGGCAAAAAGGATAGGCTTGAAAACAAGGTATGAAGCTAAACAGCAATGAGAACACTTAGTTGTACTTTGTTCTATACAGGAGAGAAATCATTCCTTCACAACTTTTTGGCTATAAACATGTAAGAAACATTTGTATCATTGGATTTAGGCCACATATCTACTGGACTCTGAGTCACGGCCAAGTTTATGGGAACACATTAATCACAGCGATGCCCATGGCAACTTAGGATGTTACCAATCTGCTATTGCTTGTCACTCTTCCCTCTGCCCCTAGCAGGTCTGCCAGATTTCACTGTGTGCCACCACAGCCTCTGTGGTGCTTGGGACTCTGCAGAGCCCAGAGCAAGTGGGAACACGCTCAGCCCCCAGTCTCTTCACTGCTGAGCCTGAGGCTCTCACACATTCCTGATAGCATTTATGGGAGTGCAAGGTCCAGGTGAAGCATGGCAACTCAAAAAGATCTTTTTAACCATTTCATCTTGATCTACTTAAGTTTACCTGATCATGCTCTGTAATATCTTCACTTGAAGTCCTAACTAATGACTTGGCGTGCTGAGTGATACTTAAGCACAACTCTAGCTTTAAACCATATGAAGGACCTTATGTGAGGGGCACTTCTTGCTTGCAGTTACACACATTATCAGATATTTACTTGACTTGCCACTTGAACAAATTTCCGAATTGCTTTGATTGGATAGCAGAGATGTGCCTGTCTATCCTAAGCCTGCTTGTATATTATTTTTTTTAATGCTCTTCTAAGGCTGTATCTACCCCAGTTTTTTTGGCCCAGCAATATACCATGGTTCTTACTGTGCTGTTTCACTACGAGTGGCAACAGAGAAGGACTATAAAAAGGTCAGCAGCATTATATGCACAGGGTCATGTGGGCCCACTCCAAGTCCAGCAAAAGAACCGAGTACTCCTAGTGCTCACATTAGTGTTCCCACTTCATCAGTGGTTTTGGAGCTGTAGTGATAGAAAATAGGAAGACATTGCCCAAGATGAGTCTCAGTCTAGTTTTTAAAATAGTCAGAAGCCAAAGCGCCTAAAAAAAACCAGTTTAAATGCAGCAGTGTACTCAGGAAATTCTTATTCACCTTCAAAGGCTGCTTTAGAGAGGGCTTTCTATCCACCATTTTCAGGTAGTCTGTGGTGTTGTGCCCAGGATTATTGATGTTTAAAATCACAGCAGGCTGCGATAAGGAAGGTGTTGTCCCTAGGTCACCCCACTCTTAACAGGAGTAACTGTAAGATACCATTCTCTGATAGTTTTAGGTACTCCCACAAAATCTATGGGAACTTTTGCCTTGCTTCTCACCAGAAGGGGTCTCAGTCATACCAAGAGGCCAAATCACAAATTCACCACTGTGATAGCAGAAGCTGCATTCTTGTTTCCAGACTGAGAGAGTTGGCAGTGGCTGAATCTCTCCTGTCATCCCTGGAAGCCATCCCTCCCAAGCAGAAATGATACAGATTGGCAGAGCATTGCAGTGTTCCTATAACAATCTTGTCTTTTTGTTCTTGTTGGTAGAAGAGGACTTGCATCCAACACTTTTTGACCATTAAGTGCACTCTAAAGAGTTTAAAAAGGAAGGAAGAGCATAGCAGACTTAATTTTATCAGTCAATTCATCTCTTACAGAGCTGCAAGTCAAACAAATAGCTCCTCCGTAATTGGGATGGTTCTGGAACAGGCCAATGAAATAGAGTTATGTCCTTAGTAAGTGGAGATAGCTGTCCCCTATTGAGTCACCTTCTGTTTGCACCTGAGCTGAATCATCTCCTGTGCATCTGTTTGTGTTTTCTCCCACTTACTGCAAATAGCAGTTGCATTTCCTATCAGGTTGCTGTGCAAAAACATATAACCACAAAAGTAAATAATAATACTCATAATGAGCTAGCACTGGGCTGTTAATACCTTGAGACAGATTTAACTTTGCAGTAATCCTTTTAATAAGAGGTCACTGTAAAAAATGCCTGTTATGCTTCCTCCTGGCTGCAGGGTAGCATCATGCCCAATTATGCAGACTGCAGATGCGGTTCCAAAGGGAAGGGGAGGAGGGATGAGATCACTGGTGCTCTTTTCTAAGAAATCAGTTTACAGGATGTATCTCTTCTCCTTGACAGAAAGGAAACTCCCTGAGATGCAGAGCATTTTGTGTATCTCATGTTCGTGGCCTTGTCAAAATGCTTTCATGCCTTTGATCAGTGACAGTGCCTGAATGATGATTATATTATCCCATGCTGTGTTTATTATATTCCAGGGTGAAACTGCCCATGGAGACCTCACAAGGGTACTCACAAGCCCAAAATAGTCATTGGTGTCACTTTGCTGTAGTCAGTAAAATGACATCAAGGATGCATCTGGCCTAGTGGTTTTGGTGGAGAAATGTACTTTCACATGGCCCCCAGGTCATGTCTGGAATGTCTTCAGAAGTTGCAGTACAACACGGGCAAGCCACAGTTATAAAACTGCCTTAATACTGTTTCTGGATAGAGGATATTACTGCTGGACTACTCCGTAAAACTCTTCAATTCACTAGTGGTGGGAACAGACATTCCCTGTTGTCAAGAAGCAATGCGTTGGCTGCAAGCACAAACGCTGCAACCTTCATCAAAGCTTCTAGGGCATTTACAATACCTTCACCAACAGAATGTGTTCAGATTCCACTGACCACTCATTTTTGCAACGATATACTGAATTTGGCCTAACACTGGGCATTTTCACTATGATGAAACAAGCCGTTGACAGCAGCGTAAGTCAGACCTTCTAAGACTTGTTTAAAAAGTCTTCACAGCAGAAAGTAATAATTCATGAAGTATAAATCATTTAAAGCTATATTTAAGTGGGCTCAGCAAACAAACTGTAGATATTACTGATACAAAGCACATATTTGCAGAAACGCAGATATCTGCAGGAGTGCTTAGGATCTGCTGTTTAGCTGTCATGGTGCCTTTTCAGTGAGTGAAGATAGTCACGGAACAAGCCAAATGTCAGCCAGAATGCCATCTTATTCAGTGGATTTGTAACACAGCTCTTTCCAATGTTTGCATCCTCTCCTGGGAACACAGAAGGCTTGTGTGATGGATTAAGACTGGTCTGCTCAGTCACGACCTGCCCTTGATTAGAAGGGAATTGATTATTGTAGGGAACTTTGAGCCTTGCTTTGGAAACCCCATTCTCATCAAAACAGAAGGCAACCTACAAAGCTTTTACAACCCTATGGTAATACCCTGCTGGCCAAACAAATTGTTTCAGCTGTAATACTTTTGATAGTAAACAGACACAGACACAATTTAATTTCATTCAATGTTGTGGACACTTGCCATTTTCACACAGCATAGCTCACCACATGGAAACTGTCAAAAACATTCTTGTGCATTAAGAACCTTTACAACGTGCGATACCTGCAAAGAAGTGGGTGCCACACAGTTTACGGGTTCTGCCATCTTGGTTTCAGGCTCCTGAGTACTACACATGTGGTAGTCTTGCCCATAAAATGCTGACTGAACACTTATAGTTGAATGCCGAGGACAGTGCAGACTCAAATGTTCCCCATCGCAGGCATAGGCAGTATGATTTTGCAGAAGTTTGGTTAGGTAACCTAGAAAATATTCAGCTCTGTTACAACTAGTACAGGAAATGACAAGCTTGTTAGATAATAAGAAAACCACAATCAGTCTCTGGAAAGGGCATTGTAGTCAAGGTTATACGCATGGCCTGCTGCCATACTGCATGGTTCTGTGAATGGGTGAACCTTTATGTGCTAGTAATGCTCAGGTCTGGAAAACAAGAGGTCGCGTGGCAGTGAGTCAGAGCCCTACTAGCACTCCAGCAGCGGCACTATGTCGGAGATGTCATTTCACAGACAATAAACAGGCTCAGGCCCCTGCCAGTCCTGGTTGCTAACAATCCCAGGGTGTGTTTGTAGGAGTCGGAAAGGCTATTACTCAGTTTTGCGGGCCAGATTCTTGCATTCCAGCTGGCTAAGGTACTCCTTACACCTTGTCTTACAGTGATGCTTTGTACTTCAGGGCTCCTTGGCAGTTGTGTTCCACAAAGGTGATAATAAAAGTGATTCCCTCTGCATCACCAAATCAGATGCTAGGATAACAGAGGAAAGGTGGTCCATAAGTGCTGGACACCATGGGTGCAGGACAGAAACTCAGGAGTAAGATGCATAAAAATCTATATTTGCTGAAGAGTTTGGCAGTGCTACCAGGAGAGGGAGAGGTAGGATCTGTATGCAGCTGTCCACCTGTACCATCTGTTTGCATCTTCTAATAAGTAAGTCCATGATCAGCAGAACTAATGACAGCTGGTTTTCTAATTTGTATTTCATCGTGTATTGTCTCTTAAGCCAAGATTTCTGTTATCACCACAAATATTTATAAACTGAATCTCCTACTGCCCTGCTCTCTGTTCTGCAGAATACTTTAATGGAAACATGCAGTCTGTTACCTTCGGCCATTACAAATCACCCATTGTGATGGGAAACTATTAGCACTAATTTAATTCAAAGATTTTCCTCACCTATGCTCACAAAGCTTTGATATCTCTACCACTCTGTCACACTTGACTGAAATTTATCTTTAAGCAGAAAAGATTTGTGGGTGACGGGGAAGAGGAGGCCTTAGGGACAGGACAGATAAAGGATACAAAACACCATTCCACAAATGAAGCAATATCCTTCCTTATCCCTCATCCACGAACACATGGAAATTAGACCCAAACCCACTTTTTTCCCCATGAGTTTTATGACAACCCGATATACTACAGTCACAGCAAATCTGTAATTCTTCACTACTAGCCAAACTTTTTATTAATGTGCATGCAATAACTATATTTGAAGTTTCCTTTCTTATACATGCATTAAATTCTGTATAATTCTCTCTAAAATAAATTCCCAACTTCTAGAACTTCATACACATTCATGACAAAAAAACCCAAACAAAATTCTCCAAACACAACATATTAAGTAATGAGAAAGCACTACGAGCTTCCACTGATTTGAAAAAAAGATTTGTAGAAGTTTTAAAACAGAGACCATGATTACATATGTATCTTTTTGATTTCAAAAATTATCTATCTTAGGCTCTTTTCCAAATGTATAATTGATCTAATTAAAGACAAAACCTAGTATCTTCTCCTCAGAAGCTTTACTTACTCCAGTGTGGTGACAGCAATATTACTACTGTTAATTATAATAGAAAAAAAAAACCCACCCAAACCATGTTTTCTTGTTTTGGTGGCTGAATCAGAACAAGAATGACATGGGCTTTGCATCATTAAAACAAAAATCAGTTTTCTCAAAGAAAATATTGAAAAAGAGTTTGCTCGTGCTATTTAATTTTCACACTTTAAGCCTTTTTTGAACGTTTCACCAAAGACAAACAATTTTTAAAAAGGTTTTAAAATAGAAATTTAAGTATTCCAAGTAATTGATATGAAAACGAAATTTTTCTACTCTCTGACATCCTTTCCAGCTCCAGCTGCGCAACTGGCTAGGAAAATTCAGCTCCCTCACCAGTTACTATGTCTAGAGAAAGGAGAAGCCTGCTCCACTGTCGTCTACTGTTCTTCATCTAGAGCCCAAGAGAGGACAGGAGTCAGCTAAGATGCCTTCCAGGGCAGCAAAGGTGTAGGTGAGTTCTTCACCTCATTGAACTCAGTCTGAGGCACTAAAATCAGGACACAGAGAATTTCATGCCCCATATTTGCAGTCTAGATCTCAAGGAAACCAGCCCAGCAAAAATCCCCACGGCTTCTCACAGGTTAAAAAACCCCAACCAAATCCATCCCCTACATTTTCTGTGTAATTGAGACCACAAATAATTGAGCTTTCCTGCCAGAGCCACTCCTCTGTCAGCCTGCTCCTGAAAGGTGCTGAGTATTGCCCAGAAAATGGGCCGAATGCCCAATTGCACCCAAGCGACTTTGCTATGGCCTGATACGGTAAAGGGGCCTCCAGAGACATTTACTGCCGCTGAATTCCTTTGACATCGCCATCATAGCATAAAGGACCACAGTGTAAAAGAGTATTCAGCCCAACATGAGTTGTGGGCACTCAACACCTTGAAAGATTTAGCCCGATATTTGTAATCATTTCAGTTCTTCAGGTTTTAAGTTACCTGGAGCCAAGACTGCTGTATACAAAACAGCCCAGTATTCCCTAAAGAATATCAGCTATGTTGTGATTTGGATGAGTTCCCTGGCATCTTAACTGCTACTTTGATCCTACAAATTCCTAATCCAGTATCTAAGCACCTTTCTCCAACAATTGCAACTATTCAATCCTTTAAAAAAAATGCCTTTATAAAAAAATTGCTCTGATTCTGTATAAGCAATATGGTTCACTTGTAAAAATGGCATTAGACAGACTGGGACTGGTGAAAACAAGACATCATGCTCTTCGGCCTTCTACGTGGCATTTAAACTGACTCTGCTGTTACTAAAATCTTTGTGTATTTGCACACAATAAAGGATAAAAATAGTAATGGAAATTGGCTGAAACCTAATGTTCTCTGATAAGAGAAGTGGTGACGTACTAGCATCTAAATTGTTTGTCTCACATGGCAGATCACAGAAACCTGCATTTTTTATTACTATACACACAGACTACATAGACACAGGTGGAGCCGTCAGCCCTTTGCGAAGAGCAGTGCCGACTGGGCAGCTCACACGCAGAGAAAGAATTCCCACTCGAAAAATCATCATTTTCTCTTGCTCTTCCCTGAAAAATTCCAGGTTTTTTCCTCTCCTCATGCCAGCCCTCTTCACGTACCAGGGTGCTGCCTGCCCTGTGTTCAGCAAGCGAATGAAGTTTTCTCAGTAGCTGCTGCCTCTCACCTCAGTCCTGGAGTGGTGCTTGCACAAGAGGCAGCAATTTCCAGTTGATTTCTCTCCTTTCATGGGCAGCGTGGCCTTGTAGTCACCCTGGTAGAAAGCTCCATCTTGAGACCACAAGTATCCCTGTATCATTTACCAAACTCTGTACAGAAGCACACTTCCCTCGAGGCAGAAAATTTAGCAAAACGACAATGTAAGGTTAGGGGAAAAATATGTTCTTATCTCTACAATTAATAACAGCCATGATTATCAGGAGAGAGGGCATTGTAACAGTTGAATGGGTCTGTCACTGTTTCTGAGGCATGCTTCCTTTTCTGCATTTCTCTCAAATGGTGCAATTAAATCAGGTCATCCAAAATAGACAGCAGGGTTGTGTCACCACCCAAATCAGGCAGCAAGACTGTGTCACTTTCAGGCACCAGCCCAGCACATCGGCTGGGCTACAGGCACTTCAGGGAACTATTTGTTGTTCAGAATGTCTCAGCTTGTATTTGTTTAATTAATCATTATGTTAGTTGCAAATACTGAGAAAACGTTTTCTTTTTCAAATATCTAATATGGGATCTAGAGGCTGTGCCTGGACTACAACATACCTCTACATTCTGGTCCCCTGCATGCTAGGGAAGTACTCACTAGCTCCTCTCCAGCCAGCACACGAGGAGATTCTCTTCCCCTGGAAAGCAGGGCACAGGGAGGGCTGGAGCACCACCACGGCTCACCCCAGCATGGATGGAGTGAGGTCATGGCTGTGTGTGCACCTGAACTGCGAAACAAGGTGACTTGTGAGTTATGGGATTTCTTACCCTAACCAAACAGAATCTTAAGCAGTCCCTATAAAAATCTTTAGATGACATAATGTTTAAACCTAATGTTGGGGGCTTTCTCTTTGTTTTCTGGGTTACTGGGTGATGGAGGGAGAGGTGGTGTTATCTACAGCAGTCACTTTTTCAAGCGTTATTCTGCAATGAATAAGACTTTAGATTTCCTCTTTTTTCAAAAATATTAAATCTCACTCTTCTTTAAAACAATAATAAACTTCATTAAAAAAAGGTCAGCTACTGTGGGAATTGTCAAAACTAGAAAACTTAGCAATACTGCAGTGTCCCAATAACATCTCTATGCCTCTGTGTGAAAGCCCCACTAGAAGTTTTCCCATTTATCCAAGACACACATTCATAAGCAATGTATGTGGTGCTCTGCATACAAAATCATGTACAAGGCCTTAGAGACTGGCTCAGAAGTTAAGCCTGAATCATACAGCAACAAACAAATACCATTGATGTGAAGGCCAGAAGGTATCATCCCACCCAACTGTCTGCATAACCCAGACTACTCGCTCATTGTAACTTTCTAGTGAGATTCAAAACACCAATGCAGAATCCAAGCGTAATCCTTTCTTCCAGAATTAGCCAAATTAGTCACAGCATCCACTGTGTTGACAAAGAAATTCAACTAAAAAAACATAGTACCATAAAACCACACAAAACACTGAGGCTAAGCAGCTGAGCAAAGCTTTAAGCCTTACTGATCAATTCTTGTTGCAAAGTAGGACTGATAAACTAGAATTACAATGACAGACAAAAAACCCCCAGTGGCCTAAGAGAGCAAAGGTTGTAAATAGATACCTCTGTGTGTGAAACAGATCTCTTAAAAGGTTATGGTTTTTATATGCAACATTGGCTCCTGGCATTACTGCTTTAAATAGCAGCAATAAAGGTAGTAATGAACTTGAAGGTATGAAAATCCAGAAAGAATTATTTTTTTCCTCTTAAGAACACTGAAAAACTGGGAACTTAGAAAGTTTCAGTTTGAACAAATATGACTACCAAAAGCTTGGAAGCAGTCAGCCAAGAGTTGTGCTACGTCTCCCACATACAGCCCAAGACAGTACAGGGTACTCATATTTGCTGGACTCATTCCTTATGGCAGAGGATGCTAACTCAAGGGCTTAAGGCCCTTTTGCAGTTGTCAGCATTGGAGTAAAAAAAGGAATGTGTATATTCTGTCCAGCCTCACCGCACTGGCATGAACGTCACCATATAGAAGCATCAAAGAGAACTGCACTTCAAGCTATGAGTCTAATGGCTAGCACTTATTAAATGCAGTCTCAGTGTTGACTGATGTAATGTCTTTTTGGTAAGAAAGCAGCTTTGCAATGTAATATTTTTAGAGCCTGAAGCTCAGTAGCACACAGCCTACAAGGATTCTCAGAATTGGGCCTTCATATACAGATTTAGTAATATTAGTTCCTGTGCATCGTTCAATCTAGCTTAATTAGCACAGCAATTTGCTAGCTTATTTTAAAGACATACAAATCCATTTTAGACCAAAATAGATTGAAATAGCACATATATTGTTGTGGGAGTCCCAGAAGGCTAATTCATTCGGTAAATCTACATCAGCTCCCACAGTTTTATGAAGAGTTGTGCCAACAGTCATTAAAAATACACAAGCAAGATTGGAAAGTCTGAAGGAAGAGATCTTATGCGGTGATAACAGAATTGTTGATAAACTCTAACTCTACTACAAACACCATTAGAAGCATCAATTCAATATTTACTGGTATTTAGGATCCAGCTGCAGTACTTCTCCAGCAATATTTTCTCCATTGGTTTGTGAAGGAAGCATTGAAGAGAAATTAACCCCTGAGTTTCCTCCCCCATCTCCCCTGACATACTCTCCACTGGTCTTTAGAGGCAGCTACACCACAGACTACACTGCTCAGGGTAACTGCGTAATCACTGCTCTCAGAGCTGAGCTTGTGCGTGTGGATATGACAGTGCCTATTTAGCTCCGTTCACAGAAGCCTCTCATAATTCTCTTTAGTCTCCTACCTTGGTTGCCTGCACGTTCTTGCTGTGGCAGCTCTTTTTGGAATCAGTAATAGTGACAGAGGGTAAAACATTAACCAGGAAAGACAATGTTTCTGAAATTCACACCACTATGTTTCTTGCCCCATCATTTTATTCTTTTTCATCCCAGTGCCTTGTAAGCATACAGTTTGAGTCACTCTAGCCAGACTTGGTCTTACAGGCTTTTATCAGTAAGAAATACCCTTAGGCAGAAGTAGTTTATTCTATTCAGTGTTCAGGAATGAGCGTAACAGCTTCACTCAGGAGATACACATAAAAATCTGTATTTTCTTAAAATATGCTTTCTTGCATAGTCACTAATTGACTTAACTACCCTCCATTGCTTGGTTTTTCCAGCGTGCCTTTTTCCACTATTCCCCCAACACTCATACTCTTTACAAGTGACTGCTATCCTCCTAACTTCATCCTTTCACTTGTACTGCTGAAGGTGGCATGAAAAGCTGGTTTGCCATACAAGGAAAATAATTTTTGTATAATCACTGTATGTTTTATATTATCTAAACATTTTTGATGTGGGGTAGATGTTCACTTGGAAAAACTAGCAGTAATCTATTAGTGACCATTAAAAAAAAACACCTTTCAATTTCTAAAAGAAATAAAGATCCTACAAGTTTCCCAAAACTGAAGCCTGAGCTGACAGGTCAACATAAGAACTGTCACTTCCAACTCAATCTAATTGACTAATGCTAAAAAGTCAACTGGCTGCTGAAGAGACAGCATACTTACACTGGAAGCTAATCAGCCTGCTGCTAATGGAGCAATTTGTTTTCACTGCCTTCACAGATGAAGGATTAAGCTTTCAATAAGAAAATACTTAGGTTAAAAGTGAAAATGCTTTTGGGATTGTATGGCAATCAAAGCAGGCATCAGTGATGAAGACACCAGTCAGGTTTTCCATGAACTGCTCTATCAACATGGCCGCTTTCCCAAGGAAATTGTCTTGTTTAATTTTTTCCCCTCATTGTCATAGATCCTCATGGATCATAACATGGATCATT
Organism: Falco punctatus; assembly: GCF_963210335.1. NCBI lineage: Eukaryota > Metazoa > Chordata > Aves > Falconiformes > Falconidae > Falco > Falco punctatus. The sequence continues at coordinate 74,847,567 of NC_137581.1, read as the reverse complement.
ACCATCCTACTGACCCTAACTCTCACTGCTAAATCTGAGGGTCAGATTAAGCAAGAGCTTGTTTCCGCTTAAGCCAGAGAATGGACCAATGTGACCAGCAGATAATTCAACATAAAAACACATTCAGACTCCAGTACACAAACAGATTTTACTCAGGGAGCAGCAGCACATGCAAGAAGCCAAGCCATAAGCTCTTTTTAGAAAAACAAGACCAAGATATCATGAAGTAAGTACAGACCTCCTGTAACTTTTTGGTTATGCCAAATGGGCCCTGTTTCTCCAGGAACCACATAACCTCTTCATACCCATGCCACTCAGCTCAGAGTGCATGTGGTAGTTATGTGAATTAAATTTTTGCAGAGTGGAAAAATACATGAATCCCACACTTGCAAACCAGATGCCTATTCTCTCTCTCTCGTATCTTCCCACAGCTGTTCTCTGTTTCCTTCAGATCTACAGTTTCATATTACCTTGTGTTGTGTCCTAGGAGTGATGCTTATTTTCGCTGCATCCCAACGGCTTTCTGAGGAAATTGAAGAGATCCTCCGGCACTTTTTTTTTTGTCACTCACCTTCTCTTTTTATTTCCTTCTTCCCTTTTTGTGTCAGGAAGAGGCAAATTATTTCTGATCACCAAAGATTTTGGTCTGTAGTAAACTCCATGCTAGTCAGTTACACTTCTCTCAGCTATTCCATGAAGCCACAGGGATAAACATGTGTCCTGGGACTTAATATGGAACTATTACAGTAGAAAAGGAATATTTTCTCCTTCCTGTCCTAAAATGCTGACAAGAGGTACAACACTGTTAAGGGAGACTGATGGTCTTTTCTGCCCTTGCCAAAAAATCCTCTTTTGATTGGAGGCAGAGTAGCCTCTTCTACTGCCATTAACAAGTAACAAGAGAAAGGCTCAGCGGGTGGCAACTGCTTCTGGAGACAGAATGAGTGAATCATTATGCCTAAGAGACAGCAAAGTTATAATCTTCCCAGAGAACGCAAGCAGGAAAACCTCAGGCACTAGAGGAAAATATTTCTTTGAAAACTTGGATTTATGAACCTGAACATCCATACAAACTTGAGGCAGGGGGGGAGTACTGTTCATTGCCAGCTCTTTGGAAAACGAAATGCAGGTTTAACTTTGTAAACAGAACTCTGACTCAAACTCTTTTTGTATTCCCATCTATATTTTGACACTCAAAAAATCACATAAATTGGAGATCAGACAATTTGCCTACTGAATCACTAAGTCCATCCTCTGACAGCTCACTGATCTGCAATATTATGATGGCTTATAGCATGGCAAGTCCAAGCAGAAAAGAAAAAAACCCCACCTTACTCTCATAGCCTGATGATTTTCTTTACAACATTTCACTGTCCTCAGTTCAGTTTTTGCCTGAAGAAAAGTCCAAAATTCCAAAATTATTCTGAAAAATTAATTCTTGTCTTTCCATCCAAGAATAAATACAATGAAGAAAAATAAACAGATATTTGTGGGTTGAGACCCTCATCCAAAGCCCTGTGCAATCCTTGGGAATACTTCCAGTGACCATAGGCTTTCAATCAGGTCTTATTATGAGTGATGTTTTAAAATTAATTCTAAATTAAGAGCCAAACATCACTGGTATTTAATTTGTTGCCAGAAGCCACACAATAGACCTTTGAAACAAAACTCTTCAAATGCATAGAAATTCAGATGAAATGACTCACCAGTGCTGAACAAATAAGGCGCAACCACGCCTCCTTCTGCTCTTCAGCTCCCTTTAAGACACTATTTTCTCTGTGTTTAGTAATATATCAAAATATTTCCATTTTAATTGTAGATTATGGTTGGCAGATGACAGAATTCTGATAACTGGTGACCGGTCAGACAGTGCTTTCTCTGTCTGGGGACAATTCCATCAAAATCTGAGTATTTACTTGGAACAGGTCTGTGACCCCTTTCTCTAATAAAGCTGAGACTGTCTGGAAGATCTGTCTTACTAAGAAGGGTATCAGCAGCAGATGGAATAGGAAGGCAGGGGGGAGCTAATCCCTGCTATTTATTTTTAATAAAAATAACATATGATGTGTCAGGTGCCAGCAAACTGCACAGTGAGAACAAAGAGAGTTCCTGCCCCAAAGGTGTAAGAATCTCAAAGACAGACTCAAACATGTTCGTGTCTGAGCAGTGGAGCTCAGGAAGTCAGGTTTCCTATAGATCTGTGTCTCATCCCTGATTTTTACAACATCTGTTGTAGGGGTAGGAGCATCACACTATGCTTTAACTCACTTGAGGAGAGCTTTCGGAACAGCATCCTTTCTTGGGGATGCTAGCTGCTTATGCTTACAAAATGTGTAGGAACTTAATAGGACCAAAGCTTTTACTTCTCTAACAAGGATGATCAGTGGATTTAACAAAAAATATTCGGCAAAATCCAATTCTAAAATGGAATTTCGTAAGCTACACTTCCTCAAGAAGCAAGAACTGCAGACATAGGCCTGAAACAAAACCTTGGATCTCAGCACCATGATCTAAACTAAGATCTCATTTCCGACACACATCTCTTTGTTCCACAGAACAAATCCAGATCCAAACCCACTCCACTTTGAGAAACTTTAAACCAGACTTTGAGGTTTAACTCTCATATTATAGTGAAAAATGTTTCTAAAATAAAACATTTGTCTTTAAACAAAACAATCAAATTTTTCATTTGACTTTTACAAGGCAGTATCAAGAAGATGCATCATTGACAATCACTCCTTTTAGCACCTCTTTAAATATCCTGGTCAAAGGATAAGCTCCACTTGCCACGGTGAGTCAACAGAACCGACTCAAGAAAATTTATACAGGATTTTATCTGACCAACACAAAACCAACAAAAACCCCTCTGCATCATTGTGGTTGGTCACAATTGATCCTGCCACATTATTACAAACAAAGCATTTGCTTGAAGCATTTGTTTGCTTTCCTTTTGCCTGGGGGAATCTGGGATGGGCAAATGCCACAACTTAATGGAAACTTTTAATGCAGAAAGGCCACAGGATCAGATTATATTTCTTGGGTGAACTGGTTTGCTTTTTCATTAGATCCATTTGTTTTCTATTGTTGGGTCAGAAGATCAAGTCTATGGAATTAAAGTAATGCCTAGTTCTGTCTGAACTGTTCTGGAAAAAGAAAGAAAAGCTGACACCAGCAGACAAAGATTAAAATGTTCTACCTAAGCAGTGGCTGCTTTTTCTGTTCACATCCAGAAAGTCATTCTTCAGCCCAGTTATGCAATCACACAGTTACTTCATTTTTGATCTTCAGTTACAGCCACGTTTCTTGAAAGCTGCCCAGAAAACCTGGCTGGGACCAAGGTAAAGAAAGGGAGACTGACTGATGAAGTGAGCAAAGGAGGCCAGTTCAAGCAGAAAGCCTAAGCTCAAAGTAGCATGTAGAAAAGAAGAGGAAAAAAAAAAGAGGCATAAGAAAAGGTAAATGGGTGTTCCTCAGTGCTGCCAGAGAGAAGGAATTTGTTCCCAGACATGTAAGAAGTCAGTTCACTTTTGCACCAGATGGAATAAAAGTGGGAGACAGAACAGGTCTAAGACAGAGACCCAAGGGGAGAGCCGAGCCCTTTTCCCACTGCCACCAAAGAGGACAGGGGGATGAGATGAGGGACCGGTGACCCCTGCTATTGGGAAGGTATATGCTCCTGAGCAAATGCCACCATCTCCAGCAAAACCAACTCTCCCTCAGCAGCTCTGGTAGCAGTTTGGCTTTCTATAGCCCCACCAACCTATACAGTATAGGTATGCAAGTTAGGTATTACATACTAAGTTTGCTGGTTTTGCCAGCTCCTTATTTTGGCTATTTTGGGAACCAGTCCTTGAACATAGAGAAGCTGTGAGGAAATGGCTGTCATGCGGTCTTGATCTATTGAAAAATGTTTCTCTCTTCACTTCTGACAGTCTCCTGGGAGCCCAGATTATTTAGGATTTTGGCTCCCAGGGACTGGAGAAATAGCAAAATTCACAGCAGTCTTCAGTCTGCTGGACTGGGACCTGATCTGAAATGTGAAAGCTGCATGTGATCACAGAAAAACAATGTGAGGACAGAGCTTTGTCAAGTAGGAATGAAACTGTGGACATGACTAAATATTTTAGTGAAAAGGCGGATTTGATGTGTTTTGAAGACTAGGCATGAGGGGAAGAAAAGTCTCTAGCTGTAGGATCAAACGAATATGCATGAAGATCCAAGGAAAGAACTGTGGATTTACTATCTCTCTCTTCTTCCAAATCTTCAGCTTTCAGTTTCAAATTTGGACATAAATGCTTGGATTCCACTTTTAAAAATTAATCACATGGAGGACTGCAGATCTCAGAGCAAACCTCCACTTTCAAACACCGGTGCAATTAATGAATATGTTCTTTGATGCCACCAAACTGCTAAAGGAGAATAGATTATGCAGATCTTTAAGTATTGTTTATATCAAATTACTTTACCTCCATTATCTCCCGTTATTAAAAGGAGAAACTAATTTTGTTCACTGACACTGAGTCCTCCTCACAGAGTTTGATTTAGAACTGCTTCTGGAGTCTTGTTTCAGAACATTTTTCTCTCCAGAAAATACCAATTCGCATACCAGTTCTTAGAATGTTATTGTACAGTGAAGAAATGTCTCAAAAAAACCCACCAACAACCCAAAACAAAACCCACCAAACAAATATTTTTTGTCATAGTTAAAATTTGGACTGAAACCTATGAGAACAAGAACATGCAGCTCTATATTCTATAAGGACAAGACCAGTAACAAGATCACAATAGCAACTGACCTGCAATAACCAAATGAAGAGCTGGCCCAGCAATAACCAAAGAAATTTGCAGCCACAGCTGCCAACCTCTCTCTTACAAAAAGGAAGTATAAATGCTGTACTAGTTTCACTGCTTCTGTTCGGTTAAATGATCCATAAAAAATGACTAGAGTTTTTTAAATAGGGAAATAAATACAAGTCAAACATAAAAAAAAAAAATAATAACCCTTCACTATCCGCATACGCTGTTGTCTGCTCTCTCTTCCCATCTATCAAACAGATCCCAAGAGGGGTCATCTTTGTATTGTCACAAGCAAGCAGCTACGTCTTGTGATTAACGAACGGACTCCGGGCAGGTTAGAATTGCTAGCACCATTTAATACATACATAAAGCAAACAGCAAAGATTACACGTGCAGTTGCAATCTGACAGCAGTCTGGGCAATGATTATAGCAGCTGTCAGAATGGGCGGCAGGAACAACATGACACAGAGAGTTTGGGCTGCTGGAGACACACATCTGATGCTGGAAAGCGGAAAAGGCAATGACCCAAAAAAGCAGATGCCTGATAATCTGGGTATAAAAGCCTGAAATCTGTGAAAAGGAGAAGTTTTAGCAAATGGCCTTCCAGTTCTCTGTGCACTCCTAAATTCCCAGTGCCAGATCAAATCACGCAGAACACGCTCAAGGTGCAGAGCTCTGTTCCTTCTGCTATGACATGGGCTACACGCAGAAATCTATAACCTGCCGCCTGGAAGCTTTACCCTCAGAAGGGCAGGGTTAGACCTGATCCTTTCCAGAAGAGTGAAAGTGCAGGTAGTGGGTAAAGCAGGGGGAGCCAGCTCCCCACTCCTTATCCCTCAGGGTAATCCCCCAGGAGCTGCCTGCACCTTGGCAGCTGCAGGGCACTGCCCCTTTAAACGGGGCAGATTTGTTTTCGTGTAAATTCAACAGAGCTTATGAAAAATCAAGTCGCTGTTCCTGCCGAGGAAGGGAGCAAATAAGGAAATTCAGCAATGCTAGAAACTCAGCTTGAAGCTGCTGTCACGGAGCTGCTTGTAATTCTTTTAACAGGTATTAAACTGGCTGGGGATGGCACTGGAGGGTATCACCTTACGGCTGACAGCTCCTGGCCCACAGCACCTACTTTAGTAGGTAGCTAAAAACTTTTCTGTGTGCTCTGGATACCTTTTTTTAAGAGGCTCCAATAACATTTTGGTCTTTTCTGTCATTCTGGATTAATCTTCATGTTAAAAGTAAAAAGCATATGTGAGCAGAATTTGTTCAGGCCTGGAAACTTACCAGTTTGGCAAGAATTTTGGAATCTGATTTTGTTTTCTGCATGTTATTTACTGAATTGACTGCGTGACATTTTTAATACTGATACCTGTGGTGAGACAGAGATTTTTCCTTCGTCATTCTACTATTCGGAAAGTTCAATGCACAATGAATGCTGAACGCTGCTGGACTTCTGAAATGTATCTGGGATAACCTTATCTAAATAACTTCATTTGAAAAGTGAATGGACTTTTGTGAGAGGAACTTTCCTAGATAAACTAGAGGGATATTTTTTTTAACTCAGTGACTATTTGAAAGAGAAAATTTAAACATTTATTTATTTTCTTGTTGAGAACTACCATGCAATTCCAAAACTAACATCTACAGGCCAGCAGTTAAGCCAAAAAAACACCAACAAATGAGATAGCAAGGATTTAAAAGCCCTCTACATGTGAAAGGAATCAGATAGGAGAAACACTGTTTATCCAAGTATACCATTCTGATCTTTATATGTGGTGGTAGCTTGCTTAGAAAAGTTCAGGCTTATGTAGTTGGGCACAATAATAAAATCACAAACGGTATTTTCCTATTGCTGAGACAACAGTTTCTACAGAACCATTACCAGCATTTTGAACTGTATTAACACGACCTATATTAATATGCATAACAACACGTTTGGACTATTAATTACATGCTAACTTTGTTCCAGTGCACTCGACTGGCTTTTGGAAAGCTCTGCTGTTTATTAAGGGTAAGGTTTGCTTTCTGACCCAAATGTAGTTCCTTAAGCTTGCAGCCACCAGGAATATGCTTTGCTTACTGTGAAATATAGAAAGGAAGGACACTGCTCTTCTAAATAACTTTTTTAACTGCAGTGAGATGTCCTGGAGCACGAGAAAAGTTACAAAAGCAGTTTTCTCAAGCAGAAAAGCCAGACTGCTGCTTCGTTCTGATGGAACAAGGACATTCTTCCCGTCTTCTGCGGTCATTTCGGTTTGCACCGATGCAGCACCCTCGCAGTGGTCGCGCATGTGACTTTTGAGGGACAGCTAGTGCCCCTGCTCGCTGTGGCGCGACCCCCTCAGCCCAGCGCGGCCAGGCGAAGCGCTCTCCCGGAGGGGCGCGCAGCGTTCGCTCGCTACCGGAGCGGAGGACGGCGCACTCAGGGCCCGACTCCAAGTCTCCAGGAGAAAGTGGGAATCTTTCCAGGGACTTCCACGCACTTTTGGTCAGGCCCTGGCCGATTCACGCACGGCTTTCTCTCCGCGCAGCTGAGAAGCAACCGACAGCTCAAGTCCTCACGCCCGTTCCCCGCCGGACCTCTCTGGAGCCCTTACCCCTCGCCGCCTCCCTCCCCTCCTTCGCACCGGGCCGCAGCCACGGCCCATCTGAATCACGCGCCCCCGCCCCTCTGGGTGCAGGCCCGCGTCCCGGCCCCGGGACACGGCGTGCCCGGAGCTCGCCGGTGACACGCAGCTTCCTGCGCTATTTCGGGCGCGGGCCGCCACCGGGCCGGGGAGCGCAGGAGGCGGCAGCCCCCGCTCGCCCGCGCCCGGGAGCGCCGGCACCTCCCGCCCGCGCCCGGCCGGGGTGCGGGGGCACGGCCGGCTGCCCTCCCGAGGCGCCACGGAGGGCCGGCACCCGGCGCGCCGCCAGACCCCCGCCCGGCGGCCGCCGCCGAGCCCCCCAGCTGCCGCGCCGCGCACCGCGTCCCGGGTGACCGTTAGTCGCTCCCGGCCCTCCCGCCCCGTACCTGAGAAGTCGGCGAGCGCCGCGACCTCCGCGCCGCACACGAGGATCACGCAGGAGAGGAAGCGGAGGAGCCGCCCGGGCTCTACCTGTCCCCGGCGTGGGTGCCGCCCCGCATCCCCTTCCCTCATGGTGCGGGAGAGGGCAGCTCGGGGCGGGGGGGCAGACCCGCCGCCTCACATGATGGAGCCGGCTCCGGCTGGCGGCACGGCCACCCCCGGCCCGCCGGGCGCCCTCCGCCGCGGGGCAGCGCCGGCTGCCCCGGGACACCGCGGGCGGCGGAGGAGGAGGAGGGCGGCGCGGCCCTGCCCGAGGCCGAGGCCGCAGCGCAGCCGCCCCCCGCCGCGGCGGGAGCGGGTCCCGGGAGGCGCGGAGCCCGCGCGGGCGGCGGGGAAGGGAAGAGGCTTCTCGGCGGCGCCGTGCCTGGCACTGCCCTCAGCGCGCATCGTGCGGGCCGGGCTGACTCAGACCCGGCTGCACCTCGCCCGCCCTCCCCCGGCTCTCTCCACCCCCCTCCGGGCAGTTCGAGGTGCCGGCACCTCCCTCTTGGCGAACAGGCACGGTTTTGACTTCGCACCCCCGAACGGCCTTCACTTATTTTTCCCCCTCGTTCCTACTTGACGACGGTTGGAGGGCTGTCACGGACTTAAACACGCACCCTGGCTCATGTGACAACGTTTCCCAGCTTGTGTTTTTCCCAAGACAGGTGCAAGGTGCTCCCCATCGCTCCCTGCTCCCCACAGCGCAATCTCCCTACTTTTCCTCCTTCAGCCCTCTCGGTCCCACATGCCAGACCCTGCCAAGTCAACAGCTCCAGCCCCTTATGTACCGGCTCCCAGGTGTCTGGGGGAAACCCAGCTGACAGCCATGCCTGGAAGGAGCTCTGGATTTCACAGGCAAACAGCTGCGTTAAGAAATGGCTCTGACTCCTTCAAGTTGCAAAAGAAACTTTCCCTTTCTCCGTTTCCTCTCATGCTGTTGCCTGACAACACCTTATCGCAGCCCTTAGCTTTTAAGACTCACGTAGTTCAGCATAGCTGAGTTTGAAGTGGTGTAGGCTTGCTTAAAGCTTTCGTTACAAAGTGAGAAAACATCTTGAAGTCACTTGCAGAGAGTTCACGTTGTTCCCTGAAATCTTTTGTAAGCCTGAAAAGTACACCAATGGGAAGTTCAAACAAATTGTTACAACCTGCTAAGCCACCTTCAAATATAATTCAGAGCTCCTTTTAAGGTATGGGGGAACAAAGAGAATAAATCGGGACACACATTTCCTAGTTCCTGTAAGAGCTGCCCTCAGGAAAGAGAGCCTAAAAGCAACACTGGAAACAGGGCATGCAAAGCGTCTTCTGCCCTGGGGTTGTGCTTGGGTACAAAGTGGGTACGCAAGAACATCTCGCTCTTAACATCCTGGCAAGCATGTTCACACTGATTTTTCTCCTGAAAAAAAATCAACCATGGGTGAGTATGATGACGGAATCAAACTAATGTTGTTAATTCTGTTCCTCTCCTCCTGCTCCAACCGAAGTTGGATAGCATCCAGATTTGAATTTCCAAACTTTGGCACTTCTTTCTGGAGGTTACACTGAACTTTGACCAGTTTGAACTTCATGTTTGAATCTGAATCCACTTTCTTTCCTCACTCTCTCCCTCTTCACACACAACAACAACTGGATAACACATACATTATAATCATGCTTGCTTAGTCTTGGACAGATAAGAGCAAACCAGATTTCACATGCACCTGCCTGAGGTCAGGGACATGCCATCGATTTTTACTAAACTTGGATAAATGGGATCAAAGATGCCAAAAGAACAGGATAAAATGGAATAGCTCTGAAGCATCTTCAACTGCAAACATGGATGGGAAGAGAGAACAGTAGCTCTGCCAGGTGTGCAAAAGCCTTCCTTCTGGCTGCTTCAGATACGGACAGTGTTTGCTTCTGAACTGAACCATTACCCTGTGCCTTCTGGCTGTGGTACCGGAAGGAGACTTGCAGGAGTCTTCTGCCAGCTCCTCTCATCACTCCCCTTGATCTTGCCATACCTGGTCATTTAATCGAACATTTTCTGAACTTGCTGTCACAGGTTAGTTCCACCAAAGGCAGAAATTAATGCCAGGGGAATGTTGTAAGTAGCACTGATTTTTACCCTGCCATAAAAGATAGCATTTGGGGGCCATACTCGGATCCTCTAGAAAGGTGTTTAGATGACTACAGTGAACTTACTTGTCTACCCTAACTTCATACCTACCACGTCTACCATAACTACATATCTACCATGACTTCAAGTGAGTGCAGTCAGATGATCTGTGGCTTCACAATGCCAGACCCTCATGCCCTTATGCAGTCAATGGAAGTATAATCTCACATTCAGGCCACCTGCTATAGGTCTAACAGGTTCACCTCCTCCTCTCTGAATTGCTCATTGATCCCTGAAATATAAATGCCAATGATGGCAAGTCAGCCTGATGTGTGTGACTCTGAGTAGACAAAAAATCTGTGAAAAGTACACAATCAATGCAGAAGAATACATAAAACATCAAAAATCACTGAGAAATACCCTGTACTCATGCTTGAAAGGCTTTGAATCAAGTCTTATAATCGGAAGACCCCATGGGACTGTTTGCCTTATGAGAACTTGTGAATCTTCTCTTTCCAATGAGATAACATTGTTTTGTTCTATTCCTGCGGTGCTGTAAGGAAAAGACCATCCAGTGGTGGAGCCTGGTATGCTTTTGGCACCATGCAGGTATAACCTAAAGGCAAAGGTGGTTTTCAAGTGGAATAACTGAACTGGGAGAGGTTCAAAACATTGTAGGTAACCTCCAGGGAGGTGAAGCAGTGAGAGCTGAATAACAACACTAGAGGCAGCTGACTGCTCCTATGTGTAGGAATCTGTGTTTTAGGAAAGCCTTCCTATGGGGGAAAGCAACTTATGGACATTGCCGCCAACAAGAATTGAAGACATGTTTTCAGTAAAATGGCACTGACAAACACCACCTCTCTCCATGGGGGCTACTTCGCTATTCAACGTTAACCTAAAATCTGTAATGTTTTTGGTAATCCCTGCTATTCCCTGCTACGGGTAGTGCTTAAATTGTAAACTTGGAGACAGCAGTGTAAAACACAAAGCTAAGAAGGAAGAAAGTATTACCCTGATGTACAGAATGTGTTTCTTTGCCGTAGCCTTGAAAGCAGCTTCTACAAGCTGGCAATGTTCAGTAGTTGGAAGACAACATAACTAATCCAGACATGTTCAGCATGTAGAATCTCTCAGCCTTGGCCTTTCCTTATAAGCAACATGAGTGAAGTTCATTTTTTCACCAAACAAAAAATGAAAGGCTGTAAGTTAGAATCCAGGCTAGATACCATGTCTGTTTCAAACAGTTTCTCTCTTTTGAACCTGGGGAGAAGAGAAATAATTTCACAATGTCAAAAATGCAGGAACTGTGGTGTTTCATGGAAGCTTTGCAAGAGCAAAGCCAGAATCTGCTTTCCTAATTTCTTTTTTCTCCATATCATTCCTTTTCCTCCAAATTTCAGACAAACTGCCAGTATGAAACTCATATCATGGCTTGATGTATGGAAATTCAAATAAAAGTAGTGCTGTCAGTTAGGAAATAAACAATGTGAAATAATAGAAGATAGTTGAGTTAGATGGCCTAATTTTTTCTATTAGTAAAAAAAATCACAAAATCTATAGCACAGTAACAAAAATAATCAGAAATATATAACCTCAGAAATACTTTTTCACATATATATAAATATATATATACACACACAACCATACATCTGCCCACTACACCTTCTAGTGCTTTTTCTTCCTCTTTTCTTCCCAGTAAATTCATTGGAAGCTGATACATGTAAATTTCATTCTCTTCCCCCAAAATAATAAGTTTACTAATTTTCTCTTTGGCTTTTGGGGTTAAAAACCAAAGAATCTAAGTACAAAACCCCAGGCTTTTCCCACATTTTTAAATGCTTTATATTCCTGCATTCTGACACAGATGAAATCTAGAAGACAGTTCAAACAAGTGGGCTGCTATCCTTTCTCTGTTTCTATGGAAATGAGTGTCAGAGCCATTAAAACAAAGCACAGGCTTTACAGTAATCACTATATGGCAATTATTTGAAACAACATAGCAATTTTTTCCCAATTCAACTCCTATTTCTATGGATACAAGAATTAAGACAGTGGTAGAGAAGCCTTTCTTGTATGTTTTGAATTCTAAATGTGTTTTGGATGCTCTAAGTTCTCACGGGGTGCTACATATTTTAAGTTCCAACAAGATCTTCAAGTGTGCAGTAATTCTGCAAGGACCAAGTTGGGAAACATTCTCATGCATATAAGTAGAAGTCTGAATGAATACAGAGCACAGAACCTCACCCAGCAGGTTTAGAAGGAGGGAAAATATTTGTTATTTTCTGCCTTTTTTTTACTCATTTCAGAGAGAGTAAGGTTAGCTAACAAGTTTTGAGTTTTGTGGTCATAAGCTGCTTTCTGCATAGCCAACTCTTGGCCAAACTAATTATAACATCACAGAGACCCTGATCACTTCACAAAAAAGGAGGGTGTAACACATGAAGTTTGTAAAAGTCTCCTCGTGTTTTATTCCATCCAAATGACATCTGATTCCAGCTTCCTCATCACATGTAGCAGGAAGGTCACTACTCACCCTCCTGCATGCTGCCAGTCTTACTGGCACCTCTCCTGTATACAGATTTTCTCTAGCAGTACACCTGGGCACTTGTATAGGCATGAATTAGGAGACATGCCCCATCTTAAAGAGCTTACTGCTGGAAACAAGAGAAAAAAGGATCTTAGGTGGAGAAAGAATAAACACACCAAGAAAAAGCTTCTGGCTTTGTTGTTCTTGCCATCTTAAAGCACACAAATCACCCCTGGTCACTTCCTGACACTAATCTGCAAAGACAGACTGGAAAAGACTGTGTGTCTTGCCTCTCAGTTTAAGAAGGACATTAGGACAGAGCTGTTGGGTGGACCACAGTCTTGGAAATCAGCCTGTTTACTTGTGAAAGCGCCTTATTATAGGTTTATGAGCCTGTCTTTTGGCTTGTTGTTGTCACTTTTTCTCCTTTAATACGTATTTAGGTTAAGATTTTCCAAAATGACTAATGATCTTGTGTACTTAAAATTCAAGACAGCAGCTTTTTAAAGCCACAGAATCAATGTCAAAGCACTGAAAAAGCAATGGCTTTTCCAAAAGCCTTGGAAAATGAGGTCTCAAGGTCTCTCGAGTTAGGTGTGCAAAGGCATGCAAAACTGGCAGTGTTTCAGAAAAGAGTAGCCCATATCAATATCTGATCAGTGAGAGTTAAATGGTTTTGAGATCCAAACCTCACACTAATTCAACCTGAGCACCCCAAAATTAGAAGCAAATAACAAATTTTGAAAATAATAGTGCATTGTTTCCAAGTTCTTGCTTTTTCTCTCAGGACCATAAGGGTTCAGCACTAATTTCTGAAGAGATGTTCAGTGACTATGTTAAACTACCTCAGGCTTGATGACGGTTGAAGATTGTTCCATGTGTAGAAGGTGGGAAGGATTTCAGAATGCATAGAAGATACCCTTTTTCCACCTCTGGATATAACTGTCGCATAGTGCCAAAGGTCCTGTTCTGTACATTGAACTAAAGAGTTTATTCAGTTTACTGCAAATAAATATCCACAGCTGCTTTCAGCTTATAGCTCTTCCCAGCCTGCTCACCGACCTTCCTGTTCTTCTGGCCTCTTCCCTCCTGTACTGATCTTTCCATCCATCCTCAGCATCTGGGCAAGCAGCCTGATTCCCGACTCATACAGCGCTCTGGCTCAAAACCCTGGTGCTAATGTATGTTTGTACTGCTGACGCCGCAGGTGAGTTAGGTCCTTTGATATCGATAGGGCTCTAGTGTAATGGTAGGGAAGATAAACTGTCATTAGTCAGGTTTTAAAATGCACTCCTTTAGCTATTCAGAGAAGTGCTGCTCCAGCTGAAATAACTAAGACTGGAGGAGAAGGAGGGGTGATTTTGTTTTTTCAACAGCAAGAGCAAAAGTAAGTTGTGGTTTTACTAAATTGCTGTAACTGCTTATGCCGGAGTGGCATTGGCATTGCAGGGCGGTTTCACTAGGGTTTATTGCCTCTGCCCAGCCTGCCCACTCAGTTCCTGAGTCTGTACACCATTCTTGACCATCACTGAGACCCCTTGTTTCTGAACTTCTGGAATTCAAGCTCTGCAATGTCTGTATCTCCAAGTGTATGAGCTGGCACTGGGCTGATCTGAGTGAGGACGGTGGGAGTGTGGGGCACAGAGCATTTGGACACGTGATGATGAAGAGCTGATAGTGTTGGGCTGTGTTGGGAGTTTTCCCTTCTTGCAAGGCTGTGTTGAGGAAGCGGTCCTGATGCTTAGCCCATCTCTTGGCAGCATCCACCCTCTCTCCCTCTGTGATCCCGTGCCTTCAGGTGACAAAGGCTGGAAAGAGGAAAGATCTGATAAACAGCTGTATCTCACACAGGAACTTTGAATTTTGGGAAAACTGAAGGAAACTTTTCTGTGAAATAATTCTGTAAACCGTGAAAGAACATTGAGAACAGCAGTTTTAAAGATGTGATTTTTGATGAAGTTCAGTTCCTAGGAATGTTTTCTATAATTAATTTATACATCAAATGAAAAAAACATTATAAGAAACTATTGCATTTCCTACATGCTCTGGACAAATGTTAGTGTGGAGTAGGGAATCACAGAACATGTATGGTCATTAAGTGATGGCCGTACTTAAGCACCACTGACAGCAGTAATGGTGCAGTGGTACTGTAACTGGCAGGGGCTCCAGTAAACCAAACAGCGGTTTTAAAGGTCAAGTCTGGTCTGGGTTTAGCATCGGCTGTTTAGGTATGGGTCTGTCAGCAGCCCTACTTATAGGGATAGTCACTCGTCTGTAGTGTGAGGTTGCAGGCCAGGAGGTCAGGCTGAATTTGGTAGGGCTCACCAGGATATGGTTAGGGAATGATATAAAATCGTCTCAACTGACTTAAGCTTGAGGGCTGGCATAGAAAGTATTGCTGAGCTATAGCTAAAGGTTAGAGATAGGGGCTGGGTGAGCAGGACAGGAGCGTTTATGGCTGAAATCAGAAGATAGACCTTGATGAAGCTATTGGGTAAGAAGTGGTTCATTTGCCAGGACAGATTTTGCCTTCAGGATTGCATGAGTGAGGATCCTAGAGTGAGGAATAATGTTCGGGTTTGGGAGGCAAGGGAAAACTAGGCAGGACTGCAGGGCTGGGGGATGTTACCTTGGATACTGTTCAAGCTGGTAAAGGCTTCAGAGGTAGGATTATGACTGAAGCAGGAAAAGGTCACTTGGCCTAACTATTTCTGTTTGTATCTGGAACTGTTCATTGAACAAAGGCACGAGCTAAGGTTCATGCGAGGGATGGGGAATTATTTTTCGGACTTGCAAATGCCGAAGGGACAATGTGTATCTTGGATATGATTATATGTTCATCTGGCAAGAATCACAGAAGTATATTTCAGTTTACTGAAAACTGGGAAGCTCAGAAATTAATACTTGACTCATTCACTGCTTACATCTGTTAATTGTGTAGGCATAACAGAACAGATGAAATTTGTCTAAGCTTGATGTCTCATTCTTTGATTGGGTCTCCATAATGGAGCTTGCCAAAGCACAGACTTGGGGGAGGAAAACTGTTGTAGATACAACAGAGAAAGAAAAGGACAGGCTTCAAAGTACACTACAGCAAGAACATGGAAATAATCTGGCTTGAAGTGAAACTAAGTCTTCCTTACCATCCTCATTAAGGTCTATGACAGCTACTCAGGCAGCAAGAAGAAAGAATTGAATTTAAAGTTGTAATTAAAATAATTTTCAGTAGTATTTTGCAGCAATATTTTTATACTAGATGTTCTATGAGAGATGGTGTGATGACAGTGATCAGGCTTGTAAATCTGACAAACATGACTTTTACCTGGATGGTATCAGTATGGATGCTTTAAGCCTTTTAAAAGCTGTGTGAAATAATATTTTTTTTTACTTCTACTAGCTCTAGTCTTCCTTTTCATCCTCTCAAAACCAAAACAACTCCCTCTTGAGAATGTGATTTACTTTCCATATTATGTGCCTCACAGTTTCTGGAATTGCAAATATATTTGTGTATCTGCATACCTTCAATTAATTTTCAAGAAAATGGTAAATTTGAAACAAAGGATTCCCCTCATCCAGAACAAACCATCAATAATGTCTTATGGAAGAACTGAACAATCTGTGCCTTTGCATAGATTTTGCTATACTATGGTGAATCTCAAATGAAACTGCCATCAAAACAAACAGAAAAATAGTTGAAATCTACTGAGTTAAAATTTAAGTATTTCTGGAAATACCATGAAATAGCAGAGTTTGGACTATGATGTAACTAGCATTAAGACACTTTCTAGACTTGTTTTTCTGTTACTTTAAAAAAGCCCTCATACCTAGTATCCAGTAATTCATATTTTCACATTGCCTTTTTTTCCCAGTCTCATGTAGTCCTTTTATTTTACACTTTTATGCCTTTTAACTTCACCTTCTTTTATTTTACTGCACCCACCGTCTGTTCTTAAAATACTACAGCATCTTCCATCAACCTTAAAGCATTTGTCCATTCTGAATCTTAGAATGGCTGTTAATGTTGCCCTCTTCTGGATCATTTTTTTTTAAACAGTATTTTGTGGAAAAAAAAACCCAACCAAAAAAAACCCCAACCCAAAACCCAGACACCAACAGTTTTAACAAAAACTTGTGTCAGGAAAAACAGAAAAATATTAATGTTGCTTTTATTTATTACTTGTAAATGGGAAAAAGAATCCATTTTGGATAGATCTCTAACTTGATTTTAATTTTCTTTTACTGACATAATAAAACAATTTCTTTCATCTTCCACTACTGTTTCAACTGTTGGCATTTCATATCTAACAGCTTATAAGAACAAGACTTCTTCCATTCCTCCTTATTGCTGCGCTTCTCCTGGAATAACTCTTGCTGAAAGCAAAACCTCCAGTTTCAATTTAAGCTTAGAGAACGATGCATTTGGCCACCTTGAGTAATGTGTTTCACAGGCTGAGGTGACCAGTACACCTCGTACAGTGTCTCATTATTTGCTTGTAATTGTTAGTATTTATGTAAGATGTTTTAACCAAATAAATTTAAAAATGTAATGGAAAGACAGCCTGTTAATTGGAAAGCAGTTTATTGCTATTGCTTTTGCAGATGACAGTCGTTTTACCTTTTCCCTAGTATCTGAAGAAGTTTTCTCCTCCCCTGCCTCCTGGCACCCTGTGCTTTCCCCTGGCACTCCAAAGTTTGTGTCTCCTTGGTTCAGGACTGCATGGGACTGCAGTCCTGTGAAACTGTGATGCTAGTGGAGACACAAATCTGCTTGACTTTTCAAGGGGTGACGGATGAGACTGTTGCAGGGTGCTGGAGATCTGCTTTTGAAGTCCCCCTAGTCCAAAAGCTTTTACCCCTCAGCAGTACCAGTCGGGACTGTGTGGCTGCACTTCAAATGAGATGACTGAAGCATCCTGAGAGAGAAATGGGAGGCAATAAAAGGTGTGGCAACTGTTTTTAACTCCTTTTGTCAACTTGGGCACTTACTGCTCTGACAATGAAACACACACCCATAGCATCTAAAACAGCGTGGCCAGCAGGACTAGGAAGTGATTGTCCCCCTGTACTCAGCACTGGTGAGGCCGCACCTGGAATGGCGTGTTCAGTGTTGGGCCCCTCACTGCAGGAAAGGCATTGAGGTGCTGGAGCGTGTCCAGAGATGGGCAACGGGGCTGGTGGAGGGTCTGGAGCACAAGGCTTATGAGGAGCGGCTGAGGGAACTGGGGTTGTTCAGCCTGGAGACAAGGAGGCTCAGGGGAGACCTTACCGCTCCCTACAACTGCCTGGCAGGAGGCTGTAGCGAGGCAGGTGTCAGTCTCTTCACCCAGGTAACAAGTGACAGGACAGGAGGAAACGGCCTCAGGTTGCATCAGGGGAGGTTTGGATCAGGTGTTAGGAAAAATTTCTTTGCTGAAAGCGTGGTCAGGCATTGGAAGAGACAGGCCGCTCGGGGAGGCCTTTAAAAAAACACATAGAAGCGGTGCTTAGTGACATGGTTTAGTGGTGGACTTGGCAGTCCTGGGTTAGCGGTTGGACTTCATGACCTCAGAGGCCTTTTCCAACCTAAATGGTGGAACACGCAAAGGGGTAGTTTATGCTTTTATGCAGGTACACGTACGAAGTGGCTTTGCTTTTTGCCCCGGGGAACGAATGCCCCACGGGGGGGGGGGGCGGGGCGGGGCGGTTGGCTGACAGGCAACAACCGCACCGCACAGGGCTGTTTCGGGCAAGGAGTCACCAACTGAAATGTGTGACAGGGTCGGGTCCATCCGCAAAGGCGAGCGCCCAAGTGCCCGCGGCTCTCTCACAAAACTACCCCCGTGCCAGCGAGGGGGGGGTTCGGAGCGGGGCCATTTTCCACCAGGAAAGCCCCGAAGGGCAGGCGGGGCAGCGTGCTCACTACGAGCCGCAAGGCAGCTGGAGGAGCGGCAAGGCCGGGCGGTCTCAAGCAGAGAGATCAGCCCGGGGCGGGCGGGGGCTGGAGAGGCCGCTGCTGCAGCCGGGCCTCAGCTTCTGAGGGCGGGAGAGCCGCGGCCCCGCGCCGCCCCCTCCGCTCAGGGCCCGGGCGCCCCCGCCCCTCGCTGGCAGCGGGGAGGCGGCCCGTTCCGCTGCCGCTTCCTGCCGGGGCGCGGCGCCGCTACCAAAGCCGCTTCCGGGGCGGCCCTCGCGGGGCGGCGGTAGCACCATGGTGAAGCGCGGCAGCGTGCCCGCGGCCGGCCCGCCGGCGGCCAAGCGAGCCTGTCTTGAGGAGGAGGAGTTCAACGGCGCCCGCTTCAAGGCGCTGCTGCGGGACCCCGCCACCGCCGGGAAGGGTGAGGGGCCGGGCCGGGCCGGGCGGGGGGCGGCCGGCGTGCCGGCCGGTGCAGCGCTGTGGCCGTGCTCGGCGGTGCGGTGCGGTGCGGTCTTGAGGTAAAGGCGTGCTCCGCCGGCGCAGAGCGGCTCCGCGGGGACCCCGGAGATTTGTCCTGCCCCCGGAGCGATGTCGTGGGCATGACGGCGGTGTTGATGGTGGCGATTGCGGTTACGGTACCGCGGGCACGTGCTGCTCCCGCGGGGCTTGGGCCCGCCGCCGACCGGGGCCCTGGGGGCGGCTCGTGGCGCGTCCCAGGCGAGGCGGTGGGTCCCCGCCTGAAACTCTCTCACCACAGGTCTGGAGACCTTCGTCTCTGTTGCTAAGACGCTGCCGTCACCTGAAATATATGATGTCGTGGAGGGATACCTTAAAATTTCCATGGAGTGTGCTGAAATATTCAAACTTCTGGATGGAGAAAGGAAGCCTGAAAATGAAGTAAGTTTGCCGTGGGTGTTGTAGTTTAACACCTGTCACTGTGCATCCCCCGACTGGGAGAGGAACTGCTGAATAAATGCTTTGCAGCGTGAATAGCTCTGGTGATGTAGTATGGGTTGGTTTGTTGGTGTTTTTCCTCCCCCCGGATGTCACAGTGGCAGAAGCGCTGATCCAGTGGGAAATGCCCTTTTCAGTGCAAAGATGGTCCTGGATTAAATGATACGCACAACCAGTAGTCTTGCCAAAACCAAGCTCTTGAGGTTCTCTAAATGTTATCAAAAGACCATCTGTGAAATAAGAGGGTCAACAGAAGCAGTTAAGCAAACAAACAAAAAAAAACTAGTCCAGTGAAAGTAATTATTTTTAGATAACTAGACGTCTCCCTCATCAGTATTTCTAAGAAGCCACTGGTGGAGTTGACCTCATATTTCTCATCTGAGCTGGGCACAGTTTTTGCTCATCAGAACATGATGAATGACTTAAGGAATTATTTTTTTTCCACTGTGGGGGGAGCATTATTAACTTAAGTCTACTTACAACATAAAATTGGATAGTGTTCTTAGCCTCCACTTGTTGGTCCTTGCCTTAAATTATCATTTTTGTCTGTGCGATGACAATCTTTGTTATGTTTGATGACATGCTCGCTTCAAGACCCTTTTACTAAGAGGGGCTAATACATGTCATGAATACAGTTCCAGTGCCATGTGGACTCTGGGTTCATCTAGGACTCAATTCAAGAGTGAAGGAACTCAGATGATTTTCTCCAGCACGTTTCATTGTGCACTTAATAGCAGTTGTCTCTTAAAGCATTGGTTCATTAGCCCTAGGCCTTGGTCTCCAGCTTGAAAAGGGCCTTTAAGATCCATCAGCCTGTACTGAGATTTGCAGTGCGGTCCGTGTTTGCATCCCCAGAAGCAGCTGTTGTGCATATGTAGATAAATCATGCATATGCATGCAGGTCTCAATTCACAGGTGAGGAGGGACCCTTTTTTACATTCAGTTTATTTGTATAGGATTTTACAGGCCTTCAGTCAGCACGTTGGCTTGGTTTTCTAGCAGAAGTTATCCCTTCTGACTACTGAATTGCATGAGTTAAGCAACTGAAAAGAGGAGTCAGCTGACCTCCTGTGGTTCTCTGGTCTTTCATGTAGTATCTGTATAGGGGCTTCCTTGAAAATTTGCACTTTCAGAACTAATCCAAGAAGCATTAATTTGGGGGTGAATTCAGAAGCTAATTCCACCTTCATATGTTCCTCTTGTGGTGGGGTTACTCTTTTTTTTTTTTTTTTTTTTAACAGTTTACTACTGTTTGCTCAGCTAATCATTCAAACTGGACCTGACACTGACAGATACTAACGTATTTCTGTGTCTTTCAGATGCTGTTAATCTTTCAAGCTCTAGAAGCCATTTTACTGAGGACAGCCAGTGACCTCTCCCATTTTTCTGTTGTGGGAATGAACATAGTAAAAAAGTTGATTCATTCCTACATGAGATTGGTCTATGCTGCTTTGTATTCTGAAAATCACAGGTAAGGCTTCTCCATACTGTTGTGGAGAATCTCTCGTTAGCTGATCACGAGGGGCTGTATGGCTCTTGCACACGTGTACAAGATGTTGCAATATTCAGGTTGACTTATTGCTAATAATCCACTTTTATTTAATGATGCTGATGACATTTCATAGAATAATTGCACATGAAAGTCTTTGCAAGGTGGAAGCTTTGGTACAAGACACAATCTAATGCTATATAATACTTCCCCGAGGCTGTTGTTTTTGTCAGTTGTGCCTGTCCTAGTGAGAGGTAAGGTGGATGGTACCTTGAGTCCTGTTATTTCAGTGCTGCTTGGTTTGTGAAGTGAAATTTACTACATGGAACAGATAGGAGCAGGCTTTCTCATAGTTCACAAGGCTGAGCAGTCTATCTTGTGATGGCAAGAAGAGCTGCTGTTGAGTCTTTTATTTCCCTGTATTTTTTGTAGTCAGATTTCCATGTTTATAGTAGTTTGCTTTTTTTCTTTTAGAATGGGTTTTCCTCTGATTTTCCCTGTCTCTTCAGTCTAAGGCCATTTAACCTGATTGAAGCACTCATGTGTTACTTAGTCCAGTCTTAAACAACAATTTTTCATGCTCCATGGACAGGGTTTGAGAAGTTCCAAGTGCCAGAGACATTTTAATACAAACATGGGAGGAAGAAGAAGGGAGAGAAAGGAACAGAGACTGGAAATCACTTGTCTAGAGCCAATGATTTGTCTTTCAGTCTTTGAACAGGCCAGAATTAGAAAAGTGTTTTCTGTTTTCCAGTTCTTGAGCGCAACCATGCTTCCTGCACCACGCAGTTGATCTTATTGTAACAGGCATTTTGACTGTACATAGAATCTCAGATATGGGTTGATAGGTATATTTTAAGTAAATTTTGAAACTATGCAAGATCTGCACTTCTTAAGTGTTTAAAGGTCACTGCTTTTGGAGTAATCCTTCCAGAACCTGCACAGAGAAGGCTTCAGATTTCTGATGATATTCTGATCTGCTTTTTTTGTGCTACCTTTTTGATGTGCAAAGGGATTTTATTGTGGTGGTATGTCCAAATGGGATCTCAGCTTTAATCTACGGCTTTCTTACAGATTGTTCATGACTGCAACATGATGGACAGATTCCAAACCCCTTAATGGGTAGTGTAGTGGCTGTTCAGGTGATAGAGGTCTGCAGACTTGTACCTGACAGCTCTGTCATGTTCCCATTGAAATAAATGGCAAACTTTTAAGAATTTATGAGTTGTTAATTTTTGGCACTTTCTTCTTTTATCCTACTTTATAAGGTGAATATCCAGCCTCTCATTACAGCTTTATTTTTGGGAAGAATATAAATAGACATTCCCTTTTCCCTTTTTCCCTTTCCCCTTCTTCCCAGTTGCCATCGCTGCCTGAAATTATGTTTTCTGTTATTTTAACTTCTCTTCTATTTTCTCACGCAAATTTTCCCAGTGGTCAGTGAGCAAGAATCAAGACTGAGTGTAGATAATGGAACTGAGTTCATGACAAGGCCATGCTTTACTTCAACTGAAGAAAACCCCTGTCACGTAGCTAAAACACAAAAAATGCAGTCTTGAGCCTATGCTGTGGCATCTGTAACTTCAGCATTGGCTGTAGCTCCTGTGGACCTGATTGTGGCAGCAGACACATAAACATTTGCAGGACTGGGGGCTCTGTCCAAGACACATGCTTGCAGAAATAGACTGTTCACAAAGACAACTAAAGTTCTTTGTGAATAGAGGAATGACCTTTGTGTTTGGCCTAAATCTGTGTTGTGATTGCCGTTAAAATGGTTGTTTACATATTCATCTAAAGCTGCCATCAACTGCAGTGAGAGCTTTGCAGGGATGCTTTCCTAGTGGTTGTCTTGGTTGCTTGTGTTGGGACTGACTTAGAACTGCTTCATGCCTGAAACTCCTGAGGGCTTGGGTGGATATTGGAGGTGGAGTGGGGTCATTTCTTTTACAGGAAAAAGGTCTAAATTTTAATATCTTGATTTGGCTGGTTGTATAGCTGTCATCTTGGAAATAACCTGCAGGTTTTCCTCTGCATTTCATTTTAGGATGAGCCGACTGTGCCTTACCCTGTTGTCAGCAATGGTGGCTCAGGGGCCAGATTCAGCAAGGGATGTGTTTAGCCATTTCGATTTCAATAATAAATTTCTGCCTGGATTATTGAAAAAAAGATGTAAGAAGGTAAATCAAGCCACTGTGTGCCATGAAATGCTATGCCATGGCTCCCAACAGTTTTATTCTGCCAAGTATTTAAAACTAAGCTGTTGCTGGTCTGCTGCATTTTTATCTGCAGTAACTTACCTCTTCCCTTCCTGTCCTGTGTCAGGCTGAAATGCTTCTTGATTGTTTCTAATTGGCAGCAGAACTGATCTGTGGGGAGAGAGCTTCCCGTCTACTTATATAAGAAATCTCCAGGGAATGTTTCTGAGTATCTGCAATAATGGGAGGGGTGGTATGCACCCTTGAGGTGGAGCTTGCTTCGTCTTCTATCCCGTGCTGCTCTTTCTCATCTTGTCAGGGTGCTGAGCTCCTCAGGATAACCTTGTTTCTACAGTGCTTTGTAGAATTACTGCAACACATTGAAGTGCCTTGACTGTTTCTAATAAGCTGTGCTGAAATATTAATGTATAGTTTCTGTGGGCTACCCTTTTAATGTCTGAAATGGAGTGAAAGTGATGGTAAACTTTTGAGAACTATTCAATGATATGTTTGAGAAGAGCTCAGTCTTTTTTCCAGTGCAAGGATTGGACTTTGGTCCCACTGAAATAAATGGAAGTTGGAGGTTCTGCAGTTGTTTTAATGGGGAGATTTTGCCCAATACTAGTACAGTCAGAGTAATTGCATTTAAAAATATAACCAAGAGTTTTAAACAATCTTTTGGTGCAAATCCTGAAGGAGGGTTTGTGAGTGAGTAGAAAAACTCGGCTCTCTTTTTCCAAAAAGAACTTTATTTCTTGTTTCCTCTCCATTTGCTAAAAATAATCAGAGTTGACCTGAAGCAGTGTTTTAGAGCAAGAATATTTATAAGTTATTCCAAATACAAGTGTATGTATAGTAAGTCTGGTATTTTCAATGCTGATAAATTGTTTCTAGGTTTTAAAGATGACTTGCAGAATGAGTGTGTACGTTTGTGTTGGGTTTGTGCCATCTGCGGTAACAAATGAGACTTTATATATAAAGCAAACAAGTAGAAGGCAAAACCCCAAACACTTACCTTTTTCCCTGAAACCCTTTTAGAATGTCAGATCTCATGTTTTTTGACCTTTCTGCAGAATTTGTCTTTAGGATTACCTCCACCCCTTAAATTTAAAAGCTTGGATGTAGCCTTTGACCACAAACTTGTTAGAGTTTGTGTAGCTACCTGTAGCTAGTAACCTACAAGAAAGAAAGTTTCCAAAAATGGATTAAAGGTCTTGGTCAGCTTTCAGTGAAATGATGATATCACAACTGGCTATCAGAGGTGAATTTTTAATACAAAGATATCAGGCCCAAAGCTTACAGTAAAATCTTATTTCTTTCTCTTTATTTATTCTTTCAACCCTTCATGAGTTGCTTCTGCCTTATGTTTAGGCTAGTCAGTATCTTCTTTCAGGCATTTTTACACACAATTCAATTTTGCACAGTATGTTTCAAAAATTATAAATCGGGAGGGACTCTTTATCAGGGAAGGTAGTGATAGGATGAGGGGTAATGGTTTTAAACTGAAAGAGGGCAGATTTAGATTACATATAAGGAAGTAGTTCTTTACTGTGAGGGTGGTGAGGCACTGGCACAGGTTGCCCAGAGAAGCTGTGGATGCCCCATCCCTGGAAGTGTTCAAGGCCAGGCTGGACGGGGCTTTGAGCAACCTGGTCTGGTGGCAGGTGTCCCTGACCATAGTGGAAGGTTGGAACTAGATGATCTGTAAGGTCCGTTCCAACCCAAACCATTCTTTGATTTTTTGTTCATATTCTACGATCCTGCTCCAGGCAAAGTTTTCACTGCTTCCACTGTGCCAGAATTTGTAGTTTTATAACAAGTAGCCCCTTTTTAAAGGGCCTTTTTTTAGCTGTTCTAAGTTTACCTGGGTAGCTCCATGCACAGCTGTGATAGCTGAGAGATGTGTGTAATGTACTGTAGCTCCAAGATGGCAACAAGCTGCGAGATTCCCCAAGGCTGACATTGCTCTGGAAGCCTATATAGTAAGAAATGGCAGCAGCGCTACTGTCAGTACTGTTCTTGAGTATTTTTGTGAATTGTCCTGTGTACCCAGTGGTGCATCCAGAAGTGAGGATGTTGAGTGGTGTGTGTACAGGGTTTGGCAGGGAATTACTGTTAATGTTTTTTTAATTTATTTATAACCTATCTCACATATTGAGAATTGAAAAATATGTGAACTAGGATACCTTCCTTTTTAATGTTAACTAACAGACTGTGATCTGCTTAATGCATGAAGTTTCTTAAATGAATGTACTGTGGTTGTATTACATGTAAGTGTGTGTGTGGCTGTGTCCAACATGTTTACATTATTTTTTAATCTACCTGTTTATGGTACTTAAAAGTATAATAAATAGTTGCGGTATTAATTTTGCAGTTGTGTACAATCTGTATGCCTCTCATCTTTTTTAGGGGAGAACTGATGTCCGTATGGCCTATATTCAGTTTGCTCTCTCCTTTTTAATTGCTGGTGACAATGCAATCTTGACACAGATGCTGGAACTAAAAGGTACTTCACAGTTGCTTGTATTTCTTTTTTTAAGGCAGAGTCTTTTATAGGTGATAATAAATATGAGGTAATTCAAATTGTAAATCAGTTAAACAGCACTAATAAGATAAAAAGTATTTCTAAGATATATTCTAAGATATTTCTAATCTTACTACCTGACAAGCTTTAAAACTTCTTCAGTATTCTAGTGAGTGCCTCTTCTTGAGAATAATGCTTGTTATTTGCAAACACTGCAAGAATAGAAAGCCATTGGTGACAAGGTAAATGTAATATAACTTTGAGGCCATAGAGTTAATAAGCAGAAAAAAATTCATGGCCTCCAGCCTTGCTTGTAGCACAGTAACAGTGGATACGTTGCATTATTTTTTTTTTTTTTGAAGTTTTAAAGATTGTGTGTACTTTAGTGTCCTTTCTATCCTCATGCAGGGTAATTGTTGTGTATTCCATTAGACTGCTCTTTGTCAGTGATTCAGGAGACCAGTGTAATGTCCTTTGCATCCCTTATGGAGGCATTACATGGGAGTGCAGTCCAAGAGTATTACACCAATATCTCTTAGAGAAGGAGTTCAAACTGGACTGACAAAGAAAAGACTCCAGAAAGTTGAATCCTACATATACGTATTAATACTTGATCCCTTATGTACTGAAGATAATGTAAAACTTCTCTTGACTTTAGTGATTTGAAATCTACTACTGATGTTTCTCAAGTTGTGAATTGCAACCCTTGGTAAGGTTTTGAAAGAATTCAGAAGGGAGCTAGAAATACTTAAAAAAAAAAAAAGAAGTTGTCATTAGCCCGCAGCAATTCATTTCTTCTATGGTGAGGGGAGAGAGAACAGGCCGTAATTATTTACTTCTATTGTTCGTGCTACCCTGGGGGCTGTGGATTTCTTTTAATTGCTTGCAGTTGTTACGTTCTTTCAGGACAGGGAGTGGTAGTGCACACCTAGATCCAGTCAGCACAGCTGGCTTTCATTCCCATCTAAGATACTTCTCTATAAACTGAAGTTCTCTAACTTTGGGATGCACAGATGAGCCAAAAGATGGTGCATGTAGTTGGAGATGTAACCTCCAAATACTTGAGAATCACTCAGCAGAACAACTGTGAGTCCTTCAATGGAAAGGATAGGCATTTACTCGGGTTAAATACTACATAGCACCTTGGGGCCTGAAATATATTTGAAATTGACAGATACTGTTGCAGTAACTGTTAATAACCAAGTTGGCAAATCAGCTAGTTACAATAAGAGTAGGTTTGGCAGCATTACTTGTTCATCACTGTAGTTACAGACTTGCCACCCTTCTGAACTCTGATTGCAGCCTTTTGGTTCATTCTTAAATGTAACAGGTAAATAATCTGACATTGAAGAGAAATGGGTATGAATTCCCTGAAGCATTTCAGTATGAAAATAGCTTTCATGTTTTCACTTAACATTTGAAATGTCTTCTTAGATTTCATTCCGGATATTTTTCGCTCTGAAATAAAGGAAGACAAAGTTTCTACCATCAATCTTCTACTTTCCACACTGAGAACTAAGGTATGATATACCCCTGAAACTGCATTGTCTCGTTTTTTATTTTCTTTGTTGCTGGAAACAGTTTTGCAGTAATTTTTCATGAAACATACAACTCCTTAAGATGTTGGTACTGTGCTGCCGCTGCTGCTGAAAGTTTGCCAGTGTGTCCATTACTGATAATATTTGTTGGAGGTTGATAACTTGGCTGTGTTATTGTTTCAGGATCAAAGCTTGTTATACTTTTCCAGTGCCCATTTTTAAAGGAAGTCACCAAAATGGTGAGGTCAGCTAGATTTGAGTAGGTTTGTTAGCTCTGAGCTAGGTAATGACATGCAATCTTCTTTCCAGGAGAAAAAAGATTTTGTGTGATTTTAGTATGGGGACTGTGACATGAAAAGGGGTTCCTAGGAGCTATCTGGTTGCAGTCGAAGAGTGCGTGGTACCATTCCCCAACCAGTCTTGGTGGGGCTCTGTTGAGGCTGCATCCTGTGGTCCTGGTTAGCTGTTCTTTGGACTTGCTTACCGTTGGGATGGCAATGTTTCTGCTGCAAGAGATAAATTTGGTCAAAGGTATTTCATGGTGGAATAGAGAAAAGGGAAAGTCTTATAAAACTGTCTTCCCAAGATCAGAGAAGTTTCTGTGAAAAAGAAAGGGTACATTCCACCGATCACAAAGTACTACTGGAGAGGTAAGTCTGCCCCACCTTGAAGTTTTTTTTTTCTGGTTCTTTCATAGCAGACAGAAATAACCTTGTGATACTGTGAGTGCTGAGACCAAAAATTTGAAAGCAGGAATTGCTGAAAGGTGTGAGAGCTGGTTTACTCTCAACTGCCTTTCCTGTGCTCTGTTGTTTGTTAGCTTCAGAGTGTAGCTGTGCCTCTTTCACTGTGATGCACCGGCTTGTTGCTGCTGTGGGTACAGCAACTAACCCAGAGATTTATTTTATTTCTCTAAGAATATTTAAAAAAATATTTTTAGTTCCAGTATCTATGATTTTTGAACTTCTGTAGTGAATTACTGTAGTGAACTGTATCAATGCTGCACATGCTGTTGTATGATCAACTGAGAGAATGAAGAAAAAATAGTTTCAAATTTAGAGTGTAACTATAAGAGCCTGCCTCACACTCAGGCTGTTCACAACTGACAATCTAAAGCCAAAAATATTTTTTCATTGTTCTGTTGCAATAACCTTAGAAGAAGAAAAAAACCCCATTTAAATGTAAAATAAACCTCCTTGAAACTGTTTTCTAAATTAAGCTTTTCCCATTGGCAATCATACATCATGTATGGTTATGTTGTTGATGAAATCTAACACACTGTATGACTCCTTCAGTTTAGCAAGGAAAATGAGAAGTAAAAAACTGCGGACAGGAGAATGCAGGAGAACTGTTGAGAAGTTCCTGCACTGTGCTTTCCTTTTCATTCAAACATCTTTTGTAGCAAGTTCTGCTATCTGCCAACAGGTTTCCATGATCCTAGTCTGTGGCTGTGCTACTCTAAATAGGTTCTGTGCTCTTTAGTTGAACTTGAAAGTCTGTCCTGTCAAGTACGTGCAGTGTGTAGAAGTTGATAGAGTCCTATGGCTTCAACATGGTCCTACGTGTGAAAACAGTGTTAACAGGACAGGCAGCTGTAGTGAGGAGGGTGAGCTGTGTGTGTATGAGAATGGTGTTGCTAATTTGCCATTATTTAGTGATAACTTGCAATAACTAGAATTGCTTGTGGTTTTTTTCTCTCGTTGTTTTCAGGTGGTTCAAAATAAAAATATCACCAAAACCCAGAAGGTGCGCTTTTTTACTGCGGAAATGTTGATTCACATTGCGTCACTTTACCGGTGGAATGGGATTACTGATGTCAGCCCTGGGGATTTGAAGGTCTGGTAATTTATTTCTTTTGTAACTCCTAGTCCTTGTCCTGCCTTTCCACCCCCTGCCCCTCCCCCCCCCCCCTCCCCCAGCTCTTGCAGCCCACAAGTTTTGAAATGGCTCACAGCTCCTGGTTGTGACTGTAATGGCACTGATGCCTCACCTTTCCTGGAAGTGTTGGCATGTTCAGTGCATTGTCAACTATCTGCCTTTCTTGCCTGATATTAAAGTTCCATCTTCTGCCAAACTGGCCCAAAAACCACACGCATGCTTGTTTCACATGCTTTGTGCTGAAGGCTTCAGTGATTTTTTT
Organism: Falco punctatus; assembly: GCF_963210335.1. Classification (NCBI taxonomy): domain Eukaryota; kingdom Metazoa; phylum Chordata; class Aves; order Falconiformes; family Falconidae; genus Falco; species Falco punctatus. The sequence continues at coordinate 74,818,367 of NC_137581.1, read as the reverse complement.
TTTTTTGTCTTTTGGAACTTCCTTATAGTGAACCTGGCTTGGATGGTTGAAAGTTGGTTATTTCAGATTAAATACTAGATCCTTGACTTCAAAGTCCCAGGATAGCCCTGCCCTATTTAAATAAGTTTTATATCACTACTTTTCTTTAGCTTGACTTTTCTCTGTCTTTTACTGTCTGATGACTTAGCAAATGCCCTGAATCAGTAATGCTCTGCAGGTAGTACATTTGTACCTAAATTTTTGAGGTTTGCTTTCCTTGATACCAGAAGTATTGTAATATTTAATATGTCTAATACAGAAATGGAAACTTGTTAATCTGAACAAAAGCCAAACTGTTTTAGCATTTCTGTAAAAGGAGCTTCTTAAAATCTGGAGTGAAATTGGTGGAAGATTTTCCTTCTGTGATACCAAAAGGCGTACGCCTTTTTTACTCCTTTTTGATTTTTATAGGTGCCTCAAGGTTCTGAAGAGGTGGGAAGGATGATGGTACGGGAACTTGTTCATAATTTCTTAATGGACCTCTGCTGCTCCCTGAAACATGGTATAACTTTCTATGATCCAAGTCTTGGAACTTCTGGCAAGTAAGTCACCAGATGGCTGAGATTGTATGTGAATTTTGTGCTAGGAACAAGAGAGACCTCAGTAGTTATCTTGTCTGCCCTTCCCTTTGCAAGTAACTTTACTGAGTTCTGCTTCCATCTCTTTCTTCTGTGGCTTACGGAAGAAATACGTTGGGCTTTTTGTTGTTTTAATTTTTAATTTCCCAAGATCAAACTATTGGATCTCCTTATACCTCAGTGTACTAGAGTAGAGAGCGCTCTGCCTGTTTGTAGGAGCTTAGGTGAAGGTTGTGTTTCTCTGAGCCATATCTGAGTATAACTAAATAGAAAGTCTTTTGTTGTAAGGTGTGATTTTGAAGCATAGATACTTATTTTTTTTAATGTGACAATAAAACATCAAAACTGCAATGTTAACCAGATGGTGGTAAAATACCTAGTCTAATTTACATTTTGTAGAACCAGGTGTGGTTTATTCTAGGTTTTGGCAAAATGCTGACATGGATTCCAGTAGTGCCAGAATTTGGCCTGCAACCCTAATCTGGAAGCATCTGTTTACCCTACTGTTTCCATTTGCTAACTATTTAAAATATATGTGCACTAAGATTATGACTGCTAGAAAAATAATTGAGACCCTTGTAATTCCATGGAGGGATTTTCTTTGGGTGGGTTTGTGCTTCATTACGTTAGCTGGGCAAAGAAGATGATAGATTGTAGTAGCAGGTACTGATACTGAGCAGTGCTAGAGCAGGTTGTTTCTTGCTTTGAGCAAAATTTTAACTGGTATTCGTCTGGTATCTGCAGTATTCTTACTTTGTTTAGGGACATAGAGATGAACACTTTAAAAATAAAAAGTGGCGGAAGACCACAGAAAATACTTCCAAGTCTAATATTAAAGTTTTAATTCTACATTTGTACCTTTGTGAAGCTTGGTTTGAATATTTCTGAAACATTATGGTTTTAATTAAAAGTAATTAAAAGTTTGTCATGCAGGAAACATGGCAAATTGATGTTCTTACTTTTCTGAGTATAAACTCAGAAATTCTACTAGCAGTGTGAGAGGTCTTGCCTTGAATTTATCCCAGCAACAGTTAGAGGAGTTGCAGAGTTAGCATCACATGTAAAGTATTGAAATAACGATTTCTTTCTGAAAGCGTGTTTTTGTCTTTAATAGAGGAGGAAATGTGGTGCTTCTGCACTTTCTGCTTGGTTTAAAAACTGCAACAGAAGATGAAATGGTTGCTGATCTCATGGTGAATATTCTTAAAGTATGCCCAGATTTATTGAGTAGATACTTTAAGGAGACCCAGTATTCCTTTGTTCCTAGACAGAAGTCTGCCTGGATGGACAATATGAAGTTACTCAAAAAGGTAAGAGTATGAATGATGCACACCACCTCTCCACAGAAATATGCAATTCCAAAACTTTCCTCTCCAAAAATCAAAGTAGTTTTTGATAAACAGTAGTGCAGAATTACACAAAATTGGAATAGGAAAGAAGAAATTTCCATATATTCCTATAGAAAATTTGTTACAGTTGTTGGGTACTGTGCAGTACAGAGCCAGGCCAGCCTGTGGTGTGGCAATGTTAGGTATAAACTAACTCTGAATTAATTTATTTATCTGGGGTCTTCTAGTGACAAAGAACAAAATTTCATTGATTTTTAGAGGAACTAAGCTGAGGATCAGGGAGTGGGGTTTTTTGGTTTGGGTTCAGAAGCAGCTGTTCTGTATCAGAGGAAACTCACATGTCTGAAGATGTATTGTGTTCACAGCTGTAAATGCACGGTGCTTTAGAGTTTATTAAAATCACTGGAAAGCAGACAGGCATAATATTTCATAAATGATGATTTTAAAAACAAACTAGCCCAGCAGTGGGGAAGTTAGGTGACTGAGGTTTAAATGAGCTAAACAGGAAGGACTTAATGGTTCTGAAATAACACCATCAATTACCGTGGGTATGTTAGGAAAGAAGCAACAGGATGCTGTTAAATGTTGAAGATGGTAAATGGACGGGGGGAAAATGGCATCCTGTTTTCTGTGGGTGCTGAGGAAAATGAGCCATGGCTCAAAGCCACAGCTGCTTTAAAAAGTGTATACATAGACTGAGTTGGATGGTCTTTCTGTAAAAAGCTATACTTAGAGCAGGAGGCTGTATAAACATTTAACTAAATGGAGAAAGAAGGAATTGGTATAAGAAACAGTGGAAAACATCGTGATAATGTTTTTTGAGTGGCAGCAGCATTGAAAGTCAGCTAGAACTTTGTCCTTTCTGAGTGTTCCTTGGCCTCTTTGTTTAGCTTAAAATGGGCAAGTAGGATCTGTAGTCTTGTTTGTTGAAAAGGGGTGGCCTTTAGCAGGGATGCAGGTCGCGTACAGGTGTTCCATTTAGTTGAATAGGAGTCTGGGGCGTGCTCTGTAGCATTGCTGTGTAAAAATTGGTGTTTAGTGCTGTCATTACTTTTGACAAGTCAGAACGATTCTGTGAAATGCTCCCCAGAAGAAGCTGTTTTCTACTGGACTATATCAATGTTGATTAAATTGTTATTTTTATTTCAGATCTATGAGGCTCAACCAGAGATCTCCAATTCTTTTAAGACTTCGGAGTTTATTCCTCTTCCCAGGTTGCTTTCTATGGTGATGGTAACAACAGTCCCTGCAGTGTGCAATAAAATAATGTTCACCCAAGGACTAAATGTAAGAGTAGTCTATAGTATGTCAGTGGATTTTTCTGTCCCAGTTAATATAGTTTAAGTGTGTCATCATCCAAGAAGTTTTTTAAGTTGGTTGACTGCATACATTTTATATTGTCTGTCCCAGCATAAATCTGGCTTGGGGAAGCACTGGAAAATTAATTAAACCCCATTGATACTGCTTCCAAGAGCCATTCTCAAGCACCAGTTCTGCCAATGCTCACTAGTTGTTTAGGCTGGGAATCTGAAAACCTACAGATTCTTTCCTGCAAGCCAATGTTTAGGAAATAATTTGTTAACAAATTTTAGCATATATTCATAGTACAGATTACATGCAAAGCGTAAGAGAAAGCACTGAAATGTCATTAATTCGACTTCCTTTTAGTTACCCAGCACAGTAGTGAAGCACAGCATACTGTCACTCGTATCAATGGTTCTGAGAAGAGCCTTGAAGAATATTGAGTACTGTTTGAATGAAGAAACTTGGCAAAAGTCAGAAATCTTTACGCTGTCAATGATGCAGGAATTTGTACAGCTGTACAGAGAAGCCATCAGCAAGGTACAAAATAAAAAAGAAAATTGGGGTCTAACATGAGTCGTTTTGCAGCAGGTAACTACTTCTCTGCACTTTTTTCCCCAGTGGTTGTAGCCTGGGAGCCATGAGATAGTAGTATCTTTCGGCAAGGGGAGGGGAAGACTGTGGATTAAAAGGTGTTAATAACTAGTGTGGTAGTAGACTACTTTTCCTAACACAGCTGGCTGATGGAAGTGCAAACAATTTTGTTGTGAGACAGATTTGTAACACTGACAGCTATTGAGCTGCAAATGAATTCCAAGAGCAGGCTCGGAAGCAAATTCTCTTCCTGGTTCAAGTAAATTGTCACCAGCAGATTTAGTTATTTCTGACTTAGGAGTTAGAAGTTACTAGACAAGTAGCACTTGAGTCGAAAATGTACCATGTGGATGAAGAACCAAACATAAATTTTTCACAGGAAACTGATTTTTCTGATTGCATACAAGGTCAGTTACAACCTTTGTGAAGAGCAGCAAGTCCTTGTGTGTGTTGGTTGTGTGAATATTTTTATCACAGTAGCTTTGTGTCACAGAGGGGAGCTACTGCAGTTTACTATTTTTGCTTTTAGCTTTTACCAGACATGAACAATATAGTGGCAGTCTGGCAGTCCCTTCTGAAGCAAGGGAGACAACATGTTGGCCAAGAAGAGAAAAAGGAAAGTGATACCTCCACTACAAAGGCAATGACTGAGACAGCAGAAGTCACTGAACAGCATGGTAGGCAAAGCAAGGGGGACTTGCCCCTTCTTACATGTATGTGAATGGCTGTTGTGAAATCCTCATCCCACGTAAGGTCATTAACTTCAGCAGGGTCCAAAAGTCACTTGTGCATTTACTATTCACCTTTGCTTTGTTCTGTTCTTTGGGCAGTTTAATTCTGACCAGTGTCAGAATTGCTTAAGAACACAGGTTGACAAATAGGCTGCCGTTGCTACTAGGAGGTTAAGTAGTTTGGCTTTCTGCTATTACAAAATCACAGAATGGTTGAGGTTGTAAGGGACATCTTATCCAAACCCCCTGCCTAAACTTGGTTGCCCAGGACCATGTCCAGATGGCTTTTGAGTATCTCCAAGGTTGGAGACTCCAGCAACCTCCCTAGGCAGCCTGTGCCAGTGCTCAGTCATCCTTACTGTAAAAGTGTTTCGTGATGTTCAGAGGGAGCCTCCCGTGTGTTTCGTTTTGTTCCCGTTGCCTCTGGTCCTGCCACTGGGTACCACTGAAAAGAGCCTGGCTGTGTCCACTCTCCCTTCAGGCATTTGTATATATTGATGAGATCCGCCTGAGCCTTCTCTTCTCTGGGCTGAGCAGCCTTCCCTCCTAGGAGACATGTTCCAGTCCCTTTATCTTTGTGAGTTTTTGTTGGACTCTCTCCAGTGTGTCCATGTCTCTCTTGTACTGGGGAGCCCAGAACTGGGCACAGTGCTCCAGGTGTGGCCTCCCTGGTGCTGAATAGAGGGGAAGGATCGCCTCCCTTGAACTGCTGGCAGTGCTTTGCCTAATGCAGCCCAGGATAAAGGTAGCCTCTGTGGCAAGGGCACATCCACGGCTCATGTTCAACCTTGTGTCTACCAGGACCCCCAGGTCCTTTTCTGCCAAGCTGCTTTCCAGCTGGGTAGCCCCCAGCATGTACTGGTGAATGAGCTTGTTCCTCCTTGGGTGCAGGGCTCTGCAGTTCCTCCTGTTGAAATTAACCCTCCAGTCCTTGATATTCCTATGCTAAGAGATTTATTTTGCAGCCACACAATAGAACAGGCAGGGAAACAGATATGCCTGAAAAATAATTCTTTGAGGGATTTTTTTTTGGCCAAGTTATTTTACAATGAGATAATTTTTTTAGAAGCAGTTATTTACTATGGCTACACAAATGCTTGTGTTGCAGTAGCACAGGAATAGAAACATGCAAGTGCTGGAAGAGGTGGGCGAGGGGATTGCAGTTGAAGGCTTTGGTTTTCCTCTCTCACAAGCAGTGTCCCTCCTGAAGGAATTGCTTTCATAGCTGCACTGCAGGGAACTGAAAGTTTTTGATGCTCTCTGTAGCTTGGCTAGCAGCCTGCAATGTTTTGCTTAGAGACTGAAGATAAATCTGCACCCAGTTTCATGGCCTTCACAGGGCATATGCCACAGTAAGACTGCCTGGAGCAGAGAGTTTTTCAGTGTACGTCCTTCTGTGTATGGTTTTGGGCAGCAAAATAGTTGTCAGTGCTGACACTCCAAGCCTCTTCATTGGTGGAGTGCTTGCTGAAACCAATGGAGAAGCTAACCTCTAAAGTACTGTAGCTATCTAATTTCTCTGCATACTAGGATGATAGTACTGTATCACTTACTCTCAGCTCACCTGTTATAGCTTTACTTGCACTATGGCTACTAGAGAATTCTTTTTTAATGGGAGCTGAGACTCAGGCAAACAAAGACAAAGTTTATGCATGGCATCCATCCAGTTCTTCATAGCTCCCTGAGGGAGACCCAGTTAACAGGAAAAAAGTAGGTGTTAAAAAAATGTTTTGGCTGCCCTCCATTTATTTTGCTTCCTTTTATTAGTGATTGGATAACATGTAGCTTTTATGTGTCCTCATGTTATAAACTGAAGGAATATTTACTTGCTGAGATAGCTTTTCCTAAGAAGTAAACAGCTGCCTTAACTGGTTATGGTGTTTCTCTCATACAGGTATTTGTTGTCTTCCTTTTGCCAAGAGGTCACATTGAGGAAGTAGTATTTTGAAAGAGGGAAGGGAAAGAAAGAAACCTTTAACTGAAGGAAGTAATAAATAAATAAATAACTGTACTGTCTCGTGCATTTTCCCAGTCAAACCTACCTGGCACTAGGTGACAATAGTGACCCCAGAAACCAGCATCATGACTGTATCCTTCCTTTTGCTTTTTTCTGTTGTTCAGACTTAAATTGAACAGCAGTGTGACTGATTGGATTCTTATTGTGAATGTTGAAGTGATGAGACTGTCATTTTATATGTGTGAGCACTTTCAAATCAAATTAGAAATTACAACTGTCAATTTAAGCACTGGATAAGCTGATTCAGTTTTAAAAGTCTTCACGCAGGAATACTGGGGAAGGAGACTGGAGATTCTGTGTTTTTTTCCTATTCTTGTTAATGAGGAAGATAACTGATCATTTCATAGGCAAGCCTATTGGAAATAGAATTATTAATTGTCATGTTGGGTAATGTAGCTCCTACAATGTTCTCTCTTGGTATGAAGGAAGGAGAAACTAATCGTGTGAACACTTTGTTTAGGTTCAGATGATGCTGAGACACTGTTTCTGAAAGCTGCACTGCTTCAGGTCATATGCCTTTATCAGAAGGTTGTGCCCCATTTGGTAGCACGGAGCAACTTTGATTTTAGCAAGCTGCTAAAAGGTATGTGATGGGTATTTCTATCACCTTTGTTGTTTTTTCTGGCTGTTTACAAAGTCCACAGCAAAAGGGACTGTCTGCTCTTCTGTGTAGACAGAGCAAGAAATGTTTTCTAAAAGTAACCCATTTTAGTTTCTTCATTGTGTTGGCATTTATTGTTGTTATTTCTGCAGTGTTCTGGCACTCTGCCCTCTTAAATTCCATACACTTCGTTGTTTAAGTGGTAGGTTCTACTACAGTCTTCCTCTTTCTGTGTTATATTCTTGCAAATATTTGGCCTTTATGGGGTTTTAATTCTAATATTTCTGAGCAAGGTGTATGTCCAACTCTTAATGAGATTTGGGTGTTTAATTCTCCTAGACCTATGTCAACAATCCAACATAAGTAAATTATTTCTAAACTCGTATGAGGAATGGTACAGATTTTATTTTTTTACAGGATAGCTCACAGAAAGTTTGGGGTAGGGGAGAAGCAAGTACCAATTCATTGGTCTCCTCTGGGAAACCTTCTAACATTCAAGTATCTTTTCCCATTTGCTGTGTTTTGAATTATTTTATCATAGTTTGGTGGTGTGTGGGGAGAAGAGTAGTATTCTGTATGGTATTATCTCCTGCAGAAAATCTATATCAGGAAGCACTTTAGCAATATTGTTGTATTTTTGTCTCTGATGTCATCTTCATGGAGGGTATTCCTCTTCATACAGCAGAAGTAAACAAAGACATTCTGTACCTGCTTAACGCAGCAAGGACGATGAGCCACAATTACGGGCTGTGGGCAAGATCCTCCAATATTGTTTGTGGTACAATAAATACAGCCATTTAAAACTGAGACTGGAGGAGACAGCAAAATGTTGTTTGGGCATCACTGCTGTCTTTGGGTCACCAAAGCTTGTAGGCCACCCAACTAGAGCAACTATTTGTGTTTTAGGCAGGTCTGGGATGTGTAAGGATGGGAGTTATGTAAATGCTTTAATTAAAAGTCTGTCAGGGAAAAAAGGGGCTTTAAACAAAACCCCCCTCTAAATCAACTGTCTCATGCATGAGGTTTTTGCTCCCTCTGTCAAAGCATATTTAATTGGTTTGTATACTTGGTGACTCACCAAATCACACACCCTGTTTATCCCATTATTTCTTGCATTGGTCTGCTTTCTTCAAAGGGACAAAAGGCAGGACACCTTTTGTGAGTCAGAAATCTCTTTGGTGGTAGGTTTTGTGAATGTATGAAATAACAAAGTTGAACAGGCTGGAAATAAAGTATCATTCTCAAACAAATGTAATGAAGTGAGTCTGGATATTAATTTTGGTGAAAGATGATGTGGTAGAAAATGATGGTGTAAATTAGCCATGAAGCTTCATTCTCTCAGATGCCATTCATTCCCCTTGCCCTGATTGAAACACATACTCCAAAGGCAGCATATTTTTCTACCTTGTAGCAATAAGTTGTTTAAACAGCTGGTACAGTTTTATTGTTTGGTCTTGCTGTTGGCTAGACTTTGTAGTGATTTTTAAAATTGTTCTCTCTCTGATTTGGACCACAGAGATGCTACACGGACTATGAAAAGCACACTGACAACAAAGCTTTTTACAGCTGATTTCTGTATGTAACTTAACTGTAGTTAATGTGTGAGCAGGTCAATTTCTGGAGCACACTGTGAGGGTCTCTGCACAGCTTTGTGACTTGTAAGGTGAATAATTCTGAGATTATGCCATAGCAGTCATTAGCAGATGATAAAAGTGATGTATGGAGAGACACAAGTTCCATTGGCTGTAGCAAATATTGCAATGTATAAGTGTTAAGATTTGTTACTGACTTAAATTTTGTATTTTGGTCTCCAGTTTAAGCATCCTCTTTACTTCCTGTAGAACACAACTTCTCAGGGTTGCTAAGACTGATAGAAGAGATTTTGTATTCCCATGCACACGCAATGTGCCAGGGGCAGGTATTAGACTCTCCCTGCTGAGGGCTGGGTTTCAGCCTTAGGTTGGCCAAACATAATCGTAGTCTGTCTGGGAATGTCATGGTACGAAAATGTGTGGATTGCCAGCTTATCTCACAGTGGTGGTTTGAAACCCTAAATGATTAGTGTTCTGAGATCTCGGGAAGATATACCAAAATGAAGTTGATTGCATTGCTTTCAAACCTCAGGTATTGTCACTGAAAAGGGCCTCCGAGAGGAGGTCCCTCCTGTTCTGCAGCACCACATACTGAAAGTGGCTTTGGAACTTCCTGCAAATAAATTTGCCTGGTTCAGAGTACAGGTAAGAGACTTCAAGGCAGAGTTATGTTTCTTTGGCCCGTTGTCCTCAAATCTTTACAGCTGACACTGCCTAGTTTTAAACTAGTGCCAGTCCAGTCATTTTAGGAGATGACCCTCTTGTAAAACCAGTAGGAATTATAGTCTTAGCTTTAGTGAAGGATCCCTTCTGAGCTGAAAAGTTTTTCTGCAAGGACAGAAATTTTTGCATCCCTGACAAGAGCTGGACAGGGTTCCTTCAGCTCTTCTTATCTTTGGAGGGGGGCACAAGTGAGAATTTGCTGGTTTCCACTTGTCTGGAATACCTGAGATTTCAGACCAAGGAAATGAGCTGCTGAGGGGAGCCATCCCACCCATTCCCAGGGAAGATTCTGTTATCTGTTAAGTCTGTCCCTCCATATTTACAGGAAACCTTCAGGGCCCCTGCTTGCTCCTTTACTGCAGCCTTGTAAAATAAGAAAGCTGTAGAGCGTCTGCTTTGCATGTCTAGAGAAAGAGAGTCTGCTTTGCGGGGAAGCAGAGAGACCTATGGGCATGTGTGACTGTGACCCTGCCTTGTCAGCTGTTTCCAGCTGGCCATAAAGGAAAAGTGAGGAGAGTTAAGAGCCAGCAAAGGAAAACCTGGAAACAGGCAAAGATGCTCTAGTATTTTCTTGTGGCTTCTGGTATAGACAGGTTTTAACAGAAAAGATAGAAGCCAGATCTGGCAATATTACAGAGGGTTGCGGTTGTTAGACATCAAATGCAAATCAGTGAGAAAAGCAGGGGAGGTGGCTGAAGGATTGTCATTTGATGTTCAGGTAGTGTGCAGCATCCCTGTGACTTGCATTGTTTTCTTTGGGGATCCATCTTTTAAATTATTACGTTTCTTATTCAGACAGTACTTGTAGGAAATCTGAATTCCTGGGGATAATAGAAGTAGAATGGATGATTGAGGAGGAAGGTGTGTTTTTCTTGGACCCTTGTATGAGTTGGTGTTTCTGTTATTCCTCTCTTCTTCCACTTTCTAAAAAACCCTTGTACTCGTTTTTCCTGGCTCATTGAATGCAAAGTAGTATAAATGATCTCATTAATTTCAGGCCCTTTTAGGCAGGTCTATAAAATAATATAATTATATTACATACCTACTTGAGTGCAACATAATCCTGTACGGTGTTGCTGTACCAGTAAATATATTTTTTTTTTTTTAGGATGTCTCTGAGACAGAGAAGGTATCTGGTGAAAAGTCAGTATTCTATTTACTGATGAAAATGTTTGTTACAAGTAACCAATGTCATCTGAAAATTGCAACCAAAAAACTGATCATCAAGGTAAGCACTTGATCTGAAATATCAGGATACTCACTATATCACATTGGTCTGAAATTTCAGGATTGTAAAATTTTTTCTTAAGGCAGATACCATTACCATATAGTTGTGTGGCCAACAAGAATCTTGTCTCCTGCTTTTTGTGACTTACCGGAATTTGCTGTCAGATAACTATCAATGAGCTAAATACTCTATGAAGGTAAATGTTGTCAACTGCATTTGCTGCAACAGTTGATGAAATAGTAAGGAAAATGTCTTTAATGTTTGCCCACCCCTCTAGGCTGAATGAATTCTGATACTGTAATAAATCAATGTAGTTTGTGTTTGCAAAGGTCTTGACGTTGATCAAGTGAGATGATTTTTTTATGCTCATTTATTTAACCCGTCCTTCATCACCCTAGCCTTCCTAAAGCCTTAGCTTGTTTGCTCTGGCCTTGCAAAATAGTCCTATTTGTTACAGTCTGATACAAGCAGTACTTCTGTCTTAAAAATGAATTAAAATCCCCTTCTGTGCATTTAAATAAGTTACCTGACTTTTCAGAAGTGCTGATCAACTACAAGTCTCATGAAGGCACCAGTGGCTGTTGTTTTCAGTATCTTTTTAGAACTGGGCATCTTTTCATTATCTAAGTAGGGGTAGCAACCTAAATTAACAGGAAACCAAACCAAACTGTTCCCACCAGGAGAAAATCCAAAAAGCTGTTCTAAGCCCTGAACAGGGCTCCTGGTGCAGTGTCCCGTAGTAATAGCAGCATATAAGTTTGTATACAGCTTTGTGCACTTAATTTCTGTGTTTAGCTTCAATTGCAGGGTGCAATTGTAATATTCAGTCCACTAAAGCAAAGTTACAGTCATTGAATTAGGTTTTAGTTGCCCTTGATCCCTGCAAGGGATTAAATTCTGGTTTACTTTGTCACATAGTAATGAATATCTCAATCAAAAGCTACCCAGTACAGTTTTTCTAGTGTATTTGGATTCTTTTGCTGAGTGGAGACGTAGGCTGTCTGACTCATTCTTGTTTCCCATTTTAGATTCAGTCCATTTCATTTTCTCTGAAGAGAATACAGGAGCAGTGAGGTTAGGGCAGTTATGTCAGCAGACAGCCTGCTAAGAATAGATGTTAATGAGTGTGTTTTGCTTATTTTTCAACAGTGCCATATAATCAGAAAGCATGTTTTTGGATTTCACATTCTGTTCCTGCCTGTTTTCATGAGAGCTGCAAGTGTATTTCTATTTTGAGACTCTGCCAAAAATAGTTAATTATTTAAGAATTAATCCTTTTTTCTTTTCTTTGTTTTTTTCTTTCTCTAAATGAATTGGCTTGTCAGATTCTTGTAAGCAGGAGTGTTGTTTTTATAGCTGGAGGTGGTGTACACAGAGTAAATGTAGAGCAAATGAGCTGTGATAGTTTCCTTTGTATTTTGTGTGTCTGGAGAAACAAAAGCACAGATTCATTCTGTATAATTACAGTCATTTAACATAGGTGCCAGAGTTAGGAAGCTGGTCAAGCTTTCCTCTTGTTGAGAGTGAGAGGCAGTTGGTTCTACCATCGTGTAGTTCAAGTCGCCTGTCATCTGGATTGCCCTTCAGACAGCCGTTCCTCCTTCTTTTCTCCCTCCTCCTTCCTTTCTTTTACAGACAGTGCATAGGGCCACCAGGTTCCTAATTTAAATGCCTCAGATAAGAGCTGGAATTCTGAGAGCATGAAAGTGGGCAAAAATGTCTAAATATGTTAATGCCTGTTACTTGACTATGGTAAAATTGTGTCTGCCTCACTACCCACAGCAGCTGTGAGTATGCCTACGCTTTTCTGTGGATCAGGCTGTGGTTGCGACCTGATGTTCATTTATTTGACTGTTTACCCATCTGCCCAAGTCTTTTAAGCACAAGTAGCCTGATTAAATCTAATTTAGCAATGATTTTCCTTTGTATCAGTAGTTTTCAAAAGCCCCCTACAGGCTGTTTTTAAGGGTATGGCACTTTTTTTTTTTTCTTGCTGTAATGCTATAAAGATGTACAACCCTCTTAGAGCAGTATAGCCTGCTCCCCATAAAAGTAAGATTTACTAAGGTGGGGGGAACAAATCATTGGTGTCCAGGCAACCTTGACCTCAGTAGGATTTGTGCTGGCTGCTGACTGATAACAGGAAGGACTTGACGTGGTTGAACAGAAAGTCCTGCCAGCCTTTACCCTGGCTCTTACCTTTGGCTGTGCCTTAGGGGGACCTTTCTTGCCAGCGTGTGAGTCAGCGTTGTAGTAGCCCCTGTTACAGGGCACAGTTTCGGGCCGCGTTATGGGACAGGGGACACACCAGCTCCATTGAAAGTGTCCAACATACAAGGGTCTTTGCAGGCTTGGACCAGCAAGATGGATTGGCTGGGCTCTGTGCCATATCTGGCTTTCTCTCTGTGTGTCCCTGCACTGTAGGCCTTGAGCAATGAAGTGGCAGAGAGGCTGCTGCAGTGAGCACTGCTGCAGGTAGCACAACAGCCTCTAGGTCTGGTGCATACTGCCCCAGCACATGCTTGGTTCCTGTGTCACAAGTTCTTGTAGAAGTCTTGTATTCCACATGCATGGGAATGAACACTCACAGTGAGGTCGCCATGTGCTCGCTGCCCAGTGTGGTGAATAGGTGTTTGCAGCATACTTGGAACGAGGTACATATGGGATCCAGCCCATACACATGGTCAGTGTGAGGGCAAGAACCAAATGAAGTTGTACTGGGTTTGTGCTGCGGACAGCAGGTGAGAGGAGGAGAGGCTCTGTGAAGACAGGAGCAGAAGGAGGTTTCTTGCAATCGGGAAAATCGGCAGGGAGTGAGTAAGGCCACATTTTGCCTCTTACTTTGGCCATTCTTAAGAAGCCCTCCTTCCTCTGCCTCAGGACTGCTTTCCCTTTTCATACAGAGCCTGTGTGTGTCTGGCAGAGCTCAGTGGGTTTCATTCACCACCTGTAACATAGTCATGCCTCATCTCTTACTACCTTTGCTGAGAGATCAGTAAGCAAACAGCCATGAGGAAGACACTAGGCCTTGGTCCTAGTTATGCTAAGGCCAGTTGATACAGTCTTGGGAGATTTTGTTTTAAAAAATACATTGTTTTACCCTTCGTTATGCAGTTAGAGTGGCACTGGAGAGTAGGAGTAAGGCCTCTTGAACTGGGGGGGTGGTGAGAAGAGAGTGACTAATAATTCTTTTCATCAACCTGCTCTTTTTTCTTTCGTTCCAAGAAGAAGAAGAAAATATGAAGTTGCTATACAAAAAGATCTGTGCTTTTTTTTTGTTCTGTATTTTAGTTGGTTTTGGGTTTTTTACACCTCACCCACCCCCCCACTCCCCCTTTGGTTTTCTGGACAGGTTCTACGTGACAGCGGAGTGTTTGAATACACGTGGAAGGAACTTTCGGTTTGGCTGGAACACTTGGATAATACAAAAGAAGACAAAAAGGAAGCAGTGATTCAGTTTTTGGAAAGGGTAACAACTGTTCAAATTAGCTGGATAAACAATGCCAAGAATAGCATTAATGGAAACTAATTATTTTGTTGCTATTGTTGAGAACCTTGTCAAAGATCAGTGAATGAATTCTGAGAAGAGCAGTGTTTGTAATTCTTTATACAGAACTGACGTTTTTTCTTGTCTTGGGTGGAAGGACAGTGAAATGATTTGTAGGAAAATGCAATCCAGAAAGATAAGTTGTTATTACAGCACTGTTGATAGAAGGGTAGAGTGTTGTGTGTGGGGGGGTAGCTCTCACTCCTCTTTTCTTTATGTGGCAATACCTGCCAAAATTATCAGACCTAAGTAAACTGTAATCTTTTACAAGAAAAAATGACATTTCCTGTTTACTTTTCAGGATGTTAAATGCCCAGTGCTTCATTTTCAATGCAATTTCCTCAGGGACTCTGGGTCTGTGGTAGCACTTTTGGTGCAAAATTGCAGTGGATTTTTCCTTTCCTATCGGACCCAGTGTCCCATGTACAGCAGTAACCATGGGCAGATCCCTGCAGAAGTATATGGAAGTCATCCTCGTAAAAAAATTTCCAGCTTCCAGCCACTTCTAGCACGTGGTCTTTCTTAAAAAGATAAGGTTCCCGAAGACATAATAGCCTGTGCACTTACATTTCTCTGTCAACCTTTGTTAACAGATCCTGTTGAAACTGGTGACAAATCCCTATCCGTATACAGATAAAGCAGCAGACCTTGTTCAGGAAGCCAGTATGCTCCAAGTTAATATGTTTAAACAAGACTCTGATAATGTCAGCATCCCTGTCTCTCACATTGATGGTATGTGGCAATTCCCTTGACAACAGAGACTTCTAAGGCTTTGTGCTAAATTTTCTAGCTCTATTCTGCAAACTGATAGCTACAGAAATCCTGCTGAAGTAAGGACCTACAGGATCCGGCCCTCCAGTTGTATTTAGTATCGCAAGTAGAAGTCTGAATTGCAAACTTACCATTTTACCCCCAAAAGTAATTTTGGATGCAGTTTGAATGGTATTTCGCATTTCTCTTCGGGCTCCTGCAGCAGCATTTTCTAACTAAAAAGAAAACTATTACCATTCTTCCTGGGGCTGCTAATATCTCTTCGTCCAGGAGGAATGAGCTGAGGTGCCCAGGGAACTTTCTTGCTCCCAGGCACACAGCTAGAATTTTGCTGCACCTGCTTTCTGGGACCAGTCGCAGCCCTACTGCAGACAAACTCAAGATTCTGCAGATGTGGACACGTGGACAACTTACTGTGTGCTAGCTGTTGTAACAGTCCATGTGTAGGATTTTGCAGTACATAAATGTAAGATAAATGAGGTAGTTTAACACTCGGTACCATATGGATCAGTTGCCTTGAGCTGACTGTATTACAGAGATGTAATGCTAGCACAGAATGCATGGTATCTTCTTTGTATGTTAAAGACTCATGACCAAGATTCGGTTCTCTGGCCATGTAGAGTTGAAAACCTCTTCAAGGACTGCTCAGAATGTTCTTTTAATGGGGAAGTGGCTGCTTCCTTCATACTTCCCCATACATATTTCCTGTCACTGTTATGTCCATACTTAATGTTGTTTTCTAGTTAGTCTGAACCCTCTGCTTATGTGTTTTCTTCACTTAATAGATGTCCTGGATATGGTGGATGTCCTAATTGAGGGCAGTGATGGCTTAGATGAAGAAATTGGGTTCACTTTAAATGAGGACATGGTTATCCAAACATTTCCATTCAGTGCTGTTGTTCCTGCTGCATTAGAAGCCAGGAATGTACTGTTGCTTCAGACTGAAAATGGAACAGGTACAGACTTTTTTGTTTCTATGTATCGTCTGTGCTAGTGGAGTGGAAATGGGATCATTGTTACATAGTGAGTTCCTTGGGACATTTTATTATCTTCATTGCAAGCAGAAGGAGGTGCAAATCAATGGTGTTCCCTGCTCAAGAGAGGCATTAAAGCTTATGAGGTGCTTCTGTCCTTTTTTGCTGACCCTGAAGAAGCTTGCTCTTGGTTTCTGGAGTAGGGAAAATAGATGGAAATGCAGGCATTGCACAAACTGCCGTTTGACTCTAGGGAGCTCTTACTGTGGGAAAACAAACTTGTCCAGGTTAGAAAAAGAGAGCTCACCTTTCCCCGATGAGATGCAGGGAAGTAGAGGAGGAGAATGCACAGTATAGAAGGGACTGAGGAGCAGTGCACACAGTGCCCCTGCATGGACAGTCTTGGCCTGGAAGCAGTTGCACTTCAATAACAGAGTGTTTTAAGCACCAAGCACGCAGATCACAAGAGGAAGGTGGTTTCAGTGCCTGTAGCAACTCTTCCACTGAGACCAGTCACTAGGGGAGGGAGGACTGGGCTGCTGAATAGAAAATGCATATGTTTTCCAAAGACAGCTTCAGAGATGAAGCTGCAGGGGTGAATGTTGCAAAGTTCTACCGCCTCCTTGAGGAAAGAACTTGGTGGAGTGAAGAGTCACAGGGGTAGCAGTTGGCCTCGGAGCAGGGTTTGCCAACCCCACCATACCTCACTAAGTACTATGTGTATTTGGCTGTTGATTATCATCTGGGGTGGGACTGAAAGTCCCAGTTCTGAAAGAAAATCCTCCATATTTATACCAGTGCATCTTAACCTGGCTGTGTTTCCCCAGAACAAATGAGTTCTCTTAGGTAGTCCTTGGCTGGAGTCTTTATCCACCAAACTACAGACAAGTTTAGCAGAACAGAGTAAAGGCAGAGTTATTTTATGTTTGTCTGGAAGGAAACAGGCCAACCTGAGCATGTATCTTGAAGGGGGGTGATTATTTACTTCAACAAGGACTACTGTATGGAGGATTTTTCCAGATACTTCCGTGGGTCAGGAACATGTGTCTGTCTTATCACAAACACCTTTTAATCCTACTCAGTTCTTTTCTAAATGATGCTGTATGGCCTGTTGCCTAGGCTTTAAGGAAAGAGGGTGGCCCTCATGGCTGTGCTTATGCAGATTACTTCTGTAAACAGAACTTGGGTTTTTTTCTTTTCCAGGTGCACACATTGTAGAGTATCTTGTTGCTGTTTTCACTGACCTCCTGCACTCTCAGAGAGAACCCCTTGCCCTCTGCTTGATGTTCCAGCTCTATGATAAAGATCTGCAGTCCCTGAAAGTTTCTAAGTACCCTCAGCTCTACCAATTTAACCAGTACTATAAACTCTGGATACCCCAGCAATCTCAGGAACCTGTGGTATGGAATACCAGAACTCACTTGAGCTAGTATTACTGTAAAACCTCACAGTATATAAAGGTTACATTTTCATCAGAAAATGCTTTTACACTAAGCTAATTCTGTACTGCTTCTTGATCACACTGGGACACAGATTTGCTCAAGGGCTTTCCTCTGTTGACACAAGAGGTCTTTGTTGTGGTTGGGAAATGAAGCCAGGGCTCAAGGGTTGTACACAATCACCCAGATTACAGCTCCTCATCAGGCACAATGTAGCATAATGTGTGATGGGGCCCAAGGAGCCAGTTTACAGTGGTTGGAATTCACCCAGGTGTGGGTTGGGAATGCATGGACCACCTGTGCTAGGTGTTGATGTGTTTTTCTGTTAGCCCAGCAGTGACCTTATGCAGATTCCCCGTGGGACACCTTTGAATAGCTCTGTGACAGCAGGACTGTACACATGTGCTCCCAGCACTTCAGTCCCGGCTTCAGCACAGAACTCATTTCAAAACAAAAGTAGCTGAAGAAACTTTTGATTCATATCTATCTTTATTTTTCTCTTATGTTTTTTTCCATTTTTAAATAGTTTAAAAAACACAGAGAGAGATGCAAAGAACCTTTTGTGACCCTGGACTCTGTATTTACCACTTTGCTAAAGAAAGCCTATGAGAGAGGAGGCAATACCTTACTGGAAGATGATATCCAGACAAAACTGAAAGACTTGGCTTCCCAGCTCCCACCTGAACAGCTTTTGTTAGGAGTAAAGCATGTGTTGCTATACCTGAAATCCACAGTGGAGAACTTTGGCAGTGTAAGAGCAATATGATGATATTGTGGGTTGGGTTGGTTTATTTTAATGCAGAAAGTACAAATGATTTGGCTGTTAGAACTGAAGGATCCAGTTCTGCAGCTTTTTCATGTGCTCAGCTCTCACTGAAGCTATTGAGCACCCGACAAACCTGCACCAAATTTGTACACAAATTTCTGTCCTTCTAACTGCTAAGGAGTCTTGAATTTGCTTTGCGTGGGTTACCTTACTGATCTTTGCGTAGTGCAAATAAACTCTAGATTTTAATCCAGCTCCTGGCTCTCCATAAGAAGCCTTTCCAGAGAATGAAATTTACTGTCCTCTGTTACACCAAAAGTCACAGTATACGTGAAAACCTATAAATATTTATTTGGTGCCCTGACACCTTTCTTAGAATCAGATGTCTACAGAGGAGAGTGATTGAAAAGGTTGTAATCTAGGAAGTTCATAATTTTGGTTCCTGTTGGATATCGTTCTGCTCCCATCCTTCTCTTTTCTCAACTTCCAAGGTGTCTGTATTTTCACAGCTTAGTAAAACTTTTGGTCCTCGCCTTGTTGACCTCTGTGTGGACCTCCTGAGCAGCTGCTTGTGCCGGGGAAATCAGATTGAGTTGGATAATCAGCAGAAACGAGAAGAGCATCAGACTGAATCAGGTCTCTTTATGGACGAGGAATCTCTGATTACAGAGGAGTCTTCAAATGACAAGGTACCAAATTCCTTGATACACAGGCCAGAAGCTGACATTGTTAGTAAACTTTGGTTTGATATATTTTCTAGGGAAATAGTCCTAAGTTTTTCTGAACCTTTAATTAAAGCAAATGATCTTAAACATGAACAATTTTTGAGCTCAAATTAAGTTGATACATTTTCACTGATCACCAAAACATCAAACTGGCTAAACGTGACAGAGAACAGGGGATGTAGCCGGGATCAGCCTATGTGAGTGCTGTGACTTGGTAATGGTCATGAGGATTTCTGGGTTTTCAGTTAAGATTAAAGTGTGTCCGTCACATGCTCCCTGTGTGAGGTATAGGACTGAATAGGATTTTACTGCTTTGTAGAAGTATTACTGTAGCTTTTGCCACATCCTCAGAAGGGCAGGGAGTGAACAGGATATCATGCATTGTGTATTTCATGGAGTTGTAATTGAATGGAAACAGGTTGATGCAGAGAGATGCTGGTGAGGTCTAAAGGAGGGCTTAGGAACGTTGAGCATGTGGTCCAGCAGTCACAAAACTACTGTCTGGAGACTTGACCAAGCTGTATCATCGACAGTCTCACCCCTGATCTGGAATACCATCAGGAGAGGTCCTGACATAGATCTCTGACCTTTGCAAAAGAAATTCTATTCCCTAAGCCTTGTATAAAGCCTGGTTGTGAAAATTATGTACTTGAAGGAGGGACTTTTTTCCCCTCCTTTCATCTGTTCTGTGGACTTGTGGAGATTAGAATGGTATTCTATTGACAACCCCACAATACACAGTTTTCCCTGTAAACGTGCTCAGATGTGGAGAACGTTCAGTGGAGGCATGCCTTCCACATCATAAATGTTGGCAGAATGGTATTTATGTGCTTGCAATTTGTTAATGTTTTTATCTTCTGACCAGTTAGTAGACAATTTCTGTTCAGTAATTGTAATTAACAAGCTCCAGGAAACAGGCAGATGAATGATTTTTAGACACCACCCCCCCACGCCCCCCTAAAGCCCCCAGCTGTAACTGTCTGTTCAGTGATACTGTTATACCATTTGTTACAGACACTAGAAGATACACTCATGTTGATTTTTAGACATCCTACGCTGGAGAGTTGGTTCCTGGCTTTAGAACAACGTTCTCTTCCTCGGTCCAATTTAAACCCTGTCACTGTGAAGCTCCTCTCGGCTCACCTCAATTCTGGTGTGCTCCACCTGTTGAAAACGGGTGCCCCGATGTTGCAGAGCATGGATCGCAAACAGGTGTTATCAAAGTATTTTGAAGCTATTACAAAAAGTGTCTTGAAAGAGCTGCAGGCTGCAGGGAAAGACAGAAGCCATGTCTCTTCCAAGAAGTCTCGCCAGCTGGAGGCTCTGGAGGAGTTGCACACATACATGGCTGCAGCTCAGCTGAAAGAGATCACTTTAACCATGCTGCAACTTCCTGAAACAAGCTTGACTACTCAGAAATCTGAAAAATCCCCTAAAAAAGGGAAACAATTAAGCTTCTATGGACAGATTTTGGTGCAGCTCCTCGCAGAGAGCTACCAAATGCAGCCCCAACGAGAACTGCTGCTGTCCACAGAGCACATTAAAGCTTTGGGGATATTGATGTCAGCATCAGCCAGCAAAGAGTTGGAGAAGGTTTTCCTTCAGGCTCTCCAAAGTGAGCCAGTCCTTGCACATGCAGTCAGTGTAGAGGTGCACGTTCACTGCCTTAACCAGAGGTCAGAAACCTCCCTTGCCATTGTGGGCATGCTGATAAAACATTGTAGGACTCACCTGCTGCAGTTTGAGCTGTGGTGTCTGAGCAGTGTCACCGGAAAGTACCTCAGAAAAAACATGGAGAGCTTTCTTCCACTCATTAATGTGTATTTGCAATGCAGAGACCACTATGATTTCACCCGACCTTCTTCAGGTAAAGTTACAACTAATCCCTCTGTGATTTGGGAGGCCAAATTTCCAGCATAGGCTCTGCTGGCCTTAAAGTCTTGGATACTCTGCACAATGAGTAAAGGTGATAAAATTTACCTAATTGCTAAGGATTCTCTTATAAGAACCTGTGCAGCATGAAAGGTAAGGAACTGTAGTGAAGGTTGACTGTTGGACTGAAGCAAAGTACTCTTACAGTTGTTGCTCAGTTTTTTCTTTTGAAGCCCTTATTTAATACTTAGTGCATGTGAAAAACCTGTCTTTATGCTTATCTTGGTTTACTACAGGAGGTTAAAACTTTTTCTTGGGCATAGATGGATTATCTGTGTGAGTGGAATGTGATAGCCATATGGTTTTGCAGAATTTAAGCTTTCACTTTAAGAGTGTAAGAGTCCAGAACTTTCTTCTAAAATAAATCTCCAAATATAGCTTCCTACAGTAATGCTTTCCTAAGCTGGCAGTCCAAAACTTTCCAAATCGATGGTGGCATTAAATTGACAAGGCTGTTAAATTTTCTACGAGTTAGGATTCAGCTAAACAGAACACGATCTCTTTGATTTAATTTCTTTTACTGCCTATAAATGTAAATAGCAACAGAAACAGCCTGACTGTAGCTGTTGGTGGAGAATGCTAGCTCTGTCTAGGAGAAGTTCAAGTAGTGAAAAGACCGTGTCAGCACACAGGAAAGTAGAGGATGGTTCTAAAGAACTAAAGCTTTTCTCTGGCACCTAATGCACACCAGTGGTTTTGTGCTTGAACAGAAGGGGGAAACTGCTGTCTGGCTGAATTGATTCATAAGGTATCTGCGTTAGCTGTCTGTTCATGTGAGAGAACGTTTCCTTTGAGCCCAGGGTCAGTGAACTGGTGAAGTTTCGTCCTTCCTGAGATACAAGGACAAGGTTTCTTATCAGGAAGTACCTCTTTTGAAGGTCTGCATTGTTTGCCCTTGTCTGGTCATTTCAGCTGTGTAGCAAGCAATTGTCTGGTACGTATGTTAAATACTTCCTGATGGCACTGTGGAACAATACAGAGTGCACTTCTTTATAGCAGATTAGCAGCTACTGCAGTATAATTTCCTAGAAACTAAGTAGTCTGGGCCTTGATTAGAAAAGTGATTTGGGATTTTTGTAATTATAAGTCTGTTGTTGCTTCACACACTTCGATGGTGGAACCTATGTCCCCTGCTGTCTCCCAACAGTTGTCTCGGGTGTTAAACCTGTCTTGAGGAAAGCTCTGTGGAAGGAGCTTTGCAGTGTATTTCACGACACAGAATCCTTGCACGAGACCACTGTGAAACTGCAAGTTCTTTCAAAGTTGTTGCCATCTTCAGAAAGCAAAGGGCTGCAAAACCTTATTGATCAGCTTCCTGCTGCTCTTGAGAAAGCAGAAAGTAATGAGAGGTAGGCAAATCCTGTTGCCTTGTTTCGGAATTTGGTTTGTCTTATAAAGCGTTGTCATAGTATAGGCATGAATACAAATATTGTGAACAACAACAACATCCTCTCCTCCAAGAATCTGTAATTTATGCTTTGGCAGCGAGACATCTTTAACGTATACAAAAAGCATGTTACAACATTAATGAATAAATGTCTTTCTGCAGTTGGACAGTGGCAGATGCCATATCTAGAGTGCTTGAAAACTCCGAAGAGCTGCATTCCTGGAGGAGATGCCTGTTATCAGCCTGCATGAAGGGGTTAATTGTCATGTACAGCAGCAGTAAAGATGAAAGCAAGGGAGAAGCAGAGAGGTCCATGCTGCTGAGGCTAGAAGAATTACTGGTGAGACTTTTTTTTATCTGCATTGCCAGAATATGACTGTGTGTGTATATGTGTTATTATGCTCGTGTCTTGGGTAAACATAGATTGGACTTTATTTTCTATTTTTAATTTAATCTATTTTTATAGATTATGGCTTCTATGGGCTTTCAGTAGCTTTTGTGGAGTTAATCCCTTATAAGAAGCAATTTTGAGTTCTTTTTGATGGCTTTCTGCTAACAGGCTCCTTTTGAAAATGACAGTTTGAGGTGTTCAGGAGTTAAAAATCAAAGGTTGCCAGTGGATGTTCTTATTAAAAAAAAAAGAAAAGTGATAGAGACACTTCTGACAAGACCCACGTGTCATACCCTCTGAAGTTTGTGGCAGAAATCTGGCTGATAATAGGTAGAAATCCAGACTGTGATCATAAAGAACACTACTTGATTATTCCCTCTGTACTAGGTCAGTAAGGTAGGCAGATCCATGTAAGCTATAAAAATGAAGGTCTCTGCAGGCAACAAATGCCTTTGACGGCTTCCTGGCTTCTGGTGAGACTCCCTCTTAGGACATGACTGTGCAGGACAAGAGTCTTGCAGGACCTGAGGGGCCACCTCATAGTGTTCATCCTGATGGTGTTCACAGGCCTGATGAGGTTAGCAGCTACCACTATCGGGACTGCCAGCATGTGCAGCTGTCAGTCTTCTTAAAATTGATTGTTGTTTTTTGTGGTTTATAGCATTTCAGGGAAGATCACTTTTTGTCAAGAACATGTACACCCAGCCATCCATGTTTGCCACAAAGGCTGATTAGCTTAAGCACATGGTAGGTACACAAAACCCTAGTACCTGAGTCTATTGCTTTGACTTGCCAGCTTTTTATTCCTTTCACACTTCGGGAGTGTGAAGTTTCAAGGTTCTGGCTTTTTTGGTACCTACAGAGCAGCTTACTTTTTAATTGCATACAGCCCATATATTCCCTTGCTGCCAGGACCAACAAAACAAGACTTGCAGTTTCATTTGAATCAGGAGGTAGGATTCTTGTATCCAAGACCTTTCTTTCCTGTTATCTCACCTGAGTGCTTGGCGTGCATGTTGTTAGTGTGTCTGTTGAACAAAAATTGCTGGTCTTGATCTGCAGAAGCTCTCTGTGCTAAATGTAAATACCTGTTTTTGCTTACTGTGTGCACAGTGCCTCGTTGAAGAAGTGGACCCAGATGAGTGGTACAACCTTGTGAAGACAGGACTCAAGTAAGTAATTTTGAGATGCACCAAAGGTGCCGTAGGAGGTGCAGTTCTGTTCACTTGGCTTTGTCCTGTGTTACATACTATCTCCCTTGAATCCAGTCAGATTTGACAATGCTCCTTGGTTCTCAAGATGCACTTCACGTCATACTCGTGGCTTCATTGGAGCCTGAACCAGCACAACTGCAGGCATTGGATTTTGTGCTTCAGTTAGCATAACTAACATAGCTAACTGGATAGCTAGACTATCTTCTTTTCAACTGGCATAAAGAAGCTTTATGCTCATATAACTTGTTTTTATTTAAGGTATTTCTTAAATACAGTTCATATGAAAACAGAATCAGATCTTTCACCTTTTAAATGTAAATCATTTAAATAAAAGAAATAAAAATAATTTAGGATAGTCTTAGCTTTTGTGGAGGTAGAAGTGTTAATTTGAAGTGTTAATCTGTTCTGCCTGACGTGTTAGTAGGCAAAATTCCAGTACTTTATTAAGATCAGTGCAGCCACAAGTGTGACTATGTGTTGATTCTCTTTTATTGTTTATAATTGGATGTCAGTATAGCTTAAAAAGAATTAAATGAGAACGGCTCAGGGAAAAAGGTGCATGTATTTTCTTTTTTTGTTTTTGTTTTGATTTTTTATGTTTGCTTTCTTTGCAAAGTTCTTATTTCTTAAACAGTTTTTTTTTTCCAAGAAGTTTTCCTTGGGTTTGGTTGGGATTTGATTCTTCTGTGATCCTTGCTTCTAAAGGTACCGCTACAGAGATGAAGCATTTTTGAAAGTCCTGAACATTGCTATTCAGTTATTATACAAGAAAGAATCCACACTTAGTCAGAGCTTAGTCAAGCTCTCCAAACTTCATATGATGGTCACACAGCACTCTCTATTTTTGTCAGCCATACTGAGGTCAAGAGAAGAAGATGGCACAAACACACAGACAAGAGGTATTTTTTTAATCATCTTCCCTTTAACTCTATTTAGTAATTTTGTCTTTCTCACGTTATATTCTGCCCATCCAGTAACCTATCCACCTACATATACTTGCAGAGCTATTGAATGGTTCTGGAATATTAGCGTTTAGTTTTAAATTCTACCTCTGCTTGAATCCAAATGTTGCATTAATTTTATTACTACTGGTTTTAAACATGTTTCTAAAACTACTGAAGAGATGGGTTTGGGTTTTTTTGGTTGGTTGGTTTTAGTTTTGTGAACCCTGTTGAAATCTTGAATTGGTTCTTTTGGTTTCTGTGAGGATGTCAGCATAAGATCACAGAAGTGCATATAGTTCCTGTTAGAAATGTATGTGACCTTTAAACCTGTTTTAAAATAGGTTGATACAGAAGATTTTAAGTTGATTTTGCAAGCTGTATCAAAAAAGTTAATTTTAATGATGTGTATTTGATATTGTAACCTTTCAAGAGAAATACCCTTTCATGAGCAATATAAATTGGGTGTTGTTCACATGTACGATTGGCTTTGTTTCTTCATCTCTGCCAACTGATCTTGAAGTAATCATTTAATCTACATACACTCAACTTTGCCCACTGTATGGGGTTTTCAGATTCTGTGACTGGACAAGCTGTATAAAAAGGGGAGGAAATTCTCAGAGCAGTATGTTGATAACCAGTTTTGTGTATATCGGTGAGCAACATGTAAACAAACTTTAAAGTTTTAAATCATCTAAAAAGAGCAAAAAGCCCTTGTGAAGTCACAAATTTAGTGAAATTAAAACTAAGTAATAGATTTTACTGCCTGTTGTACATGTTTTACCTTTTGAATGTATTGCTGTAGGGCAGCAAGATGGATTATTTGAGGCTAATGTCAGTAATTCAGAAGCTTGGTGTCGAGTGCATTCATTCAGGCTGTTGTCATTATGATCTGTTTTGTTTTGACATTATGTATTCCTGTAGATACTAGAGGGAAAGGCCCATGCCTTTTCAGGTACAGGGAGTAAAGAAAACTGGATTCAAGTCTTGAATCTGCCACAGATGCCCTGTTTCCTTTGAGTAACCTGATCACTTACTTGATCTGTTTCTTAGGTAGTTACAAAATAAAGGTGGGTAATTTTTGTATGCCCCAGGGCAGAGTTCCTGTAGCTTGCTAACTAATTGGATTCTGCAGCGATGACCCCTGTTTCAATGCACAGTGTAGAAGCATTTTGACAAGTTACTGCGGCTGGGGTGAGAACATAAAAGTTCATGCTCTAACTTCTTGAGTAGCTTGGGGAGGTTGCTGAGATGTCTGCCTTTACTCTGTGCAACTCCTGAGCTAACTTAAGATGCCTTCCTGGGAGAGGAGGTGGTGGTATGGTGGGATAGGGTATAGCACTTCTTTTTAACCAGAGAGCAAACATGTACACATGGAAAGTTTCACAATGACATCTGTGTCCAGCTTGGAAATACTTTTTTAACATTGTTAAAAAAAAAATCTTCCACTTGAATTAAATGCATCGTAGTCATCATTCTGTTAAGTCAGGGGAATGGGTTTTGGTATTTATAGAGATAGATCTTGATCTAAAATGTACAGTACTGTGTGTGCATCTATTTAGAGAGGGCAGTATATGTGTGTGTGTGTGTATTTATATATGCACTATCTAACAGAACAACAAAGCTAAAGCTGCGTGTTTGTTTCAGAGGCCTTGGTGGATATACTGCTGACAGTTGTGAAGCTCAGCCCTTCTCTCTGTGAGAGCAGCCACCTTGCTGTGTTGCTGGGTGCCTACGGGGCTACACTGAGTGCTGTAGGTAAGTGTGTTATCCTGGAAAAGAGATCTGGTTTTTGTCTTCATAGGTGACTGACTTCGGGGTTCATCTTGTTTTTTAGATCAGAAGATACTGCTACTACTTCGGTTATATGAGAAAAATAATCAAAGTCTTATAAATTCCAGGTAAGCTGACTACTTTCCTTTGTTCAATTAACTACACACAAATAAGCAGTCTCACAATTGGCATTTTTCCAGGGACTTATTTAACTGAGATAAGCAGCGAGCAAGGTCAAACTTAGAGGTGAATGCTGCTTTTGGAAACATTTTTTCTATGTATTTCCTATTCTTAACATAATTCTTGTGTGTTGCCCAAACTTTTGGTTGTCTGTAGGTTAGATGAGGGACTGTCTTATTTCAGTACTTGCTCATTCTCCACAGTAAGAGCCCACTATAGGGATTTCATCACAGATGAAGGCCAAAGCTAGTGTAGGAATTCTTCCCTTTCCTTGTTCCCTTGGGATACAGGATTTGGCACTCAGCACAGTCTTTGCCCTTTTCAATAATCTTGCCCCTGTGTGCATGATATTTGGCTCTGGTGTTTTGCTGGAGAGGAGAGAAATATGCCAGTGGAGGAGTGATATGTAATCTCTTGCATTAACACGTGTATTGTTAGTTTTGGGGTACTAACATGGTATCAATGCCGTCCTTGTCTTTCACCAGTCTGGACTGTAGCTCTTCTTACAGCGCAACCTTGCAATACATCTACAGGCTTCCTAAGAGAGAACCATGTATTGTTTAAAATAATCAGTTTCTTTTCAGGCCCTGTGCCCAAGCAGTCCACAGGAAAGTCTGTTACTAACAGTTATTACATACACTGATGTTTTTGGTCTGCCTTGCTGAAATGCACTTTTCTGTCTTTGAGGTATGGGCATAAATATTAACAGCAGTGCAAGAGTACTGGCTCAGGCAGCTGGAGCAGGACTGGACTCTGAATTAAGACCCTCCCTTAGCTTTGTCTGAGAATATAGATAATCCTTGCAGCCTATAAAGGGGGACAGGAAAGTTTTTGTTAGTAGGGAATCAAAGAGGCTTCCAGAAGCCAGGGCTCTGGCACTTGCCACATCCTGCATAAGTCTTCACTGAAGTGTTTGCAAATGGGAGGGTGTTAATGTGAGGAGGAGACTGATTTCAGAGGTAGTTAGGTCCAAAAAATTTTGTAGCCTTTTTAAAGGAGAAACAATTTTATACTGTACCCTGAAGTGAATTGGTAGCCAAACACTTGGTTAGGTTTGATCCCAGCACTGAAGAGTTTGAGTGAATTTAGAGAACGTTCAGGAGTGCTGTATGTGTAACCCAGCAGAGACCGACTTGTGTTACAAATGGGATCCTCCAGGGTCTGGATTATAAGAAGCCTAACATCGCCCCTCTACCTGCTTCATTGACAGTGAGGCATGCTGCCGGCAGGACCCACATAAAAAATGACAATATCATTAGCACTTCAAGCACAACGGCAAAGTAAGAGGGGTCCAAG
Organism: Falco punctatus; assembly: GCF_963210335.1. Lineage (NCBI taxonomy): Eukaryota > Metazoa > Chordata > Aves > Falconiformes > Falconidae > Falco > Falco punctatus. The sequence goes on along the minus strand of NC_137581.1, from coordinate 74,790,277 downwards.
GAGCAACTCAGAGGAGGAGAGTGAGGATTTGTTTTACTGAACCACTGTGATGCTGGTTTGAAATACCAATTGCTTTTGAGACAACCTTGTGTGACTAGGTCTTCATCACTGTCTCTTCATGCAGCTGCTGTCTTACTTACCTGCATTTATAGCTTAAATAAGAAAGCATTTTTTCTGAGAAGATAAGTTCTGACTTGGATTAACAGAATAGGAAATAGTTAATGATACACCATCAGACTGAATTTGAAAAGCTTTTGGATGGATGAAAAAGGTGTTGCCAGGGAAACAAATTCTAGTTTCAAGTTCCTACAGGATAAGAAGTACAAGTGAAGGGAAAGTTTAAATACTAATTTATATCCTCTGTAATTGCTTTTCACTCAGTGCTAGCAGTCTGTTAACTAATGCCTTTACTTTTAACAATGTTTAAGAATCCTCCTATGGGGTCCAGCAGCTGTGGAGCATCACAAGACTTGCAAGAGTCTAGGGAAGTCACTATGGCAGCAGCCAAGCATGGAAGAGATTCTGTGCCTGCTAGACCGAGAAAAGATGATGAAGACAATACTGTCTTTCCCTCAGCATCGCCGTCTTCTGTCATCACAGGTGCTTTGGTTCACACTGCTGAATTACCCTTCTCTTGATGTAGGAAAAGAGCCTTTCACTTTAGTAATTAATTTCTTGCATTCATGTAATACACTGCAAATTGTTTACATCAGGAGAGTAATTTAAGCTCATATGAGGGCTGGAATTAATTATTTAGGAGCACTTTTCAAATTAATTGCAGTATATGGACCACATCTTGTCGGCAGGTGTGATTGTACAGCAGTGCAGAGATTGCCATGTGTGAGACCAGAATTTGACTTTTAAACAGTTGTTAAATTTGACCGTGCAAGGATCCACTGACAGTGAGCTCTTCCGTCTTTCATACAGTTTGATAATGTGCTTCTATACCAGTTAGTGCTAGTCAGAAAAAATAGTTTTGGAACCATGATAGTGAAAGCCAGGTTTAAACACAAGCATGTCTCACACTGTGTTGCATTACATTTTTGCAAGAGTTACTGTTGACTGCCCTCTCCCAGCCCTTTATAACACCATGAATTCGTTGGGGAAGTTTGAAACCAAGCTGGAAAGTTGTGTTGCTCCTTATAAATGCTGGTTTGAATTTGGTTTCAGGAGGTACAGGAGTCACTATATAGAGATGAAAGTGTCAAGAGTCTTGATGACTTCTATGATCCTTGTTTCCTACTTCAGCTCTTCAGTGAACTGACTAGACCAGGTAAAGTGAATGTTCTTCTTTGATATTTAGTGTCATTTTACTTGTGCTGCAGGAGCTGTCTGGCTCCTTGTGTAGCTCTGTTATTCTTCATCTAAAAGCTAGTGCCACAAAGACATTTGTGCCTTGCTTTGGAGAGAAGAAAGATACATCATTTAACTACCTGCTGCATTGCACTGTAATTTTCAGAATGACTTAAAAAGTAACAAGGTATAATTGGCATTAAACTTTGGGTTTTTTTTTAAAGCACTTTTCCAATTAATGCAATATAACTAGTGAGATTGGGCTACTTCAGAAGCAGAGTGACGTGGCAGCAGATGGGCATTCCTGCCAAGCTGCTCTTGTTCAGATGACTAGGTGCTCCCTCACATCTCTGTTAAATGTGGTGGGTTAACCCTATGTAGAGGGACCGATCTGCCTAAGATGAGGAGGGGTTTTTAAACTGGAACTGGAAACAAAAGTAGACAAAGATTTATGTTCTCTGATCTAGCATTCTGTATATCACAAAATCCAGCACAATGTAATAAGAAAATTAAGAGGGATCAGCAGGGAATATTCCGTACTGGAAAGTTGTATTTTTTTTCTGGTGAATGTGTAGAGCTGTATACTGCATCAGCTGTGGTGTCATAGCATTTTGATGAACAAAACAGGCATGGGAGAGATGGTACCTTCTGCTGCTACGTGCAGTTCCCCACCTGCAGCTGATAGGACTGCTCTGATCTGGGGCTGCTTTGGGGCTGAGTTCTTGGGAGCCGTAATCGGCTCCTTCCTTTCAGCTGTGCTCTCAGTGGGAGCTGGGCAGAGGTAGGGTAGGTTGGAGAATGTGCCCTGCAATGTTGTGGAGTTCTCTGGGCATAAAGCAGAAACCACCGTTTCTGGTTGGATCACCCTGGATCATCAGCCAGAATGAAGTTGTTTCCTGACCAGAGTGAATCTCCGCAGGGGTGCTGCTTTCTGTGATGGGCACTGTGACTGCACTGACTGGAGAGCTGGCCTGTTGCAGGCTGTGGTTGTAGTATAGGGAAGCTTCAGCCAACTCATTTTCCATCAGATGGAGATGCGTGGAGTTTGTCATGAACAGGCCTGTGCGCAGAATTGTTGGAAAGTTTGGTGAGATCAACATGGTGTTTGAAAACTAGTTGCGTAGCCTCACTTCTCTTGTTTGACGTGACCCTGATTCGCATATGCATATCTCTGCTGTACTTCACAGGTACACTATTTAGAGAACACTTAAAGATCAAAGTGAGACAAGTATCATAAGGAATTTCCTAACCAGCTCCCTCCCTATGTTGATTGGTTATGGTTAATCACTGTGTAGTTATAGATGGATTTGGCTTTCCATAACAATAATATCAGAAGCAATTGGCAAGCACCATGGTAACTGTCTTTCAGTGAGATCATACTTACAATTCTTCTTTGTTCACCTGTGCACTTACAGTACAGTACCTGTTTTGTGTGTTCTTAGCCTATACTTATTCATAGTTGTAAACTGCTCTGTATAATTTTGACAACAGTAAAAAGAACTGTGTTTTTGTCTCCTGAGGAAAAAAGGTACCAGAACTATTTGGCGTTTTGCAGTAGGAGGGATCTTAGACAATCCAGTTAATGCTTGATCTTTGAGGTTGGTATAGACAAAGAGCATGGACAGTCAGTGTCTTTTGAACCTGGGTGTAATAGTTGGAAAAAGTGCTGCTGTCACGTACCTGTCATCACCCTTAGCCTGGAGGCCGTCACCTTAACTGGTGGGAGGGATTTGGTGGCTGCAGGTCAGCCTTAGCAGTGCTAGAGTCAGCCAGAGATGATGACCACTTGTGTGGGAGCAGTGGGGCTGAGGGAGCTCTTGCACATCGTGTTCTTGCAGATCTGTGGAGGCAGTGGCTATCCTGACATAGGCAGACTTTAAAACTGGAGAGGGGAAAAATAGTTCCCTTAACTGCGCCACGCTAAGAGTCTGTGTCCTAACAGGGGCATTTTTAAAGGGCCCAAGTGATTTATGAGTTCAAGTCCCATGGTGCTTCTAAACCATGTCAGCTGCTTTTGGAATACCCAATTCCTCTTTATTTATTTGCTCTTTGTACTGGCTGCACAGTGCCCTGTGCACAGATGTTATGTAACTGCTAAATTTATAAACACAGACTTACTGCACAGTGTTTAATGCTCACTGAGCAAAGAATCTGGAGTTGGGCAGATAGCGAGTTCTGTCTAACTTTAGCTCTGATAAGCATCTTGTGAAAAGCTTTTCCATCATGGTTCTCAAGGTACTTTAAACAAACCGTATGTCAGACATAGAATTAACTTTTTTTTTTTTAATAATAGCTTGTTATTTTACGTTAGTTGATGAACACACTCTCCAAGGTCAGCTGGATGGAAAATATTTCCACTGCATGTTTTCAGTGAAAGAAAGTTTTCCAAATAAATCTTTCTGTGACCAGCATGAACTTTACTGCTGAAGTGATGACCTTGGATTTCATTATGTGGTACCACCCCATAAAATTATTCACTTTGTCTGTCTAGTTGGTGTACATTAGTGGTTCTCAAGAACTGAAGTCTGAAGGAGAGCTGTGTGGTGGCTTGCTGTGAAAGGGCATACAACGTATATTTGATTCTGTACTGAAGAGGGGATGTTGTATAGGTCAGGGCTATGTGTGAGATGTCCTTAAGCGATGAGGAAGCCTCTGCAGACAGACAAATTTTGGATTATCTTTGCATGTTCACTTAGGATTCAATAGAAAGCATCCATTTCCCAGTGCTTACCTTGCATCTTGCCTGAGGAGTGGGAGGTGTGGAGTTGCTTTGCCACAGGCAGAAGGTAGCAGAAGGCATAGATTAGGTGTCTTACTGGGCTCTGTTTCTCTTTCTCCTGCCCTGTTGTTGCTACTCCTCTCACCATTTTTACTTTGGTAGTCAGGAGGTGGCTTTGCTCAGTGTCTAGAGGTAGAGTGGGGGGTAGAGCTGTATCTGTGTGAGCTCTGGTAATGTGAGAGAGATCCCATGCTAACAAATTGAGGGATCTTTTTCCTCACTAGGAGAATGACTGAGGTGTTTTGCATTACGCCTGTTAAATGTGATGTGCTTTGGCGAGGAGTGGTGTAGGGAAGTGTACAGTAATTGTTATTATTGAAATAACTTGTAAAACCACTTGCTGAAAAGATCTGTTATTGCAATTCAGTGATGCCTTTGCATTGGTCACGTAGCAGTGGGCTGGCTGGGGGGCGGTGCTGGGAGGTAGAGACCTTGCCACTGCCTGGCCCATAACTAGCAGAGCTGGCTATGAAACTGCCAGGCATGAAACAGAAGTAGAACTTCTGGCAGTTGAGGAGAAGATGAGAGAAACAGCCCTGCTGCTGGTGTGGGGACATAAATTATCTGTGTTTTTTACACAAATATATATATATATATATATATATATATATTAGTTGTGTGTGGGTGTTGGTGGGGGAGGAAATCGGTAGGCCAAGTATATGTACGTGTCAGTAAGACTACAGCCTCTTCTTAAATAAGAATATGTCTCTTAGAAACGTCCTCTTGACTTTCAGTGTGAGTTACAAGAAAATATATGAATATTGTTGCTAAATGGAGGACTGCAGTACATTTGCAGTTTAGCTGATAAAATACAACTGAGGTGCCATTATATTCCATTACTGGTAAATGGAACAGAAATAGCACAGGAGATATTCTGGAGTTTTTACATCAAGCCATTTCTAGCCATCAGTGGGTAGAAATGGCACAAGCTTTTCAAAACACACAGACCTTAAATGAGAAACTCTAAATTCTAATGGTAAAACACTATGGAAAATAAATGTTGGATTCAAGGGTGTGTTTTCTGTTTGGCTGGTTACTGTTCATTGCTGGATTTTGTTTGTCCCAGAAGAACGTAGGGGTATAATTTAGTACTTTGCTTGGAACGTGCCTTACCAGCGGAATCACTCATGCCTGTGCAGTAACAACTGGTGTGGCTAATGGCTTATTTATGTATTATTCTCCCGTCCGCTTTTTTACGGAAGCTCTTTCTTTAGTGCAGATTGGCTTTTTGTTGGCTATGCTATCTTTCTTTCAGACACAGGCTTATCAATTGCCCAGAAAATGTTTTGAGGAGAATTTTTCCTCATGTTCTTCTTTGTACTTAATTTTTCTGAAACAGGTAAAAGAATTCCTGTTCAGAATGGTTTGTGGGATACCTTTGTTAGCTGAAGGAGCCTTCAGCTTGCGGTGTAATAATAGTTCGTAGGGGTAGATCTAGAAATTGGTGTTTATGAATAGAAGTTTTATTAAGGATTACAGTGCTGTTTTATTCTCTGTGACATGTCAGTATAATGCTCTGGGTGTTCTTCTTTCATTTTTTAACCTCTTCCCATACAGAGTGTGTAGTGGCATGTCACAAGTTTGTTGAAGTCAATGCCCTGGGCCTAACAGTAGCTGCCCTTAGCAGCTATGATTCCAACATGAGAGCAGTGGCGTATTTTGTCCTGGCTTCCTTTCGTTCTCATCTGGAAGGAGCTCGCTTTCGAGAGAAGAGTCAGGTAAGACTGAGCTCAATTTATAGTTTTGTCAGGTTAGACATTTTAGGTCATGGACACTTAAGGGAGAGTCCATCTACATGCACACGGTGAAAGAGCTAAAAGAAACTTTTTATCCTCTGTTCCATTGTTTCTCTTCTATCGCTTTGTGTTTCCTTCTTTTGTAATCAGTGGGCAGAAAAAGGCGGGAAAATGTGTTTTAGAAATTCTTGGGAATTCTGTTTGTAGGAATGGAAATCCTGATGGGATTGGTATTCGATTTATGGCTATGAAATATCCTAAAAGCTTATTTATGCATTCATGCTCTCCTGTTGTATATGTTTGGGTTACGGTTCAAGCTTTTCTCCCCTGGGTTCTTGTGCTACAGTTGCTGTATCTCTTGGATACTGTGCAAAATGGAATCAGGCAGCCGAACCTCAGATTTACCTTCTCTTTGACCCTCTACATCGCTCGTGTGGCACAGCAGATTCTGAAGCCAGGTACTGTAACCTACTGTGCATGTTGTACTCCTGGGGTGAGTCACTGTGCATGGAGTAATGTCCTTGACTGATACTGAAAGATGAGATAGCTGTGGCACTGGCAGGAGCCATGAAGTATGACTCTCCTGTGTTCCAAAGAAAAACTTTCAGTACTTGTGTAGACTGCTGTACTGGAGAAGTGGGAAGTGCCATTTTGATCGGTGTATAAAACCAGCCTGATTCATCAGGGATGAAGCCACTGCCTCCTCGTAGTTTTGGGTTGGAAGCGGACAGAGGACTAGATGAGTATGTGGGTCCTGTTCAGCAGATCAGAGTAGGTTGGCCCAGGTGTCTTTGCGTCCTTAGATGTTGAGTGAACGTAAGTCACTGTTGCAAAAGAAAATCATAGCACTGGGGAGTAGTTCAGTTTGGAAGGGACCTTTCTGTTTTGTCAATGAAGTAACACTGGATTTGCTGAAATCAGTGCCATGTTGAATGTTTATCTTCTCACCTGCTTTGTGTGCAGTCTGAAAGAGATTTTCAGTTTGGGGAAGAGAAGAGGAGGGATGGCCAACAATATAATCAGCCTTAGAGCTTAAGGCCTTCTTGCTGTAATTAATGTACTGTTCTGACAGCTGAAACGCTGGAAAATACAGGTTCCATTTATTTTTCTACGTGGTTGTGTATTGGGAATGTTGTCCTCTGTGATAACCATTGTTTCTTTTCACAGAGGAGCACATGTACATAAAGGTGAACAGATTCCTTCTGTCACACCAGTATTTGGACCTGAGGAAAGTACCAGGGTTTTTCCAGCTTTTCTACAGTTTTGATTTTGAGGTAATGAAAGAATTACACCTTAGATATCCACTAATTCTTCAGAAAATAATAGAAGAAAGCCATTAAAATGCAACGAAATCTTATTCTAGAGGCATCTTTTTTGTTGTTTTATAATGGAATTAGAAGTCTTATTTCTGGGTTTCTTTTGTTGGTTTCTTAGTGGTAACACATAATGAAATCATTAATTGTACTGTGCGTGCTCTGTAAGCACAAGCAGTATGTTCTGCCCTAGCTAGCTTACATTCATATTTGAGTTTAGATAATTAATGTTGAGTTCGACTGAGATATTTTAGAAACAGCAACTTTAAAAGTTCCATTATCAGTGCATATTTGGGCTACAGAGTAACTGTTCCTGATGGACGTTATTGATTAAATTTGATAGGGATGAAAGTTGAGAAGACCAGAAAAAGCTGTTAAACACTGTGCTGGCACTTCCAGGGAACCGGTTTTTTTGTGTTCTTACGAGCAGGCTTTATTTCGAAGTGTCTGATGGTGGCATTTTTCTTATGGCTTCTAGTACAAAACAGAACGTGAGTGGATTCTCCGATTTCTTGGAGAAGGGCTGCGTGATAAACATTGCTATGAGCTTTATGACTACCAGAGGATTTTCCAGGTCATTCTTTGCTTTTTCAACAGTCCTTTGTGTGATGAGAGCTCCCAGGTAAGAATTAAAAAAAACAAAAAAACAAAAAAGACCCAAACATACAAAAGTTTGCATGGTTTGGAGATCTTAAACAAATGCAAAACAGAAAGGAGCAGTTAACTCTTCCCTTGTCCTCTTCAAGATCTGTTCCTTGTTGATCTTGTGTATGTGTGGAGGGGGAAATAATCGCTTATGTCTAAACGGGAGTCACGTCCTTGTCCACTGAAATTGGAACTGGTTCCTGCCATCATGGAACCTCACTCAGTTGCATCAACTGGTGCTCTGGCTCTAGTCACATTTCTACTGCTTCGTGGCAAATACTGCACATACGGCAGTTTTGCTCATAAGGTCGGAGCCTTTGCCTTTTTAGGTCTCCTTATTCCCTACCCAGCATGTTACCTGTACAGTGCTTTAGCAGAAAGAGGACTCACATGCCAGAAGCCCTCGTGTTCATAAGCATCCACCCTGAGAAATCCAGTCTGTTAAAAGTATCTCTGTTAGGTACCAAAATCTTTGACAAAAAAGAGAAAATTGTCTTGCTACCTTAAGACTTCTTTTTAAGATTAGCATCTGTGTGTATGAAGCCTTGAAATGAGAATGTTTTTTCTTCCCTGGGGTTGCTAAGAACATGCGGTGTTTGGTAATAGGTTTTAACTTCAAGTTGATCAGATTCCAGCTGCCAGTCAGATTGCTAATTATGCCCTTCTGAAAGGCTGGTAATAATTAGATCCTGACTATATTCTGATTTTGTAAAAGGACAAATTATATTTCTGTTTCAGAGTCGTATTCTGGAGATATTACAAAATGCTGCCCGTGTCACCAGAGCTGCCTACGAGCTGATTCAAGATCACAGTCTCCTAACCTGGATACTGCACATCTTGGAGAAAAGGTAACTAGGGGAACACCCATGAAATGGGAACAATTTTACTGTCCACAATAGAACAGTTATGCAACTGAGTATGAAAACAAGGGTGACAGATATGGAGATGGCCTGTCAGTGGTTGTGACATTTGGGACCTAGGATCATACTGGCAGAACCTGGTGAACTCCAAAGCATTCCCTTGTTTTTCTAAAAATAAAATCAAGATGCTTTCAGGTTGTAGTAGGAGGGATGATGGGGGGTGGGGGCTTCATGCTTTTGATAACACTTCCTTGAAAAACTTAGGAAATAAAATGGCATCTTATTTTAGCGTATGTGACTCTTTAATTTCAAATACTCACAATTCCTAACTTGTCATAGGGCCTCCTGCACAGTAATTGGCACAATAATGAATTTGAGTGGTCTATAACATTTCTCCCCTAGCCTCTCCCTCACTTATGTGCACACATACACACACACACACGTGTGCATGCATGCACACACACACAGAATCTCTTTTGCATAGATTCCCCTGGCAGGTTCAAGCAAGGTTTCAGGATCATCTACAGTGCGATTGGCCTGAACAGGTTCTCAGTACTGCTCCCCTGTCGTACACCTCTCTTTTGTACAGTTTGGTACATTTGGAAGTTAAAAAGCCTGGATTTGGCCTCTGGCACCCTGTCCTTATTTTGTGATTGTGCTTTTGAGAAGTATTGTTCTTTCATCCTGTGTACAAAAATGAGATTGCTCCCTCCTCCTCCTCCTCCTGTCCTTAGAATAACAAAGTAAATATGGCTCCTGATATTGTGCTGTAAGCATTGCTGTTATTATGTAAAGTCTTAGGAACATGAGGAACCAAGCTGTCTGAACAGAACTGCTCTAAAGAAATGGTGGCAATGGTTGCAATCTAATGGGATGCTTGGCAGAGCTGTGTAACGAAAGGTGCAAGTCAGACATTACTAGTCTCATGCAGGGGCCGCGATGCACTGCTGTGTTTCCCTGGCTGCAGCATGGCAAGAGGAGGGCAGTCATCAGGGGCTTCAGAGGGGTGAGCTTTCATGCCCTGATGGGGTTCTGGCTGAGAGGCACCTATTGCCATTCATGGCTCCAAAAGCACACTAGAATATGGTCCCCTCTAGGTGATGGAGTGGTTCCTGGTTAGGCTCTGCCTTCTGAATGAGTGTTTGGTTCTTTTTTGTTTGTTTTTCAGGTTTCTGGAAAACAAGCTGTTAAATAAAATTATTTCCTTACTTCATACCCTGTGGCTAACAAATTTAGGAGGCAAGAGAGAAAGCAAGAATCAATCCCAGCAGAACAGGAAGTTTCTTCCTATTCAGCTTGTAAATGAATTTCTGTATGTTTTGATCACATTAATCAAACACATTCGGTAAGTTCTTTTTTTTTCTTTTTTAATCAGTTTGCATCTCATCGTCTGTCCAGTTTGAAATTTATTAAGGCTAGAAGAATTTCTTGATCTCTGGTAGTTTAATGCTTTTTTCCCCCTTCAGTCTGAATGTTTAGTAGCAAATTTTAATGAGATTTCTTTGACTGGAAGGTTTAGCTGTTTAAGTACGTGGGGAATGAAATAGCAGCTGATGCATTTACTATCAAGTTCTACATCCTTAATGACTGGCTATTTTTAAGCTGCTATGTCTTTCATACTGTCTGAAGGTTTATACTTTCTGTGTCTGTACCACACGTGCAAATTGTATGAGGAGAAGCTGTGCAAAGTTCTACATGACAGCATTAAGAAGCGCTCAGTCTCTTCTCTGCAGGTCTAGAGCACTTAATCTGCGTAAGCACAGCAGTTGCAGCAGGGATATAGTAGAGAGCAAATGGGTAATAAGTTCTGTTTGGGTTCATAATAGCACCTGCAGCTTTTTGTGCAGACAAGTGTTGGCACAGTCTGGAGAAGCTATGTTTATTTTTATTTCCTCAAAATTTTGAAAATTCATGTAAGATAAAGAAGCATAGGTAAAGTTGCAGACCTTTGGCCTTTTCCTTGTGTGGCATCTGCCTTTCCTATTTATGGGCAGCAGGGCAAAGACTATGTTTTATGGTCTCTTCTGCCAAACACTAATGGAGCAAAGCACTGGGGATTCAGTGGGAATTAAACTAATTATTACTGGCATCCTGAGAAACAAAAGTATATGTCTAGAGAAGTGCAGGAGAAAACTATAGGAAGAGACTGTAAGGAGAAAAAACCTGTGCTAATTTTATTTTATTAATTAGCATGCAGAAAAATTCATGGCACTTTTGTTTTCTTTTCACAGGACTAATTTAGATCTAGCCAAACTGACTGAGTTTTTCAGTACATTCAATTCTGTGCTGGAATATCGTGCTATAGTTGTTGAGGCCTTCAAAGAAATGAGCCGGTTCACTGTGAATGACAGTGTTCTGTCAAACAAAGAGATCCTGCTGCTGCTGCATAAGTGGAGTGTCATCGAAAAAGACCTGCAACTGCAAGAGGATGTGCAGACTCTTGCTCAGAAATATCAAATCAAAGAATTGCTTAGTAAGTACTAAAATATTTTGAAAAGTAATGTTGGTTATGGCTGTTACAAGCTAAACACTAATAACTTTTGCTGGGCAATCTGATGTCGCATGGGGGAAGAGGAATGTAAATGGAAAGCCATTTTTCAGGTCTTTGTTGTAGTGATTTCTAACTTTAACACAATCCTGGAAGCTTTGGAGGAACAGTTTTAAAAAGGGAAAGAGCTTTAAAATGAAGCTTAATTGCAGATCTAGTGTCAGGCCTCAAAAAATTGTATTCTTCTATGTGTGGATGGGGGATCTGAAAGTGAAATACAAGTAAAAACTGTCAGTAAAGCAAGTGAAAATGAAATTGTTAATTTTTCGTATTGTCATCAGTGTTGAAAGAAAGCAAAAGTACATTTGGACTTGTATGACTTCTTTTGTTATCTCTGTGAATAAAATGTGCAAGGAACTTTGTAGTGGGAGGTGTTAAACAGCACTGGTTTCCCGCAAATACAACTGCTCTTGGTGTCCATAAACACTTCTATAGGTTTCTTTAAGTATTCTGTATCAGTTAAACTAATTATTAAATTCTTACTGTGTTTCAGGGATACTATGAGAGCTTCAGTTTTTCTGAAGTTTTTCATACCCTTTTAGTGTTTTTCGGAGGATTTTTAGAGCTACTATAGCGATGTCTGTAATTTACTGTATATGTGGTTTTTAAAAAGTTACTCCAAGCCTCAGAAGCTTATAAAGCAGTTAGAAAAATGGATCCTTATCTGAAATTTTGTTTCTAAGGTAACAAGTCAGGAGTTGACCCCGTCCCCCCCAGCACCCGGGAAAAATGCTTAAATACATTTAGTTCATTTTAAGCTGCAAAGTGCAACATAATTGACATTTCTGATAATTTTCTCAATGACTCCTCAGAAGCAGTTTGCCATAAAATGTTCTGTGTGGTATGGCGGTGGCAAAGTGGTATTGCTGTTGGGGAGCTTTGCTGCTCCCCATGACACAGGCAGCATCTAACAGAAGCCAGCTGGGCGTTACAAAGTTTGGCTCCCTGTGTCTTCCCTTGGGGTGCAAAAACTTGACGTGTCCTCGGTTGACAGCACCTCAGGAGGCAGACACATGGCCAGGATGTGGCTGTGCTGGAGGAAGGCCAACTGCACTGCTTTAGCCTGCACGGTTCAAAAGCAACGTAGCTGTGCCGATACCTCCTTCCATAGGCAGGTGTGTTCCGTGCCTTCGTAGCCCTGAGAGCATCGGCTTGAGTGAGGCGGTGTAAATAATGTAGCCTTACGGGCAAAAGTGTGTCCTGCGCACCTCTGAAATGCTGCCTTGGCTTGGCCGGGCTGTGGGCCAGGCAACCCAGTTCAGAAAAGTTTCAGCCTGTGAGTCACTGGGAGCTGCCTGTAGCCCTTTTGCTCTGACATGCGTAGGCTCAATTAGGCTGCCAAATGAGGCTAGCACTTATCTTTTTAGCAACTGAAGCAACACAAGATACTGTCTTTCTTGCATAGTTTTGTACCAAGAAAATCCTTTGGAGTATCTGATGTTTGTTTTGGTGGCGTTTTACAGAAAATATTAAAGAAAAAAACAAATCTCAAGCCTCATCTCATGCATATCATCACATTCGGAAAAAGAATGAGATAGAAAGAGAAGATGACACTGCTGCAGACCTGAAAGTCTCTGAGCTGGAGAAATGCAGAGGTCATCTGAATTCCATATTTGCCCACTGGCAGCCTGTTTTCTCAACGCCACCTACCAAACATGGAGGGGAGCCCCTCACGTCTGCTGATGTTGCGGATGAAACAATTGGTCTTACCTGCGCGTCCGCTTACATAGTGACTAAATGGCTCGTAAAATCCATGGTCACGCACAGTCTTAATATACAAAATGTTTCATTAACTCTGCGGTGGCTACGGAATTGCATCTTGCCACACCCGGTGGCAGTGCAGGAGATGCTCAGGGATGAGACACTGAGAAACAACATCTTCAAGTTTTACACCCAGGTCTGTGAGGCCAGCAGTGGGACGGCTGGACTTTTTGAAGAGCTCTGTTTGTTCAGTTTGATCATGCTTCACCTAATGGATGCTCAGGGCCTGACCAACAACAGCTTTCATGAACTTGTGAAAACGTTGTGCCTGTCAGCGATGACGGAAGAGGATGTGAACAAGAAAGGTAACTCGCCTTTTCCTTTTTGCTCACGTGACAAGGCAGTAATTTTAGAAAGTAGGTAGTTCCATGGGGGTTTCTTAATTCATCAGTTTGAAGTTAGCCCGTGCCCACCGGTGCTCATAACTACACAAGGTAAAAGCTGTGTCTCCAGTGGTATGGTATACTAACAAGGGTTAGTAGCATAGAACAAGGTCACGCTGTAGGGGTTTCTAATCATACAATAGTCATACTCCCTCACAGAAAACTTTTTTTTTTCCTAGGACTAACATGGAGTTCAATGAAGTATAAAAGATAAAATACCAAGGGGAAAAATAGTCTGCAACAAACGAGTCCGTATGGGTTCTGATCCATACGCTGTTCAATGTTACCATTTGATAGCAAAAGCTACAGGTCAGATTTCAAACTGAAAACGGTCAGAAGGTTGTTCTAACAAAAAACTGTTTTCTTTCCTTAGTGTGAGGAGGATCATTGGCTTTGTATGGGCAAAACCCCACAAATTTTCCATCTTGGAAAAGTTAGGAAACCGTTTAAAAACATAGGTCTGGCACTAAAATGGTTTGGGTTTGTATTATTATGTGGAAATAGAAGACTATCTGTCCTGATTTTTCTCTTATTTTTTCTTCCACAGCTGTTTGTGTATTCCTGACTTCTGTTTACATTGGGGACATGTGGCTTGGAGCACAGCAGCCAGATATGTTAATAACCCACGTCAAATTGATCTGCGGTAGTACAGATGAGAAATTAAACAACGATGACTTGGAAACTTATAAACAAGGAGAAGAAACTATTATGCGTCTTTGCAAAACCCTTTACATGGCTACGTTGAGGCAGTAATTCAGTGAACTGACACTAAATCTTTATTGTTATATGCTCTGCCATCATTGCTGCAAGCCATGAAACCCTCCTGAACTGTTCTCCATACAAATCTAACTTGTTTTGTCACAAAGATCAATATTTTATTACTGTATACAAACTCAGAGTGGGGAAATTTCACTCATCATCCCTCAGTGGAACACTGAGGCTATAATTTCCCTTTCCTTGAACAGTATGGGTTACTGAATGTTATTTTCTATCAATTTTTATTACAGATGTTTTTAACTTTATGAAGAATCAAAATGGACTGATTAGTGCATTGCCTATGGACTGTATTTCAGTTCCCGTGTAGTTAAAAATCCATCCTCTCTCCAATATAAGATGGGGAAAAAAGGCTGCACAACTTCACCACAATGTGGTATAAGTGCAAAGAAAGAACAGTCAGAGGTTTAGCCTCAATGATTTACTGTTTCCTGAAGAACACAGTTTCTTTCATAATACGATACTGAAACCAGTATCAATAAAAACTGAATGCTGGAATCATGATAGTCTGGGGTTCTTTTTCATTTTAAATTAATTAAAAGCATTTATCTCAGAGCTGGTCTGTTTTTATTCTCATTTCTGTTTTGGTTTGGGGTCTTTTTGTTGTTGTTTTTTTAATTAAAAAAGGCCCTGACCATCACCACTGCTGGAACTTGCAACAAAGACCCATCTTCTCTCCACTCTTAAAAGATGAGAGATAGAACTAAACCCCAAATGACTTGCTACTTATTGATTATACATGCTTTTGTTGGAAGTTCTCTGTGAAATCTGATAAATACTTCTTGAATGTGGCCTTAAGGGCAGCTTAACATACCATTCCAGGTATGCAAACATACAGAGCCTGAACTTGAACCTTTGGTAGGTAAAACTGGATTTGTTAAATTGACTCATGAATCTGTGCTGTGCCTAAGTACTTGGTACAAATTCTGTACAGTGGAAAAATCAGAAATGCACCCTTTTTATGATGCTTATGTAGTTTGTGGCTTTTTTGTAAATAAATAAAAAAAAAAAAACATTAGATGCAAATAATGAGGAGTGCTTCTACATATAAATATTCTTGTCCTGAAGAAGCCATAATATCAATATCAAGACTTCATTTAAAAATAACAAATATTTCTTGAAAAATCTGCAAGCCCATTAGAGGTTAAATTTTGTCACATAAAATCCCTAGGGTCTGACATCAGGAAGTCTTTATGATGAACAGAACTTATTTTACTTAATTAAAAAAACCCCACAAATCAACAGGCAAAATTAAACCAAAGGAGTCCCAAAACAAAAACTGTCTTCCCGTCTCATCTAACTTGAAAATAAGACTCATGACACATAGAGGAGTTTTTCAGCTGTCTTGAGGGACTGAGCACGTCTAACAGTGGTTTATAGTATGATTTCCTTGAGAGAATTAAAGAAAGGAGGTGAGACCATTCAACCAACCTGACAGAAATGCAGAAATATATCTTAACTGGCAATAAATTAATTTAAATTTCCCCCAAAATGAATCTGTTTTGCCCGTGATGGTAACTGATAAGCAAGCTCCCGATCTTAAGCCTGACCCATGAACTTTTTCATCTTGTTTTCCCCCCTGTCCTGCTGAGGGGTACTGAGAAAGCAGCTGGTAGCTGACCCAGCACACCATGTAACGGGCTGTATGTGGCCCCTTCTGATCTCTTAATAAAGTAACAAAATCCAAATGCTAAATGCCACAACTTGGTTGCTACAAACTGTCCGACAAGTTGCAAGCCCAGAATGGTTTTGGGTGTGGGCTTGCATGCCTTGCCAGAGCCTTTCACATGCCCTTTGGCCCGTGTTTGCTTAAAAAAATAAGTTGTGTTTATACAATTTATTTATATCATGCAACTGGTACATGCAGGAGCAGAATTCATGTGTTGGAGCCTAACCAGTTGGAAGAGCGACCCTTGAGTGAGATCTGATTCTAGAACCGGGTACAGCAGATGCAAACAAGCATGCTAAATTACTTTATGCTTAAACAGCTGTTTGCACACCGTGGTATTTTGCTCTGTGGCTGGAAATGGTGATTTCTGAATGCGGTTTTGTCACTGCTAAAATAAGAAAGGTAACTTTCAAGGCTGTAGTGGGCTTTAGCTAATGAGATGCACAGTGCCATGGAGGTGGAAAGTAGGAAACGGTGACAGCGACTAGGGCCAGTCATGCATGTCGGTAGGCTTTCCTTGCAGCAGTGCATCTAAATCCTGAGCAATGGCGCACAAATCCGCCCTAAGGGTTCATGCTAAAGTGATGATTTTTCTGATGGCCTTAAGTATTCAGAAAGGCCCAGCAGTGAGTACTTTCTCCTCAGCTTGTAACATTTTGTTAGTGTCTCCAATACTATGCTATATTATTGCCAATATACTCCAGGTTGGGAGGAGAGGATTGTTCATACACACTCACTTTTCCTTTTTTTCAATGGTAGTTTGGGAAACAGAAGGAGAAAATGAATGCAAATGAGCTCACAATTTACTAGTCTGTCATGTAAAGGATACGTAGCTCCTATGTGCTTATCAGTGAAGACAATGTAGCTGTGCATGTGGGAACTTAAAAATGAGGCTTCATCTCTCGCTGCCTCTGAGCATCAGTATATTCTAGTAACGTGGCAATGGAAAGATTATTAGGAAGTCCTGGAAATAATGGTTGAGTATCTTTAAAAGCCGTAGACGGTTAGCAGTTGAATGATTTGTATATGTGAATTACTGCCAACATACTCAAAATGCATTTTAATAAATTCGATAGATAAAGTCATTATTTTAAGAAATTAGACTTGATTAAAATAAATTGTGAAGAGCGTTTGGAAATGGAAAACTTGCTCCATATATGGGCCTATGTTTTAAAACAAGGAGTTCTACAATTTAACACGTTACTCGCTCTGATGCTGTTGTGATGAGACAATGCAGATGAAGCTCCAGAGCGCTCTGCAGCAGGCCCAGCAGTCTGGGCTGCCCTCACAGAAATCGTTGCCAGGACAGGCCTTTTAAGCCATTTACTTAAAATTCACAAAACCTCAGTGAAGTCAACAGCCCAGAAAACATACTGAACGTACTGCTTGCTGTTGTCCCTGGTGTATAGACCGTGTACGGCTTGAGTTGCAGGTGGGGCTCCTCAGGATTTGAAATGGATCTCAGCAAGAGGCTGCTGGTGCCGGTGCCCAGACAAGGACATCTGAGATGTTGGCAGGAGAGGACTTCGCACAGCGTGAGTGGCTTTCACGGAGGCAGCGGTTTGGGGTAACATTTTTATAGAAGTCAACTACGTCTTTGAACCAGCAGCATGAACTGATCTGGGTCGCCCTGTTGGTTGGTGGATGCAGCTCTTCAACCACCTGTGAATGCTGCAGAGCGTAGAGGGAAGGCCTCTGTTAAGGGAGGAGTGGGAGGGAAGGGGAAATGAAGTGCTCACTGTGGAGAGCAAAGCACTGGAAGGGCCTTGAGCTGGGCATGTATGGAAATGCCACAGAAGGAAATGCCTTTCTGTCTCCCCCACTCCCCCTCTCCCAAGTTAGGTGCTATAAGATAGGCTTGCATTTTGCATATTATTTATTACTGTATACGTATTTCATGCTATATACATTCCATTTCCAGGTAATCTGGGGGTGGGGGATGCGGGGAAGGCTTTTCAGTGGTTATGTACTTTGAGTCATGTTCCAGTGCAACTAATGAAGGACCACCAGTTGTTACAAATGGGAGTATTCACATCTTCCAGAAATCCCCTTGGAATCCATGCACAGAGAAGAGGATCCTGAACAACAGGGCGATACAAGGCTGTGGTGAGCTGGGGAGGAGGGTGCTGGAGCAGGCTGCGCCGGCAGCACAGAGCTGGTGCAGGAGAGATGTTCTAGCTCAGGGCAGGCGGATGTTGCAGGAGGGATCAAAGTGCAGTTGCTGCGTCCATGAGAAGGAAAATAGGTCTAGATGTTGGGTCCTCTTCAGGCTGTCTTTGGTGATACTGTGTGATTGCAGCAGGAGAGCTGGTGCCAACGGGGGAGCCGATTCATGTCTCCTGCGGGAGCTACCCCAGCTCTAGCAAAAGGTAAAGGTATCTAAGGGGAAGGGAAGGCTGTTGTGGCCACCTGAGTTGCCAGGTGGAAATGGCTGGTTCTCTGATATGTCTCTGTCCATGTTGCACCTTCAGTTCCTGCAGCCTTTCCTCATTTTCTCCATCTGCCCGTGACTCAGTCTGACTCAACAGACTTTACACCTTGACAGATTTCCAAACCCAACACTAGTAGTAGTCAGTTTGCTCAGAAAGCAAACTGCAGAAGTGTTTATCTCGGAGATCAAAAAATTTGAAGATTCAAACCAATCCCAACGCAATACAAACACGTGCCTGGTGGTCTGGTCTGTCTCTTCTGTTAAAGGCTTTTTTAATGCAGCCCAACCCACCCACTTTCTGGTAACATCACAGCCCACATTCCCTATAGCAGCATAAGGCTGCGCTGGCAGCACTTCACCATAGGAGCTCTTCCTGCCTGCTTGGGAACGTGGAATCTCTTCAGCTTCTCCTCAAGTTTCAAATGAGTTTTGTGTTGCCCTCAGCCCAGCAACTAGCTATATGCAGCCTTACATCTATTCCAGCTCTTGCTGCCTTCCTCAGCCCAACTCCGCAGTCCTGGTTTTGTGCTTCCTGGAGCTCTTAAGGGTTCCTCACCCTCTCATGGACCTTCGCCTGGTTCTGCCTGGGTTTGGTGGAGCTCCACAGGTGAGGAGAGGTGGAGAGAGCAGAGGCCCACAGAAGGGGGAAGGAGTGCAAGTGGCCCTTCTGACTCTGGTCCAGCTGAGCTAAACCCATCCTCTCCACCTCACCAAAAAGCTGCTGTGGCCTTCACGGAGGACTGTAGCTTCTGTTAAAATATTTGTCAGCCCCAGCTGAAAGCAGGAAACTCGTGCAGAAATGTGACGTCGTATTTGTGGTTTTGCCAGCATTTTCCTTTGATATAAAAGACGGTAAACACACTTCTCTTTGCAGATGCGTTTCAAGATTGTTCGATATTAACCGGGTTTTTTTGATCTACCATTTCAAAATGGAAGCAAAAAGTAATTGGTTATTGGTAGTGAAATTGTATTTCTGGGCAGTAGGTAAAGCTAACGACTTCAGTAAGACACTCATTTGAGATAATTAGTGATGTCAATAGCTTTTAAAGGCTGTTCTAGGTAAAACAGTGTTTTTAATAAATTTTAAGTAACCTAACTATTTTTTCAATAGAAAAGTAAATAAAAAGCATATTCTATCCTTGAGGGAACTGCTGAGCTTTAAGTTAGTGAAGCAAGTAAGTTATAACCCTTCTAAAAGCAAAGTTCTATTGTTGGCATTGTGCATGACATTGTTGCTCATTTTTCAGAGGATGACCGAGTGGAGATGTCGCTAAGTTGCAGCTGATGAGTGTGATCTGAGGACAGAGCCAGAAACAGAGGACTTGTGGCTCTCACGAAATATAAAGAATATTGGTTATGCTCCTGTTCAGTAAGATCAATGGGGTGCTGCTTGCTTCCACAGCAAGACAACCCAGTGAAAAGTGATGCAGCAGAGACACCCCTGAGGATAACAGGACTTGGTGTGCATTCAGGCCAGCAAGGCAGAACTCTTTACACGACTTGGGGCGTAACTGGCATAAACTTTCTGCTGGAGGAGTAAACCTGCTGTCAGCCAAATGGCTCTTGCTGAGAACTACTCAACCGGCAGCACACCTTTCGCACCACGTAACTGGGAGAGGAGTCTGGGGCTGAATCCTTACTTTAAAAAGAGAGAGAAATTTTACAGTCATCATGATCTAAAATGTTGATCTAAAATACTGATCGGGCAACTCCAGCCATGTTGCTCAAATACGGCCCTCAGGACTTCCTCTTAAGCATCCAGGATTTTACAGGTTTGTCCTTTGTTGAAAGACATTTTTCTTTTTCTTCTCCTGAACTCATTCAGGATTGCGGTGCCAGTGTTTAATAGGCAGTCACAGCACTGAGCTTTTTTCTCTGCAGTCAGCAGAACTGTATTGCTGGTTTTGTTTAACCTGTTCCAGTTTTAATTCAGGCTCAGATCCTTCCATGAATGCCAGTTTCATCTGAAAGGGAGGTAGGTGTTTGAGAAGCAACCACATCTGAATACGGGCTACTGAGAGCATCGCAGCGAGGCTGTTCACCAGTGGAACTGCTTTCTTCTATCTGGTTCCCTACTATCACTTGTCTGTAATGTGTGGAGAGAACAAAAATGTAGTTATCAGGGACATCTGTCTGGAAGACAGATAGCAGCAGTTTCATAAGGAAGTACATTATCAACATTTAAAAAAATATGGAAGACGGTTCTTCTAAGACAAAAGACATTGTACCCAGCACGAGAGAGACTTGTGGACTTCAGCCCTCTTTATCCACCTTGAGAATCACATCCTTACCTGGAAATGGAGCATGACCGACAGCACAAGTGCAAGCTGTGCCTGATACGTGGTGACTCCCCCTTTCCCCAGCAAGATGGGACCTTCAGTCCAGCCCTGAAGCTTGGTTCTTTAGCTGGATTTTTCAAGAGGGAACTAGAAACTTTGCTATGACCTGCTGTGTACTGAGGGTGAAGGGAACTGCCAAGGGTGTGCCTGGGGAAGAGAAGAGGGATAAAAGCTTTATGTGACTGTGAACGGGTGTCACTGGGGGCAAGAACAAGAGGGATATATGATATTCGGGATTCTCTGACACTGGGGTTGGGAAAAGGCAAGACAGCTCTAAGGGCTAGTGGGGATCTGAGCAAGAAAATGGGACAGACCTAAAAAGGGCTGGGTAGGACTAGGGTAGCAGGAAATTTCTAGTGTACAAATGATAATGATACAAAGAAGTATGGTTCTGCCACAAAAACTAGTTAGTGGTGGGGTGGAGGGGGCGATGACATGAGAGCAGCAGAGTGTACCCTCCTCTCCTGAGCCTCCTTCTCCCCGAGCCTCCTTCCCAGCAGCTTCCCAAACTTCACCCTTAAAAAATGAAAAGCAGATGAGTCCTGGCTTAGAAGCAGAAAGTTCCATCCAATATGGCTGAACACAAGATCCCAAGTACAACTATGTCCTTAGGGCTTCAAAGGTGGGGAGGAAAATTTTACTGGGAAGAAAAATGTAACCCAAAAGTGAGAATGAAAATGGAAAAAATTTGAACAGTCTTATTAACGTCCAGGAGCCATGGCTTCAGAGATGAGAAAGAAAACATCTTTGACTAAAAGCTAGTGTTTCAGTGGCTAGATAAATGTAACGACCAAAATCTAAAAACTAAGGTAAAGTAAATGGGATGAAAAAGAAAATAAATATTTTTAATAATTCTTTGGAAAAAGGGAAATATAAACTTCAGAACTTCAAATTTTTATTGATTAATTGCTAATGAAAGCTTAAAATATCTGTGCCTGACAAGACTAACACAACAGGGGTTTTGCTTAAAAACCAAAACAAAACCCTGAAACCTCAGCAACAGGCCCGGCACGGCAGGTGGATTTGGGGTTTTCTTTGCCACGATGCAGGCATAGTCAAGAAAAAGTCTCCTTTCACAGTCTGACAGAAGTAGACAAAAGTACTCTTATCAAAACAGGATGTTTTCTTTCTAGTCCATTAAGTATATAACTATCGTCAGCTAGCTATCCATATTTCAAAATCAGCTGGAGAACTTGCATCCCAGAGCCGCAGAGACTGTCTGAGGAGAACTGTGGCTGGCTCCTGTTAATTGTTAACCATCCCTGGCACAGCAGGGAAGTTTGAGGAGGCTGGAAGAGCCCTAGTGTCCCAGTACTCTGAGAGCAAACCTGGTCAAGCCAGGTCACTGTAAGGCAGTGCAACTGACCTCAGCCCCAGGCAACACCATGGAATTAAAGCTAAGATAAGATACAACTGAAAAAGTATTTCAAAGGACAAAAAACCAAATTCCAGACAGTGTGGTTTTATAGAAAGACAGGTACTGTGATAAGTGCCTGATGGCATTTTTTGAGGGGAACACAATTTGGAGGATAAAGGTAGCTGCCTATATGTAGCTGTTTAAACCGCAGCAAGGAGTTTGCCTTAGTATTCCACACTGCCTTCTTTAAAAAGAGCTATACACAAGCCCCATTAACCAGGTGTTACGTGAAAAGGGCTTCTCAAAGAATAACTGGAGATTCACCTTTGACTGTGGCTTTTTCTAGCAGGGCTCCGTAAGCACCCGATCCTGTTCGGCACCTTCATCAGTGGAAGTAAACGTAAAGTCGCTCTGAATGAAGGACACAGAGGATGCAGATACAGTGATACAAGGAGGAGCAAACAGTCATCTAGCGCAGACCGGGCAGCTAGCTAACACGGACCTATTCAAACAACATTAATATATTACATTTAAAGCCTCAACTGCGGAAGTAATATTTTTCATTGAGAACTGCGGATTTTTCATAAACTGTTCTCCCTAAAGACGGTGAAACTTGGCACACAGAAAAGCTTGAGATATTCAGAAAAAAAGTAGAGAAATTTTGTATTCATGGGTTTCTGGGGACAGACATGATCTTTGAAAGCCTGGAGTAGGTGACACTACGGTTCCAAAATGTCTTGTATTTATCACATTGTCTATCCACAGTGATCACTTTTTGGCATTCTTCATTAATGAACAAATATTAATATTTTTTAATGCAAATACATGTTTAAACCCCAATTTTATTGAAGAAGTTTATTGGTTAAGCCACAATGTAATGCCAAGGCATTGTGAGTTAACTAGGCAAAGAAATGAGAAATACTGACCAACTTAATAAATATAAGAACTTGTTTTCCTCTGCAGAGGTATTGGCACCTGGGCAGAGACTTCGGGAGCCTGCGTCCCTGCCCTCAGTGGGCAGCACTCTCAAATCTCGTCCAATGCACAAGTTGTCTGTGGTTTGGTTTACATCCCTTGAGAGTGAGCTGACATCCATCTACCTGGACTAGGCATTCTGCACCCTCTGAGGAAATAAAGTTGGATTTGATAATATGGTTGTTCATAGGACACTATCTGAATGTATGGCTCAAGAATTACTTCACTCTTTTGATTGTCACTTGTAAATGTCTGTCTGGTCGCTATTAGATGGAAGCCTCTTTGTGTCATTTAAAACCATTTAACAGTTTGAAAACAAAAAGGCCCATCACTTCAGTTTGTAGGAGAAAGAGCAAGAACTAGGAAGAACTTCAGAAAGCAACAGAGAGCACCTTAATGCTAACACAGCCCCCCTGGATGGATGTTTGCCTGGCGGCATCAGACTTGGAGAACGTCTGAGCAGCAGCCACACAGGGCATGTTCTGACCTCACATCCAGCAAACGGTGTCCTCTCAACTGCAGAGTCTCAGTGCATGGGATTTCTGGAGGGACACTGGCTACTGGTAAGCAACCTCTCTTCCTGGCTTTGATTTCACACAAGCGTTTACACAGTGGCTGGTGCTAAAGAAAACCCCGGCCCATTAGTTGTCACTTGGAGATTTGGTATCTCTGAACAACACCAGCACCATCCTGCCAAGTGTGATACCAATCCCAGCTTCTCCCCAGTGGCATGATACCTGCTAAAAGGTACAAAGCATGTTTCTTTAGATGACAGGAGTGAGAACACCTTCCTGTGAAGACAATTTGAGTTCTGCTGACCGAAGTCTTGTAACAGGCTTTGACAGCTCATGGTGAACCAGTTTTACAGCCTCTGCTCCTGTGGGTCTGACAGCTGCTCACATCAAAGGGAGCTGGTTCTGTCAACACAAAAAGAGAACGTTCTCGTAATGATGGAGGTGTCAAAGACAGGTTTATCCCTTAAAACCAGAGGCTCAAGAATAGCAAGATTTATTACCTGCTGTTTGAGATTAAATTCAGAAACTGCACTGGGGAGAAATTGGGATGGATCCCCAGGCACATGGTATATGGGAAGCCAGCTGTAAAGTCTTAGCTGTCTCAGCTTCTTCTGACACAAGGAAAGATGCTGTAATCTATGCAGACAAGTCATGTAGATCTGAAATACTGGTCTTGTGAGAGTACCAACCATGAGATTTAAGTACCCCTGAGAAACCAGGTTCTTTCTGAGCATTTAGCGAGTCTTGGCTAGGAAGTTCCAAGATACCGGAGTGTCAGAATACATGATTATCTCTAGTGAGACACAGTAGGTAGAGGTCACAGTTGAGTATCTTTTAAACGACTTTATAGACAGACAAATTACTTTGATTCCAGGAAAGAGTCTACCGTGGTAGGAAAGAGAGGGCTGAACAAAGTAGAGAAGAGAAGCACCTGCCATGAGAAAGCAGAAAACAGGATCATGGTCTGCTTAGCCAGATCACGAGGATCTTCTTACTATAGCATTGAAAAGGCCTTCCTCTCCCCAAAGACAAGGTAGCATGCCCAAGTAAAGCTATGATGTGTCTTAGTGTCATCTGGAGAAATATGGTGCCTTGAGGGTCAGAATCACTGCCTTTGTGTACAGGAATTGGTACTTTTCTGTTATTGCAATATATGGTGGATATATTATTCACTAATGATTATTACAGTCTTGAACATAAGCTAAAAAAAAAAAAAGCCTTCTGAAAATTATCTGCCCTCACGTGAGAACTAGGATATTGCTATAGATTTTTTTTCTGTCCTAGGGACTAAAACCCCTGAGCTGTCAAATATCCAAATTAGTTCCCCAGTTCCAGGAATGAAGCAGCTGTTGCAATTGATCTGGACAGAGCGAAAAATTGAAAGAGCACATGGACATTGTACAGCCTGTCCACCAAATCAGTGGTCATCGGTCTGTCCGTGAAGGAAACTCACCTGCAAATAGAGAAGAAGGCTGGCTGTAGAACAAGTGTTTTGAAGCCAGCTCCTACATGTCTGGCAAACTGTATCCTCAAGCTATGTTACCATGCGCCCCAGAAATGTTGGGTAGAAGTTGGTGGTAGTCAGGGGAAAAAATGGACACTGGATTGAGTTTCTTATTGTAAGAAATCTGTCTGAAGCCAGCAAAGCTCATGCTGCCAAGGAGTCCAGAGTCCCTTGATTGAGCCTCTCTGAGGCTACTATGACAGCAAGAAATGTGGACAAGGGATAAGACATGCAGATCTTCCAAGTCTCTGGGTACCCAATTATTTTTTTTCTCTACATTACACTGTTTGATAGGAAAGCGAAGATTTTGGATGTCCACAGTGGTCTGAGTCACGGCTGTCAGGAATGCAGAGCCTCCACTGAAACGCATGGGAAACCCGTGTGTCCTCTTGAGGCGTCCAGGGAGAAACTTTCCCTGCCCCCCTTTCACTGCATGAAGTTTGAGCCTTGGCTGGGAACTGTCCCCATCTACTAATGCTCATTTTTCTGTATCATTTTGGATGGTAAGAAACACAATTGAAGCAAATGTTAATACTGGCTCTTGATTACAGCAGTGTGGTAATCAACTGCCTTGGCATGCTGTTGGGTTTGAAGTAATTGGTCCCATGGCCCAGACCTTTTTTTCTTATTTCTGTAGGCATAGCGTAATGGTGACAAAAGGTACTGGGACATGGATTCCTTGCTGCAGCTCTCTTGCAAGCATCAACCCTCCCCCATCTCCCAGACTCACTCATCTGACTTGGCACCAAATTACTTTGTATTGCAGAGAAGACTGTGGTGCAATCAGATCATGGATTCAGGTTCAAGACATCTCAGTGTCTAAGGATTATGCTGTGGCATAAGTAGATCTAGTTGTTGCATATGCCTTTCAGAAGACATTTTGACACTGACTTCTTTTCTGCGTGCATATGCAAGTGGAGATCAGCAGACAGTACTGTAGTGGGTGGCACACCCTTGCCAAAATAGTAAGACCTTGGTTTACACAGCAGTGGAAGAGATATAATTCCTGCTTGTCATGCAAGGCCAAAATGTAACCTTCAGGGACCCCACAGAGGTCCAGCTGACAATAAAGACAGCTGACATGGCAATGGGGGTTTGCTCGACAGCCAACTGAAGCAAGAAGGTGCACCCCTCTGAACTGCTAGACTTGAAAGCACATTCCTTTCACCAGGCGGTTGAGCAAGCTGGAAGAGTACACGTTGCCCTATATGCCCCTGGACTTGACAGATGGATGAGCACAGAACCAGTGAAGGTAAAAGTTCTCCAGCCTTGACCAGTGACGTGTATGTACGTTTGTAGGGTGAATGTATCAGAATTAATCATGGGAAAAGAGACAGGAGATTTCAATACAGAAATTAGATGATCGTGGTGCCAAGGGTAATGGATGGATGATGTAACAAAGGCGATGACAGGGGAGGATGGTGGAGGTTAACAGGAGGAACTTCTTTCGGACACCCCACTTTGTTTTATTCCTGGAGCTGGGGGAAGTGTAATTGCAGCAGGGGTTAAAAATCAAATGGAACGCAATCAAAAAGGGCAAGTTTTGCAGGGGGTGTGTGTGTGTGAGTAGTCTCTCCAGTTCTAAAATTGTTTTCTTACAGTATGTTTCAAGCCTAGAAAAACGGTAAGACAGGATGAAAAGCAAATCTCATTCAATACTGCTTTCCATTAATGATTCCTAGGCTCTCCGCAAAACATTCGTAGACTTGCCTTGTTCACAACAGCTCTTTTGATGAGCAAAACTGAACACATTAGGGATAAATATGGATATTTTAAATTCAAGTATTTCACTCAGTAACATGATGCAAAAGTGAAAAATTAAAAAAAATAATACTTTTGTTTAAGCCTTCCAAACACGCTGAGATCTTCATGTATATAGACATCTCTTGCCATCTTTTTAGGAACAGTAAACTAATGGGAACATGCCTCTGTTACCCTGTAATTTTATGTATTTTATGTTCATTTCCATGTGTTTCTTGTATTGCTCACTTGCCTCTTGCTTTGTGGTTTATTTGGGGGAGTTGCCTTTTTTATTGCTGTCACCTTTTGTGAGCATGCCAGAGACCTTAGGGTGCCAATAAATCAGAATATTAGCGCTTCTTTTTACTGCCATATTATACTTGATTCCCTCTGCTTGTTTCTGACCTAATCTTGAACCTCTGCCTAATCTGCTGAGCTGAATTTTCTGCATCCTGGTCAGATTAGGAGGAGCAGTGGGCAAATGCATCCTTGTTTGCATAGAACGTGTTTGCCAGAAAAACTAGCAGCAAACAAAGTAAACCAAATGTAGAAAGCTGCAAACGCAAACCTGTCCTTAAACAAAGTTCAAAATCACAGGCAGCGTTGGAATTACATTCCCATTCAATGTGTGGGGGCTGCACATCAGCGGGCGCTGCATCTTCACCAGACACATCCACTACAGCTACCTTCGCAGGACAAGGTCTACAATCTTTTCAGAGACCGGGGACGTGCCTGTCAACAATGCGGTATTTATGCAGCCTCTCTTTTCAGTCAGGGAGGTTTCAGACGGCAACACTCTACTAGAGTAGGTTAGCTGTTCCGTCAGTCTGCCACTGGAGGATATTTCCCTGTTTTGTCAAGCTCAGCTGTAAAAACAGTCTAGATGACATGAACATGGGGCTCTGGGATCTCTTCCTGTGGAGCCAGCTATGCTGCGTGCAGCCTGAGCCCAAAGAAGCTATTGCGATTTACTAGGCTACTCACTAGCTCAGACCCAACTTATCACCCTAAAGTTGAATAATACTCTGCTGAAATTTAAATCAAGGTACTCAAGTGAGAGTGACAGAATCACACCTGTAAAGTTTGATCATTAATGAAAAGGCCCGAGGCTAATTCCAGGAAATTCTACTCCAACAGAAAGCCCAGTTTGACCATGTTGTCTCACTCCTAAGCTGACTAGTACTGTGAATGCTACACACCCGTGGCGGACAGGTGTTTCAAGTAATTTCACAACCACACTTCCAAGTGATTAATACTCTCTCCGAGTGTATGTGTAGTTTTACTGTGGGCTTACTGTGCTGAAGGACAGAAGTTCAGATATGGGCCATCTTTGAGAAGGAAAGTACTGTCACACTCCTGCCAGGATTTGCAAAACAAAAACAAAGGAAAATTTGCCCACATCTTCAGCCAATTAAAAATCAGTAATTTCATTGAGTTAATTTAACCTACAAGAACTTAAAAGTGTTTTGGGACTGAGTGATACGCCTATTTCAGGCAAGAAAGCAGCCTGCCTAACCTTCTGCATAACAGACCAGAGAATAACAGACCATAAGCTCTTCACAGTAATTTTTAGATGAATACAAATGCATGTTTTTCAGATGTTCAGTCATCTAGTCAAAAAAAGAATTATTCACAACCCATTTAATATTCTACTCTAAATTGTTCCAGTGAATCATTACCCTCACATAAAATATGTGGTACATATGACTTTGTGTAACATCATCAGCTTCCAGCCATTTCATTTTAGTACGGTGCTTTACTATTTGATAGTTACGGGGCTCTTGAATTGGACACAAGCATTCTAAAAGATGCAGGCAGTTCACAAGGAGCATCTTTGAGCCACTGCTCCTTGAGAAACGAATTGATTTGATTTCTCTCACTGTAGGATGTGTTCCTGGAACTCAAATCAGTTTTTCCTGATTCTTCCCAGTTTCTTTAAAACACAAGTACAACATTCCTGAGATGATTTATGCAGTGGCGTGCATACTACTGTCTTCCTGATCTCACTAATAGATTTTCTCTTAATTTGATCAGGGCTTACAGAATTGCTTTGGGAGCTTGTGTTCATCTGCTTTACCACCATGCTTCCTACTCCCTTCTGAAGGTGTGGTTTACAGGAGGTACTTTCCCATTCTGTGTGTAAAACACTCTTACTTCCATAGTATGCAACCTGGATAGCTGGCATGAGTAAAACGCATGTTTGTTTGCCAACATAGGAAGCAGTTCAGACTGCTCTGCCTATCCTTGTGGTTTACTGTTCCCTCCGTATTTCTGTCACCCGCAAACCTCATCAGTTATGGATTTATTTTTATCCAGGTGATTAATACAAAAAGTGAGTAAATAGCTGCGGGCTGAGACACTCAAACCAAATAGTAACATAAAAAGTGTCATCTCTGTATGCAATTATAAATGTTGTATGTAATTTCTGGATCACCTGAAGCAGTGAATGAATGTTTCACGCAGATTATTTTATCACTCATCTATACTTACTTTATCTCTGGTTGTACTTACTTTACTGGAGTTGATCCAGAGCGAGACATATACAGTAAAATAAGGAAAAGAAACGTCACAAACGCAGCAAGACCAACCCAAAAGGCTATGACAATAGAATCTGTGGACACAACACAGTAATTCTGTCACTGGTACCGTAGCAAATATAAAACACAGCAATATAATTTATGATCTCTAAGAAAGGTGTGTCATTTAATTAATTCAATGAAACGTTTTAGAGAGTGGAATCTGAGTGCCAATTCTTTAATAGTCTTCAGAGCCTCCCAGCAGTTTATTCTAACAGTGGATGGCCAGGGCTGGGGGAGAGGATCAAAAAAAAATATCTAGTTAAGTGTGATTGTGACTAGTAGTGTGCATATACTGAAAAGGTAATACTGAGCACTCAGGATGGTTTTCACAGTTCCATCTCTTTGCAGAGGACACAGTTCCTTTTACAAAATCACAGTGCAGTAAGCAGCGTGGTACTCAAGAATGAGCTGTTACTGCTTAGTGTACAGCCAAATCCTGCTCTTAAGTGAAAAAGTACAACAGCCCATGATCTTTAAGATGATCCTTTTAGGAAGGGAATTCTAGCCTTGAAAACATTTTTTACCAAGAGAAATGCCAAGGAAAGCTTGTTGAGAAGTGCCTGTGACCCTTACAGCACATCAGTCCAGCGGAAGAGAATGTGAACCTTCCCCTGTTCAGCTGCAATGCTTCTGTAATCATCATAAAATAGTTCAAAATGAAGCCTACTTTATCAGGACTAAGTTGTTTGTTTAAGGAACACGTAAGTGGATTCCTAGCACTGAAATACGGGTTCACAACTGGTTTAAACCAACCTAAGACACTGCCACTGCTGTTATCCTTGATTCAGAGGAAAACTTCTTTTAATTAATAGGAGAAATAAAAGATGAACTGATCCCTGATCTGGGTGGCCAATGCTAATGGGAGCATGAGGTGGTTGGGGGAGAGAAGGGAGCTGGCTCTTTGATGACTGAAGGCTGCAGTGCTATGCCAATTACTGCACAGTTACAGGCTCGCTGCTAGATGCGATGAATCCGCTCCTGCCACAGTGGCACATTTGATCACTGTTTCAAAAATGTTCCTTCCTGGGACCAGTGTGGGGGTCATGAATGTCCAAGTTAAAGCCTTGAAAAGGTTGGGTGTTCTGCAGGGCACAAGTCAAGAAACGCCCTGAATTCATAACCAGTTACTCACTTAGACTGAGGAGAAAAAGAAGGGTCATTGACTTCAGAGACAAATATTGACCAAGATAAAATAAATCTTCCATCTGAAAGGACAGAAAACATTGTGTTCTTTGAAACGGGTCCAATATGTTTGATTAGGTGTTTCTTTGTGAAAAAGTTCAGAACGTGTTGTCATCAGAGCCACAAAAACATTAGGGGGAATTATCCCAGCTCCTTTTAAACCTAAAACTAGAGCTGACCCAGCCGGAGTCTTACCAGAAAGCAGAGTTTTGTCAGGGCTACTGGGAAATAAGTATGTAGAGTGTCAGCTTATTTTATTCTTCCTATGTTAAAAAGGCTTTACTGAGCTTTAATTCAGAGGATGGTAAATTAGCACGTGAGGGCCAACATTCTGACCTGCTCTTCCCAAACTTATTATGGGAAAAAGCAGTGGGGTGCTACTTGTCTACCCCAACTCCTCGAGGCAGAATTAGGGGGCTTCTCTTAAACAAACGAGCTCACAGTCAAGGGATATTTTCAAAAGCTCAAAGTTTTGAAGTGTTCAAAGCCATCAGGACAGAAATGAAGACTTTGTTTTTATAGAATTCCCTATCAGAACTATTTTGGTTTCATCTTTTAAAAGCAGTTTTAATATGATTAATGAAATTCACTGAAGCTAATCAAATATACTCCAGGTCTCAGGAGGAGTCTGAACTCTTGAGGGCTAAATGGAAACTTCCTGTTTTTAAAGTTCTGCAATTAGGATTTTTATTTTAACCCGGGATAACGTTTTACCAATCTATAAAAGGCTTTTCTATTGCTACATTTTACAGTTACCTTTTGTGTGTGTGTGTCTATATTTTTTTAAATAGCGTATTAGTTCATGCGTCAATTAAGCTTTTTATTATTTTTATATGAAACAGAGAGAGCTGCACAACACTATTAATAGAAGGCAAGACCATGACTTTACAGCTGGATTTAGACTCATTTTTATGCAACAAACGCACTCTCACAATGCTTCAGGGACAAGCCACACAACAGAGGAAAGAAAGTACAGAGATTCAGGTCTCTGTTTTACATTAAATAAAAAAAACCAAAACCAAACCACACAAAACTGAATTAGGGAGCTATAATCCCATCCCAAGGGTTATGATGACCGTATGATTCATTTGGGCTGGTTCAGCAATGCACCTAAACAAATGCTCAGGTCCCACTGCAGTCAACCAGCAGAGGCCCTCTAGAACATCAATACAGCAGTTATTGTCATCCTGGAAGTGTCCTACATTTATCACACCTCATCTTCAGCACAAAGTGCAAGGTCTTGCTGAACTTACTTCGTCTACATACTTCCAAGCACATGAAAACAGTAATCCCAACAGTGGCTTCTGAAGGTATCAAAACGTAAATATTATGCAAACAGGAAAACCTACAAAGTATATTCATTGCTTGACATTGCCTTTATTCAAAACAAGGAAGAAACTAACCGTGGAATTATTTCCTTTGATGTTTTCTTTATAACTTGTAACTCACTGTTCTCTCACTGGTATTTGGAGAAGGAACAATAAAAGTATGATGATGATGCAGTCCCCATTCCTCCTAGACTGCTGACATGGAAAAATGTCTACTTTTATAGAAAGCAAAAAAACCCACCATCAAACAAACCAAAATCAAACCAAAGAAATACAGTTTCACTTCCCTGGCTGTCAGAAAACAAACCAACATTTTTAGTTTAGAAATTGGTGCAGCCAATGTGGGCTTTTCAAAAGACACAAATCATGGAGCAGAACTCCATCGTGACATGCTACCTAGAAATATCATACATAACAGCTGCCCCGGGGAACTGCCTTAACATTAACCTGCTGAGGGGAAAAAAAAAGTACATCCCAAACCCTACACTTGCATCTTTCTTCTTTGCCTGGGAGCTGAGCAGCTAAAATACAGAAGCTTGTTTTCCTGCAGCTTTGTTTCCCAAAGCTGAGCCCAAAGGTGATTTCCTTTGGTGTCCCCAGTGGTGCATGATCTCACCCTGCAGCCTTTTTGTCGCTAAAGGTCTTCATTCACCATGTTTTTCCTTTATTATCTAGCCACCAGCTGTAGGAACTTGCAAGATATTTCATATCTTTGAGGCCTCCGCTCCATTGTAACTAGATCAAGTTGGAGTTATTGTAGGAGCAGATAAGATACATAAACACAAAGTATGATTGCATAAATCATCTCATTAGAATATAAAAGACCTGAAAGGTGGCAGGCTTTTCTACTTCTTTAGAGGGAAACAATAAATAAATAAATACAAAAATCAGTAAGAAATCGGCTTACTCTGCTTTTTAATGGAAGTAAGGCTTATGAGATCACTCATAAGCACTCACACATGTGTGTGGTAGTTTCCTCCATGAAACTATCAACAAATTTCAATTAAGTTTAACAGAGAGTGAGCACCTTCTCTCAGAAACACAATTTCTACTTTTTTTAAAAAAAAGTTTCAAGAAAACAGGCAGCTAGGTAAGGAGAAATATCCTATGCATTGCCATGGAGGGAAATGCTCTTAACACAAACTCCACCTCTATCACGTATCAGGCAACCCAAATGTTAGAAAGGTGTTATTAATGAGAAAAAAATGGAAAGGTTAGATTCCTGATTTTATTTTTTTGCTAAGCCAGCCATGTCAGGGACTTACAGGTAGCTTAACTCTGCAGTTTGGGGTTTCCCTAGTGGAATTGGGGGGGTAATAATCTGCCCTAACTTTAAAATTAGAGAAGCTGTTGCTGCTCATAATCTGCCTGATTCCAGAAGCCCCAAATGTTGCTCTACAGTATTATGGAACAAGATTTTATATATAGAAGGATGTGGATATTTACACCACCTTCTCCAAGATATGGTGCTCTAAGTTGGGAGGCAATAAACACTAGGCTCATCAGTGGACAGAAAAGCTTTTCTAGAAGCAATGCAGAATTAATGTTTCTGCTGCCTTTTCTTATTCTTGCTCTCATAAGGCAAGTGAAGGACATGAAGCTCCTAGCACTGTCCAGTCTTCACTATTAGACGGTTTTGTGCACTATTAGAGAGACACAGAAGTATTCTGAAAGACTATCACATTTTTCTTACAGAATAGATCACTACAATGACCTTGAGGAAAGCGATTTTATTCTCTGAAACCACATCTGAACAGTTGTAGCTGTCTTCAGTAAACAAAACAGCAATCAGTAAAGCCCATGTCTTTGTCAAATGACGACACAAGCATAGGTAGAGACTTGGCAGAAATCGAGGGAAAATGCTGCCTAATATAGCCTAAGTGACTCAAACATGCCCACTCTCCCTTGTTCTTTGTCAGTCCATCCAACTAACTATACTCAGTTAAGCTAATCCCTCATGACATAGTTTGTCATTTTATCTTATCAAGATTAACCAATGCAGTTACAGTAGGAAAAAAAAATATTTGCCACTTTAAGTAACCATAAAAAGACATTGTTATCTCATTGTGCAAAACCAGTGTGAAATGAAATTGACTGTCACAGGGTGAATTTGGTGAATGCTATTTCGTATTATATACTTCAAAACCAAACTTCTACACCCAGCAGAATCAGCTTCCACGGCAATAAAATATTATGACAATAATATATATTATTACTTTATCTTACAGTTCAGTAGCAGTAAATCAAAGGAGGAAACATAACAGAGTATGTTCTCAGCTTGCTGTTTCTGTCAGAAACATACACTTCTTCTTATACCAAGGTTTTGAATGCTTATCAGTTGTAATGTCAGCATTACCTCCCAGGATGAAATCACAACAGCCTCATGAAAATCTCTGCTTGTTCAGTCAACTTTTCTGATGGTAGCATACAGGTAACATAACACCCCAAACTACAAATTTCCAAGTCATTAGGTTTCCACTTAGCAAACGGTTAAAAAATAATCTGTCCTTCTAAATAAGAGTATAGTATCAGCAGTCTTATAGTTTCAAATACTGTAAGATAAAGCAAAAGGCTTCAGTATTAGTAATAGCTGCTGTTAGAGCACAGTCAGTTTGGAAGGCAGACACCCATCCAAACCATGCACTTATAACCCAGCACGGTCTCTACTGAAAAGAAAATAAAGAATAAGTCAGTGAGACAAGCTATGCAACATTCTTCCTGTAGTAGATTAGCACCTACTACATAATACTTACATTTATTAACCTTCAACTTGCTTCCATCTACTGGAATTGGATCTATATAATCCCAATAATATTCATATGACCAAAAATACTCAGAGGAGTTTGTTCTGTTAGCCATTTCAGTAGTGCATTTTAAACCAGCTCAGAACTCCAACCAAATACTTTTTTTCATTGTACTTCAGCGCCCTCAGAAAGAGATTGCATAACTGATGCCTATGTAAATCACCCTGGGGTCCCCCAGCTCAAGGACTGCCTTGGTACTAAAAAACATCTAGCAGCGATGAATATTAATGTCTGACAGACACGTAACAGCAGCCCTCCAAAATGGGCAGTCACGTTATTCCTCAGTATATTTTAAACTGAGACGGATGTCAAGTAAGCTAAGAATGGGGTGGACAGGCGCCAGCTGGGTCACAAACCCTTCCCTCTCAGAAACTCGCAGCAATGCAGCGCTCCCTGGAGCTACTGGAAACAGCCGGGCTGACAGACATTTCCGAGTTTCTCTTGATGTAAAGCTGTAGGTAAAGGCCTGATAAAGGCTTCATAAATAAAGGACGTATCGGAATAACCATGTATTTTGCTTTACTACTTTTTTATTCCCTCCACCCCGAAGGCAACGGACGGCACTGAACGGCAGGCTCCTAACCAAGACAAAGGCAGGCCGGGGAAGCATCTGGCCCGCAGCAGCCTCGCACCTACTCGAAGGCACGTAGGTGCCTCGTCGAGGTTCGCCCAGCTGGGGAGGTTCGCCCAGCTGACGTGCCTCACGCTAGATGTGGCACGGACCCTCAGCCTGCTTGTGACTGCACCTCTACAGCCCCCGGGGCATGTCGCTGCTGGTGAGCCCGCGGTTGCTCACTCTGGCGCCGGCCCTGGCCTCCCGGAGGAGAGGCTGAGCCTCCCGGGGCGGGGAGCACGGCGCGGGGGCGCGGGGAGCCAGGTGCGCAAGCGCCGCGCTCGGCCCGCCCCGCCAGGCCGCTTACCAGCGGCTCTCAAAACGCGCATCGCCGTCAGTCCCGCGCCCCCCCCAGCCCCGACGGGCGCCACAGACTCCAGCCCGCCGCTGAGGGCCGCCCCGCCGCGGCCGTTAAGTGTGAGGGGCGGGGCCCGGCCGTGCCGGTCCCCTGGGCGGGGCGGGAGCTGACGGCGCGCGGCGCGGGCGGATGTGCGTCACCGCCGCTTCCGGTGCGGGCGGTTTGAAGGCATGATGGGCGAGTCCTGCCAGTTGCAGGACTCCGTGGTGCAGCTGGACTCCTCCCTGTCACCGCTGGAGGCGAGCGGCCGGCAGGGGCCGATGGAGGGGGAGGAGGAGGGGGAGGAGAAGCGGCGGCGGCGGGAGGAGGACGCGGACCCGCTGCCTGTGGTGTTCTTCTGCGCCGGCTGCAAGCGGCCGGTGGGTGACTCGCTGAGCTGGGTGACGAGCGACGAGGAGTTGGGCTGCATCCTCCTGCGCAGTGAGTCCTGCCGCCCCCGGCCCGGCCTGGCCCGGCCCGGCCGCCGTTGGTCACCCGCCTCCCTCTGTCCCCTCTGTGCAGGTGCGACCGCCAGCGTCTCGGTGGACCGTGAACGGAAGATCTCCAAGCGGCCCGGCGAGTGCGGATGGTGAGGCCCGGCCTCAGCGCCCCCTGCCGGCCCCGGGGGGCGGGGGTGCCCCGTTCCCCCGGGCAGGGCGAGGGAGCTGCGTCGGGAGCGCTCGGTTTCGGGTGGTCCGTACGGAGTGCTTATGTGTTAGTTCCCGCTGAGGTCAGCCGGCCTGAGGAGCCGCTGGGAAAGGTGGCGCTCGTAATTACACTGCGTAAAGCAGGAATGAACGCTCTAAGAAAAAATCACAATGAACGGTCACGAGCAGGTGTTTCTTCTGCTTTTCTCCTGAATAAATGTTATGTATCTTACTTGCAGCACATTAGAAACACTATTCTGCTCTGGCTGCTCAATGATGCTTGGCAACATCTACAGGTGCACCCCAAAGCATCTCGACTACAAGAGGGATTTGTTCTCTTTCAATGTTAACGCAATTGAAAGGTAAAGGCATAGTTATTATTGGTAAGCCTGCCAACCAAACTTCATCCATCGGGCATCGTACTGAGGGATGTCCCGGCTAGGGGCATGTCTAGAGGTAGTCGTTTCTGCCCCTGTATTCCACAGCAGATTTCTGTGTTACTGCGGTTAGCATCATAGTGCTGAAGTGTGAGGAACGCCATCTGTGTAATGTTAGATAAATAGAAAAAATAAAACAGCAGGGCTGCCTTGTATGCGATTTCATGCTTAACACCCAAGAAAATAACACTAGGTGCACAACACAGGAGGGTTCCTTCTCGCTTCATCAGAAGAAACTGCATATACAGTCTGCTTTAGACAACATAAAATGAGCCTGCAGCCATAGGTAGTACCATATAGGCCTGGCTGTAAGCTATGAGAGGTAAACGTTATCAGCAGAGAACATGGGCAGAGGGGTTTAAGCAGAACTTGGGGTGAGGCCAGACCTGTACTGATTAAGCTTGCTTTTGCCTTGCTAAGGTAGGTAAAAGCAAGTCTTCAAACTGAGTATGTGCTTGAGGCTCTCACCTAACAGTTTTTGACTGTTAGGACAGTTATTGTACTGGTTTTAATTGGTTTATAGCACTTAAAAGTGGTCTTAAAATATTCAATAACTATATCCTAAATATATATATATATATGAAACTCCACACTAGAGTGCTTTTATCCAAGCGTTACTCTAGTAAACAGTGATAGGTTACTTTTATTTCTGTCTGGGTTAGTTTTAATGTTTCTGCTTTTTGTGACATTCCAGATTCTTCTGCATCTATGTGGATGTTTGCTTTTCTGCTTGGGACGGTTGTGTTTTTTCTCTTTCCATAGCCATGATACTTTTTCTCCATGGCAATAAAACTCTCTGAAACACTAACATGGCCAAAGAATGAATTTTTCTTGGGCAGCAGCAGTGATGGCTGCTTCTCCCAGCTAATGTTACACTATTCTTGATGTCTCTATGTTGTGGTTTAACCCCAGCTGGTAATTAAGTACCGTGCATCCACTCGCTTGCTCCCCCCTCACCCAGAGGGATGGGAAGGAGAATCAGAAAGGAATGCAAAACTCAGGGGTTGAAATAAGAACAGTTTAATAGTTGAAAATAAAATAAAAATGAAAGAACAATAATAATTATAACACTTATAATGAAAAAGAGGGAGAGGGGGGATGAATGAAATCCAAAAGGAAGGGAGGAAAGAAAACTAGTGATGTGCAGTACAGCTGGTCACCACCTGCTGACTGATGCCCAGCCAGCCCCCAAGCAGTGATGAGCAGACTCCGGCCAACCCTCCCTCCCAGTTTATATACCAAGCATGACATCCCATGGTATGGAATACCTCTTTGGCTAGTTCAGGTCAGCTGCCCTTGCTGTGTCCCCTCCCAATTTATTGTGCCTCTCCAGCCCTCTCCCTGGCAAGGCCTGAGAAGCTAAGAAGTCCTTGACTTAGTATAAACATTGCCTGGCAACAAATAAAACTATCAGTGTGCTATCAGTGTTGTTCTCACACCAAAGCTAAAACACAGCACTGCACTACTTATAAAGAAGAAAATTAACTCTATCCCAGCTGAAACCAGGACTCTATAATTTTTCACTGAATCCTGTAGCACCAGAATTCATGACTGGTTCTTGGAGTTATAATTTTCATAAAGTGGTGGTGTCTTAGTAGTTCTGCGCTTAAAACTCTTCATTCCACCATACAGTTTGTTTACAAAATTACCAGTTGTAAATGCGCTCTTTTGTTGTTGCTGGAATCATGCTTCTACTTTGCTGGTGTATTAATCGTGATCTCATAATCCTTGAGAACAATGGATGAGTACTACACTTGGTTGTTTTGCCTTCAGAGTGAAACATGCATGATCTAAACTGTAGTGTATCAGTTACATTCTAGGATCCTCAGAAAAGCAAGCTTGTACTGATGAGGAACCGTTAACTCTTGAAAGTCAAGCTGTCATGGAAGAAGTGCTACAAAAGGTAAGACTTAACCTTACATCATTCTTTGCTTAAGTCGCCTCTGCGAAATCTTAATGTCCTTAAATAGTTTCTTCAAAACAGCTTATTGCATCCAGATTAAATTTTTGGGTTTTAACATATGCTCCAATACTTCATGCTATTAATATCTTGTGTTATGCAAGTTTTTCAGTAACTGTTCCTTCAGTTTTAATGGTAGTGAGCATTTTCTGTTTGTCAAGGACAGCATTAGTTTCCTATTCTGTCAGTAGCTAGAAATGTCATGTCTAGTTCTGATTCACTTCTCCAGATTTTCACTTAACTTTGGTTTAGTCATGTTTCTTCTGTCTTTCATGTAAAGTGATTTAATGCTTTTGCTGTAACTTTGTATTGAAATATTACATAATAAATACAGTTGATGTTTTGCTCTACTGAAAACTTCTGCAGGTAGGGAGAGTTGGGAGCAAGTAGCGTAATGAAGTCACCTCTGAAAGCTGATGGTTATCTAGCAAAAGCTGAATGTGGATCTGACACCAAGGTTGGAAGCAATTACAGATTTGAGAATGTGTAGAGAGTTAATGTTAGAGTTGAGTGAACTTTCAAATTATGAAATCAGCAGGAATAGAATCAAATAGGATTGGTGATGCAAGATCAAATTCAAGCAGTTACTGACATCTACGCTTGTTCTTTATATTGTCAAGTTCTGTTTATAACTGAGTATCTTTCCCTCTTTACAGGCAGACACTGTATTAAAGGCTCTGGAGGCGAGGCTGAGTACTGTTGAATTTCGGGTGGCTGCTCTTCACAGAGTCTGAAAGAAATGGCATACAGGCAGTTTAACTGCAAAAGAATGATGTGTGTAAAAATTGCTTCCACAGATTCCAGCAGATTACAAGTACATTGCAAAAGCTTTGCAAAGAACTGAAAGATGCTGGTGGCTCATGTTTCAGTAGAACAATGATGAGTCCTTGCCTATAGCAAGGACTTCCTCTCTTTTCTGTTAAAAGGATACTCCAAAAAGAATTAAATTTTTTTTTCCAGTTTCTGTAACTTTTAGTTTATATGTAAACATGTATTTAAATTTAATCTCTGAAAGCATAGCATTTATCTCCTGACTTCCATGCTATTTGATATCTATTGAACTGAGTGTGCAGCTCCTTCCTGAACCAATTTTAAAAAGTAGTCCCTGCAATTCTGAAAGATCAACAAGAAAAATGATACTTCCACAGCCTTTGCTTGACCTGTGGTCAGAGATGGGAGTGGCACAGTAACTGTTTGGGGTAGTCTGGGTTGGTGGTTGTGGTTTTGTTTTTTTCCTCCCAAGCTCAAGACTAAAACGTAGTGTAAAAGAAAGCTTTAGAAGTGTTAGATAAAATGGCTTTCCATGCAGTACTGAAGGTGTTTTACACCTTCAATGGGAGGAAAACAAACAAAGCTGGTAGTAGCATACCTTTAAGCAAAGCTTGGTGTATATTTGAGCAATGAATTAAAAATGCTAATTAAGAGCACTTGTCAGTATTCTATTGTCTTAATGCTTGATTTTGTTTTATTGAAAAAAATTACTTGAAACACACTGTGTAAGAAACCCTGTCAATTAGTTAAATACACAGAAGATCAAAAGCGCATGCTTTTGATTTTAATTTTTTTAAAAAAATTAAATTTAAATCTTGACCTAAACGACTTGTTAATAAGTAATTGCCAGGCTGATAAGAGTTTCATTTATTTGCTTGGTAATGTTACAGCAGAGTAACACAGGCTCCCAAACCTCCCCACAGCACCCGTGTCCTCAGCACCTGTGGTCCCTCCATGCTTCCCTGGGGAGGCCAGGGGAGGGCATATCTCCATAAGAGATTTCACTGCTACTTAGCACTTACAGTTAGGATTTTCCTTTCCAGCTCATTCTTCTCATTCGGGACTTCGGTTTTCCACTGTGTAGTGCTACGGGGGTTTTGCCTTTCTTCATCTACTCGCTCCTTAAGGTGAATTTGCAGGCTAGCTGGTGACTGCCAGCGGCTCTGCTTTGTTACTTTGAGGTAGGAAGTGTAGGTTTGCTGAATAAATACTGTTTAGACTCAAAACTGTTAAGACAGAGCCACAAAGGAGTCCGTAGGACTTGCATCTGTTACTTTC
Source organism: Falco punctatus (assembly GCF_963210335.1). Taxonomy (NCBI): domain Eukaryota; kingdom Metazoa; phylum Chordata; class Aves; order Falconiformes; family Falconidae; genus Falco; species Falco punctatus. The sequence goes on along the minus strand of NC_137581.1, from coordinate 74,749,719 downwards.
CTGGGAGTTCCTTGGGGATGATGTGCTATTACTACTATGATGCTTTCTATGAAAAAAAAGAAACAACTGAGCCAGATGGATTTTTCTAATCTAGAAAGTAGATTGGGGCTCACGTTTGTCTTTTGTTTCTGATATATGAGATATTAAAGAAGTAATAAAATGTAGCAAGTATTCATTTAATCCATATTGAGGAGCAAATTTCCATTATTTGACAGAAACTAATACCACTAGCCTATCTTTACAAAGGTAAAGTTGAAAACATGAGAACTTGCCTTGTAGTTTTCAGTGGCACTGTGATACTCTAGAAAAGGAGCCCACAGCTTAAATTTTGAATGACAAACTGCAGCTGTTCACCACTAGCTAATTAACATTGCTGGCAAATCTCAAACTTCCTAAAAGAATCTAAACATCTACCCACTGAATATGTATTTAAAAATATTCTGGGACAGAGTGACTTCATGCAGTGGCTTCTGCATGAGTAGCAATAGACTCTTCGTTGTTGACACTTCAATTGTTTTCTGCATATTTTTTTTCAAACCACCAATTTCTGCATCCTCTTTTAAGCTGTGGGCAGCACACGTGCAGAGAAGAATGCTGGATTTAAGCTGAACCCCTGAAAACCTATGGTTCTCTGTTTTCTCTGCTTGTTTTTCAATGGCTGTTTTTCAATCCTTGCATAAGCAAAGCTCTGCATTATATCAGGCCAGTGAGGCTTTTCTGAAAGCAGCTGATGAGAAAGGAGGGTTAAGCTTAGAAAGCTTCGTATTTGAGCAGGAATTAACAAGGCTTGGAAACCGTTTGCAAACACACAAGGTCTTCCTGGTTGCTGATATCAGAAGCATAAAGCTTCTCCTCCCCAGCACCAATAAATACAGAGGGCTGGGCTGGCTGAGCTGTGAAAGTCCCCATTCATAATGCTGCTGTTAGATTTCAGGCTGCTTATTTTATCTAGCCCGGTGTCTCGTTAACCCCCTTGCTGGAGTACTAACCCAGCCCCTGAGGCACGGTGAAAGCTGGGTAGCTGGAGCCAGGACTCAGGATCACAATTTGCAAATCGCTTTTCTTATCTGGATGGATTTTTGACTGCAGTGCTAATTAGTCCCAAAGGCCTTATTCAGCAGAAATAAGACATACTGAATAACTCACCAAAAAGATGGTGGGACCAGGTTCCCTTCAGGGCACTTTTCCTTGGCAAAACATAGGCCAGTCAGGTTTAAACTGCTGGTTGTCCTTATTAGCTGTCCTGAGTCTTAAAAAAAAATCTGACTGCCCAGCTAGTCAGCTCAGCTGAGTGTCAGGGCTACCTGAAGTGCAGCAACCAGAACGAATGGCCTGGAGCAAGGAGGGAGGAAGATGATGATAGAGGAGGGCTGGGATGTGCTCCCTTAGGTTGGAGGGGAACTGCTGAGGTTGCTCATGCTAAGCTGCGTAGCTCTGCTCAGGGATTGCCATAACATACCCCCAGATCAGGATGGTTCAATTTCTAAAAAATGGGAAGATACAAAAGGGGAATATTTTTTGCCAGACAAAAGCTAAACAGCCCTGAGAGGTATCAGAGGAACCTAGTCCTTCTGTTTTATCCTTAAACAAACCCACTAAAGTTAACCCCAATGGCAGGAGAATGAGGCTAATCTTGACTAGACTGTCTCAAAGTAATGCTAAAGCACCTCAGGTAGCTTTGATGTGCCTTTGGCTAGCCCATATGGCCCGATTATGTTGAAGTATACAGCACATCTTTTAGCAATGAGGAAAACCTCTGGTTAGATCCAGCTGTCTCCTTTCCATGTGCCTTGAAAACGATGCTGTTGTGTCCCATGACTGCTATGCCTTGTGACAGACACAAAGCTAATATTTTTAGTGCAGTTCAAACAACATTTTTTTTCATTCAATTAATAAAATAAATCTAATAAACCCAATTTATGTCCTCCAGGAGAAAACAAACCCCTATTTATTGCCCAAGTATGAGGACTATTTCCCAGATGTTAAATAAAACTTAAAAGGACTATCACATAGCCTTTGCCAAGAATTATAGACCATGTATTAAAGGCAAAAATAGCCATCCCAGAGAAAGGGGGAACAAAATAGGAGTGAAAGCTGAATAATTTCCTGGGTTTGTAACAAGCAAGGTAGTGATCTCAAGTCTGCAGCATTTCCATGTATGAGATGTCCCTGGGAAGTCAGCAGGACTAGGTTTTTGAGCAAAGACTTGCCCATTTGGAGAAAACAACTGGAATAGCAAGTGTCACATCAGGTTTCCCACACAGGCTATCCTGGAATAACTGCTTTGGGAGGGGACTCTTAATGAACAGAAATGTTTTTTTTCCAGAATAGTGACTTCTCTCTGGTAAGGCACTAAATCTTTTACAACAGTATCTGTTCCTCCATCGCCATTTTTGTTATTTTTCCCTGCACAGCCAGGCACAACCTTTGCCATGTGAGCCCTGTGCTAACTAGGACTGGACCTGCTACTCTGGCCTCAAGTGTTTTTTTCCACATGGTACAGACAAAGGGAAGTTTTCTACCATTATTTTTGGGATTCCTTTTATAAGGATGGAGGCTTTTCTTCAATTTTTTGGTCCATGAATGTTCAATAGTCCTTCCTGAGCTAATTTTTCTTTTCTTTTTTTCTAATTATTTCCAGACATTGATTGGAGATACACCTTTCCTTTCATTCTTGCAATTGTTACACGTGCAAACAGCTTTGACTCTGCTTACATCTGATGTCTGCGCAGTACCATTTTTGCAGACAAGAGCTGAAGCTCCTCTGTTCCTGCAGTGAGCTCCACAAGGTGAGGACCCTGCCCTAGCTATCCCTCCAGAGCCCTGTGGAGTATCTCCAGCCTGCAAAGGCTTTTGAAGGAAAGGCTTGGGCACATCAGGCAGCCTCCTGCCTCTTTGGGGTCCAGCAGAGGAGTTATGGGCTTCCTCATCAGGAGGTTCAGGACTGGTTTTCAGTACCAGTCAAACTAAGGCTTGAAATGGCGTGTGGACCAAGATCCTCAGCCAAAAGCTTTTAACAATCAAATATAGTATCATTTCAGTGCCAATAAATGTGGCTACATGTGAATGGATGTAAATATGAGTCAGAAAAACCTTCCAGATAGTTGTTATCATTAGCTTCTGCTATCAGTAGAAGGTTCTCTAAGCATTCAGGTGTAATGCAAAGTCCTTGGGAAATAATAATTTGAGCAAACCAGTAAGGCAACAAAAATCATACCAGATTCACCAAGTTCACCAGAAGGTGGTGGGTAAAGACCATTTGCAATCTTAGCTAAAATTGAACCAGAAAAATATTATGAACAGAACGGTCATTGAAAGTCTGCACATTTGACAAACCTCTCTGCAGCAGGATTTGCTTTGTTTTCAGTTCATGTCCAGGGGCTGAAAATCAGACACAAATGCCAAAGGTTCACCTAGTTCTTCAGTCTGCTTCTTTAGTTTGTTTTGATTTTCAAATGCTAAAAAAAAAAAAGAAAAAAACCCAACTAAAAAGAAAGTGGGAATTGTTGTCAGAAAATGCTCTATGAGAATACACAACCCTTTTCAGTCATGTATTTTTCTTTCGGACATCTGAAGGTTTTCTTCCTCGTTGGATGTCATTAGCATATAATTAAAGTGCCAGATCTGTGATACTTTCCTGTATGCTTAATGTGGTGAGTTCTTGAGGTTTCTTGGGAGTTTTTTTATTTCAAACAGTTAACTAGTCATTTCTTTCCTCCTATTTACATGCCTTGCAAGAAGCAGGATGTACTAACATTCTCTTGTGGTTCACCATAACAAAAATGCCATTTCTCTTTGGAGACAAACCTCAACAGGCCCCTGCAGCAGTACTTCATTTATGGCTTTCTGGGGGAAACCCCTCTGTGTGTCCTCCATACCCAGCACAGCAGCAGAGGAAGCTGCTGTCTGCTGGTAAAAGCCTTCCTCCTCTTCTCTTCTACCACACATCTCTCCTTCCTGTCACACTGTATCACAATAAATTTGAATAATCAAGCTCTTCCTCAAAGCAAATGCTGTACTTTCTCCCAAAATCCATGACCTGACCCTAAGGACTAGAGTGGTATGTGAGCCCTTTCCAGGAATTTAAGCTAAAAGCTTACCCATCTGCAGTGGTATCTCCATGGGAATGACACTGGCTTTGCAGGGGCACTGGTAAGTTTTCACAGGTTTCTGTTAGAGACCTAGCAGGGCTGTGTCGATGTCCTGGCCCTTCTCTAAGTGCCTCTGTGCCCGGGGCATGTCAGCAAAAGAGCCCTGAAGGCCTCCTTAAAGGCTCCTCGCTCACAGGATGCCTGGGGGGAGCAGGAGATGCTGAGGAGCAATCCAGTTGGAAAAGCAATCAAGGCTGCCTTCCCTAGCAAAGGACCTCAGGGCCTGAGCCCCAACCCTCCTCAGCTGCAGACAAAGAGGAGAGAAAACAGGCTCTGTGATTCCCAGATAGCTTTTCATGGGTTAGGAGGAAACATCTCACAGGTTTTGTTTTTCCTTTCAGGCTGTAGGTGTCCTGCGCTTCTGAAATCTTTATGTTGGAGTGGCTGGTCTGCACCTCCACTCAGCACTGCACAGGGGGCTTCTCTCTGGGAAGAACCTTGGGAAGGAAGAAGCAGAAAACATTACTGATTTTTTAAAGAGAGACAACTTTCCCTGGGAACAGATCTCAAGTGCCTCTTGAGATCACAGACTTCAAGCTACCCAGCAGTTGAAGCTTTTCTTCTCTTTCCCTTCCAGGATGCTCTTTGAGGTCTGTGTCCATCCCTTCCCCTTTATCTAAAGCCTGAGGCATTGCAAACAAGATCAGCATTGACAGATGATGTCCTTCTGGCTGGGAATCTGGGGTAGCAGCAAGGACACAGGATGGAATTAGCGTGTCTGAAGAAGGAGCAATTTGCATTTGTTGAATTCTTGCTGAATTACTTGTGAATGGTACTGCCTGTGGGTGCCTTGACCCTGTTTTGGGGAAGGCTTTTCTGAGTTGGAGAGAAGGTCTCCATCTTGTTGTTGGGCACTTGTCTCTCAGCATATCAACTTAATAATTGGTCTCACCCCTTTGGTCAAATTCTACTCTATGTATCTCTGGCAAACCTGTCTGCTTCAGCGTCTGAAGTCCTTCTCACATAAACTCTGTCCTTTAGCCTTGACCCTTATGGAGTTAGAGAAACCCTTTTGGCTCCTGGAAGGGGAACAGGAGGGGAGCAGCAAACGCTGAAAAGGATAGACCCCTATGAAAATCATGGTGTTGTTATTTAGAGGCACAAACACTGGCTTATAAAACTCATGCTGTACACCTAAGTTTTACAACATTGGCTTCTTCATACGTAAAACATGCCAAATCCTATATTACATATGAAGACATATGACATTTTCAGTGGCAACATAGCTGCTGGGAGAGGCTTAATCATTTCACACAACTTCTTGCAGGTGACAGGGTGACGATGTGTCCAGCAGGTGAGGATTTGCCTGTCCATTGCCAGTTACCTCCTCTGGAACAGAATGTTTCATGACCAAACACAACGCCTGAGGAAGGTGAGCCGGCATAGCAAGGAGTGCTCACCTCACTGGCATCTGGCAGGTGATATGAGCTGGGCATGACTGTGTGTTTTGCTTTTTTCTGAAGAAAATGAGCGAGCAATCCAGAAAGGGAAACATAGAAGTCAAGGCTACATTTTTGCAGGTGATCCATTGCCTTCCTCATGAATGACATGGAAATAGACGGTAATTTCTAAGATGAGAAACTATTATAAAAGATTATCTTCCTTGAAATATCTCTAGAAGTAAGAATGTTTCAGTTCAAACAATTCCAGGAGCAAACAGCAACACAGTTTTCCTGTGTACATGTAGACAGTGTCAGTAATGGTTATATTATTTCTGTTTTCAGATACAGAATTGTAGACTGCCATCTTGAACAGGCAAGGAGAAAGGTAGTCAAAGCATAGGCTTGAAGATATTAAAATCTAGCAGGCTGCCGTTGCCCCTGCAAAACACATTTCTTCTTCCCACCAGAGCACCTCAGAGCTTGCAAAGAGGGAATGGCAATTTCCCAGCTAAGGGCAACTGTCACCCTTTGTTGGGTGACTTGTCAGCATCGGTCCCAAGGTAGATTAGAAAGCAGAGCTGTGCAATGCAGTAACCATACACATAGGCTTAGCTTAGACATCACTTGCTGCCCAGAAACACCCCTTTTGTCAACATAGTCCCTGAACCAAAGGCAACTGACATGACAGCCAGTGCTCCCTCCTAGCTTTGCACCAGTTGTAAACTCTCTTGTCTGGCCAATATCCATTTGTTACTTCAGCCTTTCACTTGGTTGAATTGCTGAGATCTGTCCTGATGCCTCTAGTAGCATCAACACACCTGGTTGTGGGGAGTGGTATCTGGTCCTGACACAACAGCAAACACTCTAGCAGTATCACCCCGTTGCTACACAAGCATCTGGCTTTTGACCTTAGTTACATGTACTGACATGTAAACCATCTTGCCATGTGGGAAGTTTTTACATTGTGTGATGAGAATAGCAGCTCATGATCCAGGAGATGGGCTGAAGGTGAGGGAACAAGGGGCCCCTTTTAAAAAAATTAAATCATAAATACTTTTAAAAAGCAGTAAAAGGGAGAATCTGCAGAGGAAGCAGCAACAGGGAAGGAGAATTTTGATCCCTCTCTGAGGGCTAGTGCTGGAGTTCAGCATGCTCTGCTCCAGAGCCTGCTTTCCCTAGCCAGGGAGATGCTGAAGTTAAAAGGCATTTGCTGGTTATGCAGCAATGTGCTTTGCAGTGTCTCTACCAGCTGTGTTGCAGCTGTGCCTCCCAAGGGCAAGGGGTGCTGTGACCCACCCAGGACCTCTTCTGGAGCAGGCATAGAAAGACCCACACTTGCACTCCTCTAGCATCACTGCATAGTCACCTTTACAAGTAGCCACCTGCTCAAGTTACCATATTTAGCCACAGCCAAGACTCAGGCACCCAGATCTGTTCCAGAAACTTGGTTTCGGCTTTTCTGTCCTCGTAACTCCAAGTGTCCAGCTGACAACTTCTGTGCTGCAGGCATATTGTCTGTGTGCTTGGCATCCCTCATTAGTTCAGAGAAATAGTGTGTGATGCTCATGGTTCAGCATTTTCTTGTGGTAGCAACCCAAAAATTGACATCCAAGTATCAGCCTTGCAATTGGTAAAATTAAAGATAGTAGAATAGAACTGCCTTTCAGATCCATCAATTCAAAATGATTATGGGTTCATTTAGGAAATCATTCAGTGGAGCACTGGGGATTGACTGGAGCAGTCATACTGGCTTGAACTTGATCTTTCAGTCAGACAACAAAGAGCTTGTGTTGAAGTGACTAGTCATTGTGCTCGTCACAAAAAATGGTTTCTTCCTTACAAGTGCATACATATTTGTCTGTGTAGAGCTCAATGGAAGGTTTAAAACAACTGCCTACTTGCAAGCTTGAGAGCATATTCATAAGGAAAATGGTACACATAAAATAACCAAACTATCCCCAAAGAGATACTGGCTATTCCAGATGAAATGACTACAGTAACCCTAGCATTGCAAATATCCTTCTCAACGAAACTACATTCTAAGTCTTACAAAACTGAAGGGGAGGAAGAAGATTTAGAGCATTTGTGTGTGAAGGTGCAAAATGCCAGTTTTTAACCAGCCCTAATTTAAGCTAGTGTAGTTGTAAAGAAAATCTTAAAATGTGGCTCAGAGAAACCCATTAAAAAATCTGTCAGCGAGGTCTGTCTGAATCAGCAAACAGCCCTATGATGAGTCTGAGTCCTGGGCCTAAATCTTGCATTTCATTTTATTTGGTAGTAAGCTCTGGAACTTAACAATGAAAATGCAAATATTGACACTTTTCACTATTTACCTACTTCTCATTTTAGTGGAAACATCCACTGTACAGTCTTATTTCAGATACAGTCTTATGCTTCCACAGTCAAAAAAAATCTGTCTTTCTCCCCCTGCTAGGCTAAACATTCAGCTCCCCTCTGTGTGGCTGTTTTCCATACACTATCCAGCAGCATGCTGAATACAAAACACGATAAGGGAACATGCAGTTAATGCAATTAAGTAAGACACGGAATCATGGTTCACGCTAATCATTTCCCTAGTCCAACAAAAGCCTGCACCATTTTTAATTTATCTGGAGCTGCCACCGAGTTTCCAGTCCGCTGCACCAGAGCCATCCAAAAGGTAGGTCAAGCTTGCCAAGTTCACTTCTGCATGAAACAAGCTATATTTCCCCCAGGGGGTGGGTGCACACATCCTCACACTGCCTGTCCCACCGCTAGGGTACGGCCAGTCTCCTGTGGCAAATTTCTGCTGGGCAGTGGTTGCTTCACTCTGGTGTAGGGATGAAGGATGGCTCCTTGATGCCTCAAGTGAGAAAATGAGTGGAAAGTTACATCCCAGTGGTGCACCCGTTGGGTTTTGGTTGCAGCACACCCGTGAAGGTGGCCAGCTGTCTCCAAAACCAAGGCTGGTAGTACCGTGCATTGGAGGGGGTGCCAGGTGACACACTGGCAGTGACTGCAGTGCTCCCGGTTTGGCACTGAGCATAAGTGCCGTGTCCGTGGTGGGAAAGGGGAAGGGCCATGACAAAGAGGTACCCGAAGGAAAAAGGATTCAGGTAGCTTCCCAGTGTCCCAGAGGATGTCCCTGAGTGCACTGGACACAGGCTAATGCCTTCACCATGGTGCCAGCCTTTTGCCCCTATGAGCTTACCAAGTCAGAGCAGTCAGAGCGAAGGTGGGAGACAGTGGACTCCTGTTGCATGTGGAAAAGGAGATTTTCTAAGCGTAAAGGAATTACTGAGCTGGTCCTAGAGGCTGGAATAATGGTGCTGTAGGCCATGTTTGGGGTTCTTTCTGCAGAGTAGGACAACTTCCCTGTCACTCCTGCTTGAAAATATGTGATGAAGACGTTATCTCCAGACCCCTTGGCACCTTCTCCCCCACCCAGTACTCAGAATCTGGGAGCTCTCCTGGTCCCACGTGGCTGGGGAAGCCCTGTGGGACTGACATGGGAGAGGGGACGCAACAAAAGATGAACAACCGGACTGTTTTGGCATGCCTTTTCCTTGTATGTTGAAGCAGATCCAGACTGCCTCTGAGCCAGGCTCCCCAGGAGAGTCATCAGCCTGCTCAGAATGGGCTAGCGTAGCACAGGAATCATTTGTTTGCTGTCCTCCTAGTGCAATGACTACTGCGCGCTATCAGGAAACCACGCACTAGGTGATGTAAATGCTTTCCTGTGTGGGATCTGTTTCTTCGCAGCCTGTCTCCTCTTGGGCTGGACAGTGTTGAGATGGGTCAGATTCCACCGAGCTGGGCTGGTTTTGCAACTTCTCAGCCCTAATGGAAATGCATATAATAGATAACCTGGCAGACATCCTCATCTAATTTGCCCTGATGGAAAAAAGATAGTATTTTTCACTCTGCTGCATTCACTTGAAGGCTTTTTAAAATGTAAACATAGATTTTGCCTAACTAAATGTAAGTGCCCTAATTAGAGCCTGTTTCTGAATAAGTTTAGAATTGCTAGTCATTCTAGGCTTACCCATAAAATATCACTGTGTTGAAATACTTTGCTTGATTCACTTCATTTAAGATCTCAAAAGAAACTTCATGCAAAAAAATGCTGTGAAATCAATAGTAAGAAGTTCATTCTTGATGCTAATTATTCTCCATGGTTATATTTAAGCATTATTAGATATGATTAAGTGCATGAATCCTCATGTCTCTGAGGCAAAATCATAGAATCATTTAGGTTGCAAAAGACCTTTAAGATCATGGAGGCCAATCGTTAATACTGCCAAGTCCACCACCAAACCGTGTCCCTAAGTGCCACATCTACACTCTCTGTCTTTTAAACACCTCCAGTGGTGGTGACTCCACCACTTCCCCAGGCAGCCTGTTCCAATGTTTGACACTCTTTGATGAAGAAATTTTTCCTAAGACCCAGTCCAGTCTAAACCTCCCCTGGGGCAACTTGAGGCCATTTCCTTTTGTCCTGTTGCTTGTTACTTGGGAGAAGAGACCAACACCCAACTTGTTACAACCTCCTTTCAGGTAGCTGTAGAGAGCAATAAGGTCTCCCTTACAGGCGTTTTGCTGGCATGCTCTGGGTGCATCTCCCTCACATGATGTTGGTGGGGTTATGCAGAGAAATGGGAATTTGCTTATGGAACTCTGTTGTCCTCCTCTGCTGGTGGTGAATACAGAGGTGAGACCTCTTTCAGTCTTCATGGTGCTGTAGTCAATTATTCTAGGAGAGCTAGGCTCCCATACAAATGTAACTATGTAAAAACATCACTGTATTACGAAATAAATAGCATGTGTTAAAAACATGGAACAGAAAATCTTGGTTCCAAGAGATCCAGACACCCTGGGAGACTCTCTGGCTCAATGAACTCTGAAATTTAGGGTCCAAGTGTAACTGGCAAAAATCATCTATTGGAAGAGGTTTGTGTTTGCCTCTGAACTGCCATCTGTTGATTCATTTTGCTGCAGGTGGAAAAGGCATGAGAGACTGGGAAGGAGGGATCTGTGTGCCAGGAGTATTTAGGTGGCCAGGAGTGTTACTTGCACGCACAGTTACCAATGAACCTACAAGTCCTATGGATATTTATCCCATAGTTGTTCATCTGGCTGGAGGAATATTGCCACAGTACAGACAGGTACGGAGACATTTTCCATAGGAGAGATTGATAAGAGAGCTAACTACTAAAAATTTACTATGTTTCTTATCCTCCTTGGAGATCTCCAAAATATTCCTTAGCCTCAAGCCTAGTCTGGTATTTTGAACTAGTGAGCCCCCAGGTGTGTGTGTGGCCAGAGCAGTTGTTCCTGCCAAAGTCCAGGTGCTAGTTTCAAACCCATTTTCAGCCTCTCTGAGGAAAGAATTGATGGCTGAGGTTCTTTTGGCACCAGCTTGACTTCTGGACACTTACAAATACCTCCTAAAGTCATTAAACCCAGCCTTGTTCAACATGTTTCTTTAAGCTCCTTTGAAAATTGAAAAATGCAAACAATTATGAGATCAGTATTGATTTCCTGAATCAATTGCTTTTTTTCTGCTAGACCAAGTTCTAAATATTGTTTACATATTGCTAAATAGAATTAGTTGTCCTAGCTATTAATAACTAGGGATTTAAATATTGGCTTGGCAGTCTGCCAGCTGCTCTAAATCTATGACCAAATTATTCTGTATGCTGTCTCAAGCACTGCTGCAGCCAATGCAAAGACAGTGATGAGTATGCAGTTGGCTGTCAGGTTTGTCCCTGCCTGCATATGCTTCTCCCTATTACATTAGGGCAATTGATGCACAAAACTTGGGGCCTTTACTGCAAGGAAGAGCTCAGAGGTGAGAGCATGGGTTCCTGTTTCACTGTTGTGGGTCCTACTTGTACGCAGTGTGGTGACACCAAAAGGGCAGTAAGTATTTGTTCCACTGTAACAGCAAAACACAAGCTTTCTCCTCTTGATTCCCATCTTGCTAATCGACAAATTTCTTGCATAATGGGTGTTTATCAGCACTGATCTCTGAGATTATTGAAATTGTTGTGGATAGCATACCAGTGACTGGCTAGCTGGAGGTGTCTTACAGCAAAGAAATACTTGTAAGTAACAAAGGGAACACATTATAGGAAGTGGGATGGGAACACAGGCTGTCATTGACTACACTGGAAATTTAACTTGATTTCCTTCATATTTCTGGTGTTTTTCATCTTCAAAGTCAGTACTCCACACAGAGGATCTGCTTTGTGATGAGGAGGGTGCCATGGTGTGTAAGGTCTTCTTAGTAAATAGTGGTACTGCTATCACTTGAAGGCCCTTTCCATTTTCCTCAGTCTTGTAGTTGTGCCATAAGATTTCTTTCCTGCCAGGTGGAGCCATCTGGAAGGCTTCTTATGTGACCCCAGTCTTACATCCACCTGCAGCTGGAGCTTGTTGTGGAAAAAGAGTTTGCCCGTGTTTTGGGGAAGGTGTGACCCATCATGAACTTCTGTTGCTGTTTGATCTCTCACGAGACCTTTCTGAAGCCAAACCTCTGTCAGCTGACACTGAGCCCCGCTTTGACACTATAATAAAGAAGATTGAAAGAGCCACAGAAGAACATCGCAGGACACTGACTCCAGACCCAGAGCAGCTCTCCGTGTACAACATGGTGTGGAAGCTGTGGCTGCAGCCATGCTGTGGGACATTCACTTTTTGTTGGTAAGGAAGGTGACAGCATACAAATTTTGTGAGATAGATGTCTACTAACATGTCCTGTGACACTGGGTCCTCTGCTGAAAAAGCTTTCAGTAACTGATTGTATCCTTTCTCTTGCTGGGAAGAGAAGTGGATAAAAACAAAGAAAAGGAATGTCTATCAGAGGTTTTCCCCTTCGTTATTCACCACTAACCAAAGGTTTAAGGATATCCTGTCCGGTACGGTAAAGGGCTTGAATACAGACTGGTTTTACAGATTTGTGTGTAAGAGAGAACTGTAGAGGTATATGCCTAATATTTGCCTAATTGATGCCTACTCAAGGAAGATAATTGGAGAACTCTGCAGAGAGCCTAGTGTATGATGCTGAGCAGGCAGCAATAGGAAATACTAAACTTACATAGAACCCTAGATGTTTGCAATTGTGCCCCTATAGCCTGCAAATTATGGTTGTACTCTATCTAAACATAGTAGTTTGAGTCATTATTGTTTCCTGTCCTGCCCTGTTATCTCTGAAGAAATATTGTTGGGATGCTGAGCAACACCTGAGACAGAGCAAATTTGATTTAGTGAGGGATCATCCTCGAGTTCTGAATAGATTTTTTTAACAGATCTGCAGCTTTAGCTGGGTAACAGTAACATATTTCACAGTCAGTACAAAATGTTGATGTGCAGTATACCTCTGCTAAAGTTACAAATAAGAGAGAAGCATTTTGCTCTTCAGAAATAGGTTCCGGTGCATGCAAATTGGCAAAAGCAATTTTATTGCACATAAGATGCCAATAAAAATGTTTTGGATTGGTAGTTTACACTGTTTCAGTGTCAGTTCTAGAAAAATAAGGTTCATTTGAGAGTTATATTGGAATTAATGCCCAAAAATGTTTAGTAGCAGTATTTAGGTTTACAAACTACAGCTTGTAAAAAGCGATCTTGCCAATACTAGTTTAAGAAAAAAAACCACCCACAAACCAAAACCAAACAAAAAAACCCCAAAACCCTGTGGTGGTGTGACCCCAGCCAGACTTTCTGAAGAGACTTTGCACTGAGTTTGTAGTGAAATTGCAGAGATTTTGGAGCTTTGAATCTATTAATGTCTGTATTTTTGCAGGAGTAGATGACGTCAGAGTTTATTATAAGCATGTTGCTAGAACTCTAGAGAAATCGGTGTTTGAATTTAGTAAATGGAAAGATTTTGTTGTTGTTGTTTTGGTTCCTCCCTTGACCCCCCTGAATACCCCTGCAAACATTTTACTTGCTCAGATGGTTTACTTAACACTTTTCTTCCTATCTCTTAATGTTTTTTCCTAAGTGTGATGTAGAAACAATTTCACAAATTTTTGTTTGTGTCACTTCAATATCTATGTTCTTCAGTACTGTAAGTCCACTCAGAAAACTTGTCAAACATAGAAGGAGCTGTACAAGTGCCAGTGTTTGCTTTTAGTACTTAGGTATGTGCAAAAAGCCAGACGAAAAGCAGCTTAAAGCACACAATAACTCAAAAAGCAAGTTTTTGCGGGCAGAGAATTTGCCTGTATGCACCAGTGAGTAAACAGCAGTTTCCTGTACTCAGGCTCAGTGAAAAACTGGTAAGCTGAAGAGGAGGAAATACCACAGGGCTCATAATGCAGAGATAAAAATCATCTCTTTTCTGCTTCACTTGTTACAAAGCTCTTTTTCTAAAAAAAAAATAAATATAAAAAAATCATGGCTTAAAGCTTAGTTTTTTTGAAGACAATAAGTAATCTCAGCTGTTACCTCTGAATTGGGTCACTAATGTAGTGGTGAGGAACAGGATGCAAGGTCTGTGGTAGCAGAATGCCTCCTCTCCTTCTAGGTAGAGTTTTGTTACTGGGAAAAAATAAGAAGGTGTGGGGTTTTTGGGGGTTGGGGTTTGGTCTGTTTTTTTAAGGTATGCCAGCAGCAGCGTGGGCACATCTTCGGTAGTGATCACATGGTAAGATATAAACAGTCTAGAAGGGCTGAAAGAAAAGTTTAGTCATAATTTGGACCAAAGGCAGGTGAAAATTAATACTTTTTGGCAATTTTCAAAGATCAACCTTTCCCAAAACATAGTATAATTCAAGAAATGCAGTTATTTTCAAGGAAAATCTTTGTACCAGAATCATCACAAGCTGTTAAAGTTATAAAAAATAAGTATTATAGTCAAAAGGTATTCATAAAAGTAGCCCAATTTGACAACTTATGACTATATTAAGTTATTTTTGTAAGTGCAAGCAGGTCAACAAATAAAAAAGCTGCCTCCAGTGCTGGTTATTCCTGCCACTGTATTATATTAATCTGACAGTTTAAGCTGCTTCATCTTTCCACACCGACTCCTACTGAGTTCTCTAGAACGAAGTGTTAAATTCCGTGTTCACTGTATTTGCGTAACTCGGAGGACTGAAGTGTCAGAAAATGAATGGATGAGAGCTCCTCCACGTAATTGTTCAAGACCTTTTGAAGGGTAAAACATATTATAACAGAGTTAAGTTCTGAAAGGTGGTGGTAGTGGGTAGATATACTGAACTTTCAGTTCTTTGGGGTGGGGGAAGAAAGTGCAATTAATATCTTCAGCATAGGTAGGTCTACCTTTCCTGAAAATGCAGCAAAGACAAGACATGACAGAGGAAAAGACATCATGACAGAAGAAAAGGGGGAGGCCAAGCTAATTCTGTTATCCTGTCTGGAAGACTGGAAAAGCAGGGTGGGGGACACAAAACCCCAGGGCTATTATTATTTATACCATCTCTTTTTGAGGCACTGAAATAGAGCAGTGACAGTCTTTAGAGAAATCTGCACAGAATTAACTGAATAAGGAATTTAGAAAGGGCAGTAGCTATGTTGTGCTGGTATTCCAAGAATAAGGACTTTGTACTCAGCCTGGAATTCATGTAAAACCTGCATAGCAGTGGCAGTTCCAGTTTGCTGGTGGTTCTAGTTTGCTGGCTGTTGCTGGCAGAGATCCCAGGTGGTGTTTGTGCTAGAGAAGAGGAAAAGGAGCAAGTCCCAGCCTGCTTCCTCCCACATGTGTCTTAAAGGATCAGGAGTGCTCGGCACACCAAGGAGCAAGACGGGTTTCAGAGCCAGAATAATAATTGAGACAAGAGTTTGTTTTCCACATTGTTAGAAGGAGTTGGCCTTTTTCATTAGTCTTGATCATTTATTGTGGCTTACTGGCTTACAGAGGGAATTGCTACCTGAAGTTTTCTTGGATTTCTATAAGAAACTCTGCTAATTTTTAGAGGCCAATGTTGGAATTATGAATTAAGGTGGGTTGTTTTTTTCTTATTTAATATCTAAGGGAATTGGGCAAGCCCTTGGGACCAGTAATGGGTTTATCACATCCTAGCAATGTCAGTGAGAGCTCTGCTTTCAGAAAGATTCAGTGCCTAACAGAAAAATATAAATATACATATTTAAATTGATTTTAAAAAAAACCAAACCACCAAGTTTCATACTTCTAGTCCTTCAGTAAGGGTAATGGTCCTAAAAGGGCTTGCAGTAAATTAGGAAGCACTAATTTTAATCATGCCACAGCCAATGGTATTAAGATCCAACTAGCTTTTAATATTTCATAGCACTGCACCTCCCTGGTTCAAAATTCACAGCTTTCCGGAGTGGCCGTACAAAGTCTCTGTCTAAATACCAATGTGCCTGCTGTGACCAGCTGGCTGCGCTGCACGAACCTGTGGGGAGAAAGTGGAAAGCAGCAGAGCTGTTGTACCCGCTTGGAAAGCTTACAAACACCCACAGGAAACCGAGGGTTTTGTTACATGTCCTGGATCTGTCTGGTTCCTTTGCTCTGCTACAGCTCACAAAGGATGTGATGATCCGCAGCTACTCGGTGCAGGCTGAGAACATCTTTATTGCAATAGTTTTGGCTTAGTGATGTACCCTTTAAACACAAAAGATGCTGCCATTATAGATAAGAACCAGAGCCATTCCCAGTTCTTCCCTCTTGCGTGTTAATGCTTTCATGCGTTTGCCTGACTGTCACCTCTGCTCTGTCCTGTGGGGCCATAGTTCATTGGGGCTCCGGGCGACCTACTGCCAGGCTGTGACTCTGAGGCACTGCTACCATATAAATAAAAGATTTGAGATCCTACTAGTTAGTCCTTCCTTTCATATTAATACAGCCTGCTCTTCAAAGCGTGGGATTAGGCTACTGGCATTTGCATTCACAGGAGGGTCTAGCTTCAAACCACCAGCGCGCTGGGTCAGAGTGATCTTGCTGCTTCCCCGTTGATCTCTGACTCAGCCACCGCTCAGGGAGGATGATCCCTCAGTGCTGCCTTTCAGGACCTTGCTAACAGAGAGGGGAAGCATCATCAACCCTATGGTAAATTCCATAACTAATAGAGATGAAGCTATTTTTATTATTATTATTTATTTCCCATATTGGGTCAGCCATAGCCAAACAAGTACCTAGATGTAACTTGGAAAAATCATCAATGGACCCCAGACTCTGACTCTTCTTATACTATTTTCCTGGTCAGGATAACAGCATCTGCAATTTTTTTATCCTATGGCTCATCCTTTGAAATACATAGGCCAGGATTATACTCTGCTCTGGCCACTTTATTATTCTGCAGACATTCAAGGTAACTGTAACACATGTACCAAAAAGGCAGAACTCTCAGAAAATGCTATATTTTCCCACTGGAGAACATGCTGATTTTGGAGGAGAAAAACCCA
The DNA here is from genome assembly GCF_963210335.1 of Falco punctatus. Classification (NCBI taxonomy): domain Eukaryota; kingdom Metazoa; phylum Chordata; class Aves; order Falconiformes; family Falconidae; genus Falco; species Falco punctatus. The sequence continues at coordinate 74,732,813 of NC_137581.1, read as the reverse complement.
CAAGTTTTTGATTAGTCAAGGTGGAACTTTTCAGTTCTCAGTGTTTAGAAGTGATTTTATGTTTACAGATGTGCTTTTAGTTGTTGTAGAAATTAAATATTCTTATTAGCCTCAATCTGTTCCTTAATAGAGCTAACAAATTATTCTTTAATTGTGCTGGTTTGAAATGGAGAGAAGTGTGGAAAAGTAGGGATTTTGCATGGATGGGATATTTCAGATTTTTATCTCTTCTCACAGTGTCATCTCTAATTTACTTCAGTGTACACCACAAAGATGAGTTTATGCCAGTCCCTGATGGAGCTGGTTTACCATGTACTTCTTTATGACTATTTGCACAATTCCAGTGCAACATTTTCTGCAGATCCCTTAGTCTGTGGCCATTCCCAAGGAAAAGGAGTGCATTTCCCAAGCCGTTCTTTGTCCAAAGCAATTGGGTGTGCTCTCTATTTCAGCAAGCGTAGGAAATTTCTTCCACTCGTGAAATTTGCTTTGCTAGACAAAAATAAATATTTAGAAGTTGAAAGGTTATTTCTAGGTTTTTGAAGTCCAGGTTGATTTCATAGAGTTGGTGGGCAGAAAAACTGGCTTGTTAAATTAATAAATGTCATTAAGTTTTGAAGACCTTTAAGGAACTTATCATCGTATTATGTTTCTGGACAGTTTTCAGTAACGTTCAGATAGAAACACCTCCTTGAACGTACTAGATGGCATACAAACCTAAAAATTTACAGTCCTTTCCCTAAGAATGACACTGCAAGTATTATTTTTGGGGATGGCTTTTCTTTGAGGCATTTTTTATGGTTTCTAAGCTCACAGTAAGGGTTAGATTCTTTTTCCTTGACCTTAAAGATAATTCGAGGTTAAGTAACAGAGATACTAGCTTTACTTATCGTTCGTCACCTCACCTATAAAATGGTGAAAACCTTTCAGGGAACACCAACGGTTCTGTGCAGGTATTGAGTAACTGGCGTCTTTAATACTTGTCTAAAGCCATGGGCATTTACCTTTCTTTCCAAAGGCTCACAACCCCCACTGGAGTTATTGGCAGCTGGGAACAGGCCAGATCTTGCAGAACTGTATGTTGTGCTATCTGACCTTACCTGTCCTCAGAAGTGCCCCTCTGCCTTGCAGTATCGGTTCAACAGGGCTCTGCAAGCGCGTGCTCAGGCAGGTAGGGACCCTCTCTGCCATCAAGCGCTGGTAGGTGAGCTGGCCTCTGCTGCAGCCAGCCGCAGGCAGGGCAGCGTGAGTGTGATAATACAGGGCAGTTAATGGCCAGCCACACAGGCAAGATCGGCAGACCCACTGGGCACTGATGTTTCTTGGTTTGTTTCCTTTTTCACCGGAATTTATGTGGCCAACTGTGTACCTGTTTCGTACAAGGGCACGAAGCTTGCCAGGGAAAGCAGTGGTAAGAAAAGACGTTTGCTGAGGGTCTTTCCTGGCTTTTACATTTTGTGCTTAAGAAAAAGTAAGCAGATCTCTTTCTCACACCACCACCACCACCCACCACCCCCTGAAACACATTGAGAATCTAAGAGCAGCTAATACAGGTTTAGATCTATTGGTATTTTAAGGCTTTTTACCCTAGTTTTATAGGATGTGGAGGTTTAGGAGTATATGTAATATATAGTATGGTACTTTTACTATGCATTTATCACATCACAGTATCTGTCAATGAACTAGCAGTCAGTAGGTTTGTTCTAGCATATGTATTTTACTTTAGGTGAACATCTGTAAGCTGCCTTTTGCACTCACCTTGAGCAACTAAGATATGAGCGGAGATATTCTTAGGATCTTCTAGGAAGACAGCCATTTTTAAGCGCTTTGCTGCAACCTTGGTTTTGCAGATGGTCCCATGCCTGAAGGTGCACTTTCCAGAGGATGTTGTGTAGCACTGGACGCGGTGGATGCAACAGGCAAGCCATTGCCATCATGACCAGTGTGCCTCCACATCAATCGCCTCCATGCTTCTGTCCCACTTGTTCCAGGAGCCTTAAGGGGAGTGTCCCGCACCCCTGGATAAGGCGTGCCTCAGGAGACTTGCAAGCATCCAGCCACTCATTCTACGGGAAACATCTGCCAAGATCAGTGCAAATCTCAACAAAGAAATGCTCACGCAAAATTCCCGTGCGCACGGAAGTGTTGCTGGTTTTGGAAAACGCAAGAACTTCTGTAACTACTCAGGAGCTCCACCTGCTGGCAGCATTTGGTAGCTGTTTGCCTCTGTACCGAGTCCTCATTGAAGAATAGTTTAAAGTCTATTGTAAAGCTTCCAAATGTTTTTGTAATATTACCTTTTTACCTCTAATTTCAGGAGCTGCCTAAGAATTTTTCTAATTTTATGCTTGTTTCCAAGAAGCCGTGTATCAAATCCTTCAAAACCCAATTTTTTACTGACACTGGCTGATGATCTTGGTACTACAGATGTGGGGTGATATAGCAATGATACAATAAGTAAGAACTTATTCTAAAAAATAAATTATCCCTTCCGGGTGAATTTCAGTGAGAAAACTGATGACACTTAGTACTAGAAAATGAATTATTAATGGTTTAGTTTATCTAGATACTATTTTTTTCAAACCACATACAAAATAAATGTTCTCCGGTAATTTCTACTGGACTAATAATTATGCAGACATGCTTGAGCAACTTTCTTGGACTTCTGTCCTTCAGCACAGTCAGAACTTTGCAAACTCTTGTAGGCTTGTTATGAAATGACAGCTCAGTCTATGTGATATATTTATCCCTAGTGTAGTTATCAATCTGCATATAGATTGATTGATAGAATGATTGTATATATATTCTGTGTTTACTCTAACCTATTATAGTCTTGGAAAATATTTTGTACTGCATCTATTAATGGAATGTCTTCACTATGCTGCATGAGCTTTTGATATGGGATATACCTGAAATACTTTTTTTCTTTTTTTAGTTACTAATAAAAACACATGTATCCATGGAAAAATTAATTTCTAAGGAGTCCAGGTATCTCAAGAAATATGTAACATAGAGCTTTCCTAGTTGAGTTGCAGAAAAACAGAGAGTTTTGTAAATTTGATGGTGTCCTTGTCAAACCTAGGAGGAGTGGGATACTATAAACTTCTGTGTCATACATTTTTATCAGAGGTGGGATTTTTATTTTTAGGACCCCAAACACTGATGGCCTGGCAAAGGATGGAGTGAGACCCAGCACATTACTGCAGCTGCTGTCTGTACTCCAAGCAGAACAGCTTTCCTGACCAGCAGATACCTTTTCAGATCAGGTTGGACCTCTCTCCAATGGTTCACTGCAGTTTGTCTAGCCACTGTTGCTTTTAAAAATCCCCTTAAATAAACCATTTTAAAGACTAATTATTCTAAGGATTTGGGGTCTCACTGAGGGGGGCAAAAATAAAGATGACTAGATTTAGTGATTGATTTCTTTGGGAAAATCCCCAGATAAAGCATGTCAATGTGGCTAAACACAGAAATGAACGAAAATCCAAACAGCAAAAAGCACCCAAAGGTAGAAACAGGAAGAAGAAAATTGTGCAAACACTGTATGTTTAGTGGTATTAAGATTATAGTGTAATATTACACTTTGTAAAGCCTTGGCAAACGTTTCCATAGAGAAATGTGTCAGACTGTGGAAGAGTTTTCAGCAATGATGTTTTAAAACAGATTTACTTCAGCCATGTAAATTCATGACAGAAAACTTCAGCCACAGCATATGACAGTAATAATCAGTGTAGCTCCTCTGACATGATTCTGACTTGCTAAAGGAGCAATGTAATCATGTACATTTCAAATTGTGTACCCCTGACTCTGTAAGCATTTTGTGCTATATAAAACTTGTTTCCCCCCCCCTTTTTTTTTAACAATATATTTTGATAGAACTTTAGTTGTAAGAGATTACTTAATGTCCTAACTGAGGCATCTTGGTATCATTTTGCCAAGGTGTAACCCCAGCTGGTAACTAAGCCCCACACAGCTGCTTGCTCACTCCCTCCTCACCCAGAGGGATGGGGAGGAGAATTTGAAAGAAATGTAAAATTCCAGGGTTGAGATAAGAAAAATTTAACAGGTAAAGCAAAAGCCATGCATGCAAGCAAAGCAAAGCATTTGCTCATGCAAATATACTCAATATAATGCAAATATACCCCAAATATACTCAGCATGATGTCATATGGTGTGGAATATCCCTTTGGCTAGTTCGGGTCACCTGTCCTGGCTGTGTCGCCTCCCAGTTTCCCGTGCCCCTCCAGCCCCCTCACCAGCAGGGCCCAAGGAACTGAAAAGTCCTTAACTTAGCACAAATATTACCCAGCAATAGCCAAAAACATCAGAGTGCTATCAAAGTTGTTCTCACACCAAATCCAAAACACAGCACTGCACACCAGCTACTGAGAAGAAAATTAACTCTGTCCCAGCTGAAACCAGGACATATTTGTAGAAACCACAGCATAGCTGAGGCATCTGCATTGGACAGCAGATATTGACATGGGACTTGGAGAAGACGTCATTCTGGGGGTCAATCAGAATATCCCAGTGCATACTAAATGGTTTATAAAGACTCACTAAGCTTAGGCAACTGCGTCCCATTCATTAGAAAGAACAATCTGAGAAGACTGAAAATCTGAAATCTGGCTGGCTTTATTTTAAAGACATCTTTAGAGACATCATCTCTAGGCATGACATCCAGCACTCAATATCAAGTTCTCTTTTGGAACCAGTGTTCTGGTGGGATCCCACTAAATCACACTGCTTTTGCAAGAATACCGCACCAGCAAGGTTATTCTACAGCACTTTGCATTTGTTGCTTGTTATTCAAATGAGGCTGCTTCTGTAGATACTTTTCTTTGCCAAAATGTCTAGAAATCAGTTAAACCAGTTTCTCATATGTATAACTTTCAAACATTAAAACTTCTAGTATGAATGTCGCAATGTCGCTAATTAAATATTTTCCAATAGCTCTCTTGATGTATGGTAATGTTGCAAATTCAGTAGAAAATGTGGGAAAGTAGTTCATCCGTAACCCAAAGCACTACTTGAAAATCTTGTAGTATTATAGGATCATAGAATATCTCAAGTTGGAAGGGATCCATAGGGATCATTGAGTCCAACTCCCTGCTCCTCACAGGACTACATAAAACTAAACCACATGACTAAGAGCATCATGCAGACACTTCTTGAACTGACAGGCTTGGTGCCATGACCACTTCCCTGGGGAGCCCATTCTAGTGACCAACCACCCTCTCAGTGAAGAGCCTTTTCCTAATGTCCAATCTGAACTTCCCCTGATGCAGATCCAGAACACACTGTTTGGCATCTCACTTGAAACATCCTTCTGTTTTTCACAGTAGATGATTATCTGTGTCAGCACTGGCAGATATCATGATGACTACTTTCTTGATACAGTTTTCCAGTTTCTCATCTATCGTATAGATGTTTCATCTAGACTCCCTTTCTATGACCGGCTTGCAACATAGTGTCAAAAACTTTATGGAAATGAAGATCTGTGGTCTCTCTTGCATGTGATTACTCCAGAATGCTAAGCCTGAAAAATCCACTGTGACAGCTTGGGCAGTTTGGCACTTACTGTATAATGAAGCCTGAAAACTGCCCCCATGACTTATTTCTCTACAGAAGAAGATTTGGATGCCTTGACCTTGCTCAGTATCAAAATACACATCGTGTTACTTGATGAGCCCCACAAGCAATGCTTGATACAGCTGAGATCTCATCCAGGAACAGTCCTAAATGCTAACTTTGCCTTCCATTCTGCATATGAAATTTCCATACCAGTAACAGATGCAAAAAGTCCAATGGGCTGATTTGAATAGCTCAGAACGTAACCTACCAAATTCACTTCTACTAGCTTAACACAACCATATTAGTAACAGAAGAGTCCAGAGAGGAAAGCTGAATGTGATTAGACAGTCTCCAGTATGAAAGGACAATAATGAAATCATGCAAGCTTAGGGAGGAGATAAGAGGACATATAATATCAGTTTAGATATTAATAACAGAAAGGCATTCCCATTTATGTCTACATACAGCAGAACAGGGGATATCCCAGTGAAGCTAACTAGGAAGATTAAAACAATTAGTTTATTTCAGAAATATCTGTAGAAATCACTGCTGCTATTGCTAACAGGCTATTAAAAACAAGAAGATAAGTAAGCCACACACAAATAATAAGAACAGCCACTAGTGAATAACAAAGCATGAGATACCGTTATCTTACATAGCACAAAGATTATTGCACAAGTAGCTGGACTTGCCCTGCTTATAATCCATCCTGCCACCTTGTCAGCTTTTAAAACCAAGCTCTGAGAACCTTGACTCTAAGCTGTAACTATGAGCACACCTCCTTCATAGCAAAGTCTGGCGTTACTTAGCAAAGCCAGAGGCTAGTATAAACTACCATTCAACTGCTGAATTATTAGCTGAGCTAATAAGATAGCTTGAAGTTTTGTTTGCCAATTTTCCTACAACACTTTCCAGCAATGACTTGTCATTTCTGCCCTTCATAGGAGGAATAACAGAGCAAAGGTCATACAGGTACCTGAGAATCAACATTTTGCGATTTTTCTTTTCTAAGTGAACCCTCAACTTGGAGTTCTAGCTTTAAACACGTGGTTTCATTCATATCCTCATCCTTGATATCTATAATTCATATCTGTAATTAGTTAATGGTTCTCACTTTGAAACACTATTCAAAACAATGAATATTTTGACTTGTAAGAGAGCCAATGCATGGAGGAGACCAGAGGAAGGCAAGAGAAACCCAGTTAAGAAAGACTCTTTGGATTACCTTAACACAACTTCAACAGAAATGTGGGTGGAAAGTCTTCCTCTCTGCTGCATATTCAGAGCACTACCCTGTTCACTGCTTGAGTTCTGCACTCTTCCATTTGGGACCACCCCAGAGCATCCCTGGGACTCTCAACTCCTGGAGGGCAATCAAACATTATTCTAATCCCTCTCGCTGCTCTCCAGGACTGCAAATAATTTTGTCATGTTCCTGGTGTTTCTGATTGTTAACTGTTTGACAACCAAGCTTGCCCTGTGTTAATCTCCCTTCCTGATGCACCAAGCAGGGCTGCAACCTCTATTCCATTGACACGAGGTCAGATTTTGCTTCTTATTAGTGAAGACTTTTTTTTCTTGGGCATGGTTTTAGGGAGTGTGGAGATTGTTCTCAAACATGACATTCAATTAAAAGCATGGGCCAGAATGTCTTCTCAGGCATTAGAGGGTGGGATTGTTCCTTTTCTGCCAAAAATACTGCTTAGTAGTGGGTTGCTGTATGTGCCACCCAAGAAAGCAGTCTAAAATAAAAAGATTAATACTTATTTTTGAAGAATGGAATTTGTACTGTAGTCATTCTACTGTTCTCCAGGATCTGCTGTTATTTGAATAACAGATTTGATAATAGATTGAAGTTATTTGAATATTCTAAAAGTTAAAACCCCTGTTATTATATATGTATAATAAATATCTAGCATCTTTTATTCTTTTTTGGTACTTCCCCACCTCCCTTCTCTAACAGGTGGAAAAGGAATGGGAGGCTGGGAAGGAGGGATCCATGTCCCAGGAACGGGAGTGTTGCCTGCAGGGACAGTTATCAATTATGACAAGCCTTGTGGACATTTTCCCAACTGTGGTTCACCGGCCTGGAGGGGCAGTGCCTCAGGACAGGTACAAAGGTGGCATCATAAACCATACTTACTCCCCTTTTTTTGTTTAGATAGAAGCTGACTGTATATGTCATGCATCCAAACAGCCACAAGTTAAATTCTGCTTGTTTCTAAACCAGGCAATTCCCTAGCTTTCTTTCTGTGTAGCTTCCCCATCTTGTCTGCTTATATGGGAAAGGCAAAGGAAACCCATATGTTTTATTAAAGGTTGTTCAGCTAACTCAGTTTTCTAATCACTGAAAGGCAACCTGGTTGATTTGGGACACTGGGATGATGGAACACCACCACCCCACCCCACCACCCCAGAAAAAAAAATTCTCAAAAAAAACTAAACCAAAGTTGCCCCGTTTCATTTTGCTTTTTATCAAAAATTCACAGATGCTCACAAAGCTGGTTGATCCTGTTAGAGTACCAGGACAGGCCCTTTCCAAGTCTAGGAAGCTCATGAATAGGGAAGGTGGAACAAATGGCACATGGTCTGCATTTGGCTGGCAGTGTGGGAGAAGTAGCATCCTCCACAGTAAAGGATTTGTAGCACTGAGTTAGACTCCTCTAAAGAACAGGAGAAAGTGTGGGTGGCTAAGCCATTTGAGCAAGAAGCATAAAAGGACTGGTGGTGTGTAACTAAACCAACTGTTAGTCAATTCAGTAAGTGGCTTTTTACCTTTTTTTTCTTCTTTCCCCCCCCCCCCCCCCCCATTTTATTACAAAGCCTCAAGCTCACAGAGCTATCAGTGACTTCAGTGACTTTCATTTCAGGCAGAAAAATTAAAAGCTGTGAACCATGTCTTCACTATGGTTATCGCTTACTTCCAGGAAGATTACAGTAATGGTGAATTATCTCCCCAGGCAGGATGTGTGAACTAGCTGTAGTTGCAAAAACTGCTAGTAACTGCTAATCACTTGTCTCCACCCATCCACCCAATTAAAAATCTCCAGGCTTATTAGCTAAACAGTAGCTGGGTTTAGAAATGATACTTGAAATTGTAATGCTGCATACATAAAGAGTGAGTACTGCTTATACTCCAGCTGCAGACTGAAATTCTTCAGCAGCCTGGTGGCTCCTGTCCTCTCCATCAGGGTAACTGATGGGCGCACCTTGCTGCCTTTGCGCTCCGGGCATGACTTCATGTTTCACTGCTGCAGTGTACTTCTGTGTGCAGTGCAGTGGCACCAAAAGGACAGTGAGTATAAACACCCCGCTCCTGCAGATCAGACATGATGTAATGACCTCTAGCTTGCAACAGGTTATCACACAAAAACATTTGTACAGGTATTTGGAGTAAGTTTATTGCCCCAAACTCTCGGTTCTTCTGCAAGGTGCAGAATGGCTGCATTGTTGGTGTCCTGCCTTGCCCAAGATGGAAGGAGTTTGCTTCCTGCATAGCCTAGCTTCAAGAATAACACTGTTGTTGCAGCCTTTCTGTCGCTTTTGCTGCAAAAGCATTTGGGATCAGATTTAGTGTAAGATTGAAGAAGAAGGAACTACACACATAAGGTCTTTATCTTAAGTGGTAGTTTGTTTGTTTTCAGTAGCTCTATCCTGTTTGTTAGATTTTTTCAGCTGTGGCAGTAGACAAGCTGTGACGCTTTCCTGAGCTTTCAACAACCACCCAATCTTTGTTGATGTCGCCCTCCATTATTACAGCATAAAAGAGAACGGGCCAGTGACTGGTAGCTGTGTCCTTATTCCCGCTGAAAACAGAGGATGGCATTTGCGTGACCTGGATGCCAGGTGCCCAGATCTGAGCTTGTTGTTTTATAGCCACTGAGGAGATGCAGATGTTTACAGGGTGTTATTCACCTCCTTCTGATTAGCACATCTGGGCTAGATCAGTCAGGCCTGTTTCTCCACTGACTGAAAAGGGAGCTGAGACTGACCACATCAGATATAAAAATCATCCTTACATTAATTTAAAGTTAGTTGAGATGACTCGCACCTTCTGTGACTATATGATGTGATAGTAAGTGATGACATGACGGTAAGCTGATGAATTCATGGGGATACTGTACTCAGTTTTTTTCCTTCTGCACAGCTGGAGCTGATGGAGTAGGCTATGACTACTCATCTTCCCATCTTTTAGAAACTTGAATCAGCCCCTTTAATTTTTGTTTTGCTTTTCCTATCTGTGAAGTGAGAGAAGAATTACAGAGTTCTTGTGCGACTGCAAATAGGTAGCAGTTACAAATGCTAGGGCATTCCACCATCAGCAGCTGTTCACATTCAGCTGGTCCACTGACAAAGAGCTGGCTGTTCAAAGACCACTTTGAGCACTGACCACGGGGTGAGACAACCATAGGAAGCCCAGCAAGAAATCCTTCTGATGTCAGAATGTCCACTGGGTGATATTTCTTGTGCCCATTTACATTTCTTTTATGATGCTTTCTGATACGATGATAGTATCAAGCCAAGAATCTACTTGCTCAGTGAACACTCAAAGACTACAAAACTTACTTGTTACTGCCAGTTTCACCCTGAGGTTAGTGCCCTCACCATCACACCACATTTGACACAAGCATGGCTCACAGGTGGGATGTCACTGCTCTTGGCCAACAGGAAACATGGAAGAAAGGGATAAGGACTAAATGTGAGTATGTGGTGCCAGGTGCCATGCTGGAATTTTATTTTTAGGTTCTTGATTCCCAAAGACAAATCTGGGTACTTCATCCAAGGAAAAATATTTAAGCTATACAAGCCATGCAGTATTTGAGGAGCTATGCCTTCAGGGTGACATCCAGAGCAACCTGCACACTGCTTAAGGAGCTATATGGTAGAAAACGCTAAGTACAAGTGAATCATAAATCCAGTTCTTCCATGGAGTGGAGCACCTTCAAGTCTTCCAGGGAAGGTTGGTCATTTCTTTTTTTTCTCTTGGGAATCCTCATTCTTTATTTTCTCTGCAGAGAATAAATGCTAAACCCGTTTTTGTCTAAGAATTAGGAACGGGGTTGTTAATTTAAAGAAGAAAAAAAAAAAGAAAAAGAAAGAAAGAAAAGGGAAAGAGTGCTGCGACTTCGGCTTTTCTGCTTTGCAGCCGGGAGGTAAGGCCTTGACAGCCCTTTCAGGGCTGCTGCCATGGGGCAGAACTGCTGTGGGGCTGCTGCTCGGCGCAGCTGCAGGCAGGGGCCTGGTCTGGGCAGCTCCCTCTGCCTTGGTGCTTCCCGCTGGGCTGGACGTTTGGATGACCTGATAACCAACACGGCTATGAAATGGGGTGACACCAGTGAGAGAACCACCCTTAAAATGCTCGAGGCTAAAATTTTGGCTGTCCTAACTACTTACTTATCTAAGCAGACCAGGACTCGATTCCTCCTTCTGTGTGTTTGGCCACAATTAAAATATATCATCGCTACACGACACGTGCAAATGACCACTCTGCATCTTTCCTGCGGAAATTGGGTCTCTGCAGCAATTATAAATCAAGATTAGTTGAACCAACTCCATAACCTAAGGCTTTAAGCCATCAGTATCTCCTTCTGTCGCAGTCACGGTCACTTTTTTTATTAGGCACCTTGATGGGATTACATTACAGAAAAAAACATGGGAGGAGGGACTGGTGCCCCACTTCTCTGGTAAGCACGAGGAGCAGGCCAGCGGTGGAGGGAAATGCCTGGCAGGGGAGAGCTGCAGCGCGGTGCTGCGCCCCCCAGAGCGTCCCGCTGCCCCCGGCCCCGCGCCGCGGCGGGCAGGCACTAGGGCCCGGGGCCGCGGGCACAGCCGCCGGGCCGCGCGCCCCTCAGCCGGCAGCGCGGGAAGCGAAGGCGCCGCCAGGGGGCAGCGCAGCACCGCCAACGGCCGCAACGGCGGCAACGGCACAACGGCCACAACGGCCGCCGGGGGGCGCCTGTCAGACGTCAGTGAGTGCTTTAGACGAGGAGGTTATAAAAACGTAAAATAAAATAAACCCTCCCTGGCTCTCGGGCACAGCCAGCCGCTCCGCTTTTCATTTTCACATCTCGAGGCGCCCTGTAGGAAAAGCAGCCCACACCCGCGGGACCTGTGGGCACTCAGCGGGGGCCTGTGGGGCAGCACCGGGGCCCCACCGGGCACCCCCCACCATGGGCACCCCCCGCCATGGGCGAACCCCCCGCCATGGGCAGCAGCTGCATCTCGAGGCGCTGTGCCCACCGGTGCCCACCTGCGCTCCGGGCCCGAGGCCCGACCCACCGCCCAGCGGCAGAGCCGGGCAGCCCCGCGCCCCAGGAGGGCTGCGCCGTCCCGTAGGGAGCACACAACAGCCTGTGCTCGGCAGAAACTTGAGAGTCGCTGCCTTGAATAGTGCTCCCCAAGTACCCAATACTCAGCTCAGCAGGGAGTTAGAGACTGACAGTGAAGAGTTCAGCTCTTACAGCTGCCACCGGAGCAGCGAGAGATCAGTTCACCTGATGCGGACTGGTGCCAAGCTGGCCCCACACCAGAATTGCCAGTAGCTCCAGGCTCGGTCACGTCTAACCCTGCACCCACTTACCCATCTGTTCTACATAAAGCAGAACAGCAGTCAGAAACTCAAGTCTCCTATGCCTTCAAATCCGTCTCCATTCTTAGAGATCTCTCTTCATTTCTTTGTAATGTGTATTTTTTTCCGGACAGAGAAAGTTTCTGGGCAGAGAAAGCTATGTTTTAACTGCAGTGGCTCCTGGAGAGAATTCCTACTAGAAGTCATGCTGCACTTCCCTAGCAAAGCTAAATACATCCTCCATCAAGGGATGCGTTTGAAGAATTGCTTTTCAGTCTAAAGAACTGCTGTTCTCCTCACCTAGCTTCCACCTCTTGCTCTCCCAGGCTATGTAAGGTGTGTCTACATTACAATTGCAGTTCAGATCAGAAGCATGCTTTTGAAGCAAATCCCTCTTGAGCGTTCCCACTCGTGCTTTGGGTTGCGTTGTGGAATGGGCTTGGAGATCAGGACTTTAGTTTAGATGTAACTAAACTGTAAGGTAGGCTCCAGGATCATACCTAACATGCTCTAATCACTAAAAGATGTAAAGACAGGACCAGACAAGAGTCAGCTCCCACTAAAACACCCCCACACAAACACAGCATGGATGTAAAGCCATCGATAAGTGTTCTGCTCCACAGATCAGTTTCTAACAGCCCACACTACCTGTAACATAGACACAACATGCAGATGCAAGCTATATTTGTGGTATTTTGTGTTCTATGAAGCCACACACAGAGCTTCATCTCCTGTGCATGCCTTTCCGCAGTTTTTCCCATCGAACCACAACTGTTCATGGCAAGGAGGTTGAAAACAATGTGACTTTCTGCATATGAAAGAGTGGCTAATCAAATATTACCATGTAGCTCAGCCTTCAGGCAAGCCAGAAATTCCGATACTTTACTTCAACTGCCAATAATTCTGACTCGGCTGACAGACTTTTAAAAGTCTGGTTTAGCTCATTTACAAGTATATCATGCTCGTTTTACATATTTATTGTCTGTTTACTTCTATCTATTGGACAGGCTAGATATGAAGCCATTGTGCCTTGATGTCACCCAGGCAGGGCCCATCAATTAAGCCCTTCACAGAAGCCAGAAGAATCCTTTGTCTGTATGTTAAAGAGTCCTTTCCTCTACCACAGCACAATAAGGCTTATTAGTGACAGTCCATTTCTTTCTGCTCGTTAAACTGATTGATTGTTACCAGATGGGTTTGAGAGATGTTTGGATTGAAGAAGCAGGTTTCCTTTCCCTTGGACACATTACTTTAACATGTTGCCTTAAAATTCACACACATCCTTCAAATTCTGTCACAGCTACTTGTAGCAAATTGTGTATGCCTCCTTGCCTCTTGGAGATAGATGAGTGAAACCCCTGCTGCTTTCATCAGCTCTGATTTCTACCACCTTTTTTTTCTTTTATCCTTCTGTAACCCAGCTGTCTACTCAGATCACCAACACAGGTTAATTACAATCAGCCCCCCTGTATCCTTCAGAATGAACTAACAAGGACCTGGCTCTCTTCTACTCTGCAACTCTAGTAATTATTTGCAGCTGTGAAAAGTGAATGTTAAAAGTTTGCAGAATCAGAACAATTCTCCTCAGACACTCTACACTTATTACTTCAAGTCACTGTACAGTGTATAAGTTGTAAGAAATTCAGCTCAACTATTTATGGAAAACAATGACTAGTTTCATTTTTCTGAACATTGATCACAAATTTGTATGCATAGCTAGGTAAGTCTACCTGTCCATCTCATTTTTTGTCTGTTAAATAGTTATTTTAGCACTATCACAATAGCGCTCTGACTAGAGCCAGCTAATCAGAAAAATCCATATGGCCCACAGTGCTTAGCTCATTCTAACAAGTATCTATGCTACCTGAGCAACAGACGTAAGACCCAAATCCCATGCTTGGGGAACCCTCATATAACAGAGGATGCTTGCGTTTTTGTCATGAGACAAATGCTTATCTAGTCACAAGACAGGGAAAAGTAGGAGGTCACAGAGCACATCCCAGCCAACACCGAAGCACACACCCAAAGAGACCTAAGGAATACCTGTCCTTAGTAAGCCATCAGGAAGCGAACCCATTTCCTTTAAGAAATCCACCTTCTGCATCCTTTCTCTCTTAATTTCAGAAAGGGAGATATCTAAAATCTGTAACATTTCTAAATGTATTATGCCAAAACTTTTCAGAACCATTAAGACATCATCCCTTCACAGAAGTGCAGAAGCTTAGCTTAGCAGGATGTGGAAACCATGGGGTGGGAATAAATAGATACATAGCCAGCCAGGCCACCAGCCAGAAGCTGCAGATTTTAAGCTAAAATATTACCTGAGCTTTCATATCTGTTATTTATTCCCCCTCACCTTTTAAGAGGTTTAAAAATTTTATTTATTAATAAAATACATTCTAGCAGTAGTGATAAGACAGAGACAGAAGAATAAAGCTGCAGGGTCCAGTCATGATGAACAGCTCTGGGGACAAGGAAGGAAAGTTCAGCTGATTCCATTGAACCAAAAAGAAAATGCCATGTAGAGACAATGCAGTTGTCAGCTATTTGTGTTCAATGCATTACAGAAATGGCTCCACATGTTGAATATTCCCTTTCTTCTCCCTTTTTCAGACATAATATCTAACTGCTGCCTTCTTCCTGGGCACATCCATGCCTTCAAGCTCAGCTTAGTGCTTTCTAAATGCAGGGCAAGGAATAGGGTAAAAAAGATGGAGAAGGAAGGAAAAAATCTCCTATTGAACTGCTTTCAGAACTGCTAGTATTTTGTCATTTCTTCATTATAAGTTAGACCCGCATTTATGCCATGGTCAGTACAAGAGCTTGATAAAGTACAAGCTCTAAAGCTGCAAACTAGTTGCCTCCATCACATTATCTTAAAAACTAGACTCCAGATTTTACTGTTTTCATGGCTGAAATTACCACTCTATTTGAAAGTGTGCTGGAACATGAACATGGAAATAAACTGTGGTCAGTTTCTGCCCAGGTGCTCTTCTTCATAGAGACGTACAGAGCCAACAGAACTACCTACCTGCACTTCCATTTTCCCCACTAAGAGGCATGTAGAATTTTAAAAGGACACAAGAAAGTGGCAGAGGCTCCCTCTGCACCAGAAATATTAGACTCTAACCATCCACATGGTGTATATGGCCCTGCATGTACCCAGAGCCAAGGTGCACCCATGAACCATGAAAAGCATTCTGAAACCCTGCCAGCTCCCAAAAGACCCTTTCCCTGTATATGACAACATAAGCTTGCCCTAGGAATGACAAAGCAGATCACTTAAAATGTGAACCAACCTTTCAGGGACATCCCCTGACCCCTAATGCCATTAAGCTGTTCCAATGTGCTGCTTCTGTGACAGGTGGGACTGTATGGAAAGCTCATTATGCCAGTCCAGTATTCCAACCAGAACCCTCTGAGGCCTGTTTTGAAAGAGGAATTTGCCCATGTTTCAGGGATGGTGTAACCCATCGTGACCCTCTGCTGCTGTTTGATCTCTTACAAGATCCTTCTGACGTGAATCCTCTATCAGCTGACACTGAGCCCTTGACACTGTAACGAGAATAGGAAAAGCTACAGAAGAGCATTGCAAGACCCTGACTCCAGTTGCACAACAGCTGTCTCCTTACAATAATATATGGAAGCCATGGCTACAGCCGTGCTGTGGCACATTCCTGTTCTGTTGGTGTGATGAAGAAAACCACCAAGCAGATGACGTACTCTTAATACCAAAAATCACAGTACAGTTAGCTTTTAAAAAGCTGATAGTATTCACATTTACATGACTGCAGTCATAGAGAGATATGCGTCAAATTACACTGGAATAACTGAAAGGGACATTGTTGATGCTTTTTCTTCAACCTTTTCTCTTACCCACAGAAATACAATGAGACTGTAGTTTAAAAAAAATAAAATATATATATATATAGGCTCCAAAGATATTCTGCCTATAGGTCACTTGTATAATTTATCCCTTAAGTGCCTAATTCTGGATCAAATACTCAAATAAAATGTATTTCCTTGCTGATTTTCAACTCAAGTAAATTATAAATGATAGAAAGCAAACTTTAACTGCAGCTGTTTATACAGGTGATATACATGTTAAGGCAACAAGACTGAGTCGAAGAGGGGATCTCTATTCAGGCCTTATCTTCTTAATGAAAAAAACTGTCCTGTGTTTAAAAGCACAATTGCACATTTAATTTGGAAACATACTGAAACACACTGGCCTCAAAGAAATAAATACCTACAAATTTATAGCAATTTTTTGCCTCACTTGTACATTCATTTATCTATTATTTAAGAATTCCCAGGAAAAAACTGAACTGACAAGTATGTTTTAAAAATCAGGTAGCTAAAGTTATCATCTCAAGTTCAGCAGCAAAGTATGGAGCTATTCTGAAATGCTAAACCACAGTGATTCCTATTGGCATAC
The DNA here is from genome assembly GCF_963210335.1 of Falco punctatus. NCBI lineage: Eukaryota > Metazoa > Chordata > Aves > Falconiformes > Falconidae > Falco > Falco punctatus. The sequence goes on along the minus strand of NC_137581.1, from coordinate 74,716,233 downwards.
ATTTTCCATGTTGTTAAGTGATCTCTGAGAGCACTGAAAATCATCACCCAGCTGCCTTGGCAAGATAGGTCCCAAATGTCATGATCTGCGAGACTAATTCATCAGCTGCATGTCCCACTTGAGTGGCAATGCTCCTGATTTCAGAAGAGTGCTATTATGCTACATTAAAAAAAAAAAAAAAAAAAAAGTGCTTTGTTTTGTGAGACAGCACTTTGTTTTCGCTAGGTGTTAAAAAATTCACTGCACACACTAATCACTTCAGCGTACAGGTCATCTTGTCCAAGCCAAAGAAGTGTCAGCACTCTGTACTGTCATTAGGGAAAGGGAGGGAATTAAAATATCTAATCCTCTCTTGCTGCCCTCAGGTTAAATAAATCAGTCTCTCTCTATATATAATCCTAACCATGCTCTTGCAGGGTTTTCATGTCAAATCCGATTTTTAAGCACAGGCTTCTGCATTTTCTGCTTCAAAAAAAGTAGATTGTGTGTCAGACTTTGATTCGAACTTCTAAGCCTTCCTGAACACTGTGTATTCACTCTACCACACAGATAAAGGTCAGCAAGATTTTAAAAGAAGGGATGGTAAGAGCAGTACGGTAGGTGCTTCAGGCAACTTGTTTCCTTAAAACTAGCTGCCCCGCAGAACCCCACCAGTGCAGCTCCGTTCAGTACCAAGGTTGTAAGGTTGTCTGTGTGTCATTTTTTGCCTTTTAGAAATGGGAGGAGATAAGGTGGCCCACAGCAGCTGGTAATCCCAGAGCAGCGCGTGGTGTGCTCAGATCTTGAGCTGCAACAGCAGGTCCCAGCCCTTTCACCAGCCTCAGGACAAAAGAGTGTGTACGCCTGGACTGTGCACCTTTTGCAGTGTTTTCACGCAAGCTCCTGACTTACACGCCCTATGTGGTATGTCACCGGCGTGGCAAGTAGCTCTTATTTTGCTCTAAACAGCACAGGTTGTGACCATGATGCAGCATCAAACCCAAGTCTCCAAACAGCTGACCAGGCATTTCTTCAGGTTATTTCCTGTTTTACCTTTTCTTTAAAAGGTCACCAAGCAAGTTACGTGGAAATTATTCCACATAAGTCAAAGGGCTAATCTGACAATGAACTGATAGGACACATCAATGTCAGACTTGACAGAAGTATCTAAAAATACATTTGTTCTTACTGCTTGATAGCATTTAAATCCACATCAGCACTGCTGAGAACTTGTCAGAAGATTTGACGTTTTTCTGTGGCTGACAGGAATTGAAGCCAGAGCAGCTGTATTTCACTGGATTCATGCAGAAAGGAAAGAGCATAAAAGACTGTGCGTTTTAAAGCCAGCCTGGCTGATTCAGAGGTGGGGGAGAAACCTCATTGCTCAGTGGGGAGCAAAGCCAAAAGCTGTTCTCTAGAGTGCAGCCAGTCAGTTCAGGAACAGCTTCGTTGTCAGACAACTTCGTTGTTGAAGACAAGCCTTTTTCAGCTCACCTCACCGCCCTCCCCACTCACCCACCCCAGTCATACACAAGAACATGGCCAGTCCCAGACCAGGCCGCGACTAGAGCGTGTACCAGGGGATGGGAAAGTGTTCAAGCACCCACACAGCATTTAAGCATGGGTCCAAGCTCCTGCTGAGAGGTTAGGAAGACTGGTACATCAGCAAAACCCCTGAACTCTCATCTCCAAGTGCACATAAATCTGCTGAGCTGCCATATAGAGCCAGATGTGAATATACATGCTGCCTTCCTGACACCCAAACACAGATAATTTCACCTTGGCCAGCATCTGTGGAAAGCCGGAGGGGCTTTTGGGCAGAGGGGGAGGAAACGGGCCTGGCAGCACAGAGTTAATGGCTTTTGTCAAGTAACTGCTAGAGACCTCAAACAGGTGTAGGGAAAGGGGCTCTCCCCATACAGGGAGAGGAAGAGGGCAGAGAGCCCGCACAGCACAGGGGTGATCTGCAGGGGACAGGAGAACAAAGTAATGAGCAATTGCTGAACAGGATATGCAATGTGACTTCAAAAAAACATGGGGGATAGGAGGGAAGACTATTTTAGGTCCTAAATTCCTTTAACTTTCTAAAGCTACATGTATCTTAAAAGATGCAGTTTGAGGAGACAGTGCTAAGCAGGGAAAGGAGGTAAATTATTTTACCTGTTTCCTGCAGACTGTAGCCATGAAGTAGTTGCAGAACTCTTTGTCTGTTGTTTGTCTCTCTAACCAGAACGTGCAAGCTCTGCACAGGGTATTGTTCTGATCTCCTGGGAAATGTATATTCCCCATGAAGCAGGTGAACTCAGCATCACACTTAAAAGAGTTGTCCTGGCACACACTTCCATATCAAATGCATTAATAGGTAAAAATGCTGTTACAAAAAACGTTTGCATTTGAATAATACTTACAAACAAATTCTCAACTCATTTACATAGGTTTGCTTGAAAAATCATCTATAATGATCTTTTGCAAAATATACGAATGAAAGCTAAATTACATGCTTTGTCCCTTCTTTTCTCATGGTCTCTCCCTTCAAAGAAGGGAGCAAGCACCATATAAAATGGCCTCTTGGGAAAACATGACACAATTGGCAAATCTCCAAGCCAGTGTTAACCACAGGAGAATGTGCCTACACATGGTTAAACATAGACACCACAGAGAGGGAAGCATTACTTTGTCACAAATGAAGTTTGTTTTTACTGGAAGAGCTGTGGCTGGACTGTATAAATGTTTGACATTTATACAGCTGACTTGCATCTCAATGGTTGACCATTATTAAATGACATTCAGAATTGTTGCATTGGAGTGACTCAATAAAGTAATTGCCAAGTCTCACTGCTGTGAAACAATAAGCTTCTAAGAGACCTCACTTCACCATGTTTAAGTATCAGACATGTTGCTTTGCTCCCTACTGGGACCCAAGGGAATGCCAGCATATGGATCATAAGATCCCATCATTTGAGGATACAAAGTAATTGTGTAGCAGATAAACTGAGAAAAGCAATTTGAGCTAAATTCATTCAGCCTGAAATTCCGAGGAGACTGAGTATATTTGAGAAGCATTTACATAAATGACCAAAAAGAAGGAGTAAATATCAAAAAAGTTTTGCTCATGACCAGACTGGAGGTCAAAATACACACACACATATATATACTCTGTTGAACTGAATAAAATATTGGAAGATTTTTGTAGAATGGTTTGATTGTAATGTTTTATCTAAACAACACGGTAAAAAACAAATTTATGAAAAACCTAGTTTGTCTTTGCATCAACATACTACTGCATTACTAAGATTTTTTGAAAGCAAGAAAATAATAATAATAATAAAAAAGCACCCCCATTTCTCTAAGATAAATAGTGAAAATACTGATACTACACGTTCCAAACAACCCTGGCTCCTGTTCAGCCATTTGTCTAAAACCTTTAAGTTAAAGGTTTGGAAACACAAAGAACTGGGGGTATTGGGGGGTGGGGGTGCAGGAAGTCTTTAAACTAACAAAACAGGTACTCACCCATCACATGCAATCAGTTCTGTTCCAAGTATTTAATACTATAAGAAGGCTTTGAAAATCTTACTTCTCTGAAATAAAACAAATCACCTGTTGCTGATATTATACATCTAAAGGAAAACCACCTATATTTATGATCCAGAAACCTGTACAGTACCATAAAGGGAACAAACACTTTTCCAAGGCAATTAACATTATGCCATACTGAAGTGAGAAAAGCATTAAAATAATCACAAGTCGAAGGCTGGCTCTCCTAACATTTTTTTATTTTTTTTTCCTCTCCAGTTTGTTAAAGTTGAAAGGGTTCCGACAACAGTCAAAGTAAAATTCAGGAAAAATACTTGCAGCTGTATTTTTCTCCTTTACTCACAGTATATCATTGTCAGCCTTCTAACAATTAGTTTTTATAATGTTTAAAGTCAATTTTATAGCACTGTATTTTTAACTACCTTTGCTATAATAATGGCAGTGGTAAACGCAGACTACTTCAATGACTAATATAAATGAACATGTATTTTTGCAGGCTGAGAATTGACTGCTATGCATTTAAGCTCACTTACAAGGGTGATTTAAAAAAAAAACAAAACACAGAAATAAACCCCCAAAATGACGTCGAGAAAACTGGGGGAAACCCCCCAATCAAATACTTAAAACATTTTCCCCATAGACTGACCTAAATACCTTTACACAAAGGTAAAGATATTAGAGATGTGAATTAAAAAAAACGGGCCCATCTCGTGTTATTTTCAAAGTCATAGGAATCGGAACAGTTTGGATTAACAAATGAACAGAATCAGATCCATGAAGGAACAAACAGGCATGCTGCAGAGTTGTTTCTGGTGAACAAGTAGACATTTTCAGGAGCATGTAAATGTATCAAGCCACCTGCCACTAACCCAGCCTCCCATTTGTGGACAGAAAAATCAACGTTTAAAAAAAAAATAAATATGCATTTTTTCAAATGTCAGCCTTACAAAACAACTGATGTGAGCTGACTGAACTAGAGACACAAAGAAAACTTATTCCCCAAAAACAACCCAGTTGGAAAGGTCCTCACAAGACACCAGGCAGTAAGTAAAGTGATATTTCAAGAACAACCACCTCCTTTTCCTGTAGGCTAGGAAATTATCCCACATGTCTAAAATTTTCAAGAATTTTCCTTGTGGCACACCCACACTATCTCCTGTTTATACATGAAGAGCACCCAATAAAAAAGTTGTATGGCAAACGAAATTAGCCTCTAAGTCTAGCTGTGAATAACTCTAAGGACATCACAGAACAATCAGCATGTTTTGTTTTTAAACACAATCTGTCCTCTTTAAATACGGAGTCTGCCACACAGCGGTAGGTCAGTCTGGCCTTTCAAAATCTTTACAGCTGCTTGTCAGGTCACTAGGGCTTAAAAACAATACTGACAAAACTCTCAGTTACACACACACACGCACACAGAGACCAGCTGGTAAAAGATCTGCAGTTCTCCCTCTACATTTCATTGAGGTTGTTATTCCACAGTGCCTTCCAAATTGCCAAAGCAACAATGTCTTGCACCAAAAAGCCTACGCTTCTTAACTTTCTTTACCCTAAGGGTAAAAGCTATATCACAATTAGTGGAAGAAATTCCAAGTTAAGCTTGCTAAGTTTTTTTTCCAAGTCATGTTCTGACTTAGCAAACCTCAACCCTGTGGATCACCCAGATCCAACACCCCCCAGACCTGCTTGTGGCCCCAAGATTTCAGGAGGATGTCCTTAAGAGCAAAAAATGCTGCCCAAAGTACAGCACTTGCAAATTCTGAATTTGTTTACAAGATTCTCCCTTCTCACACCCTGGTGACAACAGTACTGTACTAGAATCCACTGCGGCACCACATTACTTCTAACTAGTTCAACATTTTTTGTGTGAAGACAGTACACAAACTCAGGCAGGGATTTCAACCACAGCTATGTTTTTCCATGAAATGTAATAAAACAACTACTGCTATGCTAATTCAAGAGATACTAAAGCTTATAATTATGTATGTCTGTAGAAATAATTATAACACACACCTTTTAATTCTGCTCAGCAGCTAGTGCTAATGTCTCAAAAGCAATTTAACAAAATTAAAAAAAAAAATAAAGTCACTAGCAAGTCACAAATAATACTTGCTGGCACAACATAAACAACCTGTAACCCTGCATCATCTGAGAAACACATGACTTCGTATGTGCTTTCCATTTCTATTTTATTTCCACGACATTAATGTACTACAGTTCTTCGCAAAACATTGTATAATCCACACACAGTACCATTTTACATATTAACACTTCCAAACGTATTCCATGACAACTCCTTTTACTACAGTCATATGCCTATTTTAAAACTTTTCAGTTACTGATTTCACATCAGTAAAGTTTCTCCCATAATCTCATTAATGTGCCCAGTAAGATCTAACAGTTACTGTAAAAAGTACAGCTGCATGAAGCACGAGTTCACATTGTTGATTACGGTTTTATATAGTCTTCAAAACCCGTTTGAATTATATTAGCAATAATGCTTATGAAACGGAACATTCTCAGAGGTGCACAAGTTCACCAAGAAATGGGGATAATCAGCAGATCAAGTGCTATGTAAGTAAGAGTACCCTGCAGCTACTGTAATCTCCACATAGTGCTGCACTGCACCACACACAACCGGCAGAACGCACCTACCCACGTTAACACACAAAGGTTACCTACCCAAGGGAGACAGGGTATCAAGGGTCCCTTTATGATTAATGGAGACCTTGAGAAGAACATCTTCTGGACATCTCTCACTTTGACTTCAGAGGCCCTAAACATCTAACTTGAACTAGAAGCTTGAATTCAGCAGACCCACCAAAGAGATTCCCACTTTAAGAGTGCTTAGAATAAATGAGAAATAAAGAACTAGATAAAATCAGAAATACCCCACAAAAGCAAATCCACTATTGTGAATATTAGAAAGTAATTCTAAAATACTCAAAGATAATTTTTCTTCCTTTCAGGGACCTTTAGACTCATTCATTCCTTTCCTAATTTGTGCAAGTTACGCCCCCCTGCCCCCAATCTTTCTGGATGGAGGAAAAAGAAACAAAAATTCCTTCCCTCCTACCTGCCTTTTTCTCTGCTAGCATCTATGGCAATCCCTCTGATGCATAACATCACATCATTGCTTTTTAAACAGAATTCCCAAGTTATTTCATTAGGTATATCTGTACCAAAACTGGTGACATATTAAGACTGAAACATGTTTTAAGTCCTGCATCAGCACTGCAGATTTCTTATTCTAATATTGTGTGGTGTCATGAATAACTGTGTCAAATCTGTTATCGTATTAGCATGCCTGTCGAGCTCTTCGTTCAAGTGTTTCTTTATCCTTGTTTGCTAAGACAAACTTGCTGACATTGGTTAAATTTAAGTACCCAAATTCGCAAAGCAATCCCCCATAAGTATCCTTAATATAATGGGAGTCTCACTAGTAGATTTTTCTGGAACTATACTCACAGATTTATTAGTTCCCACACAGAGCTATTGTTTAAAAGATCTCCAAAGGGCCTGTTTACTAAAACAAGTGCCAACTGTGTTTTCAGTTGCACTTAAGTAGGCTGCAATATGGGGCAACAAAGCTAAACAAGAAGAATGCGTTTGTCAACTGCAATTGGAAGTACTGTAAACAAACTGATATAAAGCACCAGAAGGTTTATACCATAGTCTCAGCATTTTTTCCTCTGACTAGCAACTCTGAATATGCAAGTGAAGCTAACAATTTCTAAAAAAACCAACAGTATCCTATAGCAACAATATACAAAAAGGTTAACATACATTGTCAGTCTGTCTTAACCAGTTTTACACCACTTTTCATCATGCTGGCGATGAAGCTGAGCAGCTTCCTATAAATACGGAGAACATCCACTAGTGATCTCAGATGAAGTCTGAATTTCCTCTAATCCTAAGAATACTTAAATTAAAAAGTTTTGTTGCAGATTCCTATGAGGCCAGGATTTCATCTCCTCACTTTTTTCTCATATTGAAGTCTACACTACAGTTGCCCTTAAAAGTGTTAATTTGGTTTCAAGAACAAGGTTTTCATTTAAATAGCTTCATAGCATCTTCCAAAAGTACTTCCAAAATAATCCCCACTTGGGAAATAATCTCAAATTTCCAACATGTTTCACACTCGTGACTGTTTCTGCAGAATGCTGTGGGAAGGAGCAGCAAACACTGATAAAAATGTGAGTTCAAACTCAGAGGCTATCATTCATTATACTTCAGAAGGCACTATGGGAGAACAATGAAGATGAAACACACATAACAATAAAGATGAGGCACTCTGAACAGTAAAAAACAGGAGTCCATATCTGTTAATCCTCCCCAAAAATATATGAGGATCTATATCTACCCCTTTAACTTTGGTGTCAAATAAACTATGAAGATAGCCAAGTATTCAAGGGTTGCATTTACAGAAGAAACACAGATCATGGTGGCCATTACAGTATGCTCCATCTTAATGTAAAAATGCATCCAATTTCTTTTTGATATGTTCAAAAGCATCTTTGCCCATATAGTCCATGCGCCCTTCCTCCCATTTTCTCCGTTCATCTTCTGGGATTGGTTCTTCTGGTCTGAAGTGAATAGACAGCTCTGAAACAGAATGTGCGACATTATTCTGTGGGAAGAAGCAGAACAGTGGGAAAACAGTCATTTGGTTGTTCTCATTTCGGTGCTGTGAAGTTAAACATCAAATGTCAAACTTCTGCTTTGTGCAGTCCCAGTTAAAATAATAAAACAAACAGTATTCAAACATTCATTCTTGTTTTGATTATGTGCTCTCATTTTCCCATGCTTTTACTACTTGCCATGACACCTTTGAACATTACCAAACATTTATTTTACTTGTCTTAACTCAGACCTTGGCATACTCAGCAACACCACAATAAGAATATTACAAATATGGCCTGTTTAGGGGGGAAAATCTCCTACAATAAAGTATAACATTGCATCTGTGCAAATTTTGTCTTAAGCAGGCTTTTATGTGAATGTAAGTTCCTAGAATTTTTTGTCATTTGTTCTACCTATCTCCAGCAAAATCAGTATTATTTATCAGATGTGAGACGCATTATCCATATAAACTAATTCAAAAGATTGACACTATTCATTATACCAATAACTAGTTCATTTTGAATGATGGTCCAAAATTGTGAATCCTGGTTCAAGATCAAGCTATCATAAGTGCACAAATGCAAGATACATTATTAGTGATAATTTCAACTACATAGCAGAAAAACTGTGCCCATGATTGACCAATGTCAGTAAAACCAGAACATCCCAATTATAGCCAGTAATAAAGATGAAATATAGCAAGGACTAGTCAAGGCAGCTACTGAAAACCTGCTTTCAGTACTAGTCCAAAAGGCTCCAAGGCAAACAAGCCATCTCACGTTATACACAAAACAAATCAACCAGAACGGCTGGTGAAGCCCTCAAATCCAACATAAAAATGTTTCAGAATATAACTTAATGGGCAGGAATCTGTGGCTTAAACTGCCGAAATGTCCTGGAATATCTGTTACATCTGCCTATTCGGGCAAGGTAAAGCACAGGACTTGCACAAGATCTGCAGCTGCAGGCAAGTATAAAGTATTTCACACAGCCAACGTGACATTTACAGGTTTAGGCAACTGCATCCTTTCATATGTATCCCCACCTGGGTCCCACTCTGTATGTAACTTTAAACATGAATAAATACTCTGAAGAGCATGAACATGTTTGTGCCCTAAAAATGCAAATATGCAAAAATATTTGGTATTTAATTTTTAGGCTTTGTATACACATAGCTGCAGTAATCCATGAAGATTCCTTCCTTTACCATTGGCAAGCCTTATCAATGGCTTCAGATGCCATTAACAAGACAGGAATCACCATGTTTTTAAAAATGAAGAATTTTAGCTAGGGCCCAGACACCCCTGGCTGCACGGGAGCTGCAGTTTCACCTACACTTTTGTTTCACAGTCTTAAGAGTATTTCACCATAGTGGTTCACAAGCATACAAAAGGACGCACTAGGAAAATGGCTCTGTTGTGTACCTTACAAGATACAAAAGTCCTTGACACCCTGTCACCCGCATCAACACCAAGAATGGCACTGCTGTCCCCATTACCCACAGATAAATGCAGTGCAAGACCACAAAGGAAAGCCTAGTAGCTTAGGCTCCATGCCCAACTCACTGTACATTAATTTTCCACTTCCTTGGAAACATTATTTCAGCAGGTAAAAAAAACCCCACAAACAAAACAAAAACAACAACAACAAAAAGAACAGCTTTGCTTGTATTAGTACTGGGAGAGCTAAAATTAACACCATGCATTTACTACTTGGGGGCTAGCAGAGGAAAATATACATTTAGAAGTTTTTAAAAGAAAAGTTGAAAGAGATCATATCCTAGCATTGAAAGCAGTTAAGGAATTACATAGCTAAAACATTAAAAAAATTATTTGCACACTGCATCATGATTAGTTGATATTTCCCAAAATGATTTTGGCAGCAAAGACATGCATGCAATTATCAGACGTACAATGCAGAAAGCTACATGTACCAGTTCTGACGTTTCCGGAAACGCAGGATGAAATAAAAGCTGTTCTGAAGGTCTGTCAAGCTCACCGAGATGGACGTTAGAACCAGTTTGTTCAACTTCACATACAGGTTGCTAAAATACAGCCACTGAGGTTTTATTAGGAGAATATTTTTCATAGGTTCCTTATCAAGTGAATTCATACAATACAAAGTGATTTTAGTCTTGGGGATGGAAGTGGATGGAAGGAAAAGGAATGGAACATATTATCACCAAGGACAAAATTCATCTCACCCAGCTTTAGCTATCAAAATGGCATTGAATCTAAGCTCCTGCTATAATCAATCTAGGATAAGTACCTCCAGAGGGTAGCTCATCTCATTCTAAAATAGGTTCAGAGTGGCCGTCATTCTTCAGTGACTACAGAAACAACCTGGAAAGCTAGCTGACAGTAGATGCCTACCACTCATGAGGCCAAACTGCAACAACAAGCTCATTTTAAGATAATAGCTTGCTCTGTAACTCATGAGCTTTTTATATTCATAGAAAAGAACAAAACAATGTATTCCAAAACAGAGTAAGATACATTGCCCCAAAAATATAGCCACAAATATTTGCCTTTGCCAAATAAACCCCCGTAAATTAGTAGACAGTCCCCATTCTGAAGTCTCTTCCACCAAAACAATCCTACAAGATTACTGAAGCTAAGCAACAAGAAGTGGAATATGGCGTTCCTAAGTAAGATGAGAATCAGGCTGTTAATTTCTAATTATTATGATCTTCTGATAAAATAATCCTGGTAATCAAAAAAATAAAAGAAATTTAAGTTTGAATGGCACTACTTTAAGTGAATATTATGGGTTTTTTTACCCTAAGCAAACATCTTGAAAATGTATCCCTACTTAGTTTGAGCATTTCCAATGGAATCACGTGCATGAGGCACACAAGATAACACATCCTTTTTGCAAATAAATTATTCTTAAGTTATAGAGCCGGAAGTTTTGCAGTTTTACTTCATCCCCTCCATGTTCAGGGTGGAAAAGAAAGGAAGGAAACTACAGTTTTACTTTATGGAGTAACTACCGTCTAAAGGGATGAAACACTGAACATAGTAAAAATTGTCTTCGTCTTACTAAAGAGTAGTCCACAAGTTACAATAGTAAATGACATTAGAACATTAATTTTATTTTCTCCCAGTTGTAACTTGCCAAGTATGGTTTATCATACAACACATAAAGACTTACACCTGTATATATATATATAAATAGCAGAAACACTGTGATATTATGTCCAACTTCATTCATTCATAAAATAAGGGGAGTCAGTGAAACAAAACACCCAAATACAAGAGTGACAAAAGAACAAGGACCCCTGCAATATTCATCAGTGAATCCTTGTAAGACACTCCTTGTTTCCCAAATCGCAGAAAATTGAGGAACAGTTCTCTCAGTCAACACTTCTGGGAGAAGGTTTAAAATATATTAATTCACAAGAATATTAATATTAAAAATATTACTTTGGTAACACCTTATTTTAATATTATATTTCCAGTAGCTAACAATTTTCAGTAAGTAACCTCTTCATAGAATTTAACGCAAGCTTTTTAAAACCTCCAGACACATCATGCATGTGTGACTAAAGACTAAAGAATATAAATACTCTATTTCTGATGCTAGCAAGAAAATTCAATAGCTACAGCTAAACTGAAGAAGATACAATCTCCCAATCAGAGGTATATTTAATAAAATCTCATTTTAGTATCTCATTTTACTTTGTTACTGCATACAGTAATATACAATATACTTACAGCTTTGAAAGCAAGTTCTTCAGGTGAACACACTGTGGGATATTTTTCATACGTCTGCTCTGGAAGCACAGGCATTTGCAGCGAATTGGCCACATAAGGACTGACCTTTTTCAGTGTAATTTCAACTCCATTGAAAGTGTGCTAACAAAAACAAAAACATCTCACCACTGAAATACGATTTTGCAGGAAAGTCTTACCTTACAACAGTTTCACTTCCTTACAGGGATTTCAGCATTAAAGGACTAAGTTAATAAAGTCAAAAAAGACTGTGGTCCCAGATTTAGAGCACATTGATTTACATTTTTGCACGCACGACCATGCCAGCAGCAGCAGCAGGTAAATCAAACAGGTATTTCCACTGTAATGTACCATAGCTGAAATATTTCTTTACTGCACAATTTCTTAAAAATTAAAGCATGTTAAAGTACGAGATCAAAAACTACCCATTCCTTCTTCTGCTTTCCAATTTGTCATGAGGTTAACAAACCAAATTACTCTCTGGGGCTTTGACGGTAATTGTTCAACTGATCTTACAGGACTATGCAATTAGTTCAGTGATGCCAATAGTCTAATATTAAATTTACATATGCATAAGTGTGATTTAAATTGTCTTTTCTGGATACAAAATTAAAAACCTTACTTCCATGCATTACTTTATGCTGCTGGTCTCCAAGAATCATCTGTTTATCAACAGATTTTTTTATTCTATTCATAGAAACTATACATTACTGCACTACTGAAGAAAAAAACCCAAAACATAAAGAGCTCAATAAATGCTTGATGACATAAGAGTACTGGATATAACACCTTAAATGTAATTAACTCTGCTTTTGCAAATCTGATTTGTTATGACCCTCATAAAACAAGTTATAATGCAGTTCTGAAAAGGTAAATTTTACTATAGTTCAAGGGCTAGTTTGATAGTCTACATCAACTTAGCTTCAAAAAGTCAAAAGTCTGTTCGTTTCAAAGCTGGACTATCAACTTTGGCTAATTTGTATCATATTTTGTGTTTAATTTTCAGAACCTATACACATACGTTCCCATACAAAAGCTTCATCAATCAATAAGATGGCTGGAGGAAATCTTTGGAAAGCCAATACTACTGAAAATTCTTCCTAAACTGCTAGTTTAGATGCTTCTAGAAGCAATCACTGCTACTACCAATCAACAGATACTATGTTTTCCCATGTGTACTGGGTTTGCATGGCATGGTTTTGGTGGGGGGGTACTACAGGGGTGGCTTCTGTGAGAAGCTGCTAGAAGCTTCCTCTATGCCTGACAGAGCCTATGCCAGCTGGCTCCAAGACAGACCCACCACTGGCCAAGGCTGAGCCCATCAGTGATGGTGGTAGCACCTCTGGGATGGCATATTTAACAAGGGGTTGGGTGGGGATCTGTGCAACAGCAACTGCAGCCAGAGAGAGGAGTGAGAATATGTGAGCGAAGCAGCCCTGCAGCCCCCCAGGCCAGTGCAGGAGGAGTTCCAGGTACCAGGGCAGAGATTCCTCTGCAGCCCATGGTGAAGCCCATGGTGAGGCAGGCTGTACCTCTGCAGCCCATGGAGGTTAATGGTGGAGCAGATCTCCACCTGCAGCCTGTGGAGGACCCCATGCTGGAGCAGAGGGATGCACCTGAAGGAGGCTGTGACCTCATGGGAAGCCCACAGTGGAGCAGGCTCCAGGTAGGACCTGTGGGCCCATGGAGACAGGAGCATACGCTAGAGCGGGTTTGCTGGCAGGACTTGTGGGGGACCCATGCTGGAGCAGTTTGCGGGAATGACTCACATTAGAGAAGTTTGTGGAGAACTGTCTCCCACGGGAAGGACCCCTTGCTGGAGCACAGGGAAAGTGTGAGAAGCCCTCCCCCTGAGGAGGAAGGAGCAGCAGAGACAATGTGTGAAGAACTAACCACAACCCATTCCCTGTTCCCCCGTGCCTCTTGCAGGGAGGAGGTAGGGAAAAATCAGGAGTGAAGTTAAGCTTGAGATGGGAGGGGTGGGGGGAAGGTCTGTTAAGATTTGGTTTTATTTCTTTTATTTTTTATTGATTGGTAATAAATTTAATTTCCCCAAGTCAAGCCTATTTTGCCCGCAACAGTAATTGCTGAGTGATCTCCCTGTCCTTATCTCAACCCACAAGCCTTTCGTTATGCTTTCTTTACCCTGTCCATTTGAGGAGGGGAAGTGACAGAGCAGCTTTGGTGGACACCTGGCATTCAGCCAGGGTCAACCCACCACACCATGTTATTCCTTCCTCTAGCAAACATGATTTTCAGAATTTTTGTTGTGATTCCAGCATATTCCCGCTAACTACTTACCTTGCAGTCCTCAGATCCTGATTCTTCCACCTTTTGAAGTTCTTCTAACAAAGGCAATATACTAGCACTGTATATATTCCACCAGCAGGCAAGAAATGACAGTTGATGAAAAGATCCAGAGGTGGTGCTGTCCTGCATCACTCTTTTTGTTTCAAGGTTGTATTTGTAGTTCCAGGGCTTTGTCGCTCCCAAGAAGTGAACAACTTTGGCATCTCTACCAAAACTGTAGAGATTAAATATACAGGTCTATGGATTAAATAGTTTGGGGTTTTTTAGCCTGTATAAACCACTAAAGAAACATGCCTACTTTCACTGGTGAGATGATTTTGACATTTTGCAACAGCAAATTCAATATGAGAATATATATTCATATTTTTTTCTGTCTTATTAGTTTAGGGTATCTCATTTAGCATACAGAAAACAAAAGGCTGCATTGCCATTTGCTTCCAGCTGCTGATTCTAGTAGAAAAGTTCATGAAAGAAACTGACAGGCTCATGCAGTACCATTTCCAGTCCTCCTGCATACTCTGTTCACACACAAATAAATACCACTTGAAACACTGAATCAACAAAATTGGTTATTACTGATCCCATATTAAAAATTACTCATAAATACATCATCCTAAGTTTACCTTTCAGTAAGTGTTTTGTGCAACTGGAACAGTAATTTATGACACCCTAAATCCAACTTGCCTTCTGACAGAAAAGTTTCTCTAACTGCATTGTCTGAAGTCATATTTACTAGCACAAATTTTCTTTCATGGAAGAAACTAAGAAATGGTTTACAAAATTTAAAACCAAAACCCAACTGTTTCCCACAGAACTGAGTGGAAAAGAAGAGAACAATTTTCAAAGTAAAGCTGTCAGTACCTAATACAGAAGTAATCTACATCTTTTCAAACATGAGAAAAGCTTCTCTGAAACAACATACAAGACAGTGTAGACGACTCTGGGACTCTCTCTGTGTTCAGATGTAAGGCATTCATATTGCATTTAAGCTTCTACCACATGATTTTTACATATAAAAATGACTACTGTAATTTATAATCAACAAATACATCATTATTATTTTCTCTTAGAATGTTTGTAACAAGCTACAAAGGTTTACAGTCAGTCAGTGTTATACTTACTGATTGAAAGCAGGAATGTAGGTGTATACAGCACTGCTGCTCAAGTTATAGAGGAAAGGTAAGTGTTTGCCAATATCGGCTGTTGCCCAGTTGCTGAAGAAACTATTCAACAAGCCTTGATCACCTCCTAAAGAACATATTAAACAGAATTACCATAATTATGCATACACTCAAACGTATGTCAAAATTTAACATCCAAGGATGGAAGTGAGACTGGTGTGTTCATGGGACTGTAACTTGGACTTGACAATACGGCCATGTGAGCAGGAACAAGTGAGTAATACCTGATCCACTCCGATGCAAGTTCAGTGTAAATGGAGTCCTATTGTAATATATGAAGAAAGGAGTAGGAAAGGGTTTTGGTGTCCCTCAGAGCAGAAGACTGAAGATCAGCTGTATTTTTCTCTCCTAAACCAGACAGCAAAATTAAAACCTACTGAGCAAGACTCAGACACAATGTCCCTTCATTGCCCTCTTCTGGGAAGTATAGTCCACAATAAGGCAATGGGTCTTAAGTACAGTGTAAGAGGCAAAGGCCTGCACCTTACATTTCTGTGGGGACACAATTACATAAAGCCCAAAGAACTCCTGCCTTCCTCTAATCTGCCTGATAGCATAGAAGTTATGGAAAAACAGCTTACTGACAGGGAATCTAATGTTTTGCCTTTCAGCCCTTATGCCTTGCCCCTTACCATCAAAGCTGCCATGTTCAGCAGCAAACCGCAGCAGTAGGTTGTAAGTTTTCAAAGAAGGTCGGAACACAAATACACCACTATTAAAGCAGTCAGGCCAACCAGAATCAGGAGCTGCTGAAAACTCTTCTCGATCAAACAATTCATCAACGTTGCAAAGCACCTTAGAGACAGCAGGAAATAAGAAAAATTGTTAGAGGAAAAGTTTTTCTAGAACGTGAATTGCTAAACCAGTACTAATATGGTAAGCTGCTAGTTTGGCCATAGCTTGCAGAGCATAAAAGCAGTGGCAATGCAAAATATGCTAGAGGTCAGAACCTGTATAATAAGGCAACATTAATTGTGGTTCCCCATAATTTCTCTGATAAAAGTACAAAGCCTGTGAAATTATTTCATGAACCTCAGAGACCCTCCAGAAGGTCCCTTTAAATATTACAACGTATCATGAAAACACACAATTTCCTTCTTGTTTAGCTCATCCTTCCCATAGTCCATTATTCTCAGTAACTGCAACAGAGCTGAATGAAAGCTGGGAATCCAAATAATCTGAGTTAGCAACAGACTGACTAAAGGGGTAGCAGAAAAACTGTCTTGTTACTAGTTTTCCAACTGAGTCAACCTCAGAGGTTTGATTTGTTCCACTACGTTGTGAAGCTTAAAAACCAAAGCCAAGTAATCAGGTTAAAGCCCAGATCACTTTCAAAGTTGGTGGAAAGCAAGCTGTGCAGTCGCTGAAAGTCTGGACCCCACCCACAACTGAGCCACTAAAAAAAGCAGGAGAAGAAAACTTCTTTTAGGAGAAAGATTTTGTCATTGAATTTAAATAAAAAACAAGCAGTTGCCTTCCTCGTCTAATGTAAAGCAGGAAATCATAAGCCTCACGGCCTCACCCCCTGAGAACAACAACTTACTTTGGTTTCTAATTAAAATACAACCCTATTAAATTAAAATGCATCCCAGTGTTCCAAAGTGAGCCATGTATGTGCAGGAGAAAGCTGACATGATTGTTCTTGCAAAAATTATGGCCATTTTTATCTCTATACCTCTAAAAAATGTAAAGAAAAAGGTAATTAATTTTTCTGCGTGCCCCCCCCCCCCCATTTTAAAACTGGCTTGCCTTCCTGACCAGAATAAGTCCAAACAAAAGTATATGAGATTTATTTTAAACATCTGTCAGAAGCCCATACACAGAGTGAGTTTATGCTCTCTTTTGAGGATGGTCCTGAGTGTAGTCTCAAAACAGGATTTATTTCTATTCAGCCTGAAAAACTGTGAGCATTGCCAAAACATGCCAGCTGGAGCTCCTGTGACCACCAGCAAATCCGGTCAACTCATAAGCCAGCAGGCTGCTTGACAAGGAAGTATCCAACACTCAAAGTACATCTTTAAGACAGACATAAATGTTTCCATGGCTCCTGCTCTACTCACCAAAGTGTCTGCATCCATGAAGACACATTTGCTATAATGAGTAAGTGTCCAACAGTGAAGCTTAGTGAAGGTTACACCCAGTTCTGGCCTCTGCATCAGAGCCAAACGGACTGAGTCAGCACTGTCAAGTGCATCTACTTTGATTACTTCATCAAATACGCTGCGAAGGACAGACCTACCAGAGCATGCAGTGGAGAGAAAGAAGGGAATGTAGAGAGGTTCATCAGAGTTCAATTCTGGCATGAAAACAGTGACACACAGCACCACATTTATTACGACAACAACAAAGGCTAGATTGATCGGTTAGAATGAGAAGTCAGAAGCAACAAGTCCTTGTAAACCACCTGAAGTGACAACTATCAATCAGGACATAAACCATCACCTCTTCTGCTACGGGGCCAGCACAACTCAGAAATGACAGGTGCTGTATTGGAGGAGAAATCAATCCTTCCTTTAGTTACTTAATCTCCTATAGAAACAACAGCAGAAATTAAAGTGGCTTTCAACCTGCATAATTGATTCTAAAGAAGACACCCTACTGTGTTCCCTGTGCATTGCACAGGATGCGGCACACACTGCCAGCGCACTCATCTGCACCTGTTATGCCCAAGTAAACCCAGCTTCAAAACTGCACCTTTTAAAACAGGCAATATATACTTCCTCATTACTACAAATCACCTCAAAAGAGACTTTTAGGAAGAAAACTTTTTTCTGTGCTTATCTTTCATGGGAATTTACAGGTCATACCAAAGTTAGTAATTTTCCTTCCAGAAACAAGAAAAAAAGTCTCTTAAACACAGCTTATTTATTTACCTTACACTATTAGCCACAAAGTCCTGGATGTCATACAAACAACAGGAGAAGAAAAGACTGTGCTGATTATCTGGATTTCAGAGTCATTAGCTTTTGCCTGACTGATCTTCAAGGGTCAGGAGTCAACTAGTAATGAACCAAGAGCAGGTACAGGTTTTCAGAAGCATAGTTCAGTGATGCACTTTTTTTAAAATGCTATCCCTGATTAAAAATTAAAAAGGTTTTTCCCCACGCTGAATGGGGATGAAAAAACTGACGAACTCAGTATCCACTCAGATGTCAAATGTATACAGTGTTCCCTCAGGAAAGTGTTCTGACAAAATCCATACTTTAAAAAGCCTGTAATAACACATTTCTCCCATTTTTTCTGTGATTAGATGTGTAAAATATGTTTCTTGAGCCAGATGCATTGCAAATACTTTCACATGAGATACAGAAATCAGGAGCTTGCACATGTCCTAGGCTAAAGCAGAACTAAGAGTTTAAGTAGCTATGGCATGTCAGGTTCCTTTTAACACGGAACACAGTCCTCCAAATAACAGGGCTTGAATTCAACAGGTCTAATGAGATTTCTGTACATGCAATTCTGTAGTGCCTGTAAAATCACAGCCCAAATTAGAAAATTATTTTAAAAAAGCAGCAAAATAATTTCTCATCATGATAGCCGTGCACCAATATTTTAAGATCAGTCAGTCACCTGAAACTGAGCCCCTAAGGTTTTTAGAGTTCTGATGTCACAAGTGGTTATGTATCTTACCTCCTTCTAAAAGAGAAAAACTTGCAGAAAAAACCCAGTAGTGCCTTTATTTTAGCTCAAAAGCAAGACACTAAAACTTTCAGTTTATATTCCCAGTTATGGACTTAAGACAACTTCCAGCCACAAGCTCTACTTCTGCAATGAATTCTCATGAGCCTTACAATCTTATCATAGATGTTATTTGGGACTCATCTCAGAAATCATTAGCCAAGGGGAAACTTCCAGACATAATGCTGTGAAATCCACAGGAATCCTACTAAAATCTTTCATGCTGTTGTTTATTTTCCATAATATCAACCTCTAAAAATACATTAATACTTACCTCATCCCACTGGAAACCTCTGGAGTAATTAGTACTGCCAGTTTTCTAGATGTTGTATGGTTCCTCAATGACTGTCCGAGAACCAAAGCACCTTGACAGTACACATCATCAGTAGCAAGGGTCACAAAGGCTTGGTCCGTTACTGTGAGAAAAATTCAGAAGAGTCACTTTACAACTTTAACATAAGCTCTTTTGGCAGGTTCCTTCCTACAGGCTGCAGCTTATAATAACCTGCAGCTCCTGTGATAAGCTCTTTTCTCTCCCAAACTCCCCCAGAAGACACAACTGAATAGAAAATCCAGTGAATGTGACTGCATTCTGAATGTTTCTGAATTTATTTTTTGTTTGCCTGACTTACATAATAACAAGTATAAAGTTTTTGGACTAGCCTTAAACTAATAATTGCCTGAAACTTATTGCCTAAAAATAATGTCATCCAAAAAGCTGATCTGTAATATTTAGATTAATTCACATAGTATAATACAACCAATAAAGAAAATGTTCCTGTTTATACAGTGCCAAAAGCTAAGGAAAAACCCAAGATGTTAAGTACTAGCCAGAAATATCCTTCTTTCCGTAACCTCCTGACTCCAACCAACAGGTATCATTGTTTGCTCTGTCCTTTTTATACTGAAGTAACTGGTTCTGGCTGAACAAATGCAGAGAAATTGCTACTGAGATTGGTACACCTCCCAGAAGCTAAGGATCCCTACCTCAAGTAACTCCAGGAAAATCAGGAATCTCATTGTCAAGAAACACATGGGGGAAAAAGTTACAATAAAAAAATAAAGCAAGCTACTCTCCTGCACAACAGGAGACATAACGTATTGTGTAGAGATACCAGTCCTGTGGCAGTATCACCAGGGACTGCTTCTTCAGCTCTGCCCTCTGACAGAACCACCGTTATTGGGGGTCTCCTGGAGAGAGCCAGAACCTATGATTCAGCAAGGTGAACACCCTCCTTGGAGCAGGAGGAAGACCTCAGTGTTTTAGGCTGCAAAATTAAGCAGAACAAGGTGAGTGGGTCACACAGCGGAGGGGAATTCCACTAAGGTCTCCAGAGTGTCAGTAAACACTTGTGTTGAAATACTTGTTTAAAGCCACTGTCATCTTAAGCGACAAGCAATTATGTTAAATAAATTAAAACAAGCAAACAACAGCAACAACATAAACACCCTGTCATACAGTTTCCAGGCTCCGTGTGAGACTCTAGGAAAGAATCTCACACGACTAGTTGCAGAGAACCCAACAAATGACCTCACGGCTGCCTCTGCCAGAGGCTGCCAAAATGAATGAGTTCAAACCTCTAACCTAACATCAAGGTATGCAATGAAGTATGGTTGGTGCTGGTGACAAGCTCTCAGGTACTGAGTATCTTCATTTTTCATGTCCTCCAAACCCAGAGCAAAGCACAGATTCACTGGTGCACTGTCTTCTTCCCCTTTTTTTTGCCCACTCATCTCCAGACAGTCCTGAATTCTCATCCAGCAATTCAAATCAGCGTTTGCTGATGTTGCAACAGATCCCTGCACCTCAGAAGAATGCCAGTAGTGCTAAACTTGACCAAAACCCCCTGAATCATCCATCCAAGCTTAAAATAGCTTGCAGATCCTTCAGCTAAGCAAACTCCAATAGCATTTTTTTTATCACAATTTCCAGACAAAGCAATGAAAAAAGGAGCTTTCAAATCTCCTGTTACAACAACAGCTCTAGCAAGTTATGGGTGTTCCAGAAAACAATAAGGAGTTGCTTACATGGAGTGGTTTAAAAGGACAGCTGTGCAAGTAAACAGCTCTTACTGCAATTTTCCAGAAGGTTGAACGAATAAATATAAGCATACATAAAAAACAATAATAAAAATAAAAAACCACTGAAGG
Source organism: Falco punctatus (assembly GCF_963210335.1). Classification (NCBI taxonomy): domain Eukaryota; kingdom Metazoa; phylum Chordata; class Aves; order Falconiformes; family Falconidae; genus Falco; species Falco punctatus. The sequence continues at coordinate 74,695,037 of NC_137581.1, read as the reverse complement.
CTACTTTAGCAATAAAATTATTCTGAAAAGACACAAAGAGTCAGGAAAGAAAAGCACTTTTGTGTCAGGCAACATCTTTAGCCAAACAAAGGTAATAAAACAACTACTGAGAGGAATGTGGGAGGTACGTTAATACAAGAAGCACACTGTGAAATGAGTGGGAGTTTAAATCTTAAAATACTGTTTTAAATAACAACCACAAAGCTGAACACATAATCTTATTGCTTCTGCAAATTCTTTTAGCTACAGAAGCTGAATCTTTACTTAAGTAATACACATAAAAATACACAAGCTGCCCATCAAATAGTTCAGCAAGCTGGTATGGCAAATTATCACATGCTACACATGCTTTCATGCCCTGTACCTCTGGGGCAAAAGTTGTGGTCACAACCACAAGGAAGACAACTACGGAGCAAATACAGCTTCTAAGAAACTCTTGCCCATAGCTCACACAAAAAATAAACCAATTGCTTGTTTTGAGAATCAGATGTGGGATACATATTATGGCCTTCTTAATAGAGTGAATCATTACAGAGATAATGAAATAGATAATCAAACTAGTGACTGAAACCATGCAACATTAAAATATTCCTGGTGCAAAGACAGAGGCACGTCCTAGCTATTTTAAAGTTGTAGAGGGGCATCACTAATCCATTCAGGATCCATAGGGGGGTTAAACCCAAAAGATTTTGCCATTACTTGTTCTTTCATCTAACCTGTGTTTTCAAGGAAGAGGTGTTTCTTGACTTGCCTTGTTTATAATCTTCCTTGGAACACTGTCCCTATAAGTAAATATTTTATTTTTGTAACTGAATACTAAGGATCAGATTTTCATTTCACCTTGTGAAAGTAAACCATTTACCTGAAAATTCCCATTTAACTGAAATCAAGGACAATGTTGCGTTAAAACCAACGTACACAGGATTTCACTCACTGACTTTAAGCTGCAATCTAAGGTTTGATCTTTTAAGTTTGAAAGTTTGAAGGCCAAAGTTGTAGCTATTTAAAATTCATTGCAACTGGATTTTTCTTTTTTTTTCTTTTTTTTTTCCTTAAGTGTCAAGTACATCATTACACATAACTTTCAAGTCTTTGTGGTGAATGATAATAGGATTTTTCATGGAAAACACCCAGTGTGAACAGTATTAAGTTTTCAAGCAAATTGTTTTCAAGCTGTGGAACCTATGGCTAATTCTCAGTGAATTATGAGAAAAGTGTATGATTAAGAATCACATTAAAACCATGTGGTATGAATTTATAAATCTGCTCTTTTCTCTTGGCTGGATTACCACACAGCACCTGAAGATGCAAATTTAAAAATCATTACCATCAGCAGTGGCTCCTCAGTTTTAATACCTAATGATAGTTTCTTAGAACACACCAAGGATTTTCAAGCAAGTAACTGCCAAGTTATTTTAGAGCCTGCTCTACAGCTACAGACAGCAACAAAGAAAAGACAAAAGTGAATTGCTACAGTCAGGCTGATTTTATGTGAAACTTGTTAATTTTTTAGCCAAGATCACCAACTTCTTATGCTAATTACTCATAGCAGTAGTACCTGTGACACTGCCAGAGGCAAAATTCTTTAACAGGCCTGAAAACTGGTCAGAGGGCAGCTAAAGGCCTTACTTGGAATCCGCACCAGCAAGTGGACGGGGTGGTGCTGCACACTTTGATGTTCAAAGAAAGAGAGGGAATGAACAAACACCAGGTACCCACTGGGAATTAGGAGTGCCTTATATTAACAAGCACTGAATGAACCACGTGCCTGCTAGCTTTAAGGCAAGTTTAAGTAATAATCCACTAGAGACAGCTTTTAAAACATACTTTGGTCTTTCTTCTAATAGACAGAGAAAGGATAAACATGCTCTAGGTGCGGCTCCTAGAGTAACAACTCAAATTTGCTAGGTTCCCCGCTCCAAATTGCAACAGGAGACCAGAGACTCATATGCTACAAATTTCCTACAAGCATACTCTAAATAACATATTGCTATCTTATGCATAAAAACAAGAGTAGATAAATGAATAGCTATAAGCCTCCAACAGACTGGTTAGGTCTCCAGTATGTACTGCCATTCATACTAACCAACGCCGTATGACTGCTTGCTCAAATTCCTCCCTAGTACCATCTGTTGCTCTTCTGTCACCTCCCCCTTTCTACTTCAGACACAATCTGTAGGATGGGCAGGCTGCAGTCTGGACCTGTGCCCACTGAGCCCAAAGCGCCTTTCTGAAATCCCATGCGACAATGACATTAACCCAGCCTCAGCTCACAGCAATTTCGAACAACAATTTTGTTGCTCCCCCTCTCACATGTAGGTCTCTACGAATCCTCCCCCAGAAGCATGTCTCAGTGTTAGACTACTGTAAAAATAAAGTGACAGGCCTCATTACTCTGACCAAGCACAACCATATCAGAAGCACCTGGAACAGAAAGCTCTGCTCCAGCTGACACCCACAACCTTAAAAGCAGTCAAGAAGTATCTTGTTCTAAGTAGGTAAAATGAATAATGATGTCAGACAATAAGCTATGTCAGACCACCATCAGCAATTTTTATGTAAGTTTTCAGCAAAGAGGCAGTTCTTGCCCTGGTAAACAAATGACACCTGGCAATTTTAATTCCCATGCCACTTCAGGCTGGGTCCAACAGTAGAAATACTTACATTACTGGCGAAGGCGGCACAACCAACACTTTACACAGACCTTTTTAAGACAGAATATAAATTGACATTTGATGGGCATGCAGTATTTCTCTTGGTCTAGTCTAATGGAGTTCTGCCTAACCCAAAACCAGATTCTCTCATATCCTTTATTATAACAATACCGAATCTTAGTAGACGGGATTACAACTGTTACCTTGGAAGGCTACAGAAAGAGGACTTGTTTCTCATTCAGTGTAGCTTTCACTGTGTATCTTTCAGTTACGAACAGTTACATTCTGCTTCAAGACCCTACAATTTTATTATTGAATAGCTAGTAAGCGATCCTTACAAAAAATCAAATGCAGTAATATTTTAATACACAAATAAGCATAATACATAGCACCCAAAACTAGTCTCCAAATAGTAATATACCAGTTTGAAAAAAAACATAGTAATAATTGTTTCAGCAATCCAGAGACAGCACAGATGACTTCATATGTTTGGGTAGGTGTTTCAGTATTTCACCTTCTTAAAAAAAAAACAAAACCAAAACACAACCAAAAAAACCCCCCAAAACAAACCCAAACCAATCAACCAACCAACACCGCAGTCCTCTGACCCTTTAATTTGCAGGTCCCCTTTCTGCATCTTCCCCCAGTGCTGAGGTGCCACATAGGTGAATTCAAACTGGGGATCCTCCCGGCCAAATGCCCAAGAAAGATGTGTTCGTGACATCTTCCAAATGGCTCAAGAAACCCCACCTGGGGGCGGGGGGCTGCTGCTCAACTTCTTCCTCAGTTTTGAGCGTCAGGAAACGGAACGGTACCCGCACCCACCCTGTGCGGTCAGCCCTGGCTGGGGGGCTCCTCTGGGCGTTAAGGATAAGTGAGTAGCGGCGGTACCGGTGCTATGTAAGGAGGGATGCAGGACAGCTTCCCTGCCTGCCTCAGCCCGAGGGAGCCCTGCCCGCCCCGCCGGGAAAGCGCAGGCAGGCCCGGGCAGGCCAGCCCGTACCTACGGGCAGAACGCACCGATGAGTCCAGCTCTTTCATTGCACCGGCCGGGCAGTTTAAACCCTCATCCGAGACGGCTGCTGACAGCACAGCACTCCGCTGGTAACGAAGCCGCGGAGACCCTCGCCCGCACGGGGCTGCGAGGCGGGAGAGGCCCCGGGGGCAGCGGCCCGGCCCGGCCGCCACGCGCGACGGCGGCCCCCGCGGCAGAGCCCAGCGGCCGGGCCGCGGTACTCACCGGACATCCTGCGGCGGCGGCGGGGGCGGGCAGGGGCACGGCCCGCCGCCCCGGCCCGCGGCGCCCACCTCTGCCGCCGCCTCACCTGCTCGCTGCCGGCCCGCTAAATCGCGGAATGGGATTAGCCTCCTTCCTGCTGAAGGCTGCGGGAGGTGAGTTACACTCGCAGGGACTCCTGCGCAGCAGCGGAGAAACGGCATTAGCCGCAGGGACCGCTTGGGGTGGTTGGCACGACCCACCCCACTCTCCCCTCCGCGTTCCCGGCGCTGACTTTAGTTCAAGGGGGGGCAGCCTCCTCTCGCCCCCCGCCCCGCCGTGCCCCCCGCAGCGCCCCGCTCCCCCGGCAGCGCAGCACCAACGCTCGGCCCCGCCACCTGCCCGCTTGCTCCCGGCCCGCCGGCGCCTCCTGTCGGCTCGGCGCGGCACTCCCGCCCCCCGGGCCGCCCCGCGGCAGCGCCCAGCCCGCCCGCTCGGCGCTGGCGGGCCCTGAGCGCCTCCCGTGGTGGCGGGGGCTGGAGGGGGGCGTCGCCTCCTCCTCTCCCGTCCCGTCTTGTCCCGTCCCGTCCCGTCCCTTGCGCACTGCTCTCGGTGAGCTTCAGCGGGGCCTCCGGAGATCCTCCCTCAGGCGTCCCCTCTCGGGCCGTCCGCCCGGCAGGCTGCTCGAGCGCTGCCCGGGGGCGCTGGGGAAGGAGAGGGGCCCCCTCGCCCAGCCGCTGCCGTTTCCGGGCTCCCGGTGCGCGGTGGTTCAGGCGGCGCTGGAGGGAGGAGCGGTCCCTGCGGGAGGGACGGAGGGGCGCCCGGCCCGCCGGCGGCGCGGGGGGTCACGGCGTCGGGCTGACAAACGGGGGGTCGTGGGGGCCGCGCCCCGCCGCCCGCGAGCCTCCCGCACCCCGCGCGCCTCCGCCGCGACGGCCTCACCGCCGCGCGCGCGCTGCGCTGCAGGAGCGGAGAGGGATAAAGATAAGCCGGGGGAGGCTGCCCTGCAGCCCTTTGAGGCAAAAAACATCAACGCCTTTGATGGTGAGGACGGCAGAGTGTGGAAAAACCATCTTGAAGCATGAGTACGGTGCCTCCAGGGCGGCCTCATTACCCCGAAACTTGGGATTGACCGTGGGTTAGGGGGGTCCACCCCTTACCTCCTCCGGAGCCCTCGTAACCGCTGCAGACACACGCAGTCTGATACTTGTGACCCAGATAAATCAATGTTTTCAGAGAGCCTGTGCTACTCGGAGGGCTAAATGTGTTTCCAGAGCCGCATGTATCGGTGCACAGGCGTTCACCAGCGTGGTTTTGCCACTACCTTGGAAGCGACTGTACACGGCATTCAGCCGCGCAGTGTCTCTGCGGGGCACGCCTGGGCTGACCTGGCTCGGCCGAGGCATTTTTGCATCAGGCTGCCCTGTGAACCTCAGGAATTACTTAGCAGAGGACAACAATTTAAGGCAGTGTGCCACCAAACAGAATGCACATACCACTCAACTATTTCAGCCTTTATTTCCAACAACTTGCAAGTGATTGGTGTTGCCACTCCAAAGCTGCAGCATTTGTCCTCTCACACACTGGGAAAAGCCTAGAGGTCTGCTGGAGAAGAGGATGCCTTTGCTCTGGCAGTGGCGAGGTATTTAAGGAGGGAAGGACATAAACGCACAGGAAATCAAACTTTACTTGTCCCGCAGAAACAAAATTCTCGGGACATGTGTTAGTCATCTGCTTATATAGACAGATCAACTAAACAATATGCTTATGAGTAGGAAGTTCCCTGTTGCAGATAATTTCACACTAGCAGATCTATTTCAGTTGGGGGACTCTATAATCAACAAAAGCATTTGGTTGGTAATAAAAGTGACATCTACATTTAATAATTTTCTTTTTTACTTGTGTGCCAGCAACTTTTTTACGGTATAGAATAGAATTCAAATGTCAGAGCCAATAATGCAAGCTAGATTTCTGATGGTCTAACATCCAGTTTATTTTCCTTCATTCCTGTCCAGATTTAAATACCTTAGAGCTTCCCTACATAATCCCTCAGTTATCTGAAATAATAATAAAAAATATTCTTAGAGTAATTAAAAAAATATTATTGTCATTATCCTAGTTAAAAGGGAAATTCATACTGAAAAGTGTGCCTGCACTCATATGTTGATGTAATTAGACCAAAGACCTTCAGAAGGTTAAACACTTGGGTGGGTGGGGTTTAGTAGTTCAGGTTAATGGATTTTGTTCAAATTCACCATAAAAACATCTGCTTTTTGGCTAGTAATTTTAACACAAGAAATATTTTTGAAAATACTGTGAACAAATATAAATAAATTGTAGTAATATTTCAAAAGCAAAAATGTTAATAATGCACATAGATCCTTCTCTGGACAATGCTCCTGAAAAAAAATAATTCTTAAGCTGTTTTCTTTTTTTCCCCTGAAGTCTTTAATTTGAAGCATTTCTTTCTCTTCCCTAGTGGGACATAGATGAATTTGTATATAAAAGTTGTCAGTCGGCATATGTCCCAGAAAGTAACAAACAAAACAAACAAAACTCAGATCACCTTAGATAAAACACAGCATGAGTTTATTGAAACTTGTCAAGAGAAAGAAACAAAATACCTATTTTCATTGTAAAACAAAAAAATGAAGTGGTAACTACAAAACACTTAACATTTCATTAGTCGAAACTTTATGTCTACCTGGCAAAATATATCTCAATCTGTTTTAACTGTTAACATGGCAAATTAGTATTTTCTAAGAAATATCAAATGTCCTTGAAAACTATTTAAAAAATATGTTCTCATTCATAAGTTGCAAGTGATAACCATTTCATTTGTGTGTTATCAAGATGTTAAGATATTTCCATATTTAAATTGTTGTACGTTGTCATTGCTTATTTTCAGGATCAAAATAAAGATTGTGGTAATCTCCTCAGCAACCAATATATATCCATTTAAAGCATAATTTAGATAGAATAGTGTTTTATTTTATGAAAAGAGTACTTGTTCAGATTCCATCTTTCTCTCAACAATTTAATAAACACAAAGTCATGTTTGCCTCCATCTACATGGAATTTCAGTAAGAAAAAGCATGCTTCACATAAAAGATGAAGATAAAACACACAGATTTCCTCTATGCTTTAAAGAGTTAGCTAAAATGTCTGTGTTGCAGGATTATGTCAGTAAACTACTAGTTCTGCCAGCTTTTGGCTGCATTTCATTAATTTGCTAATATTTTGGTTCAGTTAGCTATATGAAGACAGAGACTGGAGAAGTGTTAGGTTTTGTTGATAGGTCTGTCTACATAAGGACATTTGTTAGCATGGCAAGGTTGATCAGGAACAAGGGAAAAAGGTGAAACAGCCTTGCTAGCAAAACTGTATTAACCATACCTCCACATATGTATGAAGTTTAAAAGTTGGTGTAACATAGATTTTATAGAACAAAGTGTCATGGGCTCATTCTAAATCATTCAGAAAACTTTGTACCTATTTCCCCTTTACAGAAATTATGAATGATACATTTCTTAAAAAAAAAAAAAAAAAAAAAAAGCCTGCCAGATTATTGCCTTTAAAGGCTTCTAAAGCAGGGCCTAAGTTCAAGAAGAGAAACAATATTTATGTGAAATTCCAGTTCCTGAGAAAAGCCAAACACATTTCAGTAATAAATAAATAAATAAATAAACCAGCATGTGTTCCTCTAATTTTTATTTTTTTTTAAACAGTGGTTTGTCAATGTACGTATTCTTTTCATGCTATATTTTCAAATTAAGAATTGATTTTCCATCTATAGCTCCTTTAACTTTGCTAGAATTCAGACATAAATACAAAGTAAAGGCATTACAACTTTTAATCCTTTATACAACTTCAAATTTTCCTTAACCATTATAAACAATACAGAAATATACTTAAGAAACCCAATACGTATGAATGGAAACAGCGATTTCTTTACTCCTATTTTATCAGAAGGATTAAGTATTTTGGCTAATTTTGAAAGCAGGAAAAAAATTGTGCAGTAACACAAATGCTCACAAACCAAAATTTTTCAAATTTTAGCTTATATTAAACTTGATTTTTTTGTTGCTTAAAATAACTTCTGAATCAAAATGTGTTTCTAGCCTTTATGAATGCAGGTTGGATAGTTCAATAAAATCCCTTTACATTTTAAGCACATCTTCAATGACATAAAGCTCAAGGTGCAAGGGTGACATCAGGTAAAAGAGAGCAGGATTTCAGTGTCTCAACATAACGTTCTTTAGAGGGAGATTTTCTTTTGTCAGAATGATAAAATAGAACAAAATTGTTGGGTCTGTGGGCTGAATGTCACCAACAAAAGGAGTCTGTCATCAGAGGGCCACTCTTCTTTCAGTGGTTTATACTGTATCCCCACCTGAAAAATGAAGATCGAACATTCAGTATTTTCACCACAGATGCTCTTTGCCAGCTTTCCTGTTTTTTTTTTTTTTTCTCCAGTCCTTTTGAGGCAGCAGATGGGAACCTCTCACCCCCAGAGACATACAGACAGAATTCCCTGTTTGTCTCACTCTCCATTTCCAAAGGGCTATAGGATCCCTGACCTGATGCTTTGGCTACACTCCAGCCATAGAAACAGAGAAAAGTAAGTGACTTTCAGGACCCTGAGGGCACACACAGCCTTGGCAGCCCTGACCAGCCTCCCCTAGAGCATCCTGGGCTGTGCTCTGGCTGCATCTCCCCAGTGTTGCTCTGCCCAAGCATTCCCCTGGCATCCGGGCAGCAACAGCTGCCCTGGAGCCCACCATGGCACCCCCAGACTGAGGCTCTCTGCAGTGCCAGGGGATCCCAGATCTCTCAGAAATGCCTGTGAAGATTCTCCACACACCTGTGTTTCGCTCGTGTCTTAGTCGTTATTCCCATTATGGAACAAATAATGCAAATTAAAGTTTTAAATTGACCTCTATGACAGCTAAGGGCCAGGGCCAGGCTGTTCCCGAAGAGCCGAGAGCCAAGGGCAGCCGCAGGGGAGCCTGAGCTGTTGCCTCCCCAGTGGTGGGAAGGTGATGGCAAATGGGCCCCATGGATGGGCCAGCCATCACCAAATGAAGGCAAGCCAACTAGCCCAGCCCAAGGGTGAGCCAGGAAACAGCCTTCCCTCCAGGCGCACAGCCGGGGCAGGTGTGTGGGGATGCATGTGGGAATGTGGCGCAGGCTGGGGCAGGAGGCCCACCTAGACCAGAACTGAAATGGGGGCCCTGGCCAGAGGGTACTTGAGGTGCCCCAGGCGAGGCTGACCTGGGCCATGCAGGCTGGTTTCCAGGCACAGAGCCACAACAGTCAGTCACCTCTGTGGTGGCAGAGTCCTCATGTTGTGTAATTTCCTTCGTAAAGTGACATACATCCATCTTCTGGGCATGTTATGTCTTCCTATACTTGTCCTTGATGAAGAATATTAATTACCACTACCTCTTACAGACCAGTGAGGTTGTTCAGGATGAGATTTTCAAATGCCCTCATCCCTGACCTATTTCTTCCCTGACTGAAATTGTTTGTAAAATTCCCATCTACTTCAGCACTAAATCAGCTTGCAAAGTGGGAAATTGATTTGGTCTTACCTTGTGGTTTGAAACAAAGTTTCTTGTTCTTGTAAGCAGAGTAGGCCGCTATCGATCCCACAACTAATATTACAAAGGCAGAAATTATAGGAGATGTAACTCCAGCTATTAGTCCTGAATCTGTGAAAAAAGAGAGGTTTTCTTTAGGGACACCAAAAGGGTTTGACTTAAGCATATGCTCTAATAAGGGGTGCTTTTGCCAAACTGTGCGAATTGTTTGGTGAAACACTGGAAATTCATTAAAAAGAATTAAGCAGAAGACTAGAAATTATTACGTTACAGCTAGTGTGAAAATGGTGTCTTAAAGCCTCATTTAGTATATGTACTACTTTTATAAGGCTAACATTTTCTTACTATTCTATGATGATCAGAAACTAACTACAAAATAGTTTGTTTACTATACCCGTGTTTCCACCATGATTGAAATGATGCTCCTCTTCTCCTGGAATAGAGAGTGAACTTTAATCAATAAGTGTTTTTCATCTTGTTTTGAGAACAAAGTCTTTTACTCAGCAAAGTGTGACAGAGGGTGAAAGGGGGTGGCTTGGCAGGACTGTGATGGAGGAGCTCCCCTCCCAGTCCCCACTGACAGCTGTGCTGGCCCAAGGAATAACCATCCATCCTCTCAACGACTTGTTTTTGGAGAAGAATATTATCTTCTAAAAAAAGGATAATGCTTAGCAGTCTACATCAAGCTGATATCACAGGGAATGGGAGGCCAGTATACTCTGGCTGTTCTCTACTGCCAGACAAACAGATGATTTATCAATAATTCAAGCCAAGATCATAGGCCCAGTGCATCTACTTTCAGATCTCAGCAGAAGCCCCTTGCTTTGTGACTGTCCTAATGGAATTCAAAGCAATAAATCCTGCAGGGTTTGGGCATATGCCAGAATGCTACAAAGTGGTTGGGAATATGTTTCACATTTGAGCTTCAGGCTCAAAGCCATGGTTTGTGGAGAAGGATATGTAATCTAAATAAAAATAGCAGAGTCTTGTCCTATACCTTCAGTGACAAACATTACTGCTAAAGCAAAACCAGCCAGCTCCAAGTTACAAATATTAGGAAGAAGCTGCAAGGAGAACTGGCAAATACAACCTGTTATGTGTGGTGGTAAAGGCTTCCCATCAAGGAGATCTGAGTCATCAAAACCTCCTGCAAGATAAATATTAGGATTTATGTGGCAAAATTATCTGAACAACGGTAACCCCTTCAGCTCCCTTGTCCAGTTTTTTGTAATGTTCTAGGCAAGGGTGAGAGACCTTTGAAATCCCAGCTTCGATGTGGTGGATGGGTCAGGTGTCTTGCACTGAGCAGTCACCTATTCAAATTCACCTGGAAGCTGGAGTACTAAAACTGTTGGAGTCTACCTGTTCTGCATCTGTATTGGCACCTGTGGGATGTGTGGGCTTGGGCTTTCAGTAGCACAAATCCTTATATAATATGAACAGCTCAAACCCCAGCAGTTCCTAGAGCAGGAAGCCAGTGGGTCCATTCCAGGAAAGACTCCAGAAGGACTTGCCCACAGCTTACCGCTACAATCACACCAGAAGTAAATATGGGATACGTGGTGGCAGCTGGGATAGATGTGCCATTTGCAATTTATTTCAGTGGGTGTCTGGGACCACACCCAAAAGCAGTACAGGCTTACCTCTGTGTCCCCTGTCCCACCTGTTATACACCCCAGGGCCATCTCAGATGCACATCTCAGTATGGATTTGAACACAGGCTTATCCATGCCCTGTGGCTAGATGTCACATTTGAACCTTAGCATGATTCAGTGTATACATACCCAGAATGAAAAGGCAAACAAGAGGAGTGTTAGTCTCATGCCATTTAGAAGTCAACATCCCACACTGTGGGCAGACAGAAAATCTTTATGGTACCAACACTAAAACTCAGAAAATCTTTCCAGGTGCTGGGTCAGGAACAGTGATTACAAAAGGGAGATGGAGGGAAGGGATGATAAAAACCATTAATAAAGAAATAAGAGAGTGAACTATTCAAAATATCTGCTCTGAACAGCTCATAGTGCTAGATATTCACAAGACAAAATATTCTTACCAGAATTACTATAGCTTCCCGGTCGTGGTGGAAGAGGTGGGTATAAAGGTTTCCTTGAGATATCACCTATTGATAATTAATATTGTTAGGTGGTTGAACTGAGAGCTGTACATAAAGAGTATGATAACCTGAGATTTTATACCTATCTCTAATTTGTCCTCCGGTGAATTAAAAAAAGGATTGTGTGTGAGAGAAGAATTCACAAAAATGTTGAGTGGAAATATTCAACGTGTTTCTGGCAACTACTAACATTGTTTAATGCTGACAGCTGGGAAGCGCAGTGTGTTACTCTGGGTGTCAGTGGGGCAGTTATGCAGAGCCATCAGAGAAGCTGGTGTTCTGGGCTGGACAGGTGGCAACAGGTTATTTCTGTGCCATCAGCAGGTATTAATAAGATCTGCAGATTAGTTTCATCTGACAGAGGCTGAATTTATTTAATGCATGATGAATTTTCTGCTCTTGAACAGTGCAAAATGAACTCAGACTTCAGCTTTTTTGTTTAGGACTTTGTGCTGGTATTTGACCATATTTTTTGCCAAAGTATTAGAAATAGATGCATTGGATAGGGCCAGAGCTCTGATGACTAATAGCAGTTTCCAAACTACCCATACAGTGCTGGAGTAGCAAGAGCTGACTCAGGTCAAAACCTGCCAAAGCTAACGTCCAGGGCTGTTGCTCTGTCTGTATGGAGTAGGCCCCCTCTTGCTGTCCTTTCTTCAACCAATTCAGTCGCAAATTTAACTCATTAAAAATTTGCAGGAATGGAACAATTAGTACAGGCAGGAAGAAATGGCAATATAAACATGGGAATTCTAAACAAAATTAGATAGATTAGCTTTACAAAGTGTGGACTAACATGTCATTCAAACATAGGCATGAAATGCCACAGGGGAACCTGGAAATGTGGAAAGCCCTAGAAATAGGAAAGAATGATATAAAGGTGTGATTCTCTATGACTGAAACACAGGTAAACCACACCACTGAGACTGGAGTCACATTTCAGAGATTCTATACAATGGGCTGAGAAGTATTTTTTCTTTTGTGTACCCTTGATTCAAGTGGATTTCTAATGCTTTGATTCAATACTACTTGCATTTTAAATAATTTCAGTGTATAAGAACCATTCTAGAATACTTCACATCCTTGGTATGCCTCTAAACACACTAAACAATATGTGGTGCAAAAATTCCCAAAGTCAAGGATTTTATACATCTACACAGCTCAGCACAGTACTGTGCATACTTCCTAGGTCAAGTCTGGATATTATAGAAATACGTGGAAGTTACATCATGTTACAACAGCTTGGCTGCTTCAAGCTCAAGCTGTATTACGTCCATCAGTGCTCACCCCTGAAACCTTCCTGCTTTCTTGATTTGTGACCAGTAGAGCTACAACAAGCTCACACCTCTCTCTACCCACTGCTACCTCTGATTCCTAATCTTAGGCAGACTTATTTTTGGTAGCTGAAGAAACTACTGCCATCACCTGTTGTTTTCAGCCTTCTGCCAGAGGCCACCACCCTGAACCATGGCAACTGAATGGGCAGTGCATCCTCTGCCCAGCCAAGCCTGTGGTAGCATGGCCTGGTAATGTAAACCACAGTTGACTTTAGCTTGCACAGGCAGGCCAGCCTGCAAGTCCTGTAGCTGGGAACCAGACACAGCCCATCCTGCTGTCCCCACTCTGCACGATGGCCTTTGGCAAAAGGGCTGCATGTACAGGGCTTGTAATGACTCCCATTACCAAAGTTCCTCCTGCAGTCTTGAAATCTCTTTTCAAAGATTAGGTAGACTTCAGAAAAAGGCTACTGAAAAAACCCATTATATTTGAGAAAAGAAGAGAGTACTCACCCCCACCAAGAGCATCTCCTAAATGCAGATCATTGTCTAAAAATGCAAAGGAGGAAGATTAGAGAAGTGAGTTACACACAATTACTGAGGGATGATAGAAAATGTAAAACTGAATGTTTGACAAGCAACTTTTTCAGGTCAGTCCCACACATTCAAATAAGGTATTACACTTTTCTTGAAAACTCTTATAGAATGTAATATTTGCCCACAGAGTAACTGACATATCATTATATGATATTTTCTACTCTGAATACAGAAGATTTTTTCCTGCTTTAAATAAGCCCAGAATAAATCTCACAGTGCAATCAAGATCAATACCTTTTCAATATAACTGTAAGTACATAAATAAAATTATCTATGTTAAAATATATCTATTTTTACAATATACTTATTTGTTAAAATTTATGCCTATGGTTAAAACTGGTATATGCATGTTTGGCATAAGTGTAATTTGTTGAACTATAAAAACTGAATACCTATTTCAAGAACAAATGCTGGGAAGTAAGAAACCTACTTGTGCAGAGAGACTGAATCAACTAATTTATGTAAGGGTCATCATGACATAAAAATTTTTGCTTCAAGCAATCATATGCGCCTGTCTGAGGTCGGGTGACAGTCTGCTTTGCTTTGGCTGAGCTATAAAGGTTTTAAAATATACTTTAATGTCTGCATGTGCATGTTACACAGTGAATCAACAAACTACAACCATTCTGCCAGCACTGTACACGTGTCTTGCTGTACCTGGTATGGAATTTCCATTCAATAATTTGTCCATGAGCTGCAGACGCATAAACAAGAGGAACTCCATTTCTAGCATGCAGGTGTAGGTATGAGTATGTGAGTGGTATTTTAGGGTGTGTATGGAATGATGGTGAGTTCTGAAAGGTCGCTGAGTAATAGGCAGAAATACATTAGATGGATGTCTTAGCTCCAAGAATCCCTTTCTTGCTCCTTATAAATGTGGAGTGCTAGAATGAATCAGAAGAAAAGGGACAGCAAATTCTACCTAAATTTTGATATCTATGCTTATTGCCACAGAAATTAGAGAGATGCTCCATTACATATATGTTCTTTTCATTATAATTGTTTCAGAATTCCCAAAACCTAGGAAAATCCATCCAAATGCACCACCATACAGAACTCTGCCTTCTCATGTTCTTCATATCTAGAGGGATTGGGAAGCTGCTTTTGTACAAAATCTAGTCTTATTTGTATAACAACTCAGAAATCTTTTGATGTAACCAGGAAATATGGTATGAAAATAATCAAATTCATATTGCATGACTTGGCTTGTTCATGTCAGGTGTTGGTCCTGTTGGTGTCTGGCCAGCAGAAAGTTGCATTTCAAAAATACCTTTACCTGTCAAACACTAACACTGTAAGAAGCAATAAATTGCAAACCGGATTCAATTCATTATCAAGATGAAGAATCCAGGTAAAAGGCAGGGTTCCACTCTGGAGGGCTCATGCAGAGATTTGTTGCAGAAATACTAAGGTTGGTATGAATGAAATACAAATGGAAATGCATGTGTCTGTAGGGACCAGAAAAACCAGCAGAGCAAAGGGTTAAAAGAACAGACAATAAAGCTCACCGTCCCCAGCAGTAAAGTTGAGGAATGTGTTCTTACCACTCGGCCTACACTCTGATAAGATGACAGCACAGATGACTTGTCAGCAGAGGAAAAGCAGAAGGACGCTTTAAAGGAAAAGGTTGCAGCCTACCATCTATTCCACTACTTTTCCTGTTTGCCCACCCAGAAAATAGACTGTAGGCATAATCTGTGTACCCCAAAAAAGCAAAAGCAGATAGTCTCTGGCAGCAACCTGACCAGAGAAGCTGAAGTAAGAAGCAAGATTATGAGGCAAAGGACCTCTCCATAATAGCTGATGACTCCTAAAGGGCAGAAAAGGTCTGTACATAAACTAGCTTGTCATTTCTGATCAAGAAGAACCACAGAGACAGGATAAGGACTCGGTAGCTGGCATACCTTGTCCTGTGTCGCACATGATGCTCACCAGACCACCTAAGCACACACATCTTGGTGCTCCTGAGTATGTGCGTTTGAGCAGATGGCTGAATTACATCAATGGCAGGATGAATGTGAATGGGTAAAATCAACTTATTTAGAGATTTTGTAAATAAACATCACCATCCATTAAATTTTGTGTTGAATTTTGTTAAACCAGATAGGAGGTGCCTACAGGAGAGCTTCAACTCCAGCAGAGGTGTGTGGGAAGGGATGCCCAGAGGACATAACCTGTATAGTAGTTGACCTCAGCTGAACCAAAATCATCATCTCAGCCAACCTCATTTCTCAATGATGCTGGCTGCATAAGACATAGAGAAAACCCTGAGGTTAAGATGAAACATTAGGCACACGCTAGGACATACTCTTGTATCATCTTTCTGTACTTTCCAAATCTGGTAAATGATTTTGAATACTGCTTTTTTAAAATTAGTTTTAATTGCCTTTAAACTCCTGGGAATCCTCTGCAGTGCTGAAAGAAATTCCAAAATGGTTTGGAAAACATAGAGTTCTTAATTCTCAAAAATTAATGAAGTTGATTCAGGTAGGGCAGATAATCATCTGACAGTCATATATCTAACAGTTTTAGGAGTCTCTAAAAAACAAATTCCTTTCATCTGACTGAGGCAGCTTCGCTGTAGATATTGGCATCCCCAGGTTACCCTTAAAACATGACGTGAGAACAGAGTTTTTTAGGGCATAATTCAAGTAACCTACTTGAAATATCTATATTAGGATGAGAGCAAATACACATTTAGAGTCATATGAACCATCTCCCTAGACATGCTGATTTATCTCCACTGACTTTAAAGGAATTCAGGACAGTTAGCTAAATGAGGGCAGTGGCTTAGCAGTACTTTACAACAGACACTTCTAATCCAGACCAAACACAGATTTGCTTTGCAAAATGAAGTGGGAAGGAAGAATGCAACCATTAATAGGATTTAGCAGATACCACATTCATGAAATGCTGCCCCTGTTTGTTCAAAGAGTGGGCCAGGGAATCATATGTAACTGCTTTCATGTACCTAAAGATTTATTGCAATGTTTATCCAGAAAAAGACTGAATGTTGTGTGTGCTAATGTTATCCAGCATTTCCTGATCCAAGCATTTTGTTGATGGCCAGAAATTTCTTTCAGTGTAGATTAGTTGAAAAATCTCTATGTTATTATAAAATGTTCCATCATAAATGCATGTGTGGTTTTGTTGTTGGTTGTATTTCGGGTTTTTTTCAGCAATGACCAGTGTTCATTGGAAATCATCATTTGTCATCCTCAGGACTACAGCTAAAACCTTTTGGTTCTTTGCTGTTCAGAGCTTTTTTTTTACTTTCTGACACAATCAGTACTAGATAGTATTAAATAAATATATGGGGAAAAGAAAGAATACCCAAATTCCTTGTGGTTCTTTTCCAAGTCTGTTATCAATCATCACGAATATTTATGTTAAAAGAAAAGATAATGGGGAAAAAAAAAAGTAAAGAAACAGTTACCCATTTTTAGCAACAGTTACACGTTGCTATACTCCTCAGGGAGTTCAGTACAGGCTAGAAAAGCGTGAAGATCTTCAGGAAATAAAATGCCATCACTGGCCAGTCATGCTCAAAAGCCTTATTGAAAGTAGTAAAGACATGTAACTGTTAATTGTCCAAAGAACACTTTACATACAGAAGACAACTAGTATTCACACAAATGATCTCATCTACGGTACATTGGCGAGTATGATCAAGAATTCCATGGGAGACAGTTTCTACATGTCTAAAGTCAGTTACGACCTGTTTTCATTACTCACTCAGTACAGGCCTTGTCGGTCTTCTGATCACTGTAGGCTTCCTGGTAATTATGTCATCTGTGGGAACCAATGGCACACCAATAAATAACAGCTTAAATGTTTTCAACTTAACAGAAGAAGTTATCTGCAAATCTAAAGAGCTGCATTCAGTAAGTTTTTATGTATCAACAGCAGAAGCTAAAAATGAAGTGATATATTTTCAAAGCCTTGTTTGTTTTTAGAAAAATTTTAAGTTTATGACAGAAACACTGAAATCCAGCATTTCCAAGTTCTGTATATCTTTAAATTAAGTGATAGCCACTTCCTATGCTAGTCCTCGAGGAAAAGGATTTAAGATGTATTATTGTGTCTAAATGCCATGGTAAACTAAGGATAGGAGATTTACTTACCTGGGTGATCAAGAGCATCAGCTAAATCAAAATCATGTTGACCTAGAAGGAAGGTGACAGAAGGAAAGATACTAAATCAGTGGGCAGGTTTCCATGACCTCTAGGTCTGAGGGCTCTGGACAAAGCCAGAACACCAGTAAGAGGCAAAAGTAAAATCCATCCAAACAGGAGCAGGCACAGAGCAAGCTGTCAGCTGTTATCCCTGTGTCATGCAGTCCTGAATGACCATGCAAGATAGGCTCATTTAATTCAAAGAAGCTATTCATTCAAGTAGCGCAAAGCAATACCTGTGCTCTCATGTTATCCATACCCAGCCGCTATGCAAATATGCCTTTGAAGACCACAGGTTGCCTGTTATAGGACACAGGGCTATTGCTGGGAGACAGCTGAAGGTAGCCTTCAGCACAGTACTTGCAAAGGAGAATTGTTAGGTGAGAATTTTCAATATCTTTTTTTATTGTTCTACTAGCTCAGCTTCAGAGAGCAGTTTTACTGACAAATCTGCCTTGTGATCAGTTGTAACATGAAACAACCTTGTTTTTTTTAATTCTTCCTGTACATGTGCCAACGGTAAAATATATAAAGATGTGTTTACCTAATTTAGTTTCCGCTGTACCTTAAAAAATCTGAAAAGGGAGAAAAGAACCCTTTCTGTTCTGTGTTAGGTGACAATGATGTCATTAAATGCCACGGCAGGGCAATTAGTATCCCGACCTTTGAAGTTAGCAGGTAAATAAAACTGGAAAATTTTTAAAATGTATAAATTGAAGCATACAACTTTGAACTGAGCACACAGTTATTCATGTGAGTTTTACTTTCCACTTTCTACAATCTGCCACTTCCTGTTTAATACACAGCCTTCATGAAACAGCTCTTTGCAAAGTACGTATCCATTAGTTTTCATCCAGACTGAAACTTCACCGCACTTGTGTTTGCACACCAAATACAAGATCAGCCTGCAGAAGCCCACAAAAAGTCATGAAGTGCCATGGCTCCCCTAAGCAGAAATGTTTTACTATGCTCTGTCGAGTAACCCTCTTGATCTGCATCTGTTTATTATCCCATCTAAAATGTTTAATACCTAACTTTTTGATGAAGTGTTTTTCTTGGTATGTCTTGTACACCTCACAATAAGAAAGGTGTCATTGTTTAAGTGGGGAAACTGAGGAATAGACAGAGGCCATCTGAGGTTCTCCAGTGTGACAGTGCTTTGGGTTCAGCTCAGCCCTCTCATTTTGGCAGGTGCTGTCTGTCTTCATGGCATTCTTCGCATTAATCACTGCTCCTGAATAATAGCTCTCGCCTGTTGAAGAGCTCCGGGAAAGATTAATTATCAGTGGTGAAACACTGTGTGAACCTCAAATAACAATCAGTGCAGGAGCATTAAGTAGAAATGTTTTGATCCCTGTGAGGATTTTCACATAAGTCTGTGAACTTAGTTACAGCTGATGTCTGACAGAAAAGATAAACCAAGGCTGGAATGCAGAATAGTGAATGGCTTCTAAAGCAAAACTGTCCCTATAAAAAATTACGACAAAGCTGTGTTTGGAAAGGCAAAGCAGATAACAGCATTAAGACTTCCCTGGTAATGTTATTAGAGTAGCATTTTATCTTTTAATTGATCTATCACCTTTTGATCATATCAACTGATCTTGGAGTGTCATCTCGTCTGACCACCTCTCCTTCCCCTGCCCTGGCCGCTCAGCCAACCTTGCCAAGCCCAGTAACGTTTGGACTGGGTCCTTAGATGGATAATATTCTAAGACCCTGACAGGTTCTCTCTTTTATATGAATTCATTAAATACATAAATTTAACTCATGGCTTCCTCAGCAGATATTCCTTGCCGGAGCTCTGAGGGCACCACCAGCCCTTGCTGGGCCTGAGCCCCAGCCTGTGGGGGCCCACAGCCGTGCTCCTGCCCAGACATGGGGCCATTCGATCCTGATGCAGACCCCTACCTGCAGGCTGACAGCCTGGCATTGCCTCCAATGGTCAAATTGTGTTTTTCTGAAGCATTTCTTTGGTGCCAGCAATATGAGCAACTTAAATTCGACTGTCCTTTGATTTTATTCTCTGGATAAATCTTCATTCTTGATCATAATCCTGAGTGCTGAGGGAGGCTGTCTGACCTGAACCCTGCTGCTGCAGGATACCGCCAGCAGGCCTCAAACCATTTCTTGTCGGAGTGAGTCATCAGGAATAATTCTGTAACACCAAGAGCTGTTGGCCAAACCAGCCCCTTTGTTACAGGTCCCAACATGCAGGAACTAATGATACAAAATCAGCTGCCGAGGTCCTAATGCTGTAAAGAGAATGTGACAAAATTGTCTTGTGAAGGAAGACTCTGGAAAGGTTCCAGGTACAACGTTTCTTTGAAGTTAGGAAAAAGAGAAAAATAGAAGGAGGAATCTAATCAAAAGAGATTATGGAATTCAAGCAAGATGATGCAGATGTTTCCAATTGCATGAGACCCAAAGCAAAACAGCAGACTGAAACAGTTACTGACATCTGCCCTTCTGGACAATACCAACGTTTCCCTCTCCTGTGGTACACCTACTCGGTTATCCAAAAGGTGGGAAAAGACAAAAGGTGTTTGGAGACTGCATGGGAGAAATAGAAGACAACTACAGAAATTTTAAGGACAGAAAAAAGCAGCCTGAAAATCTCCTGCAGAAATTAGTTCAATTGATTTCTGTTTTAGTTATTTCTGATGATAAACCAAGTAGTGAAAAGAAACAGACACCAACACAGAATGACTGATTGGGAGCAAGACAGGAACTCTTTGGCTGTGTAAATATAAACCTTGACAGATGGGAAAAT
Organism: Falco punctatus; assembly: GCF_963210335.1. Lineage (NCBI taxonomy): Eukaryota > Metazoa > Chordata > Aves > Falconiformes > Falconidae > Falco > Falco punctatus. The sequence continues at coordinate 74,674,629 of NC_137581.1, read as the reverse complement.
TGTATGTGAACATCTGTGCGGCGTGGTAAATGATATTCCAATAAACCAAAAGATTGCTTGGACTTCCATCCCTACTTCCTCCGATAATAACATCAAATGACCGCAAGGAGTAAGATTTTGTGGAGCAGAATTTTAAATGCTCATTACCATTTCTGAGACTGCACCTAGACATTTAAAGAGTCTAATTTGGGAGGATAACAGATGGATAACTAGCTGAACAGCCCAGATTTCATCGGCAAAATGGCGGGTCTAAAACCAAAAACACGTTAGAGACTCAGAGAATATTTAGCTCAATAGGAACTGCAGTTACTTCAAAGAACTCTGAAGATAAATGACAATGGAAATAAATTAGTCAAGGTTCTTCACAGAACCAACAGACTGAAAGAAATTAATTTTCCACATACAAAAATGGCCTTTTTTTTGGACAAGCTTCCGTAATAGAAACAGCTGGAAATATACTGATGAAAATGAGAAATAAATTTTAGTAGGGAGAATACAGCTTTGTTCCTTTGGGGCTTTTTGTTTGGTTGGGATTTTTGTGTGTGTGTGTGTGTGGTTTTTTGTTTGTTTGTTTTTTGATTTTTTTAACTTGGATAAAGTTATGAAGAGATTTAGCTATGCAGGAGGTATTACCTCAGAGTTATCTCTGTTATTACTGCTTTGGGCTAGTACACTATTTCTTGGCATCACTTCTAGCCTTTCATCTGGGAGTATCCCTGTTTTTGAAAAGACATAAAATTATTGTAATAGTGGTTTTTGTTGGGTAGTCCACAACAATTCATAACAGAATTTGAGAAAATGCTTATAAACTCCTGCCTTACACCACAGAACAGTCCTTATCTGCAAATGAGAAAATGCTAAGCTAAGCAAGCAAGCCTTCCACACGGATATATGGTTTGCATCGCAAAAGGACCTGTTTTAATAACGTTTATATTAGCTGCTCAAACACAATGAACGAGAGTAACAGCAGGACTTTTGCTGGCACTGCCACAGTTATTTGGGATGTAATTCCCTCATCCCCACCCAACACATGTAGCTGTGCCAATAAAAATCTGAAGTGTAGACCTGGCCTACATAGCTAACAGTAGACTTCTCTGTAGCAGCGAGACAGGGGAGAATAAACTCTGTAAAGCCAAGCATCAAAACATGGCAGCTTAAATTTCAAAGTTACCAGATTTATTTTTACAAGCATGATTCTCCTGGGTAGGACATTTGCTTTCACTAAAGCCCATGCTTTCTTTGAGCCTTTTTAATATCAAGTGTGGAAGGCTGGTGATATAAAATCCTTGTTAGTCCACTTGCTCTACTGTGGAGACTGTTATGGTTGCTGTTTGCCACAGAGATACTAAGCCTTTTTTTAAGATTTTAAGAAACTTTACTAAGTTTTCTTGAATATAAGACACATCCTTCTGAAGCACCACTGAGCTGAGGTCATCTTACCCGATCAAGGCAGTTGCCTGCGAAGTCGTATCCTCAGGCACATGGACACTTAATGTTCACAAACTTTTGCCCATGTTAGTTTTCAGAAAATGTGACCCAGATAATGAGTCACTAAAATGCAGACAGCAGCATCTTTTCCCTATGGTTTAATTTGTGACCTAAACATTAAATGAATCCAGCACCCTTTAACTGTGTAGCTGATTGATCACAAGGGTTTGAGATCCCACAGATTTTAAGGAAGGTTTACAAGGGCGAGGCTGGATCTGCAGGTGGATGTTACCTCATTGTCATTACAACTGTAGTCAGAAGTTCTCTGACAAAAGGCTACCGTGGCATGACTTTGCAATTTTTGATCTCCATAAGTAGGCTCAACCCTGCACTGGATACATATGAACACAGCTTGTGGCCATTAAGATGATGCACATGTAAATAAGACAGCATGAATATGGCTAAATAGGAGCCAGGTTATGTGACAAATGAAAATAATTTCTCAGACATTTAACATGCATAGTCTAGTATTAAAAATGCAGCTAAGATCCATGAGAAAATGTGTTTATATGTGTATATACATGTGTTGTGGGCATAAATCTTAAATGTATGCATGCATGTATGTGTTAGATAAATCCTTTTGGCATTAATATGATTAATTTAAATGGGCTTTGAGTTACATTGCTAGTAGTCATGTGATTGGGATGAGATTACCTGTGTTACAAATAAATTAGAAGCAACTAACTTAGAAATGTGAGCTAAATAGAAAGGGAAAATAAGTTGATTTTTCATTATTTAAAAACAAGAACAAAAATATTTCTTCATTGTAATTAAATAAAAATTGTTTTGTGAATACAATGAGCTTAAAACATCATGAAGCCAGCAGAGACTGAGGAAGAAGTGGGTGACTCACAAATGACAACAATATTTTTCTGAAAAGGAACAGTATGTTACTAAAATAGCTCATGAGACCCATTTTATGTTCTTTTTAGCTGCAATGGTAAGTTATTCTTTGCACATATCATTTCTGATTATTATACAATCATGAGATATTTCAGCTGTAATGAGAAAATGGGATGTATTCTCCCAGGTATGTGACTCAGAACATACCCTTTCACTGGTCCAACTTTATTCAGGAAGCAATTATGTTTGTTTAAAGGAAATTACTCATGTAGGAAAAGTTATGGGAGAACATAAAGGTTTACACCACAGAGTGAAAACTTTGGACAAAATCTCAATGAGCAGATACTATTTCTTTGATGTAATACCCTTATGATCCATATTTCCTGATGAGGTTACCATAGCTTTTTTTTCCATCATGGCCCTTTCATTCCATAAACAATGATTGTTGTTACAAGCTCTTGATGCTGGGGTGGAAAAATTAGTATGCGTTAAAATCTGTAATTAAGATCTAAGTTCCAATCTATAGACCACAGCATGTGGACCTGATTATTGGCTTCATGTTTTTTCCTAGGCCACTTCTGTTTATAGTTTGAATTAAAGGGAAATGAAAAGGTCTCTCACTTATTCATACAAGAACATATTTAAATAATTGCCAGCAAATAAGAGGCACTAATAAAGCAAGAGTGGCAGTACTGCTTTAGGTCTGTGCAGCATGGTCTCATCAAACATGAAAGAAATTCTTCGAGTTCTACAGTGTTTGCTTTGCTGTGGACAAACAACAGCTGTTCAAAGGTAGCTGCCATTATTTATGATGTGATATGCCCTGCATAAATAAACTAAAACATATATAATTTTCTATATTTTGTTTCAGAGAGTGCAGAAGAAGCTGGTGTGTGCTGTAAAATTACAGGCAGAGCAAAAGAGTTGGGACCTCCCAGGAAGCAGCACCATATGTCTGCACATCTTCCTTACATCACTACTACATTTTCCGCTTTGTGTCACAAGAAAGCAGAGCTTAGGTCATTGCATGGGCTGTTCCATCAAAGCTTCTCTCTGTCCCTGTGTGGTTCGTAAATCTGCCAGCCCTTTTCAGCTCTTTGGTCTGAGAGTGTCAGGCTTCATGACAGTCACATTACATGAGAACTGTACAGATAGGCTCAAACAAGAGACCTATATGAGTGTTCCTACTGAAACCCTATAGTGTGGCACAAGCAACAGCTGTGTTGGGGTCTGAGTGACCACTCACTGCCTAAGTACCGGCTGGCTAATCCACACCTTCCCCAGCTGGCAGTTTAGAGACAACAGCAGGAACTGAAGATAATGCGGGGGAGGTCAGGGAGATGCCAGGCTTTGCTATTTCTGATGCTTGTGTCTTTTAATGTTCCTCCTCCAACCTTCACCCCAAGTTCAGTGGTAAAATAAGTGCAGAATACTTTTAGCTCCTCAATATCAGTAGCACAGATCTCAGTAGTACTATTCTGTAATTTAACATCAAGTTAAATTTGTTTCAGAAATTTTCTTATGTTCTATAAACTAATCCTGTGACCCCTGGAGCCACAGTAGCCCACCGGCATAATTACTGTGTTGCTTCCAAGAGGGTTAGTAATACTGCCAAGTTGAAGTGAATGATCAGGGCATTCCATTCACATTCTTTGTGTGTTTAAGATGTAAGACAGCAAAGAAGGAAGGCTTGCATCTTCTCTCTTTCATGCAACTAAGAACATGTTTTCTACAGAAGAATAATGCTAGAAAGAGTTGCTGGATGTCAGTAAGCAGGTCTGTTCAGCAACAAAGTCTCCATGGAGTCTCAGGACTCATCTCATTTGGACTAAATGAGAAAAAGAATCAGGCTCTCTTCGCAGAGCTGAAGAAGCCTCTGGATGAGCCACTAGAATGCAGAGAGAAGCCTCTCTGAATGACACTGGGCAGAGGGTGGTGGAGCATCAGTTGGTATCTGAACTTCAAAAGCAGGGGGCTCAGAAGAGGATCTGGTGGCTTAACCTTCAGAGGGAACAGAAATCAAGAGTCTCGGCATGCAGAATGCTCTGCAAATCTGGGTTGGATTTCTGAACAAAGAGCCAGCCTTCTTTTTGTTACCATTATGCTCAGGAAACAAAATGATCTGTACAATCTTTGTGAATAGAAATGTGTAGCTCATATCTCGATTTCTGCTCCTTGCAGATGGTAACCTGCAAGACAGAGTTGCCGTTTTGATACAATATAGATTGTGATCTGGGAGGCTTTGTTGCTGCTAACTTAGGAGTTTTCCCAATGTGGAGTGTATGCTCCTGGTTCCTCCATCACTAATGTTATAAGACCTGGGGTATAAGGAAGGACTTTGCTTTATTTTGTCTGCTAATCTTAGTGCCTACTCTGGGCTTTGTTTTAATTTAATCTGGAACATTGTTGCCCTTTGAAAATATATTGCTGTGATTTAGTATCTTAAATAAATTCCTCAGGAACTAAAAAATGCATTGATGACAGGCAAAGCTTGTAAGTGGGACTGTTATATTTCTGTAATCTGTTCAAGCCCTTTCTTTCAACTGGGATGGCCTATTTGTCTTCATGAGATGTACTACAGATCAGATTTTTGATAGTGTTTTCCCATAACATTCATAGATATCAGCCTCCCTGTGGAAACAAAGGAAGACTTTGATCAAAACAATCTGAAATCCCTCTGCTCCTAACCACGAGGCAAAATGCCACAGATTTTTATTGATTTTTTAATAATGAGAGAATTATGACATTTATTTGTTTATTTATTACCCTCAGTAGGATGGAAAGGGATTGACAATCACTGATACAAATGAGTGAAAAACACATACTACAAACAGGCAGTCTGGGCACCGCTACCATGTTTGCAATATGGCAGCAATGTCTCAAAAGCGAGCGGGAGAAGCTGAGGAACCTCACCGGCTGTTAGCTCTTCCCAAGCTCTGACATTGCAACAGTTCTGCTGTTGTTAGCATTTCAACCAGTTCAGCTATCTATTTATCAAACTGCAATCATTTTTTTGCACTGACATGACTATAGATGATAGCAGCTCTGGTATTGGGAATGAAACAGTTTGGGCACCCAGCAACAAGAGAATTCATGTTCTGATATATCCCTGCTGATACTGTGGGTGCTTCGGCACGTACACAGGGACCTCACAGAGTGACAGTGGGGACTGGAGCTTGACGTAACAGTGTAGGAAGAACAGGACTGTGTTTTTCATCTCTCCCATTATGTCTTTTAACTCCAGTAACTACATTATTCATAAAACTTAGTAACACAGAGTCTCAAATCCAAAAGGTCTGTAATTTTCTCCCCATGAAGTGCCTAGCTAATTAACTGAGAATACAATTAATTTTGAGTCAACATTTTTGTAAGCCTTAGCTGGGCAATGGTACATGGTTTACTGGCTAGCGATAAATGCTGTTCCCTTGACCTGCGTAGCACACAATACCTGATGGAGTAAGCTTAATGCGTCTTAAACACGATCAACCTTTGCATGGTCTTTGTTACTACTAAACGTGATTTATCAGTTGATCCTGAAGACCATGGATATATAGACTAGATCTATATTGAGAAGCTGAGGAGCATTTCTGAGCAGTCAGGGCCGAGTGAGAGTCTCAGCTGCTTTCCAGCTCCTTACAGGAGAAGAGCCCTCAGGTTGCACTGCTTCCCCGCTGCCAGGACACCCACAGGTATACGGCCCAAATGAGACCTACAATATGTCTCAGACAGGTGCATGATCTCAGTTACTGGGGGACTGGGACCTACATCGTGTCTTACCACACCCTGAGTGGGCAATGTAGACACAGCCAAGGCTGAATTACCACAGGTCAGCTGAGCTGCAGTAACTGACGTGGCTGTTAGCGTGAACTTCAGTGGAAGATGTTCCTGTGAAGTTTCTTTCATTTGAGTTGGGGTAAAAGCCACTCAGACAATTAGTTGTTGCAGCTCAACTTATATGGGAGACCTCATTTAACCTGCCTAAGCTTGGAAATAACAAAAGCCAAAGAGTATAGATAGAAGTATGGAAGACTGCAGTGAGCGTGTAAGTTTCTGAACTGTATCAGGTCCCGCTTTCCTCATGCAATGTGGTCCTTGGTTATACCATGTCTCTGTTGAGATGTACCCATCAAGGCAGTCCAGCCAACTAAACGAAGACAGCCAGACACAAATGAAATGGTAGATGGTAAGAGAAGTGATGTGATCTGGCCTGGCTGTGGTGGCACAGTCGTTTCTGGAAGTTATCACAAATGGTTACAGTTTAGATAAGAATTAAGAACGCATATAAAAATGTTAATTATGCCATAGACATTCCTATCATAATGACTTAGACCACCCTTTCACCAGCATGGTCAAGCTTTTCTCATATCGTGCCTTGGTTAGGGCTCAGAAGTGGTTCTGTAAATGTCCCCTGAAATAAGGTAAATACTTTGATGATAAAATTCAGTGGCTATTGTCATAGACTTAAAATAATTCATTTTGCTTTTGAAAATGGATTGAATAGTTGCCACAGCTGTAAGACTGTGCCCAAAGCCCACAGCAGCTTTCAGCAATGACTCCTTCCCCAAAGCAGGGCCTTGGACTGGCTCTGAATTACCACATGTATAAAGCAAGAATGGTTGGGCTGACTATCCTTGTAATTAAAGTGATAGAGTATATGGAAATTGGCCTGCCCATGCTCAGATTGTTTGAACAGAAATATTCAACATCAGAGAGTCTTCCAGAACAAGAAAGTCTGCATGCCAGTGATGAGAGACAACGTGAATCATCACTGTTCACAACATAACTACAGGGCAGGCCAGCACAGCCTTACCGCTCTGCTGTTTCTGTGCCACGTTACGTGCTGAAGACCTCTAAATAATTCCTCATTTGTTAAAACAGAACCGTGGCACTAGTTTAAGGCCTGTTTTGTTCACTGCCCATCACTGCAAGATCTCCTAGGGACTACATTTAAATCAAAGGTGGTGGGAGAATGAGCAGCAGCAGCTATTTTGGAACTAGTGGTTAATGATTGATTTCTTCCTGCAGTCAAACACTGCGCTACAAGTTTTTGAAGTAATGCTAATATACAAAAATACTATTACACTACATGGCAGATGTACACAAAGATGATCCTATTTGGTTTGACATCAAAAAAGGTTTTACAGAATGTTTTGCTGAGGGAAAATTGTATTTGAATAAAGAAAAATAAGTCAATGTGAAAGGACTAAGTTTTCCCAACTGCTATTCATTTGTCAAAAAATATTCTCAAATTGTATTCAATTCTTCATTAATCCTGTGTGAAAAAATAAAGTATGCTTGTGTGCGGACTTTATATATTCAGGAATATTTTGGATAAGGTTAATAAATAATTAATTTATAATTATTAAACCATGAGCACCAATATGAAAGTATAAGCATATTTAAACTGAATCAGAATTTGTTTTTACAATATAACTAATAAGTTTCAGAATATTAATAACCAAAAAAAGCTCTAAAACCATGAAGTTAGTATTTGGCTAAGGATCTCTTTGGAAACTTTAAGTTCCCATGGAAGCTTTCATTTAACAGCTTCCATTTAAAAAGTTTATACTTCAGTCCAAGCTTGTGAATAATTTTAGGGGAGCAACACTAAAGACAAAATTAGAAATTACAACAAACAAACTCTAACTATCATGTCTATCCTAAGAGATCATCCAAAAGATATATATCTCTTTAGAAACTGCAAAAGTATTTCTCTAAACACTCTTGAATGCTTCTCATGAAACAGTAGCAACAAAAATAATGCCAGCGAGCATTTCTAAATAAACAAGCCCTAGAAATAAGCCAAGGCAAAGGTCACTTACCTCTTACACGGACTAGAAGAAAGCCGAAGCACAAAAGTAGGATGCTTCTGAATTTCCCCATGATCTTCCGTGCAGTGCCTTGATTGCTGTGGTTGTTTCTTAACCGTTGATGATGGTAGATGTTTCAACTGCAGCGCCAAGGTTTGAGGGAGACGCTTGGAATCAGCAGCTCTGTCCAAAGAGTTCTCTCACCATCGCACACAAGCACCGTGGAAGAGAGAAAAGTCTCTAGAAACCTCTTCTAGTACAAGACAAGTAACAAAAGCAAACAACTCCACTACAGCCAAGCTGTGAGCAGCACCATAGGTGCCACCCACCCTCTAAGAAATCTATTTATCGCCCAGGCAGGGAGTGTGGAGAGCTGGGGAGCCAGTGGGAGCACCCAATGAGGAGGGAGCCAGCAGGCTCTGAATCCACCTCCTTCCCGGAGGGAAAGCGAACCTGTTTGACATCCTCGCCTTCAAAGCAGGGTGTGGTGCTATGGGAGCTCAAGTAGCCTGTGAGGAGACCAGCCTTCTCTGATGCATACTTGAAAAAAAAATCTCTCAGGTAGACTCTGTCCTCAGAGCGCTGTTGCCCTGCTCAGTTTTTGGCTGAGCAATAACTGCTGTAAAGGCAACCCCGTCAGAGTCCTAACCGCTAACTGGAACTGCTGCGTTAGGGAAGCAGAGGCCAAGAATCAGAGACTTGGGAATTGTCTACAGAGAGATGACAAAAAAAAAATAATAATTGTAAACTCAAAATGTGATATTGGACTACTGAACTGAAGCATGCTCAGCTCCCCGGCGGATGCTTATCATCACAAGGTAAACGCTGTCATGATTTTTTTCATTGATCTAGATATATTTTAAAATATAAATATCCATGCATATCCTACATGGAGAGAGATCTCAGATAGTGACATGCATGAGAACACAAAGCTCTGGAAAATGAACAAAAATCATGTGTGCATCCATCCATGAACTTACTCTAAAATCACTGATGTGATTTAAATCCAGTTTTGTCATAGACTCTCTCCAGCAAACCTGTGTGCCAGCACACTTGTCTTTTGAACTGGACCGCCACCATCACACTGGCACCCGGCACTAGCAAGGAGAGTGGCGTGCGCCCTCCCTTTTGCTGGGGGGTAAGCTGCAGGGGGGTTGTCAGCGCTGGTTTGACTAGGGCAGCAAATATGCTCAAGACTCTGCTACCATGAATGGCCAGTCTGTAGGCTCCTGGTGTCGCTGGGTGAATCAGTTGGATGTGGGGCACAGGCTGGCCCCAATTGCATTTCTGTCGAGTTACCTAGAACATACAATACAGCGTGTGCACTGAATACGTGCTGTTATGCCAACTACAAAAAACTGACGCAACATAAACTGGACTGATAGAACTTGGTGATATTGGATCTTCAAGATACCTGATGTTCAAGTAGATTAGCTACACACACACACACCCCCCATGCCAATGTGAACATGGTTTATAAAGGCCTGGCTTATGGTATCACATAGCTTAACTGTTTTTAAGGTAGTAATAGGAGTTCTAAAGCTTAATTTGTGTATCATCATTCTCCTTGTCAGGGACAATTGCTCAGTCTCAGAAGAGTTAAGGACATTTAGGTTTAAGAGATGACTTTGTCAGCCACTTACAAAAAAAAGTACACTACGATACAAGCAATTTTGTAAGTCCACCGTTTATTTTTTTCCAGCATAACAGAAGCAGGCACACACGTGCTAATCTTCATATCAGTGATGAATTTGCCTGAAGGGAACAGGAATGTTAGCAAGGCTATGTACTGGTCCGAGGCAAGTCTGAGCAGCTCACAAATGTTCAGTAGCTTTACTTCAAAACAGCTGTAAATGGAGTCTTCACAAAATGCATTATCTCACCTGTCTCCTGATACTAGGTCAGTTGGGATATTGAACATTCTCAGATTAAGTTTGCAGCTGATGCGCCCCTTGTTTAGTTCTTCAGAAGCCAGCTACTGCTCTTTGTAGCTAAATAAAAACTATGAAGAAGGCACAGGAAGGAGTGGACCTAGCCCTGAAGCAGGGATGTCTCGAATATTTATCCCACTTCTGTTCTTGGCATTGCAGGAACTTCTTAATTTCAGCTGTCTCTGTCAAAGACATGCAACTGCTTGCCCAACATATTAGGTAAACAACATTATATATTAAAAACAAATGTAAGGCCTTATGTCTGACCATAAATTGCAGTTTTATCACTTTGAGAAATCATTGAGCCATTTTTTTCTATTTAAAGGGAAAACGAAGTTCTGCCTAATATGCACCTGACAATGTGGATGAATTGCCTATTTTTTTTTGACTTGTTCTTTCAAGAAAAAGACATCTATTTAAGAAATAGCAAATGGGTGGAGAAACAGAGCCAGTGTGTCTGTCTATTCTCTACACCATACACTTTTAGCCCATCAGGCCTCTTTTAGATGAGACAAGCTAAAAGAGGACAGTCACAACTCACCACGGTGGCAGCCCCATCCTTCCTGTGGGCAAAGGTTAGACATTGCTGTCTTTGGCAGGGATGACCTACTGTATGAGTCTATCCAAGATGAAAGAACCAAATTATACACTAGATCTACTGGGGAAAGCCATTAATACCCTACAGTATTTATCTTTTGTCATAAAAATGGAAGTATTTTAATTAAAATATTAAAACATCTACTAATATTAGACATTCATTTAAATATAAGCCAAAGACACAAGTGAATAAGTGATAAAATTTCTTGGAATAGAAGAATACAATTCTTACACGCTAGCTAAAACTTCAATGGTTTTTCATAAGCAGATGGAGGAACATGCATGTATTTTATTCCGGTGGTTCCTAAAGTACTCCAAATGCAGGAGTTTTAAAAAACTGTATTTTTGCTTCATGCAAGTCCTTATCCTATTCCAAATAATCTCTTCACTTTCTTTCAAATGTGTCTTTTATATCTGTGTAACAGAAAACAGCAAAAAGAAATAATCTTTTCAGTTTATGAAAAGGTTAAGGTTTGTTTCATAATCTTGTCAAGTGAAAAACACACAGAGAATAGTACAGTTTAGATAGTGGCCTAAAATAATTAGCCAGAAAAACACCGAAATGCACCATTGGGAGTGTAATTCAGCCCAAGGTACACTGAAAGCTGAGTGCACTAAGAAGTTTTCCTTAGCATTCAAAATTTGGCACAGATATTGGAATGAGCATGAATAGGCGCTACAGTAAAAACCTGCCAAATTTTATGCTTAAGAATTGCCTGCTTTCATTTCCACAGCCCGATGAATTCATTTGGATAAGCCTGGATATTTGAAATGGACGTCAGGTTTGAAAACCATCAAAACATTTTTCACGCCATCCTTCTCACCTAAAACTGAAAGTTCTAAAAAGCTAAACTGCCACCTCAGCTCCCTTGTAGAAGAAGCTAAAGTGACATGATAACCTACCAGGAGATCCTGCTTTGCTTTTTTTCCTCCCGTTACTGAAAGTCACTTCTCCTCCTCAAAGGAGGCAGACTGGAAAAACAGCAGAACTGAAGAGGGTGCACCACAGGAACAGGACAAAACTCTGTTGCCATCCATTTAAACTTAGATTAATGGTGAAGGTACCTCACCAGGAATAAACTTGCAGTTTGGGCCTGGAAAGGACAGTATTTTTTCATCCCACCGCACAGTCTGATCAATACCTGTGTGGAAAGTAGAATGTCAATTCCCAGACTGGAATCTGAAAATCACTGGCAGCCCACATGGCCATGGTGGGCAGCAGCTGACCTGAGGGAGATGATCATGAAAACGCTTCAGCAGGGTGACGAGTAATTGTGAAGGGATAATGTTCCTTGACCCGATGAACGTAAGAAATACTGAACGAGGATGTTTAGTTACACAATGCAGGAGCATTTTAACTAGGAACAAGATCAAAGTCTCAGTGGGCAGTGGGGCAAATAGCAACACAGCAGTTAATACCCTGATAACTAAAACAAGCGAACTGCAACATTCTATCCACACATAAGTAACAGAAATCCATAAATTGGCAGCTTCTTACAAGAGAACAGCCTGAAATGTCAAGCCTTCTCTTTAACCTTTTCCTGCTAGGTGATAGCAGGCCAGTCTGTCTTTCTTCTCTCACAACTCCAGCCTACAAAGCCATAGACAAAGCCAGTGGAGATGAGAGCTGTTGAAATTACCATTACAACACCCATTCCCTCCAAACATCATCTCAGGTTTGCCTGCTCTGTGGAGTACAGCTGTGCCCAAATTTCATGCAGCAATCTATGCCTGTTTAGACTGGAAAAAAAAAAAATTGATCAGCAAATCTGTTACTATTTAGTCACTTGGCAGCCCCTGCATTGTCATCTCATTTAGCTATGGTCCTCTCATATCAGATGAGACAAAGACACATGGCCCTGCAAAAGCGTGTAAAGCATGTTAGGATAGCTGGATGAGGAACACTCAACACAAACACCATGAAGTTGCCCATAATAAGTCTTCTATCGCTGTGCAAATCAGCAGATTTTGCGTTACCAAATCTAGGTGTTCTTCAAAAGCCATGCCTGTACTTCACACAGACAGATGTCTTCTCTGCACTTCACACTGGCAAGTGCCCTGTGAAAGCAGCTCACAGCTTTGTTGCTACTGGCCAACTTTCTTACCGATGTTTTGATCATTTTAGAAGGAATAAACCTGAAGTGCTGATGGCGCAAGAAGACAAACTGTCTTTGAAGACTGCTCCTCCAATAGAGCACCAAAATTTTTGTATTTCTAGAGCTACTACAAAGGAAAATACTTAAACATTTCTTTTTCTTTTTTTTTAAGTTTATTTTTAGAAAAAAAATCGCAATGTTCATAGAGGTTTTAGTAAGTAAATCTTAGGCTTGCAAAAGCTGAAGAAGGATTCAAGAGTCTGGTTAGCTAAAAACTAGTTTGAACTTCCCCCGCCATTCTATCCCTAACAAACACTGGCTTATTTCTGTTTTCTCTACACTTGGCATTTATTATACCTGTTTATTCACACAGGTAAGCAGTACATTTCATTTTGTATTTACACAGATCAAATGTTTATATAAAAAAATCACTTTTCCACCCTCAAACACACTTAAAGGTTTTAGCACTTTTATACTAAAAGTAGTAGGGCAAAACGAGGTCTACAAATTAATTCCAATACAAAATACTAAAATCTGTGTAAAGCTTTGTTGCAAGCTAAGAAACATATACAAGAAATTCTTAAATGAATTATCCTTGGCATACATTCATATTTGAATGTACAGATATATTTACATGTTTAATATCCAAATTTATAATGATTTCTAAGATGTTCCATGAAATATCGTATTTCTGTAGAACCAGGTGGCTGAAGCACATTAGTAAGACATATACTGTAAAACGGCATGAAAATTGGAAACAATTAGAATGAAAGTCAACAGAACTGGTCAGACTATTCCTTCTAGACAGAACTAGTTATTATTCCAGACTTAGTCCTTTAACTGTTAGGAGTTGCAGTTTTCCGTGTTTCCACAGATACTTGAAACCCTCCTGTGGCTTTCAAGAGCAAAGCTCACAAGTGCTTTCAGCTGAGGATGCAATCATAGGTCCTTATCCCGATGGAAATTCTTCACAAGCCCAAAAGCATTCTTCATACATATGCTATTTATAATGTTCAATGAATGCTTGTGGAGTGAGGCTGGGTTGTTCCAGTCAGTCTTGCTATTCTGTACTTTAGAACTGTAGTACTGGTTCTGTCTTTTAAGTGTGTATGGTAAGCCTTCTGAATTCAACAGTTTTCTGTTAAATTTTTGGTTATGGAAGCCTGAAGATGTTAATTTCCACACCCCAATACTTCATCTATTGTTTAGGCAGCTGCCAAACATCAATCTCACCAGATGTACAAAACCCAATTATGGTTCTGATTTGCAAATCAGGCTTTTCCACATCTGACCAGCTCCGTACTTGCTAAGCAGGAAGCACCAGAAAGGCTGAAGGTTCTGTGTACATTAGTTTGGGTGTTCTGAATCTGTACCAGACAGATGCAATGAAAAAAAATGCAAAAACAAGACTGAATTTTTGTCTCTTGGATGCTCAAGAACAAGTATCTCTTCCTTGGTGGCTGACCCAGGCAGCTACACAGATTGTATCAGCAGCACCCACACCCAGATCCATTACCCATACCAGTGAGCCATTTGCTTTCAGGTGCCCACAACACACACCAAGTTGTTTGGTTGGTACACTCACTGCATACAGGATATTAAAAAAAATGTTTGCACTGCCTGAAAGCAAAGGCGTAACAAAATATTAATTGCTTATTGGTTTTGGAGAGGTAAGAAAAAGTTGAACATACTGAATGCGCTTGAGACACACCCATTTGTCACAGGAGTAAAGGAAAGAATGTAAAGGCACAACATACTTCTACACTCCTGTCATTAAGGCCATATATTGGTGTGCAACAATGCTTCACAGGGCTAACCATACAGAAGTACTTAGGTCTAAATCACACTCCCAGAGGTGTTTAGCTAACAAGAAGTGTTTTCTCATGCAACTTTAGACTCTGTTGTTTACATTATGCTTTTTTGTTTCCTTTTTTTTTTTTCTTTCAGGCAGAACGCAGGCTCTGTATCCAGTTTCAGTGATCTGTTCTTCACCATGTTTTCTTTTAGTTCTCCAGAAGTGTGCGCTGCACTAAAAAGTGAAAAACAATTCAAGATTAGTACACTAAGTTAGTATCCATTGTAAGTTATGTATTGCCATGTAACAGTATATGCGGACAACAGACTTTTTCAGTAGGTATTTGAAACTGTGGGATAAATTCAGGTAAGCAGAGGGTTGATTCTACGAAGCCAGTACCTTGCATACCAAGGGATATTACATCTCAGATTTCTCACTCAAATAACCACGTCCTACTAGCTCCTTGTAGCTATCTACACCTGCAGTACAACCCAACAAGCACTTTCAGACTTGCAGTTTGGCAGATGCAAAAATGAAATGGAGTACAGTCTGCATAAATAATAGAAAAACTGGGTTATTGAAAGAAAGTGCTAGCCTAGGTTATCTACATTTTCAGGAAGTCAAAGGTAAGTCTACATAAAATTTTCAAAACGCTAACCTGTTCTGCCATGCCATCTGACTTGGCTTAATGCAAGCCTGCTTCTAACTAGGAGCCATGTTGGTACAACAGTGTATTACGAAAAGCAGAGCCAGTGTCTGCTGACTCCCAGAACTTAGGTAAGGAGTAGCACCACGCTGACCACGGTTGCCCAGCTTCTTGGCTCAAAACATGCTCACGCTTGCTGACAAAAATATAAGAGAGGTATGAGATTTGGGATGTAACATGACATCAATACATAGGCAGGAGTAATAACTTATGATAACAACCCAAGTTTGACTTTGTTGGATAAAACAAAGTATGCATCATCTGACGCATTTCACATCTGAGTTCTGGTGAGTTTTGGCCAAAATCTGAGCATATCCTGACTCCAGCTCTTACGTTAACTGCCCTTGGTAGAGGTCTTTGAGCAATACTGCTTGCTTCACTAATGCATAACTGAATTGAAGATACCTGACTATCACAAAAAAATGTTTTTTCCTTGAGAGTTTTATATATTTGACTGCTTAAAGGGAAAATAATTATGAAGAGGATCATGAGACAGATGGAAGCTTTTAGCAAACTAATGAAATACCTGAGAGAAGTAAGGTATAAATTTTTGTTTCTAATTACAAAAAACCAGAACTAGTTCTTCAGGTTTTAGATTAAGCTCGCAGCAGAATACATTGTAAATTTATACGGCTTTGAGATTTTACCATTCAGTGTTTCAAAAACACCCATTAAACTTCAGCATTAGGTTGTATTGCTTTTTCCTTTGTTGACCAGTCCAGAAGGCCAAGTTTTCACCTATGCTGTTTCCTCCAGATCTACCTATGGCTTTCCTGGGGTTAATCCATCAGCCAAGTATCCTAGATAACCATACCTGGAAGGGTGAGGTTCGGGTTTTGTTGTTTTAAAAGAGATCCTTCCACAGCTATCACCACTGTAGAAAGATTTATTATCTGATAATCCTTTCATACATTCTGGTCACAACAGGGAATATTTTAGTTCTAAGAACATGCTAGTAAGTTCAGTCCTCCTTATCTCCAGTGTAGTTTCATCTCTGCCCAAACACTACTAACATTTTAATAAACATTTGTGCAATTCTATATGGGTTTACAATCAATCAAAAAACAGTATCAGATTCCAATCAGACACAACATACACTAATGAAACATCTGTCAGCTAATTGCATTATGCATCACACTAAGGGAGCAGGCTTCCATCCCTTTACTTTCTCTAAGCTCCTGTATTTCAAGGACTCCTCAAGGCAATAAACCAATCTGTTCAAAGAATAAAAAGCTACAGAAGAGTGGCTGTATTATCAGAACTGTAATCTTTATTCAGTTTTAAGTGAGTTGTCACGTTAGTTACAAACAATTTTTTGGAAACAAATCAAAACAGTGCAAGTAATTTTCTCCACTATGTTAGATGTCAATAAAATGCATTTAATAGGATCCCCACCAAAAAGTTGATCTTTCATCTAGATTCTTCTCTTACCAGGTGGCTCAGATTGTGCTCCTCGATGGCTTTCCATATTCACATTCTCTTCATCTGCTGGGAAGCAAACAGACGTTTAGTATTCAAATTCTCTTCTCTTTGAAGCTGTTAATTAATAGAGGTAATCTGAGAGAAGAAACAGCGCTGAACAAACTGGGCTACTGATAGCAGTTGAGTTGCCCCTGTGTTGCCTGCATGTTAATTTTAACACGCATGCTAGATGTTACTCAGTTTCCAAACTACCCAAATTACAAAATAGCAGTGCCTGGCTGGATGAGCGCTCTTCACCAACCAAAGACTGGAAAGGAAAACAACAAAGCTTCTACCAAAGTTCTCTCATCCAAGTTCTATCTTACATAGGTGGAAAGAAAGCAGATAGCAAGCAACAGACAACTGCAGAAGAAAGATTCATTTCGAGATGAACAACTGGGTAGTTGTCAGAAAAATCATATGTAGGCAAGCATCTTGTGAAGACACAAAGGTATGATTTGCAAAATTAGAAATGACAAAGTATTTTTCTGCATGAAAATAGTCTCTAATCCCCAACCTGCACTCAATTTTCCTTAAAGAAATGTTCTCCTGCATTCTCTCCTACTTACTCTTTAGTGGGAAGTGCTTTATTTTAAGAAATATGTCTGCTTCTGAAAGTCTAAATTTTGGATGAGGCATTCTTCAGACACCCACTCTTAAGACAATCCTCTCCTACTAAGAGAGGTTACTCCCTGTGAAGATAAATTCACTGTGCTATTAAAACCACCTTATGCCTAAGATCAATTTCTAGACCCCATATAAATACAAAAAACCATCTCTTTAGACAGTAGAAACCAAAACTAACGTAGAATTCTTACCGCTTTGTTTGAAACAGAGTTTCTTCTTCTGGTAAGCAATGAAACTAGACACTGCTCCAATCACAGTAGCAAGCACAGCACTCACAATTCCAGCTATTGCTCCCTGAGAACCTGGGGGAGAAAGTTAAAAAAGTTAGGAGGAAAAATAAAGGTTTGCATACATTTCTCAGAATTGAAAGCAATGTCAAAGTTGGATCGTCTCGAAGTAAACCCTGTAAACACTTCAAAAAAACAACCCTGAAATTATGACATGAAACTGTAGTAAATCAACTCCTCCTGTCTTTGTGAATAATGAAAAGCACATCCTCTAATTCTACTCTATAATCACTGATTTCTTAGCAATGCATACAGTTAAGTAACTTAAGCATGCCTGTTTTAAGTTCCACTAATTCCACTTTCACACCCAAATCTAACTTGTAGGCATGCAATCACGGCACCAGCATCTCTGAGTCCTTAACACTTGTGAATCACTTGCAACATAGATTTTAAAATTATGAAAGCAGAGCTTGAATGTAAGAATTCTAGATTCCACAAAAGTTTTTAAATTGAAACCGACTACCAGCAGTGACCATTTTAGCAGAATATTAGCAATACAGAAAAACCCAGAAAACAAGCTTCAGACATGCAGACACCAGACAACATCACACACAAATTTATGCATTTACCCTCAGCTTCTTCACCACTCTTTGGACTTGGGCCTTTCCGTTCTGTAAAAATGAACAAAAGGTTTAGATTTAATATGTCTAAAGAACACTCATATCATAATTAACAACCTTTTTGTCAATTAATCATGCAAAATTACAAGCCATCTATTATATCCATACAGTGCTAAGCTCTGGCACTCAAACTTTCTATTTTCAATGCACAGCTCATGGTGGTGAAGCCACACTTCAGCCTTGGGTGTTCAGCACTTCTACAAAATGAGCACAGTACACCTGTGAAATCTGGTTTAATCAACTTGCCCACCATTACAGAACACTCCGTGGAAAGGAACAGCATATAATTTCAGAGTAGCATTCAACTGTACTTCCATGGAACCAACTACCTTCTAAAATCCCTGCCTCATTTACTAAATACTTGTGCAATTATCTTGGCAAACCAGACAGAAGTTCCATAAATACTATCCTTATTTGTCACTATGCAACTCATACCACTGAAGCAGGAACCTGTGCAGATGAAAACACCACACAAGTCTCAACAGGTGCTTCTTGAGCCTGTCAATTTTCAATTTACCTGCCCCAAAGGAACCTTGGAAAGTGAAATCTTCCCAAAAAATCAACATCAGTAACCTCCATCTAGGACAACTCTGAAGAACTCAGTAACCAGCCGCATGCCTTAACACCACATCAAGATAATTAAGCTAACTCTGATCTGGAAACAGTGAAGTTGCAGTAATGCACACAGGGACAACTAGACCCATCTTAATGATGGCCATTACTGCAGCTTTGTCTTTCAGACCATCTCTGTACTGAGTTGTGCCATAAAAATTAGATATGGCAGATTACTCAGTTTGGTAAACTACGAAATGGTTTTATGCTGCTCAGAGTAGACATACCCCACATCACTGTGAAGTCTTAAAGATCAATTAGTCCTGTGGGACAGAGGAAATATTTAAAAACACAAGGCGGACCCTCTTCTAGCACATCCCTAGGCTTCCTAACCAGAAGAACTAAAAGGAACTGAGAGTATGTCACAGAAGATCTGAAAATAACACCTGGATGCCTTTAAGAATTATATTCACAGTGAATTTTGAAATAAGTACCATATTCACATCTCAATTTTTAGCCCCATCTTTCTTAGCATAACAATAAAAATCACCAAAGGTTTTACCTCTAGACCAGTTTTTCTTAATTTTGGCAGAGGCAGAACATACTGCTTTTGAACTGGAATTCATGCTCTTAAGTTTCAGACACCAGAATCAAAGGTATTACAAATTACACCACGCTAACCAGCTTGTGAGCAAGCTTTTATCAAAAGCTCAGGTAACCACAGGATCAATATGAAGCACAACCTGCTATCTTACCATTGCTGCCACTACCGTCGCCTCCTCCTTTTGGTACACTGCCATCGTATAGATCTGAATCATCAAGGTTGCCTATTAAAATTAAAAATAATATAATCTTACATGTTTTAAGTTCAATGAAAAGGCAACTCAAGGCACATAGTGACATGGAAGTTTTCTCTAGATCATTCAGCTGAATCTGTGGTGTTTTTAGGCTCAGCATCACCATCAGTCACATGTTCACGATTCAAAAGCCCTCCCAATCTCAAGTCCCTTCCGCTCGGCCCTATACTGTCTAATAGCAGCACTGCTGCCTCTGGACTTCTTGAACAGCCGAGAAGTCAGTGTCCAAAAGCAGGCGGTACCGCACAAGTGTGCTTCCTAAGCAAGCAGGAAGCCCTGTAAGCTACCTAACTGGAACAGCCCAGGACTCGTCATCCTGTTAAAGCAGAGAAAGGGCATGGACAGGAAAGGACCCTTTCTTTTCAAGGCTGCAGCTGTGAATGTTTCTTCAGAGTTGGGTTTCTAAGTCACAACCAGTCTTTGGAACCTCTACGACACACTAGCTAGAGGGAAAAAAAGCGTTCAATATGCCACAGTCCAGTGGCTGCAATTTTTGCATGACAATGAGAAGATCAAAATGCAATTCCCTCCTCTGATTTATTGCAGGACATTGAACCAGTTCCTCTCCATTTCCACTGGACCCTACCTCATGGGACTTGAGCACTCCCTCCTTCCCACTGCTGCCAAATTAACCTGTAGTTTATGCAAAGCGAATATGTTTCAAGCAGCAAAACTAAAAGCAGTGCATCAGAGGATGTTTTACTTGGGTGGTAAAAACACTGTACCAAGGTGTGCAAGACTGAATTCAAATACCTGCTGCTAATCAGGCAGGAGAAGGAACAAGAACCAGGGCTTGCATTCTAGGTAAGGACTCTTTACCACCATGCTTATGGATAATGGCATTGTCACAGTTGCATCTATCTGAATCTGTTTTATTCTGAGTTAGGCAAAGATAGAGAAGACCTCTAAAGCACAACAGGCAGGGAAGGACATGTATTTTAAGCCTACCTTGCAAACACAAAAGAATTGTATTTCTTAACTGGGCCTTTAAAAAAAACCCAAAACCCACTAAAAAAATTACCCTTTAACTTTGAGCTTTGCCTTTCATTGAAATGCTTTAAGAATACAGATCACAGGTAACTCCTGCTTACATTTTAGCACAACTAGCAGGGATTCAGTTTTTAAAGATGAAAGGACTCAATCCAATGCACAGATGCTCCACCACAGGCAGCCAAGAACAGCATTGCTCCAAGCACACACACTCTGTCCCATCCTTCCTGCTCCTCACACCATCCCGCTTTTAAGTGAAAGGCAGGTAACTCAACAGGTTTGTTATGGAATTTCAAGACTACTGCAAAGTTTATTTGCAAGACAATTTTTCCTCAATCCTCAGTGTTTATTCAGTGCAACATCTGACTGACATAGCAGCCAATTAAAAAGGAGTAATTATTAGAAGTTTGAGACAGTAAACCCATGTAATTATTCAGGAGTTTGTGCTAAAAGCCTTACCAGTGTCTTTAGGATGTACAGGTGGACCTTGCTTGGGGTTATCTACACACAAAAGAGAGATTTTGGGGGAAAAAAACCAAAAGGTTAAAATATCAAAATCAGACTACAATACGGTAACTTTGAAAGGGACTAGAAAAGATTAACAAATACTTCTCTATGTTCAGAAATTCCTGTTAGGTCAGTCTTACCAGTGTCTCTAGGATTTGCAGGTGGACCTGGCTTGGGGTCATCTGTAGACAAACATAGTATAAAGTAAGCAAAGTTACTAGTGTGAAGAGACCAAAAGCAGAGCATATAGTGACCTTGAAAGACTATCTGACCTAAAAAATGGTATCAAATCTTCCCCGTGCCATTTTCCTTTCCTTTCATTAGCTAATGTTTTATTTGTTTGGTTATTTTAGGTTAAACACTGAACTTTACTGCAGTTAACACTGCTTCTGCTACATTAGCCTGTACGTCACACCCTTGCTATAACTGAACACAAACAGAAGAACTCACTAAGTGTTATGCAGCATTTTAGCTTGCACATCTGATTTCAAATGCAGAACTTCTTCAAATTTTTCTATCAGGTATAGGCTACTTGACTGGTTCCTCTTTTAAAACTACCAGATTTTAACCAATAATAAAGGTTGGTACCTCACTTTAAAAAAGACAAGATACACACAACAGAACCAGAAATATGGTCCCCACGACATTTCATTTAGCCTGCCACAAAATAGGAGAATAAGAGATCTTAGTAATTATCTCTGCACCATATGGTCACAGTCTTTGTTGCCCACATCAAATTAACACACCAGCAGTGGTTTTGTAAAACTGTGTTTTCACCACAGCTGAACACATCTAGTGTCCCATTTCTTCTGTATGCTGCTTCTCCTCGGTGTTGTGTGGTCTTGCCGCCTCCCAGCTCTAGCACAAATCAGAGCAGGTCTCTTAGGTCCTCTGCATATTCAAAGAAAGAGGCGTGCACCTCCAAACCACAGTTCTAAGACCCCAACTTAGACTTCCCATCTTATAAAGGATCCTCTCTCTCTGCTTACCTGAACCTTCTGATTCATTCAGCCAACTGTTTCTCAGTTAGCCAACTGTTTTCAAAAGTGCCAGCAGTTCGAAACAGACTGCTTTCAGAGAGACAAAACTTCAAAGGGCTAAATCAAACAGGGCAGCCGACAGTGCTGCTGTCCTACTGTATGCCCTGTGTTAGGAAAGCTGTATATACTGCAACAGCGATGGTACAAAAATCTACTGTGCATTATCTGCCTAACTGGATGCACTTTTTACTGGCTGAGTGAAAACAATACTGCAACTTCTGCTCCTGCCCACACTGCAGAGCTGAAGCACATTAGAAAAAGTACCTTCCCTCATATAATTTCAAATACATTAATGTTCCCTTGTGCTACTGAAGTTACTTCCTGGAAAGGAAGAGATTACTTAAGATTTTAAAACTACTTCCATAAGTAATATTTAATGGAATTAGTGCCATCTAGTGAAGACACAGCAATGAAACAAGTAGGGCTTGGCAAAGAAATGAGTGAAATACATACAGTTTTTGTCACCCAGACCTTTAAAAATGAAGGTAAATAAAGATAACTACACTGCAATTATTTTTATCTGCAGTCTGTTACCTTAATCAACTCAGTGTCTTTATTAAATTTGGGTAATAAAGGATGGATAGACATTGCATGAAATACCACTGAACAGTATATCCAGGAAAACAGGATACCTACCAGGCTGAAGACCATCTTCCAAGTTTAAATCATCTACAATGAAAAAAGGGAAGTTTTAAGCGTAATGCAAAAACTGAACTAATTTTAGACTATTTTTACACAAAATGCACCTCATGATGTTTTCACCAAGAATATAATGGCATGGTCATTCAGCTGTGGCCCACAGAAGACCACCAGTTACCAGGCGTTATCTGCCAAACTACATGCTGCTTTTGGTGGTCACGGTACTTTACCAAGGGCCAGCTCAAGGCGAGCAAGCTCAAAACATGCAGATTGAAAGCCAACAGAAGGGATTCTTGCAGGGTCTTTAAACTTGTGAAATCACAAAGTAAATTTGTAAAAGCATTAGCAGAAGACTCAAAAATGCAGAAATCCTTTTGCCATTAAGAAACTGTTTTCTTTTATAGAAATAAAAAAATCAGACTCTCAAGTGACTATGTACTACACAGTAAAAGGCATTACAAGCCAATTAGATCTCACTGAAATCTGATGATGGTGGCGGCTTTTTTGATGGAAGAGGCTTCTTTGATGGAAGAGGCTTCAATGGAGGAGGTTTCTTCGTAGTTTCTGTCAGGGATAGTTAGAAAAAAAAGAAGTCTAAATAATATTTAATAAACTGTTCCAAGGATACCTGAAGAACAAATGTAAGCCTATGCCTATACAATGAAAAGCACCAGGATCAAGTCTATACAGCAAGACATTTTCCCCTTAAGAGGTATCCCTGAGTGTTCCTAGAGACAAATTTCAGTTCTATGCAGTCATCACATTTTGACATACCCATAGCTGAATAGTTCCACTGAGGTTTAAACAAACCTGTGGGGAAGATGTCATGCTTGGTCATGCAGTGGGACTCAGAAACAAACAAGCCAAAAGAACAGCCACTATTTTCCCACCTACCTCCCAAAATTTGTAAGAGTGTAATAATTACCAATTGCATCTTCTAAGCTGAAGTCATCAAAATTGCCTGTAGAAGATGAAAGCAACAGTAAGAACACTGTTTTTCCTTACTCAAAACCAACACTTATTACAGTCATAACCATGTCTTTGATCTACCTTGAGGTATGCTTCCTGCATCAGGCTAGAAGAATATTTTGAGTCAGATACTCCTCTCTTTCTGCAGACCACTATTCAACACATCTCTTAGAAAAACAAAGGAATAGTGCTAAAAAGTGTCTCTGTAACAGAGGATCCAGAGGACCAGAATGTATATTCCTACAGTCAATATAATGCACTTAATCCTTTATTCTTGCCACTGCTATTGCATGCTTTCTTAGTTACAACCAAAGCATATTCTTTCCTAGCCTTCTTTCTACTGCACGGCAAAATAAGCAGGGGCACAGCTCCAATTCACAAGAATTTACACAATCCAAGTGTGAAGATGAGCCTTGAAGCACAAAGGCCAGTATGAAAGTTATATGATTGGGTAATGGATTTAATACCTTGGCATCAAAAATTAATTTTCATGGGTTTATAAGACTTATCTTTTCCTCTAACAAAGGTTAACAGTATGAAGGTGGTTAAGTTATTACGGATGATCTTCAGCAGTCTCTTCAATTGCCTAAAAGACAGCTAAATGCAGCTGTCAGCTATGTGGTCTTCACTCTAGGTAGATTAAGCTTCATTTTCAGCTCTTAGGAAAAGAACATTCTCTCTTGCTGTATTAAGTCAGTTGCTAGAGCTACTGTTGCTTACCCAGTCAACTGCAAATTCAGTAACTTAATATATTCATGATACAAACTGGTTTCACAGCACATAGTAGTGTGATCTCAGCAGCACAGGCTTGTAAGACAAATGGACAGCTAAAACAACTGCTTGATAGTTCATCATTCCTACTTTCACTGCAGAATGGGAAAAGGCACAAAAGTAGATAACAACTATTCAAGAAAAAGACATCCAAATATGCTGCCCTAGCCCCAAAGAAGCTGGAAGACCTTTTCTAACTACTATCAAGCCAGCCAGAGTAAAACTTAATTCCAGCCAAAGATACCTTAATTCAGAAGAAACACACATAAAACATAGATGTGTCTGACTTCTCCTCTAAGAATGTAGCTACCTATAGAGAAGGAATAGAACTTGATACTGCAAAGTCTGAAGAGAGGAATAAAAACCCCATCAAAAATCAAACCACAAGCACAACGTTCTTTCTGCTTACATGACAGGCTAAGTTAAGACAAGGACAAGTCACAAGTCTAGTCCCAGGAATGACAGATGCTCATATACCTGGTAACATCTTTCATGTCAACAGAGGTCAAAATTGAAATCTCTTCCTTCTCAGATAACTGAACTAATGATGCCTTTTTTTTTTTTTTTTCAGAGAAGAAATGAGACTAAGATATATTTTTAATCTGAAGCCTACATCATCTTGCAATATAACCTCAGAAACCTCAGTAAAATGAGCCATTGCTAGGACCCAAATCTCAGTTACCTCTGAAGTCACCCCTTTGCTTAGACTTACCCAAGAAAACTCCACGTTAACAGGCAAAAAAAGGTCAAAACACTCAAGAGAAATTTAAACAGGTATTTGCATAGTTGTTCCTCAGACTCGAATTCTGGTTTGTTTGTTTTCTCAAATACATTAATCACTCAGCCTACAGTTCTCCAGGGAGGAATGACTAAGACAATGCCTGATCAGATATTTACTAGTCTAAGAAGTCAGGCAGAAGGATCTGTTGAAGATGCATGCTCCTCAACACACTCTATCAGAGTAGCAGAGGATGGACCACCACCATATGTTAACACTGTATGTCTCAAGGTTAAAGATACATCACCAAGTCAATGCATGTTACACTGGTGAATGTATTTCAAGAGCAGTATTTCTTTTTTAGGAGTGGGAGGGGCACCTATACTCAACATCATGCTTTGGTGTAGCTGAAGTTTTACCTGGAGCAGAAAAGAGGCTATTTGAAGAGTCTCCTACTGTCATCATGAAACAGTCTGAGAACTCTGAATAGTTCCAGTTGCAGTGGTTTCCCTCAAAAGGAGGAAACCAGTGTAAAAGAGAGTGCATTCAGTGACATTGCTATTTTAAGGTATTGTCTTCACATATAATCTTCACAGAGAAATAATTTAGGATGAGACTGTTGATGCCAATCTCACGTAAGGCATGCTTTGAGATACCACTAAGAAAATCTGAGAGTTAATAAAAAAATAATTCTATATCAACTGGAATTATTCAATATTCTGCAACCGCAATTCTGTTTTCCAAGCACGCAGCAAGGTGACAGGCTCTTCAAACACATTATTAAGAAAGAAGGAGAAAATGTCAAAACCTAGCTTATCAAACTCATTACAATAATCTGCACTATGAAGTGCTGGCAGTCTGCTTTCCTAGAAAAGCCTGGTTGTTTCTCCACTGTCCATGACAAACCTTCCTATGTCTTTAAATCATTTGCTTTTACAACTGTACTCATTCAGGTTTTTGTATGGGTGGGTCCAACTAAACTAGAAGTTCTATTACTTAGCCTGAAAGGAGAGAGGCTCAGTACCAGGGATTCAGCTCGTTCCAGGGGAGAAACAATTAGATAACAGAGATAAAGCCACAGGACTAGAATAAACGTAGCTGCAGGATCCGAGAAGAAAAAGTCAGCAAGAATATGCTACACTCCCTACAGGCTTAAGGAGCACCAAGAGTAACCAAGCTTATGAGCATTTTCTTAGTCTAAGCAAATAAAGCAGATACTATACTGAGTATAAAGCACAATACAGCAGATGTTTCTAGCTCCTAGGGGCAAGAGCAGATTCAAGAACATTTCAGAAGTGTCTACACTATTTTCTTTCCATGTTCATAGCTCAAATACCAGGATCTCAAGAGAGACAGTTCTTCAACAGGCTGTCCCCAGTAACCTGCATAGTTTGTGTCAGATGGCGGAAAAACAGCAGGTAAAACAGGCAAGCAAACATATGCTTCTGAAAAGCTGATGAGCTAAAGAGTATTCAAGACAGTGAAGTAACTAATACCGTAGCAGTAAGTATCTGAGAGTGGTGATGGGTCTTTGCAAAGTAACTACCCAAACAGGAGTCCTTTGCAAAGACCCATCACCGCTCTCAGATACTTACTGCTACGGTATTAGTCATATTTACATTCCACTGCAGAAGCTGACACAAGCTTTGGAAAGTTCCTCCATCAGTCACAAGTATGGCAACACACCAAGAAAGGAAACTTGTGATGAATCACCACAAACATAACTTTCTGACTTGAGCAACTAACTGCTCGAATGTTGTTTTTCTAAATGCGGGTGCTCTCCTCCTTCCTTCCCTCCCTCCCCAGTGCCCTGTGTACCACAGGGTGCCACAGAGCCTGCATGCTTCTGCTGGTCTTCCAGTTGTAGGCCTATGGACCAGGTGACAGTAGTCAGCTGTGATCTCACCACTGGGTGGTGTTACCTGCCACTCTGTCAGCGGCCAAATAACTTACAATCATAGAATCAGAATATCTCAAGTTGGAATGGACCCAATAAGGAAAGACCATAGAGTCCAACTTGTTGCTCCTTGCAGAACTACCTAAAACTAAGCCATGTGACTAGAAGTGTCATCCAGATGCTCCTTGAACTCTGACAGGCTTGGCGTTGTGACCACTTCCCTGGGGAGCCTGTTCCAGTGACTGACCCCCATCTCAGTGAAGAGTCTTTTCCTAGCGTCCAATCTGAACTTCTCCTGATGCAGATTTATTCCATTTCCTCGTGTCCTATTGCTGATCACCAGAGAGAGGAGATCAGCACCTTCCCCTCCACTGCCTCCTTTGAGGAAGTTGTAGACTGTGATGAGGTCACCCCTCAGCCTTCTCTTCTCCAAGCTAAACAAACCAAGTGAGCTCAGTTGCTCCTCACAAACCTTGCCCTTGAGGCCTTTCACCATCTTGGTTGCCCTCCTCTGGGCACCCTCTGATAGTTTCATAGCATCATTTAGGTTGGAAAAGACCCTTAAGATCATCAAGTCCAACCATTTGATTCCTTTATACTGAGGTGCCCAAAACTGCACGCAGTACTTGGAGGTGGGGCCACCACATCAGTGCAGTGTAGCGTGGGACAATCACCTCCCTTAACCAGCTTGCTATGCTGTGCTTGATGCGCCCCAGCACACGGTTGGCCTTTTTAGCTGCCAGGGCACACTGTTGACTCATGTTCAACTTGCCATCAACCCAAACCCCCAGATCTCTTTCCACGGTGCTACTCTCCAGCCTCTTGTCCCCTAGTTTGTACGTACAACCAGGATTATACCACCCCAGGTGCAGAATCCAGCGCTTGCTCTTGTTAAATTTCATATGGTTGGTGATTGCCCAACTTGGGTCTGCCCTGCTGTCTAGCTGCTCACTTTCATGAAATCTGCAAAAACCTTGAGCTCAAAGAGGCATCTCATCTCTGTAGAGTCTACAGGAGGTTTGGCAGCCCTCCTGGGGGATGAGGATGCTGGTAGCTACAAGGGCATAAACTCTTGGGCAATCAGGCAACAAACAGCTTCTCCAACTTCCAGCAGGGAAACTGGATTTTATACTCCTGTATCTTGTGTTCCTTCCCCTTGGGGGACTGAAAACACAAGCAGTAGAAATATTCAACACCTAACCATATCAGGTGCTACAGAAAATACAGGAAAGCAAATACATTGAACCTTGTTCATGAAACACTTCAAGTACAGAGCAAAGCCATCACATCCCTTACCACTGGTTTTTAAGCTTACCAGCACTTGGTTTCAATCCAGGTTTTGCCCCACCAGCATTAGTTATCAACAATAAAAGACTTCTACTGCTCTGCTCACATTCTGACAGTTATTTTCCAACATGTCCTACGCAGGCAAAACCAAGAGGAGCAATTTAATCACAAAAAACCTGGGAGAAAGGTGACTTGGTTCTCCATACCTTGCTGTAAAGGACTGCCTTTCTAAGATTTTAAGTTGGAGAAACTGAAACATGAAAACCACTCACTGCGAATGGAAGAACATACTTAAAACTGTACTCCATCTCTCAGCCAGGGCAGAGGTTTGCAGGCAAGATTCCTCTGCGTCAGGCAACACAGATGGGATATTTACTCCCACTGCCAAACAGCAGTTTATAATTAGCCCTGCCTGGAGTCTTATGAAATTGAATTCCACACAGTTGGTTTCAAACCCTGTTCCTCCTGCACATACCCACCTATTGATGCTGCTTTTCAAGTTTAGTCTCTCTACAGAGCAAGAGAAAACAAAAAGCTTTGCATAGAAAGTTCTAAGAACAAAGCCCCTTCCTACTTAAAAATAAATATGGCCCAAACACAAATAACAACTGTAAATCAGCCAAAAAACAAAGGTAATTTTTTACATCTGGGGAATGTGTGCTTTCTGCACATCTGGAGCTTTCGCTAACATATCTGATGGGAATAAAGTCAGCGAAGCCTCTGCTGCAAACAATAAAAAGATTTATTTCCTTTTCCAAAAGATGCACCAGGCTACCCTAATAACTATCATATTTAATTTTTGTAGAGTGATACAAAAGCGACGTCCCTGAAAAGCTACTTTATTTGCACCAATTTTGAAAATACAGTAAAGAAAAAGTTAGGTGATTACATGGCCTAATCTTTTCCTGATCTGTCTGCTAGGAAATAGTTTTTAGACTAATCTGTGATTTATTTTAATATCTGAATTACTAACTATTCTTTCCATCTAAAAATGGCAATTTAATATTTTTAAAAAGCCTACACATTTCAACTCAAACCTGTTTACTTCAGTAACTGTAGTCATATGAGGGTTTTTTAACAGAACATGGTAAAATAAGCTATTTATTGGGGAAGAAAAAAACATTTTGAAGCATTTTGGGGAATTTTGCTTGTTGGAAAGTCTCCTGTGCACGCACTGCACAACTTCCGTTGCCCCTCTGAGCAACGGAAAGTAGGAAAATATGATGGGGCTATAAACATGAGCTACAAGCAGTTTTCCAGGGAGAATTTGATACAGCAGAGAACAGAATGAATACTTCTGAATCAGCAGAAAGCATACAGAACAACAGAGTCAACTATGAAGCTAGAGTATTAACAAGATTACAACAGTCCTGCCAATGGCTGAGCTGCTTATCCAGAAACAAGAAGGGATAAAAGTATGCCATAGTTAAAAAAGGTCTAGGAACTCTTGAGTTCCTTCAATCAAGTAGTGACGATAAAAGCAAATATTTGGGATCTTAATCACAACCTGCCCAGTGATGAGTTGTCTACCACAGTCTGGTTGTTTTCTTACAGTATGTAATTCTGCACACCCATAACCAATGTGACCACCTTCCCTCCAAGCAACAGTCTGGACGCTTGGTGATTATCTTCTGGTTACAACCCTCAGTAGCAAGCCAACATCAAATGGCAGAGCCACAGGTCCCAGATCTCTTCCTTAAACTTAAAAGAGCTTCCAAAGCACAGTCGCTAACAGCACCTTGGAAAGGGCTAAAATATTTTCCACGTTGTGGAGAAAATTATCTGTTGCAGAGAGTACCTCCCCCACATATCAAACATACTCAAAACCTGGCTGTCCATGGTCCGGGGCAACCTGCAGTGACTGACTCCGCAAGCAGTCAAACCTATACTTTGAAAACTGCGGAGCAATATACACACTGATAGCACTAAGACGGACACTAATGGAGATGGTGGGGCTTGGAAGCGGCACACATTCAAGGCCTTTTGAAAACTCAGTGTTCTCATCTTCACAAGCAGATTCATGACCATTAAGCCTCACTAGGTAACAACCCAAACTGCAGCCAGCACCGACAATTAACAGTTAAATACACTGGAAAGACTATGATGGCAGTTAATCAAAAGATTAGTCTTGAATTTAAGAAAACTATTTTATCCAAGCAGGTTGCAAACTCTTCAGTATTGTGTAATTGAATAAAATCATTGGTTCTCCTGGAAGTAACTACAACTGACACATAACCTGACGGTATTTTGTTGCTAGGAGTTTATCTATACTTCTACTCAGATAATAACATTCTCCTCTCTTTGCACTGAAAACCTCTATATGCATCTGTACAGCTCGGTACCCTGCCCAGCCTTGCGTGGAGAAAGGGAGACGTGTTGTCAGGGCAACTGTGTGATATCTTGAGCCATGACTTCGAGTTGCGTGCTTTTTCTGCTCATCCCAATTCAGTAAAACACTATCACTGTGTAATATGTGTAACGTGATAGATTGAAGGCTTCCCTCCCCACCAAACCATCAGCAAACACCAGCATTATGTTTTCTCTGCATCCTTATTTGTGCACACTTTGCACCTCTGGTAGCTTCTTGGATTGGGGCAGGGAGGGATGGAAAAAAAGAGCATCCTGGGGCGGGGGCTCAGAGGAGAAGGGAAATGGGGAAATGCAGCAGTGAGGCTCAGCTGCAGAAAGGGTAGAGAGGTCTGCACTAGAGAAATAATTTAAATTATAACTTTATATTTAAATTGTAACTTAGAATGAACAAGTAAATGGAACTTGGCCTTCCATTTAGGAATTCCTTCTTCAAAATAGAGTGGAAATATATATTTGCAATGAGCACAGAACTAGGTTAAGAATATGCTTATTTTTACAGTAGTACACCAAAATGATGGCTTGTAGTAAGCAGGACTGTTTTCTGTCTGCTGATACTTGTAAACTGACAATATATTTCACAGCCTGTTTCTTTTACCTTCCTCACCAGAAGTCTTACCAGTTCCATACAGTTTGTATGCTAATAGCAAAATCTAAACAAAATCTGTAATCTAGTCAGAAACGTTATCTGAACAGTAAAATTGACTTTGTTATTCTAGAGTCTTTCCTCATGGCTTGTTCAGCTATGGCTAAAAACATTTCTCAGTATTTTCTGTCTGCACACTCAAATATAGCTACTACAGCTTTGGCTAAAATAGAGGTAGAAGACTTTGGATTTTACAATGAGGGTTTCTGGTGGGGAAGGCTAGGGTAGAGGAAACCAGACCCAGTACAGTGGTTTGCAATGATCCAACTCATATTTTAAACCATTGCTTGGAGATTGAATCAGTTCTGGCACTAGTCAACTGATTTTATAACAAAACCTATTTTTCTGATCAAACTTCAAACACTGATATGTTTCAATAGCACCGGTGACACTTTTCTTCCTACAAGTATTTATGTTTAAGGGATTACTTGAGAAAGACTCGCACTAAGTGACAATTCAGTGACCCAGGATTTCACTGCACTGCACCAGTATAGGTTTGGAAACGTGCAGACTGGCTTCAGCCACAGGACATGTGATGTGACACCAGCCTTCTTCCCTGGGCAATGTGGAACACTGCACGAGAAGGCTCATTACTTCTGCTTCAACCAACTTTGTACTGGACATGCAAAACTACTATCTAAAAAAATATTTCTGAAGGACAGCCATGTCCTGCAGAGACATCCATGCAGAGATACTGCAGCCACCCAGGTCAATGTGACTAGTTTTAGTTGCCCAAACCAGACAGATAAACTAAATAATCAGTTGGATTCTACCTAAGTGGCAGCCACAGATATATGGCAAGCCAGAAATGTGTAATAAGTTTGGTCAGGAAAGAGTGTATTTTTTCTCAATTTAAGAAAGGGTTTAGTTTGTTGTTTTTTTTTTTAATTTGGGTTTGGGTTTTTTGTTTGTTTTTCTTTTCTTTCCATCCTTCTTTATCTTTACTTGAGGAACAAGGTAAATCTTCCATTTTGTACCAAGGCTATATTCTTTGTGGTTCCAGCGTGTTCATGTGCTTAGCAAAACATCTGGAATGTGTCCACAGCGAAACCATAAGCATTTCTAGTTCAAGTGCATCTTGTGAAAGTACTTCTATTCTGCTATATTTAGATGGAACCTTTTATCAAGAATTCTCCGTGTCCATCATAAGAAATAATTTCACCATTTTCACTCTGATTCTGTATCACCTTCTAACATAAACAGGATTTTAAGTTCCAGTGTTAATACTTGCAGGCAGTCATTACACATGCCAGATGTTACTCTGCACTATAAATTTACTCATTTTTTAGAACAGCACAGGAAATCAATAGGAATGGAGGGGAAAACTGTCCTCAGGACAAGTAAGAAGCACAAGCTGAAGGAAGCCATGCCTGGGGACAGGACTGGTAGCGGAGACAGTAACAACGATGCAACGGCAACAACCAAGAGAAAGGAGTAGAAGAAGCAGTGACCAGGGAAGAGGAAGAAGGAGACACAGTCGGAGAGCTCTGGCTGCAGAGAAGCTGTCAGCTTGCTACAGCCACAAGCTTCAGAATCACTGCTCTTCTCTGAAGTTTGGGGGGAAAAAAGGTCCACATCTCTGCTTAGTTAGCACAGTGCCTTTACAGGAGGCTGTGGAATTATTAGGAAAATTAAGGTTTGCGTCTGAAAATTAAGGGTTATATGAAAAACGTAGCACTGTTCACCTCTAAAGGAAAAGTATAAAATCAAAGAGCTCTGAGGATGGGACACGGTTGCAGCAGACATGCGAGGAACCCGTTGACACAGCAGGAAGCAGGGAAATCTTTCCCAGACCAGAATTTGCAAGCATACAGAGAAAACAAGACTGACTTTTTTTGTTTTTGTTTTTGTTTTTGTTTTTTAATGAAAAAGCAAACTAAAACTAGCTTTTACGACACGAAGCAACCTTCCAATCACTAGCTTTTGCAGTATTGGTCCCAAGTCAGCAGAAAAGCTAACTCAGAGCTGGTGCTGCCACTATGTTCTTTTGCAAGGTGGCACAGAGACCTCCTGCGGCAGCTGAGAAGATACAGACAGTCAGGCAAAGGGCCAGATACACCAGCTGGAACACTGTTTCTCTGTACTGGGAATAACTCGCAGGGTCTAGGCAGCAAGGGCTGATAACATGGTGGGACCCCTGTTGACCAAGGAATGACCTACTACGTACCATGCTGGAGGGAGCATGCTGTAGGATTAACAGCAAGGCCAGGGATAATACCAAGATTCTGTCAGCATCTTGGGGGAAAATGCCTGGAATGAATGGGAATTCTTCATGCCCCTCTCACAGATGCTGGGAGTTACAGATGCTCCTGAACAGAAAAAGAGACGGTATGACCAAGTCAAACGGAAGGCCCTTCAGAGATGCAGCACTGCCAGCTGGGGAGTTGTGAGCACAAGGCAGAGTCAGAGCTTGGTTCAGCCATCACCTTCTCCTGCCCCCAGCCTCCGGACTGAATACTGTTCTGCCAATCCACCTGCATCATTGCACTGGGAGGTACCTGCTACTGGCCTGGCAGCAGGTGCAAGTAACCATATTTATTGGGCTGTCTGGGTAAGGTGGCCAGGCACTGCTTGGCCTCATCTACATGGTGCCATAATGGATCCTGATGCTCAGTGCATCTTATTGCCCTTGTGTACCAGCGATGAATGAGCAGTTACAGAGTAAGCAGGGAAGACACACATCTACCTCTAGTAGAATGGAGCCTCAGTTTGAATAGACAGGATTGGTAGCCTGTGCCTGTTGCCACTGCCCCTGCCGTTCTTGGGTTTGACTCTCTTGACCACTGTAGATGGGACAGATGAGACAGGAAGGCATTGGGCTTTTGGTGTAGGTGGTGTGCTTTGTACAGGAGGGAACCAGCGACAGGACTTGTACTGACCCCAGTAACGTTGCATGCACTCAGACCCAGTGGCTCTTCCCTTAGCAACGCAAATAATTTTCTGAAAGAGATACTGAACTAATTAAGGGGCAACGGGTAAGATTTAGAAAGTGATTAGCAGTGGAGTCCCTGGAAAAATAAGGGAAAAGGGGCTCTCAAACACATTTACATTACAACAGTCCTGTTTGGCATGTCCAGAAGCATACTGGAGAATGGCAGTTAACAGACATCAAGAGCTTTGAATGATGTAGCTGCTGCATTAGCAGCTGTAGTTCAAGCATGCTGCAGCTCTTGCATGAGCCAGAGACCAAAAAATGTACCTGGTATGTTACAACTGATGTTGCAAATGCTTTCTTTTCCATCCCTCTGACTGAAGAAGCAAGACCCCGATTGTCTGCACCTGGAATGGTGTGCAGCACCTCTGGAACTGGCTGTTGCAAGGGGTGGAAACACAGCCCCACCGTCTGCCATGGCATCATCCACAAAACTTTAAAGCAACACATCTCTTGAGAATTTTTCCACTGCATTGATGATGTGTTCATTAGAGGAAAAAAAGTCTTGAAGCAATAATACTAAGTAACAGGCCGCAGGTAAACCCTATGTTTCCCAACTTGAACTGATTAGTCTGTGGCCAGCTAATCAAAAATATGAAAACACTGAACTCCTCTGGCTATAAAACGCCCTGCATATGATGAGTTATATGCTGAAAATAACCAATGGAGTTTGTTTAGTGATGGATTCCGTAAAATCACAGCAGGAAATGGGGCTCCAAGCAGCTTGGAGCACCTCCACAGGAGAGGCTGCCACCTACAAATGGACAAGAAGCTGCCGTCAGTTTGCAGAGGTAATGGCCTTTCGAGTCGCCTTGGAACATGCTCAGGAGCATCGATGGCCCTAAGTATACATATACACAGACTCCTGAGTAATCACTAATGCGGTGCAGAAATGGCTCAGAGATTGGATGTGATAATCAGCAGTTAGGAAAAACACTTTCAGCAGCAGAAGAATGGAAAGTAATAAAAAAACTTGGAGAAACATCTACTTGAACACACAGTGTAAATGCACATATTTGAAATTCAAAGGCAATTTGAGAAACGTAATAACAAGGCTGACCAGTTAGCTCAACTTGCCAGCACAGATACAGGGTGTGAGCACAAAGGAAAGCTATTTTTAGCCAGCTAGGTCCATGAAACTGCTGCTTGTGTACTGGGGCAGAGAACACAACTTAGACTTGTCTCAGCAAAGCCATAGTGCAAGCAACTAGACCACATGAGATCTGCAGAATAATACATCACACATGGAAAGTACGAATGATGAACCAGTATGTGCGATGGAAAAACAGAAGTTTGAAGAAGCTTGGCAAGCAGATAGGTTGCCTTCTCTTCAGCAACAACAGCAGGTGCTGTGTCCTCACAGTGGCAAAGCTAGAAATGGGTTGTTAAGTAGCTTTTCTACTTGAAAGGGAAATGTAGGGAGCACCCTAGACAGAATAAACAAATGCATATTTTGCCATGACAGAACACAGCCTTGGCTGGGCTCAGATGGCAGCAGTCATTTTAAAACCACAGCTGTCCAAGAATGAGCAGAGCAAGTGTATCATATTCCCTCAAATCCCCAGGAATCTGGAAAGGTAGAATGGTACAATGGCTTACTTGAAACTGCACTCCAGGAAAAGGGAGTTTCACCTCTATGAAGCTCGCTGGGTCAGAAGGGGAGCTAGTTAACATAAAAGTAGAAACCCATCACACCAGCCCTGCAGAAAACCATTTACCCCAAGTTCAGCTGGGTAACAAAGTACCAGCCAGTTCTGGGGATCCCAGAACTGAGACACAAGTTCGTGACTATCCTCCTGCTGCAACTGAAATCCCTAAGGAAGGAGTCCTTATCACTTGAGGACCAGGAATTACCTACTAGGTGGTCTCTGGAAAAATTATAATGAAATTAAATATGTACTGTTACATATGATAAATCATCTTATTTTCCTTCATAAACTATGCCATGTATTTTGGACACACAAGACCTATGTCTTTGCAGACACGATGGAGTCCAAACAGTTCCTAGGTACACATTGCT
Organism: Falco punctatus; assembly: GCF_963210335.1. Taxonomy (NCBI): domain Eukaryota; kingdom Metazoa; phylum Chordata; class Aves; order Falconiformes; family Falconidae; genus Falco; species Falco punctatus. The sequence goes on along the minus strand of NC_137581.1, from coordinate 74,638,176 downwards.
CAAGAATGTACAGGGCATGAACTGGGCAGGGTTTCAGCAGTAGAGGGCTGCAGGGTGCCCTGTCTGGGAAGAGGCCATGATGTGCCCAGTGCCACTTACAGTCATGGCACGCTGGCACTGACACCAATGGTGTGCACCAAATCTTCAAGTGGTCAGAGAAGCATAGAGTATTCCTCCTTGAACACAGGTAAGAAAGGGCATCAGCCAACAGGGACAGGAGACACATGCAGACATGGTCTGAGACTCACAGAGGGAGAGGCTGCAGAGGGGACATGTGGCTGGAGATGTGCTCTGGGCAGAGGAGGTTCCATGCCAACAGAGTATGGACCCGAGGGACTGTTGCTGTGGGCCACTCACACCACAGCAGTGACAGCCCTGAGGGACCACCAACAACCTTCACTGTGGCAGAGATACTGAGAAGCAAAGAGGAGCAGGGGAAAATCAGCAGGAAGCAAGGAGAAGCAGCAGAAAGAACTCATTGGGCATATGACCTTCCTGCTCTGCTCATCACTTCACTGAAGCAGCAGAGGATGGGCTGAGCGTAACATGCAGTGAAAACCAGGGGGGCAAAGATGGGGTGTAGGGGTGTTTGGCTTAAGCTGAAAGTAGGGAAGAGGGTTAATCGATTGTTTTCTTCCTCTCAATTCCCAAATTCATGATTATTAGTTTGTGTTAACTGGCAGTAAGTTAAGTGAAAGGTCCTTTGAGCTGAGGCCATTTTGCTTATAACGTTCTCTCAAAACACTTTTACTAGACTTGGAAGAGTAGGTTCCGGTGCCAGAGCAGGGAAAAGCACTTTGGCTAAAAGAAAACGGCTTGCCTCTGGCAAGATCATCTTAACTGATGAAGATTACTATTATTACTGCATTTCACTAACAAAGCTGTCATCTGATGAAATATAAGTTGATTGCAGTGAGAAGTTCAAGACAGCAAGAGTTAAAGCAGAGTCCTTTCTCAAGCACAGGCAACCCCATCTCATGCACCAGGGTAACATCAGGAAGGTATTGAAACTGGTCTTGGCTGGATGGCAGTAGGATGAGTCACACTTAGCTCTCGCCAAGTTAAATCACTGTAGCTACGGAAAGCTCAAGGATTGTTACAGTGATGTCATTTTGATGTAGAAATGCAGTGGCCATTTTATATAAATAATACCACATTAAAAAACCTCTTGGCCATTTCAAATTAGAGGAAATGGGAAGATGGAGAAACACGTGCTGCACTTCTCAAGTTCATGCTACTATGTATGCATACTAGCACTGCTACTAAAATTGTTCAACTGAAAAAAAAAAAAAGTTGTGAGTTGTGTGGTTTGTTGTTTTTTTGTTTGTGGGTTGTTTTTTTTTTTTGGAATCAGATTTAAAAGGCAAACAACTCCAGAGCCCACACAGCAGAAATCAGTCTCCAGGGAGTCCCTGCACCACCTCCTTGCCCTAGCTGAAAGCTCCATCTACTAGATTACAGACAGGCTCATTTCACCATCTTTCATCCAACTAGTCATTCTTCTCAACAATGACTTGCCTCAACAAGAAGCCAGGGGCACAAATGTTTCTCTCCCTTTACTCATAGCACTATAATTGCAGCGGTCTTACAAAGAAGGATCTCCACTTGTAATTCACCTTAGGGTACTGATCTTACAACACAGATACCTCAGCTTCCAGCAGCTATTTTGCTCACCTCCCAGTGTGCACTACAACTATTTCTTGTGGCAACCATGTTTCAATCAACAAGCTGTACTCAATTCTTGCAAAGGATATTTAAATCACATATTCCCGAGTCCAAACTTGAGATCCTCCATAAGCATAAAGTTTTTATGCCTTGATCTTTCTGCAGTAGATAAAGGAGACTTTTAAGCCTTGTTCGTGCATGCAGCAGTTTTCTGTTGCTCATCACATACAGATTTTTCTGTTTAATCCTTCTGCTGTGCTCTTCACATTCATTCTACAGAAGATCTGCTGCCTAATACTTTTTTTTTTTTGGTTGTATTTTGAAAACCAGATGCCTAAAATTAGACGCTGGGCTAACCTGGTGGTTTTACAGTTGTAAAATGGCTGATCTAGTCTCACAACTCATAGCCAGTCAAAACAGGACACCCCCTGCCCTCTCCTCCTCTGCCCCCACCTCACTTCCACTCTCCAACACTGCGCCCTGCCACTCCCTTGTGCTGGCTCTGACACTCATCAAACACTCGGCAGAGCAAACTCAATGCACCAGATTAGTCATATGCTGACTTATCAAGCTGAATCATCTCAGTATAGGCCCTGATGGGCACCAGACCAAACACAGGAGGAGAGAAACAGAAAGATCCCACTCCTCAGCAGGGGCAAGCTGTCAGACTGCCTATAGAAACTGACGATATAAAACCTCGCATTCTACCTTCCTCTGGATCCAGCCCCAATGATACCTAAATTCCAGCTTTGTCTGACTTGTACAGCTCATACTGGCAAATGAGACAACACTTAAAATACCAGTTTTGAGGTTAAAACTGCAAAACTCGTTTTCTAAGCAAGCTCTTTAAATAACAAAGTTCACCCTTGCTTAATAATACATGCAAATCCTCATGATATGTTGAATGCTGTTTCAGCACTAACAGCTTTCACACGCCTAAAATGATGATCCCATAAGAAGTTCTCAGTCCAGAGGCACAGACTCATCCACTTGAACCATGGAAGCAAGCAGTGCCAGTGAAACCTGCCATCTCCAAATCGTCGCACAACAGCTGAACTGCTTATAAGGCAACATCCTTAACTTTCTATAGCAGTTCTGCACATTCAGACTACAGAAAGCCTACCAACGGTGAAATTAAAATTTTCAAAAGTACATAATTCAGGTCTTGCCTTTATTTTCACTGCATCACCACAAGTCTGAAATTCCCCCAGAGGGCCCCACCCTCCCCAGGCTGACATTCTCAACAGTGCTCAAATTCTTACCCATTTTGTTTCAAGAAAAAGTGGCCAAACAAATTATAACCTATCTTCTTGGTTGGTATTATTGGCATTAACTATTACCCTGATAAATTAACCAGCTTTTTAAGAACTATCTGTTACAATTGCTCATTTCCCTCAGAAATCAAAACAAAACCCCTGAAGGCAGTTTTTGAGCACCTTCCCTCCTGCAAAGCAGAAACCAGACAGACTCTCTTCACCTCCAAACTGCTGGAAGAAAGTTTAGAAAGACTCTTTTAGTTACTGCAAATACTTCCACGCCTTAAGAGCATCACACCAAAGACCCAGCTGCCTGTGACCACGAGGACTGCTTGCAGAGGTAGAGGAACAAGTTTTCCACCTAAGCAGTAAGATGATACCTACGTTAGCAGCCTGAATCGTCTGTCAGTTTTAAAGGCAGCTATTGTAAAATTGTACTATTTCCCCAAGAGCTCAGGTTTGCTACCCTAGCAGTTAAGACCAGAGCAGAAGAACTGAATTCAAACAGGCTTAATGCTAAACTGCTTATCTGGCATCCTGCATGCAGCATCTACAGCGTCTAGTCAAAGTTATGAATGGCTATTTTTCCTCCTCTCTTACAGTGAGGAGATACCGAGGCTTTGAAGTGTTGCTTTTACAACACACCTGAAAGAAAACACCTAGGCACAGCACCGAGTATGTTAATGAATGCGGTTTAAAAAAAAGTTTCTTAGAAATAAGTCATGTAAATGGGAGATGCCAGTTCACACAGCATATCCCAGTTTATCAGTCTTTCTCCTGAAAAGAACTCGGTACCGGGAACTTCGCTGTTCTCCCCCGCTCCGTGTCTCCTTACAGCAAGCCCCGCGGGCTGTGGCACACACGCCGCTCTGACCGGGGTTCCAGAAAATCGCCCCTGACACACACCGAAGCCATGATAAGCTTCTCAGAAAATACACCGGTGTGTTTCGCCCGGCGGCTTTGCAGTAATTAAAAAAACCCCCAACTGTTAAAGGCTGTTGCGTGCCGGCAGACTCTCGTAACTGCCCCATGCCCTGGGACTGCCCTGACTCCGCTCTCCTTCCTAAAATGGAAGCCGCGCTCCGGCTGCGCTCCCCGCCGCCCCTTCCAAGCCCCCTCCGCGGACCCCCCCGCACCCAAGGGCCCTGCTGGGGCGAGCACCACGTATTCACCGAAGAGATTAAAAACAAGACAGGGTTTCCGCTGCGGGAGGCGGGCGGAAAGCTCAGGAATACTTTTCCAGTTAGTTTAAAGGAAAAAAAAAACCACACCACCACCCCCCAAACCCAGCCAGAAACGGGACGGAGGCGGGGAGCGTCCGCCGCTACCCTGGCCCGGACAGAGGCGGCCGGGGACTCGCCGGCTCCCCCCAGGGCTCCTCTGGTCCCCGGGAGGCTCCCCGACCCTCCCCGCCTCCGTGACGAGCCCGTGGACCCAGGCCCGGCAGGGCAGCCGGGGCCCCGCGGCAGGACCGCTCCCCGCTCCCGCCGCCCGCCTCACCTCTGACGGGGACCAGGAGAGCGAGAAGCACCGCCAAGGGAAGGAGCCTCCACCGCCGCATGGCTGCCCGCCCCGCAAGCGCCGCTCGCTGCCTGACAGCCGCTCCCGGCGCCCGCCGCAGCCGCTCCCGCCTGGCCCAGGGCAGCACCGCCCCAACCCCGGGGCTGGATGCGCCGCGCCCGGGCCGCCGCCCCACCTCGGGGGAGGAGGGAGAGAGAGGGCGGCCCGCCGAGCTGGGGCGGAGCCGGCCCGTCCTGCCCGCCGCGGTGGCGGGGCAGCTGCCCGGCTGGCCGCGCCGTGGCGGTGCGGGGCGCGGAGCCCGCGGGGAGCGGCCTCTCCCCGGGCTGGCGGGGCGGCGCGGCCCCCGGGGCTGCCGTCGGGGCAGCCGTTACTTGCGGGTGGCGGCCGTTACCCGCCATGGCCGCGCCGCGCCCGCGGGCAGGGCTGGGCGGTGGCGGGGCTCCGTTCCCTGCGGGCGGGAGGCGGCGGGCCGAGGCCGGGAGCCGGGTTTCCCGTGCGGGCCGGCCCGAGTCCGCCCGGCTCCGGCGGGCTGGAGAGGGAGCGAGGCCTCGGGGCGGGCGAAGGGTTGCGGGTCGGCCCCGGCCCCGGCCGCTGCGGCGCGGCCTGCCTGCGAGCGGAGGACGGCACCGGGCCAGGGAGCCCGGGAAGGGGGCCCCGTTGGCAGGGCGAAGTGAGCTGCGCGGCTTAGGCACCGGCCACAGGTTCTCATGTTAGAGACGCGTGCTCTTGTACCGCTGCCCTCTCTTCTCCCAGGTGCTCTCTTGTCCCGCTTTCCCTCAGGAAAAGCTACCCGACACTAAACACACCAGGACACCTAATAATCTTGCCCATAACAAGCTTGCTTTTGCTGTGGTCCGACAGAAAACTGGTAGAACAGCTCTGAGTTTTGTATTCACAAGCAATGCCGTGCTGGGCCCGCAGCTGATGGGTACAAATGTAAACCTGGGCACAGCATGGCACTGAGTTTCCCAAACTGATTTTGCTGCTGTGAAAAGGTGAATGTTAAAGGTCCTGGTTTTGTGCAAGTCCTTTTCTAACGGCCATTTCATGCCCTGTATCAGACGCTTTCAGCTGAGGGTCGGTTGGTCCCCCGGGTGCTGCTGTAGCAGCCAGAAGCGCTGCTGCTGTGGTCCTACGGGGTAGGAGCCGTGGCAGTGCAGCTGTGCTGAGCTCTGCTGGGGGCACGTATGTCAAAACACCTCTCCCAGATCCTGGGTTTCACTTGCCAAGTATGTGCTGCTTATCAACTGGATAAGAAGCAGTTCGGTGACACAGCCTTAGTGTGTTAGTGTCTTAGCCTCTAAGTCTTCTGTGACTTGGCAGGTAATTGGTGGTGTGGGGCTGACTTGGATGCCCTGGTCGCATACCTTCCTCAGGGAGGGCTATGCCTATTCTCTAGCATGTGTAGGACCTTGCCTGCTATAAAAGTGGGAAGTCACAGAGTCAGTGAATCACTGTCACCGGTTCATAAATTGATGGTAATATTTCTTCTTCTTTGACAGTGCTTAGTCAAGTAATTTTTAGATTTAACCTGAGGCAATGGAGAGTTTAACTGTAGTAATAAACACACTTAATCTTAAAATTATGCTGCATGCCAAATTAGGGGTAAGCTTTTCCGTTAGAATATCTGAGTTTTGCAGAAGCAGTACTGGAGTCATCGTTACACCGTTGTTAGCAGCTTCCTTTTTCCAGGACTCCAAGCCTAGAAGGTAAGATTGAATATATGCACATGCATTGTGTAATCCAGCACGTATGGATGTAGTCATTAATGCTGTGTGCACATACACAGGAAATTATTGGTGTTGCTCAAAGGATGTCCTTTGACAGAGTGTTTATAGCTGTTGTTAAGCATCATCTAAAGAAGTTGCTGTCTTGACAAAAAAACAAGAGTCAATACTCCTTAAACTACTGTGCGCTTCTCCTTTTAATCACAAATCACAAAATCACAACATACTAAAATACCTTCCCCTGCTCCCCTCCCTTGCCCAGGACTGCAGAATTAATAGAGAAAGCCTAGTTAACTCACTGGAATTACCACATCAGGGCACTGTAGCTTCCTGTTTCCAGAATTAGTCTTCATCACAGTTACTGTCTTCAGATGAGGTAAAAGCAGTCTCCTGTTAGAACAGATGTGAGATAACTAGAGCTAGTGGTTTCCATTTGATTTGATCCTTGAGGCAGGGGCAGTTTGCTGCACTAGCCATTTTATGGCTAGTAAGTTTTCCAGATTTGTGAATATCTGGTAATTATTTTCAGTGTTACTAATCTTTTGACCTGAAGATTTCACTGATAACCTTGTGAAAATGAGTTTCATTATTTGTGGTTACCAGCTCTTCCGTGTGTGGAACTTAGAAAAAAACCCAGGCTTTGTCATCTCACATGTAAAGCCAACTGATCTGTAAAAATAAAAATAATTTAGTACTAGGGCCGGTGATCTGATTGTGTGAGTAATATGCATAATCTGAGCCCCACTTCTTCTGATAGCACCTATCTTTGGCCCACTCAACCTGCAGTGATTGTCCTAGCAGCTCTTTCACTCTGTGTCCTGGCCATAGCCTCTACCAGGAAGCCTCTGCAAACAGCTCAGGCATTTGCCTGATCTGAAGATGCCTTAGAAGGAAAGAAGGTTACCTTAAGACTAACTTCTAAAGAACAGGATCTTCAAAAGACATGTATGGTCTATGGTTTGGCCCGAAGAAAAATGTGATTTCCCAAGCAGCACAATGAAGGCTGGGAGTTGTAAACCCAGAGGAAACTTCAAACTTGAGCAAACTCAGTGATGTGTTCAGCTAAAGGGCTGTCTTGGTAGTTGCTGGTGGGCTATGAAGATAAATGTTCTTTCTTCTCAGTTTCCTCCAATTCCTCTTCTGAAGTGAGATCCTTGTAACTCTTTTCCTGCCTCAGCATAACTTTTTGCCCCTTTTACTTATGAACTCTCAACCGTGCCATAAACAGCATAGCTCTCCAGATACTCAAAGGAGCAAAAGGGAAGACATATTTTCATTTGCCAAAAGCAAAATCTTTGTGGACCAGCTAAAACCTTACTACTTTGTTCCCTGAGGACACCTTTTGGAAGAGGGCCACAGCCACCGCCAGTAGATGGTGAAGCATATGGGCAAAGATAGTACTAGAGAAAGAAGAAAGGACATGGGCAGTATTGGCAACGGTAAAAAGCCACTCTTTGATGCACATGCGCATTTGGTTACTGTTACAAAGCTGGTATGAGGGTGAAAATACTCCTGGAAATGATGTGGCCTTTTTTGCTTTCACTGTTCACCAGAATTTAGCAATACTCTGTGCTGATTTTTTATTTCAGGTGCAATTTTTCCGACACCAAGAACACTCATGTAAGTTGTATATTTCAGTGTGTTGAGGCTGTGGCCCCATCTAACAGCAATGTATTGGAAGGCTATTTGCCAGAAGCATCTCTTATTTTTTTTTAATCAGTTGGAAATCAAACTGAAGGGCAGGTTTCTGTCATGGCATCCACTGAAGCATGGGTTCTGATCTTTATGTTTCTTCTTGCTGTGAGGGTATAAAGGTTCACATTTGTCTTCATTTTTATTTCAAAGTCAAGTGTGTGAAACTTTATTTTCTCCCATCATTTTCATACTTGAGCTGTGAGAAGGAGAAAGGGCTAGTTCCACCAGCAAAGTTTTCTGTAAATACACATCATATTTTAGCAGCAAGTTGAAGTTTTAGGGCCACAAACAAACTGATATGGTATAGTCAGTCAATACAATCAAAGTTTTTTTAAAAGGATGAAATATAAAGCATGTATTACGAACATAGTTAACCCCCATGTGATCTTTGGTTGAAGATTATAAAAACTGCATCAGATGTGTTTGGGTTTTGGTTTTATTTTTTAAAGAAGCAGTAGTCTTATTTTGAGTTGGAAGGGTATATTCAGAATGAGCCAGTCCAAAGAGACTCCAGTATCTGCTGTGTAACCCCTGCTGGCTCCTGTGTTGTGTGCTGTTTCCTGATGCTCTCTGCTTTGCAGGACAGAAGAGACATTAAGACACTACAGCGTAAGGATCTCATCCTAAGGAAACAGATTCGATTCTTCTACAGCCAGCCTGTTGAGTAACAGAGGGTGTTTCAGAAAGGAGTTTTTGTGGGAGATGTGTCGATCCTGAATGACCTCTGCAAAGGCCAATTACCTGGTCTTACCCACCCTCAGCTTATTAAGAGTAAATGCCCTTTCTCTGTTGTTAGCACTTGTTCCCTTCCAGTAGCAGTAATTATTGCAGTATGCCTACATGACTTAAAGCACTAGCTTGGGTAGTGAGGCATCACGGTCTATTGCAACTGAGACCCCATTTCCTTTAAAGGTCATCTCATTTCTGCTACTGTAGAGATTTTTCCTGCCATAGCGATCAGCTGGGTATTGTCTCCTTTTCAGATTCCTTCCATGTAGCTTTATACTCTCTTTTGTTATTTTTTATCTTCTGCTGTATATACTTTGACTATACCTCCTGTAGACTATCCAAAGATCTTTCTATGTCCGAAGTCTATTATGGTTTTTCATAACAATTCATAAAGAGAAACATGATTTTATACATCATTTTTCTGTATACTAATCCACATTTGAAGAGACATTAGGTGAAAAGTTGTTTAAAAAGTAGCTGTATGTTATATGACATGGATGCCACTCAAAGTTTAGTTCCGTAATAGAACATGCAGTTTATTGATGAATGATATAATTTATTTTGCTAACAATATTTTTATTTTTTTTAGCATTATTGCATTGTATCAGAAACAGAGGGATATTTTATTTCCAGCATAACTCCTTTCAAGCAAATACAGCCTGCAGCAACAACTTTTAACATGTTCTTCCTCGGTTACATGGAGGCTTAACTATGGTTTTATGCATAAATTTGTATAATACAGGAAGGAGTTCAACCAGATTTATGGTAGTTATACACAGGCTATTTAAGTATGTTAATATCTATAACTGTAGATAGTCACAGCTAATTCCTTTCTGAGTATTTTTTCTTAATGAATACATAGATCTTGAGGAACTAACTTTCCTAGTTTTCTGAGCAAGGTCTTCTTTGCTATTTTTCTACCATTCCCTTAGGAGTTTACTTATTTAATACCTGCAACTGCAACCGTTTTCCCTTAAAGCCAAATATGTTTTCTTCTGGAATAACTCACACCAGTAGAATTGGAACAAGTAGCCTTTTATTAGGATCAGGTGTTAAATAGCTAGCTTCCCATCATCTAGGGTATTGAATTACTTATACATAAGCAGTGGTTTTCTCAACATGTTTTAATTGTTCCTCTGAGAGATCTAGTGATGTCAGAATAGGCAGGACATTAAGAGGTCTTCTTTGTTAGAAATAATTTTGTGGTATTTTTTGGATAAGCATACCAAATATGTGTGTGTGGTAAATTGTTATTTTGTATTTTTATGGGTTCCTCTTCTGTTGGAACACATTTTTTTTTACAGTTACTCCAGTGTGTTAAAATGTTATTGTTAATTGTTTACATTCACCTTCAATTAAATATTTATTTTATTTAATATTTGTTTCAGTAGACTGTAGTATCTTCACTGACTTCTAGTATATTGAGTTTTGTGCTGTTTAGAGAGCTGTTTATAACAGTTTGCCTTCATAATAGTATGGGCTAGAAATATCTACTCTAGTATAAATGCTGAAAGAAATCTGGTTGTAGCAGTATATGGTATAGACTCTACCTAGACTTATCAATTACAGTGAAAAGCTTTTTTTTTTTAACGATAAAGTCTTGTAAGGTATGCTAAGATGTAGATGTATCTAATGAAAGTAAAGTAGGTCTTCTGCTGATAGGAGCTCTTGATTCCTCTAGTAATATTTAAATTTTTTGCTAACTCTATAAATCTGCCTTTGTAATTTAACTACTGAGATTCAGATTTCATGGTTCACTACATGTCTTTTGAAACCTGTTTCTCCTGTATCCACATTTCACCATGAAACTTTGTTTTGAATATTTTAAGTCACTTCTGGTTTAATGTAAATATTTGACTTACTGAAAAGAAAACCTGGAATAGGTTTCCTCTGTTTCTGGCAAAATGACATTTTCAGTAATGAACTTTTTGTTCCTTTTCAAAAACCTGTGATGTCATTTTTTTTTTCTTTTTCTTCTAAGAACAAAATAATTCACTTTTAAGATCATAACATAGTGCTGGGTTTGTATGTTATTTTCCCTGATATTAAATTCTGTTTGTCTCTGCTCTTCAGAGAGGAAAGAAGGAGAAAACTGCCTGAAGTAGTTCTTAAACAGGTAGGTGCCACATGCAGTTTATCTTGTTTCATCAAACTGCATCCTTCTGAGTCTAAATGAATGCAATTTTGACACTCCCAACATGTATTAGAAGTGTTTTATTCTATAAAACAGGAACATGTGAGTATGTTTTAGTTGTTCTGTTGCCATTTGCCATATTATCTAAACATACCCTATTTAATACTTCAGTTACTGTTTGTATTTTCTCCTTGTAGTAAAAGTAGCTGACTTTCATAAACTGTTGTATTCACAAGGAGTAAACCAAAGTTGGAATCCCTTCATTTTCAGCCACAGAGTGATGTTTGTGACACTCCCGGTACTGACATTGTCCAGACAGTAAAAAAAAGGCAGAAGGTTCCTCTGTTCTTGAAAATCTTTCTTTCAAGCTCAAGTCTGCATGTCTTATTGTTTCAGAAACAAGTTTCCGAAAAACCTCTTTCCTGTAAAATCTGGGGGAAGGATTGTTGTGGGTTAACCCCAGCTGGCAACCAAGCCCCATGAAGCTGCTCACTCACCCCCCTCACCCAGAGGAATGGGGAGGAGAATCGGAAAGGAAGGTAAAGCTCAAGTGTTGAGATAAGAACAATTCAATAGGTAAAGCAAAAGCCCCGCACACAAGCAAAGCAAAGCAAGGAATTCGTTCACTGCTTCCCATGGGCAGGCAGGTGCTCAGCCATCCCCAGGGAAGCCAGGCTCCATCACACCTAACGGGTACTCGGGAAGACAAACACCATAATGCCAAATGTCCCCACCTTCCTTCTTTTCCCACCAGTTTATATATGTGCATAATGTCCCATGATATGGAATACCTCTTTGCCTAGTTTGCGTCACCTGTCCTGGCTGTGTCCCCTCCCAGTTTCCAGTGCCCCTCCAGCCCTCTGGCTGGCAGGGCCCAGGAAACTGAAAAGTCCTTGATTTAGTATAAATATTACCCAGGAACAACTAAAAACATCGGTGTGTTATCAATTGTTCTCACACCAAATCCAAAACACAGCACTGGACCAGCTACTAAGAAGAGAATTAATTCTATCCCAGCTGGAACCAGGACAAGCAGTCATACGTGTCACTGCATGTGTTTCCCTTCCTTTCCTTGGGAATGCAGCCCTGGGTAGCTAGGGCTTGCTTGCCTGCATGCCCTCTGATCCATTCAGCCGAAACCTTCTGCACCATGGGCCACAAGGCCACCTGCACCACAGATGTGAGCTGGACCAGTTGCCCTGAGGGGCAGTTAAACACTGAACTGCATGAACTTTAAGATGACCAGGATTTAGAAATTTCAGTGGCTATCCAATGAGATAACCCCAGGTTATGTGCTCTGCTAAGGGCTCAGGTTAGAAAGAACTGATTTAGTTCAAGGAAGAAAGCTGCAGTTTAATGAGAGCTAATTGTTCTTCCATGCTTTGTTGTCTTCTGTATCTCCGCTTCTGTTACGTAGCACAGGTTATGTGACTGCTCAGTTTCATAAACACAGTGAGGGCGTAGCTGGATTCTTTAAAGAGGCCAGCAGATCTGACACAAGAATTTAGCAGCCGTTTGTGAAGGCATTCTGTTCATAATGATTTTTGTATATGCATAATAGATGCATCACATCAGGGCAAAATCTTGAGGTGCACTGATAAAACAAAAACGTCTCTGTATTTCTCACTTAGATCTCCATATAAGAATCCTTCATTAAGATGTTATGGCAAATGCTGTTGGTAACTTCAGCCATCTACAGTCTAAGACAGGCATAAACTATTTTGGTCGTGTGTTGCAGAATAAAAGAAGCAGCTGCTCCAGTGTGTTATGACGTGTACTGTTTTGCACTTGGCATTAAAGGAGTCGTACAGGAAAGATGGGGAGGGACTCTGTCAGGGAGTGTAGTCGTGTAGTCTAGTGGAACCTGATCTAGTGGAAGGTGTCTCCGCCTGTGGCAGGGGTTGGAACTAGATGATCTTTAAAGTCTCTTCCAACCCAAACCATTCTGTGATTCTATTAAATCTTCTAAAATTATGCTTCAGGCCCACGTGTAGTTTGAAAGAGAGTGGCCTCCATCTTTGCATAGTCTGGCTATGGACTCAGTGATCCAAAGTAGCTCAAGTCGCTAAGTCATGTGTGTGTATGAAAAGATGTTCAATTTGGTGCCTGTGCACCAGAACAGGTGTCTGTTCTTGAAAAGATAGAAGTATATAAATGAATGCAAAATCACGGCAGTGGAGTGCTTGCAATGCTTTAAATATGGGAGTACCCAGGATCAGTCTCCTTTCACGTACTGGAGAACTAAATGTGTTGTTAGTCATGCACAGTCTTAGGAACAAATGAGTCCAAATAGGCAAATGCCCCTCTAATGGACGGATGCTTAAAAAGACAGGTAGGAAACCATTGTTCTTATTTTCCTTTGAAAACTTTAAAATTCTTCTTTAAAAAATCATTTCCAGCATTAGAATGATTTCCTGCTTTAGGATCTTGAAGTTTATCTTGTCATCTGTTTAGGAGACATCTCTTTGTATTTGTGCTCAATGATGCCAATTAGCCAGCTCATAAGGCTCTCTCCTCAGCCCATAGAATTTTTTGTGGGCCATGATGCAGAAACCTGTGGCTGTCCTTGTGCACTTTGTTGGTGAACAAACTTGATTTCCTGAGTTTGGTTCCTAAAAGATGACTGTTAGTATCCTTTCCTTGCTGCTGTCTGTACAGCGGTGGCAGAGAGAAGGGTGTAACAGTGGGGAAGCCTAGGTATTTGTCTGGGTGGAAAAAACCAAAAAGTTGAGGAGTTGCTGTTATCAATGTTGTGGTCCAGCTGAGAAGAAACCAAGAGCACTTTACATTATTCAATGGTTCAGTTTACAGTGAGCAATAATATATTTCACAGATTAATCAGTTGATTCATACTTGGACTTTTTTTTTGAAACTGGTGATTTAAAGTCAGTTGAAGGGCAGGAGTAACATTGTAGGGTTTTTTTCCCATACTACAGAAGGAAATAGTTTTTCCTCCAATTTTCTGTTAATTATTTGCTTCTTTTCAGCTTCTGCCTTCCTGCCTTTATAGAAAAAAAAGCATATACAACAGAAAGGCACTTAGTAAGTCTAAATAATTCAAGTTCTCTTTTATTATTTCCTTAAAAGACATCTTACGAATAAAAATTTACTAATTTGTATGTGATTTTGTTCCTAATGCTGGGGTCTAGGTGGGTAGATCTAAAGTGTAATTCTGAGCAAGAACATTCACAACTTCTCATTCTTCTAATATTATTCTATTTCTAACTAAAGGAAAAAATAAATAAATGCAGCTTACTAAAGTAAACTTATAATGTTCATGATTGTCTTTTTTATTTTTCTTTACTGCGTTGCAAAATTAAGGAAAAAAGAAAAGAAATACAAGGAGAAATAGTATGTATGTGAAATACCACACAGCTGGAACGCCCTCTTTTCCTGTAGTCTAGGAAAAATCATGAAGTCGAACAATACAGCACTTTACATTTAAGCACATAAAATTTGAGTTCACAAAACAAGCTAGCCTAACTGTACCTGCCTTGAGAACACTAGCTATGAATAATTTCTCCATAGTATTTAAGGAATGTGGAAAGCAAGCATCACTTGAGAAAAATAGCTCCTGCGTTTGTCATTCCCACATCCATTTTTCTGACTCATTTATTTTTACAATGCTCTTTTCCTAAGTGCCCGGAGTTCTAGCAGAAAGCTTAAACAAATGAGAGCAAATCCTCCTGCCTTTTTTTAGTGGAGGTGGAGTGGGGAACTGGAGTGAGGTCTCACTGGTCCTGAAAAAGCCCCAAATGTGAAAAGCTGGCCCTATTATTCCAGGTTCAAAATCTCAAAGTTATCACTGCTTGCCTTTCCTATCATTGATTCACCTTCTTTTCCCCATATACTGCTCCATTTTGTTGCCTTGTCTCCTTCTGTATCTGGGTCATTGGAGAAGTCATTTAAGCTTGCCTATGCTGTCTGCTGAGTGGTTTAGACAGGAGCCAGGAAAGGCATTCAGCCTTAGTTTCAAGCACTCCCCACTATGTCTAGTACTGTAGAGTCAAAGAAGACACCACTCTGAGATAAGACTTATGTGGAGACTGTTCCCCCACACCCTTGTAATGTAAAGTCTGAGGCTTTATGCTTGCCAACATTTAAAAGAAGGTAAAACTACACAGTGATACCAGATGTGGAGGAGGGATCAAAAGCACTAATGTGTGTATCAATGAGGTCTTGCACTGCTACTGACTGCGCTGTATCTCATTTCTTGTGCAAAATCAGGTGAAACCCTAATGATTAAGATGGTTTGTTATGCTTCAGTCTGCACTGGGTTGAGTGCAGTGACTACAGTATTTTAAAAGCAGCTAAGAAAGTGGAACATATCGTGTTGATCATCTATCTCAGAAGAGAGGTAAAGTTTATGGATCTGTCCAGGGCATTTCTACCATAATTATATATTTTACAATAGATGGTCCCTAGTTCTAGTTGACATTTGCTGATACAAATTCCAGGGGGAATCTTTTTAAATGTACAAAATACTACAGAAATCTGTAATTTCTTTCTTCCTGTTCATTAGTAGGAACTAATCGTGTGTACGCTTCTGTGCTTTGAGTAACAAATACACATTTGCCACCTCAGTCCCCTCCCTCCAAATGCATCCTCCTTGTATGGGTTCCTATAGGAGACTACTGTGTAATGGGACAGTAGGTACAGATGTCGCCTATGATTTAAAGGAACTTTAGCAGAAAAGTAGAAAGGTGCGCTTAGCCTTTCTCTCTGAATATTCTGTAAGGGAGTGTGAATCCAGGGAATGAGCTGTCCTTTTACAATTAAAATAGCTGAGTCCTTCAGAGTGCCACTGCCTTCATATTCGAGTACAGGATGCACAAAGTGATTTTTGGTTTGTGTAAAGGCTCAAAAGAGGACTTTTCACATTTTGAACAAAGGTAATGATTGTTCAGTGATGCAAACAGGAAGCTTAGCAGTTGAGACTTCTGCTTCTATTCCATTTGTGATCTTGAAAACATCATGCTCTTCCTCTCTTTCCATAGCTCTACAAGTAGACTGACACCCTTGAAACTTTCAAATTTTAGCTCAAAATTTTTTAACAAGCTAAAATGTTCCAGGCGCAATCACTGGATGCGGCCAGCACAGATGCAGTTAATGACTTCAGCAGACCACAGGTGGCGTAAAAGTCAGTTCTGTCCTGGATACAGAAGCAGGAAGGCGATGTTTCAGCATTCACCTTGAAGTTAGCACTGAAACAATAAAAAAGTGACTAAAACTCCATTGCAACATCGTTGCAGAGGTTGTGTAGTTAGCAGGAGCATGCAGCTCACCGAGCCTCAGCTGTGTCTTGTTACATTCCAGTGCTGGGGGGACTGGGCGGCAGGAAACCAACACCGCCAGGAAAACCAGATGTTTACAACGGATTGTTTCTCTGACATAGCAACAACAACCTATTGATTTTCAGAGCTTTCACTTTGTACAAAAGAGGCATCACGTCTGCTCCGCCCCTTACCAGCCACCCTCTGCAACAGCTTCCTAGCCCACTTCCTTTTCTGTGCTGCTGAAAAGAGCACTGAGAAGCAGGTAGAAAATATTTTTCCTTACTGTCTTAAGCACAGCTGAAAGTCTTTTGAAACACCTTCAGATCCACAGTAATTTTCACTGCTGCATTAACTCTACTCAGCCTTAGTCTTCACATCCTAAAGCTGGCTAATGAGGAGGAAAAATCAAGTTTTGCTTATCTATTTGTCATATGGTAATGAATTTTCTGCTTCAGAAGTAATGCTGGGCAGGAGGGGATGCAAGAGGAGGATGAAGCACTGGACAAACATGCATTAGATTTGACAAGTTCTGTTCTGGCCCAGTGCTTTTGCAGTGAACTTTTTAAACAACACAATGGGATTTAAAGAAAACATCAGCTCAGCAAACCAGTTCTACTGTTTTATTGTCCTCACTTGGCAACAGCTGAATGTCATGTTTGTGCTGTTCTTGCACATGCCTCTTCATCTTTATTTACAAATAATAATTTATGTAACTAATTTTAACCTTTTATACAACTCTTGAAGATAGTTGTGTGACTTGCAGCATTTATTTGTTTAGAAACAAATTTATTTGTTTAGAACTCCTAGTTCCCGTGAGTTTCCAGGTATGTTTAATTACTGGCATAACTCACAGTATACCATAAATTATCTTGTCCCAGCTGTCAGCATTTCTTCAGTGAGGCATTTTTATAATGACATAAAGGATTTTACAGTAAAAGGTGAAACTGATACACGCAACTAATTTGATATATATGTCAGTTACTCAGCTTAAGACCAGAGATCTAAATGTTTAAATTTAAATCCTTGTTCAAGTCTCTAGTTTATCATACAAGGTAAAAATCAGCACTTGATTACTTGGTCAGATTCTCAGGCATCGGGCTTGCAAAGCCTTGATTTACTCAGCAGCATTAATTTTGGGTGGAGTTATTTAAAAGCTGAGAAACATTCTTTAGTAGAGAATGGAAGAGTGGAAGAAAACCATTAACTATATATTCTCACAAGTGTGTTCTTTCAGAAGCTGAAGTAGGACTTCTTTGGGCAAGGAGAGGCAGATGCATTTTTGTGTGGCTATGCATGCATTACTGATTGTGTCTTCCAGTGTTTTCAAGAAAAAAAAAATCATTCATATTGCCATCTTCACACACTATTTGGGGAATGTCCCAGAAATGCCTGCTCTTGCTGGAAAAGTCAAGGGGAGTAGCAGTGAACTGAAATCTGATCCCCTTCAAACTGTGTAGGAAAGGTTGCCATCGCTTTTCCATAGAAAATTCCTTCTGCTAACTAAAATCCAGTATAACTTTTCCCAACTGCAGTCAATGTATTGGTGATCCAACAAGCAAACATCAGATGCTAGATTTACTTTCTTTGTTAAAATACAACTGTCCAGCCTGTAGGTTAAAATCCAAGCAACCGAAGGCCTGCTCAGTTTTTTTTTTTTTTCATTTCTTTGCAAAGACAGATAAAAGGAACAGAAACTGCAGTGGGCACAGTACGTGAGCAGTAGGATCTCTGGGAAGCTGTAACCTAGAGTGTCTATAGAAACTAGCCAAGCACAGCTCTGTAGTTTCACCTTAAGGGATTTCCTGCTTGAGATTTTCAGCTGATTTCAGCTATAGCAATATGCAGTAAAGGAAAACACAGTCTCCGGGGTAGGGCACATGTACTGTACCCAAAAGAACTTACACATGAGTTGAAACTTTATACAAAGCACGTTCTCCACCCTCAGATAAAGGAAACAGTCAGCAAAGCGCACAGAACAAAGATGCCTATGACTCATGAAACAGATTAATGGGGGTTTACCAGTAGGCCTAGTTTGAGTTGAGTATAAAGGATAAAAGATGTCTCAGACCATCCCTAGTGAATTAAGCAAATGCTGGATTCAGCTGTGGTTATGCTTGCTGTTCATATTTGGAAGCTGGTTTCTGTTGGAATTTATCGTATCTGTTGTTTTTCTTCATAAAATCTTTTTCAGTGTAACCAGTAACTGTGGGCCAAAAAGAAGGCATGCACACATACAAAAGCTGTGGGTTGTATTTTAATAGGGATCCCTACTGCTTATCATTGCTGGTTTATGTAATTGTCTGGAAAAGGTCAGCATAGTTTGTGCTGTGAACAACTGAAGCTGAAAATTTTGATTTTTTTTTTTTCTACTGGACTTGTAATTTTCAACTAAATGCAGTATGAAAAAGGAACTGTAGAAAAAACAAAAAGAGGCAATTCCAGCCTCAGGCCATTGCACCTTTGTTCTTAAATTGTTGTGAATCTTACTAACAAAGCTAGTCCCAAATAACCGTTGGTTATAAAATGTTTGGTTTGAAGACAAAAAAATGTTCAGATCTTTAGCTCTAAGGCCAGTTCCATAGTGCTTTGTTTGTTTGTATCTCACTTACAAACTCTGTGCTAGAATATCTATAATTTTGTTGGGTTTTTTTTCTCTAGCACATACACAGTCATCTTCACCATGACTTTTAATGTTGATTATAGCTTTAGCATAGAATTTAAAGCATTCTCTTTGCTTTTCACGTTGTGCAGTTGTTCAAAGCAGGTGACTGGTTGCTTAGAGGAGGACAAAGTTGAGGGAGGGTTCCTGCTGTTGGCTGAGTGAAATTGGCCTCTGCTGTCATGAGGAAGATGAGGAAGAAAACTTCAATGCCAGCTTTTATTTGAAATAAAGAGCATGCTGGAAGAAGGCTCTGAAAGCAATTTGGGCATGGCACTTGGTTCTTGAGGAACTGGGGAAGGAAGCCAGCCAGACCTTGGATTAAGGTGGTATGCTGACGGCCCACCTGCAAAGCCAAGGCAAACTGTTGTTTTCTTTAGAAATGGGGACCACTGGCAATGGAGTTACGGAGCTGCAATCTGAGGAAATTTAGAGTAATGGCAACTGGACTGAAACTGAAACTAGTCCAGCGAAGGGACTGGTAGAGGGAACCACCCTTAAGGTTCTTCAGCACTTTTATCCCTTATTGTTTAATATCTAATAGATGGAGTGCAAGAAATTTTCTTCCAGTGTTCATGGAAAAAAACAGTATTAATTTCTCAAGTTAAAATTAAAAGACTGCATCTTGCTAGTTTTGCTGTCTGTGTTTGGGAAAGCAGAGAAATACAGAGATATGCACAACAGAAACATAGCTGAATTGTTATGAAACATGCACTTCTTGATGAGCAGTGGGAGTAACTCCTTAAAACCACTTTACTTGTAGAAGCTTCTTCTGAAACAGATGAAAATATTTTTATCAACAGTCTCCCAAGCTGTGCTTCTACCAGGGGAGCTTGGGAGTGATGCCCAGCCCTTGGCTTCAGATGTAGCACTTTGTACCATCCCAGATACACATCTCTCCTAGAAAGAGGCATGGGAGACAGTTGCAGGGTTTTTCAAGAGGTTCTATAATCAGGGTGACTGGGAATCAACACAGCTGGTTTGATGTGGAGGTCCTGCTGTGGAATATGTCTGTCCTTTGAGGTAAATGTAGTCACACATGCCTAAAAATTGAGAGCATGGTTATTATGTAAGGAGTCCATCTACACAAGTAAGAAGAACATAGTATCTAGGAGACTTGCTTTGTAGTCGCAGAGGCAGCCATAAAGAGTGCCTTTTGACACACCTGATGTCCCTTTCATAAAATATTCAATGTAGCATGTGAATAGTGAGCTGTAACCAAAGCAAGATGTTTTATTTCTGAAAGCAGTATTCTGTCGGTGAAGGGAGATGCATGCCAGATTTACTTATAGCAGCAGAAGCTGCAAGACAGCTGTCCCATCGGAATTAATCTAAAGTGAAGTCTTTCTTTCAGTAGGATGTGTGTATTCGTTTGGCATTTGTTTCTTCTTTGTAGCCTTGTTTTGCCCCAAATCAGATACAGTAAAAGATGTTAATTATTCATATTTGAATTGTGTTTTATAATGAATATGGCTTCCTGGGAACAGGACACCTGTGTATACATTAGTTTCACTTAGAGAATGATGAGCCTATAAATAGGGCAGGCAATTGTACTTACCTCTACCTCCTCTGAGGTTTGTTTTACAATTATTAGCCATTTGCATGTATGTGGCTACAGCAGTGCAAAGGCCAGATAAAAGTCTGCAATGCCACCTGCTGCACCTGTGAAGAAGAATATCCTTCAGCAGGTCCTAGGACTATTGTAGATAACAGATTTGTAGAGATACTCGCACACCTGACAGAAGTGCTGCTTCTCCTACCAAAGCCAAAACATGCAGAAACCCACAGAAAGTTAAAAATTCCTTGTTGGCAGGAAAGCGCAGTCCAGAGTTTGTCCTAGCAGGAAAATTGCCTTGGGAAAGGGAGAAGAACAGAGGGCCCTTGGCTGGGGGTGCTGTTATGTGAAGATCGGCTCTTGTAGTCCTTCAGCGCTAGGGACAGTCATGCAGTGAAATGCAAAGGGGCCATGCAGGGTGGCAGCAAGTGCTATTGGTGGTATCTTTGCATTGCCTCCAGAGCTTGTCTGCTTGTTCTGAATAAGTTTGTGTGCCAGCGGAA
The DNA here is from genome assembly GCF_963210335.1 of Falco punctatus. NCBI lineage: Eukaryota > Metazoa > Chordata > Aves > Falconiformes > Falconidae > Falco > Falco punctatus. The sequence continues at coordinate 74,617,456 of NC_137581.1, read as the reverse complement.
ATCCAGAAGAAAATACAGGCACAGAATTTAATTTTCTGTGTGTAAGGGAACAAGGCTGGACTCTGCATAAGAAATAGGGAGGATCTGAAATTAGTCATGACACAAAGTGGCTTTTGTGGGATATAACCAGATCATCTGTGCTTGCTAAGACAGCCCTTCAGCTGTCCTAAAACTGCCTGCTGGGGACCTAAATGCTGACTTTTGTCAAAAGATCAAGTGCTAAATAAGAAAAATCAACATGTCAGAAAAATTACCCTCTGGAAGTGAGTGAGGGTATGGCAGGACAAAACATCAGAAAAAGGCAGTCTTGTTTAAGTCAAACTGGAAGTAATGCAAGGGTGTGAGTGGCAAGTGTTAGTCATTGGTATTTTCTGCTCCTGCTACACACCCCAGCAGATTCCAGCTGCCTGCTTAGGCCAGATGCAGCTGTGCGGGGCAGGGCGCTGGGCAGTGCACAGCCCCCAGCTGCGTCTGTGGGCCTGAACCTTCTGGCCAAACTAAGGCTGAACTCTCCTCCCTTCCTCCACAGACCTTTGCTTAGCAAAAGAGTAACTTTGGAGTACGTGTTCTCCTGGTGGTGTGGAGGACCTAACTTCTCACAGAGGTTCTGCATGCTCTGGATTTGGTAGAAGACTTCAGAGGACAACCTCAAAACCTCAGTCAAGAGTGAATACTCCCAGAATCCTAGCTGGTACTGACTAAATGTCTGCTGAATGGCACAATGCCAAGCACTACAGTTTATGTTGTTATTCCCCTGGAAGGAGGTTTGCTCCTTTATGCGATGATAATACTTCAATTTTGTATCAATGTTAAGTCTTTGAGAGGCTTTTAACTAGCAGAAACCTAGAATACTACACTGGTCGACTAGATTCTGTCTTATCAGCAATGAGAACAGCTGCTAATATTTTCCTGGGTTATGTTTTATTTATTCATAGAGGCTAAAAAAGACCAGATAAATGGACTTCATGGACCATCTGTTTAAGACTGTACACTCAGCAAAGTCCAAATGAATAAGCCTAGCCCAGAAAGCCTTGTCAGAGCGAAGGTACTCCTTCTTTCCCTGCTGCAGTATTTACATATGGCAAAGCTCCAGCTCCTGCACCACTGATGGTTTGTAAAGCATCATTTAAGTCCCTAGCCCTGCTGCAAGTAGCCCCTCTGAGTGCTGAAGACCAGCATAACTGCAGTGCAGAGGCTCTCTGTTTTCATTCTTCCCAGACATCACCCAGATAACAAAATCAATTTATCACCACCTGACAGCATGGACAAATCAGTTTTCCTTCTTCTTTTCTCCTCCTTTTCTCCTCCTTCTCTTCTTCTTCTTCTCCTGCTTCTCTTTCTTCCCTTAGATAACGAGTTTAGAAGAAAATCAAAAAACATTTGTGTCCAGATACAGACTTGCCACTGAAGGAAGGGGATCTGTTGCCCAATGGACTTCTGGTTGTACGATACAGCCTTTCTTCTCTCAAACTGGAGCTGAGCTAGTTTTGTGTTTCTGGGAGGAGCATGCAGCACACTGGGCAGAATACAGAAACGCTGCTCTTAGATAATAGGATATTAAGTAACAGCCTAGCTTCCTAGTAGCATTGGCAAGCTGAAAACTTGGTGCTTGAGGCAGGATTAGCAATAGCAGCCCATTTCCACTGCAGTGGAATTGGTCAGATCCTCTTTCAGTTCATGGAAAATAATAACATTTAAACCTTATTGCTGGGCCTCCAGCTCTTCCATGCATGCATAGCTTTCTGGTGTGTTGATATGGTTAAGGCTAGTGAAACGCAGTACTAAAAATACATTTTGAAGATACAATGACAGACAAGCCTTTAGCAGATTTTCAGTACTAACAGCACTGAATCCAAGCTTTTCTAGACCCCATCTCAAGATAATGTTCTTAAAATATGATTCAAGGAAATGGAGTCCTAAACATGGGCTTATATATCTGTCTTTATATGGTTCTAACCTATGAAATCCTGAAATATTTCCCTGTTACAGTTGTACAAGTCAGAGCAAATTGAAGTCAAACATCCTGGGACCTGTTGCTTTTTTTACCTCATGCCAATGTAATTAAGGAAAAAGCTAAGAAAATACTTACACCAAGTAAGAAGTGAAAAACATTGTGGCAAATAAGCATGCACATCTGTCTTCCGTTAGCATGCTATGACTCACACAGATGTCTGGAGACCATCCCATTTCCTTCCTGCCCTGAAAAAGTATCACAGAATCACAGAATAGTTGGGGTTGGGAAGGACCTCTGGACATCATCTAGTCCAACCCCCTGCAGGTTCACCTAGAGCAGGTTGCACAGGATCATGTCCATGTGGGTGTTGAGTATTCCCAGAGAAGGGGACTCCACAACCTCTCTGGGCAGCCTGTTCCACTGTGCTCTCATCCTCACGTAAAGAAGTTTTTCCTCATATTCAGATGGAACTCCCTGTGTTGCAGTTTGTGGCCATTGTCCCTTGTCCTGTTGCTGGACACCACTGAAGAGGGTCTGACCCCATCCTCTTGACACCCACTCTTAAAATATTTGTATGCATTGATAAGAGGTTTTCACAATTATAATGTAGCCACCTTGTTTTAGACTTAATTTTATTTTCTGTGCAGGAAATTAATTCTAGACAAAATAGCACGGATGCCAGTTGCTAACTAGTTGAGGAAGAAAACAGAGTAATAAAGTATACTTACTCTTACATTTTATCTTTTTCTGTGCATTGCTTCAGTGCTGCTTCTAAAATTGTTCAGGAGTACTAAGCTAGCATGGTATGTCTGCTGTTCCTCATAATCTGTGTCTTCACCATCTTCACCAGATGCAGGGTACTGAGGGAGCTGGTGGAAGTGTTCACCGAGCCACTTTCAATCATCTATCAGCAGTCCTGGTTAACTGGGAAGGTCACAGTTGTCTGGAAGTTAGCAAATGTGATGCACATCTACAGGAATGGTCAGAAGGAGGATCCAGGGAACTACAGGCCTGTCAGCCTGACCTCGGTGCTGGGGAAGGTTATGGAGCAGATCATCATGAGTGCCATCATGTGGCATGTACAGGACAACCAGGTGATCAGGCCCAGTCAGCATGTGTTTATGAAAGGCAGGTCCTGCTTGACAAACCTGATCTCCTTCTACAACAAGGTGACCCACTTAGTGGATGAGGGAAAAGCTGTGGATGCTGTCCACCTAGACTTTAGTAAAGCCCCTGACACTGTTTCCCACAGCATTTTCCTGGAGAAACTGGCTGCTCACAGCTTGGATGGGTGTACTCTGTGCTGGGAAAAAACTGGCTGGATGGCCAGGCCCAATGTGTTGTGGTGAATGGAGTTAAAACCAGTTGGTGGCTGGTCACAAGTGGTGTTCCCCAGGGCTCAGTACTGGGGCCAGTTCTCTTTAACATCTTTATCAATGATCTAGATGAGGGGATCGAGTGCGCCCTCAGTAAGTTTGCAGATGACACCAGCTTGGGCAGAAGTGTTGATCTGCTTGAGGGTAGGAAGGTTCTAAAAAGGGGTCTGGACAGGCTGGATCCATGGGCTGAGACCAGTTGTATGAGGTACAACAAGAAGTGATGGGTCCTACACTTGGGTCACACCAGCCCCACACAGCGACACAGGCTTGGAAACCTGCCTGGTAGGAAAGGGCCTGTGTGTGCTGGTTGACAGCCAACCAGGCATGAGCCAGCAGTGTGCCCAGGTGGCCAAGAAGGCCAACAGCGTCCTGGCTTATATCTGAAACAGCATGGCCAGCAGGACTAGGAAGTGATTGTCCCCCTGTACTGGGCACTGGTGAGGCCGCACCTGGAATGCCGTGTTCAGGGTTGGGCCCCTCACTGCAAGGGGATGTGGAGGTGCTGGAGCGTGTCCAGAGGTGGGCAACGGGGCTGGTGGAGGGTCTGGAGCACAAGTCTTGTGAGGAGCGGCTGAGGGAACTGGGGTGGTTTAACCTGGAGAGTAGAAGGCTCAGGAGAGACCTTACTGCTCCCTACAACTGCCTGAAAGGAGGTTGTAGCAAGGTGGGTGTTGGTCTTTCTCCCAGATAACAAGTGACAGGACAAGAAGAAAGGGTCTCAAGCTGGGCCAGAGAAGGTTTAGGTTAGATAGTAGGAAAAATTTGTTCACTGAAAGGGTTGTCAAGCCCTGGACCAGGCTGCCCAGGGAAGTGGTTGAGTCACCACCCCTGGAGGTAGTCAAAAGACCTGTAGATGTGGTGCTTAGGGACATGGTTCAGTGGTGGACTTGGCAGTTTAATGGTTGGATTTGATGATGGTCTTTGCTAACCTAAACAATTCTATGATTCTATCTGTGATTCTACGGATAAGAAGAACATTTCAAGGCTTTGTAATGAAACTTTCCACAAAACAGTCATGGAAATAAGAAGTAGAAGGGATAGAGAAGGGATGTGTCAGTGGGTTCAGACCTTTTAGCCTGGAGGGGAGGTCTCAGTGTTCCTCTTTGTCCTGTTTCTGTATTTTGTGTGAAGCAGTCACTAGGTAAAATGCAGGATGACTCTTGGAAATAGTGCTTATGCCTCTTCATGAAGCTGGCCTGTACAATAGAAATCTGTGTATTCAGGTGGTCAATAGATCAGAAATATAAACAAATTTGTTGTAAAAGTAGAGGTAACAGCTATCTTCCAGTGATTCTACAGCTGCAATTGCACAGAAAAATAAATGTTTGTATGAAGAACTAGCAGTGATTATTAATAATCAATAATTATTATCAATTATTAATTAGTCTTGTTTAACAGAAAGAAAATGTCGCTTCGTACATAGATAATGAACATATTGGAGTTCATATAGCGAATATACTATTTAGTAGTATGGTAGTGTGTCTGAGAGAAACACTTGGCTTTTAGCCATATGTTGAGAATTACAGTGTGTTCCCTGGACACAAGAGAAGTCATTCCATAAATATTTACTATGAATGCATTGTTAACATTTGATTAGTATCGATGGACGAGAGATAAATGTTGGTTGTTCTGTTTAATCTTGTGGTCCTTGTTCATTTACACTACTTTGTTTTCCCAAGGAAAAAGGACGCAAAGTTTAAGCAGTTTAGAGCAACAAGCTATCCTTGCAGCTAGAACTGTTCTGTATTTTCAGTAAAATGATAACATGTGAACACTCTCATTAGCTGAGTGGCAAATTAGGAAGATGTCATAGTGTAAGGCTTTCCATAAGCATATATTGAACGTTTCAAGTAAAACAACCTACCATTTAACAGATTATGGTTTTCAGAAAGATTACTGCATTCACATGGCTGGATTGCTATTGGAAGAGCCAGATGAAGCTGATGCAGTTCCAGATGCTAAATATAAAAAGCTTATTGGAAGGCTCAACAATTTAGCATTTACAGCCACAGACTTGCTGCTGAGGTACCAGCTAAGTGAGGTTTGTATACTTTCGATGTTGAAGCACTGCAATGCACAGCATAATACATCAGGGGAATGTTAGTCTTGATGTCTCGGATACACATTCATTTGCAAATACTCAGTCTATAAACTAAGGACTGTTTCCTTTATCCATAGACATATATTTTTGTGGCCAACTTCAAGGAGCATTTAAGTATACATAGCAAGGAAATAAGTAAGATTAATGCAAGCAGCTGTGTTAAACGGTTTGAGTAGCTTTTCAGATAAACAGAACTGCTAGTGGAAATGCTGAAGGATGCTGACATTTGGTCTCAGGCTGTAACATTTCTTTTTGTGTGTTATTTAGTGGACCTTGAGAATCTGAAATAGTGTCCTTGGTTTTGAATGGGAGAAGGGGTAAAATACATTCATTAAAGATGATCAGCAAATGCAAAGTGTTCCTCCCAGCTTCTTGGCTACTGCTCACCCCTCCCTGCAAGCCATTCATTCCTGAGGCTTGTGGTTCTGGCAGAGCAATTCTTCATTAGTCCTCAACACTCAGCTGTTTTACAAATAAAATAGTCTGATATTTTTTAAAAAAATACTGAGTCTTCCTGGTAAAATAAATGCAATCTGACCAATAAAAGATAAGTGGGCTGTTCTTCTTAGTCCCATGGTGCTCAGAGCAGAAAGAAAATACTGCAAAGAGTTGCCCTAAAGCTAATGGTACCTGGCGGACACTGTTTACATTTTTGTTAGAGCTCTGAAGCCGCTGATTTCAGCAACTTAATGGACACCATGATGGAGATATTTCGAAAAACGGAAAGGCATGATTACTTGCCTTAAATGCAAATTGTATTGTATGATTTATCCTTCCCATCGTGCATAGTGCAATTGGATCAACCGATCTCTTACTGTGTTTCAGGTTCAACAATGCTCAGGCTTTATAGGTGATCTACTCATGTCAACACATGGCTGATTGGTAAAGTGGTGAGTTAAATTGTATGCCAGTGTCATAAAAGTCTTCTGAAATACTGTGCCACTCACAGATCCACAGAGAGGCATGATCACTGTGGAAATGGGAGATGGTAGACTTCCATGTGAAAACTTATTTCTCAGATCTCACTGCCTCCTTGGTGGAAAGGTGACATACCAGAGGTGCATAATGAACGGCTTGAGAGAATTCTGAGACTGGCACATTTATACTTTTCATGTTTGTCACTGACGTAACACAACTAATGAAATGCCATCTTCATATTGGCTCACATTATTGTTCTGGCACAGGCATTTAAAAGAGATTCCTGTTGTACTTTTTATGATGCCCAAATCATTATTCATATAGATTAGATAAGAGCAAGGACCATCTGTGTGTGTGTATGTGAGGGAGAGTGTGCGTGCATGCACTTATGCACAGGGGGAAGCATCTGGGAAATGATCAGCACATAGTAACAGAAAACAATAGGTCTCTTTACTGTTTATAAGATGAACCCCTTTAAAATTATAATGAAGTGTCTGACATTGCAAACACAGAATCACAGAATTGTTGAGATTGGAAGGCATCCTGTGAAATCATCTAGTCCAACACCCTCTGCTAAACCAAGGTCAGTCAGAGTGGGCTGCTTAGGACAAGCCTCATTCTGATCATCAAATAATTATTGGATTACTAAAAAAACTATGGTAGTGACTTAGAGTCATGTGTTTTGTCTTATTGGATTCTGTACTTATCATTCATGGTTCCTGTTTCAAATGTTTCTCTGAAACCATTACAATGAAGAATTGTAATGAAGAAAAAACCTAGAGATTCTCCCTTCATCACATGGTTCCAAGAGCTGAAGTTTAAGACAAAAAATATATACAGAGATTTTTGAATTACACTACAGTGTCCCATCTACTCTAGCCTCCACAAAAAGTTGTGGAGAGCAGAACTAACAGCTAGCACTTGAGCAGAGCAGTGGTTATGAATTAACTACCTGGACTGTGAATAAAATGAATCTTATAACCAATAATTTCCTCAGGCTTTGCTCAGCTCAGGGATGAAAACTAGCAACTGTGTTAGGCAGAAGCCACAGCCAATCTCAGCTACCGTTGTGAATTTTTTAGGAGAGGTTCACGCCACTTGTTCTTGATATGGTTTGATTGCTTCAAACACAGTACAGGAGAGGGAAATGTTGATGAATTACTTTGAAACCTTAAAATGTTGATAATTATTATTTGCTTTGCTCTTCTGGAAGCTTCAAATTCTTGCTTATGCCATCTGCATTTCCATCACATAACTTTCAATTATTCATACCCATCTCCTGTTTGTCATAATTGTAATTTCAACCCCCTTGTTTACATGCACCACACCCTGAAGTTGCTAGCTTGTTTCTTAAAATAACATCTGTTCTTACTCATTTAAATACCCCATAAAGACTGTTGAGACAGGAGAATTTTTCCTCCTCGTGTGAGTCATGTCACAGGCATGATGCATCTAGGTTTACCAAAGGGTCTGAAGGGGTTGGTGTCTTAGAATGAGATGAACAGGTAAAACCCCAAGATTAGCTGCTTGGTTTTTTTTTCCAAAGATCACCTTGTGGCTTGGTTTGGCTGCAGGATAATTAATTTACAGGTTTGCTCCTCTAACTTTTTTACAGACATACCTTGTCATTTCTGAGAAAGCCAAAGTGGTTTTGAAAGTTTGCATGGTTTCTATGAATTCCTTCATCTCACATTGTATTGCCAATTGCCAGTAGGCATCAATGGAGATTCCTAGTAGGTCCTATTCAAGAGATGGTACTAATTTTGAAAAAAGCTTTTTATGCCTTATTAAAGTAAACCTGATCTGACTTTACAAGATTATCTAGAGGAGGTTTCTTACTAAGAACAGGTTTACTTCTGGTACATTATTTCCTACTCCTATTTATTTGCAAATCCAGGACAACTTATCTTGGGCTTTGTTTCGAGGAATATATCTTCTTCTAGAAGTTTCCTCTTTTAAAACCTGAATTTCTGTGTGTTCTGACTTCAGTGAAGCTTTTTTCAAACAAAATCTCTCCAGATTCATGGTGCTCTAATTCATAACTCCACAATACTGAAAAGAGATGTAAGTGAATGATCTGCAAATATTCTTGTTTTCTCTGTAGCTCTGTTACAGGACCAGTGCACCACTACATAATCTCTTTGCAGTGCTACTTGCAGCCCTCTCATTGTGACTGTGCTGTAGAGCTACATAACCTCAAGAGGGCTTCGAGGCAGAGTGAAAGCACCAGGACACATGGGGGCGGAGATGCATGGTTCAGATGAAAATTAGACTAATGGCCACCGAGTAATTAATATTTCATGGTGCCCAGGATGGCTGATATGAATTTGGATTTAATTTTGGGGTGTTTGTGTTCGGTGTATAAATATTTGTTGAAACATTTGCACTTTTTTTCCCCTGAAAATAACCATATTAAACCCAGTCTTGATAAAATCTTAACTTAGTAAGTAAAAGTCAATTAGCTACTAGAAAGTGGACGTTGACCAAAAGACACAGTTGTGTCAGAGTTGAATGAATGGGGACAACCAGAAATTGTAACCAATGGACACTAGTTAACAGAAAAAAAAACCCTTCAATTTTAAGAGTCAAATTTTAAAATAAAACTTGTAACCTGCCAAGTGGAATTAAAAGATAGCCTCCTAGTGTTTCTGAAGGTGCCAAGATACTTAAAATCACAAGAGCTGGGTAGTGGGAAAAAATAGACTTTGGACTTCCTGGCTATAAGGAAGAAAACACACTGATGTGCTGACTGATACCTTCAGTCAGATCCTTTCCCATTATTTCTTGCCAGGAAGCTGGAGTGTGTGACCTAATTCCTGGAGTGGGTCCTTCACTTTTCCTATTAAGGATAACTAGTCCAATAGAGGTAAATCTTGAGGAACGTTCTTGAAGCCTCATGGAAAGGAGGAAGGAAGCTGAGCAAAGCTCTTTTTCTTCATCTCCCAGTTATAGGACACCTCCCATTGTGTCTTCTCTGGGCAGTGCTCCTGCCCTGTTTCTCTGCTCAATATTACTTGAGTCTTCCAAAATTTCATCTTGTTTCCATCCGACTGGAAGAAGTGATCAAATTGGAAGTAGGAGCCTGAGAGAAAGATTAGTGAGCTGCTTGTGTCCTTGTCTCTCATCAGGTATCTTGCAGTTAGATGTAGTGGGCGCATTGAACCTGTCTTGCCTTTTCGAGACCTAAAAACTGTGACAGATTTTGGTTATAAAATAAAAATCTGTGCTGCAAATTGCAGCTGTTCAGGAGCTGACCCATGAGCAGTTCTGATCTCTGCTGTAGCAGAGGGAAGACAGTTGGCTGTGGCAGAAACTATATATGACTGTGCTCTGACTGAAGCCACCTTCACATGAGAGTCATCTGCGTACAAGCCGGTCGCTGATCTCTCTGTTAGGTGAATGCAAGACTCTGCTGGGTCTCTGGTGAAGGAAGGGGCCTCCAGTCACATGTAGAGGCTGGCATTTGTGGAGCCACGTGATGTGGCTAAGCTAGAGGTGGAGCTGCAGATGGTGACTTGTGATCTACTGGTGGGACGTGGCAAGTGTCCCATGTGGGACATGGGTGGCTTCAGTTTCCTCTCCAGTCCACCTCTTTTCAGAGAGCAGGCAGTGGAGAAACAGACTAGGAAAGTAACATTCTCCCTCCCTCCCCACAGCTCTTCAGAGGAGATCTTGAAGGGCCCTTACATTTGTGGTCACGCTATGTACTTATGGTCACACTATGCGGTCAGGACTTTGTAACTTGAAGAGATCACCATTAGCATTGCCACAATTAAATATATATTAATAAAAGGTGATGCAACAAGCATTACAGATGTGAAATTTGCTAGTAAGCTGTGGCTATGTAGAATGTATATGTGACCTGTTAGGTGACCCTGGAGCATGCTGAGGTTATTAGGAAGCCTTAGGAAGCCACAGCTGGGAATGTTAGATTTCTAATCAGGAAATACCCTTAAGAATGTTGAAGATAACGGAGACATTCAAGCAACCAGCCATTGTACAGAGGTCACAAAACTTGACGGTGTACACAGTAGTTTGTAACAACCTGAACAGGCAGAGCCTGAGTATCTAAAACTGTGATGAAAACCACTAGTGCATGCACTCTTGCTTCAGCACGGAGTATGCAGAAATATTCACTTGTTACTTGGTATTACTATATACATAAGTGTTTTAACATCATTAGGGGGAACAAAGGACCCATGCTTGTGTCTAAGCTAGTATCCTCCCTGAGGGTTTGTTGTAACAAAGGCAGCTACAACTGCCCGTCCTATGTATAAAATGAAAAAAACTTCTATTTACAGCCAGGTAGTTTTACCTTGAGCTGAAGAGGTAAACAGACCTCAAAAGTTGGGTGATTACTTCATTGCCTTTGCATTTGTCACCATGGGTGGTTGTAGGGCCTACATGATAAATAATTAATGATGGCTTGTATGAAGAGTGAGGGTGCATTGAAAAATAAGCATGATTAATTTGCTTTTCTTTTAGAGACAGTTATTCCATCCACAGCCCTGAAAAGAAAATCAGAGCAAGGCAACAACTCTTGACAAGTTTGAAACATATCACTTTAGTGGCCTGTTAGGTAAGGCTTTGGAAGAGTGATGGAGGGAAGAAATAAGTTAGAATTTTGTACAGCAAAACCTTGTTATGAGAGAACTCCAGGACAAGATAATGATATTGTTCTTTGTTTCATAAACAGGAAAGTTATGACTTTCCTAGCATATGTCACAAGGCCAGCACTTAACAAGACATGCAGTCTCACCTCAGCTGCAGCATAGACCCTGTAATAAGGGACTAGCAGCCGAGCTAGCTGAGGTGCCATGTTAACACTAATCCTAACTCCTTGGAGAACAAGTAAAGAATGAAAGGACACACAGTCAGAGTTCTGTGCAAGCACTATAATGAGTGTATATTGCCAAGGGAAGCACTGTTGCATTTTTTTTTTCTAAGAGTTCTTTTTTATACTATCCAGCTGTAGCAGAGATGTAGCTAGTTTGAGCTTAACAGAGGTGAATGCCTCAGTCGGGGAAATGAGATCTGCTCTACTAACATTTGTTATGGATGGGCCGAACTTATGGATATACAAATTCTTCTGTATTCAGCCTTTGAATCTGGCATTATAATTTAATTCACTTTATAAGCAAAACTTGGTTCCAGGTAGCCATTGGTATTGAACAACCTCACAAGTTTTTCGATATCTAGACTGCAAGAAAATCACTGATACAACTGGTCTTTTGACAACAATGGAGAGTGCTCAACAGATCTCTCTGGAGAAATGCAGTTCCAAGGAGTAGCTCTGTGAAGAAATGAAGAACAGTAAATGTCTTTTGCTGACATCATTTCCCTTCCTCTTCTTTTCCCCTCCCCAGCTTTTCAAACAGCAGCAGCATTAGCTTCCCATTACTGTGTTGCTGAATCTTTCTTTTCATTAATTCCTGGCCCATCTTCCTCTGAATCATGCCAAAATTTAACCCAGTGTGAAATTTTATGATGAGGCTGCAAAGTAGAAACTTAGCAGCGGAAGCTGATGTCCACATGCAAGAATGTATACGTTCTTGACCATATTTTCAGGGACACTTTAGGATGGTAGCTGCCCTGATCCAGTTCTACACATTGGAGATTAAATGAAAAAAAGTAACAGCAAGAAAACCCCACTTCTGCCATAATTCAGCCTCTGCTTTCCAAACTGTAATTGGCTTCGTGCCAAAGACTCACAGTTCTTTCTTCCAAAAGTAGTTTTTCCAGTCTTCCAAACACACCTGCTTCTGACTGGAATAATGGTGAATTTAAAAAAATGGTTCTAGTTCCCGTGGAAAAAGATGTGTCTAGGCCACTGCAAACAATATAACTTACTACTTTGTTACTGTAGCTAATTTTTTGCTAACTGGTATTAGCAGTGTTTTCTTTCTCCCTTCTTTGTATTTAGCCAAGAAAACAGAGATACCTCTTCCCAGCTGGCCTCACACTTTATATTCTATGTGTAAAGTACCTTCCTTTTTCAAAGTATTCCTTTGGGCTACCAATGAGTTGGACAGACGGGGAAGTTTCTTAATAATGCTTTGAAATAAAATTGCCAGAAATACCAACTCTCCCATCTTCCTGTAAATTGCCAACTCTCCAATTTTCCTGTATCCTCATTCTTTTCCTCTTATTTCATAGCTACTGATAGCTTGAGACAGCGTCTGACATGGAGAAACTGAGGCATAAAAGTATTGCAGATGTTAGATGAAAGCAGGGAGAGATCCAAGAACTGAAGCAGAAGGGCAGTCTTGGCCTTTCAGCATATGCCAGGAAAGCAAAGGAAGTGTGGGCCAACAAAAGAAAAAGTAAAAACACTTTCTACCAGAAATGGAGCATTTGTCATACTGGCTTTTTAATATAATGGAAACCTTAGAAGAAAAAGCACTGGTGATTGATCCCTTCTCTGACTTTCCTTATGAGGCAGTCTGAAGATGACCAGTTAAAGGAAGCTGAACCAACATTTCTAACCTGCATTGTAAAACTCTCATTGGTATACAGGAGGCTGTTCTTTCATAGTGACACTCATTGCCATCTTGTGGTTTTTTTTACTTCATATGAAATTATGAAAATGCCCTGTCTTCAGAAAAGAAAGCCTACGTGTGTCCTACAGATGCAGTGTGCAGGCTTCTGCATCACTCTAGCTCTAATTCTCGATCTTATCCAGTGAAATTTTAAATAAGCTTTAGCAGGAGTTTGGCAGAATGTTACATGAGCATATCTCACTGGCCAGGATGCACTCCTGGGATATGAGTGTTGTGACAAGGACTTTTGAACCTGAGCTCTCTGTAGATCAAGTAGGTAGCTCCAGGAAGAAACGGTGTTACCTTACACTCACTCTTCTCCTTTTAAAGGCACCAAAAGCCTTTCTAGTTAAAGAAAAAAAGAAAAAAAAAAATCCACATAGAGTTAGGAACTTGCCTGAATCTCCCTGTAGACAAAGTCTATTCTATGTTTGTGCTTTGAACATTGGGATCTGTGGTACCACAAGGTTCCTTATTCCCTCTGAAGAAGTTGGGAGAGCACAGGCAGCACTAAGCATTACGTTAAGTTCTCTGTGAATGTTTCCCTTCCTACTGTTCAATACAGGCATTTGTAAGAATATCTAATAAGGATACTCCTTTGCATGCCATTAATCAGCAAAAGCAATAAAAGAAACGGTGTGTTTTGTGTGCTTTTAGTACTAAGTCCCTTGTCATGATGAAAATGAGATGGAGGTGGTTGGGTCAGGATCTCTACTGTCACCAATAATGGGACAGAGCTATACATAATGGGTGTCTCCTGTTGTAGTGCCACTCACAGTTGCTGTTCTCCTCCTCTTCTTTGTAAAACTATTTCCATTGGTCCTTGATGCAAGACAGAAAAGGGACCCTTACTCACTCACTATGGGAAAGCATATAGATAAAAGCTGGGAACTGGCTAAATTTTCAATGTCTTTTACCACATTTTCCTTTGGAAGTATCCAAAGTCTTCAAACACTTACATTAATACTGACAGAGCAGCACAAGACAGTGCACAGCTTTTTTCAGTGCAAAGCTGTGAGCATCTTTCTAACAGGTGAAAATGCCCATTTTTGGACTTGCAGGATAAACACAGCTGAAAAGTTACAGTTTGTTTTAATGAGGCGAATCATCTTTATAGTATAAGAAGGCTTCAGTTTTTCTTTTGTCTTGTCTGTGTGAGTAAGTAAAACGTTTTCAGTAACATAACCAAATTGTGAATGGTACTTTGGTAAGGTTACAAAATCACTGTCTCAAAAGTAAAGATATAGTGGAGGTGCACATTTTTGCAGCTATTAGATGCTGGCTTGTGCCTTTTGTGAATCTGTAGTGTGATGTATGTCTCAAAAAGATTGGTTTTTTTTTTCCCTACTGGTCCTGCTGTATCACTTTGTGCCCGGGGGGGATGGAGTTACTTCCCAAGCAGCTATTTCCTTCCTTGTCATTGTGCTGTTCTGTGCGAGGCCTCTTGCCTTGTTTACTGGTCATCTTGCCCAGCTCGACATGACTTACCTGTTCTCTGTGACTCCTTCCTTCTGTGTTACTTGATATAGGTGCCTGAGGAGACTGAATGAATGCACCATCACATCATTCCTGTGGGAGAGGGAGATGGTACCCTTTCCATTTGAGAAGAAATTGAGATGCAGAAGAACTCATGGAAAATCCTTCCACTGTTTTGGAAAGTCCAGCCTGAAACCTCTGGAACCTGATTTTCTGAGAGCACCTTACATTAGCAGTTCATAGAATAGCTCTTGGTTTTCAGCTCCAGTTTGCAAGAAGCAGGGTTTTAATATTCACTTAGAAATTTTGATGATAAAATAATTACAGGCATACACAATTTCAGATTCTGTAGAAACATTTTTTAAAAACAGCACTGTAACAGTGCATTGATACTTCAGTGACTCAGTTGGCTCCACTAGAGCGTAAAACAGGTATTATATGAAGAACAAATTACACTCTTTCTACCACATATTTATAGAAATTTGTTCTTATGCTAGCACAGATAGAGTGAGTCTCCAAACTAATAATCAGACTGCAATTATGAAGCTCCCTGACTTATGTGCCATGCTGTCTCAGGTTCTATCACACTGATGACAGCTATTTATCTTAGATCTCAGCTCTCCTAGAAACAGTCTAAATTATTTGCCTCTCAAGAGACAGGAGTCAGGCTTGCTGCAAGCGATAAAGAGGAAAAATACGCTGATCAAGTGCAATACACAAGCTGGAACATCCATTATTTAAGTGTATTTCAATTATTTTAAACATACCACTGCACTAGTCTTTGTTTTCAGTGGCCTGATCTTCAGAGCCTGTTTACTGACTTAAACAGTTGAGGGCCAATCTTTAAATCTGGGAGCGATTATAGAATTACAGTGTTGTTCATGTTTTTTTTTTTTTCCATTTGGTTGATGTACCTTTAACCCTATTGTCTTTTCTTGTCCTCCTCCTTCCCTGTTTTGACAAAAGCTGCTGATGATTCCTAGTGGTTCCCAGTGTCAGGAGCTGCTAGCGGAAAAGTGTTTATAAGATACTTAGCAATTCTTGAGAAATTAGAAACAGTTGTCCTTGTTGCATGTGAAAAACTATTTAAAATCCATCCTAGAATAGCCCACAATAGCCTGCCGTCCTCTGGGCCATGTGGACTTCTGGTCAGAGGGCCAGGAGTGAAGCACCTTGCCATCATGAACCCAATGGCAGATGTGTGGGTCAACTCTCCGGAGTGCTAGAGGTCCTGCCCAGGCTTTGAGACACCATTTTTTTTCCTGGTTTTGGTGATACTCCCATGCTGTGTTGACAGTAAACTGAACTCCAAAAAATCCATTTTACATCCACCTTTCACTCTTTCATAATGGGATTCTCCTTCTGACACTTTTTTTGCTAGATTATGACAAACAATTCTCACAGTTGCTGCTTTCTGTTCTGCTGTGTTCCTTTCTAGCCCCCAGAATACCACTGGGTGAACTTATTTGCAAATAAGGATTCTTTTAGATTTTTGCTAGGAATGGTAGGCTTTGTTTCCTTCCTTTTCTTCTCAATTGCTGTGCCCTATATTGCATAATAGATAGAGCAGCCATTGGGCATAACCATTCAGGTTTGTTTTTACAGAACCTGCTAATGAAAATAAGCCTAGGAACTCTAGATTTCTGGAGACCTTGCTGTTTATTTGCCATGTCTGCCTATGAACCTTTTACTCATGAGCGAGCTGCATTTTATGAGCTGCGAAGGCATCTTGCAGACTACACTTTTCTGAGTGAGGGTTTTGGGGGCAGTGGTGAGTGCACTGTGCCAGCAGTGCACCCCTGCAGCCTGCCTGTCCCCCAACAGCCCATGTACTCGGGGTATTACCTTGGGCACCAGGAGGTGCAGCCAAGAGTGCATGAGGATGCACTTGCAGTCCAACACATAGTCCTCAAGGTTAAGCTCAAAATTCAGGCTGAACATTAAAAAACACATCCTCTTTTAATCCTTTAGGCTGGAAGTATGCTGGTCTGGCATGCTGCTTGACAGCTAGGCATTCAGAGGATGATCAAAAAATGAAGGAGAGGGGATTAATAGAAATGTAACACCTTCACCACTGGGGAAAAAAATCTCCTGGGGCTGGTAAAGTGTCAGAAACAAGAAATCAATCATCCCTCTCTATTAATATTATCTCTCCAAAGAAAAGATGACAAATAGTGGCAGGACACTTTTGTTAGTGAGTTGCTTTCCTTCCATCTTATGGGATTGCAGTAACAAAAACATAGCTCAACAATACATATTGCAGTTATGCCAGCGGCAAGATACTATTCAGAAGGAATCATCTGTAAATAAAGATTAAAAAAAGAATGGAGTGATCAGTGATCATGTGATGATGAGCAAAGATTATTCCCAACTGACCTGGGAAGCAGAAATTTCCAACCCCATTTGGTGTGCAAAGCACTGGGAACACTATTTTTCCCCCTTGTCTTTATCTCTTATTGCTGCCAAGGAAAGAAATTGTAATTTTGTCCTCATTTTACAACAAGTTTGGAGTAATTGGTTATAGTTATATCCTTACAGGGTGCCATCTAGGGGCAACCCATTAAAGCCTTGTCAAAGGTTGAAAGCTTCATCTCTTGGTAAAAATCGAACCTGAAAATACTTCACGATGTTCCAGGGTCTTGCTACAGATACTGAGAACACTGCTTGGAGTACATAGGGTGGCATTAAAACTATAGAAAAAGAGACTGGGAAGAGAATACTACAGGATACAAAGGAAGAAGGTTCAGAAAATCATCATCCCCTCAGCTCCACAAACTACTTGGTGTTTACAGCCAAATCCTCCCATGCCATCCAGTTATTCAACTTACTGTCCAGATTGGGAGAAAAACTATAAGCTTTAAAATCATATCTCATAAACGTGGTGATGAAATTAAGACTATTAGGTTTTTTAATTTGTCTTTCTGATAGGACAAAAGGGAAATCTATAATTCTTACCAACATGTGAGGACATTAGCAACCATATTTACCTATATATTTGTTTTATTTTGTTGGCCTGGTTTGATCTCCAGTTCTAACTGTACATATTTTTATCAGTGTATATTTGGAGTAATATCATCAGGTTCATAATTACACTTCTGCCTAACATTTCCTTTACTTAGTGTTGCTTGAGTTGGCCTAAACAAGCCAGGTTTTTCTCCTATCTTTCTGGAAGTTATGATAGGCAAGCAAATAAATTCTGGAGGTCTTGGGGCAGCTAATTATGCTGAGATACTTTGATGACACTTGAATTTCTACGATTATTAAATTTCCTAAAAGAAACTTCCTAAAGAAAATTTCTTTTATTTTTATTCTTGTAGAAAAGACTCCTAAAATTCTTTCCAGAAACACTCAGAAGGACCTGTGCATTTAGGACCAGCTCTCCAGTCTTCAGGCAAGGTCCCCTTCTCCTGCAGGAAGCAGCATTTGTTCCTTCCACCATCTGTCTTGCCTGGTCCTTTGTCATCTCTTTTTGACCTTACATAGTTGAAAAACTGTATCTCTCACTTGCTTGTCTTTCCATAAAAGGTCTATTTTTATGGCATTCCATAAAAAGGTCTATTTGCGTCTAATAGCTGTGCTGTATCCCTTCTAGCATATACATTTCCTAATTTCTTCGGTTTAGGAACAGTCTTCAAACTCTCTGCAGCTCCTAATCTAGTCACAGTTTGGTCCATGGCCTGGGCTCCTAGATGCTGTTAAAGATACCTATCTAGGAAAATTCATTCGCTTGTGCCTCTGATACTAACTTTACATCATTATACCCAGTTCTTCTGCTGGGAAGAGCTGCAATAGATCGGTGCTATGTTAAATCAGCCTATGATAGAAGAAGCTATTCTCATTTTTCCTTGAGCTGCACAATGGTTTTTCTTCACAATATTGATTTAATAATTTATAAATATTTAATATTTACCACTGTTGATGAAAATAAAAACTGTGTTGGCAAATATATCAATGTAATTCTGCCATTCGGTCGTCCCCCTCTTGAATTCCTTTTACAAGCAATCTCCATTCTCTAAACCACATAATTTCAACCAGAGGATAATAGTAAGTTCCTTGGTTTTGTAAGCATGATTTATAAAAAGGGGGGATGGAAACAAATTATAATTATAGGTAACATGTTAAAAAAACCCAATGGAGACTGTCATACCTGAAAGAAAATGAGTTGGTAGAAATTGTGTAAATGGTTACCAAGTATTTAGCATGTTCCTGTTCTGTCTAACATTTTTCACATTACCGAACTGGAAAACTTAAAGAGTTAATGACGACGGCAGTGAAATTCCTCCCACTTTCACCTCCCTCCAAGTCAGGGTCAATAGGCGTTGATATTTATAGGTCTCATTCTCAGGCAGTGGCACTTAACACATACTTCAGTTTTGTGCAAAACTAAGTATATACTTAAGTAAGTATACATACTACTGGTCTAGAAATAGTAAAGGATTTTAGTTTTATTTCAAACTAAATAATAGTGGGTGAAGTTGTGATGTGATTTATTGTTTCCTCAGTAGCTAGTCCCCTAATGCAAGCTTTCCTTCCTCCCATTTCCTGCTTTTAGTAGAGGGAGGTGGTGTGATTTAGCTAGTGCCTTTGTCTGCTCTACTCTGTGCTAAACTGACAAATGTAGAAGAATAGTAAAAATAGCCAAAATGTGCAATGGTAAGAGCCATTTCCTACCTTTTTAAAGAACTGTACAAATAGGAATAAATCATTCATAATAGCATATGATTATCTTTTACAGTATCTACATTATAAGAGAAATCAAAGCAAAAAGAGCTTTAGAAAGGTAACAATTTTTGCAGCACTTTTTATTTTGTTGTTTAATGTATATTATACTATATAGAACAGAACTAACATCTACTAAAAGTATATAAAAAAATAAGGGAAGCTTAATTCTCCATACTAGGTACATCTGGAATCATTATTTAATATTGTTATTAATATTTTTCAATTGTTGCCTGGCCAACAACCTTTTTGCTTTGTGTTTCTTTTCTCTTGGAAGCATTCAAGCTCTGATGTGCCTATGTACAATTGCAGCACATTTCTCATTCACCTGGCACCAAATTGTAATAAAGCAGTGTTTTAACCTGAACAATCTCACGGAAGAGTACTGCATGTTGGTAAGCCCACCTCTCCCTCAAGTCTTTTAATGCCAAGATGGGAAATTGCATTACCCAAACACCTTTCCACCCGCCAGTAGTTGCTCTGAGTGGAAATCAAGCAATGCGAAGAACCCGAACTGGGGCAAATTCCATCCTGAGAGACTGGCACAGAGGCATCCTGTCCCTTTCTAATTAGCTCTAGCAGTCACTGTGCCTGTGCTTCAATTAGCACTTTGTAATTGTAATTTCATTCTAACCCTATTTTTGATCTTATATAATGCCTCAAGCCAGCTAAACTTCTTATCCTCCTGTCAGAAGGGAGTTACTAGCAGGGAACTGGAATGGCCCCACCAGACCTCCCCTGGCAGCCGCTGTGCCTGCTATGTGAACATGTACATTCCACTCTCCAGCTAGATCTAATTTAGAAACCTTTGAGCTCTTAATGATTTCCTATAGTTTGGCCTAATTGAATCTAAGTGCTTTTGCATTAAAACTAGAATGCCCACCTCAGCTGAAGCTGAAAACCTATGACCCTGAAATACAGTCCCACAAATGTGAGCCTTCCTCTTGTTAACAGATGCCACCTACTGCATCAAAGCCACAGCCATCTTCTGTTTTGACCTAATGCCTAGGTTGCAAAAATAGTTTAGTTAAAACCAAAGCCTTTTGCAGAACTGAATTACCACCAACACATGCAGCAGCTGCTGCATGCACTGAAGCTGCTGCAGCCTGAGAAACGCTTCTCTCCAAGGAGGCAGGCACTGCTGCAGGAGCTGCTCCTGCTGCATGGTGTCCCCCTGCGAGGGAAAGGGGCTCTGCTGCTGCTGGGGCATGTGCCACTTGGGGCAGGGCCCAAAGTGGGGAGCTGGGTGCTGGAGTGCTCCCTTCACCCTGTGACTTGAGACGCTGTGTATGACTGAACAGCAGGTCAAAACACCTACCTACAGCAGTAGCTTCAAGCCATGGAGCAGGAAAGAAACCACTGCTGAGAGCTGTGTGTAATGGGTTTGGGGAATGTGGCTCAGGAGTCAACCGGGGGGATGCCCGGCTGAGGAGGGAGCATGATGCTGGGCTCAGCCAAAGCTGGCAGGGCTCCCCTGTCTGTATCTTCCAGTGGTTGCTGTTGGCTTTTCTCTTAATCTATTAAAGCCACTGGTGAAATCCTGTTAGTTTCCCTAAGAAATTCTCACCTTGCAGGCTTCCATAGTAGAGGAATGTATACCATCCAGGGCCTATCCATTTCTCAGTCTTTCCCCTGCCCCAGATTCTGCTGTTCTCTTTCATGTTGAGGCAGGAACGAGAAATATTTGCATCATGTCTCTATTCAGAAGGCTTTTCTAAGAACACCATAAAACTACTGCACAGGGCAGTATCCGTTACTGATCTATTAATAATGACAACAGTAACATCAGCAAGTAACTATCAAACACAGCTATGGAATATGAACCCATGATCTTATCCCAAAGCTAAGAATTATATGAATGACAGTATGAATAATATCTAATGATCACCTAGCTACTAAAATTATATCCCTACAAAACTAGACAAGACTTATTTCTTTTATTTTAAAGACTAAATGTAATTAAGAGCACTCCTGATGCATCTAGGAGGTTCAAAGAGCTTAGGCGACTGCTGTCATACATTCAAAGCAAATCAGACCATCAGGCTCTAATAGTTACATCTCACAATTTCTGGCTTACTAAATTATACTCCCAAAGTAAATATCATTGCAGTATAGGAAATTATTTACAAAAGAAGAGCTAAGGAGGGCTATTCCATCAAGGTGAGAAACACACTCTTGCAGTCATCTTTTTGGACTCAGTCCTTGCTCCATTAGCAGGAAAATTTTCCATTGAAGTCAGCACATATCTTGCTTTCATAAGAGAATCTTGTGTTCTGCAGCAACATCTCAACTTGCTATCAGTAGAGTCAGTGGAGAGACATGCTTCGGAAGGTAATGGTAGTAAAATGAGATCTTTGGTCGTGTGTCATGATGTGCTACAGTGGCAGGAAAAGAACTATTGATTTCGGGAATCACGGAGGTTCACATCAAAGAACAGATTTGCTTCTGGTAAAGAAATACATGGGAATGGGCCTGAAATTTAAGAAATTTCAAAGTAACCTGCACTGCAACATGGGAAGAATGTTAGACCGTATGCGTTTTAATAACCCCCATGAGGACAAATCACTCGATTCATTCAATGACTTCAGTGTTCTGGTTAACGTCAATATGCATACAATATAGCACCTTAAATTGCTGATTTTGAATTTTACTTATGTTTTTAATAAAACTCCCTTTGTCTTCCCCAGAAATGTCCCAGAAACCAATGAAATCTTTTGTTCTAAATGAAATGTGTCATTTGCCCACGCAGCAATATTCTTTTCAACACTTAATTTGGCAGGAAGCAGGAGAATCCTCAGTTTTATCTAAAATTGTTTCATTTTTGACTGTGATTTGTTTGCATTTTCCTACTTTGAACTCTTTCATACATGCTAAGCAAACCTCGTAGGTGACCATCTGAAATATGTCAGATTTGGCAGTTAGAGACAGCGTATAGCTTCAAAAAAACCTCTTCAGTCCTCATGGGACAGTATGTAAGACCATCTTCCCCCTGCTATCATGTACAAAAGCCCTTGGAGCTCTCCCTAGAGATGGTCACAGTGTGCAGTTCAAAAGGGGTGGTGCACAGAGCTCACTAACTCTTCTGCAGGTTTCAAACTGGCAATATTGTCTCCTGACTTAAGCCAGGGAAATAATTCAACTTCTCACAGCAGACAATTTTTGTCTTTGGCATATTTGATACTCTCCAAATAGTTAAAACAATCAGCCTACAAAGCTATTGACTTAGAAGAAATAAGAAATTAACAGAAGTGTATTGCAGTAATGTTGCTTTTAATCAGTTTAATCACAATTTTTTTCCAATTCTAAGTTTATGAAATACATATAACATTTATCTGAGCAGACACATAATTCCAAACATCTGCCTTTTCCATAAATAATTGGCAGAACAATGTATGAGTTCCTCATCGTTTGTTGCAGATATTCCAAGAGACTTATAAATTTAACTATAAGATTGATCAATTTTACAAAATCACCCAATATAAAATAAATGTCCACAATTTATTCTTCAGTTTAAAGTGTCACTTGTTTATAAAAGTTCAACTTTCATAAATTTTGAATTCATGATAATTCACGAACTGAATGCCAAGATGAGGAATGTCACAATAACAATTGCTTTCAGGATTCAGCGTAGTTTCTACACAGCTTTATCTTCCCCATGATTGCTTACTGCCAGACACCCCTTTACTGCCTGACCCTGCAGTAGGGCCCTCGGGTGACAGTCACACTGGGCTGGACATTGAGGCCACATCTAGGCTGTTTGCATTAAAGACACCTTGGGAATGTTACAAGACGTTGCTTAGGTTGTTAAATTTTTTCAGTGTTCCAGGGCACGGTTTTAGCTTCACCAGGTGCACAAAGAATTTGCAGGCATGGTTCAGGGGTCAGCACTGGCCACGGATCCACCCAAATGCACCCGGTGCATGGAAGCGCCCTGCTGTCAGAGTCTGCAAGCTCAATGGGTGCAGGCATTCAGTGCCAGCTGGCCTCTGCCAGGGAATAATCCTCTGCACATTTAACTAGTATAGAAGAAGCTTTAGGGGTAGCAGTACAGCTACACTAACTTTCATGTCAGTCAACAGCAGATGAGCAATTTATGTGAAGATGAAAGAACAAGTCAAATCTTTACAATTCATTTGACTTCACACTCATATTAATTTCCTCTTCTTAAGTAAAGATTACAGCATTTACTGATTTTAGATGCTTGGTAGAACAAAAGCAGGTAAAAAAATCAGCGCACATTGATATAATCTTTTCTTTGAGATCCATAAAAAACTGTACCTGCGAATTGCTGCTAATTCCCATTTTTCAGTGGCTGTCCTCTTGCAGCACAACCCTGAAAGACTCTGCTGCCCTGTAAAACGATGCACAGACCAGGCAGCTATACAGTACAGTGGAGAAAAACATTGAGAAAAGGAGGAGCTGGGGCAGGGAAGAGGAGAGGAGCAGGAAAATGCATGAAAAACAAGGTGTATAACACAGCACAAATCAGCTACACTGAAGTAGATATATGACAGGAATCACGTGAAACAAGTTCTGCATCATCTATCACTTCTAATGCATGCCCTATGGGACTCCAGCTGGAACACTGAACTGGGATCTTGACCATAGAAATTTCACTCACCATCCCTTCTCTCCAGATTCTTATGGCTTTTTCCCTCCCAAGCGGAGACTGCTTTATTCCTTGGCTTCTCAATTATACCCAACTGGAAGTCAGCCACCTGAAATGGCCATGCTGTTCTTCCAATTATATGTGGCAGTCTAGTGCAGGTATCAGGAGCGTGATTCATCAGACCAAGGGTGGACATACACATCCAAACTAGCTGTCTAGACTCCATTTATCATTTACTGAAACAGATACTTCTACCCAGTGACTCACCTTATGCTAAAGCTGCTCTCTGAAATGAACGGAATACTGCGAAGTGCCTATTTCCCTCCGTTAATTACAAAGGGAGTTCAGATGTGCTTCAGACATGGTCACAATATTACAGACACCTGAAGCTAATGAGGTGAAGCCCAGTCATTGTTACTCTATATATGGATATATATAGATATATGGAATAAAGTAATCCAGAAATGAGAATATCACCATCCAGGATGTGTTGCAGCTGAATTAATACAAACTTTTTTTTTTTAAATTTTAAAAAGCATTGTATTTCCCATAGCGTTTCAGTTTTTGTTTCACCTACTAAATAATGTTGAATGAAATACTAGCATTTGTAGTATCTCTCTTAAATGTCCACTTGACAAATCAGGATGTGCCACAACTATATCATGAGATGTAACATAGACTTCATGTAATTACTTCCCAGTTTAACCATCAATTTCCTCAGGAAACACCGTCAATCTGTTCAGGCCTATAACCATTCCTTTCAGATGCAATGTGCTGTATTTAAGTTATGGGATTAAAGATTTATCTTTAGCCAAAAATGATTACTTGTTTAAACTTTTAAAATACAGATCTCATTTAAACTCTATAATCAGCTTTACATTTATGTTTGTGATATGTATCACTTAGGCCACTATCTTACTCAGTAACACTTACGGGCTGCAAAGCAAGGCACCTGGGTGATGGAAGTTACAGACCTGAAACCCAGAGCAGCATTTGTGGGATCAGTCTCCAAGACTGCTACTGGAAAAACTGAAAGCAAAACACCTTCTAGCTTGTTTGGTTCTGCTGCACAGGAGGTGCAGGATTGTTCAAAATTTGTCTGTTGCTAGAAGTAGGTGTCAGTTTACTAATTTCTAGTGATCAGCTACACCTCCTTGCCAAACAGAAAGCTCACAGTCCTCATAGCCTTTTGCTTCCTCACAGCTTTTCAGTCTGGGAAGGCTAGGCCAAGCAGCTGCTCCCAGCCCCAGCCTGAGGGAAGAAGCAATCACAAGCATTGGTGTTCTGGGGGACACTCTCACCCTCAGGTTTCTTCTTCACCATATTAAAAGTGCAAGCATGGCCATATGTGTCATTTTTGAGTTTTCTAGAACAGGCAAATGTACAGAGACACATAAGGAACACCTTCACATCAAAGTCTTACTTATCCACTTCTCTGTGGCTACAAACCACAAGATTTAACAGGTAGTAAGGTGTAAGATTTAACAGGTGTAAGAAACACCCTACTGCATCACCCCAATGGTCCCTCCAACCAGTATTCTGACCCCAGCAGTGGCAGCAGGGTATACTATTCAGGGTAAGTATGTGAGCCTACCATTTTCTGCAGTACATTTCCTCTCATACTTCCCCATAATTAAATCATTTCATTCAGAAGTTGGAATTTTCAATAGTGTGGCCTTCTTACCTTTTCTACCAAGCCATGCAGAGATTTCATTGGAGCGCTTGTTTTCTTGTTGTATTGAGGCAGTTTATCAGGGCTTCTAATGCAATCAATCTCTGTAAAAATATCAATACAATACAACTACTGTATGACTCATGGAATACCTATATGATATTTAAAACAACAGAAGTGTCTAGATGTATTTCCCTTTACCTGACCTCCAGCCATTCATTACAACCTAGAATACAGAGCATCTGACTCAGCTACTCTCTCTCTACACCAGGAGAAACTGTCTGCCTGCTCATAGCACTTTTTCTCTATTTCCTTAGATAACTGTCAGCACCCACTGCCCTCTTTCTAGCCTAGCATTCTCCTTTGCCTTATATTTAGACTTTGAAAAGTAAATTGTTCTTAGTCTGCCAGGTATCAGAAAGGGTGTATTCCCCAACGAACAGCATCCTCATTGCATTTTCAAGGATTCATGTTGCATTGCTTTTCTTGCTGACCCTGTTACATCTTCCATTTGATTTAATTTCTCTGTGCTGAGGCAAAATAATATCTCATCAGTAATGTATGATATTAAATACAGACAATTGCCTTGTTTTTTATAGGTTGCAAGTTTAATGGTGTAGTACATCACGTTCCTCAGGTCTTGGATACTAAAAGATCTTGGTTACTGCTGTTAAAGTAACAAAGATCTAAGGGATATCAGCTTTCACTGCAAAAAAGGGGCACTTCTACCCCTTCTTGTTGCAAAGATGAGCTTGAAAACATTATTTTGGAAAAAAAAAAAAAGAAAAGGGGAAATCTGGAATCAATTTAATATAAAAGGCAGGCTCATTATTTTTATAATTATACATCACTTTGGCAGGGGCAGGGGGACACATTCATTATTTCTGAATGTTTGCAGGTGGCAATAATACCTATGGAAATTTCATCTTTGGGAATGCTTTGTCACCGATGTCCTCAGAACTGTAGTAATACCATTCTCCCATTCGTTTGCATGAATAAGAGTAGTCCTACAGTCTAATTTATTCTCTCTGCAGATTTGGACCCTGATCTTGCAAGCTGTATTTTGTACCCATGAAAAGTGCTGCAGTGATATGCAGTAGTGGTATGCACAGGTAAGAAGATAATAGATCTTGCAGCTAAGCAAATCGAGTGCAAAAACTGGGAGACGTTTAATCTGTATTAAATTTGCCTTTAAAGAAATCACAGTATGTTGAAATTCTGCATTATTAAAATAGAAGACAACGTAATGCTGAATTCCTGTTCACTAACTGTCCTTTACTGCAAAAGTCAAAGATGCACCTTTCCCCACACCCTCCCTCCTGAAGACACACAAACACCAGCACAGAAATAAAAAGAGGGATTTTAATGGAAAATCTGAAAGGTTGATGCCTTCCTTTCGATTCCATTAGGTGGAGCTCTCAGACAAGAAGAAACGCATGAAAAACCAACACAGCAGGCACCCTTAGGAATTATTAGTACTGTACTATGCAGGTATTTTTCCCTGCCGAGAGCTCTCTCCTCTTGATAGAATTCATTTGTAACCAACTAGAAAGCTTATTACATGCTTTCAAAACCACTATTACTCAGCAACCTGCCTGTAGAACTAGGTTTTCATTAGCTTAACACATTACCGAGATCAAGCTGCAAACTCTGGAGGTAGCTGAACGCTCTATCAGTGGGGTCAAAATAAATAACCAGACCAACAGAGAAATAATTATGGAAATAGAGAAGCAGAGCAGATAAAGAATTTAAGAGCAATAAAAATCAGAAAATTCCAGCAAGTGCTTGATCTCCCTTCCATTAATGATAGAAGTTCACTGACATCAATGGCATGGGATTCAGCTGAAAAATTGGCCATGCAGACACAAAGGTACAACGCAGATGGAAATGGCAAAACATTTGTAACCTGATTTTCTGCCACTTTCTGGTCTAGTTTCTACTCTTGCTTTGATTTTGTACTTTAGACACACTTGCTTACACAGTTCTGGGGTAGCTCTCCCAATTCCTAAACAAGGGGAAGGACGAAGATGACCTTGTCTAAAGCACTGTAAAGGCAAAGGACAGAATGATGGGTAAATATTTTCAAGGCTATTGGCTCTTACACCCATTGTTCATTGTGTGCAGTAACTCAGCAACGTCAGTATTTTTGCCAAATACATGGCTGTGGCTGGCAAAATGGGGAAGAGGAAAACAATGTTACATAGACAATTACCAGAATTAGCGGAAGTTAGAAGAGACTGTCCAGACGTACATGGAAGGAAAAAGCCTGAACTCATTCCTGTAAGACTCTACAACTTATTTAAGAAAAAAAGAGTACCTGAATTTAATCAATTCAACTGTAATTAAACCTTGCTAGTTTTATCTTTTATGAAGGCACACATGACACTTTGTAATCGACCATTTCACTAAAGCTTAGCCTATCTCCTTGATTTATCCTTGATACAAAAAGATGGTAATTCCATGACTGTTGAGGTATGATGCTGGAAGGTGTTTTTTATTTTGTGCTTGAATATCATTTGTCTAGTTCCAGGGTTTGCAACAAAACCTTTTGCAGACACTTGAACCACTCTGAAAGTCTGTACCATTTTCAGGCTTTTAAAAACCTGTACTCCTTTGCTCCCAAAGTAAACACCTTTTAGCACCTTGTGCTAAAATAAATAATATGCAGTGCCTGTGAGACATGAGAACTAGCAACTTCGTTTCTATGTTGAAATCAGTTGGCCTCATTATTTGATAGTCTTAAGTTTTACACACTCCTCTAGATTTGCTTCACCAATGTAGAAGGAAATCTTTTACTAGTATTTTCTGCTGCAATGTAAGAAGAGTGTCTCTCCCCAGCACTGAAGATTTCTCCCTCACTTCCACATTCTTCTGCTCTGCACATTTCCCCAGAGGAATGTATTGTGATCAGTATGATCTTTTAAGCTTTTAATTTTTCCCACAGGAATGACCCCAACCCGGCCACTGACATAAGAAAGGTGCTATAGGTCAGAAAGTTACAGCAGTCTTACCCTGTTTGTCTGGATACTGGAGAGAAGCAAGCAGGAGAAGGGTGAAGATGGTGGAGAGCTCAAGCACTTGGTGCCATACAGTAAGCCTCTGATAAAGCCCTGTGGGCAGAGAACACAGCTGGTCAGATTCACCTGGCTAGCCATGACAGAACCATCATGCCTATTTTCCTGTGTAAAACAAGGTATCTCTCTAAATCTCAAATTTCTCCATCAAGAGCTTGTTTTCAGGACATGAGTGTTTCTCACTGGAAACTCATTCCTCTCCAGCTTCCCAGTGTCCATGCCCCCAATAGGTGAGAATGTTCTCTTATCCATGATTCAGTATTTCACTGAAGTACAGTGTGATCAAAAGACAGAAAGTCAATCTTAACTACAGAAATTTCAATACAGTTAAATTAAAAGTGTCAAGCTATTGTGACTAGCTTTGTCAAAATCTGGGTGACAAGCTCTGCTGTGCAGCAAAATGTGCTTGTTTCACAAAACGCTGGTGAGGAATAGCAGGATGCTGCTTCTCAGGAGGCTGCAGGCACACGAACCCTCTCGCTATATCTCCTCAGCTTGCATCGGACCCAAGAGCCCACAGCTGAGCTGCCCTTTGGAAAGGGAGAGCCTGAGAAGACAGCCAGGGCAGGTGCTCAGAGCTCAGAAGAAAAACAGTGTGATCTTGATTATAAAAATCATAGGAAACACACAACGAAAATCCTGATCTGTTACTGATCATGCTGCACCACTCTTTCTTTCATTTCCCTGATTCGAACATGGCGCTTTGAAGAGAATGTAAATGCATGTCTCCTGACTTTTTTGTCTATCCTTCTGGAAAAGTGCTCAGTGCTTGTACTATGTATCCCAATATGGTTTCTTTTTTAATATCTATTTCAGAAAACACACCCCTACTGCAGCACAGTGCAGCCTATAGCAATGAAGAGGAATAATAACAAAACCCTTAAAGATAGATCAGGCATTCTGAGTGCTATACTTGAGTTAAACTTGAATCTGAAAGGCTTCTATATATCATTAAAAAATATTTTCTCCCAGTCTTACGATAGGTTATAGGATGTTAGAAATTTCTGCTAGTAATTATGTGGGAATAAAATCAATTAGCTGAATTCATTATACTTCTTAACACCAAACTTTTGTTTGCTCTGAATAAATTCACTCTCCTATTTAGTAATAGTCTATTAAGCTTCATTAAGACCTCGTCCTGACAATGGCTGCGCATCCCCTAGGTACTTTGTGAGGACCCTGAGATGCTGTGATAAACAAAGCTTCCCAGCCGAGTTAGAGGCTTCGCTCAGGACTGATCTGTTCACAACCTGGTAATCCTGCACATTTGTTTAAACAAGTGGTTCTGTCATGACCAGCCCTGACCTACTTTCCCCAATGCCTTATTTGTTGCACACATGTTCCAGCTCTCCTCCAACTATACTTCAAACACAGTCTGCATTCTGCTATCTGTTTGCAAAATGCTCAAAACAACGAGGGCCCTGAGGAGGGAACACCAACACTGCTCGGCTACACAGAGCAGACAGTACAATGCACCACCAGCACCCAGCAAAACCAGGGTATTTTACTGCTCCTCCAGCGCGCTTGGGATTCATTTCTCTTAGCTGGCCAGTTTGACATTTTACAGCACAGAAACAGCGAGGCAAGTCAAACATGAACATGAGACTCTTCCAAAGTGAAGAAATCTATAGAAGAAAATACAAATGCAATTAAATGGTAACAGCATTTCACAGTGACCATGTCTACCCTCTCTTTACTATTAGCAAGAGAGAGATGGAAGACAAAACTAGTTCACTCCCTGCAAAATATTCTTTTAAACCCACAGAAGAACCTTCTGTTGGTCATATTTATCTCTTTCACATTGCACATGAGCTATCATTTTTTTTCAGGACATCTTTCTCCTCTTTAAATGACAGCTTGATTGTTGGAGCCTATCTCCATCACAGCAAAACTGTTTATCTAGTGTTACAGGCGAGTGGAGCTATTAGTCCTGAAGTCCTGTTGTGTGGCCACTGGCCAGAGAAAATGATTTTAAGTTGAATGGCTTCAGATTTCATACTGAATATCCAAATCTTTACCTCGAAAATGGTTCTCTGAAGGTGCATGCAAGAGCAGAAGGCTTCACCCCTAGCTCTTCCACTGAACTCCTTGGTACAACGTCGACAAGTCCTAGATGTTTTGTGAATAGCTTCCCTCTGGTTTTGGTTCTCAGCAGAGATTTTTCATTCCAAACATGTGGTATAAAAGGACAGTTTATACTTTAGTGCAAATAACAGCGGTAGAACGTTCATGTAGGAATATGTAGAATGAGTCAAGTTGGGAAGGGAAGGGTTGACTTAATTTAGTTCTCCCTTCCTGCACTTAAGGACAAAAGACTGGTTAGCATATCTGAAAAAAGGCAAACAGAAAAATATTTATTTATAGACTTTTCCACCATTATACCAGCTAGGAAGGAGAAGGCATGAAAAGAATTCTCTTTTGAAATATGATGGAAACAGCTGAGCCATATTAACTACCTCTTTGGATGGACATGTGCCTAATAAAAGCTATCCTCTGTCTTCGGATCCAAAAGACACATATCAAAAGTGTTGATGGACGATTAGGTCAGAGATGCCTCCTTTGCCCCTCCTTTTCCTTTACTTGCTTGCTGAGTTTATACCATGTTTTCAAATTCCTGTAGATAAAACTGAAGAACAAAAGTGCAGCTGCGGTTTGCGCAAGTGGCAATTTGAAGAGTACCTTCATCCTTTAAACAGCATGTCTTTTCTCATCAGGGAATCCTATCTGTCAAACGACACGTTCCTCCTCCCTGAGCTCCAATAACAGGTGACTGCAAAGGGCTGATATTCAAGAACATGCAGTATTTAGCAAAGTCACATGCACAACAATACAGCAATGCAATTGTATCCACTTTCTACTCCTCCTGAACAGAAGACTTAAATAAATCACTCAAACTTGGATGGCGAATCGGTGCTACAGGCAGGAGTGGGACTGAACTTTCCCAAGTCTCAACCCCACTGCATAACCACAGGGCCATATAACTTGCTCTCGTGGTCTGTTACTAATGCCACGAGCCATTCTGGCAGACAACGACATCAAGAATAAATCCAGCTGGCATCAGCCACAGCCTTAGCTACAGCTACAGGATGAAATTCAGCCTGGGGAAAAGAGTGAACACAGTCCCTACGGCCAGGCCACGCTAGTTCCTTCACCACCACATGAACCATCTTCCCCCTTTTTCTGGGATGGGGTGTCAGGTTTGGATCAGGAGCAGCACAAGGGTAGCCCCAAATGTAGTTGCCTGCGCCAGATGCCAGATGATGCCCTGCAAGATGCCTGGGGAGCTTCTGAGTAAATCCAAAGGCAAACAGAATTGGCCATCCTCTTCTGTCATCTCCCATGGCAAGGCAGGAGGGCTTGGGTCTGCAGCTTCAAGAGAGTCTGTAAAAGCAGAACTACCTGATTTTCTGTACTGATTTGATAACGATCCACTCTTACAGCATTGAGTCATTTTAGTTGCATTTTCTTGCCTTTCTTTTCTCAAACACTCTAACCTGGAAAGTGGAACTCCAGTACCCCAGGGAGGGTATTACTGACATGATCCAGCATGACAATATGTAACTCCTGTCTCCTTCCTGCATTTCTACTCAAGAGCAGTCGATAAAGAAAATCTTTTTTTCAAAGCTGTGTTGTGCCGAGGACTCATTTAATCTGTTCTTTACTGTACCCAATAATTCTTTTTTTCTCCCCACAGATGACCATTACTCAGTACCTCTTCTTGCTGTGAAACCTCCCAAAATGTAAAGTTTTATACCCCCTTATGTTAAGCTGCGTCTTCTGAATAATGCAGATGGATTATGAACTCTTATATTTTGAGTTTTCTCATGACTTTGGCTCATCCAAATAGCTGACCAGAGGGAGGTCCATTAATTCACATCAGTGATAATTCAGAGCTTGTTTTCTGGCTCCCTTTTGAGAGGGAGATTTGTTTTATTTGTTTGATTGCTCTTCATGCCGTGTGTTCACGTCTGCCCAGGCTTTTATGCTGTGCCCATCATCATGCAATGTGAGATGACTGATAACTCTCTTCTAATTCACAGAACAGATACTGTCTCGGCAGCAGCACATTTTGGCCTAAAAAGCAGTATTTGAGGCTTGACATCTAATCTATGGATTTGTCCAATCTAATTAGTGCCACTTGCATCAGTGTTTTTATGATATAGACATACACCCACTCAGAAAATCACTAAAGCTACAGCGTCAGCTGCCAGGCAGTCGTTCCATCATGCTCGTGGTCACTTCTGGCTTGGAAATGGTTTGAAAGATGCTATAGAGATGGAAAGCTCTGAAACACATCATCAGTCCCTTAACGTGTTTTCCTATGACACTGTTCATAGTCAAGTACTCTTTTATTAGATTAGGCTCCGATTTTCACTAATTTCATTGTACTTTCTTGTAATTTGGTAAAATTCTGGGTTTTGAAGTTGGTGATAAAACTCCTACAGCAAAAAACATCTACTGTATTTTTAAGACAATACGCTGAGAGTTGGGCTAAATTAATATGCATTGAGCACCATGCAGCAATGCCAGACAAATTGCCATACTCAAGCTCGCTTGTTGACAGTTGCCTTTAGTATTTCTAACATGTGTGGCCCTCTTTAGTGCAGACGCATTCCAGGAGTAGTGGGCCATGTGCATTCACTGGGCATCTTGCACGTGGTTCTGACGCTCGTTCTCCAAGGAATTGTTCTGCAAGTCTTAAAATCATTCTAACAAACCAGAATTATATCCTTGCATGTTTTTGCAACTAAAATTCCTGTGAAACCACTGAAAACTGGACCTGCAATGGAAGATCACATTTAGAAATGTTCAGTCTGTGTTTGACTCCCTGGAATCCCCTCCAGCTAACACCAGTGTAAATCACAAGCCTTTCACTGACACCCCTGAACCTATATGCAAAAGCAACTGCCCTAAAAAAGCAAGGGGCTTGGCTGGCTAGATATTTTCATCAGTGAAAGAATTAAAAAACATTATTTCAACCTGAACTTCATCAGTCTTCTGCCTAGTTTTCCCCTAGTCTTCACTGCAAGAGGGAAATATGTTGGGCTTGCATTCCTGCTGGTCTCAGGTTTACCGTGAGAGAGGATTAAGCAGTTACGACTCATTCCAAGCAGCCAACCCTGTTAGCACCAGCACAGACCACTGGTTGTTCCCTTCTCAAACACCACAGCCCACTTCTGGGGATTTGATGCCTTTGGATCCCTTCCCAGACCAGGGATGGGCTGTGAGTTGGCAGGATTTCTTCTGTATAGGGGAATCTGTGGTGACATAAACTCCAAGCCTGGGAATATAAACCTGACCCTCCCTTTCCAATGGATTCTAGCTGGTCTGAATAAACACCCTGGCAGGAGGGCTGGAGAGCTGACGGGGAGCGGTGATAACTTCATATTGGCTAAGGTCGCCTGTGAGCTTAACAAGAAAGAGCCAGATCTCCTTGTGCCCTCTAAGTCACATAACCATTCGGTACCTTAGCATGTGATTTAATTTGGGCATTTAAAGCTGCCTGCATTAGCTCGTGATTGTGGGTCTTTTCACCCATCTTTTGTGCGTGTTCTTCCTTGCAAATGCGTATTTGCTGCAGCACATTTTCAAAGAGAATTGAGAAAGAGAAAACTAAAAGCTACATGTATTAGTATTCCTGTTTAATTTAATATCAGCTTACAAGGTGGAAATTAAAATGATTTTTCTGTCACTGTTATCTCTCTTCACCTGACAAAGATCGATTTCCTTCTTCCCCACTGCTTACTAATAAGACATCTGAAAACTAAGATGGTTTTTATGTTTACTTCCTTGTTTAAATCAGCTTTCTCAAGTAAGGACAGCTTTGGCAATACATTTGCTTTTTAACTTGTGATTTTTGTGTTGGCTTAGACTCCACCAGTGACAGAACATCAAACAGAGAGGCTATATATTTTTAATTACTCAGGGATGCCCTTGTGCATAACTACATGCAAATTAAACAAGCAGAATTCAAAATGTCTTCAGAACAGATTGTACATGTTACACAATCAGTCACATTTTGGGCTCAGAAATGGTGGTGCACTATTTTGCTTCTCATGCTGACAAGTACGGCGGTACCAGTCATCACTCGGTACAGCGTGGTGCCATTGCTACTGCTGTGTCTGACACTGCTAGGTTGGGTACCACTTTCTCAGAGCTGACAAGCCAATGAAGTCTGATGGCAACACACGAATGCTCCAGTGTGAGAATCAGGGGAACAACCAGTCTAGGTGGAATGACATCTTCCTACAAAGAAAACACTAATGTCCAGTAAAAGGATTAGAAAAAATATGTCGGTTTTGGTGTCTGAAAGAATCTGATGTAAGCACCTAACCACCTGCCTCCATAATCCAGCACTCCTTTGAAGTGGGGAGGATAAACTAAGGAGCAAAGTTGCTGTTTGGAGTCCAAGCTGTGTTTTAGGAAATTGATACTTGTACCCCAGTTAGCACTACAGCTCCAGCCAAGCTGGAACTATTTCAAAAGACGAAAAACGTTTAGTGAAAATCTCACAGTGTAAGGTGGTCACACCAAAAGGAAAAGGAAGGAAATACGGCCATCTGCATATAGCAGATGAGGAATGAAAATGCTAGAGACAGAGGCAGCATGGTGGGCATCCCTAAAGAACTCACCATTTCTCCCAGAGGAAAAAGCTGAGCTTTTTCAAAAAGTTGGGTAATGTGTTCTGCAACACATTCTCTTGGGACATTACATACCCTTTAGACTTCTTTTTGCTGTGTCAGAAGTCTCCTTATTTAGAAGTCTAACATTTCTTTCATATTTTCTCTCCATTGCCCTTTCGTAAATCCCCATGCTCAGCATTAGAAGAATTTTTCCTCTAAGGTGTTTATGCCTGGAATATCTATACAGAATTATCTTACCTTCTTCCTCTCAATGTTGATTATCCTTTGTTTATCCAGTCTATATGTATTTAAGTGCTAATCTTTCCTTCTCCCTCTGGATAAAGTTGCTCTTGTTCTTCTTGGGATGGGGGGGGTGATACCTCCTCAAGGTTTCTTTCACCCCCGTCTTACATGGTTCCACAACTTTCTTCTGTGCATCTGTATTTTTTGTATGGTTGCACCCAGAACTGAAATCCAGCTAGCGCCCTCTGTGAAAACACACCTGGCTCTGTCCCCATGAGAGATCCAAGGTGACAACTCCTTGCATTGCACCAGAAGCGGCATAGGAGCAGCCTGCACCCCACCAAGGGCGCCCTTGCTGGCCACCTGCATGGGTGACCTGAGGCAAGGGTGCGTGCATCTCTGCTTGCCTCCCAGTGCGGGTCTTGGGGCACCACGTGCCTGGCGAGGCGGTTGGTCCTGGCCCGCTGTGCCGGGCCAGCAGGCAGGTGTCTGGGCACACGTCAGGCGGTGGGTGCCGAGGCTGACAGCCTGTGATGTGATGCTGTACGGGCACCTCTGGTGCTACAGAACTCTGAGGCGAGTTGAAAGCTGCACCGGAGCTGCTGTCAGGGGGCGAGCTGGCAGGTGATGGTCTTTCGCCTGACACCATCGTCCTGTCCTAGTTTTGCGCTACCTGTCCCGTGGTGCCTTTGGTGCATACACCAAGGGCCGCAGAGCCGCGGGGGGGTTCTTGGCGGGCTGTGGCCCACGCCGACCTGCCGGAATAAAAAAAAGCCTTTTAACGATGTCAGAGCCGGGGATGGGTGCCCTCTCCGCTTCGGGAACGGGGACCAGCCTCAGCCGCCCTCCCCGCCGCCGGCCCCGCGCCCGGCCGGTCCCCAGCGGGCAGCGAGGATGGCGGAGATGCCAAGTGCGGGCGGCGCGGTAGGGCGGGGAGCGGCCATCCCACCGCACCGCACCGCACCGCACCGCACCGCACCGCCGCCACAGCCACAGCCACAGCCACAGCGCACACCCGGGCGGCGGGGCTCCCCCGCGGCGCGGCGGCGGCGGGGGGCGGGCGGGAGCGCGGGAGGCGGCGGCGGAGGAGGAGGGAGCAGGGGGCGAGCGGCGGCGAAGGGAGGGAAAACCTGGGCTGGGCGGGACGCGCCGGCCGGCGCGGTCCCAGTCTGCCGCGGCCGGGCTGCCCGCGCTGCCGGCGGCTGCCCCTGCCCCCGCACCCTCCCCCCGCGGCCGGGGGCGGCGGCGCCCGCCGCGTCCCACCCGCAACTTTCCCTCCCCCGTGGATGGCTCTCGTCGGAGACCTGCAGGGCAGCCGGGCGCTTGACACCTGTCCCCCATGGGCCGCCCCCGCGCCTAAGTTGGCCGGCGCCCGGCCGCCCTCCTCCGCACGGCGGGCTTGAAGCCGCGGCGGGGGCCGCGGAGCCCATGGCCGGGCGCCCCGCGGCACCGAGGTGTCCGTGCGCGCCGCCCCGTCCCGCCCGCCCGGGAGCCGCCGCGCCCGCCGGAGCGCCGCAGCGGGAGCGCTGAGGGAGGCAGCCCCCGGCGCACCGCCACCGGCTCGGCGGCAGCCGCCGTTGCCCGCCGGGTCGCTGGCGGCGGCGGCGGCGGCGGGGGCGGCGGGGGGGCCGCGGGATCCGTCCGCGCTCGCTGCCCCCGTGTAGTTCCCGAGTCGCCTGTGTCCTCGGCGGCGGCCCGCGGGTGACATGCAGTCCCTCATTTCTCCGGTGACCAAGGCTATCCTGGTGGCTTTGTTCATCTTCGCCATCCTGCTGATCCTCTACGTGATTCTGTGGTACATCTGCCGCGATGTGGATTGCGACCATGGGATCTGAGCGGTGCCGCGGGGCCAGGGCTTAGGAGCCGGGATTCACCCCGCGGGGCCGGGAGCGGCAGCGGCAGCGGGAGCCCCGCCGGGCGGCAGCCGCCGCCACCGCGGCCGGAGCAGGGGAAGGGGAAGGAAAAAAAAGAGAAAAAAAAAAAAAAAAAAAAAGGAAGAGCCGAGCCGAAAGCGCCCGGAGGACAACTGCAATCAAGGAACCAACCTGAGCTTGACCTTCAGAGACCAGGGTGACCCGGTGAGTCTCCGCTCTCCGCGGCGCGGGAGATGCGCGGATGCGGCGGGGCTCCCTCCCTGCCTCCCGCCCTGCCTGCCGCCTTGCCTGCCGCTCGCCCCACGCCGCGCACACACACACACACACACGCACTGACACACGCACGCACACGGATGTGGCACGGGCGGCCCTCGCACGCGCGCACACACACACACACACACGCACTGACACACGCACGCACACGGATGTGGCACGGGCGCCCCACGCCGCGCACACACGCGGGCACACACCGGTAGATGTGCGCGCCCGGGTGCCTGCTGCGCGCATGCATGCGTGTCCCCAGGGGACAAGCAGGACCCGTCCCGCTGCCCGCGGTACATTGTGCCTGTCCCCGTCCCCCTGTGTCCCCCGTTTTAAATCCACCGAGGTGACAAGGCGCAAAAGGCAGCGCGCCCGCGGGAGCGGCCGGGGCCGGGCGCGGGTGCGGTGCGGGTGCGGTGCGGGAGGAGCGGCGGGCGGCCGCCGCGCTGCCTTTGCGGCCCCACATTGGTATGCAGGCGGTGGCTGCGCCGCCAGGCAGACCGAAAAGGTGAGCCCGAGGGGTGGGGGAAGCCAGTGCTTTGTCAGTCCGGGGGCAACCCGGGGGAGTAACGGAAAATGAAGGGGAAGATGTCGGGTACCCGGCGGGCAGCAGCAGGCAGACTTCGGGGAGGGGATGCGGAGCGGGGTGAGTTTCTCCTTCCCAGGGGCAGGTTGGTGGAAGGAAGCGGGGAGATGGCAGAGAAATGTGCATGGGAAGTTCTGGATGGCAGCGGTCCTTGCCTGGTCTCACCCACACTGCTTTTCCTACCTCTCCGCAAAAGGGTTAACACTCAAGGGTTAAACACATGTCCAAGCCCGGCAATGACTGAAAATGTTGATAAAAATTTGCAATTGATGAACATGTACGTGTCGGGCACTAAAGGAGATGTACCCTGCCCAGCCGTTTTCCCACCTGAGAGAATTTGTCGTTGGCTATTTCTGCTCTTACTGTTTGGTTGTGTTGAATATTGTGTGTTGAAGTGGGGAGACAGCAACACATCGTGTTTAAAGTGAAAAAGACCTACTGAAAGAAAAAACGGTCCTGAACACTCGGGCTGTGAATGCTTCTGTCTTGACAGACAAGCTGTCAGGAATCGGAGCAAACTCCAGCTGCGTGCGTTATCCATGGCAGGGATGTATTTGGACGCCGCAGGGTGCGGGTGTATATACGCAGCGGGGAATAAGAGAAAAATCAAATTCGGGTTTAAAGGGGGGGAACGGGGACCCAGCGAGTGTAAGCTGCAATTGTGTGATCCAGGATGATTTGACGTTGAGTGTTGGTGGCCAAAGAAAGCTCACCTTTGCAACAGGGGTCTGAATTTGTAAGAAACCCATTTGGAAGTCAGTTCTCTTGCCATTTTGGTTTGTGCTTCTGTTCAGATTGTATTTCGAAGGGCTTTTGACCTGACTAGTTGATCAAACATGACATTACCGTTAACGCACCCTACTAATGTGATTATAGCAGCAGTGACATTGATGTTTCCTTGCCCTGCAACTACAGTAGCAATGCATTTGTTTACTTCCCCCATGCACACTCTGACATGTCTGTTACTCAACAGCTCTCAACAGCAAGGGAAGAAAAGAGGAGGAGGGGGAAGCTATTAAAGGCATTTAAAAATGGTCATAGCTCTGTTTTCCTTACATGTTTCATTATGTAGAAATAAAAAAACCTCCAGGTCCTCTCCTCCACCCCCCCCACCCCCCCTCACCTCCCCCCCAGTTTCACCAGTCAGTAAACTTGTTTTACCTAAGTGGCAAAAACCTCTTCACACTTTGGCGTGTCGGGTTGTGTCACATGTTCCCTTCCGAATTAACAGCGGTGAGCACCTTCTACCCCTCTTCCAGCTGGCAGGAGCTAGTAGGTGATGCGATTATAGGGGCTCTGCTGTTTAGTGTTAATTATTTCACAGTAAATCAGTATTTCAAACTGTTAGTTACAGAACTGAACAGAACATGGCAAATTAAAATGGTTTTCACGAAACTTGAAATACTGACAGATACGTGTGCATGTGATATGACCAAATGTATTTTATAGTACCCATCATAACTAACGTTAATTAGCTTAATATTTGAAGAAACTGTGAAATAGTTCATTCAGTTATTGTCCGAGCATTAGTGTTTCCAACTGGCTCATTATTATTTTAAGCATATCGTTTCTAGGAGACAAGGCATACAAAATATTTTTTTCTATCAGCTTTTATTCTAAATAAGGTAAATATATATGTGTTTATAAAGAAATATGTATATATGTATTTGTAGAAACACTAGTGGGTATTTTCTAGCCTAGCACAACTGAAAAATAAGCGGAGCAGCGGCTAGCAATATCACATTTGATTTATCATTGAAATCAGAGATTTGTTGGCTTTGGATCGATACTATGTATGTTCATTGTTGTGTGTTAAATGCAAAGCCCTAAATATATGAAACCCACCTTTCCTATTGCTGTGACGCCTGATATAAGAAGATGAAATCCTGGCCTTGCTGAAATCAGTGTGGAATTTTAGTTTGTTTTGATGGAGTCAGAAAAATATTGACAGATTTGATGTGAATTTGAAACAGCAGGTCGTTACTGAAGTTGTGAGAACTATTGAAAGAGTAAACAAGGGCAAATTGGTTTACAGTGAAGTGCCTACAAACCTTATTTTTACATTTATTTACTTGCTTGCTTAGAAGTTTGGTGACAATTTTATTTGTATTTAGTGTTATTAGGTGCTCCTACCCCAGCTCAGCAGTTTTCACCAGCTTGCTCTCTCTTAATGTATGGTAGTGTTTCAAAGGTGATAGCTGAAATATAATCTGCAACTGAGATCCAAAGTACGACAGCATCAGTTATGTGCAGATTACCTGTAAGTATTTTTTGCCGTAAGATGGGTTGTAACATCATGAGTAGTACCTTTGTTCAAGGCAAAGACAATTTGTTATCATGTTCCTACTTGAGCTGAGCAAAATCTTTGCAATACTGCAAAAGTTGGTGGTGTCATAGGCTGAAAGTGTATTCTTAGTCCAAAAGCAATTTAATAGGCTATTCAAGCATTGTGTAAAAGGATCTTTCAAAGCTTTTCCTTTTTGTGTGAAAAGGACTGTGAAGAAGTTACCAGTGCTTCATCAGCAGAAGTGTAATGAATTCTATGGATTAATTCTTCCAGCAAGGCAGCATGCTATAGCTGGGTCCCAGGAACCCTGTCATGTCTGACTTAAACATACAGTATGTTTCTGGATAAAATCATTCTCTACTCAGTCCCTATTCAGGCAAATTCCCTGAAGGTCTATTAAATATTTTCTGGAAGTGGCACGTAAGTGTAACTGGACAATGCGTATCACAGGTTTGCTTATTTTCTAGTTCCTTCCTCATGAAGTGGATTAACAGGAGTCAGTGTCTTTGCGGTATGCCCTCTGTGCATCTTACACCATTTCCCTAAAACAGGCTTAAAATAAGCACTGAAGATCATTCCAGCGTAGGAGGGTCTCTGCAGAGATGAAAGGTTAGCTAAGGTTCAGGGGTGGCCAAGGCTGCATCCTCGTTGTCCTTCCACTCCAGGTGAGTGTAGAGTAACCTTCAGGCTGCTGTTGAGCAGGACGCGTCGATCTGCCCTACGCAGCTCCAGCCCTGTCTAGTAGAGGGCTTGATGCAGGAGTGATTTTCTACCGTCTTTCATGAAAGAGGACAGACACGATGATTTTGTAGTTGTTCCTCATGGCTATAAAATCCGTGATCTTTGATTATTGGTAATGTGACAAGCACTCGCTATGATTTTTATGTTTATAAACACCTTGGAGGTGGGATTGTGAGGATTAATTGTATGGTTTATGCCATGATTGTAACAGCTGAAACTGGCAAGGCCCTTTAAATGACAAAATTTTGGGGCAGTGTTAGGGAATACAGTGTCACTGTAACAAGTGTATCAAACCTGCAGCGTGAGCTGGCCATATCTTCTTTCTTTGCTAGAATAACAGTCTTGCATGGTAATGTTAATGCAAACTCTGGTGGTGGTGTAATAGAGTTCTAAAGAACAGGAGTGTTTGCTCTTCACCTAAAGAGCAGGCTCTGCGCCTACATCAGGTACGTATGTACCATTATACATTAGCCTGGCGCGCTCCCTCCCTCCTGCACGGCACTGCTTCAGGGCTGCAATTGGACATTAAAATATATGGAAAAATTCCACTGACGTCTCTCAACAGATGACTTTTCCCCCAGTTATTCTTTGGTGTTTGAGTGTTTTCTCCTTTTCCTCTTAAGCGTCAATCCTCTGAACTGTGACTATTTAGTCCATAACACAATTTGTAGGCAAACTGCACAAACTGATTTTCCTGAAGTGGGCTGACAAAATGATGAGTGCATTAGAAAGCAACACACACTTGCTTATTTGTCGGTATACGTTAAACTAGGTTTTTCAAGTAAATGTCTTTTAAAATAGCTTTTTTTAAAAAATTTTAGTGTGCTGCATTTAATATGCATAGCTAATATGGTTCATATAGTTGCGCAGCAGCATCTGTTCTTGTTAGAGGCATTCTGATAGCTTTCAGAATTTTACCCAAATGAGAAAATTTGAGCTTCAGATTGGAGTGACTTACAATGCTGGCTGCTGTTCAGAATTACATCCTTATTTTGAATGTTTTGATGCACTACTTTGGAATACTAAAGATTCTTGCTGGCGTTTTCACAAGTCACCATTAAATTAAATCATATGTAAAGGATACCAATAAGGTGACATTCAGAGTTTCTTTGTAGAATATATTATGAATGTGGATTATGGTTGAGAAAAAAGGTGTGGAAAAAATTGTTATTGATTAACAACAAGAAAAGAATGGGAAAAGAAAGAACGAAGAATGTTATATCAACGTGAAAGATTCAAATTTTAAAACCCACAGCTAATGTGGAGTAAAATGGTAGGCTCATAGAACAAAAATTGCCATTTTCCTATACAGAAAGTATATATACATATATACACACACATATACATACGTGTGTATAAATGTGCACATTCCTATGTACAATCTGCGTGATCAAATTAGAAATCTGCATCTCTAGAACAAGCTGAGAACCTTTACATGCATGATTTTATTCCTTTATCCTTGAAACCTGGCTCTATTATCGCCCAATATGCATTAACTTTAAAACCAGATAGTGTTGCAGATGCTTTCTTGAGGATTTTGTGGACAAACACGAGTGATACTGTACACTGAAATTATAAATGGATCATTTTTACAAAGAAAATGCTAGCACTCTGTTCACTTCGGGGAAAAAAATGAGTTCAGGTTTTATGGGCTAGAAGAAATACATTAATAACATAGATTTTGTGTCTTGTTTTTTCCACTGACCTCAAAGTCCTCATGTATTAGGGAAAAAGCATAAGTAATTAACCTATTACAACCGAGAAATATATTTGAGGAAAGAGAATCTGAGAGAGAAGACAGTAGAACTGTAATATCTTGGCTAAAAACAGTAATAGCCAACACCTCCTTACAAAAGTCCAAATCTTTCAGGTAATACATCTTTAGTACTTAAGTCTTTAAGTACAAAGCAGGAAAGAAACCCCCTGAAGTTATGAGTGCTAAAACTTATGCACAGTGAAACCGGCTACATGATTATGATGCTTTTTTGGAATTACGGTGTTTTATATAAAGCCTGCCTGAGAGAATATTTAGGTTTGTGTGCAACAGGGAAATGTATGCACCAAGGGCTTGGGGAGGGGGGGGAACAACAAAAAAGCAGCAGCCTTTTGTATGAGTAGCCTCTTCCATATTTATTGCATATTGGGGTAAACCTGGACATGTGAAGAAAATTTTGTTTGCTATTCAATATCCGTTTCAGTAGTAGGTTGCATGCGCTGTAAACACTATTAAATGAATACCCAACAAACTGATCATGATACTTGCAGCAAAAATTAAAAAAGGTCTTCATTAAGTTGTGGTCTTTATGCAATATGTATATGACATAGTTAGATACC
This sequence comes from Falco punctatus, assembly GCF_963210335.1. Lineage (NCBI taxonomy): Eukaryota > Metazoa > Chordata > Aves > Falconiformes > Falconidae > Falco > Falco punctatus. Next base: position 74,574,066 of record NC_137581.1, on the reverse strand, counting down.
TTGCAGAACATGTTTCTTATATAGCTCTTTCAATTTAATGTATTTCTGAACATACCATCATCACCACCCTTGAGAGACATGTATGTATAAATGGGCTTAAAACTAAATTTACAATCAATGTCCATTGTAATAACTTTGTTTTATTTTGTACTGTAATACCATTCTGACACACTTAATAGGGACTATAACTGCATGGGAGTTTAATGAAGTTTTGGTATTGGTGAAGATAAAAGGAAGACATTGTGAGCATACAGAAAAAACATCAGGATATGTTTCTAGTGAATGACATAGAGTAATTGTACTTGGCTGCAGTGTCCATGGAATGGTGGATTTTGAGATCTGTAGGGCAGTAAGGAGGGCACACGCCAAGCTCACCACCCTGGCCTTCAGAGAAATGCTTGGTAGAGTACCCTAGGATAGAGCCCCGGGGGGAAGAAGAGCCCAGGAAAGCCGTTTAATGTTCAAGGATCACCTCCTCCAAGGGGAGAAGCGATGCATCCCAACAAAGAGGGAGTGGGGCAAAAGCACCAGGAGGCCTGCGCGGATGAACAAGGAGCTCCTGGGCAAACTCAAAGACAGAAAGGAAGCCTGCAGAGGGTGGGAGCAAGGACAGGTAGCCTGGGAGGAATACAGAGACATTGTCTGAGCAGCCGGGCACCAGGTTAGGAAAGCTGAAGCCCTGATAGAATTAAATCTGGCCAGCGATGTCAAGGGCAATGAGCAAAGCTTCTATAGGTATGTCAGTGATAAAAGGAACATTGGGGAGAATGTGGGCCCCCTCCAGAAGGAAACTGGAGACGTGGTTACCTGGGATATGCAGAAGGCTGAGGTACTCGGTGACTCTTTTGCCTTGGTCTTCACCAGCAAGTGCTCCAGAACTGCCCACTGTAGGAGAGGATCCGGTTTGAGACAGTCTAAAGAACCTGAAGGTGCACAAGTCCATGGAGGTGATGAGATGTATCCGCAGGTCCTGAGGGAAGTGGTGGATGAAGTGTCTAAGCCACTGTCCATCCTATTTGAGAACTTGTGTCAGTCCAGTGAAGTTCCCACTGCCTGGAAAAGGGGAAACATAACCCCCGTTTTTAAAAAGAGGAAAAAAAGAAGACCTGGGGCCCTCAGGAAGTTTGCCAATGCCACCAAGCTGTGTGATGTCGTCAACATGCTGGAGGGAAGGGATGCCATGCAGAGGGACCTTGACAGGCTTGAGAGGTGGGCCCCTACAAACCTCATGAAGATCAAGAAGGCCAAGTGCAAGGTGCTGCAAGTGGGTCTTAGCAATCTTAAGCACAAATACAGGCTGGCTGGAGAATGGATTGAGAGCAGCCCTGAGGAGGAAGACTTGGGGGTGTTGGTGGACAAGAAGCTCGACGTGACCCAGCAGTGTGCATTTGCAGCCCAGAAAGCCAGCCGTATGCTGGGCCTCATCAAAAAAAGCATGACCAGCAGGTCAAAGATTCTCCCCCTCTTCCCCACTCTTGTGAGGCCCTGCATGGAGTGCTGCATCCAGCTCTGGGGGCCCCAGTATAGGAAGGACATGGAGCTGTTGGAGCAATCTGGAGGAGGGCCGCGAAGGTGATCAGAGGGCTGGAGCACCTCTGCTGTGAAGACAGGCTGGGAGAGTTGGGGTTGTGGAGCCTGGAGAAGAGAGGGCTCTGGGGGACCTTGCAGCAGCCTTCCGGTACCTAAAGGGGGCCTGCAAGAAAGCTGGAGAGGGGCTTGTAATGAGGGCACGTAGTGGTAGGACCGGGGGGGAACGGCTTTACAGTGGAAGAGGGCAGGTTTAGATTAGATATAAGGACGTAATTCTTCACTGTGAGGGTGGTGAGGCGCTGGAACGGATTGCCCAGTGAAGCTGTGGATGCCCCATCCCTGGAAGTGTTCAAGGCCAGGCTGGATGGGGCTTTGAGCAACTTGGTCTAGTGCAAGGTGTCCCTGCCCATGGCATGGGGTTGGAACTCTATGATCTGTAAGGTCCCTTCCAACCCAAACCATTCTACAATCGTATGATGCTGTGAACTGTAATGTGAGTTAAGAGATAAGGAATATGCATTTATTCATTGATGCAATGAAGCAGGGAGTTGGCCCATCACTGCATCTGTCAACTTCTGCCCTCAGTCCACTGCAGCCTGAGTATTCACCTCAGTTTGAGGACTGTGGCACAAAAGTAACACATCTTTACAATGACATACTAGAGTATTCCTTGTGGATTCCTGTGAGTCCTGTTAACCCCTGCTAGGGCACAAACATATGACCTCAGGCAGAAAGTAATAATAATCACGGTAATAATACCAAGATATGAATAGATGTTTTCTTCCAAGGCTCTTAGGGTACTGCCCAGGGGTTTCTCGATCCTGTCATCTGCATTTTAGGTACAAAGAAAGAAAGTTATGGGGGGATCCAGTGACTTTTTAAGCCACCTAGCAGTTCAGTGACAATATACGGGATAATCTTCAAACACTTGCTTTTCTCCTGTTAAAGATGACAGAGTGCATTCTTCTCATGTTTGCAGGTGATGCCAAATTAGGGGCACCAGCCAACAGACTCAGGGGCAGAGCTGCCTTTCAGGGAGACCTAGGCAGGGCCTGCAGGAACCTTATGAAACTCAACAGTGAAATTTCAGGTCCTGCACCATGGCAGGAGGAGCCTCTGCAACACCACCAGCTGGTGATGGATAGGCTGGGAAGCAGTTCTGTGGAAGAAGCCTTGCGGTGGTGGTGGGCAGTGAGCTGAACGTGAGCCAGCTGTGTGCATTGGAGGCGAAGGCAACCAACTGCCTCTGGGGCTGTATGAACAGAAACAGAGACCATAGATTGAGGGAAGGGACCACACAGGACTTTTTAGATCACATCTAGATACTGTGTTTGGTTTTGGTCCTCCCAGCACAGGACAGGCACGGGCAAACTGGTGGTGGCTCAGCAGAGGGGGCAGTGGGGGCTGGAGCATTTGCCCTATGAGGAGCAGCTGGAGAAGCGGGGCTGGGTCAGTGTGGAGAAGGGATGGCTTTGGGGGCACCTAATAGTACCACTGCCTGCAGTCCCTAGAAGAAGTCACCAAAGAGATGGACCTGGGCTTTTAACAGTGGTGTATTGGGAGAGGATAAGAGACAATGGTCATAAATTGAAGGAAGGGAGGTTTGTACTGGATATACGGAAAATCTTTTTCCCTATGAGCACAGTCAGGCAGGTTGACCAGAGAAGTTGTGTAGTCTCCATCCTTGGATGCTTTCAAGACCCCTTGAGCAAGGTCGTCTGACCTCAAGGCTGGCCCTGCTTTGAGCAGAAGAGTGGACTACAGACCTCCTGAGGTCCCTTCCAACTTGAATTGTCCTAAGACTGTAGGATCCTATGAACCATGTACTCCTGAGAATCTCCTACTGAAATGAGCTTGCTTCTACTGGCTTGCTTGTTGTAATGCACTCTCTCTCTTAATATGTGCTAGCTAGGTAAGCCAAAAAGATGGAGGCACAGAACTGGGGCTGGGTCAGGGTGGGGATCTGTTCTTAGTAACCCTGGTCATCCTTATATTTTACACCTATAGCTGCTACACAACACTTTTGGGTATGGCATGGTCTGGAGCTGAAGTGGTACATGGCAGCACATCACTAGAGCAGAATGACCACTGTGCTGACATGTGCATGGAGAATAAAGCCAACACCGATAATAGTCGCCTGAAGGTTGAAGACAAAAAACACAATGCACTTATAGCCTGTTTAATTCTTACACCTCTGTGGGGACTCTAGCACATTTCTAGGAACTGGAAATAAATTCAGTTACATCACTCTGACTAGAATCTAATCATGCTGGGCATACTTTTGTACAGTATAATATTTTCCATAATCTTGTCCAATTTTTATTTCACTTTGTGTTTGTCTTCAGCTGTACAAAGCTTGTTACATTAACTGTAATGTCCATACAGGTAGCTGATCCAGTAGGATTTTCAGGTATTGCCTGGCTTGAATGTGAACGGCTTTGAAGAGAAAAACAGTCCCATGGGAACTGTGTGGTTTAGCATCAAACCTGTCATCTCATACCTAGGCTACTCATGGTTTATATTTAGGTGGAGAACTGAATACTAACTGGAGGAAAAAGTACTTAATGCAAAAGGCTGTTGTACCTTTTTTTCCCAGGTAGAAAAAGCCTTCTCCTCGGCACTTGAAGTGGTGCTGTGACACCTACCTGATGTTTTGGGTGGTGGGCAGGTGCTGGTGAGAGCAAGGAAGTTTCATAAGGTGATAGTGGACCTGCTTTATTCTGATGTTTCAGTGGACACCCAAGTTTATCCCGAAATTATAAGACTAAGCTATCAAAAGTAATTATTTTCAGTGCAAATCCAAAATAACTGAGAGCCGCAGTGCATCTAGTGTCAGGGGTTCAAACTTTGATTCTGTCATGTTAGTACACAGGTTCACTGCCACCTCCTTACTAAACTCATGGAAAGCCACATTTGTGTACCTCGTTTGATTTTTTTTTACTTGAAGATATTTCAAATCATAATGAAAAACATTCTGAGCCTAGAAAAATACCCAGAATGTTACATATTTGAATGCATAAACTACTGTTTTTGAAATTCCTGAAGTGACTTCAATTTTTTTCTTATGTGGGCTTACAAGCCTGGAGAGACTTTAAATTAAAGGTAGAAGAGAAGAGAAAACTTGCTTTTTAGATGAGTTTATGAAAGCTCTCTTAGTTCTAAAACTTAATTATGTATGAAGCAGCAAGATCCTGTACTGTGTATTAAATTCACATAACTACTCCCTTTTTAAGATCTTACAGAGTACTCAGGTGAATTAACTACATATAGTATATCTAATGTATTTATTCCAGAACTTCTATGAACCTGCTGCCTTTAGGAATTAAATATTTGACTATTCCTGTCCCAGGAACAAGACATTGACACCAAATTCATTTAACTTTAGTCTGTGTGTTAGGGGTGCTGTGGATTGCAAGGGTAAACGTGTGACAGTATTATGAAATAGTCTTACCTTTATTATCAGCCAAAGGTTTCTTCTCTTACTTCTGGCTTCACTAATAAGGTCAGTTGGAAGGTGGAGCACAACAGAGGAGGCTGGGACAGGCCTGGAAGACACCGCAGCTGCTATCGTGAGTCATTCTCTTTTAATCACGTAGGCAAAATCCTATATGCATGTGGGATGATACATAAAGGCAAAATTTTGCTTGCTGTGGAGGAGCTGTTCATTTGTTACAAACATCAGCTGACTTTAGTGGAGCGGTGCCAATTTCTGTTAGCAAAGGCTTTGGTTCTGAGGATACATGGATGCATTAACGAAGGGCTGAAGTCCTTCTTCAGGCTGCAGACAGTAGCAGCCAAGTAAGTGATGTAGCTAGGATGACATCCAGCCACCTTTGTCACTCTTCAGCTCATGTAGCCAAATACCCCTTTTTTAAAAAAAACTGATTTGCAATGACTGATGTGACACACAGAACTTAAAGATAATAATGTTTACTAATGATGTGTAATGTGTGTTCTGTATAAAAAGCTGCTAAATTATAAAGGCAAACTGTTACCTCACGAGATAAAACTGTTCATGGTATACGGTTGAAAAATATAGGTATGTAATGCATGCCTTTGATTCAGCAGATTTCATGAAAGAAAGTAAAAGAATCAGCACTCCAAAAAGAGCCTCTGTACCTACCAAAAGGAGTCATTCCTGGTTAAGCTTGTAGCTATGCTGCTGCTATTTTATGAATGCCAGCTAGGCAAACTAAACTTACTATACATGGTTTGGTCCTCTAGATGATTGGCAAGTTGAATGGTTCTTGCAATAACTGTAAAAATAACTAAAAATCTGTTGAGTTTCAGCAAGGAGAGGGCTAACTGGAAGACAGTGTTGTGGTTTATCCCCAGCCGGCAGCTAAGCTTCACCTAGCCGCTCGCTCACTGCCCCTGGTGGGATGGGGGAGAGAACTGGAAGAGCAAAAGTGAGAAAACTCGTGGGCTGAGATAAAGACAGTGTAATAGGTAAAGCAAAACCCATGCACACAAGCAAAGCAAAACAAGGAATTAATTCCTGCTTCCCATGACAGGCAGGTGTTGAGCCATCTCCAGGAAAGCCGGGCTCCATCATGTGTAGTGGATGTTCGGGAAGACACATGCCATGATGCTGAATGATCCGCCCTTCTCCAGCTTTACGTGCTAAGCATGATGCCATATGGTATGGAATATCCCTTTGGTCAGTTGGGGTCAGCTGTCTCAGCTGTGCCCCCTCCCAACTCCTTGTGCCCCTCCAACCTTCTCAGTGGCAGGACCTAAGAAACTGAGAAGTCCTTGACTTGGTATAAACATTACTTAGCAACAACCAAAGACATTATTCTCACACCAAATCCAAAACACAGCACTGCATCAGCTACTAAGAAGAAAAATAACTCTATCCCAGCCAAAACCAGGACAGGCAGCATCTGGGATGGGGTGTACTGGTGGTAGCTGTGCTTCAAGGGTTGAGGAAAGTTTTGCAGGACACCTCACTAATAGCTGGAGTGAGAGTTTGGCATATAGTACGGCGTGGATGGACTGATGGCAGGCAAATTGTTTGGGAACTTGCAAACCCCAGGTAAGTCTGGGAATGCCAGGCCTTGCGATGCATTTCTCACATGGAGACACTTTGAAGACAGAGATGAGTCTACCCTTACAGGCGCTGTCTAGCATCTGGTGAGGAGAGGAAGTGTAGAGCTAGACCGTGACTTCAGGACATGCCGTATTGTGGCAGTCAGCCTTTGGTGCAGGCTGGAAAACAAGCTCAAATGCACAATACGAAATACGTAGTGATGTGCCTTAACAACCTGATGTTGTGACCCAGTGTGGGCATGTATTGATGTGGATAATGAGTATTGTATTAAATAACATTTTAATCTGTGTAGTGAGATGTATTTCTTAATTTTCCATTTTTGTGATAGCTGTTGGTTGAATTAAGCTTGTGAATAACCTTTCTTTTACATTCCTGTGATGCCTGCACTGGTACTTTAACTTCATTTATCTTTGAGCTACAGTTTTATGAGCAGAACAGGTGCTTGAACTGTGAAATCCATTTATTTTTCTCTTAATATTTTAGTTATATAAATTGTAAGAGTGTAGATGTTGCGCCCTTAATCGGGTGAATGGTGTCTACCTCTTGATTTAGGTTCTGACACAGTATTTTCACGCTTCTTTATCCTAACGTACAGCCCTACAGCCACCTGCCAGCCTCAGCCCACCAAAGCTGTTCTGCTGGAAATCTTGTGCTGGATTTCCCTTTCAACACGTAGCGATGGGTTTTGTGTCCTGATAGGGGACAGGCTAGAAAATGCAAAATTGCCATCACCTTTATGCACCATGACATAGGAGAAATAAAGTGCTTTCTGTGCAGAAAGTGACTACATTTTTCTCTCTTGCTGTAATAGTAGCAGATGGCACTTGTGGCCCAGAATACTTTGTCCTTTGAATAATGGTCCTTGCTGAGGAAAGCTTGGTTTTGTTTTTTGCATGTGTAAGAAGCAGATTTTTTAAATAATAAAAGCACAAGCAAATCTTATTCTTTTCCTGCATTTTGCTGGATTTTTTAACCAATTGTAATGGTTCTGTTTGTTGAAACGTTCTCTTTGATCTGTATTACATTAATGTTTGCACCAAAATGATTTGTTATTATGAATTTAAAGAGATGTTACACATATGCACTTATGTACACACATTTATTATTGATGATGCTTGGAATAGAAGTGGTCATTTCTCATTTGTCCATTTCCACTGAACAGACCTTGATTTCCTTGTTTTGCTTAGTTTTAGGGCACGGTTTATTACGTTGGCTGGGTCAGTGCCCCAGAAATGAAGGGTGAGACCACTTGGCTTGCAAAAGCAGCTCCTGGAATTCCTGACAGTCTGAAGTTTCTATGGATTTCCATTACATTTATGTCAACTTTTAGTGAAGACAGGAGTGAGAATGAAAGTAGACTCTCACAGATTAAAAGCACTTCTGAATGGACTTAATCTCTGGTCAAGATGGTGACCCATCCATGCCTGCCTCCTTTCCTCCTTGGCACCTTAGGTTAGAGGATTCTCTCTTTCAAGAGCATCTTCAGCTTTGGCACATGGCAGTGGAACGCCCTTCTATCAGTGCTGAAGTGCCATGGGGATCCCGTGGTCTTGTAACTGCCAACACTCAGATTTGGAAAGTCTCTTGGTTTTCACCTGACCTGGACATGCTCAGCTCTTACTTTTTTGGATAGTGATATGTATATGTATCTTTATATACATTTTACAATTTAATATAAAATATAAATGATAAAATCCTTATATATAGCTTTATGTATAAAATAAATCTAAATACACAGCTATACAGAAACATAAATCAGAAAATGAGGAATTAATTAAGGAAAGGAGAAAGGAAGAATTAATTTTAGTTTGCTTATTTGGTACATCACTAAAATACTACATTGATTTATTATTCAGTTAAGGACAAAAAGAGTAAATAAAAGTAAAGAATAAATAATACTTCTTCCATTAAGAAACCTGCTGTTCTCTGTCTCAGTTAGCTAAAACGTGAGTATTTCTATAAACATCTCACCCCCCCCCCCCCCCCCCAACAAACTACAGTAGCATCTGTGGGTTTAGCACTGTGGCAAGGTTTTTCTTTTTGTATTTGAGGATGGTTTGTACCTTTTTACACTGAGCAAGACCTACTGGAAAAGGCCTAGTCAATTTGTAGAGAAAATTGCTGATTTTCCCATAAATTTAAGTGCACTGGTGTGGAAAGGATGCTCTTACACTTCAAAAACATTTTTCAAATGTAAACAGTGGTCGGCTTTGACCAGCCTGCATTTGTGTTTGCTCAGGACCCAACACCCTGGAGGCAGAATACTGTAGTAGTAGGAAAAATAGCACCGTAAAAATGGAACAAGAACTTTGGTAACAGGAATAATATCTGGCCTCTGTATTGTAAATATAAAAACTACTAGCACGGCAATGTTGAGACACTTTATGGAAGAGATGGATGTTAGCCCCCCTGCTTTAAAGGAGAGGAAACCAAAGCCAAGGATGCTGTGGGGACTTTCCTGAATTCACCACCTGGACCGTGGAAGAACAAGGCTTATAAGTGGACTCCGCACTCCTCAGTCCAGTAAGCTACCCTTGAAACTGCTCTGGAACGAGATAATGATGTTGGTGATTACTGTGTTTTGATCTGAGAATGTAGTGGTAATGGGTTACATATCACTACACTATCATTTTATGTAATTTTCCAAACATTTATAAATAATTCAAACTCCAGGTTGGATGCAGCACATCAAAGATATCTTGTCACATCCCCTTGTCTTTTTACATCAAAGGAGTGTTGGAGACAGTTATAGCCATTAAATAAACTGCAGGATTTTTAACTGAATGACATTTGTGTGCCAGACTGACTTATAATGGGAAAGTGAGAGCTTTGCTAGTAAATCTGGTTAAGAGTGCTGCCATCCCTAGGACAGTCAAAGGAGTATATTGACACTGGAAACCTTTGTAATTTTAAAGAAAGACTAAAATCTGTTGACAAGATGAAAGAAGGCTGTTGGGTAGAGAGGCCAGGTTCTTCACTGTGACCGTTCCTCTTAAATAACGTCATTATTATTAATGACATGTTATCCTTGTCAGCTTATGCAGAAGTGGGAACTGCTGCTTTCAGTGAAAAGAAACAGGATCCCAGGCTCCAATTAAAAACAAAAGCAAACCTAAACTTCAGATTTGATTTTATTAAAATGTAAAACTAGAGATGTTTGAAGATACCTGACCTTCAAGCTCTTTTCTTAAATATGGGAACAAGAGTTGGTGTTGCTGAATGTTTAAAGTTGCATGAATGAACACATTTAGAGATGGATGTGGTGCAGGCGAAGTCTAAAAACACTTGGGAAGGATTCAGAAGGCAGAACTGCCCAATAAATTAAGAAAGCACCCAACATAAGCAATGACTGACCATAGCACATTGGCAAAAACAACATAGTTTGTTATTAGTAACATAGGAAAGGAAATAAAACTCGTTCTGTATAAGGACACTTGGACTGCTGTTGGCTTTTTTAAACTTGCAGAATTGTGTTATAGGCAGGAACGCCAGTTTCCCTGGAGTGCGTGTGAAGGAGGTGATGCAAATGAAACCAAGATGGGAAATCCCATTAGTGAGTGAAAATGCAATACCCCCAGTGACAGGAGATTTGGAAAGTAACGTATGACGTTTAAGGAGGTTTCAATCAATTGATTACAAGGCTTGCTAGGACAGAAATGCCATTTTCAATGAAAGCTTAAGAGATGTTCTGTTCAAACTGTCTGGATATTTTTAATACAACATGATTGCTTTTTTAGGTATTGTAATAATTTTTGCAGCAAAGAAATGTAGATAAAAGATCTGTAGGGATCATTAGTTTAATCTATTGAAATGCACAGTGCTCCACTGCCCTCTCTTGCCATGTACCTGGAAGAGCAGCAGCAGTCGCTGTAACAGGTGCCGTCACAGCAATGGGCACCTTTCTCTTCCAAGGCATGTACCTTTTGAAGCGGCTTGCAGACTAGTGACATCACATGAGTGATCCTTTGGGAATCTTCTCTTTCTTTCTACAAAGGAAAAATACCGCATGTAAGACCTCTTCTTTTACATGCCTAAGAACCAAATAGTCATCCTTCAGCCCTGCAGATTTTCCACTGGATTCTTCAGTGATAATTAGAATTTGATCCCAAGTGGTTCAGAAGGTATTGCCATACAAAACATCTAATAGGCATCATGCAGAAATGGAATTAAAAGCTCCATCAGAACTTGCCCTCCACATGCATTCTGCTGGGAACCAATTCAGCCTGGTTAATATTGCCCCTGTAAGCTATTTTGCAAAGGAGAAAATCACCTTAATTGCTTATTATCTGTCTGTCTTGCTTATCAGGAAAAAACATGTTTAGAAAATTCTGTGCTAGCCCTTCAAAACCTTCCTGTTAGTTAACAGGGCACACTTGATTAATTATGTTTATAGTTTTCTTTCTGTTTTTCAGAGTTGGCAATACCTTCTAGCAGCTTGAAAATTATTTTCGTTTTCCTACCATTTTGACACTGAAATTTATGTAGAAAAAGAATACCCTTGGGCTTATGTTGGTGTATTATTGTCTTGCCAAGGTATTTTTTTGCTTTTGCACAAACATCACTGACAGGAAAACACAGCTCTTGGAACAGTTTTTATCTGTTAGGGTTCCTGCAAAATTAGTAATAATAATGCATCGTGAACAAATTAATCCATCCTAAAGAAGAGTTACCTCCTGAGTTAACTTGGCACCCTGCATTTTTACAGCTAGCATTTTTAGGTTTTGGTTTTGTATTTTGTGGGGAAATTAGCCTTTTATGCATTAATTATTCGTACAAAAATATAGGTGGAAACATACAGAAACATATGACAGAAAATGTTTATGCTTATATATTACATGTATCCTATTACACCATTTTGCTGGAAATTATGAGACTGCCAATTGCAAGATCTAGTTTGTAACATGTAGCCAAGGTTCTTTCTTAATGTGAAGAGGTTGATCTGAGGATGTTTAACTTTTGCTTCTGTTCTTCTCAGTGACAACTCATTTGTTGCCATTGAAAATACCCACTGAAAAATTGTGAATAGACATTTCCACAAGCTAGCAAATAACAGCCATTGAGAAGCTGACACAGTAGTGTACTCATTGCTGTACTGAAGTCTGGGAGCAGGGGAGCTGGATGGGAGAAATTGAGAAGACTGTTGGGGAGGCAAAAGAGCATTGCACAGCTTGAGAGAGCTGTTTCAAGGAGGCAGCAAAGCCAGGGAAATTCAGGGTGGACTATAAAAGCATGCATGAGGGCTAGGACATAAGGAAACTAATATTACTCAGCCCTTTGCTCTCCCTGCTCAGATCTACATTTCGCCCAGCTCCACTGAATTTTCAGCATCTGTCTATCGATATACCTCTCAGTGTACCTACCTTCCTCCAGCAGACTCTAAGGAGACTGAAGAAGGAACTTGGGCTGCAGCCCCGCTGGAGCTGTGGCACCGGACATGAACAGGCAGCAGCTGTAACACAACTGCCTGACAGATGTGTGAAAGCTATGTCACACTTGGCAGCTTTATGATACCAAACATGCTGAGGTAGGTAACAAACAGCACAGAATTCACAGCAAATATTCTATGATTTCCCTTCCCTTCCCCAGCTGTACTTATCATCTACAGACAGCAAATCCTAATTGGCACACTCCTCCTCAAGTTCTGTGAAATGCTTGAGTTTAGTTGCAAAGGTTCTTTTTTCTTTTTCTTGTTTATTTAAAAAAAACCCCACATTTCAAGATGAAAGCCCAGAAAGCTAAATTGCACTTTCAGGTTATTCAACAATCTGTTTCCCACTTTCAAGCAGTATTTTTTTTTTTTTTTTTAGTGTCTTAAATTTTATTTTATCTGCTGAAGATAAAAGGTAGGAAGAACTGGAGCACCAGTGTCGAAAACCTGTAGTAGCAGGACTTAAATACCACCCCATGGGAATAACTGAAAGCATCTACTTTACTGTTTTGGTTTGAATCAAGAGCGTGCTTTTGACATGGGGCTGCTGGTTGTCACCGCTTCCCAGATTTTGTTTCCTACCACAGAGCTCCCCTGGCTAGTGTGAGAGAAATTCTCTTTGGGCAGCACAGGATGCAGTCCAGGAGCTCTCCTGATGTGCTCCAGCCGTCATTTACTGGTGCTACTGGTCACACACAGCTGCCAGAAAAATACGGCTGTCTTGTGGAAGTCACAGAATTTTCCAAAAGCTTCAACTGGAAGTGCTTCAAGATCTAACTAGCTCTGACCTGACTCCAAAATGATGCTTAGGATTGAATCCATAGAAGTGATTTTCCCCATGTTGTGTAGAATTTTTTGGCTGTCTCAAGCAATCATTGATGGTCTCCAGAAACTTCACCTGTAAGCTCTTTCTCATTGTGATATTTGCGCAGCCTGTGTACCTGCAACTGAAACTCACTCTCATGGCTGTTTTATGAGGCATCTGATGACTGTTCCTTATCTAGCAACATTGTGTACTTGATAATATTTTTAGCTCTGAAAGTGTATAGCAGTAGCTGTAAAAAAACCTAATTTAATTAAGGTTAGTATCAGGAAAATGCTAAAATGTGGGGTTTTTTTGTGTTCTTATAATTTTGGAGTTTGAGTCATTATAGATATAGATAATTCTGCAATTCTTTATGAGCCCATAGCTCTAATCTATAAAGCAGCTGGATACTTGCCATCAACTCAGATTAGTCCGAGATTTCACTTTGAATTTTTCCATTACATTATACAACATTTTTCTATTGCAGTGATCAAATACAATCATTCAGTGTTCAAAATATTCACTGAATGTAGCCAAGTATTAGAGAGGAGTATCCTCTGTACTGCTGTTATTCCATCAAATGATTATTGTTATATTACAAATGCACAATATTTTGTGGGTGCAGCTGTGAAAAGATGCAAAAGGCAGGAGTTGTGCATGTCCCATTGAACTTCTAAGAAAACTGATGCCTGGGACACTTTGGGCAGTAACACCAAATTCTTGAGAGTTCAAATGGAGTGTTTCGAGGGTCTGTCAATAAGAGTAAAGAAGTGGGGTAATCTTGTACCAACAGAACTGCATAAAAATTGTGTCAGATTATCTAATTATTAAAAAATTAACTACAGAAGAGCTGCATGTAATCTTTAGGCCCAAATAGTTTATAGGTCAGAAGAATGATCTGATCCCCTACAACAGATTTTGAAAAGTTGTAACCAGTTGGGAAATGGCTGAAGACAAATATTTGTATAGCTAGCTAAAGAGATGATAGATCTGTGAATAGGCAAGAGAGGTGTAGGGGAGCAAGGATGCAGTTCTTTAAAAAATTGAAGCAAGGAATCTCACCATTACCATTCAGTAAGTTGTGTGTTTGGCTGTTTTTAATTACTGATACGAATGGTGGAAAGGATGTCTCTAAATATCTGAAGTAAGAGAGAATGATGACCAACACACACCTGAATTTCCAAAGATATAATCATGTCAGATAATGTCATATTCTTCTAGAGAAAATACGTTTTTTATTTCTTAAAATAAGAATTACTAGAGATTGTAGTATGTTTAGAGCGTAATAAAACATTTGATATTGTGTCTCAAAAAGCACTGTGTTGAAAAGTAGAACATTGGTTTCAGTACAGTGAACACTTGTACCAACATTAACAAACAGCTTACTGGGTGCTTGTATGAAAGGTGGCAGGTGTTAGGAATTAGACAGAAACATTTTTAGTAAGTATCTGGAAAGAAATTACAGAGCATACTTTATTTAACATCTTACGAGTGGTCTGAGGAAACTGAAATTCGCAAAATACATCCTTGTCTTGTGTTACCGTGTTCTGTAGTAGACTTCCCTTGGTTACAGGGTGGTAATAATAATTGATTAAAAAGTCAAGGATGTATTTTGCAGATTTCAGTTTCCTCATTTGCAAGACAAATTTTTCTGTGCAGAGTTTTGTTTAGGATTATCTCTAATAATGTTCAGGGGACTCTGCCACTGGATCTATTAGGTGGGATTTATGAAGGCTGATTTTTATGATGACCACTCTTCCTGGGACAGAGGAGCCAATGAGGAGAGGTGCTATGCTGGACCCGTTCTCATCAACAGAAGGGCTGGTGGGGAATTTGTAGCTCAAGGGCAGCCTTGGCTGGTGAAATGGTGGAGTTTGAGATCTGTAGGACAGCAAGGAGGGCGCACGGCAAGCTCACTACCCTGGCCTTCAGGAGAGCTGATTTTGGCCTCTACAGAGAAATGCTTGGTAGAGTACCCTAGGATAGAGCCCCGGGGGGAAGAAGAGCCCAGGAAAGCCGTTTAATGTTCAAGGATCACCTTCTCCAAGGGGAGAAGCGATGCATCCCAACAAAGAGGGAGTGGGGCAAAAGCACCAGAAGGCCTGCGCGGATGAACAAGGAGCTTCTGGGCAAACTCAAAGACAGAAAGGAAGCCTGCAGAGGGTGGGAGCAAGGACAGGTAGCCTGGGAGGATAGAGAGCAATTGTCTGAGCAGCCGGGCACCAGGTTAGGAAAGCTGAAGCCCTGATAGAATTCAATCTGGCCAGGGATGTCAAGGGCAACGAGCAAAGCTTCTATAGGTATGTCAGTGATAAAAGGAACATTGGGGAGAATGTGGGCCCCCTCCAGAAGGAAACTGGAGACGTGGTTACCTGGGATATGCAGAAGGCTGAGGTACTCGGTGACTCTTTTGCCTTGGTCTTCACCAGCAAGTGCTCCAGAACTGCCCACTGTAGGAGAGGATCCGGTTTGAGACAGTCTAAAGAACCTGAAGGTGCACAAGTCCATGGAGGTGATGAGATGTATCCGCAGGTCCTGAGGGAAGTGGTGGATGAAGTGTCTAAGCCACTGTCCATCCTATTTGAGAACTTGTGTCAGTCCAGTGAAGTTCCCACTGCCTGGAAAAGGGGAAACATAACCCCTGTTTTTAAAGAGGGAAAAAAGAAGACCTGGGGCCCTCAGAAAGTTTGCCAATGCCACCAAGCTGTGTGATGTCGTCAACATGCTGGAGGGAAGGGATGCCATGCAGAGGGACCTTGACAGGCTTGAGAGGTGGGCCCCTACAAACCTCATGAAGATCAAGAAGGCCAAGTGCAAGGTGCTGCAAGTGGGTCTTAGCAATCTTAAGCACAAATACAGGCTGGCTGGAGAATGGATTGAGAGCAGCCCTGAGGAGGAAGACTTGGGGGTGTTGGTGGACAAGAAGCTCGACGTGACCCAGCAGTGTGCATTTGCAGCCCAGAAAGCCAGCCGTATGCTGGGCCTCATCAAAAAAAGCATGACCAGCAGGTCAAAGATTCTCCCCCTCTTCCCCACTCTTGTGAGGCCCTGCATGGAGTGCTGCATCCAGCTCTGGGGGCCCCAGTATAGGAAGGACATGGAGCTGTTGGAGCAATCTGGAGGAGGGCCGCGAAGGTGATCAGAGGGCTGGAGCACCTCTGCTGTGAAGACAGGCTGGGAGAGTTGGGGTTGTGGAGCCTGGAGAAGAGAGGGCTCTGGGGGACCTTGCAGCAGCCTTCCGGTACCTAAAGGGGGCCTGCAAGAAAGCTGGAGAGGGGCTTGTAATGAGGGCACGTAGTGGTAGGACCGGGGGGGAACGGCTTTACAGTGGAAGAGGGCAGGTTTAGATTAGATATAAGGACGTAATTCTTCACTGTGAGGGTGGTGAGGCGCTGGAACGGATTGCCCAGTGAAGCTGTGGATGCCCCATCCCTGGAAGTGTTCAAGGCCAGGCTGGACGGGGCTTTGAGCAACTTGGTCTAGTGCAAGGTGTCCCTGCCCATGGCATGGGGTTGGAACTCTATGATCTGTAAGGTCCCTTCCAACCCAAACCATTCCATGATTAGCAGTACTGTCAGCAAAATTTAAGCTTCCTTAAAATGTAAATTTTATCAACTCCTTAAATTCAAGCAGAGTGGAAAGAAATTTTTCCAGGGTATTGGTATCTCAAGCTAGTGTAATAGATTGGACTCCAGCAGAAGTGAAACTCTCCTCTGGAAGTACTCAGTACAGCAGCCAGAAAGGGAGGCTGTTCCCACCGTCTAGTTCAGTTGCCATTCTTTGGAATCCTTTGGAACAATCCAAGGATGCAGTGCCTGAGCTGTGTCTGTATTGCATGGCAGTGGTGCACTGCCAGCAGTTCCTTAATGACTAAATGAATGCCAAATGCCTGCTGAACCAAGTGGCCAGTACCTTCCACCTGGAATGTTTCAACAGCAGCATCTCCCTATGGATTGTGAGTGAGAAGAGCACAAAACTGACTTGGGGCAGAAAATGGTAATGACTTAACATCATTGTGTGACTTGGCAAATTAACAAGATACCCAAACAGCTCTTTAGTTCCAAAGGCTTTAATATCAACTCTGCAAAAGTCCAAACTGAAAACTCTTAATTGGTGATAAGATAATTGTCTGGCACAGAAAAAAAATAATCACCAATGCCTCCATGGCCTGGACATCCTACCTCAGGGTCTGGAGTCTGCAAAAGGCTGCTTCTTGAAGACCCTGACAGTACCACCTGCCCACCTGAGGAACTGGCTGTCATCAGGGTTTCTAAGCCAAGTATATTCCATCAGAGTTGTATGTGGAGTAATACAAAAGCTATAGAAGTCTCAGCATCATAAATTTATATATTAAATGCATAGTCAAGCTAATTGGCAAGAAACTGAAAATACACTGAACAAATCATCTGCCTCAAACAGTACGAAGAACAGTGAAGGCAGTGAAGGTTTTTGGACTCTTTCCTCTTCAAAGGACTGTGTTTAACAACTGAGAAACCATGGCAAGTATCCGTGAAGGGCAGTGGAACAAGCATTGAGTTGTGCAGTATGAAGTCTGAGCTGAGCAAGTAGATAGAAGGCTGTTGGGAGCTGGCTAGTCTACGACAGGACAGATTCTTCCTTCATGCCTCTTTGTTTCAGAAATAAAAATACAGAGGAAGGATAATTATGGTTTAACATGGATAGACTAAGCGAGTCAACAGCTGAATTGTTTCTGCTCTTCATATGATTCTTTAACATACAGGGTAGCTGATTTTTCTGACCTTTTCTTCCATTGAAATAAAGATTTCCTTGTTACTGTTTTTATGTGTCTGGTAGGACTTGTGATTTCTGATTCTAGCAACTAAAGGTTCAGTAATGCTAGAAGTACTATTTTATTTAATAATTTTTAGGAAAACGAATTTTCAAATCGGTATTTTTCTGAAAAGGGAAAAATAAAAAAAATATTTTCTGAATTAAAGTGAAACTTCTTTAAAAGCTTGAAATATGAACATAATGGAGGATAAACCAGAACAAAATAAATGTACCCTCTGGTACAAGATTTTAAGTGTTAAGAGATGTATGAATTCAAGGAATCATACAGATAGCAACAATTTGCAATAATCATATGGCGTTATTTATTTATTTCACAAATTGTCATATCAGTTTTCTTTTACAACATTAATTAAAAAAATTTTTTTTTCCTTACTCTCTCCTTCCTAGAGGAACACCCATGAATGCCATGTTGTCTTCTGGGATGCATAAAGGTCCCGTTGACTTTAGTGAGAGCTTAATATCTACCCTTTGATGAGAGAATTTGGTCCTAAGATGTGTCTAATTAAAGGAGTGTCCAAATAAAAGATTCACTTCATAAAGGAGCATTCACGAGAGTTACCAGTGAACTGCAGTGATTTTTTTCAGCCAGTCAGTACTTTGTTTGAAGTACTTTTTTGAAGCCCAGTGTTTTTGCTGAGGTGTAACATTTATTAGAAAGCAACGTGCTAATCAGAGTACTTTTCTTTTACATTAGGTTTTCCTTTTTTATTACAGTGCTAACTGATGTTTTACCTGACATTTTAGAAGCCAGCTAGAAATTTTTCACTTTCGAGCTTTTGTCATGCTGAATGCCTGTGAGTACTCCATGGTTTTCTTAAAAAAAAAAAAAAAATAATTAAGTGGCTTGTTGCTGCCCGTGTGACAAGGAAGACCCTGGGGCTCTGTTGAGCATTAGTGAAGTCACTGGATCTCTGTGAAAACTCTGGCTCCATCTTTTCAGTTTTCTTAGGATTGTCTGCAAGTTTCTGAAAGCTGTGATAACTCAATTGTAGCTTCAGAGCAGTGTGAGAAACCTTGGTGTGTGTGGATCCCATAAAAGATCTAGTAAAAAGAAGAAACCCAAACAAAAATGAGACAGTGATATAGAAATTAAAATGGCTTGAGTGACTAGCCTCTGTGTTGGTGAAAACACATGGATAATTTAAAAGGAAAGTTGCTGTAAGTACTGTGACAGTGATGACAACTGTCATGATTATGTTTGATTAGATTCTGTTGTTCTTAAAATCCTCAACTTTGACTTTCTAATTACATCTGATTACATTAGCCTCCCCATACTTTCAGGAGAAGTGTTTTTCTAACCATTGGGATTGTAGAAAAAGAAGTGGCATCTTACTGTACTGAAAAGTTCACAGTCTAGGTAGCAGATTTAAAAACAAAATCCCTAAAATACTGATTTTTAAGAATGCTCTTTTTTTTTTTTTTAGGTTAAACATACTATTTTCAGCCAGGTGCCTGCTAAAACGCAGTAAAAGATGTTGGGCTTACCCAAGCCTGAGGTCTAGATGGTGGTTTGGGGTGGGCTCTCCTTCCTAGCCAGGGCCAGTGGTGAGAGGCAGGAGCTGGGGAGAGCCTCCAGAGGGAGATGCTGCCCAGCGAACTCACCACCTTGGTGCTCCATGGTTCTGTGCTGGGCTTCACCAGGCTCCTGGGGTTTGGGTGCAAGCCAAGTGCCGCCTTAACTCACCGCCCTGAGCAGTTGGCTGCGGCAGTCCTGGTTTACCGGCATTACGTCGCTGGTGAATTTTATCCCCCGTGCTTGCATTCTTGCTCCTCCGAGCACCGTTTGCAAGGAGGTTGGCAATTTAATGAAGTACTTGGCTTTAAAAAGGTTTCTGCGCTATATTGAAGTGCTTACTTTTATGAAAAACCGTGTGTAGTTGTAATTTCCTGGAAGGAGCTGAGTGTCCGGATGAGACTCCAAGGGTAGTGCCTGCAGGAAGGGGACCCCTGCAGAGCCTGAGCAGAACAAGGGCAGGAGGTGTCCCAGCACCAGTGGTCACCTGCTGAGGAGCACCTTGTATTTTTAGGGATTGTGTGGTTGGAAACTTTTGCAATAAGCCGTACATCTGTTATTCTTCAGCACTTGCTCAGGCACAGGCTGCGTGCTCAAGTTTGGCTGGAAATCAGGAATATCACTGTCCTACTCGGCAGTTTGGCAACACACTGAAAATCCAACCATCAGCAATTGGCTTTTCAGTGTGAGTGTGTCCCTGCTAACTATATTGGCTCAGATAAGCTTGTTAAGTGATGGAGACTGACATTTGCTCCTGGAGAGAGCTGTCTTTATTTGGGAAAGTTAACAGATATTAGAATGATTCATCTGCTACTTCAGGCTAGTTATTCGGTATTCCTTCAAGTCAAATCAAACAGTTGCTGTTGGGATGAAAAACGGGGAAGGCAGGCAGAGTAAGAGAAAGGACACCTTATAATTAAAATCAGGCTTGATCTTATGCCTTACTTCATTATACCACTGAAGAAAATGGCAGGTTTTACTTCTTAATATTTAGATGCTCCAATATTCAGCCATAGCAATGCAGCTTTAGACTAAGCAAGAGCTAGTATCACAGTACGAAGCTGAGTATTTTAAAAATGCTCTTAATTTTAAATGGCAACATAATCTTTGAAAAAAATTCAGTGTGGGCCTCAAAAAAATTGGTACCGGCATGGTCATGAAGTGGCAGCAAGTGTGGAGTTGACTAGAAACCCCTCACCATCAGGCAAATTGGGAAAGTGGGTTAGAGTGATTTACACCAGGGAAGACATAAATGCTAATTTTCTCAGAAGATTCTGGTTTCTGTGGTTATTAGGAAGGATATTAGCTCATAATCCCCTCTTCGCTTTCTTTTTTAACAAGTTGAAAAGCATTTTGAAACAGATCATCGGTTTAAAGAAAATTCTGCAAGAATGCAAGTGCATTTGCTTCCAGAACACTGATCTAACAAACGGTTGATAAAACTGATAAGTTTGGAGGGAAAGAATAATAAATAACACAAAGGGAATGTTATTTTAATGCTTCTATAAGCATTCTATAAGTTTTCATAGGCACTTCGATTTCTGGATCAGTTGCCAGAGCCCTGACCCTGCCACAGAGTCCCTGCAGGTGGGATGCTGAACCTGACTGGAGTCCAGCTGCTCCCAGAGGCTGTGCCAGCCCACCGGAGCCCACCGCAGGACCCAGGGCTGAATTAACTGGTGGTCTTGGTTGAGATGGATGAGGCAGAAAAAGCTCACATGCTCCCTGGCTCAGATCACTGGGGAGCTCTTGTACCAACACATTGCAGTGGAAAGGGAATATTTTGAATCTGGAGACTCGGAGGTAGAGGTTGAGAGTTTGAAGGAGATAAAAAGCTCTTTCTCCTTCCTAAAATGTACAATTGACTTTTCATGCCTCCATAGCAGCAGATAAGGAAGGAGGAGGCATTTCGCTTCACCCTGGTTGCTTAGTCCAGACAGATCTCTTACTGAACGTGAGCAATAAAGTGAAAGCTTTGTCTGTCAGACTTCCTGGTTATACTATAGAAGACGTGGGGTGCAAAGATGCCTTCTGGTGTACTGTGTGGCTGACAGGACATCTTTTCGCTTGCTTTTGCTAGAGATTTTTCCTGTCCCTTGCAAATCACAGGAAGGGTAGCTGTGGTTCCATCTCCTCCCTGTCCCTTAAGAACACTGGTAGCCAGGTGGTTATTACACTTCCAGAGTGTAGGGACTATAGGTATGCCAAGCCTCTTTGTGTAAAAGACATGAATTCCCTGTACTTCCTCCTACTTAGGTCTGCACAAAGCCTAAAACCAGATCGAGCTGTCACTTCTGAAGTGACATTATGGAATGAATGTTGCACTCTCATAAGTTGAGCTTGTAGCACCCCAGAAATTCATCCACCCAACTGAGAGGCACGTGCAGCATGTTTGCTGTGTGACACATGAGCTGCTCTATACAAAGATCTCAAGAACTGCAGCATAGTAGAGTTTAGAGGTTTAGAGTAGGTGGAATATTCGGAACTGTAATATGTATATTGTGTGATGGATTCTTGTGGAAAGTATTACCACATACAGTGGCTGCCCTTAGAAAATAAACACAAAAGCTTTTCATTTGATGGTTATTTTAGCATATGGTCAAAGAGTGAAAAGAATTTAATACCTCTGCTACTTAAACTGGAACTCTGACATTTCTATAGCTGATGACAAATTATTTCCCAGGCATATTTCTCAGTTTGTTTAAGCTGAGAGGTAGCTGTTATCATTCTGAAATGTCAGAAAGCTTGTCTGTGGAATGCTGATACTCCTCTCCTTTAAGTGGCATTAAGTATGTGAGAGCAGGATGCACAGGGTCAAATACAGACCCCTTTGTGCAATAAACAACTCCCAAGTCATAAATCATCTCTTTATGTAAGTATCCAAAAAGTTTTCAGCACCTTTTTGTCTTGACCTTTTACCATGGGCAATAGTACTTCTGCTTGCTAGGCAACTGATTTTTGCTCGTCTCTTGAGAGGTTAAAATGAAATAGAAATTATTTTTTTTTTACTGCTGCTTCAGAGGACTGCAGAAAGAAAAGATATTTAAACAGAATGCATAGCTTCAGGAAATTACCAACTGCTATTACGAAAAAACCTGAAAATATTTTAGAATCCCGCACCGTTACAAATGGTACTGCTTGCCAGTATACCATTTTAATGATAATTTCAAGAGGAGACAAAGCCTGACAACATGTATCATGGCAGGGAAATCGCAGCTGCATCCAGAGAGAGCAATTTCAGGCAGGAAGCAGTGGGAGAGTTTCACAGTTCCTTTCAGATAAGAAACTTAAGCAACATACAAATGTGGAAAATAAATTAAAATGCAACGTAAAAACTTCTCTCCTAAGTAAGGCAGTGAAGAAAATCCCCCCCAAAATGTACCTAAAACTTGCTGTGGACGTGTGTTTTCCCACTGTCATCACTGCAGCTTCCTGTGACTTTGACAATAAAACCAAACACTGTTGATGATTTAGTAACACTGAGTGATGCATGTTTTATAAATATTTGCATTTTGTCTTTTATTAAGATTTTGCTAAGCTGCCAAATTACTGATTTCAGTAGGGAGGGCAAGCTTCTGTTTGACCTCCAAGTAACAGGGAGAAAATGAACTTCCTTATAAATAATAATAAAACACTTTAATCTGAAGTTCATACAAAGTCTAATCATATTTCCATCTTCACACAGATTTTGCTTTTGCAGGGTACTGTGCAAGCTTCACTTTCTCAGATGAACTGTGCAAAACAGCATCCATATATCTGCCTAACAAATGAAGAACCGTAAAGATCCTGAACGTGTTTGCAGAGGTGTGCCATTAGCTGGCACGCATCACTGTGCCCTCAGTGCCCAATTCACGGCCACAACCTGCTTCCTCATGCTCTCAACTCGAGCACCAGGCAGGTTGATCGAGGCTGCAGAAGCAGGCATCCGGCTGTGGGGGTCTGCGCCACAACCTTCCCTCATGGAGACAGCAGCCGTCACGCAGGGTCATCAGCTACTTGCCCTTCCCCAGCCTGGAAGAGGCACCTATGGAGGAAGACGTGCCTCTCAACTGAAGTGAGAAGACGGACAACAAAGTGCAGAGTGCTTCCTGCGTTTGCCGAAAGCGTTTTACTTACTGAACGGTGCAGCCTTTGTGGGCTGAGAGACCTTTAGCAGAGAGGAACTGTGGAACAGGAAATCTGGGCTCGTTTTGCTGTGCATGTCAGGCTGCGGCCAAAACCAGAGTAGCTGTGCTAACATGTGAAAAGTCATCTGATAAAAGGCTGCTGCCAAAGAGGCACAACTCAGAGGAGGAATAGCCTGAATGCGTTCTTTTTCTTGGTTTTGGTTCCAGAAGATGCCTCTGTCTCATGACTGTAATAATACTCAATCATCATGCTATAATTAAGGGCTTTTCATGTAATCATCTGTAGAACTGATTACTTTGGGCTATACCCTGCTCATGCTGAGCTTCCTGGCAAAATTCCCACTGACATCAGTAAGAAAAGGATTGGACCTTTCCTCAGCAGTTTACCGCTATTGTTTAACAATACCATGCTTTTCAGACAGTTTGCAGTGGAGATTAAATATTTAGACTCTTAATTCTTGGAATATTAAAATACCACTGTACAAATAACACGCTCTTTCTCAGAAGCCTGAGTTTGTTCTGGTCATTATTGCTTCTAAGGAGTACAACACCAAAGCAAAGCAGGAACAGGTCTGAAGAAGATTTTATCCAAGAGGCTGAAAATCGTAGACTCTCAAGGCATGAAAAATAGGAAGAAAGAGGAATGATTTTATATTGCGGACGATATGGCAACATTTCCTTGCCTTTTTTTTTTTCCCAGTAAAAAAATAACCAATTAAGCAATCAAACCCACTAAAACTTCAAAAGATAACACACCCACAGACTTATTAATTATTTTTTTTAAATGTACTTCGATCTTTTTAGCCAAGTTTTGCCATTAACTCTGATGGGACCAGGATGCACAGGAGATTAGTAGGATCTTGAAAAGCGTTGGATATTTATAGGGATATCCAGAACACACATATGTTAGTAAAGGCTAAGAGCTTGCTTTTCGAAGTATTGCATGTATGTAGTTAATTTTGACTTGAGCTGGAGTTCAGGATGTGCAGCAGTGTTGGAGAACAGACCTTAATCTCCTGTCACAAGGGCCAAGTGTCTCTATATTCAGATATTCTTGCTTTTCATAATTTGCACTGCAGTGGCAGTTAAGGGATACCATTATACACAACGATCCCATTGTAGTAGAAATAACAGTTCATTACTCCAGAGGCCTTTGACTCTAAAGCCAAGGCCTGTACTGGAGGCAGTTTACTGAAAAGAAAAGCGAAGAGCAAATTCCTGCAGTACCCATCTTTCAGCGCCAAGCGCAGGTGCCTGGATGTGGAGGCTGCTCTGTGGAAGTCCTCTGCTGGGCCAACACGCAGGCAGGCTTCTGGCGGCAGTGGCAGAGGTGCCCGAGTGCTGTGCGAGGAGACACCGCAGCTTTCCCTCTGGGGACCACGTCGGTCGGGGCCGGCAATCCCAGCCTGCTCATGGGGGGTGCAGGGCGAGCACCGGGCTGTGGAACTGCGGCTCTGGCTGTTGGGTGGGAGACATGTCATTGCCAAATGTTATTTCTCCCTTTCCAGCCAAGCTTTTGATGCGGTTCCATGTCAGAAGAGCAGCAGGATATTCTGTGCTGCGGCTGGACTTTTCAATGAACTAGGCATTGGTGTGTTCAGGAGAGCTGGCTGCCTCCTTGTTCAGCTGAGGCATCTCCCATGAGGGCATCACAGAAGACATCCTCCCCCAGTACCTGGTTTCCAGACATGGAGAAGCAGCTGAAGGGCTTACAGAGATGGGTCAGGGAGTGTAGGAGCACTTCTCAGTGCAAACATTGCCTTTATGGGTAGATAACATGGGTGCACCTACCCTACACTCTGTGCTGCACCATAGGGCTTGTATGTTTCCATAGCATTTTATCTGCATTTCTTAAGGATTATGCTTCACAAATACTTTCAAAAAGGTCTGATCTTAACTAACAGTTGCAAAAAGATTCCAAATATAGTGGATGGCACGTGGATTTTTTTGGCTTCGTCTGCACTAGCTCAGCAGAAGCAGACTGGAGGAAAAAGGAGCTGGTACTCCAGGGGTTTTTACTTGGGACCAGGTCCAGTTTGACAGCATGGCCTGAATACCTCACGCCCTAGGAGCGTCTCCTGGAGGGCCTCTTCTGCCACAGCTCAGATGGTTCTGGGGTGCAAGCCAGACAGGCTGCTAGGACAGGCAGGAGCTCTGCCTCGAGAGGAATGCTCCTTGATCTGTCTGAACTTTATAAAATACTCGTGAAGGTGCACCACCCGCTGCCTGCACTGCCACGTGCATGAATTGTATTATCAGAAATACACTGGAAATCTGGTTTTACGCATGGCGCTTCAGCTGGCTGATCTCTTCTGTGAGCTGACGCACTGAGCCATTTCTCAAGAGGCATGATAGTCTGAAGCACAGTGTAAGACCCAGGGCTATGCTGCCTTTAATCCTAGCTCTCCCCTTAAATGCACACCTCTTTTTGTCCATCATTTTATCTGCTTACTCACCTTGCTTGGATCTTACAAGGATTCAATTTTGCACATTAGTCCAGAGATGTGAAGGTTTCCATTTAACTAAGTACTGTAAAAAAAAATCCAAATACAGTAATAAAGCTGCTTTGTCATCATGCTAATGTAAAGGAAGAAAGAAAGGAAGGAAGCGAGAAGGAAAGACAAACTGCATGATCAGAATATTGTCAAAGAGAAGTGAGGTGTCAAAACTTAGCTAGTAAAACAATAGTGGATGAAAAAGTTTACTGTCAGCAAATAATTTTTTTTCTCCAAAAGGCAAACATTTCCACAGTGCTGAAAATCTCACCCCAACATCCTTGTTCAACATCAAAATATTCTGCTTTGTGAATTGTAAGTGTTTAATTTTCCTATTCCTTTCATGTTGACTTTGTAATCATACTGGAATACCAAATCAAATATTACAATATGTTCCTACTAGAAGCTGCAGTTAGTGATATATGTAGGACAGTGTTTTGAGAGTATCTATATTTAATACGAAGAAACATAATTTTTGAGAATTTTTCTCTGAGAGGAATTTGAATTTTTTAATTTTGATTCAGCATGAAAACAAATGTTGAAGTGTTAGCATTTCCCTGAGCATGGAGATTCTTAACAGCTGTAAATTATAATTATTCTAGATAATTTTGTTTCTGAAGCCAAACAGAGCAATGGCAGCTAGAATATGCAAGCCTACATATTGTAGTCTATTGATATTCACAGCTTATGCTTTTCATTTCAGCAATTTTCCTTAATTTTTATTTTCTTCTTGTGTATGTGACTTATGCAAGACACATTTATTCAGTCAGTTAAATCTTTTGCTCCATTGTTTCTAACATCAGACATGTCAGCACTGGGATCTTAGCAAAGCATAAAAACTCTCTAATTTTACAAGCTAACATATGTTTGACCTATTCCTTTCTTGGTTCGGTTATAAAAGTAGAGAAAAAAAGACTATTGATATTCAAAGAAAAATAGATATAGAAAGTTTAAGATTTTTCCAGTAAACGGCTCAAGTATGAGGTCAGATTTTTTTTTGTATACAGGACTTTCTTCTTCAGCATTGCCTCTCTGTGTATGACTCCGTCTAGAGATATTCATATCCCCAGGTGAGAGTTGAGAGGATTTAAGGGGAAGAACACGCCATCTGGAACATTTTTTTCCACTTTGTACATTTACAATGTGATTTAGCTGTACCCGCCAGCTCTGCAGCTTGGCTTGGGCTATGCAAGTTGACCGGCATTTTTCTAGCTGCTATCCCGTGGGATTTACGGTTCCGCAGGCCAAATCCTCCTTCCAGTTACACCTCTGCAACCCCACTGACAGTTACAGCATTGTGCGAGGGTAACTGAGGATGTCATTTGGCCTGCAGTTATGTGGAATCACGCCGTGCTTGTATTTCGGTTTTTATTCCTAGGGTCACGTTCTGAAGCAAACCCACAGTTTAATTACAGGGGCACTGTGGTCAGTAAA
The DNA here is from genome assembly GCF_963210335.1 of Falco punctatus. NCBI lineage: Eukaryota > Metazoa > Chordata > Aves > Falconiformes > Falconidae > Falco > Falco punctatus. The sequence goes on along the minus strand of NC_137581.1, from coordinate 74,546,869 downwards.
TAAATCTGAGACTCAAAGGCAGTGTTGCAGAAATTAGTGATAAAGCAGAACAACCCCAGTTGGGAGGAGAGATCCTCTACAGCAATTACATTTTAGCTGTCGAGGGAAACCTGCCCCAAAAGCAGGCTGGGCACTCTGAGGGCTGAAGAAGCTTCCAAGGATTTAGAAAATAGATGATCAGCTCCCAGGCTGCTCAAAGAGACAGCTGGAGAGAAACGAGGCCTGAAACGAGGCCTTTTCATTTGATCTTTAGTCTTTTCCAACCTAAATGATTCTGCAATCGATGGAGAGTAACGTTTTTGTGATGGAAGGTGATTTCAGCTGCTGTTTTGTTTTCTGTTTGTCATCTATTGTTACGGACTTGAAAGGGTGCTGGGTATTTTCAGGCACCCCTCCCTCCCCAGCCTTCCTTCCTCAGTATTCTCGAATATTCTGCCCAGCTTTGCCCTTGCTTTTCATTTTGCAGTTGGGTGTTATGTCCAAAGAGAACCAAAGCCTACCAAGATGTGTTTCATGGACTTGCTGGGCTTCAAGTCGTGCCCTTCATGTGTTACCAGAGGAAATTCTCAGCCTGAGTATTTTCTGTACTTTTTGTAAAGATATTAACAGCTGCAAATTAGCTTTTGACAGAAGGACAGAAGGTTTGCAGCCTAGCCATAGCACCAGGTCTTTGATGGAAATAGTTTTCAGTATGGGCCATGAGACCATGCAGCCCCTCTCTCCTTCCTTGAGCTGGAACGTATCCGCTGCTGGGGTGTTGCCCCTCTGGGACATAGAAAATGACAAGTGAAGTTGGAACATCATTTTAAGCTTTTAACTTCTCTTGTCACTTGACTATACCCACTAAGGAAAGTGATTTATGATACTGGCTTCGCCCTCCTTGCTCTGCTAGGAGACGAAGCAATGCCTGACAGGGAGTATCCATCTTCATTGCTGCTGTTTTGATTTGAATTGGTGGGTGCTAAAGATGCAGGAGACAGTAATGGTGCCTTTCAGAATATTAGGGGGTGAAGAAATAAGCTTAAGGAACTGGCAGATTATCAGAGGGGAAAAAAAAAAGTCAGAAAAAAAAAATCTGTTAGGAAAGCAATGTTTGTTTGTTGACTCTACTAATGAGTCCATAGGGGTTTTGTAACGTAATTATCACTGATCTTAATAGATATATTTCTTTCTGGATGCATACTAGGGCTTATTTCTTAGATTTGAATACTTTCAGTGAGTTTATTTTATAAGCAAATAAAAAAGGGCACTGAAAAATAGGGAAAGCCTAAAATTTTGCAGAATCACTAAGTACTACAAAATTGTTACGGGAGGATTTCTTCTGCTTTCCAGACTGCCAGTGGTACTGCCAGAGTCAGCTGGCATTCAGGAGTGCTTGGTAGTGACCATCCTCCCTCCCCAGCCAGCTCCTCAGAAGAATCCCTGCACAGAGAAGTGGGAGCACAGGTTCAGGTTCTCTGCAGAGATGTCAGAGGCAGCAGCCTTACACTTAAAGTGTAGGTACAAGACAAAGAAGAAAGATAAACAAAAGCTTTCAGAGAGTAGATCGAAGCAAGGAAATTAATGAATGAAATGTAATAAATAAATGACTAGGTAGGCGAGGTGCCATGCTTTTTTCTCATTTCCAAGCTCTACCTAGGAAGGCTGGTAAATAGAACTGGTCAATCAGTGAAGCAGTGCCTAGACAAGAAAATGAGTTAATGCACCGCAGAGAGTGGAGGTGATGGGAGGAGGCTGTGTGCACTATCACTACCTGCTCGCTCATTTTCCCCTGAGACAATTTCCTATCATCATTAATGATAATTTCTGGAGACGCTGGGCAGAGATGATTAAATCACTCCACATTTCAGATGCATGGGTTTTTAGTCACTAATAATCTGGATTAGTTTTTGATTAGTGACTACAAGTTATCAAGAAATGTATCTTCACGGCAACGAAACCTGTTCTCTCTCTTGTAAATGTGGAATAAGCTTGAAGTCAGTAGTGTGCCACTGATGCGTAGCAAGCTTAATTCAAGGTAAAATGATTTCTATTTGAAGGCACAATGCTAATACTGAAAGAAGAGCAAAGTTCCCCTTTGTGCAGGAGGCCTAAATGCACCAAAAAATCACCTCCCGAGCACTGAAAATGATGTACTTCTTGGCCCTCTCTAAAGGGGTGAATGCCTTTCATTCAAAGAACAGAAACCAACCATTTATAAAAACATCCAGTTGGCTGGCTTTTCCACTGGAATCATTGTAGAATGTATAAATGGGAACTGGTTAGTCTGGGAGGAAAAAAGTCCACACTAAAGTATATGTACTTAGTAGAGCCATCATCCAGTGCAATGATCAGAAAAACGGCTTGAGGTTATTAAGGGGAAATCATTGAAACTAGCAGCCTAGTGCACAGCAAAAAAAGCAAACAAGATAATAGATTGCAATAGATTGCTTTATGTAAGCAAGAAAGTAAGAGAGAACATGCCTGATTCTTGGTATATGGAAAAATCTATTCTGGGAAGAAAATGAAGCATCTTTACACTCAACAGGTGTGTTCATTTTCCTATACGACATAGTTTGCAGCTTGTGTATCAAAGTATACATCAAGTGTTTGCTTTTAGAAAATTGTATTGATAGATTTTTATCTTTTTAGAAAAATCATTGCAATACATACTATGAGCATAGACAATGACACAGCAGAAACAAGAGAGAAGTAATCAGAATATTTCCCAACCCCCAGAAGGATTAAATTGTTGTAACTGTAAACCAAACAACTTATTACAGGCCCAAACAGCCCTGAAAATTCCAAGTAGCAGCAGCAAATAATTAAAAAGGAAAAGCTGAGACCAAGTCTTATATTTAAAATGTTTCAAGAACTCATTGCAAATACCTCTATTTTATTTCTTTTTTTCCTCTCTCCCTCCCTCTCTCAGTGGCAAACAATAGTAATTGGAAAAAGAAAGTGCAGAAAAAAATGTTACTTACAAATTGTTCTTAGCAGCATAGTGGCCTGACTGGTGAAGGGGCGATGCAGTCCCAGAATATGGCTGCAGAATGGCACAGATGGAGAACTCTTGTGTGCTGATGTGAGAGCAGATGCTGTCAAAGGCATTTTGGGGCATTAGATAAGGCTCTGGCTCCTCTCCATCGGCAGCACCAATCTCGTTACTCTCAGCATGTGAAGAGATCTCACCCTCTAAAGCCAGGGCTGGATGGCTGTAATGAGGCGCACCAGTGCTGGAGACAGCCAAAAGCCTGCAAGCTGAATTTTAGGAAAACATCATGTGCCATTGTCATCTATATTTTCATATCTCACAGTTAAAAATAGGGAAGAGCACGGCACGGTATGACTAGCCAGTTCAGTGCAGGCCTTAACAAGAACATCTCTTGTCTGTGGTTCACTTACTTAATACTTATACTTTAATCTTTGCCTAGTTTACACTTGAAGTTGAGCACTGTAAATACATTAATTACTCTTTATACTGACACCTCTTTCCATATGTCAGTCTCAGTTACATTAATAGACACTCTGTAGACACTTTGAACAGGAGGTGTCTACATAAAAGTTAACAGATTGTGTTGTATCGTGAACTCCCTCTGAAAAGACATAAAAGATCTTTTACAGTAAACAGGAAATGAGTAAGACAAAGAAGCAGTATATAAAATAATAAGTGGTTTAAAGATAGACTGGGAATTTTGCTTTCCTGCCTCATAGTACAGAAATAAAGGGCTATGCAATGAAATTTGAAGGTGGAAAATTATAAAAAAATTAAAATATTTTGTGACATTTGTTTGTAATCATATACATGAAGTGCAGCACAACTAGAAGAGTAAAATTCAAAAATAGTTTGGAGAATCATCTACATATCAAATATATCTAAAGAGACAATTAATGGCAGCAAGACAAAAAAATGGATGTGAAATCTTAAAGAGTTTTAGTTTAACAACCATTACTAAGTATCGGTATAATAGGTGGAGATGAGAAGTAAAGTGGAGATTACCGTGTAGGAGGTTTTCTGCTGACAAGATTTTAAACTTCCCTCTGAGATATCTGGTCCTCGTCATTTTAACAGATATATACAAATCTGTGCTGATCTTCATCTCATCCAATGTGGCTGTTCAGTGCTTGATCTCATCCCTGAACTATAGATCATGCATTCATCCATATGTATTTCTGAAGCTGAGTAAAATTTTCTTTCATAACATCATGACTTAAATTATTAACATTTTGATTAGAGCAGGAACAGTTAATAATTAAATAGAGGGAAAACTAAACCTGCAGGTTAAAAAAGCCATTTATTTGGGCCTGACTACAGACAAATTTATGCCCTTTTCTGTAAATAAACTGTATTTTGATTAAGCAGTCAAGTTCTCTTTCGGTTCATACTCTCCCTATTTAATCAACAACAGCAGGAGAGATAGAATCAGATCCTTGATTGCTATTGATGGCTTATTGTAAACAGTTCGTTGCAAGACAAAGACAAATGCAAAACAAAGGCAGGACTGATATTGTGGCAAACAAAAAACAGGAAAAGCCAGATGCAAAATGCAGATTTTACCTTGATTCCTCGATGAAAAAAAAATATTTAAATACAGCAAATTGGCTGTTAATAATCTCATTATTACAAAGCAAAACCCCAATGAAAGACAGGCTGGCCACAAGCAAGATGGGTGCAAGACACCACATGCAAGTTGCAGGAAACCCCCTTGTTTTGCAATTAGAAACCCAGCCAGTGAAATCATGAGCATAAAGCCGCTCATCCTGTACATAATGTATGGTTTTCATTGCTTGCTTTTCTTTACTTTGGAACAGTAGTAAAGGCTCCTGGGTTTACACTTCTGATAGATAAAAACCTGTTTGCTAAGGCTTGCAACTTAAACATGTGGTTAACAGGAGAATCTGCTGTCCACCTATAATTTTTGTGTAACAAGTGCAAGTTATAGCCAGTATAACTTTTTTATTCAAAGTAGTAATGATGCTGTAATGTGATTTATATAGTAAAAGATCCCTACTCTTTTGAGGAAAGAAGTAACGGCTTAAACCAACCACTTTAAACACTTCCCTATTAATTCCCGGGCGCAGGAAATTTCATTCCCCTTCCACATGATTAATGAAATTTCACAATGTTATTTTATCTGTCTGTATACATAAATGTGCATATACCTTTATAAACTATATGTTTACAATGTAAATGTATGTTTTGTTTTTTTATTATGTCTAAACTCAGTTTAGTAATCTCAACCTTAGATAAATCTGCTTTGAAGTGAAGTGAGGGATAGAAAAATATCTCCTAGCTGGGATTGTGGAATAAAATGTTCTGCAATGCTAAAGCAGCTTATCCTAGACTTATCAATTAACAGTCATAGTGACATGTAGTAGATCACCGGGTGATGTTTTTTTGTGAGTTTCTAGAAAAAAAACACCCCAACAGCCTAGTTTTAAGAAGTAGCTTTAAGGACTGCAAATCTTCACTTGAATTATTAGTTGGTTTGGATTAAGGCCTTTTACTAGATGAAAAATACTTGCTATAAAACAGTCTTACATCTTAGTTTTAAAAGCTTCTTATGCTTGTGAGCCACCTATGTCAATTTATAATGTCATGCTCGTACTTAAAAGCATACTTTCACAAAAAAAACCAACAAGCCAAACGCAGAAACTAAAAATTTACCTAAAAATATATACAAGCAGTGATAGCTAAATCCTTTATGTAAGGCTTATCATCACTAAATGCTGAATGTAAATAGTTGATATTACTTGAAACAGCAGCAGCAGATTAGAAAACAACACAAAACCAGGATGAATCCAGAATCTGAAATGCACCATTTCTAACCACTGCACCTTGTGGGAATGCAAGTTATGATCAGGCTTGAGCAATCATGGCTCTCAGGGCAGCTGAAGGACTGAGAAATACCTACTTCGTAACGCAACTGAGAGTGTCTAGTGAAAGATTTAAAAAAATGGCAGATCTGTCACTCTGCACTGTCTCAGCAGACTGGGATGTGATGATGATGATGATGATGATGATGATGATGATGAAGGCCAGGCTGGATGTGGCTTTGAGCAACCTGGTCCAGTGGAAGGTGTCCCTGCCCATGGCAGGGGGTTGGAACCATATGATCTGTAAGGTCCTTTCTAATCCAAACTGTTCTATAATTCTGTGATTCTATGATGTTGAATTAAACTGCTGTCTTAATAGACTCAGAAATTAAACTGTCACAAGTAGTGTATTATGTATAATCAGAATAGTTTATTACCTCTGAAAACTATGAAGGCCATGATATTATGTATGATCAGAGTCAGACATAGAATTATAGAATATCTCAAGTTGGAAGGGACCCCTAAGGATCATTGAGTGCAACTCTCTGCTCTTCGCAGGACTAAAGCTAAACCATAGGACTAAAAGTGTCGTCCAGATGCTCCTTGAACTCGGACTGGCTTGGTGCTGTGACCACTTCCCCAGGGAGCCTGTTCCAGCGACCAACCAAATCTGAAAGTACATTCTTAACAACTGTCAGGATAAGCCTTTGGCTTTCTCCAGCCTTTAGATTATTTTTATCAGCAAAATGAATTGTCTTTGATAATTTCTAGTGCATATATTCTAGGGGGTCAAACTACAATCCTGGAACATTCTATGCTTCCTCACTGGCAAGTGTTTGAGGAGAAAGTCTGAGCCTGGCTGAATCTTCCCTGCAGTTGTTCTGAAGGCAATTTGGCACTGATCACAGTATGATTTTCTTTTATACAGACAAAAATGAGATGAAGAATGAAAAATAAAGCTCAGTATTTACAGAGACTTGGATCACCCCAAGGACAAGGAATGAGAAATGTTTTTTCACACCGTTTCCTGTTGCCTTATCTATGTCATACATGAATTTGTCCTCAAGAATAGCAGGAGCTCTTTATTAATTTGTTTAAATTTTCCCTTTAAATTTAAAATGTTGAGTCTGTTCATTTCTTGGCCTTGCTAATTTTTTTACAGAGTTGCTTTGTGCTTAGTAAATTAATGAATTGCCATAGAATAGCCGAAGTCCAAACCATTACTGCACAAGCCAAACATAAACAAGTTATATAATGCTGCAATCATTCATTTATTAAAGGAAGTGGAAAAATCAAAGTGTATGTAATCTTTTTGGATGACTGACAGGCAGGTGTGATCAAGAGAATGGGAATCCAGTGATTGTAGGCAGATAGAGAGACAGGTTTGTCTGGGTGATAAGAAAGTAAAGTGAGATGGAATTGGGAAAAATGGGAGAGAGCATCATCTGTTCCAGGACAGAGAGAAGTAACAGTGCGAAGGCTGCTGGGGGGGTTTAGAGGGAAGCACTAACAAGTGCCTAGGGAGATTCAGGAGCCAGGACCCGTTGACAAAGAGGAGCGTAAAGCAGCTGTGCCAGGAAAGCGATAAAAAGAGTTGCAGAGCAGGCTTACAGAATTGCTGGACCACCTCTGATTCTTGATAATCCCCCAGTATATTCGATCTAGAACGGAGAAAGGTAACGCCAGGCTTCAGGAACCTCCCAGCTCAGGTCACTGTACAGGATCCACCTCTGCTCCTGGTCCACCTGCCCACCCCACATAAGCACACCTCCTCCTGGGGTCAGCATGGGGCAGCAAGCCTCAGCCCTGTCTTTTTTACTGCACTGGGCTTTTCAGCTCCATTTGCTTTCAGACATTCTGACCCTACAGACCAGAAAATTGTCCATGTTCATCCTTCCCGCTGCATGCTGTGATTCGGGTTAGCAGTGAGGTGAACCCTCTTTCAGCAAAGCTAAACCAAAGCCAATGCACCTCTAGGGTGATTCTGCTTTTTTATTTCCTTCACATTAGACTGGTGCTAACCAAGTTTCTGATGAAAGATGTGTTTATCTTACAGTGTGGCTAAGGAGGAAATCACAGATACATGGAGGACCTGGTGTTATGGAAAACTCTTGCTTTGGACCATAATCATCACCTTGGCTGTTTGCTGAACCCTAACAAAATCCTCTTAGCTGTGGGTTTGGCAGTTTTGCACAGGGTATGCCACAGGTGCTTGCAGACATAACTGCACAAACACTGAAATAATCACATGGCAATTATTGACACTAGATATTTTTTAACACAAATTAACTAACTGTCAACAAAACCATTGCTATAGCGGGCATAATTAATCTTTTTTTTCAGTAGCATTATATTATCAGTGTTGGAATATTGCCATTCCACCCTGCTTGTTTAAACCTGTCTGAAATTCCACCCCTCCTCTCCCACCTTGACTGATAGAAATAACACCACCGTTTTGGTGCGACAGCTTTTCCCTTACCTCATCCAAGATATTTACAACGTATTATTGGGGTTGGATATGGTATGGAAGCTTGACACCCTGCTCTTATTTTACTCTGATTTCCTGATGAGTATCAGTAACTTTTGTTTCACTCTCATTTTAGCATGGGGTTTTGTTTATTTTCTTCTGTTTTGTGAATATGCTGGGTCTTATCCCCTGATTGTTTAGCATCCCTTGTGTGCAGGGTCTTGTCAAAGGGCTTTTGAAATTTCATGTATGTTAATAAGTTTATCTACTTACAGACATTTTCAAATAAAGCCCCAGAACTATGTGAGAGCTGATTTTCCACTGCTCAAATAATGCTGGTTAGTTCTTGCTACATCTAGAATTTCCAGATGTTTTGTTATTCTTTCAGCCAATTCACCAAATCAAGTTGCCGAGTACAGTTTGTAGGCTGCTAATACTCTTACTGAACTCTAAACAGATTTACTCTTTTGAAGTGTTTTATGACAGAAGTTGTTTTTTAACAAAAGCTTGTATATTTTTGTTAGCAGCTCACCTGCTTTATATTCCTGCAGAATTTTTGTATGTAAACACGTTTGGAGATTTTATTTTATTTTTATTTTTGTTATTGCTTTTATCTACATGCCTTCTTCTGACTTTTTGGTCTCTGAGTCTTGACTGAACTGCAGGAGGGATGCCCAGATCTTACCTGATAAGTATGAGTATATTGGGGGGGATGCAGCCCCAGCCCCAGCTACTCATGTTTCAGGCTTTCCAGACCAGATACATCCTGAAAGTGTGACACAGGCTGAACACCCAGATGTACAAATACAATAGTTGCTGCAGAGACAGTGGCTTTAAAAAACCAAAACGCTCAGCACCAGTAATAGGCACACTATGTTTCTTTCACTATAGCTGAATGGTTTGAGCATTTGGTTGAAGAGGGAAAGTCATCCCTATTCCAGGACTCTATTTGCACTTATTAGTCCGTATTTTGTCCTATTCTTCTCTAGTCTAAAAAGGATAGGCTCTTCAGTGAATATGGACTGGAACTCTGTCCCCTTGATCCCTTGAACCTAAACGCTAGGCTAAACCCCCTCAGATTTCTTTACTGTGTTCCCGGGCTTCACATCCTTATGACTACAGCCACACCAGCAAGGGTCAGTTTTCCCCAATGACACTATTTTCTTGAAAAGTGAAATATCTGAAAAAGACTGGGAGGGATCAAAAGCCATCCTCCTTCATGGGCAAATGCTATAGTACCAGTTCTGTTACGCAGAAGGCTGGTGGTCTTACACTCATCTACTATGTCCCAGTAAAGAAAAATAAATGTGTCCCATCAGATGGTTGTCCTCAGCAGAGGAGCCTGCTCTCGCTCCCTGGGACTTCCTACTGCATAGCTTGCAGACACCTCTCCGCTTGGCAAAGTTTCTTTCCCTTTCCAGTTAACCGACCCTCCCCAGGCCACTACTGAGGATGCCTAAGACCTTACTGCTCCATATGGTCCTGCTATGCCCAAGTGCCCAGCATTAGGCAAGATGCTGCCTATTCTAAGGGGTACCTAAAATGACTCTTTTTTGCAGAGGGGGAAAAAAACCCATATGCAGCCTGTCAAAATTGTCTGCAGGTGCTCAAAACTCCACATGAATTCCAGATGCAACCCCAACAGACTGTTTCCCAGCACTGCTTAATCTTGTGAGCACCTCCCTGCTGAACCTGAAAGCTCCTCGGGCGTTTAACTTTATTCACCCACACATGTTAAGGAGATCCTGTTTTGGGAAGATAGGCACTTATCTCTTGCCTCAAGTCCCACTGCAATCCAGCTTAGGAAGACAGGCATTTAAATCCCTTTTAGAAGCCTGAAAAATTAGCAGCAGTTAGAATTATGTCTGGCTTCTTCCGGCATGGGCCATCAGCTTCGACATACGTGCAAAACGCAGAGAGCACGTCTCAAGCTAAGCACAGGAGTAGAAGTGTACATTTTACTGTTTGAGAGGGATTGATGTGACAGTGTCGACATCTTAGGAGACTGCCCCAACTACTATGTCATGCTTGGGCAAAAAGCATCGACCTTTCCTACTGAACTGGAACCACCGCATGGTGGATACGAGGAGTTGTTGGCTCCAGTTCTCTGGGGGAGCAAACTCATATACTTGGAAAAGATGTGTTATACACAAGATTGTCATGGAACAAACAAGAAAAATAGGGCATAACCTCATAACCCTCCTCCCCGTGCCAGAGAGCCTCTGAACTGCTAGGCTAACCTTGGGTTCCCTTTTGTCTGCTCTGATGTGGCCCCGTGTCTTGCGCATTCCCAGCTGCACAGGCTCTCAGCTGCAACACCTACCATCCACGCTACCTGATGGCTGCTGATTATGCCATTCCGCTGGGAAGTTTGAGCTCAGGGCTTAATTAGAGTCTAGAAACATCACCCACTTCCTTTCTTATAGCTTTATGCATCTTTATGCAAAGTGTGGGTGGAAGCACTGTGATCACATACTGCTTCGTTAGCGCCAGTCCTGCAGGAGGGACAGATAGGCTGCAGCAAGTCTGGATGGGGTTACTGGCTTCCAACGACTTTCCAAGAGGGTATCTGTGCTCTAACCGCAGGCTGGCTTTGCCTGCTGGCACTGTGAGTTCACTTGCAGTCGGTGGAAAGAAGGAAGCACTGTAAGCACCTCAAAAGAAGCAGTCATCATCTTCTGCAGGTCTTCAGAAGCGCCTCTCTGTCCGCTGCCTGTACAGCAAAGCTGAGGCAATTAGATTGCTCCTTTCATCCCTTGCAGGGCTCAGACAGTTAAGATTTCATTGAGGTAATAATGCCTCAGCGAAGTATTTAAAGTAGATGGACAAGATTCCAGCCCAAATACTCGAGGTTTCTGTTAACGATTGCAAGAAAAAAACCCAAAGTATCAATAAGATGGTGATTATTGAAAAATCAGGTTAAAGGATGTATCAATTTAAATTAGGATGTATTCTAAGACACTATTTGAAAAGAATCAAAAGACCTACAGTCTTCTGTTAATATTTTCATTTCTCCTCTGTGCCCCATCAGGCTTTAGAAAAAATAATTAACATTAACAGAGCGTTGAAGCAAATTTTCCTCATCCTTTCTGTGAAGCTGTACTCATGAACCACAGAGGGTTGAAAATTTTAACACCTTGTGAAAAAGTAGTGGGACCAATAAGACCATAATGTTAACCCATTGGTTGTTCCCCAGTTAGTCCAACTCTTTGGATAGTGTCATCTGAGAAAAGGTAGAGGAGTTTTTATTGCCTTATCAATTGATTTTATTCTAGAAAATGTGTGAAAGCAATTACATTATTTATATACAGATTGTGTAAATATACTGTAGGAAGTTTCAGTTTAATGTTGCAAAGGGCTTTCATTAATGCTGTAGTTCTGAGAAAAGGATGTAAACAACATAAAGGAGTAGAGATTTGATTTTTACTGAGATAAGCTGAAAGAATTCAACTTTACTAAATGTCAGCGTTTCTTCTTTCATGTCATTTTATGTGATGCTCTTTCTACCTACTCCACGCACGGTTGTGAAGAATATGCATTAATAATGAATCCTTTATTGATGTGACTTCATGATGTTAATTATTTACATTTGCATAATTCCATGCGTTAGTAATAAAAAAAAAATTCACCAGAGATACATAGAATTAAATGGTTGGGTTTGTCCTGGAGCAACTACACACCGCTTTTACTGTATGCGTATTTCTGACAGAAGACAGAAAGTCAGTTCTGCTGAGCAATCTAATCTGACATTGAAGAAGTATATCGTTAATTGTATTTTTTCTAGGAAGTACGTTTGCTTTTTTATAAAGGGGAGGAGACTGCGTTTCAAACGCACTTCCAGAACTTTGCATGGCTCCCCAAGCCAAAACCTTACCGAAGGATTTGAAACCGACTATGTAGGTCAGCGTCTCCTCCCGCGGAAGGCCTGCTCCCATTTTTTGCCTTGCCCCGGTACTGGGGCTCATCCGCGTTTATGCAAAGCCGCCGGCTCTGTGAATGAAGCCCGCGCCGCCGGGGCCCGGGCTCGCTGCCCGCAGCCGGAACCGGCCACCTACCGGAGGGACCGCTAGGGAGGACGCGGTCTTCTGTCGCCGGTGTTCGGCGTCTTAAAGAGTCAGGCTGAGGGTTTTAAACTGGCAGCAATAAACCTTCGGAATAAACCGCGTGGTACGCCAAGCGTGACTGCAAGGGCGCGCAGTCAGGCCGGTAGGAAGGCTCCGTACGTACACGGCGCTTGGCGACGGCGGGACCTGCCCCTGCCAGAGCCGCGGCCAGGCGGGGGGACGCGCGGCGGGTGCCCCAGGTGCCAGCGGTCGCACCCAGGCCCGGCGGTGCCTGCGGGTTCCGCAACAGCTGCAGCCGCCCCGGCCCCTCGTCTGCGCCAGCGAGGGCAAACCCCGCAACCGCCCAGCGGGCGCCTTCAGCCGCGGCATTTCGAGCGGGAGCCGCCCGCCCCGTCCCCGCCCCGGCGCTTCTAGCCCCGCTCGTCGCTGTAACAGACCCGGCGCTGGCCGCCTCCCCGGGCGGCCTGTCACACCGCCTGCCGGTCACGCCGCCCCCCCCCCCGCTCGCTGCTGAGTCACGCCGCCGCGCCGGCTCCGCTCGCCCCCTCCCCAGCTCCCCGGGCGCCCCCGCGGGGGCCGAGCCTCCGCCCCGCCGCGGCCGGCCGCCGGTCCGCCCGCCGCCGCCCCTTCCCTCCCCGCGCCGGCCGCGGCGCGGCCCTTCCCCCGCCGCACATGCCCAGAAGGGCGGGAGCCGCGGCGCGCCCCGGCGCTGCTGTGACAGCGGCGGCGCTTTCCCTTCCGCTGGGTGGGGGCCGCGCCGCGCCCCCCCGGCCCGGCGGCGGTGGCGAGCCACCGTGCCACGCACAGGCCGGCCGCTCGGCCAGCTCCTTCCCCGCCTCGCCCCGAGCCAGCCGCCGCGGGACGGGAGGCGGCCATGTCGCTATTGTCTGCGCTGGTGCCCTTGCTCCGGGTGTACTGCATCGGCCTCCTCGTCATCCTGCACCAGCTGCGCCGCCGCCTCCGCCCGCGCTGCCCCCCGGCCCCAGGTGAGCATCGCAGCCGGCGCCGCGGGGCGGGGCGGCTGCGGGACGGGGGGTGGCTCCGGGCCGGGGGCGGCAGCCCCCGCCGCAAAGAGGGGAAAGTTTGCCGCACCTTCCCCCACCCGCCCCGGGGAGGGTGGCGGTTGCCCGGGAGCGCGGGGCCGGGACCTCCGGGGGGCGGCGGGGCCGGCCCGGGCCGCACAGCACAGCACTGCCACGACCTTGGCCGCAGCGGAGGGGGGCCCGGGCCGCGCCGCTCCCTCCGCACCGGGGCAGCGGCTAAGGCACCGCTGCGGCCCGGGCCGGGGCGTCGCCGCTGGGCTCCTCCTCCGCCCCCCTCCACGGGCCGGGCCGGGCCCGCCGCGCCGCCCGAGGGCAACGGCCCGGGGGGGCTGCGGCTGGCGGGGCGCCCTTCCCGCCCCCGCTGCGCCGGGCCCCGCCCTCGCCGCCGCCGGCGGCCGTCAGGCCCCGGCCCCTACCGCCCCGTCCGGCCCCCGGCCCGCGGCCGCCCCGGACGCGGGGCGGGGCGGGGGGCCGGGCCCGGGACGGGCGGCTGGCTGCACGCCGGCCTGACTGCGGCCTCGGGAGGCGGCGTGGGGGCTCCGCGGGCCGGGGGTCCCCACTTCTCCTCTTCCTCTTTTTTGCCTTCTGACGGTTTCGCCTCAGACCTCGGCTTAGAGCCGCGCGGCCGCAGCTTCCCTCGGCCCCAGGTAGGTGCTTGGCAGGCGGGGAGCGGCGGGCAGCCTCCCGCTGGCCGGGCCGCTGGCCGGGCGCTCCTGCCGCCGCCGGCGGCCGTTCCTCCGCCCCGCCGCCTCGGGACCGCCGGCCCTGACCTCCCTGCCCCGGCCGCCCGGGAGGGGCGCGCACCCGCTCTCTGGAAGCTTAAACTTCGATACCGGCTGTCACTCGCTCGCAGCCTTCAAGCTGACGGGTGAGTGACACTTGTAGTTTTCTCCAAGGGTCCTCAGATCCGTCATTTGATGGAGAAGTTACGGTTTTGCCCTTTTCCGATCTGGGTCAACAGCATGTTTAATGCTCGCTAGGGGAAGGTTTAGTTTGCCAGAAAACAAGAGATCTGAGTTTCCTCTTTCCTCATGTTACACTTGAAAACTTTAAAATGTTTCCGAGTTTGTAAACTTACAGCGTGTCCGGACGGACATCATCAGAGCTGAGCGTACGACTGCATACAAGTCAGTGCCTTTAACTTTTTCTGCTCGGCAGCAAGTGAGCCTTTGTGGCTCTGTCAGTAGTTTTAACCAGTGGAACAGGGGGGGAAAAAAAGTCTTGGGAGAGCATGGTGTTTCGGTAAGCAGGCGAGGATATTGTTTTAAAGAATATCTGAAGTACTGGAGAGGAGGTGGGACAGGTGCACTACACAGCAAGAGCATATTTGTGCATTTCATCACTCATGGCATCCTTGGGTAGCATTTTGTCTGCTTTTTGTTAATTCCTGATCCTTCTGTGATAGGCCGGGATTCTTTTTTTTTCATTCTCAAAAGACAGTGATAAAACCCCTAAACAAATGAGAGAACCCTAGTGACAGAAAGGGCATATCTGCCTACAGTTTGAAGTCATCTGAGCATTTTTCTAGCGTTAGTTTTTCTTGGCAGAGCAAAGCTGGGTATTGTGCCTAGGGTGTGTAACACTTTCCAAATCTTTTTTTCGAACTACAGAGAAGCAGCATGACAAAAATGTGACCCGAGTATTTTTTGCAGTCTGTTCTTAGCTATTAAAAAAAAAAAAAAGTATTGAATTTGGAAGTGCTGGAGGAAGGCAGTGAAGATCCAACCTGGGAAATGTCAGCTGCCTGAGTAGAACCAGGGCAGATCTGACAGCTGTGAGAATTTTTCTTTCAGCCCTAACTTGGTTTCTTCCAGGGACAAGTAGTTTCCTCGTAGGATACTTGTTTGCTTGGAGTTGCCCCTTGGCAGTTACCTGCTGCCTTGCTTTGACTTGCTGTGTCCGGTCGTTGCTTAAAAAAAGTGAATCAGCTTGTCAACGGGAACTTTTTTACGCAGACTAACCTTGTTTCCATAATAACTTCAAAATAGCAACTGCAGTGCAACAAAAAGCAAAAGTGTTGGTTAGAGCATGCTTAATTAAAGCTTGGATCAGTAAACTACACTAGCACTAAGAAAACTTCAAGTACATTTTCCAGATAGTAATCTAGAAAAGTGCATATGTTTAAAATTTTCTGTATCTTTTTGAAAGGGAGTCTGTAACTCTCAACAAGTACAGGTTTATCGTCGGGGTGCCTTCCCTGGGAGAGCCTAGAGGGAAGAAACGGGGCTGGGAAGAGCAGGGCAGCAGTCATCCAGGCCTCCAGTCCCATCTCCTTGGCCCCAGTTCCCCTGTCAGGTTTCCCGGTCTTCGTGCGCCCGTGGTGCAGCTCTCCCATGGAAGGTTTAAAACAGAGGGATGCCTGGTGGCTCGTCCTTGAACTCTGCGGGTGAGCAGAGGGGTCTGGTGTTGATGCAGCCCTTTGGCCTCCAAATTTTCCAAGAAAAGCTTGCTTTCTTGCACTTGCCAGGAAGAAGCGTTGTGGATTTCAATCCAACTAAACCAAATTTGTTTTGTTTTTCTTTTCTTTTTCTTTACCCGAGCTTAGAGTTGCACACTCTCAGCACATGGGCTTTCACGTGGCTTTTAAAAGTGACCATCTGTTTTGCCACATCCTACCGGGGGTTCATCTAATTTTTATATGTGGGATTCAAGACAGTTTTTTTGGGAAAGAGGGTGGTTTGAGCTCTGAAATCTAGATTCACTGCAAAAACTTAGTGTTTGTTTCAAGTTGCAAACTGAAAAATTAGTAATAGTTGCTATCGAAGTGAGCCTTCCCCCAATAAAGAGTATTGGAAGTTGGTCTGATATTCTGATCTTGAAGCTCAGGGAACGGAAATACAGAGCTGGGAGGGTAAACGGAGTGCAGTCAGTGATTGCTTCGCTAACTAAAATCAGCAGAAGTAAAGGGGAACTTATGTTTAACTTACGTTTTTCCAAGTATCAATTGCACAGACAGTATAACTGCTGATACATAGTGTAAACTGTGTTAGTTTTCAGTGGTCTAAATAATTACTAGTTTCATTAGAAATTACTGCCTGTATTGTTTTGGTTTTTTTACAGTGTTTAATCTTAATTATTTTGAGGGGGGAAAAAAAGCCCTGCATGACTAAAGATCCTGATATAAGCAGCTTTTTAAAAAGAAAAATCTAATCAGTGGATTAGTAAAAGTTAAATTAGTATTACTTGTGACACCAGGATATTAACACTTGAAATGTGGTCACTGAAAGTCATCCTACTGATAACAAACATGGTCATACAGTCTCTTTTGGTATTTTAAGAGCTTATCAAGGAATTTATTTGGCATCTTCCTCCTGCATTTTTCTCTTCTGCTGGTCACGTTTCATTGAAATTTGAGGTAGAGGAAGACTAAATGCTGAATGTTTTGTAGTTTAGAAGTCTTTGTAGTTAAATCTGGTACCTGTGATGTGTGGAGAACTGGCTCTGAAGAAGGTGGTAATGTGGCTGAAGTTTAGAAGGCCTTAAAGACTACTCCCGTCCTTAAGTGATTGAAATTTCATACATATTTTTCATTTGCCCCAATTTCTAGTTGTTCAGTATCATAATTTGTACCAAGTTTCTTTACAATTAATTGTGAAGAAATAATTTGGGAACATGCATCTTTTAATTTGATTCACATATCGAGGGCTTTTTTTAATGATTAAAGTATAATGATAGACTGAGCACTTCCTGGTCAAAGCTGTATGAGCGCTAGGTTGTAAAATATCCAGAGGTGGGTAGAGAATCAACCAGGTAGGAAGGACTGACGGCAGGCAAAAATAAAGTTGCATCTAACAATTAATCCCTCTCCCCCATGCACGCACCTAAGAGTTAGATAGTCTCAGAAGTGAGGAAACAGTCATTTTATGGTTGCCCCTGTGCTGAATGAGGCAAGGGTTGTGCGACGATACCTACCGTGTAATTAGGGAGGGTGCCATCGCTGTGTGTGCACAAGGGGGCAGAGCTAAGGTTGCACGGTGGCTACACACCCCACGTTTCCTCACGTTCCCATGCTTGGTTTCACAATCCGAGTGACTCTCGTGTGGGTTTTGAACCTATTTTCTTTGCCACTGGGGAAACCGAGCCCTGCCTGGTGCAAGGGGTAGCACTGTTGCCCTTTGCAACGTATCTAGTTGCTGGTGTTTCAATGTTACGGCCCTGCCCTGGCGAGGGGAGTCACAGGTTTGTGTTAGGAGAGTGAAGAGGGGTCTGAGAGGTGTGAGGAGGCAGCACAACCTGCCCCAGGGAAAGCAGAGATGAGGTGCTAGGGCCAGGAAACTTGGGCCTTTCTTCCTCCTCCTCCTCCTGTGGCAGCTAAGCCCGCTGCGAGGCCAGCAGAGGATCCTGTCTGCAGGCTCTTAAAAGCCTCAGCCCTGGTACCAGCTGGTGGTGTTGGCCAGCTACATGGAAAGGCATGCATGGCGAGGAAAACAGCAGCTTCTCCAAACCTGCACTGTGTTTCAATGTGGGTGGGAATTCAAGGGAAAAAGGAAGAGGCACGCTTGTTAGCCTGGAGGCTTCTGTGTGCAGAAGGGTTTTTCGCCAAACCAAAGTAGTGCTGGTTTTTTTATCATGGAAAGTTCAGCAAGCTGAAAGAGAGCACTTCCTTCAGCTGCCCTTGTAATAAGCTGTGGGATTTCCCAAAGGCGGTGAGGTGCTTCATTCACAAGGGATTTCATTCTGCAAGGTGCTGGTGTCCAGTTTGGGTCAGAGTTGAAGCTACTCCAGATGTTCCCAAGCCTAGGCTATGAGCACTGTTCACCAAAAGAGGAAAATTTTACCTTTTCAGATAGAAAAATGGGAGGTATGTTTTTTTGGTTTGGTTTTTGCCATTTTTTTTTCCCCTTCATAGTACCAGTTATGCTGTGTAACACTGGAGGAGAGACAGGGATGATTAGCAGTTTATATTTGAGCTATTACAACAGCTGAAGTGTGGTTTACAGCATTATAATAAAGGCTGTGTTATGTTGGCATGTCCTTAACTGTGGCAATGCTACTCTGTGCCACTATTGCCAAGTGCCAGATCCAGCTCAACGATGGCAAAGCTGTAACATACATAAGAATGAAAGGTGGGGTGAGTTTGTAACACTCCCTTGCTCTAAAATAACTTGTATTTTATCAGTGTGTGATGAACTTTTTATGATCCAAGGTGTGTCATACTGATTTTAAATATTAAAGATGCATCAGCTCTTTTATTACAGTGGCTTCCTCCTTGCTTTTAGGAACTGCCACGTAACTGCAAAGGAAACTGTAGGATTTAGTGAAGTTCTGGGAGCCTCTATACTCCTCGAGATACCAGGTCATGGATTGAAATGGAGTGATCTAAAAGCAGTAACACTACATACCGATACAATATATCTTGTCAATGCACAGTCTGATGCTGTGGCAGGTTTACATCATTGTACATTACACCACGTTGTCTTTCAAAATCATCATTTTTTGTGGAATTGCATACCTTGGTGGTGTTGATAGGCACATCTTTGGAATGAGGGAGCATTACCACGTTGAATCAATAGTTTATTCTGGCAACTTAAAAGGCACTGAATGAATCACTGTAGAGGGCATTGCTGGTAGTCGGAACATTGCCCCCCTCAGGGGAAAAACCCCCAGGTCTACACCCAGAAGTAAATCTACAGAACAAATTAGGTAAAATGTTTGCCCTGCATCTCTTGTTCTGTTTCTGAACCAACAGCTATGTTTAAATGAATATGCTTAGTCTTGGTAAACCTGTCTTTGGTTTTTCATTCAAGACATACAGAAAGTGCTGCAAAATACCAACTATAGTTCAGAGAGAAAATAGCTTTTCTTGGGAATATTCATCAACAGCAGAAAGCACACCAGCGAAGCTTGCACACATATTTTTTGGAGATATTCCCTTGCAGCAATGCGAAAAAGTCAGATTGTTTCTTCCTCCTCCAACCAGCCAGTCTTACCACCCAGGGACTTCTGGGCTTGGGTGCAGGAGCAGCTCCTGATGGGCAGAGAAGGAGCAATGCCATTGCTTTCAGGCTGGCTGCAGGGATGCTCCCAATGTTTCTCTTCTGCTCTCTTTCCCTGGATTTTTGTGAAGGGGGCTGCATCTGTGTTTAACTGATTTACTTCCTTCTTCCCAGTCCTGGCCAGGCCCCTGGTGAAGGGCTTGTTGTCACAGGCGCTCTGGTGGTGGCGTGGAAGAAATGGAGAAGCGTCAGCATGCAGTCATGCTTTGCTGTGGCTTGGCTTTTTGGTGTAGCAAAATCAGCTCCAGTGGGTGCCAGCTGCCAGCACTGTGCACAGAGGCGCTGTAGGGCTCAAGTAGTGCTTGCACATGACTGCACAAGAAATGTTTTCCTGTGCAGATACTGAGGTACAGATTGCCAAGTCTTGGCTTATCGCCATGCTCATCTAGAGTGTTACCCCCTCCTGACTTCTGCAGCCTTTTGAAGAAAATACAGCAAAATTATTTTCCAGCTGATGTGGATAATAACATTTATTAGTGCTTCCATGTCTGCTTTTCCTGTAATTATAATGCACTGTTATTCCAGGAACCATGATTGTGAACTAGTAGTTCAGGAGATGGCTTTGATTTCAGAAAGAGGACAGGAAAGGTGTCAGATGCGTATTGTTGATCTGCATGTAGGTTCAAACTCCTTTTCCTTTTACTTCAGTAAGAAAACATTTTTACATTTCAGAAGAGCAGATAATGCTATAACTTGCATCGTAGTTGGGGTTTTTTTTTCTGGTTTTTTTTTTTGTTTGTTTTGTTTTTTAAGCAAATGGTGGAACAGTTTGATCCAACTAACAAAACTTCTTTCAAAATAAACAAACAATAAAACCTTTGCTCCTTCAGTATCAGGTTTCAATTGAAGTAAATGTTAACAGTGAAGTTTAGTAACTCTTAGGCAAGAGGATGTTGGTCTAGCCCTAACTATAACTTAAGAGGCAGGAAAATGTTATAGCAGATCACCAGTTTGTGTGACAGTAGTGCGTCAGCTTTGTGATGGTACCCCTTCTCTACCCAGAGTTATGTAATTTGAGAAGCAAGATTTACTCGGGTCTTCTAGCTCAATTTCACAGCACAATGTGATATATTAAAAATCTTTTAAATTCTTGACATTCTGATGGGCTTCTTGTAGATCACACTTCCTGCAAATCTCATCTTTAAATTTGCAAATGTAATTAGTAAGGTAGGTTTCTTGATACGTTTGCAGAAACGTTAATTTCACATAGTTAAGTGTGGTCAAACTTTTGCTTTCTCATTGTATCTTTATCTTACTGCCTTTATCAGGTACTCATTAATGAGTGAAGGATCAAAAGGTGGGACGGTGGCCAAGAAGCAATGGAGAATAAAAGTTTAGAAGGTTCCCCATCAGACCTAAAGTTAGTGGCTCACCCGAGAGCAAAGAGTAAAGTGTGGAAGTACTTTGGGTTTGATACCAATGCAGAAGGATGCATATTACAGTGGAAGAAGATCTACTGCCGTATTTGCATGGCACAGATCGCCTATTCAGGAAACACGTCCAACCTTTCCTACCACCTTGAGAAAAATCACCCCGATGAATTCTGCGAATTTGTGAAAAGTAACACTGAGCAAATGAGGGAAGCCTTTGCCACCGCATTTTCAAAAATCAAGCCGGAATCATCACAGCAGGTTGTGCAAGATAGCCTCATCATGAAGACCTACCAGAACTATGAAAACAAAAAGCATCAGGAACTGACATCTGCAGTCATCAGCTTAATTTGTGAGGGCATGTATCCTGCCTCTATCGTGGATGAACCCACCTTCAAGGCCCTCTTGAGAACAGCAGACCCCAGGTATGAACTTCCGAGCCGGAAGTACTTCTGTACAAAAGCTATTCCCGAAAAGTACAATGCCATTAGAGAAATTGTGCTGAAAGAGCTCACTGAGGTTCTGTGGTGTGGCATATCCACAGACATGTGGAGGAGTGAAAACCAGAACAGGTCATACGTAACTGTCGCGGTTCACTTTCTCAGCAGCAGTCCTGCCAACTGCCTGGCTGTGAACTCGCGGTGTTTAAAAACATTTGAAGTACCTGAGGATAATACTGCAGAGACTATTACGAGAGTCCTTTATGAAACATTCATTGAGTGGGGGATCAATACAAAAGTCTTTGGTGCTACAACAGATTATAGTAAAGACATTGTGAAAGCTTGCTCCCTTCTAGATATTCCCGTACAGATGCCTTGTTTGGGGCACACTTTTAACGCAGGAATACAACAAGCTTTTCAGCTCCCCAAACTCTGCAGCCTTCTTGCCAGGTGCCGAAAACTGGTGGAGTATTTTCAGCAGTCTACAGTTGCGATGTACATGCTGAGTGAGAAGCAGAAGCAGCAGAATATCCTCCACTGCATGCTGGTAAGCGACCGGGTTTCCTGGTGGGGAAGCACACTCGCTATGCTGCAGCGCCTCAAGGAGCAGCAGTTTGTCATTGCGGCTGTTCTCGTGGAGGACAGCAACAACCACCACCTCATGCTGGAATCCAGTGAGTGGAATACAATTGAAGGGCTGGTGGAGCTGCTGCAGCCTTTCAAGCAGGTCGCAGAGATGATGTCTGCTTCAAAGTACCCAACGATAAGTATGGTGAAGCCACTTCTCCACATGCTTCTGAATACTACCCTGAACATCAAAGAGAATGATTTGAAGGAAATCAGCATGGCAAAGGAGGTGATTGCTAAAGAATTGTCAACCACCTACCAGCACACCCCTGAGATAGACATGTTCCTCAATGTTGCAACTTTCTTGGATCCTCGCTACAAAAAACTGCCTTTTCTTTCAGCCTTTGAGCGGCAGCAGGTTGAAAACAGAGTGGTGGAAGAAGCAAAAAGCCTGCTGGAGAAAGTAAAAGAAAATACCTTTAGGACTGAAGAGAAATTCTTCACAGTTTCAGAAGAGCCCCCTGTAAAAAAAATCATCATCTCCTCTACTCCTCCTCCTACCAGTGTCATCAACAACATGCTCGCAGAGATCTTTTGCCAGACAGGAGGTGTGGAAGACCAGGAGGAATGGCATGCTCAAATCGTTGAGGAGCTGAGCAACTTCAAGTCACAAAAGGTCCTTGGTTTAAATGAAGACCCACTGAAGTGGTGGTCTGACAGACTAGCGCTATTTCCAGTTTTACCAAAGGTTCTTCAAAAATACTGGTGTATTCTGGCCACAAGGGTCTTCCCTGAACGCCTCTTTGGTTCATCTGCTAATGTTGTAAGTGCAAAGAGAAACCGGTTAGCGCCGGCTCATGTGGATGAGCAGATCTTTTTGTACGAAAACAGTCGGAATGGGTCTGAGGCTGAACCGGAGGACGAAGACGAAGGAGAGTGGGGTTTGGAACAGGAACAGATTTTTAATTTAAATGACTCGGTAAATGTAAACAACAATTTCTTTAATATCAGAGACAGTGGGTTTGTTTAACAGGACTGCTGCGGTACAGTTAATAACAAAGAAAAAAGTATTTGTCTTAAGTTACCAAAAATACTTCTGTTTTATGCTTTGAATGCTGTAAATATTGAACAGTTGTAACAAACTTGATTTAGCTTCCATTGTCTATGTTTTCCCCACTGTCTTAAAACATGAATGACTTGTGATTAAACAGCACTGAAATGAATGAGGAAATAAATTCTACAAAGACCGTGATTTCTGACTGTGGCCCAGATTTCAGAAAGCACTTACCCATGTGTTTCCTTTCCACTTGCTTCAGTGGGAGACAAACACATGCTTATGTGCTTTCTATCACAAAAATATTTTCTTGAATTAGGACCCTGAGCAAGGGAGTTTTTAAGATTTACGCCTCTGTTTGTGAATCCTGTGTGACTCAGGATGTTAGCTTTAAATTTTGGATTTTAAAACATTTTTAAAATCCATAAATCTGAGCAGTGGATATTTTTAGAGTGTATCAATGCTATGAAATGAAAAAAAAAAATATCTTGAGCCTGATTTTCTGTTTTCACTACCTCATGTCTTAGGCCTGGTCTATGCCAGAAAAGTTCAGCTGGTATATTTCTGTCAATTAGGGGACTGATGTATTTTTATTTTAACTGATACTGTGCTGGCATAGGCTGTAGTGTGGATGCACTTATACTGGGATAAGTTATTCTCCTTTCCAGTGCGGTGTAAATGGTATAAACACTTCTAAACTGGTATTGTTGTGTCCACGTTAGTCTGGTTTTACCATTTAACTGCAGCAGCTAAATGGCAAAACTTTTTTTTTGTGTGTGTGTGTATGTGTCTAGGCAAGCCCTGATTGTAGTCTCTTGCGCTTTGACAAAGTGGTGACGAAGTGTGCAGGGTTGAGGTGGCGTTGTGTTACCTTGGCTTTGTTACGTTATGGCTGATGCCATGCGGTGCGAAGCGGGCAAGGTATCGGCCCCTCAGCGGCAGTGGCGGAGAGAGGGAGGGAAGGAGGGTTTGGGGAGACGTGTACGGGCTGCGGGTCTAACATTCTGTCTAAGTTACAAAATCCTTAACCTCTTAATTTAAATGGGGACTTTGCCCAGGGTAGCTAGAAAATTTTGTTGGCAAGAAAAGCAAAATAAAAAGCTTTACTATTATGTAAATATATTTAAAAGAAGGGGACCCTTCCATTTCCCCACATGTATTTAGTGAGTCTTTAGGATTGTTTCTTATTACGTTAGCACTTAAACCATCTTTTTTTTTTTCTCCTCTTTTTGGTTCAGTTTGTAGAGTGGACTTTAGTCCCGTCCAGTCTAATGTTTGAGTACTGTTTCTGATTAGTTGTTGTGTATTGTAATTGCTCCTTCATGTCTCTACGCTTAAGTGTTTTAAGCCTTTTTGAGAACTCGGCAAACAAGAAAAAGAAAGAAAACCATCCCCAGCCCCCCCATCTCTTTATGAAATACACATCATAAACAAGATTAGAGTTCACGCTTGGCACAGAGTGGGATAGCAGCCAGCATTTTTCCCTGAGGTGCAGAGGAGGACATCTTGGCATTTTCCAGTTAACAGTCAAAAGGTTTTTGGGGTTTTGTTTTTGTTACTGGTGTCTCGCCCCCCACCTTGGCTATAGTCTATGACTGTCAAGCACAATCTTTCCAGAGAGGTCTGTTGAAGACTGGCCAGTACTGTTCTAGAGGAAGAAGTTGGGTTTTTTCATCATGATGGTGACCATAGACAATTGGTTGTAGAAAGGGCCCAGCCAGGAGGAACACAGAAAAATGAGAATTGTGATAGAATTGAATCTATTGCCAGACTGCTTGTTTATATTATGGTTTAATAGTTTTTGCAAGTTTGAGGCCTTGTGTTCTTTGTAGGTAGTAGGAAGGGGTGGGTGGGTGGGGAGGAAGGGCAGAGGTTAGAGTAAAGGAGCACTGAAGTAAATAGCCATGAACTACCTGGCATGTTTAATCCTGGGAAAAATGCATTTAACAGGTGCTGTGGCCGCTGTTTGGCTGTCAGTAGGCCTGGGTTTTCACTCTCTAGCCCCCTGAAAATTAATTTGCACTTGCACAAAGTACACACAGAGTGCATCCCGTTGGATCTTGCTACTCTCCACACCCACTGAGGAGGTGTATGTGATTGCCCAAGGTACAAAACACAGGCTTGGCCTAAACTCCCGCAGATATATAGGCTGTCCGTGAGGGTAGAAAAATCAAGTTATGGAAGGGAGCGAGATACAGGAGGTCCCTTTTTGATGTTATCTGAGCTCCTGTGACACCCCTGCAGTCTGCCAGGAAGACCTCTTGGTTTTTACATCCGTTGAGTACCAGCTGGTGTCAGTTGTGTCCCCTCACACCACCTCCGCCTGCTACCACTGCTGCTAGCCCTCAAGAAGCTGCGCAAATGTTAGTGTGAGGTGTGTGGATCCTGTCTCACGTGAGCATAATTCAAAGCCGTGCCCTCACAACCAAGGCAGAGCCCAGAGCACCGCTCCCCTGGTCTGTGTTCAGCCTGCCCCTCTTAACAGCATCCATCTCCTGTTTGCATCTTTGTCCTTCTAGGGCTAAACATACGCAGTGATGCTTACAAGCAGTTTTACTGAGATCGGTGCAATGCACTACTCTTTTCTTTCCAGCTTCTTTTTATTTTTTGGTATCCAAAATAAAACTGTAGTCGGTTCAATTGATGTGTGTCAGCATTCTTTTTAAAAAAAAAAGGAGAAGAAAAAGGAAAAAAAAAAACAACAACAAAGCCATTGTTAGTCCTACCCATTGTCTGTGAGATTTTTATTTAATGTTCTAAGCCTGGAATATTGTTAAATAAACCAGAAAAATAAGTTAGTTACTAGATTATTTGTCTGATGTGTGTTCATATCTGCAGCACTTTATGACTTTGAACTCTTCCGCAACAAGGGGAGGTTATATTCTAAGGTTTTGAAGCTATGCATTTATTTTCCTTTTGATCCTGTAAGTTATTTAAAAAAAAATGCTGTACAAATCTTTTGGATTAAAAAAAAATGAAGATGAAAAATGTCAGAAGTTTAGATGGTTTCTCTCGCTTAAATACGTGTGGTGTTTTTCATTTAACAACATAATTTTCTGTTGTTTAGTTGGGTGGAGAACCAAAGTTGCAGAGCTGTTTTAAATATTGCTACAACATGAGTTAAACCCTGGTGTTATTGCCAAGGGTGGGCCCAGAACACATTTCCAAATTATGCTATTAAGTCAGATTTATGTTTGTGTTTCTTGACAGCTAATTTGAATCCACAGCCGAATGTTTCCTTTTCTCTTCGGTACAGCTGAGACATCTTTTTGGAGGGGCGATAAAGGAACTTCAGCTTTTGTGTGTTTTCATGCTGGAAAAGTGATTTTTTAAACAAGCTCTCAAACTACGTACTTTATACCAATAGAATTGCCTTTGGCCACCAGCTAAGTATTTCCAATTCAGGATTAATATTCAGTGGGGTAGGCAAGGTTTCTGAGGGTTAACAACGTAACTAAAGGGAGTTTTGTGGGACTGACCAACCTCTGTGCAGGTATTTTGCCTCTTTGCTGTCAGAGATTACCATGAAGACAAAACCAAAACCTCAAACCAAACTGAAGTTGAAAAGGTGAATTTTTCCAGAAAACCATGTCTAAGATGCCTTGGTTTAAATGGATGGAATAAAGTTCTGGATTATTTGTGGAAAGGGTGCATTATTTTAAATTTCTATCACAGCAGTGTGTTAGATTAATTTAGAGGGTTTTCTTAATTAATGTCATGGTGGTCCAGTTAGCTTTAAAGGAGCATTGTGTGCAGGCAGGAATATGAAAAGCAGAAGAAACGCTAATTGGTTACTTGTAATATTTTGTAGTACTTCTGAAAAGTGGCATGTAGCTCATGATCTTGTCCTTTTTGTGTGATAGCTTAAAAAGAAGGGTCTGCCTGAAGACATCATTTCTGAAGGAGGGGAAGCATACGAATTTGAACACAGAAGTGGTATATTTTACATATTCTATAACAACTGGCTATAGGAAATTTGCACTGGAAAAAAAGCATTTTAGTCTCTGCACGTCATACTCCTTTCAGTGGTCTCCATTTCTGAGTGTCCTTCTTAGGGGATGATGTCTTTTTGAAGGTCTGGAAATCTGGGTTCTGGTGGTGCAGTGCTATGTAGTCTAGGCGGTCTTTTTGGCTATGCTGAGAAGCCTCTTTTGCTTTGGCTTCTGATTTGTTATGTTTTGTAGCTTCATTTTTTTTGCTTTTTAATTTTTTTTTTCCATTTTTCTTTATTTCTTTTTTTCTGTTTTTTTTTTTTTTTTTTTTTTTTTGTTATTTTTTTTTGTTTTTACCTAAGCCAAGATTATATTGTCTGTCTCACCATATTTCCTACAAATTACTAGTCTTCTGCTAAATTCAGGATGTGTTTGTTTTTAGGGGATGTAGGGAAATTACCAAAGTTGGTTTTGCTTTTTAAATTAACATTATTTGGTGCTGTAGGAAGAACTTAAAGATACAGTATAATTTTATGTCTGCCTTAAAAGCAAATCAGTAAAGTAAAATGTCTAATGGCTTTATGCTATTTAAACTTGAATTTCAAAACATCCCTACAGTTGCTGTATAATGCTGTCATTTTTACATACAAAAGCATTTTCTTTAGGTTGAACAATAAAAATCAATTAAATAGATTTTTACTGCTTCTACAGTCATTTTCAGTGCCCCTGCAGCTGGGTTAAAATGCCACAAGGGAACTGAGTTTACTATAAAAAAAAAACCCCAAAGCAAAACACCATCTTCCAGCTTGCCTTGTGTTTTAAAAACATTTTTAGTGATAAAATTTGATTTATAACTTTTTAAAAATGCAAAGGCTGTTGCAGAAAATTTTCAGATGAGTCCCTCAACCTCAGAGATGTCAATATTACGAGATAAAATTCGATTTATAACTTATAAAAAATGCAAAGGCTGTTGCAGAAGATTTTTAAATGAGAGTCCTCAATCTCAGAGATGTCAATATTACGATTTTTGAGCATTACACTGACATTTATGCACAAGGTGCTGTTGACTTACCTTTCTGCCAGAAGAAAAGGTTAGTGTTCACAAAAGTGATGCTGCCATCTGCAATGCTTTGAAGTGGGGATCAGATGTATTTTTTTTCAGAGATGTTGAAAAGACTGGTACTTGCTGCACATGTGTGCTGGTTTCCATGCTTTACAATTAGGACTTTTTTCCAGTGACTTGAATTTGCAAAATCCTGTTCCTCTGTCCTGTCTCTCTCCCTGGCCCTGTCTGGGCAGAGTGCTGGGTGGGAGAAGCCCTGCTCCCCAGTGTGGGGTTCTCTTGCAGAGACACCGTTCCTGGAGAGCAGGTAAACCTCGGTTTAAAATGGGTTTAAACTAGTTCCTTATTCCTGTCCACTGGGGCTACAGCACCTGTGCCATGCTGTGTAAAGGCAGAGCCATCAATTCTTCCCCCCGGGGTGATGTACAGTTGAGCACATCGCTCAGTTGTACCAAAAGTTGCCTACGTGGCAGGGGAAGATGCTGCGGAATTGGGCTCAACACAGCTAGGAAAATAAGCTTGGAGTCAAAGACATAGTAAGCAGTAGTGGTCCTTACTGCATGTCAGGATAGAAACAGGATCTGTGCGGCTCTGGTTGTTTGGGTTTTTAAGGTAAATATCTTAACATGATACTAGTTCGTGCTTTAGGCTGAAGTTGTGCCTGGGAACTTTTGTGAACTATTCAAATAGTTACGTGTTTAATACTCACATAGAAAAGAGTGTTCTGTGGCATTCAAGTAAAGGTTTTCTACAGAGAGTAAAGCTGCAGTTCCTATTTGATATTTTGGAGATTAGGGATAGCATTTACAGTGGTTTTACAGGTATAAATACCGTGGCCAGAGGTACACACACATTCAGCTGTCAGAAGCGGTACGGTAGTCCTGTTTTTGAGTACAGCAGAGGCAGGAGGGGATACTTCCATTTCTAATAAATAAGAAATGTTGTTATTTTAATGCTTTTAGGTAGAAGACTAATTAAAATGCATCTGTAAATCTTCATGATAGTATAATGCTTTATTTGGATATATCTGTAGAGAATTAATCCCTTTGGTTTACTTTGTACACTGAAGGTGTGACTCTATTTGTCCATAGCTGCATGCGCGTGATATCCTGTTCGACAGTGATTCCCCAAACAATGCACAGTAAAGTTATTTTTAAAGTGGCGATTTCTTTGATTACATACAATTTTCAGCATACGTCTTTGTCCCCAAATACTTGCAGTCAGGAATGAGAAATTAATCTTTTATTTCTGCAATGGGCCCTGCTTTGCTTTTGAATTTGAGACATTTTGTGTCTCTGTGTATCTCTGTGTTTACAGACACCACCACTAAAAGTGTTCCATTCTCCCTTGTTTTTTTTTTAATGTGCTTTTTTTCTCATGAGTCATTGGTGAGGTTTACAGTGATAGGAATTTACAGTCATAACAAGGAAGATGTCAAGTCAGCATCAGGAAAGCTCATGCCAGAAACATTCTGTCCTGTGTCATGAATGCTTTGCTCCAAGGGAAACCTTCACGTTCTCAAACATGGCTTTCTGGTGTGTGTGTGAGCGAGAAATAAAGTGCTTTTGCAAACAACGCACAGTTCTGTTTTATGGTGGTAGTTCAGTCTGCTGTGAGTTTGTACTCTGGGAAGCACTCTGGTTTAGCACCAAATTCAAGTTTCTTGAGCACACAGCAGAACTCATGAACAGAAGGAATTTAGCGACAATTAAATCTGCAAAATGCTATCGCTTAATTGATGAGAACAAAGAAGAAGTGGATCCATCTAGGAAAACTACTGAAATTGTAACGGGAACCTGCAATTCCTGTCTGAATTCCTGACAGCATTTAAAAATACTAAATGATTAACCTTCCAGTAATCTGACATTTCAGATGCTGTGAAACAAGTAATTTACACACTTGTTGATGTTTCTGTGCTGCTGGTGGTAAGCTCTGTTAGCTGCAAACCCCTGTGCTCCCAAATGGCCAAGGAAGAGTTTTCAGTAACAAGGCAGGG
Source organism: Falco punctatus (assembly GCF_963210335.1). NCBI lineage: Eukaryota > Metazoa > Chordata > Aves > Falconiformes > Falconidae > Falco > Falco punctatus. Next base: position 74,517,081 of record NC_137581.1, on the reverse strand, counting down.
AGGAAGAACAAGCTGTTACTGTAATGTCCCTGTAGCATGTGGGAGCCTGGGCTGAAATGGCTGTTTCTGAATGACACTTTGATGCAGCCTCGCCGGTCTACCACAGATATACATTCACATGCAATCCAAGGATTTGCCACTGATCGTAAATCTGGCAGGTCCCAAAGGAGCTAGTGCTGTGGTGAGAAAGAGCGAGTCTTGCAGATGAGTGGAGCCTTCTGTGTGTGGTATGTATCTTTTAGCACCCCTGATTTTAAGCCCCGTTCTCTTTCCTGTGCCAGCAGCGTGAACAGTGGTGCTGATCTTCGCTGTGTTATTTGCTGTGGGGCTCTTCTATTTGAAGTGTAAGAATAGGAGAACGTCACCTGCGTGCTTTCAAGAGGCAGTGAAAGTAGGCAGAAGTTCACCTATGCTGTATGTGGTTTGCTGACTGCTCTGCATGAGCAGTAGGTTGAGGGTGATATTTCGTTTACCCTGTAGTGTTGCAGATGTGCGACTGGCATTGCTGCTGGGAGATTTCTGCGTGCCTGGTCAGAGAAATGAGATAGGTAAAGAGCAACCGTGTGCATGTTGTATCTGAAGGTATGATGCAATCCCCAGGTGAACTTAAAGTGCTCGCATGAACTGGTTCTTTTGTTGTCCTGCAAACAGACTAACCGCCTTGTTCATGTCCTGCCCACTCCACCCCACCTCCTCTTCATTCCTTTGGCTGATGTTTGCAAAGATTTCACAGTTCTTATTGAAGATGGAAATTCACAGATAATGCTGGAAAATATTTGTCAGTTGTTGGGACCGTTGCGTATACTTTTTGTGCCTTTTTTGGCAATGCATATTAGAGCTGATGGAATATAAAATTCTTTTTTTACCCAGGGACAGGATCCATGCACGTCTGAAGTTGGTTGTCGTATGCAGAGACTGGTAAACTCTTCCTACAGTGAGGGGTTCAGCTCAGCCTGCAGTGTTGGTCTGTTGGCTGCACTTCTGCCCTTTCTCTAGGCTGTTCAGGAACGTTGCTGTACTCTGCAGAGGGAAAACCGATTCCTCTGGATTGTTTTCCTGGTGTTTTTGTATTGCTGGGGCTGTTTTCTGGTCTGCGAGTGCCTGAAGGAAGGGAACGGGCCAGGGCTTTTCCCCTGATCCTGCTCCTTCCCTGGGCTGGTTGACCACCCTGAGAAGAGGATCGTCCAGAAGGTAACACTGCTGGATGATGTCTGCAAACACCAAGACTACAAAATGATTCATTCATTTTACATTTATTTTTAGGCTAAGATGAAAATGATATAAAATGTGGCCTAAAAAGGAGCCTTCAGACCCTCTGCACTAACTCCTTGAGTTAGGCGTCCAAATATAGATTTAGGGATTTAATCTCTAAAAGTGATCCATTTTGCATGCTCTGTCTTCAGAACCACTAGAAATGCAGGCATCGTAAGTGTGTCTCTTTAAATATCCTTTAAAGAATGGTATTTTGCAGTGGGATGTATATGCAGAACTTCTTTAAATCCAAACCATAAGTTTTCATTTTCTACACGTCCATTTTGTCTTTGGTTGTGCTTCAAAGGTTAGTATCCATAGGATCGTTATGTCTGAAGTGATCTATTCAAACATTTTAGGTCACAAAAGTAGATGGGCTTCAGAAATAAGAGAAATATTTTCCCCCACAATTTATAAGCTGAAAGTCTTAATTATTCTGTGTTGAGGGAGCCAGTTGCAACTGTTCTAGAAAAGCGTGGAAGAACATGAAATGTAAATAATTTCACGTTTTTTAGGTAAAATTCTGACAGTAAAAGGCTTAAGTGTAAGCACCCTATTTTCTGCTCTGTTATCTGCATTGTAGCAATATGGAATGAGACCCATGGTATTTCATTGAGCGTACAAGTGAAAGAACAACCTTCTTTTATTTAGTAATTATTCTACTTGTGAGGATGTTTTCGTTTAGATGATTTAGTCTTAACAAGCATAACTTCAACAGATGGGCATAAGCATTTCTGTTGCTTGGTCCTTCCTTCCTTGATAAATTGGAACTTTTTCTCCTTGTTAATGTAGAACAAAGGGAAGAAGGCAAATGGGGGTGCAGCGTTAGAGGTGGCAGGCTGGGTGTTTGCTTCGTGCTCACGCAGCTGAAGCACTGATGGGTTTAAGAGGCGGGCGATGGGCTGTGTTTGTGCCAGTGGGGCATTTGGGTCTAAAGATGGGCAGATGGTACCTTGCAAAGGATATGTGCCCTTTGCTTTCATGTCAGTAGTATGCCAATCAATGTGATACGTGACTCGGAGCATTAGCTGGTTGTGCAGTTGGGAACTTCTGCAGTCAGTCTGTGTCTCTGCTTTTTTGGGGCTGTTTGGAGTAGCATCTGCTCGTTAGGTGATAGAGCAAACTGTTAGCCTTAGAGATGCTGCAGCTCAAGAAAGTGAGCTATAAAATGTAATTGTTCCTTTGCATCAGAAAAAGAGTTGTGTAACCAAATCCCACTCAGTCACGCTTTGGTTGAAGGCACCAAAGGTTGTAGAAATTCAGCTGAGGAACAGCTGAGTTTTACAGCCAGGGTAGTTGGATGGGTGGAGGTCTTGAGTCATGCAGTACCTTGTGTGGACTCCACCATGAGGCTGCCTGCGTGGGACAAGTTGCACAACCAGAAATCTTATTTGTCTTCAATGTGAGTGCTGAAGCAGTCTCAAAGTTTCACAAGGCCGGAAGGCAGGGGGAAGTAAGCATAGACCCAGTGACGTTATTTTTAGAGATATTTTTGTAGTAGAGTCGTATTACGTTAGTTTGCTTAGACCATGCAGATACTGTCCCACCACAAACACTTTACCTGGGGCTCCCACACTCAGTGCTGGAGTAGCACTCGAGATACACGGGCACTGACATGTAATTCTTGATTCAGCTCAGTTATGGTAAAGGTTTTAGTGCATTGAATACATAGAGTCTTATGAAATATTTTGGTATTTGTGTCACTAAGATTGTGTGTCTTGCCTTGCAGACAGGGAAAGAGTCAAGATTTGGGCAGTAACGGAGTAGAAATGTCAAAATTATACATACATACATGCAGTCCCCTCTTGGTGTTCCCAGAAACTTGTCTGCCAGTTTCAAGGTTCCCATCTTTGCAGTTTCTGAATGACAGATGTCATTACAGACAGTGATTTCGTGTTTGTGGCTTTATCGTAGTGTACGAAATACTGCATTAAAGCTGCAGATGTGGTGGAACATAGCAAGGTTTAAATGGGGTTATCGCCATCCAGGGAAGAAAATATTTGACAGTTACTGTTGCTAAAGGAAATAACCAAAAAAGTGATGATATTTTGCTTTACATCAGGATTGCTTTTAAGAAAAAAAGGTGCCATAGTTTTGTAATAAACCTTTGACGTTTGCCTTCCTATCACTGTATTTGTGCTCTGCTAAGAGAGGTTTGATGTTTCACAGAAAACGCATTGGGCAAGAAAACTACATCCCCCATCCTACCCAAAACACCATCTGAGTTGTGTAAGGCTGAGTAAGAGCGTTTGGCTCTGCTATGCTTCTGCTTTGACTGTTTTCTGACCGAGTATGCTTTCTGAGACTGGCGTTTCGCTGTCTGAGGGAACGTCTAACCATGATTACTAACATTACTTGATATTTTAAGTTAGACTGGGTTAAAAAAAAAAAGGAAAGCTGGACCTAAAAACTGCACTGAACTTGTTTCTGAAGGAGGACCTTGAGGGAACAGTTAAAACCTTTTGTTTTTCTTTTTTCTTGTTGGCACATTGGTGACATGGTGATGTAACTAAACACCCTCCAACTCCACGAGGAAATGCGCATCTCCTAGGTCACTGAGTTACCCTCTGTGACGTGAGCTTCACCAGCGTGAGAAAACTAAGTCACGCCAGATGAAAGCAAAGCTCAGTCACCTCCTGACCTCGCATCTTATGCCAGTGTTTCTCACACACAAACCAGGGGTTGAAGTTAATGAGCCTTATGAGCGTTCAATGAATTTGGGATTAAGTTTTTAATCTGCTGTGCTGCGGGCAAGGGTTTGATTGCCACCTCTGGCTGCCCAGGCATGGTGTGCTGCAGCAGGGGGGGGGTGATGCTCCCTGTTAGCGATTTGTACTAAAACACCTGATAATTAGGGCCCGTACGCCAAGTGCTTTACAAAGCCAACCCAGAAGATGCTGTCTGCCTTAGGCAGGTTATTTTTAAAGCAGAAACCGATAGTTCTGTACGGCAGTATTGTAACGAACACGTTAACCTGTCCTGGCTAAGGAAATCACAGATGAGTTGGCATCAGACCTCATTCTATAAAATAAGTTCAGTGGTACCATTCCAAATGGCTTATAAAGGATGCAACAGTCTATGAATTACACAGAATGAAGGTGACTTTCAAAATAAACTGTTACTGGCACTACACTTTCTGCAAACCAGGACCAACGCAGTGAAGAGATGAGCTTGTAATTTCTTTACTGAATGTATCCCAGTGAACAGGCTGCCTGCAGAGCAAGCAGTAAATGCTGGCTTTTTGGAAATTGAATATAACCTGGATAACTGAAAAATAAACGTTTGTGCTATGAAATGCTTCTTATAGCAGATATACAAGGGCTTCTTGGACATATTTTTTCAAAATAACATCTTGTTAGCGAATAAAGCCATCCAGTGTGAATATAGATATCATCTAATCTGCCTGTTGGAGTGCTTTTGGGCTAATTAACGCCACCACCTATATGCCAGTCCTACTTGTGCATTCATAACTGGAGTCGCTGCACTGCACGGTATACGATTTTAACATTAAATAGTCTGCTGAAAATTAGTAGGGAAAAGGTCAAGAAATGCAAAATCCACATTCTCTCAATGATGCTATACTTCCTAATTATATGATAGAGATATTTAAAGAACAACTAACTGGAATCAGAAGTAAGTTTCAAGAGCTACAGATGCTGCCATTGGTAGTGCCTGGTAGGTGCTATCAGAGTTCTTTGCGTGTGGTTGTAGGCGTGTAACTTTATTCTGTCTGTAGTTTCTCATGGGTTTATTTTTGCAGTTGATCTTTTGAAGTTATTATGTGAAAGCATCCAGCACTGCAGGGAGGAAAGGGGTATTTGAAGATACAGGGAAGAGCGTATAAAACAATAAAATATGTGGGCAATGGGGTAGCCTGGATTTCAGCTTGAGCATGGCCGTTAGGGTTATACTACAGTGTCATATGGTCTTAGTTGTTTATACACTGATTTAATGACCTTTATTGGGATTTTTGCTATTAAGTGTAGCATATTTTCTATCCATCTCTTCCATCTCCATTTTTAAAATAATTTAATTTTTTTCTCAATGTTCGCTCATTAAAACCAGTCATAAAATATTCTAGTGACAGGTGAAAACCATGATTTACTTCCCAGTCTTCTAATCCAATTTTCAAAGCATTCTTTTTCTTCCTTAAAAGAAAAGCGTGTACATATCCACATACATATACAGAAAATGATTGTAATTCAGCGATGAGGTCCAATTTATTCAGTTCAAATTCTTCCAAGCTGCTACCCTCTGCTGTAAAGGAGAAGGCATCTTTACAAGCGCGATCTGGCTGTCAGCTGGCATGTGGTTTTGCTGAGGGCTGCGATGATGGGGACCGAGGCCGAGAGCCGCGGGAACCACCGCAGTGGCTCAGTGGGCAGAGCGTGGCTGGCATGGCCATACTGCCAACAGCATCTCTGTGGGCAGGATCTGTTGCTTGCAAATGCGTCGGGGTCTGTGTCAAAATGGGTTTACAGCATGCTCCTCTAGTTTGGCCAGTGGTGGTTTGGAGGAGGAGATGCTGAGACCTTTTCTTCCTGCTGGTCCCTGGCATGTGCAGCAGCAGCAGGACTAGGGAAAGGCAGGGCTGGCAAAACGCCTGCTCCCCCTGGAGAAACGTCACTGCTGCCACTGAGGTGTAGGTGGTGTGACCCTGGTGAGTTGTTCTGGGTGTCCCTCTTCGTATTGACATCACTCCTCTCTGCCTTGGGTTTGACTGTTAGCTACTGCTTTTTTTACCTGAACACTGGTCTTCTCTAGGTTGAACACACACGGGGCTGGCTTGGCTGCTGAGCTGTCGTGCTGGACAAAGCACTCCCTTGCAAAGGTGCCACATGCATGAGCAGGGAAACACTTGCAGAAGAACAGCTTATTCAGTAAAACAAAGTTTTTCTGTTTCCCCAGGCAAAATCTGGAATGCCAGTAACTGTGTCTGGAGCAGAGTGTGGGCTTTTGCTGGTACAGCTGCACTGGTCACAGGTTGCATCAGGGCACAGAGACATTAGCCAGATGTCCCCGCGTGCCTTGGGAGGGAGGTGGTACTGTGGCCAAAATGAAGGTGTTGTAACCTTCAGCACTGCTGGGTTTTCTGTACAGAAAGTTGCAAAGCTTCAAATGCAATAAAATATAATGAATGCTGATGTAAGTAGCTGCTGGTACAGCTTGCAGAGATGGGAAGGACTCCCTTTCCTCTCCCTGCAAGTAGCTGCGCACCTTTTACCTTCTATATCACCATGATTTTTTCTGACAGAGGTTCTAACTGGTGGCAAAGCCCCACTGGAGGAGCCAGTGTGAGCAGGCTGGCTGTTCAGACTGCTTGTTACAGGGGGCTGATGGAGACACAAGGCTGAAGTCTGGAATAGTAACTGCATTTGAGGGTTACATCTTTCAAATCACCAAGAAGTCAGCACAAAGTGTGAAAGTGTGTGCTTGAAAGCCTTGCATGTTGGTGGAAAAAGCCCTAAACGGAGAAATATTGGAAATGGCAGAGAGTGGCTGCATAAGCCAGTGCAAGCTCTTAAGCTTTTATTCCTCAAGCTTTTTTTCCTCCCCTTGATATGTTTAAATGCTAAATTCCTTTATGCTTCTCAAAAAAAAAAAAAAAAAAGTCATGCAAATTATTGTAATTATTTAGCATCAAACAGAAATTAAATGTAATTTAACTTTTTGTTGTTTAATGTGAGGTTAGTATGAGTGCTGTAGATAGGTAACTGCTGTCCATCAGCTTGGCAAGGTCTGTCCTTTGAGAGGTGGCTCTACTTCACTGAAAGTTGATTATTAGCTTGGCATAATGAATATGGGACTGTAAGACCTGTCATAATAAAGTGTCTTTTTCTCAGATAAGAAGAGGGAATTGTGCCTTGAAAGAGCATTTCACACCAAATGGGCTGTTGCACGGCCACGTGGTTTGAGCTCGATCCTGTGGTCAGATGCAACAGAAAGCACGTGTGAGACTTGCTTGCGCTAGCGCTGACGCCCCAAAAGTGCTGGCATTTCTGTCTGACATCCTTAGGAGCACTGACGGGGCGCACTGTGATGGACTGACCTGTTTGAATGGCTGGTAACATCAGGTAGTGGTGAGTGAGGTCATAGCCTGGCTGTGCAGAAGGGCCGGCGGTGGTGCCTGCAGCCTTCACCCCTTGCAAGCAGGGTGGTTGGGAGGTGTCAGTCAACGCGTGTTTCTGTGTGAAATGAGCTTTTCCCTTAAAAATTTCAAAAGCTATTTATAGGAGGTAATTAAATGTAGGAACAAAAATAGGACGTCTGTGTCATACTCCTGGAGCATTATCAATACTGGGACTTGTTTTGCGAGCAGTTGCGCTTCTTCAGAGGAGTGTGATACTCTCTAATTGAAATATTAATAGCAGATAATGACACTGTGGAATGGTGGCCTCTTATATGGAGAAATACTTTGAGAGCTTTTAATCTGTGTGGTAACTGCATATTAAAAATCTTTTGACAATTTTGATGAAGAGCAATTGTAGAGCATGCACGGTAGCTGCTCTTTTAAGTTAACTAATTCCCTGAATTCTGTGAGTCTGCATTAGAATAATGGCCTGTAAAATTTCATTCAAAAGCAAGTTTTTCACTGAGGAATAAAAATGTCTACTTTTTTAAAAAAAATCTTTCAAAAAAATTAGCTGTCTGTTGCAAAGCAGGTACCTTGTGAAAACTGAATAAAATGAGAAAAATGAATAAAATGCCATCTTTGGAAAGTAAGAGTTGTAGCTGTCTTAAAGACAAAACATGTATGTGCCCTTCATACTTTCTTGTTCCAAGTTAGAATTGATTTTTAAGCAGTTTTGCCTATAGAAAAGGCTCCTTCCAGGGCCTTGGGGGGTTCAGTGAAACTCCCATCTTAAAAACAAATAATAAAAAATACCCCCCCACCCCCCAAGCTATATTCCATCATGAGTCTGTGCTTCTGGAAGCTGGGAGGTGGTCCTGGGAGGTGGCATGTGGCAGTGGAGGGTTGGGCAGCTCCCCCGGGGGCTGGGCAGCCCCACAAGTGCCTGCCCTGTCTCCATCCTCTTGTCCCACACGAGCAAGGTGAGCCTGACTTTCCTTGGAGCCACTGCTTTGGGTGCATCCACTGAGGGGCAGATGGGCACACATGAGTGATGGTCTGCAGACAGCTTTTGCCACTGTCCAGATTCTTCACCAGGTGCTGCCTAGCCGAAGAAATAAATGTTTTATCCAGGGGCTGGTTTGAAGGATGCGGAGGTAGGGCAGAGAGGGAGAGGAAGGGATGCTGAGGCTATTTTCCATCTTTTTTATTAAGCCAGCAGCACCTGAGGGTTTTCTCACATGAATGATGATGCTGTCATGGCTTCTGATTGTTGGTCGCTTCTGACAATTTTATTAATTTGGAAATGTGCTTTTTAATGTTTTGTATTTTAATTAATTGCAGGTATGTCGCCATAGCTTTAAGTATCGATTGGTTTATGTGCTATGCGTCCTATTAAGTAGGTTTTTCCCAATAATCTCTAATCACTTTGTATCTCTTTTCCTGATTCTAATTACTGGAGCTTTGTATATGATAACAAGCACTTAAGTTCACAAGTGATTGCAGAGTTTTCTGAAGTGAAGTACTCCAGAAACTTTCAATTACCTTTTAAGTTCCGTATACCAACTTGTGACTTCTGCTTACTTATTGACGTTAGATGTAAATACTGTCATGCTGAAGCCACGGGAAGCAAAGGGGACTGTTTAAGTGGCAGCAGAGCATTTTGTTGGCTGCAAGAGGCAGATCTGAATGTGACCTTCAGCTGGGTGCTCTTAAGCTTGATTGGGATATGGAAATTACATTCTCTGCCTCTGGGAAGAGAGGAGATGCAGTTTAAACTACTCTTAATGATCTTGCCAGCTCCCCCCTCCCCCCTCCCCCCCCGTCTAATATAATAAGGGAATATTTAAAGAATCGACTTTTATGATGTATTGGTTGCCCAGCTGTATCTTTCCATCTGCGCTCTGAGCAAGAAGTGATGGAATGATTAATTCAATCCTTTAATAGCATGTGGTCATAACAAAAGGTGTTGGAATTCACAAGCGGTACAAATAGAAGCTGTAAAGACGATATTGGGGGTTGTGATACAATATCCTGTACTGTCTAGGAATACAATAATACTGTCAATACTATCTTGAAAATTGAAAATAAAATATTTGGTCTTTTGAAAAGTATGGATCATAGTGCAAAGTATAAATTTTTTTCTGTTGGCTTTTTAATTCCTGTGGTGAGATGCTAAAAAGTAGGTAACTATTTCGCTTTTGGTTTGGATTTCCAGTTTGACTGTAAGTAGATCAGTCTTTCCAGTTTGACCGTAAGTAAGATCATTCTCTGCTTCAGTTTCTGCGTATGAAAGTGCTGATGAATATCTGGAGTTTCAGCATTTTCTGAGCTTTGATTACTGTAAATATTCTCCAGACTTGAAGGTTTGTGACAGAGCCTTTCTTCTGTGGAAGGTGTGGGGGCTTGCCTGCTTGGGTTGATTTCTGCTTTATTTGGGATTAAATCAAGAGTAGCAGCAGGGTTTTTGTTGTGCTGTTTGTTTTTTCCCCTTGCAGAGGTCTCTTTGTTGTGAAACAACCAGCCCAGCACTTACAATCATCTAAAATGAAGTTTCTGCATTGCAGCCAGTTGTGACATTTACTCAGGTCATAATGGAGTAACAGGCATGTCACTCTTTGCCGATTCTTTTTTTTTTTAGCATTTCAAACTCACTGTCATTTCAAACCATTGACATGTTTTTTAGGTCAAAACTGTAACCTAAATGCTAATTTTTCACAGGTAGATATGAAATTTTAAATCCCTTAGGAATTCTGTGCCACAGTGCCTGCATATTAACTGTCAAGTTGTTTGAGATCGCTGGGACGTGGTCTTTCTGAGAGAAGACATTTTCTGGCATTACGTACATTTCACTTTCTTTTCTATTTATGGCTTCTTACAAATTGTCACTGGATTGCTGAGCATGGCCTGGAGGAAGGAAATGTGTCTTTAAATGGCAAATGTTTGGTGGCACTGAAACTTTCTGCTGTTAGATTGGGTGTTATGCTGGGAAGGCTTTTGTATGCTTGGGGTATGACTGAGGGCAAGGGCTTGAAATGTTTTTTTACATCTTGAGGAATGTAAACCATTCTGACATGGAGCTGCATCTACTTCTTAGGTGTTTGTAAAAGCTTGAAGCCTGGATAATCTTCGGTTCCTGATACAGAATGAAAAAAAAATATTTCTAATGTCTCTTAACTTTTGCAGGATGGGAAAGTTCATTCTGCAGGTATTAGACTATGCAGAGCTATTTCCATTACCCCTATTTAAATCTCCTGGGATGAGCTCCTCTTTTTCATCTCTTATTTCACAACAGGAAAAAAATATAATTACAAGGTGACATGACTTGAAGAGCATTGGGAAGTTTTACATAAAATGACATTGCCTGAGGTATTGTACAGTTACATTTGCCCAGAGGGAGGGAGTATGGGAGTAAGTATTAGTAAATCTGTTCAAAAGATAACCAGATGCTTTTTCTTGATTTGAAGATACAGCTGTATGTAACTTCCCTATCTTTCGTGTGACTGGAGTGAAAGAGAAGAAAGCCAAAGAGTAAGATTTAATAGGTAAATATATAAAAGGAATGAAAGATAAGCAGGGCAGAGAATACATGACAAATGGAAATATGTCCTTCTCTATTCTTGTGATAGTATTTTCCCATGTAAGAAATGAGATGGGTAAATGGTTCCTTTAAATATATGCATATGTAAGGGATGGTTATTTTCCTCTTGGAGCTTGTGTCGAGTTTCTTCTCCTGGTATTTTTGACAAGACCAGCAATCTGTCACATGCAGGCTGTGGCTGTCCACTATACTGTAAGGAATTACCAGAATTTCTTCATAGGACTGCAACAACCCTCTTGTCCTTATTTCAGAAAGCCCTGCATTAGATTTTGTGAAGTGCCTTTTACGAGCAAAGCCAGGAGCGCTCACGCATCGATCGCCCTGGCTGAGCCCCGCTGGCGCTGTGCCCTTCAGCCGCCGCTCCCATCGGACCGCGACGGTGTCCCGCACACCTCTCGTACCTGGCTGCACGGCAGCAAAGCCCTCCCTTCCAAGTGAAGGTGGCGTTTCATGGCCTCATTCGAGGCCCTAGTTGGCATCTTTCCCCAAGACAGAATGATTGCGTATTGGAGCAAAAAATGCCATGTGTGGTGTAACGCCAGTGGGTAGTCTGGTGTCAAATATTCTTGCACAAGTTTGTCTATATGTGGTATCAGCCTTTATCTGAAATATCCTTGTCTCGAGACTTGTATTTCTCTGGCAAAAGCTGTCTCAAGCCAAGAATAGCAAGGATGTTTAAGATAAGGATCAGTGTGTGATAGCAGAAGTTGCTCGATGCCCGTTTGGAACTTGCAGAGTCATAATTTCATTAATACAATTTGTATTTGTAGACCTAAAGCAACTTTTCCATCTCTTTTTTCTTTCTTTCTCTCTAACCCCTGCCTCTCCAGCTCCTCCCAGGGATCAAGTGCTTTGCTATTCCTATACATTTGGTTGGGAACTTTACTCCCAGAGCGCATTGTGGGCAAACCTGGATTCCTGATGAATTTTTAGTAGATTTTAATAGTGCACTGTGGTATTTCCCAACTGTCTGATTTGTATAATGGTGTGTTCAATCTATCTGTTTGGCACTCATCAAAATTAGATTCAAATCTCTTATCTTTAGATGAGTTTTGGCTAAGGGAACAAAGTACCCGAGAATGGCAAACATGGCCAGAAGTGAGATTTAGGACTCGGGAACTGCACCCTCCCTTCTACTTTTGCTTTCTTTCACCTTAGGGCAGCTCCATATTCGTTGGGATCAAATTTCCTAATATCTCTCTGTCAAAATCAGCCTGAACTTGTATGGTAAAAAGCTCAGATATATACTTAATCAAACCACTTTTCAATGCAGACTTGTTTCCCATTGTCTTAGAGAAAGCCAATTCAGAAATGGCAAGAAATCTTCCCATATTAACCATCCTCTTTAGTTTTCTCCATTCTCAGCCTCTGCTTTCTTGGGCGGGGGTAACATTCAGCTTTTTTTGGTGTGGTCAATGGGCATGATACAGAAGGTCTGTGTCGGGTTTATTGGAGGAAGAGGTTCTTCGCAGTCAGAGCAAAGACAGCATAAACCAGTTCAGAAAATTGCCACCTATATTGTTTTTGAAAACCGCAGTTACCTTTTTGTCTGTGCAGCCCTTCTGCCAAGTCTAGCAGCATCACAAAGCCCAGGATCAATATCACTGAGGATTCTATTTGACAAATAAACCAAAAGAACTCAGGGTCCAGCCGAAAGATGTGTGAAAATGCAGCTTCCCTTGGCTCTCATAACCAGGCAGGACTTCTTCCCTTGCAAAGTCCAGTCACACACTCTAGAGAACAGGGCACTGAAAATACATGAGCAAGCGCAGAGGAAGTATTTTTCGGATGACTTTGGCAGTAGCCATAGCTTACCTTTCTACCAGTCTGTGGTTACAGTGCCTTGGCTTACACCATCTTTCCCGCACCAAACCACAGTTGATTTGCACCCATAAATAGCAGGAGGCCAAGCTGTCTGTGCAGGTCGCCTCATTGGACTTTTTTTTGCCTTGAGGACAATAACACCATGCAAAGATTTATGATTCAGGTGTCTTAAGTTGCTTAGTGATGTGTCTCTTTCAGCTAAATAGTTGGAAGTCAGGGGATAAGCGAAGAGAGGGTGAGGGGGGCTGAAGCATTCAAAAATAACCTCTTTTTGACAATAAAAATATTTTCCTGTGTCTTTGAGAGTCTTAACACTCTCTTCTGCTTCCCCTTCCACACCCTGTGTTCCCCCCCCACTTCTCCCTTTATCGGTATTTATCCTGTCTTTCCAGGAATCACCACAAGAAATGCAGATAGATGTGTCTTGCAAATGAGATTTTTAATGCAGCTTTCCACCCCGCTTCCCATTTTTGCGAGAAAGATCTCTTATCACAGGACCTGGATTTTTGAGTGCCAAAACCTGTTGCTCTGAAAAGCTGCCTTATTTAGAGTGTCATTGTTTTTCTTTAGCAAAAAAATATTTCTTCCAGTACTGTAATGCTGCCATCACATCTTTCTTGTGAATATTGCACCAGGTTGTCTTGCATCTTTTCTAATATGTGAATTTCTTCTACTATAGTTAGGTCTTGCTGTGGATACTGGTACTTTGGTCTGGGGATAGTGAGCTCTAATAATACTTGTTGCTATCTAATACCTCCCAAGGCTCCCCAGTGTGTTCATGAGTTGAAAAATAAGAGGAGGAGGAGGAGCTATTCTGCTTATTAATCCTTTAGTATGACTTTCTCCTGTGTTGAATGAGATATCTGGGGATGAGTCCTGGAATTGATTTTGGGATCTTGTATCTGGCTTCTGTGAAGGGCTTGACATCTTGCCTGAAAATGTTATCACTTTGTCCCTACAAGCAAGCTGGCATGCTTTTCAAAAAGCTAAACAAATGCTATAAACTTACAGCAGAATTAAATGTTTGGCGTTTTTTAAATTGTTTTCATTGGCAATTAAAAAAAAAATAATCATTAGTCTGGCTCAGCAGATGTTTAGTGCTAACTCTGGAGAGATATCTCTTGTTCCTATGTTGATGAGGCCAGGAAGGGATGAGGATACACATTAGCTCCTTGGCTGGGTGAGTATGCTGCTTTTCTGTTGGCGTAGCTGTCAGCTCCTCTGCTTTTGTGTCGTTTGCTGCCTTCATACACTTTAGCCGTTTGTCCAGGCTTGCTAGATATGTGGTGCCTTGGCTTGAGTCACGGCACTGCTTGGGTTTCCAGGTGTCCAGGCAGCCCAGACAAATTGCTGCTGCTGGTCCAGTGACTGTCCATGCTGCGTGTGTGTGAGAGCTCTGCTGTATTGTGGAAATGCCTGCTTCACAGGCACGGGCTGCATGTGTGTTCCCGTGTCGGATATCCCTGCCTGAAATACAGGGGATGGAGCTTCTATGAATTTCCAGTGTGGGTAAGTGTGAGCTACTGTTTGTTGGCACGCAGCGTTTTAGGACTTGTGTGCGCCTTATGCAATGGTTAAACAGAAAACTTGGTCTTACGGATGCCAGGGGTTTTGCTGTGGTTTTGCGAGTGGTTGTTAACAATCTGTCTTCTCTATTGATGGGTGTGTGGGAGGCTTCTTAAATTAGGTCTTCCCCTGGCTGCTGAAATTCTTACAGCCATCTGGCTGCTGCTGTTCCATTAATAGCACCTTGAGATACTATGCCTTTGTAGGGTAAGGGACACATTTCCATGGTTTGGTTTCTCCTGCTGTTCTGGTTCTTCAACACCTTTCCCTTCCCATGAGTGATTCCAGGACCATCCTGTCTCTGGTACCTCCATTTGCTCGTAATTCCCAACTCTCACTTCTACAGAAGTAAAGTAAGACAAAAGCTAGGAGGCTCATCACCTAGCTGGTGCAAAATTAGAACAAATGCTCTCCCTGGGCAAATAAATCACTCTTACACAATGTGCCCAAGGATTTGAGGTACATGGACCTGTTGGTCATGTGCCAGTGGATCTGCATGTGCACATGACAGTTGTTCATCAGTGAAGGTGTGATGGCCTCAGTTGCTGAAACCAGCAGGATACCTCTTCACAGAAGGACAAGTCAGGCTGGTTGTGACCTACCTGGTTTCCAGCCTCAAAGGCCTTCCATCTTGATTGCATTTTGATGTTCCTTAGGAAAGTGATAGGAAGCAGCAGAGGCAGAAAATATTTTGGTGTGCAAATTTGGAAAGACCATTTGCAATTGAAAGATCATCTGCACAGGCTTACGACATGCTTAGGACATGCAGCTTTTCCACTGGTGAAAGCTGGTGCTGTATGAGAAAAAACATTGTGTGGTTTATTCCTCAGGACTTGAGTACCAGAAATTTTCTTCGGTTAGGATAGTGCTGGGGTGACTTTTTGAGTCCGGGCTCTGTTTACCCAGTTTCTGCCAAAACAGAAGTTTACAGAGATGTGACTGTAACATCTAACACACTGAAGGCTGTTGCTGGAAGCTGCGTGGATTCCCCAGCAGTCCACTGGTTGCCTCTCGGAGCAGCAAATGAATCATTTTTCTACATTTGCTTTGAAAGGGATGTTAATGGCTATAATCTCAGCATCACCACCATGTAAATCAAGGAAAAAGAGATTTTTGTGGAGAATAATTCTGTGGTAGACTGAGCTGTATGAATTCTTCAGCCGACTATAAAAACTCGATGGTGCCTTGTCCTGTGGCATTAGATGAGGACTGACAATTAGTTTGCTTTCTTTTTCTCACTTGGTGTTGCTGTATGGGAACAGCTCCAAACTTGGCTCTTGTTGTTCGGTCATCAAACTAAATATTCATTGGGGCTGTTTTTCTTTTTTTCATTATATCTTTTCCCCCCACCTGTGGTTCTCCCCGTTACCTTCAGGCATAATATTTGCATGTAAATTATTCAGGTATAGGAGGAAGGAAAAAATTAACTGGTAGGATTTGTCTGCAGGGGTCTCTTCAGTGCAAATGGCACCAAAGTCCCTACACTGTGTGCCCAGTTCGGGAGGTGCAGGCAGGTCCCAGTGTGGTGCCTCTTGGGTGGCTCCTCTGACCAGCTCTTTGGATGCCTTCAGCAGCACTTGTCTTTCTTGCCTGATGAGGACTGGAGACTGATTCAGACAATCTAAATTCTGCCTTTGGCCTCCAATGTCTTAAAAAGAGGATTTGATGAAGAGAATAATATAAAGATATTACATTTTAATGTGCATGTGACTCAGAATGTTCCACAATGCAGATGCTAGATTAATAGGGTAGGAGATGGAACTTTGTAAAAATTTGATGTCATTTACTTTTAATAAAGCTTTAATAATACCTTTTTCTTCCTTTTTTTGGCCTTAACTGGGCTGTGTTGTAAAGATTACAGAATGCCAAAGCAAGCAGCTCTTAAGGGGAGCTCTTCTGAGCTTCTGCATTGTCTGTGTTCACATGGTATGTTTCTGCGAAGAACAACGTTTAATGCCTGTGTTGATTTGGCTACTTCAATTAACCCCATCCCTACCCCAGAGCTGAGGTTTTGCCAGCAGGAACTGGTCATCGATATGGAGGTGGTCATTGATACGAGCCTACGGTCTGTTTTATTTCTGGTGGTCTTGGCAGTTGCAGGAACATCTTGACAGCCCCTTAAAAATTGCTATTGTAAAAATTTACAGAATTGCCTTAAATTCTTCATAGTGTCAGCTTTGTGCTAGGATGTGCATGGAAGTTATTTTTGATTAAGGAGAAGTATATTTAAAAGGACAACAATTATTTTAAAACAGCTTTACATCTGGACATATTTATTACAGACTAAATCTGCCTTATTTTTCTGCTTTAGCTTAATCCGCTTGCAAAGTAGACAGGCTTATTTCTTCCAAATGTGTTGGGATACAGGCAGAACCTGCACCCCGGGAGAAGCCTCTCTCAGACTTCAGCGTGATAAAGTAGCACTTAGGGACTGCAGGCTGGCTTCGCCGAACACAAAGGGAAATGAACAGCTTGGTCATGGGATTTCATTAGCAGCAGGACTGTACGGTTCTCTTGTCCCACGGTGAGAGCACTGGCATTACGCCTGTGTAATTGAGATCAGTATCTGCCTACTTACCAGGAGCAGAGGCAGAGTCAGAGCTAGGATGTTTTAAATGAGGTGCAAGAAGCACCAGAGGGAAAATCCCCAGTGTGGCAAAGCCAGTGAGTCTCCACTGCCTCCTGCCTGGAGGGCTCCCAGCCTCCGGCCACGCTCGCTCCTCAACCTCTCACCCAAAATAAACAGTATCTGCTGGAACACCAGGCAGAGCCCAGGTCTGCTTTGAAAGTTCGATGTTAAGTTTCATCATGGAAGAGGTGTTTTCACACTGAAAAGGTGAGTGTTTTGCAAACTCTACCCAACAGCAGAGTTCTAGTGGGAACAAGGCACCAAGAGCCTGCCTTTCACTGTAGTTGCCGCTGGCTTACACATGCAGCCTGGATTTGATCTTGACCACTTTTATCGGTGTAAGAACCAACAGTGTCTCATTTTCATGGAGATTCATTTTACATTAAGGTATTTGTCTCGGTGGAAACAGTACACCTTTTCTGCAGATTAAAATTAAGAATAATAAAAATAAAAGTTAAGAATTAATTGATGGGGTTATTTTGTTGGGTTTTTTTTTGCTTGTTTTGTTTTTTCCTCCCCCCTGCCCCCAGCTCTGAAAGATGCATTTCAGTTTTTCTCTTTGTCTTTCCTGTTTGGCTGCAGTGAGCTGATACACTGAGATGTGACATGCAGTGTTGTGTCTATTCAAAACCATGCTATGTAGAAGCTGTATACTGTACCTGCTGTAAATAAAATGGATACTGGCCATTCATATATGTGTCTGCAGCCCTCATTTCTCCCTCCCTGGGTGCTTCCTTAGCCCGTTGGAGCTAGCTGCCACAAACAGGCCTGTTTTAAAGCTCTCTGTAATATAGGATCTTGCTGAATGCATCTCTGCAGTGGAGTCTGTGCATCTGTCCTGCTCTTCATTGCAGGTTCGTAATGTACCTGATTTGAGTGGCTGCTGGGACCAAAAATTGTCCTGTTCTTTGCAGTCCTCATGGACAGGGTAGGACCAGGCATTTTCTTTCATTGTCCTGTGCTAAGCGCCATTTCACCGCTGTGATACCTGTTACCGCTTTGCTCTTCTGACTTCCCATTTTTCCTTCGTGTTATTGCGCCTTCCCCAGTCCTGACTTCTTTTTCTCCTTTTCTTTCATCCATTTCTTCTAAGTGAATTAATTTTGCACTGAAATGTCACTTCTTATTCAATAGGTAGCTATAGTGGTGCAGTAATGGAAATGAGTGGCAGCACCAGTATGCAACACGCAAAATCCAAATGTCAGGTTGGCAGTGTGGTGAGAGGCCTAAAGGAAAGCAATTTCTCTTGAACAAATTCCTTTTGTTGGTGTTGGAGTATGTTTTTTCAGCTATAGTGAAATAAACAAAAATGGGAATGACTTCATTTTCCTTGTTTCTCCAGATTCTATACTGAAATGCACAGGTGAAAGGGGATGAAGGATAAATGGGGAGAAAGAGTTCTGGGGAGGAAGCAAGCCTCTCATTTGTGCAACTCGCTCTATTGTATCAGCAGAATTTTCAATGTAGTTTATGATTGGATTAACTAAACTTTAAAAAAAAAATTGCTTAGTGGACTTCAGATCACATTTTCGCCTTCTAGCTGACGTTTTCTTTACAAGTACATATGCAGTTGTCACATGCAAAATTCACACGAGTATCTGTCGTGGCCAGAAATGGCCTTTCCTGCTTTAACACCAAGGCAATGCCAGTGCTCCCTGTATAGATTTAAAGCTGTTTGACCCCTTGGGAGAGGCCTCAGAATGGCTCTTGCAGCATGGGCTTGACTGAGTGAAGAGGGATTTGCTTTGCAAGAATTCATTTTTCACTAGAAAAATGTTAACTTGAACTTTTTGACCTAACAAAAGCTCAAAAAATAGTTTGTTTCAGATTTGTCTGCCGTCTTGCAGAGTATTGCTGTGTTCCCAGTTATGAGACAGTCGTGTCTCCTCTCAATTCACCTTTGGTACAAGGCAATGTGCTCTTGTTTTCTTGTGTTCTAAAATGTTGAACAGTGGGCATGTACTGGTCCCCCTTTTTATGAACGCAAATCATTCAGGCAATGATTTTTCACTCCATGGCTGAAAGGACTTGACATTGTATGTCCTTGACAAATTTCAAGTGTATTTGGTCATGCTGAGGCACAAAGACTGTTCACATAGAGGTGACAACTTGTTTCACACTAAGAACTTTCATTTTTCTTCCTCTTTAAAGTCTTTATTTCCAGTCTGCATTTTCAAAAACTCCAAAAATGTATTTTTTTCCTTTTGTTTTCTGCTTCACTGGCAGAGAACAGACCAGGAAAACATAATCTAAAAGGGCCAAGTCTGGTAAAGTAATAAGCAATTAAGAAATACTACCCCGAGTGGACGACTTACCCAAGTTAGTGTCAGGTCTAGCTTTAGTTTCTAGGCTTAACTATTGAAAAGAACGTGGGCATTTTATTTAGAGTTTGTTATGAAAAGTATTTTTGGTGGAAATTGCAGGACTGCTTGTAACTAAACTGAAGCCCTTTGGGAAAGCTCTTGCGAAAGTTTTATTTAGCTCAGATTATATGTATTAGGAAACCTACATGCATGGCTATCACTGTAACAGGAATTAACTTTCAGATAGTTGCAACCAATTCTCACTCTGCATGGATGGGAAGAATCACGTCATTACCTGAAGAGAACAGAAATTCATGTTGAATTGTGCTGGAAAGAACTATGTGTTTCAGAAAAGGTGAAATCTGGGTCCTTTTTGAAGTTACTGTGAAGGAAGCGGCTTGTGCCAGCACCAGTTCTGTCTTTCATAACCATGTAAAATATGAGTTTATGTTGTATGACAAAGCAATCCCCTAAAAACCTAGAAATCAAAATTGAAAGTCCTTTGATAGATTAAAGTCTTTTTAACATTTTTTTTATCTGTAATTTTGCCTATGGACACTGCACCATGGCAAGATAAAATATTCAGCGCCGTTTTCTCCGTACAGATACCTAGCAGCTTCTTCTAAAAAGCAGACAGAAATTCACCTTGGTCACCTGAAGACCACATGGTACTTCACATGAAAGATTCGCCACCTCATAAAAAAATCATATTTGATATTTGACCTAATTTGTGTGTTCCACAAGCAGTTAGATTAAAATGCCTTTGCTCTCCTTTGGTGGGAGGGCTCCCTCCATCCTGGAGAGATGCGGTGGGCAACCCACAGCTGACATGAGAGCTCACAGTCAGGATGGTGGCCGCCCTGCTGGGGCCATCCCAGCCACTTTTTGGCTCATTTGGTGGTCAAAGGGCTGCCTGGGGACACAGGCCGTAGGTCTAAGCATCCCCTAGCAGAGGGCCTTTGAGGAATGAGCCCTGCCTGCTGGGCTGCACGTTGCCCTGGGTTAAGGAGCTTTTGTTGGGGTGCAGGTGGTGTGGGGCCGACTGTGGGCATCAGGGGTGCTGGCTTCTGCAGGAGAGGGATGGGATGGATGGGAAAAGTTGTTGGGGGTTTTCATGCAGAGAATTGCTCCCTCCTTATCTGGGGGCAGGACCCTGTGATTTTCAATGGGGAGAGTGCTCAGTTATGCAGGTAAATTAGGTCAGCTGGCTCCTGCCCTTTAGAGATGTCATCTGCGGCTGAGCTCTTTGCTATTTCCCCCATGCTACTGGCCTGTCCTTCATCATTTAAGAAGTCTTCAGGATATCGTGCTGCCGATAATTAATTTTTTTTCCCTGTATGCATGGAGTAAACCATCCCTGAGCTGACTTGTAACAGCTGTCACCTTGCTCTGTAACAAAGTTAAGGTGAAAATTTTAAAGGCCAGATTGCTGCAGTATGATGACATGCATGCAAATAGAAATGGGAAACTTCCTAAACTGGGTGCTTGTCTTTTGTGTCATCAACCTCAGTCTTTTGTGATCTGTTAATACTGGAAAATTATAGCGCAGTAAATAATGGCAGATGCTCAATAGTTTTTATTTCCATACAGAGTCTGCTTCTGAGATTGTTTACTGGCCTGGCTTGAGTAGTCTGCTAAGTATATACGTCTTTAAAATACTTTTTAACTTCTTAATTGCGTTACTATTGTGAACTAATCTTTTTTTTTTTGTTATTTTTTTTCTTCATATAGTTTTCCCTACACAAAATGGAAAGGTTGCTATAGTGACTGGAGGGGCTAAAGGAATTGGTTATCAAACTGTGAAGCATTTGGCAAGACTTGGCATGCACGTTATAATAGGTAAAGTCATTATTTTGTTAATATTAATATACTTTTTGTTTTGGAAAGTAATTTTTTTTTTCTTTTAAGGATTATTTTCTTTCCAGCATAAGTAAAGATATGGCAGGGGAAGGTAAGAGATACTTTTGCTGGCATTTAGCACAAATAAAGGTTTGATTTATGTTTTGCTTTGCAAGATCTTGAAGAACAGTGGATGGGATTTTTTTTTTCTGCAGAACTTGGAAGAGTTGAACTACCTTATATAAGAAGTAAACAATAAGGTCATGAAAAAAACTTAAAAATATGGATATTACAAAAATAGTTTGTTATCTTAGTACTGGGGGTGGACTATGCTTCAACATTAGGGTACACATGTTCACTGAGGAAAACTAATGAAAGCCTTGAAGGAGTATTCCAATGTGTTGTGGGGGGTGATCTGTGTTATAAGGGCAGACGAAGCCCTTATAACTTTATCCATGTAAACATTGCACATTTACTTCTCAGTTTGTCACTGTAGGTGACCTTTATAGGCAAGGCAAGAAATTAAATACCCAGAGAGGTTCATGTCTAAGATGGGCTGGACAACTCACCTTCTGGAGGTGCCTGCTTTCCTCCATTCCTAATATAGAGTGTATAGAGTCATAGAATCATTTAGGTTAGAAAAGACTTTTAAGATGATCTCAAAGTCCAACCATTAACTGCCAAGTCCACCACTAAACCATGTCCTTAAGCACTGCATGTATGCATTTTTAAACACTTCCAGGGGTGTTGATTCCACCACCTCCTTGGGCAGCCTGTTCCAATGCTTGACCACCCTTTCAGTGATGAAATTTTTCCTAATATTCAATCTAAACCTACCCTGATGCAACTTGAGGCTGTTTCCTCTTGTGCTGTCACTTGTTATCTGGAAGAAGAGTCCTACCCACACCTGCCTGCAACCTCCTTTCAGGTAGTTGTAGAGAGCAACAAGGTCCCCCCCGAGCCTCCTTGTCTCCAGAATAAACAACCCCAGTTCCCTCAGCCGCTCCTCATAAGCCTTGTGCTCCAGACCCTCCACCAGCCCCGTTGCCCTTCTCTGGGTATTAGACTAAGACATCTAACATTAGGATAGGTGAATTTCTGTAGGAACTTCAAAAATGTCCTGATTTCACAATTTCTTCTCTTTACTACAGACAATATTATTGAGACTTTTTTCCTATTTTTTAAAGCTTTCTATACTATATATATGCACTAATGTGTCTACTAAATCTGTCTGTAACTTCTTGAATACTCATATGTTTAAATGCTACATTTTCTTCCCTTCGTCTTTCTTTAACTAGATTTTTTTACCTAAACCACTGTAACTTTTATACCATAAGGTCACTGAAGGTTGGTATTTCATAATAGACTAGCAAGGTGGTGATGCCGTTTTATTTAGCTTTTATACAGAGTGTGCGCTCTCTAAGATTTTGTATACACATCTAAAAAAAGGTACAACCCACAACAAACAAGAAACAAGAGCATGATAGCCATAGCATCTTTAGTCTGGTGCAGTCAGTAATGCTAATGGAGTTGCCCTGGAATCATACAGGTGTAATGCAGAATACCACTTACTCATGCATATTTTAATAGATGTGTCAAAACCAAGCATCTGCAAAATGCAAGCAGATGCTGCTGTATGTAGCTAGATGCTAGATGTAGCTAATGTAGCTAGACATAGCTAATGATGTCAGCATTAATATTTCACTAAAGAAGTTGCTTTTCATATTTAAGATGGACTGCAAAAATGTACTTGGGAAAACAAAAAGGCCAATTTTCTTCTCTTTGCATAGGTCATGGAAGCATAGAACATTGCTTTTTTGAAGACTTATTTTATACCACTTAATTTTTAGGGTATTTCATGCAGCAAAATTCAATGTGAGATCTTTGGGAAAGGGAAGGTGATATCTAATTACAAAATCTCCAAATAAGCTGATTTTTTTCAGCTCACAGTCACCCCCTCATACATCCCATTCACTCACACACCCATGCTCTCACAACCACGAAGATGTGTGCACTCACGTGCTCTGCTGAGCATCACTGGTGTGCAGCGTGGGAAAAGGTATGACAGCTACTGAGTTCTTAGCCTGTGTCTGTGGTTCCTCTTGATTGGAGATGACAGGCTAGTTTATGGACAGATCTTTTATGCCCTTTAGGAGTCATCAGCTCTCAGTATGTTTTTACTTGTCTGGAGTATATAGGCTATGCCTATATCCTATTTTCTGGGTGGGTTAACGGGAAAAGTAATAGTATGGGTGATATGCTGCAATCTGGATGTTATCCTCCTGGTGGCACAGTGCATGGTCATCTGCTGGCAAGTCCTCTGTGCCTTGACATAAACAACACAGGAACAGTGTCCTGGAAAAATGTCCTTTATTTTCAATAAGGGGGATTCTTGTAGCTCTTTGGTCTGCTCGCTCTTCTGGTGCTTACAGACACAAACACTTCCATTCACTCTTTGATCGTACCAACCTTAATCTTTGCATTATGAATGTCTACAAATGTAAATTAATGGAATTAATTATAGGAAGCATTTGATAAATAAGATTTTCAACTGATTCAATTATTTCAGGTAAACTCTGACCTAAACACTGAGCCTGGTGAGCCACAGCCATCCTTTTTGCCTGTGAAATTCTTCAGAGCAGAGGCCCTGTCAGAAGAACGGAACGTCTCAGGCTTTGTTCCAACTGCAAGATTAAAACAGTCTCAAAAGCACATTAAATGCAATGACCTTCCATCCTTGTTGCTAACTGTTGCTCCCAAGTGTCCAGAGTAGGCTTAAAATACTTGCTGGCACATAGGGATGTGTTGGCACATTCCGCTTCAGGCCACGCGAGCAAAGATTTAAGCCTCAAAAATCTGACAGCAAGTGTGCTCTGTTCTAGAAATGTTTTCACCCTATGTTTGTATATAGGCATAAACTCTGAAATAAGTGTGGATGTTAGGTGAATTTGGACTTGCAAGGGAGACTTATGCGTAGCTCACAGTCAGTCCTGTCCATTCACTGATGGGCTTTCCCATTACAGGGACTTTAGCGATAAAGAATGCTATCCCTGCTGCGGGCAAATGAGTCAGACCTGAATGTCTGATGTGAAGATGATTCACAATTTGTGATGGATGTGATTTTGACACTGTTTGACGTTTTAGAGGAGTAGATGTTTGAAGTAACTTACTTTTAGATGAAATCTACCAATGGAATGAGGAAAACAAATAAGCAGAAAGCCTGTTACCTGGTGGAACATGGATAGGCGCTGTATGAGAGGTCAGTGTGCTCGCTCAGGGCATTTTCAGGAAGCCGTTGCATAGTGCTTTCGCGGCTCCTTCCTTTCCAGTCCCAGCACTGGTGCATGAGACCCCTTTCTCCCACTGGCACTCTCCCTCGGTGCATGCTGCTCACCCTGCCCTCAGCCTCTCGCTGGGAAAAAGGCTGGTGTGTATGCTGGAACACTGAAAGTAATTTTCTATGGGTTTCTTTGATAGATTTCATTGAGACTTTCTGCCAGGCTGCAATAGCATTACTTACAGGCAAGAGGGCTTTTACTTTAGGAAGATCTCATGACAGACCGCAGACTCTTGGTAGGGAAAGCTACTGCCAGTGGTGAGTCTTCAGAGTCAAGCCAGCAGGCAGCTCCCACTCCCTCCTATGCAGTATTCTACTTGATAAATAAACTTGCTATTTCATTTTCAGAGAAAGAAGTTAAATGACACACTCTTTTGATGCAGTCACTGACCAGTGACTGATATTGAAGATGGTGTTTTGTGCACACTTACAAATAAATATGCTTTTACGAGTAAGGATGTTGAAAATGAAGGCATCCTGGTCATTTTTATGACCCCACAGTCATAAAACCCAGTAGGCTCAGCTCTGGTTCACAGAGCTGGCCAACGTTTTGTGTCTGAATTTAGACTGATTAGAAATGTAAACTCTTCATATTCCTTCCGTCTTTCACCACTGCATTTTAATTTTAAGAGAATTCTGTGAGTGCATGTTAAAATTGTCTTTAAAAAAGAGACCTTCAGTTTGATTTTTCCTTTTTTTCTCAGTACATTAATAAAAGAAGGCTGGAAAATATGCATGATAGTGACAAATATAATAACTAATCTATATCTTTGATAATCCTGCCTGATAATGGTGAATGAGAAAGATTTCCAGCTCGATAATGTTATGCATATGCTGCTTGGTATAAAACACCAGGTTCAGGAGAGTGTAATCAATCTTTAGTGTCTTAGTATATCAGTGTCACAGTTTTCTAAGACAGGCACACATTCTGAAGGAAACAGCCTCATTATATTTATATATATGCGTATATATTCAAGGGACTTATTTGAGCCATGCAATTTTGGAATAAATAAATGTAGTTCCATCACCAGACTCAGCACTTCTGTGTGACCTCTGTAAGCCCTGCAGGACACCAAGCAAGAGATATTTCTGTCACTTCTTTCATTCACATTCGGCTCCGATTTTCAAACTGGACTCTCTGCGCTATAAATCGTACAATTCTTATGTTGAATAACACTGCAGAGTGGCTTTAGAAGGATAATTAAACCCTCTCAAGATGGTGCAATTCTTCATTTTCAAAGACGGTTTGATTTAATTTCTATTACTGAAAATTTATATGAGATACTTTAATAGTCTTTTCTCACTATACATAGATGTATGAGGTGCTTGAGTTATATTTTTTTCTAGAAAAATATTTATCTTCCTAGTTGTTTGGCCTAAATGAGTTACAGAGTTAGTCAGGAAGTGCCAGAAAGTTACCAGCCTTTTAAAAGTGGGTAATTGTTTCCTTTTTCTGGTATGGACATCAAGTAAATGTGTGCAGATCTCCTTATAATTGTAATTTACTTAAGTTTTTAGAGTTACCAGTACACTGTAATCAGGGTTATGAAGAACTGTACTTACAGTGCTGTCTGTTATTCGTCCACGACGCATGTGCACACAGCCATGCACAGCCACACACAGCCTTCCAAATGTATAAGAATTTTGTTGAACACTTAAGTTCCTAATTTTTATTTGAAAACTGTCACTCTCCTTGCTTTAAAGACTTTTTCCTTTTTAAAAAATGTATTTGTTTATGTTTATTAATTTTGAACATTCCACCTATAAATTTTATAGGTTTCTTTTATAATTGGCAGTGGTTTAAGACTTCTTATTAACAAATTCCTTGCAACATTCCTTGGGACATTTAATACTATTATTAAAATAATGACAAACATCTGAAAAGTTGCTTAGAGAACAAGAATTCTCTTTTGGGCGGTAAATCTCAAGTAGAAATATAAGTCAATCAACTGTGCAGGTGAATTGCATAGTAAAATGCTTTGATTAACTGAGCTCAACTGTCATGTGGATGAGAGAGAGTTGGGTTTATATGGTTTGTTTGGATTTCTAGAAAGCTTAAAGCAAAATTCTTAAGGCTGTTAAGGACACTGCTGAGCCCAAAGGGTAAGTACAAATGCCATTATGTTCATACAAAATTGCATGTTATGACAGACAATAGACATAAATGTTTATTTTCTTAGTAGAGGGTGTTACCACAGGAGTTCAACAGGGATATGTGTGTTCAACATGTAATTTTAGAGGAGGAGCAAATAGTGAAGAGACAAGTCTTTCAAATTGTATTAAATTATTCAGGGTAATAAAGACCAGGGATGTGTGTGAAGAATTGCAGGAAGACCATAAGAAGCTGAGTGTAGAAAGGCATGTGCAAGTCCATGTAGATTAATACAGTGATGGACATGAGGAAAAATCCAGAAAAAACTCCAGAAAAAGAAAGGATGAGTTCTGTGTTGACCATCATCACTTTGGAGGAAGATCTTGGGGTTGAAGTAGATCATTCTATGAAAACTCAATATGCTCAAGAGCTTCCAAAACCCAAACCAAATATTAGAAATCATTAGAAGAGGAAGAAACAAAACAGACAACATACGTTGATTCAACTATGAATCCTTGGTGTGCCAGCACCTTAAATGCTGTTTTTAGTTCTGGTTTGCCTATTTCAAAATGGATAGCATAAAATTTTAAAGGGTTTAGAGGAAAATGAGCTTAACGAGAGTGTGGAGAAGCATCCTTATAAGGAACAACCAAACGGGCTTGGAGTCTTCAATCCGAAAATCTGTTCTGTAGAGGCACCACCATTCACTGTCTCTTCTAAAAGAAGTATGTAAAATGAGCAGCAAAAAGAATACAGTGCTTATGAGATATGGAGATTATTCCAAACTCAGTATAAATACAGTACCACCCATCAGAAAATAAATTAAAACAGTCTGAACCAAGCCACTATGATTAAAACCAAAATTCCTCAATAGCATAGCATTTCTGGACTAGCATCTTCTGCATAGGACCTTAAATCCCCCTTAGTATAGGAAAAGTGTAAGGTGGACAAATAGGAGTTTTGGGCAGTTTTAGAAAGCATGCTGTGCATAGTCCAGTGAGTGTGAATTATATTTTGAAAAAAAATGTCAGGCATTATAAAAAAAATAGGGCTAAATATGTGATGATAAATTTTGGAAGAGTCGGTGCGGTTTTTCTAGACATTTGATTTGTTAATTGAGCATTTATTAAATGCTTTGAAGAATTCAGCAACTGTGTGAATTAATTTAGCCTTGATTTTCAAAAGCTTTTGGCAAGGTTCATGCCAAAAGATTTTAAAGTGGCTAGGTTGTCTTGAGATAAAAGAAAGTTCTCTTGTAGATTAGCAACTGATTAAGAGACAGAAAACGATATTTAGGAATTGTCAGCTTTGGGACGGAGTAAATGGACCCCTGATCCCATAGGTGTATGTTCAGTACATATATAAAAGATAGATACAGAAAAAAGGGTGAACAGTGAGATGATGCATTTTTTGCAAATATGTTTAGGATGGTCAAATTAATTCGACTTTTGATAATTAAGGGATTTGACCTTCTGACACACAAGGAGAAGCTGAAAGAGCTGGGACTGTTCAGCCTGGAGAGGAGAGGGCTCAGGGGGACCTTGTCCATGTGTGTTAATACCCAATGGAGACATTAAAGAAGATGGAGCCAGGGTCGGCTCAGTGGTGCCCATGACTGGACAAGAGGCAATGGGCGCAAACCAAAACACAAGAAAATTCATTTTGTGTAAGGAAACACTTTATTATATTGAGGGTGGTCAAATACTGGCACAGGCTGCCCAGAGAGGTTGTGGAGTCTCCATCCTTGGAGATACTCAAAACCTGACTGGACATGGTCCTGGGCAACCAGCTGTAGCAGGGTGTGGGACTGGATGGTCTCCAGAGGTGCCTTGTGAAATATTAACTGCTGTGAAGAGTGGGGAATGATCTCACAGAGTTGAATGTTTCAGTTTTGAAAGGATGGATAAATATAGTGTCAGTAAGTGCAAATACTGCATACGAGGAAAACCAACCACACCTATATATTTCACAAGAACAGGATCTAAATTCACTACTGCCACTCAAAAAAAAGAAAATAATAAAAATTAAAAATTGTGATTTACTGTTGAAAGCTGTCTGCACAACATCTTTGATAATTAATGCCACTCATAAAGGCGAATAAAATCTTAGTACTTAGCAGAAAAGAAGTTGAAAACAGGACAGGAATTGTCCCTCTTCCTTTGTAGAAATCATTGGTCCATCCTGTTGGGAATACTCAAAAGGAGTCTGGTAGGGCTGGAAAAAACGAGAAAGGGATGGTGAGGAGGACGGATGGCTCTGTGCAAGGTGGGGCTAATAAACAAAAGTTCTTCCACTTGCAAACAGATGACTCAGGTGTGATATCGTACGATTATGAATGGTATAGAGAAAGTGAATGAGAAGTGGTTATTCCCTGTGTTATTGTACACAAAGTAGAGAACATCCATCAAAATAAAAAACAAACAAACAAACCACTGAAGTGCAACTTTTTTCATGTAATTCAGTGTCATTAAATGACAGAGCCTGTTATCCCAGAACCCTTTGGTGGCCAAGTGCTTGAATGAATTGAAGGTGCAGTTAGATGAAGTAGGGGAGAACAGGTTCATTGAGAGGCTCCGTGTGACCTTGTGAGCTTTGATTCAGTAGATCTTTGAAACTTCTTGCTACTGGGAGGGTGTTTTGCTGACTGGCTGAATACCTAGCAAAAGTGAATTCCAAATCAAATATAAGAACAAATGCAGTTTATTATATTACACTATAAAGGAAAAAAATAGCATGCAATATGATAAAAGGAAACTACTAGTTATTATGCACTATATGATAAAAGAGCAATAGGAATGAAGCATCAGATCATTACTGCAAAGTGTTACAGAGACTAAGAAAAGGATACATCACCATTTACCACCTTAACACCATCCAGGCCCACACTTCAGCTGGGAAGCCCCGTTGCAGTCAGCGCCAGTAGTCTCTTGGTAATGGGGAAAATTCCTGCATGGTGCGTCCGTCCATAGGCGAGGCTTCTGGCCCGGCCCTGGAGCTTGCCCGCCTTTATACTAAGTGAAAAACAAAAATAGTTTACACACCTAGTGTATGCAAACTTTTAAGTTTAGGTTAAGCGCAGGTGTGCACCATCTCATGATCTGTAAGGTTCATGTACGCCGGGGACGTTGGCCAGATGCCCGAGTGCGGCGGGGTTACTGTCATGACACAGCTGCACACAGTATTTATCGTCTGGATGTTCCTGCTCATATCCTGCTTTCTGTGGGGGCT
The DNA here is from genome assembly GCF_963210335.1 of Falco punctatus. Classification (NCBI taxonomy): domain Eukaryota; kingdom Metazoa; phylum Chordata; class Aves; order Falconiformes; family Falconidae; genus Falco; species Falco punctatus. The sequence continues at coordinate 74,487,341 of NC_137581.1, read as the reverse complement.
CAAGACAAACACCACCTGCTCATTGAAGTTGTCCTTGAGCTCCCTGAACTCACTGTTCAAGTCAAGCGATCCCTAGTTAAAGACAAAGGCTTTTTCATAAGCAGTAATCTATTTAATAAATTTCCACCACCGAGGGTGTACTGGAAAATGCCATTCCTAGACTTACTGCTGTCACTTACACCTTTTCCTTAATCACCTGCTACAGGTTAGCGTTGGAAACAGGGCACTTGTCTAGGTGTATCTTTGGTTTGGTTCTTAACTTGTTGGAACAGGTGGGCTGCTGAAACCTAGGGCAAGAATGGTAATGTCTTTTCTCTTTGCAAGCCGACATCTTCCTGCTTACCCAGTTTTGGTTCTTTTCTCAAAGGAACACTTACAACGTATTTTTTCCTTTCATGTCAAAAAAGCATGTGTTTAATTGTGACTGCTGTATGATGAACAGAATGGCAAAAGATGTGTGGTATCTTTAGGCGTAAGGGAGCTTTGTATCACTTTCTCAAAGTTTTTTTACACCAGGCCACATCCTTATATCCAGCTTTACTGAATAAGAAATTCATGACTTGCAAGTTTTATGGGTGAGACCCAAGATCTATATTCCTTTTTCCTAAACAAGATTTTTATTTGTTTTGTTCATTTATTTATTTATTTATTTATTTTAATTGAAGACATTATAGATTCCTTTAAAAAACACTCATATTGTAGTACTGAGTTCAAATTTCTTATCCTCAGAGCTTTTCAGGGGCATTCATTCCTCTCTCCTAGCCATATGTTATTTGTTGTACAGTGCCATCCACCCTCACAAAATCATAATCCTTATAACACCAGCTGATTGGACTTTGGTTTTCTCTTGAGGCTTTGGGTGCCCTTGCAAGCCCTGTCTTCAGGCTGGCATTCCAGTGAAATCAGTTCCACTTCAGTCACAATGAGGATTATGCTACTCTGATTAGGCACCTTAATTAAAATTTCCAGTTGGAATCTTTCTTATGTTCTGTTGCACAAAGACACCAAACCATCACCCTCTGCAACTCCTTAATCGGATGGTATATATTTATACAGAATTTATTACCATACCACCAAATTCTCCTGGAAATGCACATGTGCATTAGAGTTTATGGGCATGACTTCTAAACTCTAATTACTTGAAGTGATCCGGAGGGAGCTGGGAGGGCCATGGAGCAGCCTGTGAACCCTGGAAAGTTGTTCATCGTTTTAGGGATTAACTGATATGTCATTATCACTAAATAAGTCAAGGGAGGAGTGTTTGTCTCGGGCAGACAGGTTCCCCAGGCACTGGTGGCGAGGGGGTCATGCTTGCAGCAGCTGGGGTGTGTGTGGGGAGGGGATGAGCTGGCAGTGGGCAGCTCACCCTGCCTCCGCTCCTGGGGTTTATCGCAGGCTGAGGGGTATCTTGGTGCACAGGGTGGCTCCTGGGCTTCAGGCTGGAGGAGTTGGGTCTTCCTCTGGACCACCAACCACATCCTGGGTGGTTTGCATCTTCTTCATGTTCATCTCAAAAAGTTTTTATTTGTGTTTCAGTTTTGTGTTGTCTTGCTGAAAGTCAGGAAATTCTGCCCCTGCTAACTTTGGTAAGCAAGGGCTTTTTGGTTTTTGTGGGTTTATTCTCTCCAGGCAACCTTAAGCTTTACAGGCTTGTTTATAGTTGTTTATAGACTATTTTAAAATTCTTTATAATGCCCCACAGTATGTTCCCTTGAAATATCAAGATTGCAGATTCCTGTATTTGCAAAACACCCATTGGAACAGATCTTGCTTTTTTATTGAGATCAATTTTGTACATAAATTATGAGCGTGAGTAGCAGTTACTCTTTTGGAGAGGGTTTCACATTCAAAGAAATCAAAAATATTGTATGAAGAATACATGTAGATCTATCAGGAACCCTTAACTAGTTTTAGTGTAAATGGTTCCTGTGCTGCGTTTCTATGGGCTGTGGTTTTGCCATCCTTATTCAGGCTGAGCAATCCTCTGTGATATTCCTACTGAAATCCCTGAAATAACTTTCAGAGTTAGCATCTGCTTAAGTGATTAAGATGAAAGAGCCAGACCTTTGGGGTAAGATCCAAAGCCTATTGCTGCTGATAAGATTTTTTCTATGTACTTCTGTGGCAGCTTTAGATCAACATGCTTTGACTTGTGGCATTTATGTAGATGAATGTTGAAGAGGAGAATCAATTTTTTTGACTAAAGGTTGTATTTAAATCTATTTTCCATCTTTTTTTTTTCAACATAAATTTCAGTATTTTATATATTATAAAATATATATATTATATTATATATATAATATATATTATTATAATATATATATTATAATTTTTCATGCCATTAAAATGATATCTTATTTTATATAGGTGCATCCATTCAGACTTGAATTTATTTTTATGTTATTAGTTTTATTTTCAGAATTGATTGTTGTCAGCATTGTTATTCAATCAGTCTCATCTGAATTTTTCACTATTCTGCTGGGGCCAAGTAGAAGGAAAACATCAGATAGGGCACTGAACAGCTTGCATAAACAGTTCTTGAGACAGCTATATCTATTTTGAGTTCCCAATAGACACTTTAAATTAGCATGAAAAGCAAGATTATTACAGTTTTGGGTACTTTGATGATCTAAGCTCTCAAGACATTGAATCCCCTTTTTCTCAAAGCTTTTGTTCAGACTCCCTCACTGCATAAAAAACAAGGTCTGCCTTCCTTTTCTTATCCTTCCTTCCAAACCACTTGAATCCAGAGTGGGCAAATCTTACACTGCTAATAGTGCTTAAAATGGATAAACTCTGGCATGGATAAATTCTGGCATGCTGAATGTGGGAAAATTATGGTGAATCACTGGCAAAAAGTCCAGCCAGAGGATTCTCCTGTGTATCACAAAGGTTTTTAAAGAGTCACTGCAAATATGCTACTGAGGATCTAAACCAGCCGGTGATCAGAATTTGACCCTTGTAGTAGTCAGCTGTCCCCCTCCGTAGTTTAGAATGCTGTACTCCAGTACACTTGAAGGTTGTGCCCCTTAGCGACCCATCCTCATCAAGACTGTTATTACAAATTATTTTTGATTTTTTCCCCCGCCTAAAGCTGATTGTGTTAGCTCGGTGACTTAACAAGTGTTTTTTTGAATTTTGAATAATTAATGTAGCACTTAAGAGTAGGCTGTTCTTTTTGATGCTTACCACTCACTTTGCTTAGAGGATCCCAGAAGGATGCAGTGGAAGAGAAGCAGTACAACAGTGCCATGTCCCTTTCCTCTCCCACCCATCCTCAGCAAGGGGATGCTGTTCTCCTTAAGCTAACTCAGAAGCACAGATTACTCTCTCAGGCCTATGGTATCTTTCTGATATATGTGTCTTTGAACTTTTTGCAAGGATTTTGGTAATTTTATTCAGTGTCTTTATTCTTTCTTACAGGATTTTCTTTGAAAGAAGTATTTCAAAAGCCTCTATTACAGTAGTAGCTTTCCAGTTTTGTGATACTCCAGCCTCCAGAATCTGGTTTTCAAACTCTCTGTTGAATCAGGCTGGAAGCAGACATCTGAAGTGACTGTTTAGCAAAATAATTATTTTTTCCCAGTGGTCTAGAGTGAAAAATATGCAAATATGAATAAAATTAGCTCATTTGGAAGGCACTGAGCTTTAATGAATAACCATTTATATAACAGCAAAATAAAGCAAATTAAAATTTGTTGTGAACACAAGCTCTTTTAAAAGGACAAATTAAGTGAACATACTGAGAGTTAAATCAAGACACTGGAGGCTTTAGTAAGCCTGTTCTCTGCGTGAGGAGTGCTGAATGAAGGAGGAATCAAACAAGACCTGCACAGAATTGGCACCAAAGTATTTTTGTTTCTAGCCTAACTCTATATAATAACACACTGAGTTTGAAATCTTACTCAAGTACATCACTTGAGGTGAAACAATGAGGAGAATTGATCTCTTGCCCATAACCCTTGTACACAGATTTCCTCATAAACATCAGTTTCACTGGAGGGTTTGTTTGTTGATGCTGCATCTATATCTGGAAATTAGCATCAAGCTGGGTGTTTCTGATCTGTGCAAGGCTGGATGGTTTTAAAGGGGAAAAAAAAGAACAACAGCAAGAAGGAAATACTGCAAATGTCTGCTTTGGTTTTTGTTTTTTGTTTTTTGTTTTTTTTTTTTTTCCCTTCTTGGTCAGTCTAAGCAATGTAATTCCATAGTTAATGGAATTTATAGGGAACAGTACAAGACCGGTATAACTCTAGGTTTTATGTGAGAATTATTTTCTCTGCAGTATCTAAATGTCTTTATCTTGGCTGTATTTATGTAAATATTGACTCTTCTTGCATATCATGAAAACAAAGATGTGTTGCAAGTCATTTTTTACTGCAGAAGCACAGCAAAAACTCCATCCTCAACAGAATGCATTAGCCTACCTCCTCAAAGTGGTCAGGTTGTACCAAAAATCTCCACTCGGTGCTGTGAGCCTTCAGCTAGTGCAACCGATGAATGACACATGATCTGTCTCAAAGAGCTTACTCCCACTCTTTGAACATATTCTCTGTGAGATCAAGTGAGTCCAGTTTAATGGCACTATAAAGCATGTTCTAACATCTTAAGGTAAATACGAGCATGTACCAGCTAACGTGAGCAGGAGGTTGAACCAGATGACCTCCTGAGGTCCTTTCCATCTCCAACTTATTCTGTGACGCTGTGATTCTTTCCTTGTCTTTGATAGAGATGATTCACTGTTACTAAAAACAAGTGAGAAAAAAAAGTGGAGAGCCTGAAATTTCTGCTGCACAAGTGAATGAAAGGATGGGACACTTGTAGAGTGGCACAAGATAAAGCCTGTATAGAAACCAAGGCAGAGGTTTATATCATCCAGAAAAGAAGGCAGCAACTTCATGAAGTTCATAAGAGATATCAGTATTTGTATCCAACTTAGATAATAAACAATAGGTATTTTGATGTGTCATGATATGGGAAACATTTGTGGATGGATAAATGGAATGTTAAGCTTAATTTTTAAAATGTAACTTGTACTACCAAGCAGAATATTTTGTTTCTGCTTGTGTTTTTTCCTTATAAAAAAATTGCTTGTGTTTTTTGCAGTCATAAAAAAAATTGCCAAACATAAGTCAGACAACTATTAACTGTGCACCTAAGCTGTATGGAACAAAAGGCATTTATTTGATGCTTACTCATATTTTATGCTCGTGCTAGTAAAACCTTTCCTGAGCATTTGAGCCAGGGTAGTGGGGCCTTTCCTCCAGCTGTAAAAGTCTTCATTTCAGAAAAAGAGTGAGGGGAGGTCTGCTCTAACCTATAGTGAAGCTTTTGTAGAATCTGGATGTGATGACGGTTCACTTGGCTCACAGATTCCTGTCTCAGTTCTGCTGGGCCAGCCAGCAGGTGGTCCTATCTTGTGTGAATAAGTGAGACAAACCTGCAGAACTTGTGTGAACAGCAGTGCATTTGTACAGCCCTCTTCGAAAACCTCAGCTATCTGATGGTCACAAATCGTGCCTTTTCACTAAAACTTCATACTGGTTTTATACTGTGGCTAACACTTCATAGTGACATGCTTATGTTCACTGTCCTTAAGTTGACTGCATTGCTAATCTTCCATTTTTTGTATTGTAACAGCTGGAAACAGTGAGAGTGAGGGCCAAGCAGCGGTGAGGAAAATACAAGAAGAAACTTTGACTGGAAAAGGTACCATACTATATCCTTTTCTTTAAGTAACTCTATTCCTCTCTTTTGCTGGCATCTTCTTTTATATGAGGTCCCCTTGTTCATTGTTAAACTTTTTTTTTTTTTTTTTAGTTTGGGAAAACTACTTCTTAAAGTAAAACTGACAACAGGGATAAAATGAGTAGGATATTTTAAATTTTGTTTGATTTCTTTACTGTGTGTCATTGCAAAAGGGCTGCCTGCAACTTACAGTCTGCCTGCGTGTGTGTATGGGCACAATGATTTAATAGCTGGGCAGAAAATCAGAATACTAGTCATTTCTGCTAAGGGCAGCATGATAGCAGGTAAGAGTGGGTGTACTCTTTGTCATTGCTGGTCTTGCCTCCCATCATGTTTATAATCCCATAAAAGAGTGGGTGCTTTTTGGGGTAAAAGGTTTCTAAAAGAACATGGATGCCCACCTGGGTTATTTGACCCATGTCGAGAGCTTATAGTCCTTCAAAAAATAAAACTGTTTCCTTAAAAATAGATGGACTTTTCATATCAAGCCAAAATTCCTATGTTTTTGTGGTTCTGCTGTTTGGGGTTTTTTAATCTGATGAGTGGTCATGTCAGAGGAGGCAAGGAGAGCATAGGTTGATGACTATGAGAAAAGGGATATTGTGCATTATCTGCTGTGTGATTATAATTTGCAATTTATGATGGAGGTTAGTGCATCTAATATTTCCATCTTTTGGATTCAATGGGTCTAGTTCCTAGCAGCATATGATGATTCACTGCTGCCACTTTGATGTATCATTTCTTGGCACAATAATAGGGCAGTGCTGCTACTCCACCCTATTTAGGATCTTCATGGCTTCTTCTGAGATGTAATTCTGTTTTTGTGCCTCTAATAATTACTGTTATGATCATCAAAATGCATTAATTATTGTGTTAAAAAACGCTTTCATTAAGATTTATCTTTTGACTTAAATAAATGTGCGCCCATAGCCTCAGGACACATGTATGCTAGTTAAAAGCATCATAAATTAAGGCATAGTGAGAAGGATCATGAAAGGATAAAGGTAATTATTACATCATTTAAATATTTTGCTAGAAGTTTCTGTACAGAGACCAAAACTATTTGGAATTGTTTACATCATGTGACCTTGGTGAAGCTGAATAAACCAGTGTCTTTCTTATTTTCTCATGTCTGTGTGATCACAAGCTTTTCTAGCACCCCAGTCTTTCTTGATTTTTCTGCTTGAAGTAAGCTGTAACCTTCAGTTATAAACTTTGTCAGGATACAACTGGCAGTTTGAGGAAGCTGAAAGTGTATCTAAAGTTGACTGAAGCTGTTCCTCATTGTAATTATAATGACGGAAGCTTTAGTAATCTCAGGTCCTGGCAGGGCTGACCTTAAAACAAACTGGAAAAGTACTGCCTTTACAGAATTTCTCACTGGCTGAGGGATATTTGTTTGCAAGTGCATTAACCTGTACAAAGGGCTTGTGGGAGTCTGAACAGCAGTCCTGTGTTACTGCTTACCAACGAATTTGCACTGTCCTTTGTAATGGGATGTGTGTGTAGATACTGTGACCAAGACTAGGCTGTGCAAATGTATCACCTTTTCAAAAGCTGCAGTTCAGTATCTGCATAAAAATATTATCAGTAATGTTGACCCTCCTGCCCCCCCCCCCCCTATTTCTGAGCATTTTTCATGGCCCATATGAAAAAACTGCCTGCAGAAACTGTTCCCATCTGGAATAAGGGACTCTTGTGGAAGAACTACTCAACGATGTTGCTGGGCACAGCGTGATCAAGGATTGGGACAATATAGTTATCCTTCTTTTACTATGGGCAATATATATGAGTGGGTGCCATCAGTTTGCTATTCAGATCTCAGATCTCTAATAAAAAGGAAATCTCCTTGCTTGTTAGTAGGTTAGACAGCAAAAGGGAGCAAAGGACCTTGTCCTCTCCTTGTTGCCTGGCTGAGCCATACATAGCACAAACATCCCCAGAGACAGCTCTGGGAAAGGCCAGGCTCGTTGAATGCATGTGATTAGTGTTTTTAAGGCAGTATCATCCTTCTTTGTTTTGTCCCACTGTCTGTCTGGGGCTCTGTCTGCCATCTAAAGGTAGGTAGTTTTACTTGACATAATCTACACTTACTTCAGGGACAAGCGAGAGTCAGAGCATGTACAAAAGTGATTCCTGTGAAACAGCTGATGAGCAATAACATGTTAGCAGTTTCAGAGGAAGATAAAGGATAATAATAAAAAGGTTGTGCACACAGTTGATGCTTTATTGCAGCAGCATGGCAAGACATGAAGAAAGGACTGACAACATTTCTGAATAAGGGAGGCAGGAAGCCTGGTTTCCCATGCTGGAGGCATTCAAATGAAAGCCAGTGCCAAAAGATGGTAGAGTATTGGAGAGGAAAGCAGTTGCAGCCATTCCTCTACAAGGCAGCAATGCTAAAGGACACAGATAATCTCAGCAATGTATCACATCACCTCTTCCTACCACCCATCCTCTCCCACGGTCCTTGGTTCCTCTCCATGCTGGTTCCAGACTGTTTAGGTGTCCTCAGTTTTGGGTCTCTGTGCTGAGTTACCTATTGCTAAGTGTAAAAAGTGAGGAAGGACGTGGGCAGCTGAGTGAAAGAGAATAAGGTACAGGTCCTTGGGGCATGATAGACACAATTCGCTTGACCATCAGAACCTCCTCCATGATAAAGCAATCAAAGCCCTCAGATATCCAGAACAGACCAGAAGAAGTGCTGCATTGTCATTAAAATTATCACATAGTCACTATTTCCAAAAGACCAAGGGCAACAGATTGCTACGCTCTGAATCATAAAGCTGGGAGAAGCCAGAATGATGTGGGCATTTATCTTGCTTCCATTTGTTCAATTGGGAATTTGTGCTGTTAATAGTAGCAATTATATGGCTGGGAAAATTGTAGATGGCGAGGGATTGCCACAGAGATATTCTAATTGTGTAAGTCTCTAATTTACGCGTAGGGTGTGTCTGTGTCAGTGTGTTTGTTGGTTAGATGAGGAGAACGCTTTCCAGGCAATGCTCAGCTGTTGCCCGCTTGCTGAGCGCGGGTTTGCATCGGGAAGGGCACCGCACGTCCTGACCTGGATGCAATTTGGACAGCACTAGGCTGGGAGGTGAGCTGCAGCAGTAACAGACTGTTAGTGCACAGGAGCAAACCTGCAGCTTATCTGAACGAGGAGTCCCCGTGACCTGTCCCTATGTCAGGTCCCCCTAGAGATTAACTTAGACTGATCCAAACCGCTTGTTAATGTAGCCATAATCATAGTTACCAGTCTACAAACTACATCGAATTATAGATTTGGGAAGTTTCTGTGATAAAATCAACTCTCAAAGATACTAGAAAAAATCTTTCCATGTACATAACAGAGTATATCTCCTGATTAAGTTACCCTCAGTTTACATCTTTGCAAATGAGAGCTGGTTTTAGCCTGGTGATTACAAACATACAAATGTTGGAAACTAATATATAAACATGAATGAAAGCTTCATTCATTCCAGCATACGTTCATGAATGCCAATGGAATCAGCAATTAGCAAAAGTTTATGCATAAATATCACTTAGCACAGTATCCAGGAAAGGCTCTCACAATTACAGTGTAGGAGCTGGAGTTGCAACTAGACTCAAAGGAGAAAAAAATTCAAAGTCAGTGAGAAAACAGGGTGTAAAAGTCATATTAAGCACAGACCCCTTCAAAAGGAGAAGCCTGTGTTTAATCACACCCAACATTTTTGTGGCAATTCAAATAAAACCACAATTATAAAACTACACACTAAATCCACAGCATTCATGAGACTTCCATTTGAAGCCAGGTGAGAAAGGAAGAAGAGACTTTCTCCCTCAGAGTCAGAGGAATGCAGAGGTTAGCACGGTGGTAACCAAATTTGTCATTTACAGTCTGACCCACATCAAGACTGTGGGCCAAGCAGTAGGAGGAATGATATTGCCTTAAAAACACTGCAATTCGCATGCATTCAACAAGCCTGGCTTTTTCCCAGAGCTTTCTCTTGGGACGTTTGTGCTACATATGGCTCAGCCAAGGAATAAGGAGATGACAAGGTCTCTTGCTGCCTTTTACAGTACAACCTGCTACTGAGCAAGGATATTTTCCTTATTATTAGAGATCGAAGAGTTAACCCAAAAGAAGAAGGGGTAATCTAGCTGAGAGGCACCAAGCATAACTGTAGAATAACTCATGGGTGGTTCCCCTGCTGATGCTCGCTGTATGTCAGGCACCAATTTTAACAAGACGGTCCATGTTTTTCTGCCCTGTTTGGTTTTGGCTTTCCCTGCAGGCTAGAAGAAGTCAGCTGCTGAGAGTTCCCAAATTCCCAAACTTTTAGATTGGTTTATGCCCCAGAGTCAGTTGTGTTATTTGCAGCACGTGGGCCAATGTTGCATAAGGCAGTTCAGCAAAGACTGATGCCTTGACAAAATGTGCAGAAGTGTCACCCAGGACTTTTTCCTAGACATGGTATGTCAAAGATGGCTGTATGGAAGTGATCATCCAAGTGGTCAAAAATAGTAGAAAATATTTGTGGTCGAAATGTATTTCTATAAGTGCACTTTATGCATGTGTGACTTTATGCTTGCTTGTGTCAGAATTGCTTTGTATGGTGTAGTTTTGAGGTGTAAAAGCATAACATCCTGAGCTTCTGGCAAGACCTAATGGGGCTACTTTGTCCCTTCTACCACATCCTGCCATTGGCATATCCTTTCTCTACTACTGCCAATGCTGGAAGATCTGTAGGATTGGTTTAAAAAGTTTCCTAGCAACAACAGTGCCATTTCCATCTACATGGTTTCTTTTTTTTATGCTGGTGCATTACCTCCAGTATTTAGCTTTGGCAGGCCAAGGACTGCCCTCAGTTACAGTTGTACAACTGAGCGCCAGGCCTATGAAGATAGGGTGGTGATATGAGCGAGGGGTAAAGAAGTCTCGATCTATGTAGGGCCCTGTGTGGAACTGTGGAGCTCTTCTGCATTGTCATTTGATGATGGCTATAAGAACCTTGCCTAAACATTAACTTCCTTTTCTTTCTGTAGCCTCATCTATGGTTATATCAAGTATATTCCAGCCATATGAAAGCATTTGAACCTTGAAAAGTGCTGGATATGTTAAACCTCACCTAAGTCTGTAAGGACTGGATCCTCCAGGTGCTTAAGGGATGGAAGACCCCTTTCTAGAGTCTCAGTCAGTCATGCAGGGGCTAATACAGTTTCTCTGCACTCATAGCACTTCCGTCCCTTACCCAGTAAAGTTGATGACTTTTTGCTCCGTATTAAGTAGGGAAGATTTTATTCCACAGTAAGCTATCTCCAGAGCCCTCTCAATAATTCAGGGGAAAAGTTTGCAAGTCAATTGTCCTGCTTTTCTGTTTGTTTTACATAATACTTTCATACAAAAACATGGTTAAATTCATAAATCCTGCTTGCTTGTGGTTTTTTTTTTGTGTTGGACTTTTGACTTTCAGTGTAACATGTTACGAGATTTTTCCTTCAGTGCTTGCAGACAGTGAAAACAATAGTTTCCCCTATTTTTTGTGTTTCTGAAGACACCTTAGAAATTGAGCTGTCATGTTAACAGGGTGGCAATTCAGACATTAAGAACAATACGAATGTGGTTCACAGAACTAAAGAAGAGCTGCAGATCTGGATAGGAGATGGAGATAAAGTCTTTCAAATATAAAATGTATTCATAATGCAGGCACAAGCTCTGCCTGTTTCCTAAATTCCCATTTCCATTGGAAATGTGAAACGTATTTCATTAACAGGCTCTTCCACTAGGAAACATGATTTTCTCATATTCAAATTATTTCTAATTGAAACTTAGAGACAAAGAAGTGCACAGGTGTAGCTGTAGGCAGAATAGCAAAGTCCTTTCAGATGTCTTGAAACGATTTTCTGACTGTAAATCACCAAAACTTTGTGAGACTAGTGGGACCAGAGCTCCGAGGATAGGATTTTGCTGATTGTGCTGCCCTACTGAAGGCAATGTGAAGAAAGGGAATTTCAAAATGAAATAGCCTCTGCAAGGCCTGAAAAAGCTCCCATTTCACCCTTTTCCAGGATTTTGATCCTTTTATGTACCTGTAGAGCCATGATGTCAAGCAGTGGCCCGATAAAGGTGCTTCTGGTTTGACACCTCCCATAGTATGCCATTATTTTGTCCAGCCTGAGCAATAGTTGCAGGCAGGTTGTATGAGCTATTTTCTAGACATTGTTTGTTCTCAAGAAAATTGCCTTACTGAAAGATAAAGCTAAGAAAAAGGCAATTTGTTTTCTCTCTAAAATGCTTTCATATCTGTCTTCCAAGATCTACTTTATATAGTCCTAGCTTCTGTGGGTTACATGTAGGGCTTTATAAGTTAATTTCCTTGTAACAAGTAGAATATGTTTTGTGGAGATGACAACACAAGCCTTCTATGCTAGGGATCCAGCTGCTAGGAGCATGGAGAACTTGTGGCCTGAAGTAAACATGGGAAAAGCAGAGCCTATATTTGAAGCACTTACAGTCTGTGGACGTAACCTTCCAGGGGTGAGCTGACGTGAAAGGACAGGCTGTGGTCTACCTGAGCATGCAGGCAGTGCTTGGTCTTCCCTCATCAGCTCCATCCTTGCAGCAGTACAGCGAGGCTCCAGAGATAGCACAGCCAGAGTGAAGCCTCTGCACCTCTGAAGGGCCAACACTAGTGTGTCCGTGCTTGCCTTGTGTTTCAAGGGACATTTTTCAGTGGCAAAGAATCAAAGCTCTGAACAGATGTCCCAGTTCTGAAATGAGTTGTGAGCCAGGCCGTTTGCAGTGGTGCCCAGTGACAGGAGCAGAGGCAATGGGCACAAACTGAAATGCAAGGAATCCCATTTCAAAATAGGAAAACTTTTTTTAGCATAAAGGCTATTGGATATTGGCACAGGCTGGCCAGAGAGCTTGTAGAGTCTCCATCCTGGGAGAGGCTCAGAATCCATCTGGACACAGTCCTGGGCAGCTGGCTCCAGGTTCCTGCCTGAGCAGGGACTGGGACTGGACAATCTGCAGACCTGCCTTCCAGCCTCAACCACCATGTAACTGCGAGTCTTTGAAATTTTAGCAGTGAAAACCACACAAAATCCTATCTGCTTCGTTTCTCCAGCCCTGAATACAAATACTGTAAATAGGCAGATTTCTGGACTGTAGGATCTTCAAGGAATTTTATCAGTGTTCGTACAGTGCCCATAATAAGTCTCTTGGACACAGACAGAGGTAAGAGCAACAGTAATTTGACCATAATGCAGTCTTAGGAAATGGGTATTTGAGAAACCCATCTGTGCAGGTAAAAAAACCCATTCTGTGGAAAAAGAGGGAAGGAGTGTAGGAACACTGATGCTGAGAGCAATAATCTGTGTGAGAAGGCCAGGAAATATTGCCCATGACTCTGGAGCAGCTTGCCCTTCTTGTTATTTTTTTCTATGCAAGGTGTATACTAATATGTTTTATTTTGAGACCTAAATTTCAAAACCTAAGTTTCAAATAGAATGTGTTCAAGATGACATGACTCTTGACATCACTGTCACGTTTTCACAATCTGAGTGGAAATTAGCATGGTCACGTGCACTTTGAAACCCTTCTCTGCCTGTGTAAAGGCTTACAGGAAACGCGTAATGCCAGCATTTTTTATAGTCTTTTCTGGTACTTGGTGCTAGAAGATCTTGCTTGTAAGAAGAAAAACAAACACCCCTAAGGAGACTGGTAAACAGCTAACATGAGAATCATTAGATGTCTAATAATCATGTCTGGATTTGCATTTTTCCTCTTAAATTGTGGCGGTGTTTCTGGACAAGATGATGTGAACTGTTACCAGCACCTGATTAATTTCCCCAAGGTAACGGTCAGCTGTGTTTTAGTCCTTTTTTAGTCTTAACATGTCTACCGCTGTCTTCTCTTACCAAGATAACTGTTGACTTCAGATTGCTTGAAAGGAGTAGTTCTTCACAACAGGTGTGACTTGAGGAGACAAAATAAATCAAATCATCTTTCCAACGTTTAGCTTGACCTAGTTGAAAAATAATTCTTGCCAGTGTTTTGCTTCCCAAGCACGGAAAATATATGGGCCTGTGGTGGGAGAGAGATCTCCATGGCTATGGGCAAGATCTGCTGTTCTGTGTTTCATTCTACTCCGGTCTCACTTATGCTTACACACTTGTGCTTTTTTGAATAATTTACAGCTACTAAACTTTCTGGAAGATGGACCTCATTTAAATGGTACAGTGTCTGCACTTCTTTCTCTTTAGGAATTTGATGGCATACCGTGGGGAAAAAAAGAGATGTATGTCTTGGAGGGGAGGAAAGGAAAAAATAATACAAGGAAAAAAAGCAATTTCTCCTGTTCAAAACTTTGCTGTGGCAGTTGGGGCCTTCTGAACTGGGAGTTTGTGGAAAGTTCATTTTCCAAACTAATATTTTGCAGGCTTTCTCCTAGCTTATATTGTACAAGTGGAAGTCAGTCCATGCAAAAATCCCATGGCCCTAATTGGAACAATTTTTCATGAAGGCAAGAATCTTTCCTAAAAAAGTATCTGTTTTGGTGGGAGTGTTTATTGGTGAAAGAGAAACATTTTTGCACTCATATCTGCAGAATGAAGCAGGGACCGCTGCTGCTGCCTGTAGAATGGATTAACTTGAAATGTGGTAGTTTGTGTTCAGGTCAATCCAGATCAAAAGCTTTTCATCCCAATGTGTTCTGGGTTTCTTATGTCCCAGACTACTGTACTAACAAAGGCAATCTTTGTTTTAGATTCTAGACCTTTAAATCTTCTTGAATTAATAAGCTGCTGCTTATCAGTGCTTTGTGTTGATTTTCAAGTACATGCTATAAAGGAATTTCTTTTTTTAAAGAGAATTTTGCAAAGATTTTGCTTAAAACAAGATTTTGTTTAAAAACTGCCACAAAATGGAAATGTCCGAAGGAAAACTTTTCTTCCATGTGAGTCTGAGCCTACTTTCCATCAATCTGGGTGTTGGTTTTTTTCGCTTTGAGATGATGCAAAATTAATTGTTTGGTCCAGGCTAAGTAAAATCTTCAAATGGGTTTTCCTTCAAGACTTTGTTTCTGAAAGCAGAAGGCAAAGCACATCTCCAGTGTGATGAAAACCTTAAGCTTTGAAACCATAGGCCACAGATAATAGAGAAAAGTGTAAAAAATGTGCTTACTTTGTGTAGAACCAGTGTGTGTCTTACAATGTTGATGTAGTGAGCAGTTCTCCTGAGAATCTTAGTCAGGCTCTTCCTCCAGTTAAGATGCTCTCAAATGGCTGGCTGAAGACCACTATCTTAGAAGATATATGAAAAGATTTTTTAGTCTGGTATCATAATCCTGTAGTTACCTTGACAACTACTGGTCGTATATATATCTACATCGTGTTTGCCTCTCCAGATGCCCTTTTAGCTGGTCCTACAGACAGAACATGGATTATTTTTTTTTTAATATTTATTTTATTTGCTTGAATTGTATCTCTGGAAACACGCTATTCAGAAAGCAGCATCCTTTTCTGTGTGTCCCCTCAGCAGGATAAAATAGTATATTTGCCTTTGCTTGCAAAAGAGGACAATGTGCGGCAGTGTTCACGTATTATCCAACTGCCAAACAGTGACTTTTTGTATAAATCTGAAATTAAAATTGGTGCATTTGCGTTAACCAGGCTGGGTATATATAGAGACATTAAGTCTGAAAAAATCTTGAGTTTTGAGTAATGAAAATGACATCACCAAGGGTATAATTCTGCCTGCTCCCTCCTCAAGTGGTGTGGGTGAGCAGAGCATATGGTATCTACTGCATGGTACCCAAGGAAAGGACATCACAGAATAGCAACTTACATTTGCTGTGTGGGGCAGAGCAGAGCTATGCAGACTTTTTCTCCATCTCAGTGAAGTCAAAAGTAGAGATTTTAGGCCCATGTTTGCATTTATTGGTGGGAACTTGAGTCCCAAGGTGCGTTAGGGACCCAGTGACTCTGCTGGCTCCCACTGGCTGTTCCAGCAGTGCATGTGTATGGAGACAGGCAGGGCGATGTAGCCAGAGCAGCTCTGGGGAGACAGCTGGGGCTGAGCTGAGAGGGCCTTCATCCCTGTGACCTCTCAGGTCTGCCTCCTGCCTCCTCGTGGGCAGGTTATCCAGGCAGCAGCCTGGGGCAGAGTCCAGTGTCTCAGCCTGGTGCCATGGGTACACAGCCTTTAGTGGGGGTCTGTGGTAGAGATCTTACTTCACAGTTTTTCTGTTTAGATGAATCAGATGATGTAAATAGCTGGTGCCAAAGTTAACTTCACATGGGTAGTCCAGAAATACTGTTCTTAGGCTGCGTGAAAATCTAGCAGCTATATCCTTAGCCTCTTAAATGTAATTTTACTGTCTTTTTTGGAGATAATTTTTTGAAATAAAGCCATGCTTTTGTGCTTCCAAAGTGTTTACATGGGGGTTGTTTTCAGAAGCTGGATTCAAAAGGGCTAATTCCTCACTTGAGCTAGAGGGATGTTACCCACCAGACCCAAGTTTTGGGATTTGCAAGGCAGCAGAATGAGGCCAGGATGGGGAATTCAATTAAGTCCCTTCAGCTGATGGTAAGAAGCACGTGCCGTGTACATGCAGCACGGTGGTACGCAGGGGACAGCTGTGTGAGGAGTGGGTTGGGGGTTGTGGGTCTGTCCCTGCCTGCTGCCTGTCCAGTGCAGCTCAGCAGGGGATGGACCCGAGCGGAGCTTGGTCTGCTGTCTCACTTCACGGGCTCTTTCCACAAGTTGCCATCGCAACTGCCCAGAGAGACCTTTTAAAGCACACCATCTTCTGGTAGTCACAGAGGATAAAAATTAGTGCTGTTTTCCCTTCAATTTCTTTTTAGCGTCAGATAAGGTTATATGTAACCGATGATATAAGGAGAATTCAGTCTCAGAGGGATTGTATAAATTTACACTACCAGAAGTAAATTATTCTTTGACTTGAATATTTTTTTATTTTTTATTGATCCTTTTTATTTTTAAACCAATATGAAAATTCCCTTGTTTTACAGATTAATTTCAGATTTTGAAGATTAATTTCAGATAAATATTTAAATATGTAGTTTACTCTCTGTGTTAAATAAAAATCAGCATCCTACTGCAGTGGATGCTATAAAAAGGAATATATACACGTGTTCAAAAAGAAGCTGAATTGGACAGATAAAATGAGAGAAAATGGGGGAAGAAAGGAAAACAGAGCGGAGGATAGAATGATGGGAGAAATAGTCACAACCTAAATAACCACATTCCATACTCCGTTTTTGCTTTTGAATGGCCATAATTTTTTAATTTGTTTATAAATTTAATCTAGAATAGACGGTTAAGATACTAATATACAAGTTACTAAGGTCAACAAAGCTGAGAGATACTAAAGAGTGAGAGGAAAGTGAGACTAAGGAGAAGAACTACGCAAGGAGTAGAAAAGGATGAAGAAGCTGTAATTCCATCTCTTTTTGAAAGCAGTGGTAAGCTTTCCATTGACTTGAACGCAATCAGGGATTCTACCTCATAATTTTGAACAGTACAATATATTTCACCTGGACAATTACTCAGAGGTAGCCCAGGAAAGCCAGAATTTTGAACCCAGTTGGTCATCGATTTGTGCTGGGAGGCATCGAGTCTCATGGCCCTTCAAATCTGAATCACGGTAGGTGTGCATGCAGGTGCTGTTGCCATCCATGTATGCACTCCCTACTAAACCCCCCACAAACGATATTTCTTTATTTCTTCGGTCAGTAAGAACTGTAATTCAGCTACACATTTTAAAAAGCATACCTTATAATATTTTTGTTTTCAATGAATTTACAGTTAATTGCAAGGATTTTCGAAGGCTTCTAAAGCCTTATTTAGCCTGTATAGCGTTGAATAGTGGTATGATTTCTGTCTATGCTAGAGTTCATATATGCTAATCAGGTAGCACTGGGCTCCAATTTGCAGCTAGAGTAGCCTGTAAAGGTTGGCCATTAGCTGAATTCAGTCACCTTTTGTCTACAGGTTGCCTGACAAAGAGCTGGAATCTCTGTATCTTCCACTCCCAGTGCAATGAGTGTGAACCAGGCTTTTCTGTATTAAGGATGAATTCAAACCAAAACCAATCTCTATAACTGCTATTATATTTTATGCATGGTACTTACAGACAAGTCAAGGATCTTAGTTGTTTTATATTATACCCTCTGCCATACCCAGTTGCAGGCATTTTGCAGTCCTTCATTTAATGAGCTTCTTAGTTTGAAGAGGTCACACTCATCCAGAACATTGTTTATTTTTCTCAGCTCTCCTGCAACACCTTGCACTTGTCTGCAGTCCTTCCTCAGTTGGGCGTTGCATAATTGTGTACTTTTGCTTGGTCTTTCAGGAAATTCCTAATGATCGTCCCAAGCCTGTGTAAAGCTAAATGTTTCTGTGCTGTCAGCAAGATTCACCACCTGTCTGTTCAGCCTGTTTCACAGAAAAATTCGTTAACACCTGGCACCTACCACTTGTCTGGGTACGAAGCAAATGAACCACTACATTTCTCTTGTGAGTGCTCAGAACTGGCAGCAGGCAGAGGCAAAAGACTGCTCCTGATGAACAGGGCCATTTAGACTGAGGTGCATAGGGAAGGGTTCTCCTTGGGGCCCAAAGAAACCTGGCACTGAAATCCTGGCCCGTTTTGGGTTTTTGTTGTTTTTTCCAGTGGTATGTGTGCAGAACAGAAAATGCTCTGATAAAACAAACAAGCATGATTTGGAAATGCCTGGTACCTTTGCCTCAAATCAACCCCTTCTTGTAATAACAGTTGTACTGAACTTTGTGGAAGTGGGGAATGAAGCTTGTAGGTTGTAAGAGCAAGGTGCTGAAGACACCAAAGCAGCAGCACACTAGGATGCAAGCTGCTGCTGTGTAGCATCATTGGACAGAGGGTGTTTTGTTCAGGAGCCCTCCTGTGTAGTACCTACCTCAGAGTGTGGGTGTCAAGTCCACTGGGAAGATGGAAGAGCAAGTGGTTAAATACAGAGCAATGGGAATGCTGTGTTGATTGATCAGAAACCCTGTCTGGAAATTGCAGCTAAATTAAAATTAAGTGAATGCAGTAAAGAAATATGTAGAAAAAAGATGGATAAATTAGGAAACATTTTTTTCCTTTTTGTTGTAGTAAGAGAAGGAGTCAGGGAAACATGAGTTGTCAGTAAGAACACCTGAAAGGCTTTTTAAGGGCATTTGTGAATACTGTGCCGTGTGTCTTTAACCTAGATATGTTGCACTGAAAGAGATGCAGATACTAGCATGAACACAGAATGCTAGATAAATGCGTGATTTTTGAGTTGCTCTTCCACAGGACATGTGATTTTTATCTCACGAGGGACAGGTTTGAGAAAAAAATCCAAGCCCTGAGAAGCAGTAATAGTGGAAAACCTAGTAATAGCTGAAGGATGACTGGGATTCCAACTGCAGCTGGAGTATCGATGGCTATATTGGACACATTAACTGTATAAACATGGATTCTTCACCTGTTTTAGTTTTCAATATAAACATTAGTTTGTATTGAATCTCCATATTCAAACTGAAGAGTGATTTAAATTGTTGACTGAAAGGTCACTTCAGTGTATTTTGTGAACGTCTCAGAAAACAGAGAAGAAGGGTAGGTGAGATGCAGGAACAGTTTCTAAAGATGACCAAAGGTTGGACTTTGTAATTACAATCAGTTCAGACTCTGAATTCATGAGTATGCTTTGTGCTTTGGAATTTTTTTTCTTTAAAATGTACTATTTATTGTTACAGTGAAGGTCTAAAAGCTTAATTTCACTAAGTGACTCAGGGAGAACTATAAATTAAGATTTATTTTGGCTAGAAATTAATCTTTCCTTAAGCCAAAAGTAAAGATTCACAAAGTGAATAATATTTTGTTTCTTCATTAACACGTCGATAACAGCTTGTCTTCAGGAATTTCAGCCTTTCCAAATTCAATTTCAGCAGTCTTATGTATTTACTTACCTGTTTTAATTAAGAATTGGCAGGAATGAAAAAAAAAATTACTTGTTTCTGAGCTGATATGATCTTAATTGAGAATGCCTGGCTCTCGCATTGTCATTGATAACTTATTTTTATGAATTATATCAAGGCATGCATATGGAATATGTAATACTCCCCCATGGCAATATCTAGCAGAAGGAGCTGAGAGAGCCCAGGTGTTTTAACACGGTGGTTTGAAAAAGCTCCAAAAACAGTATGCGGTTTTGGAATCCTTGGAGGAGGCAGGGGACAGCTTTCCAAACACCTGGACTCCTTGATCCACCTGTAGGATAAGCTCTCCTGCCTAAGATGTTGCAGCATATTAATCATCTTTGCCATGCTTGAACAATGCCCACTTCTTCATGGTGTGGCTTCAGAACAAAGGTGCGATGTTTCTACGCACACCTTGTGCCCCAGAAAATGTATTCTTTCCTGCCTTATTTCCTTCAGATTTGCAGAAAGACTTTGAAGGGCAGGGGTCTGGAGGAAATGGCAAGTAAGAGCTTTAACATGCTTTAGAGCTTCTATGTCCTTATGTATCCCCCTTCCAACGCCACACAGAGAGGGAAAATACAGATACTTACCTAAGTGATGGTTTGCTTTTTAACTCAAATGTAGTTTCTAAGTAGAGCCTTTCAAACTGCAGTAGTAATAGAGCAGATGTAAGCTGTGAGACGCTAAAATGTCTAATGAAAGGAGTGGGCATCTAGCTATGTTCTTGCTGCTTTCCCACTCATCGATACCTAACAAGTAGGGATAAATTGTGACAGGATACTGAGCAATGTGGAGACAAGTGGCATAACAGACCAATGGGTATAGCTGTGTAGGAGGGAAAAAGGGGCACCAGCAAAGTGCAGGAAAACAATGCAGTTGTGACAGTGAAATAGTTTCATAATAAACACATGATCTGAGCTGTTTCTTTCAACTTTCATGTACACTATAAGCAAAGTAATAAATTTTAAGAGTATTTAAGCAATAAATAAATAAATAATAATCATCCAATGTACTGAAAATTTGAACCCAATGAGATATAAGATAAGGTGGTCAACAGACCTTCAGTAGATCTTTATGGGAAGAGAAAAAGAAGCCCCAAAACTATATCTGATGCAACTCAGGAAAAATCTATCAATCATCTGCATTAGTAAGTGGTTATTTATTACTTCTATTAAAAATTTCCCTGCTGTTGCCAGGCCTAACTACAGCTTTTTGAAGTATCTTCCTTCCATTTTTGAATCATGTTGTTCTTTTATCTCCCAGATCAAAGAGCCTTGGTCTTATGTAGAAATATTCAGACTGTGTTAAGCTCAGTTATGGTGCCTGTTACGTAGTACCTGCCCATGTCATGACTTTGAGTGATATACCCACATGGTTTTCTTTGGGATGAGAAATATAATCTGTCCCAATTGGTTTTGGAGAGCTATGTGTAAAGTACTTGACCTAGGAGGTGCTTCTGACTGGTGGCATCCTCACCCTGTACTAAAGCGAGACAGAGGCACATATCAATGCTGACCATCACCTTTGTTTTTGCAGGGAGGAAATCTGAATGCTCTGGAAGTTCTGGGTGAATAGGAAATCTACAGCATGGTCCCACCAAATTGCTTTATTTGGAAGGGGTTATGGAGTCCAACCCATTAGGAACATGGGTGGGTTTTTAAATTATTCTGCAGGGTAGGATAAAATATGGTTAATATATGTTTCATGAAGTATTATTGAGATCCTTGGTTTTCTGAAAATTTCAGTTGGTGCTCAAGCAGGAAAAAACATCCTATTTCAGCGTTCAGAGAGTCAGAGATTTCTAGAGCTAGCAACACGGTTCTAGAGCGAGATATATATTGTAGAGGTTTTTACAGGGCATCTCATCCACGCTTCTGTATCAAAACGTCAGTCTCATCTGGTGTAAAGACTATAAATGAGATCTTCCAGATTCCATTTTTGGGTGTTTTTGTTCCCAAGGCATCAGGAGACAGATAGCGTGGATCTCCTCCCTGGACTCTACCCTATTCGCTTAGCAACAGATCCTTTTGCGAAGAAGGAACTCCAGCATACTTCTTGCAATTTTTATTCCTTGTAAAAAGCAAGCCCTGTCATTACTCAGTGTGCTATCTGCTTTATGAGAAACAGTCCTTTGGGATAACTAATGCTGGGCATGCTTGGTTCAGTCTATCTCACCTCATCTACACTCTTGCTGGAAGTCAGTGACTGAGAAAGCCTTTGTGGATGGTGGTGAGTAACTTGTGGTCTTCTCACTTGCTGAAATGTCTCTGAGGCATAGCTTGAGCAGTTAGCATCTCTAAGCCAGTGGTGGCTGAGAGGTGATGGGAAATGCTGTGGGAAGCAGCAATAACTGATGGGCCGGAGAAGCCCTCCTCCTGCTTGGTCTGGGCAGCAACCCACTATGCTGAAAGCAGCTCCTCTGTGTCACTGGCTCTCACACGCGTTTACTGCAGCTGACTGGTAGACGAGACTCATCAGACCCTATCCGGGGGAACTGGAGTGCCCTTTGTCAGGCCATGAGGAAATAAGGAAAGTGGCAACTGGTGCTGCTGTCAAGGACAAGGTTAGGGGCTTGAACTTGGGCTCTTCTACTCCTGTCCGGTGCTCCCTGGCAGCGCGTGACTCACATAGCCAACCTCAGCCATTTGAGAGTTGGTTGGGTCCTTCAAGCTCTTCACCCAAACACCTTCACTCGTGACAGGAGAGAGACTGGCACATCTAAAAGGCAATTTTCCCCACCTCAGACACCAGTTTTAAGGGGGACAGCATAAATGACTAGCTGGAGCTAGGCAGCTAACATCTAGGCAGCTGTAGTTAACTGAGATCGCCTCCCTTCTTTCTGTTCCTTTGCTGCTATGCATAATTCATTCCTTTACAGGGAAGACAAGTGTTTGTTGGAGTTAGTGAAACAACAGTTTAGAGGCTCCCAGGAAGATATGTATTGAAGCATTTCAACCTGCTGCAAAGCAGTTTGTGTCTGTCTGTAGTAAAATAACATTTTAATATTTATTTATTTATTTATTTATTTATTTTACATGAGATAAGGAAGAAAGTAATTTAACAAATAATATACCTACCACTTCTAGACAAACTCTAGAGATATACATGTTATGGTAGCTGGCCTCAGTCCAGCAAAGCCATTAGCCATGGGTAACTAACAAAAAGCAATGTGCTTAGTTCCCCCTCCTTATGCTTTTTAAGGCATCGATCCTGTGTGTTGGTTCATTTAGCCCATTGGGCTGGAATTTTTGAGGACCCACAAGGGAAAGGCTACAGTGTGGTTCAAGGTTATGTTTACCAGCCCTCCTGCCCCAACCCAGAACCAGTCAGGAAAACTTTTTCCCATCCCCAAACCCAAAGAGTTTTCCTATTCTACAGTTTCTGTGTGTTACATGTCAGCCCTCATCCAGTCCTTTATGCTCCAGGCCTGGGTGAAATTTGTAGGGACTCAGACATGTCAGCCAAGATTCGAGCCCAAACTAAACACAGACATCATTCATAAGGAGAGAGAGAGTAGGTTTCTCTGGTTATGTTCTCCAGAGCGTGAGCGTTATTCATCACAGGTACAGAAAGGCAAGCTTAATGTTTATAATGTTAAGATTTTTTCTTTTTTCAGTTTCTTGGTTTATTGGGGGGGAAGGGTGGGGGGGAACTTGGATCGTTGAAAGAAACAGTAAAGGACATGAAATCAGTTATGCTGTTTATGGATTAAATGGCTTAGATAAGGACCCATCAGAATTTTTCTATAACTTTGCCAGCTTTAAATCTCTGTAACGGGAACACATCAGTGAGTTCTGTGATTTTTTTTTCCTTGAATGTACTGGAATTACACAGTGTGTTTTATACTTCCCTGTGTTTCTGATGAATATTTTTAGCTCCCCATAGGGCTTCTGAAATAAGCCAGTGGAGAACCTTTTCTTTTCTCTGTGATGTTGGTTGGCATGAAGTGCCAGGGTACATGATCTGGGAGTTAACATCTGCACTGAAGATCCAAAATTTTGTGTTTGACAGTTGTGTCTCAAGGCCCAGCATAAACAACTGATAATTTTCCCCTTTTCAGTTCCTCTGCCTGTGTACTGTTTAAGTTAAAGACACAGTTAAGTCTTTGGGATCCTAAACTGCCTTCCAGCTGTGCCAAATAGTAGCTATTAATCAGTTAGGTGCTTTTCTATTTAGGACTTTGAAGAAGTGCTTATAGGTAAACTGAAGAGGAAAGGCAGTAATTCCAAGAGTTACTTTTGTGGTTGATCTGTTCATCTACCTGTTATCTATGAACATGTCTAGTCATACCTTATGTATCGATATATTGTGTTTGCTTCATGCAGTGGGATTTTCCTTACTGCCTCAGGAAGAAGCCTTGACCTCTGTGAAAGACTGTTGGGGTGGATGGCCATGGCTCCAGCATCAAAGCCGCGTTCAGAAACACACTTCTAGTACGTGCACTCAGTATCAACATCTATGTAGCTGTCAGTTCTATAACTTCCAGAAATGTAATTTCCAGGCTAGCGCAACACTGTAAGTTGTCTGATGCCAAGAGCAAAGGCCAAGTCTTCATTGCCCAAAATGTAAGTTTTGTCTGTTCTACAGGGATTTGCACAGTGCTGTGTGTGTCTGTACTTGCTGGTGGGGTGCCTATGAGCAGCATCACTGTAATGCAGATGTGCCTCACTTTTCTCACTCCCAATTTCATGCAGATGTTCTGAGCTCACAGCAGTGCCATCTGCCCTTCCCATGAGTGGAAAACCCTTTGCTGAAATGTTCCTTCCTATGTAAAGGTCACAGTCTGCCACCACCATGAACACTTCCTTCATCTATGAATAGTTCAGCTGAAGCCATCTTTAAGCCAGACAGAAAAATAAATTGCTCCCAGTGGAAAGAGCTCCTCAGCATGATCCAGATTGCCTCAGTGTAGCCCCTTGGGACTATTTGTGCAGTGAGATACTCTTCACTGTGAATAGAAGTGACAAAATCTGGCCCAGAGTTAGTTCCCTGAAAATGTAAATATAGAAACTGCCACAGAAACACATGCAGGGACATAGGAGTCTTTTTTCCACCCATGATCTTTCCCAGCGAGGTCTCTGACTCAGAGAGTGACTGCGGCAGTTCAGAGCTTCACTAGCATTGCGGATTGAGAAGGGGAAACATTGCTGATCCAGTTCAGAGAAGCAGGCAATTTGCTTCTGTAAAATTACACTTGGTAAAGCTTTTGGGAGTTTGTGTCAGGCATATCTGAATCACTCGTATCTCAAATACTTTCAATCATGAGAGGAAGAGGGGGTCACATGAGGATGAGAAGGTATCTAGACGTATAGAGTAACCTTTGATTAAGTGCACAAGCCGTAGAAAGGGAGCCTATCAGCAAATCCGTGCAGTAATCTGGATGTACTGACTGCCAGATTTATTGTGTTTCATGGAGATTTGCAAAGCACTGAAATCCAGAAAACACGAGTTTGCGTTACTACACAGACACCAAACACCTGGTCCCTGGTGTGGTAGGAGGATCTAGGCTTTTGTGCAAGGGGCATTTCCTTGGCAGGCTGGTTTCATCTTCCCTAGCTCTGCCAATAGCACACTGCGTATTGTCAGGCAAGTCAATTCCCCGCCTGCACTTTTCTCCATGCCCAGTAAACACGGGTGAGCAGGCAGGGGAAATCAGGCTGAGGTTTTCTGCGAGTGGAGAATTGGATTCCCTTGGCATAATGCTTGAGACCACTGACAGCGTTAAAACCCAGGCGCTCTCATCCCCACGTCATGAATTAGCAATGGTAATCTTCGCAATGCAGTGCTGCTTTTAGCAACAGTAGTGTGTTTCCTTAATAGTTTCATTGTGTTACACTCACATGCCAGGGCTTATTTCACCTTTCGTTTGTGCAATGTGTCTGTGCAGTACACAGAGGCTCCATCTTCATTTTTGCCTGTAACAGAATTTCTTTATTTAGAAATACCACTAGTGTTGTGGGAGAGAGAGAGATGATTTTTGTTGTTACTGTTATTAACGTCACATTACTCTTCAATTCTTCCCCCCCTCTTTTTTCTCTTTACTTTTTTCTTTTTCTTTTTCTTTTTCTTTTTCTTTTTCTTTTTCTTTTTCTTTTTCTTTTTCTTTTTCTTTTTCTTTTTCTTTTTCTTTTTCTTTTTCTTTTTCTTTTTCTTTTTCTTTTTCTTTTTCTTTTTCTTTTTCTTTTTCTTTTTCATGCCAGTTACAGATCCCAGATGTCAAATAGCAGCAGCTGGCTGCATGGCAGATCCCTTAGGCTGCAGCTGGGTGAACACTCCTGGACTTATTCTAGCTGTGTCATATAGATGGTCTGCAGATTATTTCTCTGAGCTGTCATGCTCTTCAAATGCCTCTAGCGTCTTTCTTTACTTCTCTTATTCTGGTAATACATGGAGCCTGAAAATTCAGTCTTGGAAAACCTCTTATGATTTGTGTAGAAGGTCCGTGGATCAAAAGTATGGCCGATGTATGCATTATTTATTTTACATAAGTAAATGATTCAATTAATAAATAATACCAAATATTCTCAATACAGTATTAGATAGGGATGACTGTCCTTGAATACCCTGTATCTATGACAATAGCACTCTTGTATATGGATGAATGGAGAAACGTTAATTCAGGACGTCTGATCTCTTTCTTTAAAATTATATACTCAGTGTCCAAATTGCTTGAATGGTACTTTTCTCTTCATAAAGTCAATGTGAGTAGACTGATTGAATGGGAATGACATAATAGAGCTTCAGGTTGCAACCAAAGAGACAAGCTGAAATAACAGTGAATTTTCAGTAGAAAAGTGCATGCACAATACACTGTATTATAGACAAAGGAGAGTTAAAAGCAAATTAAAATTTCTTATTTGCCTCGCTGGATATATTTTTAGGAGCACCTGTGCTGGTGAATTTTCTTTACTAGTTGTGCTGTACATTACGTTTAACCAAATCCTTTTAGTATAGTTTTGTAGTGGTGCCAAAATTACCACTAACATTACTTTAATCATAACAAAGCTATGTTTTTACTTTTAACTACAATGTATGTTTTGTAAAAGCAGTATAATTTGAAAGTAAAGTATAATTTAGGTATTTCAATTAAACTTCAGTATCTTTACTCATGATCAATGACATCTTGATAGCTGAATGATTTAATCTCAGATTATTGGGGCATATGCTTAAAGTTTCAAGGTAATATTTCAAAATATCATATACTAATTATTTACCTCTCCAGTACTGTCCAGGATGTTAACCAACTCGAGGCAGTTTATTCTAGAAACAAAATTGCTCATCGACTCAGCCGCTTTCTTTCCTTTTGGCCAGCAACAAGAAAATAGATTTCACCAAGTGAGGCAAATCCGCTTTCTCTAAGTGATCTAATCACTCCACTACTCCACTTTATCTCACTTTTGTTTTCTTGAAATATTACCTGCAGGTAAAAAGGAGGTGGTTGTTGTAGGTATTTGGGTCCCATTCCTAGTGCACCTTTCAAGAATTACTGACTGTGCTTGCAGACACAGTGCAGGATCCAGCTCAGAGCTCTGGGAGAATGCAGAAATGCCATGCATGAGTGACTGTAAGCCCACAGAATTTTCAGTGCCAGTAAAGGCAACTCCGCTGTCATTTATTTTAAATCTAAAGCAGGGTACGTTTTTCTGCTTTATAGTCACTGAATTATTTCCTGTGTGTTACCTTTGAGTGGGGCAGCCATATAGCCTTCACTTGTGTGTCTTCCTCTAGCTGCTTCTGTGCAACTCTTAGGTTCATCTTGCTACTTTCTACTCCCAGCTTTCAGCTTTCTGGAGACACTTCATCTTTTCAGGTCTCCAAAGGACATTGCAAGGCAAATGTCAATATAATGCCATTCTCACGGCAGTTACTAATGCTTCTCTGCCTAGCACAAAGATACTTTTATCCTTCCTTCCTAAAGGAAATGCTATGTATTGAACAATGTTGATGCTTCCTCTTGAAACCATGCACAGTAGACCTGTCGTGCTACTTCCTAATAGCAGTCTAGTCTGAGTGCATTCTTGATTTCTTTGTCCTTGCTAGTCCAGAACAGAAACCTTCTGTTTTTTCTGTTTCCCCAGCAGCTCTTCTTCCCCTGTTACAATTCTGAAGGAGACACTCAATGCAATTGTTCAGCTCCTTTCATCTCATTTTTTGTTGTTGTCAGTAAAGTTCCTGCTTTGTTGTGATTCCAGTTGGTCGAATTCCATTTTCAGTCTCACATGACTGACTGACGAGATAGAGTGGCAAAATATCTCCACTGCTCTGATACAGACTATTGGAAACCTGCAGAAACATTGTCTGCTAAGTATTTTTCCACACTCCGTTTCATGTCTTTCAGCAGGAGGCTTTGTTCCAAAAGCTCTTCCAAATTATCTTTTTTCCTATCTTATTTTTCTTTCTTTCTTTCTATTTATTTATTTATTTAATCAGTTTCTTTCTTTCTGATTTGGCTACATTCAGGAGGTGTAGTTATAGCTAAAAAATGTACAGATATTCTAGAAACTTCATTCAACACTTTGTGATACCTAAAAGAGTCAGAAGTACTCTGCTTAGAAATGGAGTGATACAGGAAACTTCTCTTGGTTTTTTTTCCTTGTTTTTTTCACCTGCTTCAGATATCAGTCATTTCATTTCCAAGTCTTGTGCTTTATCTTGCTTTGAGCTTGTCTAAATTGCTGATCGTCACCGTCATCTTTTTTTCCCAAGTTTCTGATCATATTTGCCTCTACTTTTAAGCTTTTGTGTCATAAATTTTTCTGTTAATTCCCTTCAAAGATCTCTCCTGTCTGCCTGCTTGATCTTTTCTCTTATCCAACTCTCTCTCTTCTTAAGCCCTAGTTTCTTACATCCTGTTACATTGCCTAGCCTTAGTCTAGGTCAATAGGCACAAGTCCTCTGTGATTTCGACGGTCTTGATCATTATCCCGCCTTTTTTCATTTTGTCTTTCTAAAGCCTCCCACTGAAGTAAGTGTACTTTTAAATCATTGACTTCAGCACAAAGAATATCAAGCTCCACATGTGTGACTGCAGGACTGTTGCATATGTGGTACTGAACCAGTTTGTTCTTTACTTTGTAAATACTTCTGATCATGCTGCTTCTCTCCTGGGCTTACTCATGGAAACTCAGAACTAAGAGGATAGACCACCTGATGTCAATGAAAATTTATAAAAGAGTGAAAATATATAAAAGAATGAAAATTTATAACATGGAGCTTTTAATTTAGCTTTTTTTCCCCACCATAAAGTGTCATCATAACACCATGAAGTGTTACTGAAAGCTTGAATTTTATGTTATGAAAGAAATTCCAGTGTGCCAGAGATGCAGGATTTGCGGTTCAGATATGATACATTAACTGTAGCATATTGAAATAATTCTTCTGAAAGAATGCCCTACCACTACAGATAAAAATGTGGAGGGAGACCTGACCTGGGAACATGTAAGACAAACTGTAATCCAGCTTTCATGTTTTCATGGGAGGGAAGATGATATTTTACATGTAATATCTGGAGACAAATAAGTGAGTTGTTCTGCTTGTGAACCTGTATTTCTTTAATGGTGCTAATATTGCACAAAAGCATAAAGGAATTTACATAGAAATTCCTGTCTGAAGAGGAAATGTAAGTCACAATAAGAAAAAAATCTAGCTAAGAAGAAACATGTCAGTAAGAAATGACATTTAGCTTACTGATGTACATACACTCAGTGAGGGAAAAAGCTG
Organism: Falco punctatus; assembly: GCF_963210335.1. Lineage (NCBI taxonomy): Eukaryota > Metazoa > Chordata > Aves > Falconiformes > Falconidae > Falco > Falco punctatus. The sequence continues at coordinate 74,457,877 of NC_137581.1, read as the reverse complement.
CTTTTCCCTTCAAATCTTCTTGAAGGTGGAGGCCTAAAGGAGAACATATATCAAGTAAAAATGTGGTGCTTCTATTCAAGTGATAACAACTATGTTTAGACACCGTATTAAAATGCTTGACTGGAAGATACTTTGATACCACAGTGTGACATGTCCCTGTTAAAATAAAATAGTTCGAAGCTGGGTCTGTGCCTCAGATAATACATAGCACTTCTGCAGCTTTTTCATTCAACCCATGTGTACCTGAAAAGTTCTCTTTTCATGGCCTGTGGATGCATTATATGTAGTAGATTATGATGAAATACTGCTCAAACCACAAAACCACAAGTATCTGCAGCTCAAGAGAGTATCTCTTGACTGATGAGGGGAAAAGAAAATAAAGTATGAAGATATTTCTGTGCGTGACAGAACCAGTCATTCATGTGGCAGATACCATATTATTTATTCAATATATATTTTGATTGCCTGGTGGGGTTCAGGATTCCTGTAAGTGATATTACCTGGGCAACAACTGACTTCTCTGTCATAATTCTCCATTACAATAAAGCCACAAAGTAAGGAAAAGCCTGGAATTCATCTGAATAAAGGAGAGAGAAAGGCATGTACTATGAGATGCATTCCATAAGAGTCTTAATGTTGTGGAAAAATGCTAATTTAATCTGTTCAGTAATGTCGGTGAGCTTTCTAATGTCATTCAATACCACTTTATATAGCATTTTATCCATTTGAATTCTCTTCATACATAATCATATATTTTCAGGTTGTTTGGTCAGAGAGGTGACACAAGCAGAGATGGAATACGAATGACTGCAAGATGCACTGTGCACAGTAAATGATGATGTCAAATAGCCATTTTAAAAAATTAATATAAACAGGAAAACCTCTAGGCAAACTGGACTTTCTATTTGAAATTCTGCGTTGATTCTGCATGAAGCCACAGGTTGGATAGTAATTGTTTTCCTTTTCCTATACTTTTTAATTTTTCAGTAAATGATGACTCTAGTTACCGATTCCATATTTAATCATCAAAATCCCTTGGAATATGAAGCACTCCTTAACATGTATTTTGCAATTAGCTGTAAAAATGTACATAATGAATTCAGTAACTCATTTATGAGTGTGATGTGTGTCTTCTGTATATGAACCATGGACCCATGCCCAGTGCCCTTGATATGAAATTCTCAGCTCATCAGTTCCTGTTCTGAAGCCTCTGAGCCTTCCAGTTAGCTTTGGTCAATCGTCTGGAAAAATTTACTGTGATTAAGAGGTCGCTAAGTGCTACAAATCAAAATGATGCTTCTATTGCATGTGCTGTCCATACTCTATACAACTACTGGTACAAAAATGCAAGGAAAAGCAGAGCAACTCTGTCTTGTCAAAGACATAATGCAGAATACCCTGACAGCATTCATACCCAAGTATGGTGTAATGTAAGGAGACTAGTATTTCTCAGTTTGGAACTGTTGCCTCCAAATTTGTGTGTCTGAGTACATTTTTTAAAAAAACTTTTATAGTATTAAGCAGCATTCACCACTCACAGGCCATAGCATGGCAATGGTTGCCTCACGGACAAATTAAGAGCCATTACAGTTTTTCCCTGAAACTGAAAACAGGAAAAAGCCTATAGCATCTGAGATGGCACAGTCCAAGGATGACACAATTGTTGGCCAACTTCACTTCTCCAAGTTGTACCGGGGTGAGAAGAAAATACATGAAGGGAAGGGTTTTCGTTATAGGAAATGATCGTGATAGTTTCCACTGACTAATGATATTACTCTAAATCTTCCTTTAGAGCCAGTATTTGTTTACATTTTAGGAGCTTCTGAAGCACTTGGTGTTTTTCTAGAAGGGGAAGTGAAAGAAGCCGTCCTGTCATTTGAAAAGCCCAGCTGAACGTGAAGTCACTGTAGCCGTGACTCCTGCTGTCCTGCAAAGGGTGATGTGCCCACTGGGGAGTCATCAGATAACCGCAACAGCTCTACTAGGTAGCAAAGCAGGACTAAAAGTATTGGGCAGAGGAGTGCAAAGTCCACAGTGAACTCTTTTTGTAGTGGATTTGCTTCTCCGAGCACTGAGACAGCCTGAAACTGGGGCTCTGCCCTGCCCTGCCAAAATAGCACAACCAAGGCCTTATTTCTCTCATTTAGAAGATGGGTGTTCTTCATTGAGGCATGTTTGCTCATCTTAATAAGCTGTGTGAATCTATTAAGTAAGGAGGCTTGACTTGAATTGATTGCTTTGTTTAAACATGCTCTAGCTTTTGCTCATGTATATAGCTCATAAAAAAGAAACCTGTTTGAGTTTAGCCCAGTATCCCATGGTGATTACTTAGATGTGCTGTCATAGCCAAGAGCTTTGAGTCTAGGATTTTGTTGGCAGCAGTGCAGCTGCAGTAATTACAATGATATGGAAAACTGAACCACAATTTGAAAACCAAAAGGACTATTGCAACTCTTACAGTTCAGGGATTGCTGAGTAATGTCCATTCAATATATATAGGTAAAATTCATGATGCTTTATTATTTTAAGTAATTAATGTGAATCAAGTCTATTTCAGAAGCCGTTCTCTAGTTTAAGCATGCAGGTAGGAGGTTTATTTGGCTGTTTTGTTTAACCAACCACTTAAGAGTCAAGGAGAAGTTTTAGTGAAATTAATTTTGGCTAGTTAATACTTACAAAAGCCTTTGAAGATATTTATTGCCATATATTTGTTAGATTTTATTTGTACGGGTTGAGGAATGACATCCTTTTGTCTCATAAGCAACTTCTCCTGTGAAAAGAATTTCAACAACTTTTGGGACCTGTCAGCAGTACTTTTTTCCTGATCAGGGCCTGCAAAGGCAGATTTATGGCTTGAATTTTCAATAGCTCCTGCCAGAGCGAGAAATTGAATCCTCCTGAATGCCATGTGCCATGAGTTCTGATCCTTCACATTGACTAAAGCTGTCACACGCAATAATAATGAAGAGCAAAGTGAATTTGGCATGTACAAGTGTGGCCTTGATTCAGTCAGTGGGGATAAGAAACATGTTTTGACCCTGCTCTGGCTGGAATGCGGTGTTGTATTCAGCACCTTTTGTGAGGCTGAATCCAGATTTCTTAGTTGGGATTTCTTTCAATGGAAAACGAGCTAATTTGCTTAATGCAGATATTTTTATTTGTAAGATATTATTTGCCCACTTTTTAAATAGTTCTTATTCCTCTGGTGACAACTAGAGATTGAAAATACCAGCCTTTCACTGAAAAGTCTGCCTGTGAGGGTACCAAACTTGGTTCCATTTCTGCAATTTATACTCTGCTCTTATTTTAAATACTTGTTTAATACATGATTTGATCAATGTTGACTTTAAGAGAATGATGACAGTGCAGGAGAAATGGATATAATTTGAAAGGTGGGTCCCTTTGTGGTGGATTGTAATGTATGAACAAAAGAAAATTTACGTGCTGTGGTGCAGTGATCTGTAATCTTATGGAAGAAGCAGTTGAAAAGCAAAATGAAGTCTGAGAATGTGTATTTTCTGAAAAACCCCCCGATGGATTATATGACTGGTATGTTTTTCCTCAACACACAACTGTATATCTGATGTAATCGAAGAATCAAGAAAAATGACATTGCTGAATAATTTCTGGTAATTATCTTAAACAGAGACAGATTTACGGAGGTGCATGCTATTTTGAGCAACCAGTAACTGTATTAGCTACACCTCACGGACGAACTTTGTGTTCTGTTCAACAGCAAGTTCACCATCCTGTCTAACCAGGTTGTTCAGTAACCTTGAAGAGACGACTTTCTGCTTTTGAGAGAATGTTTGAAAGCTGTGGATATGATTTTTGTGTATTTGGGCGATCAATCGATTTTATTGCTTGGCTGCCTTCCCAGGTCCTGGTTGCTTTTAATACTTAATTTTGCCTTGAACAAGCAAATAAATGTTCTAATCGTGTATAAAGAGAACTGTTTTGATTGTCATGTTTTGAACTCTACAACAGCTTAAAGTATTACAGCTGTATCCTATCAGCATATCGTGACAAGACGTGTGAATTAATTTCAGTAATGAGGAAAATGCCACTAAAACCCTGCAGTACATCTCTGACATATTTTTCATAGCTACTTCATCGTAGTTTTCATCTAACAAGGATTCATTTTCCTAGAAAATTAGGTTCTTGCTCTGTTTTAGAAACACAGTGTTTCTAAAAAGCACTGGTTTGAGTGCAGGCACTACAGCCTGCATTGGTCTTCCCCTGTCTGGGTGTCTTAAGGGCAAAGGAGGCTGTTGACATGTTTGATACCTGCTGACACAAGGAGCAAAGGGTCCTTCACAGCAGAAGCAGGGTGCTTGGCCCACGCAGCTGGGCAGCACCCAGCGAGCCGTTGGGCAGCACAGGGTGCAGCTGCACAGGGCAGCGCAGTGGGCACCCGCGCCCAACCGGGCAGCAGGCATCTTCAATATGGGTGCAGAAACCCATTTTTCAGAAAATATTCAATAAATAATATCTGTAACCTTGCTAGACCAGGTGTGGAAGGAGGTATCATCCAGGCACTCCAAACTGAAATATGCTGCAGCTCTCTGAGACACCTCTCCACAGGAGCTAATGCTGACTTGTTTGCCATTTGAATCCCCGTCACCTTGTCTCCTTTTCAGTTGCTTCGTGTCTTCTTTGTGCTTGATCTCACGTAAGGTCCATTACTTGGAAAACCTTGAAAAAATAAAAATCTGATTAGCTGCTTCTGAGCTGCATGAATGGTGTTGATGCAAAGCGCTGCCTAGAAAATGATCTCTCCTGATGCTTCATTGGAAGTGTTTGGCTTCTGGGGGGAGAGGGAGGTGGCACCAGTTTGGCCTCAAAAAGAAAGAAAAAAAATCTCACCCCCCTCAAATTACATACCTGTTAAATTGCTTGCTTTGCATTAGAATAATTTCACTGTTAGCCTTAGTAAATTAGGATAGCCCATAGGCCACACAAAAGTAAGTAGGCAAGTCAAGGACTTGTCTTAGCTCTTTTTCTATGTACTTCTGTTAATTGTACACATCAATCCCCTTTTTCCTATAAACCCCCTCCAACCCCTTAAAAAAAAAAAAAAAAAGACCCTAGATCAAGGAAATCAAGAATGCATACATTGTGCAATGCTGTGCAAAATCAAAAGAATGAGTAGCACATTAAAACCCTTAACTGTGAAGGTATCTTACCTTTTTAATGCCACTCCAAAAATCAGACATGATGCAAAAAAATATATGTGTGTGTATACATATCTGCATACACACACATATGGTATTGGAAAAACTGGGGAAAGTGTAAGGGTGGATCAAGGAAATGACTGAACAACTGGAGAAAGTGCCTTAGAGGGAAACTTAGGTGTTATCCAAGTATTTGCCAAGTGTATTTGCTTATGCACAGCTCTACATCAAATTCCAGACCAGAGCCAGCTTGCATCCTGCCAGTTTACACCCGAGGCAAAAAATCTGTGTTCAGTTTCTGTCTGACCCTGTAGATTTTTCCTGGAACAGCACAGTCTGTTGTCATAAATTTTAAGAGAAAAAATGCAAAAGGTACTAGAACTAAAGGGCTGTTAGCAGCAGTGGGGGAAAAAAAGGCATAACAAAAGCAATTAAGAACATGTTAGTGAGACCTGAAAACTAGTCCTAATACAACAGTTTTAATGGTTATAAAAGTGATTGTATGATGTGTGGTCTCCTGTGAAGACTGGAATTAGATTTGAAAACTTGGGGCAGGGAGGGTGTTATCTGACCTATGTCCCTCAGTTAAAGGCACACAAAGTCAAATGAGAAATAAGCTTTAATAACAAGGGTGATAAAACATAAAATAAAATAAATAGAATATAAATTTTCGGAAAAGATGGATTTTTCATCTGTCTAGGCTTAGGTTAAAGTAACCTACCTTTTTGAAAGAAGAGTTTCTAGTTCTGAAATATGAATTAATGAGCTCATTGAGTCTCTGAGAAAACTGTTATGATGTGGATAAGAAAGTAGTTAGATTGGGTCAGTGGGTTCTTAGGAAAAGGACAAAAGCTGGGATATATGAGCAGGTAAATCAGTTTCATTATTCAGCATCATAGTAGAAGTAGAATGACAGGCGCAAAGACTGCAGTCTCACATGGATGATTTTCATTATATCTGGACACCCACTTTTACAGGAGACATAACATTGCTAGCTACTACTCTTCAAGATACCTCTGGCAAATGCATAGCTGGTAACTCATTGGCTTTCTTCGTACTCATAAATTCTTCATAAGTGCTAGTAGTTATGATTGAAAAAAGTGGGAATAGAAATGGTTTTGTTTTCCTGTCATACTTATTTATTGTAACGATCTAGGCAAATATTCAGATTCCCGTATTTCTGATACAGTCAGTAAAGGAAGGTTGCCTTCCAGGGCTTCCTTTGAAAGAGCCCACCAAAGTGCTTCTGTGAAGCACTGAAGTTGGATGTGTAGGTTTTGGGCTATGGACTTCTCTTTAGAGAGCAAAGTGTTCTGTTTTTTTCCCCCAGATTTCCTTGTAATTTTTCTTATCATGTCCATATCTGTTCATTCTATCCTGTAAAACATCTGTTTACTTCTGTGGGAACAGAGTTATGCCAGCAGTGTGTGTATTGGGAAAGTACTCCAAATGAATTAAAGTGGGAGGCAGAAAGAATACCCAAATGCTATTACCCCACTGACTTTCTACCTATTAATAAGCCAATTACAACCGTAAGAAGGACCAAAAGCATTTTGTTTCATTTTTATCATTAAACTTCTGATGATAAATGTGTTAGGTATTGTGTTCATACCATTGCATACAAAACTTGCAGTTAATATATAATTAACTCTAATTTTCAAGCAACTTCGGCTTGTTTCCTGTATGCATTTCATTAAAATGCTTTCCAACATAATGGAATTTTATTGAGGGAAAAACAGAAAACAAAACCCACACACAACCTACTTGCTGTTCATCTATTTAAACATACCATGCATTTTCAAATCCGTGATCATTGTGCCACAGTAAGGATATATTCACAAGTGACAGCACTGGCATACAGTGAATCCTGTAAGACGTCAGGATTGGATTCGTAAGTGTTGTTGGGGGAGGGTTAGAGCAAGCTTGTCTATCCTGGCCACTGGTCACAGGTCTGATAGTGTGAAGATGACCTCTTTAATGTTCCACTGATTGCTGTAAGATGCCCCAGGGCTGGCATATGCTGGAGAAGGAATGCATAGCAAGATGTATGTTTAAATAATAGGACAGAGACTAGGGCCAAAAGAGGGTCCCTACAGATAGCTGGAGGAAGTAGGACACGAGCTACCGAGTTGCTGGTGGAGATGTAGCCATCAGTCATGGGCAGATGGATTTCAATTACCCACCGCAGGTAAAGCTGAGCAAGCTTGCAGAGCACCAGTGCAGGAATTACCTGAACAGTGGAAAAAAATTTTTCAGTGGCAGGGCAAAATACGAAGGAATAATGCAGAGGAACTGAATTGCCGATTCACTCTCCCAATGTAACTTAAGAGTGTGGTAGAGAAGGGTGTGATGGGACACTAGAAAAAGAAGTCACGAGTCAAAAGAGATATGATGTGTCAATGGAAATTGTGATAGAACATACATGTTGGTAGAACAATGTACAGTAATGACAAAGAACAAAATATAAAAGATATGTAGGAATTTAAAATAGGCTTGTATTAATATGGTTTATCAAACAGGAGTGCAGGAATAATATCAAATAATAAGGAAGTTTCCAGTCGGGAAAGTAAGGTTTATTCTTATGGCTACGTAGTTCCAGAGGTGGAATTTGCTGCCAGGAACCTGGCCAGGCCAGAGCAGCTACAGGTCTGCAACATGCTGGTTGTGGCTGGGACAGTGCATCTGGAACACTTTGATTCCTCTGATTAGAATGCAAGTCAAAAATAGAGATGCAGCCCTCTGAGAGCTAGGTGCTATTTACATATTATAGCATGACAAAACTCGAAGGAAGTTTTAAAATAATTTTTACCATTTAGAAAAAGTACCCCCCCAAAAAAAAAAACCCAAAACCCAAACTACCACAAAACAACTACAAAGAAAGAAATCTCTATTGCAGACAAAAAAGAATAACCCCAGACCCCAACCCTCTTCATGCTTATCTCTTCTAATAGTTCCTCGTGGCCACCGAAGCATTTTTGAGAAAAAGTTGTTCAAAACCTTGCTATCTGATTTACTTTCTTCCAACTAATTCAAGTCCAAGTAACTGTTGTATTACTCACTTACTGTAGCTTATCATATATTATGAAAACTGTCTTAATTTTCTTTTGCATTCTTGACATGTTTTATCTGGGTTTTTTTTCCATTTGGTGAGATCAGCAACCTTTACTTCAAAATCTTTCCCTTTCTTCTGCCCTCCCACTTTGCTTCCTATATTCCCCCAAAGATCTAGCAAAGAAGAAGGTGTAGTGTGTTAAAAAGTCACTGTATTATTTGGTGCTGATTTTTTCTATATGCCCTGTATGGAGGACAAAGAGCATTATTTAAATATGAACTTTTCTAAGCCTGCCATGGATGGTTTTTCCCTGGATTCGTATGATGAGACTTAAAAGAATTTTAATGGCAGATTTTCCAGCACGGCTTAGTTGAGTGTCTTGATACTAACTTTTAATCATCTCAAATGAAGCTCTGTGTGGCATAATGAAATTCAGCAGAAGTATGCTGTGCTAATAAGCTACAAACTGTTAATACTGAGATGCTTCTTTGGCTGTCTGTCTGGTATGAAAAGGCTTCCCTGAGCCATAACATAAAATAAGTTTTCAGCTATAAACTCAAAGCTCATCTGTTAAAAATAACTGAGGAAAAAGAGGGCATCAGTGGATTCAGTGTTATTAAGATGACTAAAAGTGACAAGGATAAGCTGCTGCTGTAGTGGCTTAGTCTTTCATATATATGCAAAAAAGATAAATGATCCTAAGATATATTTGGTGGCGTATACCCAAAGGAAGCTGGGAAATACCAGTACCAACTTATGTTGAATTCCATCTAATATACAGGCTACTGTCCTGCTCTGCATGTTCAATAAAGTGAACACAAACTGAAATAGAGAAGGCTTTCTGAGGTAAAAGGTCTGCTTTAACAACAACAAAAAAGACTAAATTGATTTGGCTGGTTTTGTCCAGAACAAATTAAATGTGAGAGAGGTTAATCTTGCTGCTTTTGGATATGTCAATAGGCAAATATTAAAACCAGTACAATTTACAGTAAATTTAGAGTAAAAGATGATTTACAAAAACAATGTGGTTTAAACTAGCCATGAATAGGTTTAGGTTAGAAGTTTGTTTCCCAGCAGCTGGAGAAATGAGGTTATGGAACAGGCTTAGCATAATTACCAGAGGAAAGATGTTTTTCACGTAGAAGCTGACAAGTTTATGAAGGGATGTGACATAGCGTGGATATACCCATGATTTGTGAAGGTCTGCTCACTCCATGCTTCCTAACTTTAATTGCAGATGGGTTGTTTGTATGTAACCTTATACAGTAAAATAAAAATCATAGTCTTCCAGTTCTTCTGCCCTCTCTTCCATAAACCCAGACAAAATCATAAGAATTAGATAACATCTTTTATTGTTTATTATTGCACTGATTTCTATAGCTCAACCAAGATTTGGGCTCCCTTGTGTAAATAGAAGGTGATTAAAGAACTTGCAATAAATAATTTACCACTAATTAAAACAACTCAACCATTAAATTAATTTAGAAAACTGCCATTGTATTCGCAGTCTTAAGAGTTCTTAATAATTATTTGTCATGGATCAATTTTTGCATTTCAATAGAGAAAGAATTAATTACAGATGTATATTTTACTGTATTTTGCCCTTCTTGATAAACTTTGGCAATTTTGGTTACAAAACTGTTTGAAACCTTGGGTTCAAGCAGCTCTCAACCACTCAAACAGCAGAGAACGCTTTCCCCAGCTAATGCTACATTTTAATAGATTGAGGACAGAGATTGCTGGAATAAATGTGTTAAGTGGCCAGGAAATAGCTCATAGGTTACAGAGATGTCTTTTGAATGGTCTGATGATTTTTTAATGCTTTTTCAAAATTCATAATGGTTTTTCCCACTGCATTCTTTTCAGGTAGATTGGGTAATGTGATAAGAACTCTGAATTACAATTTTTTCAGTTTCACGCTTTGTTGTTAATCTGTTAGACTTACCATTTGTTATCATCATGGACCGAGTATTCCTATCTGTCAGGCCATCCCTGTACACATTGGTATGCGGTCCCCATTGCCTTGCAGAAATGCAGAGCTGTGAACAGATAACTGAAAGTCATCTCAATTGCCACACTAATGTGTCATTATTTGCCTGCTTCAATGTTCTGACATGGTAGCTCATCCTTTTGCTTCAAAGGGATCCCACTAAGCTAACTGCAATAAGGGCCTGTGGGAATCTTGCTATTTGCGTAAAAAATTATGCCTTTTTCTATGGGTCTTCTAACCTTGTAATGTTTTAATATGTACGTTATGTTGCATGATAATCACTCCTGATTCACCTGCATACTTAGGTCAGGGTTTTTCATGACTGGTGGCTTTTCTAGAGTTGTGCCTTATAAGGCTCTGCAGTCTGTGTTTTTCTTTCTGAGTGTTTGGAAGGAGTGAGACATTCTCAAAATGTGAAAATGGTAAGTTTTTGTCACTTAGACAATATTAGAGCTTTTCCTGCTGTTTCTAGAAGTAGTTGAGTGATCTTGAGAAAAGTATGGTTTTTAAAACTTTCTCTTATTGATTTGTATCCTAAGGAAAATAAGTTGGAATGTCTTTGTGTGACCCAGTGTACTTTTAAATTTCCACTAAACAAGGCATAGTGTTTGACCTGCATTTGATTTTGGAGCTACGTTGGTAGAACTTTGTATTAAGCCAGTGGATTTTTATTCTGAATTAAAGTTTCCTTCTTCCATCTTGCTTGTGCTTTTGCAGAGCACTTTAGCTTTCAAGATTTTTTACTGAAGGTACATTACAGAATTAATACCACTTGTATTTATGTATTTTTTAAAGTATCATTACATACAAAACATTATTGGATTCCAAGTCTGACTGTTATTAATAGGTGGCTTTATCACAAGCTGACCATATTATAACAGGAGTTACTCAGATAACCTCTGAGAGAGCAGGGGTATGTTCTTTAAACTGTAGAAGTACCAGCCGGAAGTTTCTCTCTTGTCAGTCATTGGTTTTGTGATTTTCCCACTAATATCTTAGTCTTATTTCCCCTCTTGTAATTAAAACAAAATCTTATAAAGTGACAGATTAGATGTTTCTGCCAAAAATTACTGCATGACACACATTTCTCTTGAGGTGTGTATTTCCAGCCACTAGAAGGATTGCTCCCACTGTTTTGTAAGTACCAGATGCATCCTCTTCCCCCTCCTTTCACTGAAAAACTCCAGAAGGCAGAGTTCAGTTGTAAGGAAGGATGTGTAATTTACACCCTCCTTTACCATAAGCAAAACTAGATTTTGAAGAGGGACTGAAAGAATGCAAGAATGCAACTGCAGTAGAGGGAAACAGAAAAGTGACACAGAGGAGGAAAGATGTTGCTTTCTGCTTCACGCTAAGGTGTCCAGCCAGGTATTATGCAAAATGGACCACGACCCTACTCTTAGGAAAAAAAAGGAGCTGCATAAACTGGCCCTTCCTAAGAGTGGATTCACTTCAGCTGCAAAGCATAGTAGTCAGGAAACGAAGGGCAAAGGGGAACAAGAAACTGCTCGTGTTGTGGGCAAACTAACCCTGTCAATCTAGAGGAGTGTGGAAGGACTCTAGCATGCTACAAGCATGGAGTACAAATGCCTTTTACTCAGCTTCATGGTGAAACATAACCTGTAACTTTTGAAATGTCATCAGTGGTTACTTACATACTTTGATTGCACACTCTTTGCCTTTTAATGGCAGCTGCTCACTCCGACTGAGGTAAGAAAAAAGTATTCACTGGATATTGTAGCCATAGTTGCCAGTGATAAAATAGGTGTCGGCACTGATAATTCTGGAAGAAAAAAAAGAAAAAAGAAAAAAAATTCAAACCAACTCAAACAAAAATCTAATTCTTTGAAGATCTTTGCTGATGTACTAGTTGCATACACAGTTTCTCTGAGTGAATTTTGAAAACAGTCCTACATTAAAGTAGCATAAAATCATAACTGTGAGTCACAGCTTATGCAGAGACAATGTAATTTCTGCTAATGTTAAGAAAATATATCTTAAAAGAGCAATGATCAAAACTGAGTTGATTAGAGCTAAAGAATGTAGTAATTTGGAACAATGCAAGTCAAGCATCTTAAAGGGTTTGTTTTCTGTTAGGAATTTAAATCTCCTAAAAAGCATTTCCAAGCTGTAACAAGTCCTTTATTCCATAAAAACAAAATTATGTGGAAAGTGCATATTGCCCTCCAGGAAAATTACATTCCAGGTTGCCCAAATGTCTTAAATTATTCTCTCTTCTCTTTGGCTCGGACTTCCCTTTCTTCCTTATTGACTTAGCTGAGGCAACAGTGAAGAGATGTCTTCAGAGAACAAGAATGCAGCTGTTCCCAAAATAGGGACGGGAAATATTCATGATCAATTTACCTTTTTCTTCATGACTTTCAGAACTGTTTAATAGACAATAGATCTTAGTAAGCATCTTTCTGCATCACGTCATTCTCTTTGGGAAGGTAATTTTAAATGATAAATGAAGGCTGAACACTGTGGGAAGTCATCCACGCAGACTGTTTGGATATGTACTATAGATAGCCAAGCCTATCAAAACCGAGAAAACTACAACTTGCTCACTGTCAAGTCCAGAAACTTTGAAGATATGTTACTAGACAGATACTGAGCCATTTGAGTAGGCACAAATGAAACTCTGTCTGGATAACATCAGGTCAATCTCTGCTTAGGAAATATCAGTAAACTTGGAGTTTATAAACCTAATATTTATCCAAGGAGACATAGAAGGGAACAAAGAAATCCTCCAGTGGTATCGTGAACAACTCTCTACCCCAGTGGTTATCATGCAAGATAATCACAGTTGTCCTCCTTTCTCTTCAGTGGAAATGAAGATGCAACCATGGCCACACAGGTTTTCCACATCTCAAGATAACTAGCCCTGTGGATAAGAATTAGCAACCTTGTTTCTTGGTAGCTTCCCTCAGCTAGTAGCTCATCCAGCTGTGCTGTAGCTCATCAAGAAATTATAGGTTCAACTCAGGAGTGAGTAACTGTAGGGTCAGGCCTTGTGTCACAGGAGATCAGAAAGATGGGCTATGCTGGTGCTGATCTGTGCAACACTCAGCGTGGGGTGATGCTCCCTCTTCTTGCCAGGAGCCCTATGCTACAAATACGGGCATACTTCAGCCATTCCCATGTTTTCTTTCCACCTCGCTGTCTGTAGGCTATGTCCTTATTGAACTTTTTGAAATGATTTTCGGGTAATTTCTGCCTATAATATAGTCATCCCTCTTTAATTCAGGTCAAGACTTGTATTGTTTCCAGGCTTGCTAGAGAGGGGATGATGCCTCCCAGCTCTTATATGCAGCAGCGTCTTGTGCCACTGTGCTGTGCCTGCAGCCTGTGGAGAGCTGCCGCTGAGAGCTGCGAACAGGATGTATTTCTCAGGAGAGCAGAAGTTGATGGTTTGCTATAAATGCAAACCTCCTGAAAGAAGATTTCTTCTGGAGAGCATGGAGAAGAAATGGGGAGGAGAGGATAAGGGAAGATGAGGGAAGTGAAGCGACTGCATGTGAAGGATGAGTGGATGAAGATTAGTTCCTCTGTGATGATTTTGGAGGCTGGGCAAAGGAAAATACTTAGTTTTCTACATACATGAAAGTTGTTGAGACAAGCAATATGCCGAAATTGAGTACAGGGTAGAGGAGGTCCCTTGGGAGAGTACCCTAATAACCTAATATGAAAGGCTCATATCTGGATTCAGAGAGTATTTCTAATCCAAACATAATTTGTATATTAAAGCTGTTTCAAAGCCCAAGTGGCATCTGGACATTTGCCTATTTGCATCCACTAGCTACCACCACCGTTACAGCGCAGATGGCAGTATGTCTGCCTCAGGGTATGACTTGTAATAGGGAGTGAAGGTCTGCAGTTGCCAGAAATTGAATTACCAACAGCCAAGGGTCTGAAAAAGTGGAAAAATTGAATAGAGATAAATCACAGAGCATTGATGGCTGCTATCCAAGTAGTCTGAAAGAACCAAACAACAAAGCAACCAAGCTGCTAACCCAAATATGTAATTTACCCTTAAATTAGCACTCTACCTGCCCTTTAAAAATATATGGTTCCACAGCTTTATACATAGCTAACCAAATTTACTTTGGCCTCAGAAATAGTGGCTGAGGAGACTTGTGTCACTTCTCTGAAGCAACCAGAGGAAGCACACGGCCCCTGTGCTGGCACAAGACGCTGGGACTGGGTCATCGCTCTGAGTCTCGCTGCAGCCATGCTTCCCCCTTTCCCTGAGGCAGAGCTGACATGTTTTCCCAGGTGGGCACTAGCTCATCTGTGCTGCCCTTTCCTGGATGAGGGAGGGGAGGCGGGAGGGGACCCACCACCCTACCCAGTGCCAGGGCCTGTTGTACTGTGCACGCCATGGCATTGGAGGCCAGATTCAGCCCTCTAGAGGTGCGAGCTGAGCTGAGCCCTAAACACAGACTTAAGGAGGCACTATGGTGGGTGAGATTCTGCTAAAAACAGGCAGTGTGGTTTTTATATGTTGCGGCATGCTGCACCAAAATTTTGCATTACAGCCTTTTGATCTTGCAGCATTGCTAATCTGGGGCTCTGCAGCAATTCAAAATGTATTCAAAAGGCAGCATTCAGATCCAGACCTGTTGTTAAAGGTAGTCTGCTAGAATAGCATGCTCGATTGCATTAAAGTTATCTGATTTCTTTCCCAATATGTGGGGCGTTATCTTCCCCAAAAATGTTAGTTTACCAATAAGCAGAAATCAAAAACCTTCATTAAGTCCTCAGATCCAGTATCCTGCCAGTTGCAGTTCTCTGCTCCCATTCTTCATAGTGTCAGGATCACAGCTATCGCCATGTTAGAAACAGTAATCTATAGTGAGGAGAATTTCTAGCTTCTTCATTAGCCAAACATCAGTACTACATCAGAAAGTGTGGGAAGAATAATTTCATACATTATTGATTCCCTGCAGAGGATGCAAAATTTAAAAGGTTTGTCTTTCTGAGTTTATTTTTCTTAGATAAAAGAATGGAAAAAAATCCAGTTTACCTATATTTGAGTTATATTTGGGTATAAACAGACTAACGAGATTCTATTTTCTCCCTGCCCCCTCTTAAAGGCTTGTCCCTGAAGGGTGCGTGCCAAAGGAAAAAGCAGTGCTGTGACTATTGCTTCAAAAATGACAGACCCTTCTTTCTACTGCTGGTTTCCTCCCCACTAACTAGAGAGCAGATGCATACAGAAATAGTTTCATACACTTAATATGCATTTAAAAATGCCATACATCTCTTTTCACCAATGCAGCAAGCTTGGCTGCCATCACTGCAGTATCACTGAGGCATTGCTGCATACCTTACGCCCCTTCTGCATGTGAGAAGTTCAGACCTGGAGGAATATCTCACCAACACTTTTCTAAAATTAGTTTAGCTGATGAAGTTTCTCCAGAAAGTCCAAAGACTGACTAGGAATGCAAAGACTTATCCGTACAGGTAGTTCTTTCTCTAGAGCTGGCGTGAAGGGCAGTGCCAAACACCGTCATGCACAAGCCGGGTATTTGAACAGAAGAAAGGCTTAAGTATCCATTTTTTGTTCACCTGGTACCTTACTCAAGCTGTACCTTTATAACAAAATATTTTGGTTTGTTTTTCTTGAAAAAAGGGGGTTTATGCTGTTAGAAGTATCTGTTTTTTCCTAAATACTTCCCAAATGAGAGTATACCCTTTCCAGCCAGACATAGCCTTCTCAGGGATATTTTTGCTAATGAAAGGAAGATTTTACACAAGCTGTCTAATGAAAATGCTTGTCAGAATGAGTTGATACTGGACAATACACAGAATGCATATTCCTAAGAGTAAGAGTTACACAGATGTCCAAAAGTCAGTTTGATTTCAAGAAGAATGAAAATACCTGAAGCACTGAATATTGTGACAGAGATGAACTCTGTGGGTCCTTGCTCAATGGCTCTGGATTACATTGCCTGAAATTCCAGGTCAGTGTTAGCAGGGAACCGCTATGAAAGATAATTGCTTTAAAGCACCGTCACTGAATAGGGACACTGCATCAGAGTGATCATGTTAAAAGTTCTGGAGGACCAGCAAGGGAGGTGAGAGAAGAATAGCAAAGTAACAAAAATGATTTTGTGCGTATGTATGAGAGATCTAAAGTTTCCTAAAGATTAATCCATCTGAAAGAAAAAACCCAAAACCTTTCTTACATGAATACTTTCCTAAAAATAAGAAGAAATACCTATTTGTACAGAAGTAAAAAGAGAAAGGAGGTGGAATCTAGCATACAGGGCAGCCTGTGAAGCAGCAGTCAAGAGACTCTGGTTCTATTCTTGGCATTTTATTCTTCTGCACTTCTTTTTCTTATCACTTTGCTAGCTAGTAAGATCTCTGCAGCAGATTAGTAGCTACAAGAACTATGTGATTTCTAGAGCAGCAGCAAAACTGTCAGTTCATACCTGGGATGCATTTTTATACTGTCGTTATTTTAGAAATGATAATGTCTTGTAGTTTGCTTAAGCTCAGTCTCTGCTGTGTGCATGTACATACATAGTGACCCCAAACCCAACCACTACAATTACCTTTACATTCTATGACTCTCAGGATGTATTCGTCAATTAGCGTGCAATGATATCTCAGTTTTTCTGTTGAGAAGTCACAGTTATTTTAGAGGCATTCACAGTACGGAAAGAATTTAAACACTCCCTGCAAGAGTCCTTATCTTTTTCCAGCATGAATTTTCTTTGTATTACCCACCCATCTGTGAGCCTTTAGCCAGATCCTCCTGGAAGTTCTCACTCTTTTTTTCCTAATCTTGAGTATGATGAATAACACTGGGTCATCTGCACGCATGCCCAGTTCTCTGATTTTTCTGTCATTCTTTTTGTTCATTGTTAGTTGAAACTGAACACTGCCATTCAAATCACCTAGTTTTTGAGGTTTATAATGCAGAGGTTTAAATCTGAGTCAGTGTCCCCAAGCTCCCTTTGCAGTCTGTGGAGAGGAATGAACAGTTGTAGGACATGATTCATCTCATCTTAAACTAGATTTGTGAAACAGGTCAGATGAATCATATCTTAGAAGCCCTCTACAGACCTAAGCTTGCTTAAGCATGAAAGAGAAACAGCCTAGTGTCAGATCTGGAGAAAAGGGAAAAGTAATCCTATGCATCCTGATTCCTGGAGGAGTGGGAAAGGATGACGGCTTTGCTACCCAAGGTTATTTATGTTCCCTTACCATAACCCAGGTAACATCCTAGGTACAAGTTGGATAAGCCAGGAGAAGCACTTGCACCAGCAAACCTGTGTGAATGAAGCAAAGAGGGGCAGGGGTGTGAGGGGAGAGCAGCCACCCCACCGTGTGATCAGAAAACAGGTTAGCTGTGACTAACCTGGCCCTAAGGCGGCACTGCTGGTGGAAGGAGCATCTCTTGCCTCTCTCTCCTCCACCCGGGCTGCCTGCACCTGCTGCCCTCACCTCGGACGGCCCTGCTGCCTCTGCTGCCACAGGGGAGGAGTGACTTGCTGATCGGTGCAAAGACTATCTCCAGAAAAAAGAGGAAAAGGAGGGAAAAAGTTTGATTTTTTCAAGCTTGCCTCATGGGTGCTAGAACTGACATGGGGGGGGGGGGAAGGAAACTTCTGGTGACAAGGAAGGTAGTCTTTGCAGAAGTATGTGTTTTGGGTAGTTCTTATGTCTGGAGCAAAAGATGTTGTATTCCGGACAACTCAAAGTTATTCTTGCCGGGAGCTTGGAAATGTTATTCCCTTCTTCTTTGTTTTATTTCCTTTGACTTTGCAAGGTTTTTGTCCTTGAAGTACTACAAAGCAGAGACATTATCAGCCTCTCTGTGTTACCTCAGAGGGTGTGGAGCAGAATTATTTGCTGAGGTGTTTTCACAGGAATACCAAAGCTTATTACAAACATACTTCTTCACACTGGAGTTTTTTATTTTAGTGGTTTTGAAATGGTAAGCAGCTATACTCAGAAAATGCATGCTCTTTTCAGGAAATGTAGCCAATGGGAGAGTTGTTTTGCCGTCACATAATGATTCTCTGGTATTAAAGTCTAGCCATTAATTGAAAGCTGATTTCATGTATGAAATATCTAGACAGTGTACTAACAAACAGTCCTACTGGAAGGGATTTTTTTCATATCTCCAAGTATATACTTGATACTGGCTTATGGAAAGAAGCTCCTGCGTAGTAGACTAGGACATGCTGGTTGCATTCTGAGTTTTGACTGAAGACTTTGATACTTGCCATAAAATAGCACAGAAGATCTTGATGATCTATTTTAAAAAATCAGTAATAGCAGGTAAAATTTAGAAGATTGAAGGTTACAAGCCAGTTCACATCTCTAGACAATTACATCCATAAGAGGACAGGAGAAGCCAGACCTGCACCAATGATGACCAAGTGGCCCAGCTCAGTTCTGGGCCACTGTGAGAACTGGGGTACCATCAGCACTGAGCTATTTCAGTCCAAAAGCAGGCTAATTGGATTTGAAGGTTCATTATTGGAGCAACTAAAACACAAAGTCTGTTATGCAGATATTATGGATCTAGGAGTGCCTGTAATTAAGGTAACCCTGTTTTAGTGAACGCCTGCCTTTCTGAACAGCCTCTTCTTTACTGAAACTCATGTTGATTCTCTCTCCAAGATGAGTACATTGGGAATGCGAAGGCTTCTGGTTTTCTTATTTTATAAGGTGATGAAAGTAGACTTCCACAATTAAAAGTAAATAAATTAGGGAGGCTGGGGAAAGCAAGATTTAGGAGTGTAAAGATATAAGCAAGGTTGCTTGTTTGAAACTAAATTGAATTTGATAGGGTTTAGCTAGCTTGAAGAAATTTTTTGAGTAAATAAATGACATCTACTTGTGAACAGTAAGCTGCTCATATAGGAAAGAAATTCTGCAAGTCAAGAGGGGAACAGCTCAAGAGGTGTGCTGGTGCATGTTTTATTCAGGATACATGTCTGATAAAATATGCTGAAGAAGAAGGCTTCCAGCAAAAGATTTCTGGGCCTTTTTGTGTCCTCACTGGTACTCTTTCATGTGCATGTATGTGTCCTTGATCATCAAATTATACAAGTGAGTAGGTATCTTATCTTTTAAGCTACCAACCCAAAATGCACTGCGAATGTACAAGTCCAGAGTTGAGAAACTGGAAACAAATGATGGCTCCATATACTTTGCAGAACTATAACAGTTTAAATCACTTGAGGACTCAGTGTCATTTCTCGGAAGACTCCTGCTCCTAGCTTGCTCTGAAGTACATTTTCCTTTTGTCGTCTTGTAAAAGCCTTGCTGACTTCCATGTTATTTAATAGCTTGACTCTGTATTACTTCCAAAAAGCTCTTCACTTGAGTTTCATTCCTGATGGAAAGTGTTAATAGGAGGACACTGTAATGTCTGTGTCACATATGTGCCGTATATTTTGAGGTTTTAAATGAGATCTAAGTCACGGTGTTGAGCTAAGCCACTATAAGGAGTAAATGTCACCCAAGAAGAAAAAGAAACATATCTGCAATTCACAAAATTTAGCAATGAAATTTAATATAAAAATCTGTTCACCAGGGAGCAGGAGGAAAATATAGAAGAATATAGAATTGTAGAATTGTTTGGGTTGGAAGGGACGTAGCGAGGGTAATAATAGTAGTAATGAGGGTATTCTAAACCATTCTGTCCACAAATGATGCACCTTCACTTGCTCACTGTGAGCTCTTCTGTCCCCGTGAGGCAAAGGGAATTTACCTGGGATTGTCCTCTTGTTTCTGGTCCCTGTGGAAGGAAGAAAACATACTTATTTGTGAATGGGATGAAGGCTGTCTTCCTCAATCCTCAAAAAGAATTATGAGAGGCATTTCCACTGCAATGCTTTTTTTTTTTTTTTTTTTTCTTTTTTTTTTTTTTTTTCCCAGATATCAGCCCCAGAGTGAAACCAGTGGTGTGGCCATGTCAGTCTCCCACCGTTTTTCCACAGGGCTCTAAATGGTCCTATGAAGAGCCAAAATCATATTTCCTTTCAGCCTAAGTAAAGGCACACCCATAGATACTAGAAATGATGACAGAGAGGGTTCCCAAAACAGTTGTTCAGTGGGGTAAAAACAGTCTTCCCATAGCAACAAAGGAGGATATCAGAGGACTTCGTCTCTCTGCAGTCAGAAACCTGGGTGATGAGCACCTGAACTCATGAGGAGGAGGAGGGAGATGACATCTAATTTCCAGCAAGTGTATGATGAAATTTTGTACGTATCTATTATTGTATTTGCCATTCTAAAATAATAAAGCCTCCCCAGTCAATAATCTAGAGGAAATTTTATCCACGGGAAACTGAGATAACCTTTCTCACCCTGAGAGCTGGCATTGGATCCCACTGCTCTTGTCCTGCTGCCACCACCTCCTAAGGTTACTCTTCTGACAAGTTGATAGCAGATTATTTCTTTTCAGGCCCTGTCCCTGCTGAACAGAAAATGTCAAATATTATACAGCAAAGTACTACTTGCATGTTTGGAAAACCCAGAGCATGCTATGTCTGTAGGAACTGTGCGAAAATGGTAGCATCTTTAAATAACATCCTGCCTGGTGGTGCTATTAGCAGAGTCGTGCATGGGCATTTCTGTTGCTTTACATGTGTTACCTCCTTATTCTACTGCTGTTACATCCCACTGCTTTGGCAAAAGGATCTGTGAAGCTGTTCAGGGGGCTTTCCTGTGATGAGCTGATATTTTGGCAGTAAGGGGAGCTGCTGGTTGTGATGGAACTGAAACACTGTTCTTACCCCGGAGTTTTGCTTATTTTGATTAACCAATACACAAGAGCTACTGGGTGTTTGTTGAATTCAGCAAATTAAAGGATCACTGGACTAGACCACATACTCCTCTTGTGGAAGCTGAAAGAAGTTAAGCAAGAGATTGCTCAGATCCTGAGAACAAATTCCTTTTTTATTTTACTCTCCAACCTCTGAGAGAGAAAGCATCTCACAGAAAGCTGAAGGCATTTTTTCCCCATTTCTCTTAGTACAGTATGTTAAAGCTACATGGTTAAGAAATCGCACCATGAAATGCCTTTTTTTTTTTTTTTTTTTACTCTTTGAGCAACAATGTTCAAACCATGCTGAGGAAGAAAACAAAGCATGAATTGCTACTATTGGCCCAATGTGGATTTCTGTTTATGTCGTGAACACCCATGCAGAGCTCTTTTTTGACTGAATAGGCTGGAGGATGACACACGGAGGCTGTTCACAAAGCCTATCATTAAGCACAGGAAGCTAATCTCTTTAAACTGCCTTTAAAGTTAGTGGCACTCGAATGGATGACTCAGAGAAGAAGCAGCTGAATTTCAGTGCTCTTTCTTGCCTGCTGGAAGGCTGTAGACAAACTAGGCTAACTAAAGTTGTGAGTGTATCTTTTAATGATCATACCCAAACCGTATGTCTTTAAATATGCTCACTATTTTGATCTGTGGCACTGCACTCACGCACTTTGCCAGATGGATGTGTTCCATCTGTCTTTTTCTTCAATGGCATATCGCAAGCATCAGCTTGAACAGTAAATCTGTGCTGGAGTTAGCCATAGTTTATTATTTCTATTAATAGTCTATGAATGATCAGTGATCTGAAAAAGCGCCACAGCATTATTCAGACTAATAAAGGACAGAGGACAGTACAGGATAGAACCTGTAAGATGCTCAACACGTAACAGCCAGCATTTTAGTTCACAGTCACGTACTTAAAAGTTTGAAGGATTAGGAGCCAATGTTCTGCAAATTGTCATTATAACCACAGCTGAAATTAAGGGTCAACCAGTGTCGTAAGTACAATTGCAAATAGGATTTTCTGTGCATTAATCAATTTAATATTTAATTCCTGTGAATATCAGCTGCTGATGCAGAATGGGGAAGATTCTGGAGTGTTTGTGGTATAGAAGTCAGAGAGGTCATCAAGTGCACAAGGGCAGGAGCATGGCATAAACAGGAGATACTGTGCTTGCTGCATTTGTGATGACTGTCTCATTATGCTCAACTTGTGCTTGGCTGGTACACACCTTATTTACCTGTAGGATTTTGTTTGTTTTTGTTTTCCTAGAAGCATCCTGAATAGCATGCAGTGTTCTGTAATCATGCACGTCTGCACAGAACTTGCACCACAGCCCTTGTGTTAGTCTTGGACAATGTAGGAAGAAATTTCTGTTAACAGAAGTTACGTTCTGTGGATGGGGGCTTGTGTGCTTCCACACACACCCAGTAGGCAGACTGGTAAACAACAGGTTTGTATTAGCAGCCTAGAACCACTTTTGCCTTTTCCACTCAGTGTTGTCATTGTAGTGGCCACAGTTTTCAGCTCAGCTGGCTGGAATTTCCAGCTGGCCAGAAGTTCGTTCCCCTCCCTTGGCAGCCGTGTTTTAATTGAGAATGGCTTTTATTTTGGCTGGAAGATGTGTAAGCAGATGAGCAAACCTTGCTGAGAAAAATGAGTTGATTCTGGGGCACTGTACTTCGGGGAGAGAGAAGTTTCACCACAGGAGAAAGGAGATACCAAGCTTGTCTCTGAAGACTGGACCAGCCAAAGCCACTGTTTCTTTGTGTCAGCAAGGACAGTGCAGTGACAAAAGGGAAGGAGGCTCCTGTCAGACTGTTTTATGCCTTCTCCTCCTCCCAGTTCATGCTTTTTATCTCCTGGAGTTTGCTCCACTTCAATTCCACCTGCCACCTTGCTAACAGAGCTTCTCTAGCTCTGCAATGCAGCATCTATCAGATGGTATTTTCCTCATTAAGAGTGCTTTCTGGTGAACAGCAGCTCCATTGCACTCTCCAGGTGCACAGAAGCATACTCAGTTCTTTCATGAGCAGGACAATGTTTCTCTGTGCTGCTGTGCAGATGCCAAAGTACAACTCTGTGAGGCAGAGTAACAGATGAAAGGCCAAATTCCTCGGTGCCCCCTGTGGAGATACGGCAGTCAGAGAACAATGCACCTGTGTGGAGCTTTGGCACATGTTTTTGGGCATGAGTATGTGACTACTGAGCACCACTTCATATTATCTTGTCTAGGAACCATTCCTTGTGCCTTGCTGGAGGAGTAACTCTTCCTGCTGGTGTCTTCAGACACTGGACAGATGGGTGGCAAGCAGGAACAGGCAAAGCGATCCTTTCTGTAGTCCTCTTTCCACCATGAGCTATGAGTTCTCAGCTCCCTGCCATGCTGGGCAGAGTTGCACCTTTCCCTAGGATGGAATGGACCCCCTGCTTGTGTTTTTAACACAAAGAGACAGTGAAAACATGATGGAAACCTGCTTTGGCATTAAATAATAGAAGAAAGCTGACTGACTTACAATTTCTGCTGAAGTGGACCTGTAGCTGTCCGTAATAATTGCTAGATGACAATTTAGAGTTGAATGCAGAAAGAGTGGTAGTTGGTAGGTGGCCTCCATCTCATCTTAATCTGATCTAAATCAAACCTAAGTGACATAGCCTTTGCAGGAGCCCAGACATTGCATTTTCTTGTGTTCAGCTGATCACTGAATATCTCAAAAGTTACATTCCCCGCTCATTCACTGCAATATCTGACCATTCCTTTTGCTTCTGAATTTTCCTTCCATAGTAGAATAAAATTCCTATTTCATGCTTTTTATGCCCTGTGATACAGATACAGAAGAAATGTGCAAGCAGGGCCAACTGTGCTGGCATGGAAAGCAAAGGAGAGGAACTCTAGGTGTTAAAAAGAAAGGTGTGCTAATAATATGAAGAAGCAGATGGACAGAAATGGGAAAGTTGACCCCAAGTGGGAAACTCAGGGGAACGTGAACACTCAGGGGCTCTGTCAGGCTCTCCTAACACTGGGCCTTCTCCTGGCTCCCATGGGGCTCATGGTGTCAGAAAGCTCTCCAGGAGCCACCAAATGCCTGTCCTTCAGGTCCTCTGACTTTGGTTACCATGACCAAGTGAGCAGAGGGTGCACAGTGCAGGAACAGGCACTGAACAGTGCAGGTGCTTGGTGGTGTCCTGTGCAGTCGGCCAGCATAGCTTTCTGTGATTCATGTGGCCTTCTTGAGGAGCAGCCAGAAAACGTTGTACCAACTTCTCTGTTGCTGAGAAGGCGCAGCACCAGGTAGATAGTCGCATGAAAGAAAGCAATTAGGCAAAGCAGCAATTGTAGCACCATCATATACATATCTATTCATATGTGGATAATGGCATAAGTAACTCTCTCTTTTGGGAAATTATGCTCCTTTTATATTTTATTAGCTAATAACTTTCTGACAACAGAGTCATCAAGTTACATTAATAGTAAATAGTAAGATATTTTTAAGAGTGACAATTTTATCCAGTGTCTGACAGTAATGTATTCACTTGCTTTCTTTGGAAAGGTTATTTAGAAAAGAACAAGGGACACATACAGTAGAAGAAAGAAATATGAACATGTCTGTCATTATAGAAGTACCTGAAAGCAAGGAGTAGTGTAGAAGAAGAGATAAAATGGGATAGAGTCAGAAATTAGAATATTTGAGTAGCATTAGCTGCAGATATTCTGTATGTAGATTCTATTCCCCATTTTTGTTCTCAATAGCATACAGAAAACCAAAGGCACCAGTTATTTTTGAAAGCCTATTATATTATTAAACTCAAAAGTAGAATGACCACTATTGTCAATTATTAGGTACTTGAATAATTTAAAGTATAGTGGCAGACAAACCAAAAAGACAGGAAGTAACATATCTAAATATTAGTTTTGGCATGTTTCGGTTTGCTTGCTGTTATTGCAGATCTTCTTTTGCCAACATTATTTCTGAAAAGTGGTTCAAGTCACATTGTTATTTCAGGTTCAGGTTTGGCCATTTGCTCACATTATTAAACACTGGTCTATATTAATTAAGACATTTTAAAAATTGACATGCTTAGTATATTTGTGTGTATTTCAAAATATTTTAGAAACTAACAATTGTCCTTAGCAACGGTGTAATTCTTTGGTACACTGATTTAAAAAAAAATTAAGTGCTCGGACCACGGGACAATGAAGAAACTCAGTTTCTGTTCAGGGCACTGCCACCGAGTCAGCACATGAGTGGGAGCCGTGTTTTGGCACTCTTTCTTGAGTGGAGCAGTACCTTGGTTGGCGCAGCACTCACACCAGTTAAACTGCCTCCCTGGCAAAGAGCCGCCATGCACGAATAAGCATGAACAAGGACTCTGTCCATTAATGTTTCTGCCTTGTGAGCAAAAAGAAAACTTTGGGTGTTGATTTGTTTGTTTGTTTTTCTTTCCAAAGCATGTTCTGATCTTCGGATGGCAAATGCTGTACAAATACTAATATGATGACACGCTTTCCAAGTAAGCAAGTAAATAAGCATGGTAATGATAGCCTTAGTCTACTATGCCATTAGTCTGGGCATGGTACAGTCATAATGAAGGACGAAATTAGCTCTGAAAAACTAAAAAATTAAGGGAGGGGAAATCAGATGCATGTAACAAAAAGTTAATTCCAAGGACAAATAATAGTGCACTGGCTGGGCTGAAAAGCATTCGCCTTGGCATACTGGTTCTCTAACCACCTTTGCTGTTGGCAATGCAGAAAAGGACAATTTCAAGGTCAGATGAGGGGAGAGATTAAAATTCAGTTTAGTGAACGTTCTCAGGGGCCTGCTTTTCTTGTAATGCAGTGGTGTTAGCAAAATCCAGGAGAGTCAGTAAAGCTGCCGCAGTTCGTACTGGTGGTGAAGAAGTGGTTGGACCCTGCACTGTGCCACAAAATACTGCAGCTAATGAAAGTCCAATGCCCTTTGTGCCAAGATGAATATTTTGTATTAAAAGGGACTCTTCCATTGCCACTGTGCGTGGCTGCCTTCTATGAAGCTGATGATGCTTTCCTTAATCTCTGTCCTTGATGAGCTGCCTGGAGAAGTAGAGCAACAGCAGAGTCAGCATAAAGCTTCACCTAAGTCTTTACTTCATTCGTTGTTGTGCTAGTTACTAATAAGTTAGTATTACCAGATTTTGCATATCTGAGTAATTACAATGCCATTCATGTGGTTTTATATAGCTGCAGGGCCACAAGAGGAATGACCTGAACAGCTCTCTTCTTTTACAGGAGTTAATAACTGTTCATTTCCTTACACCTCTGGATGCAGGACATCAGCAAAATTAAACAAAATTGCAGACCTCCTAAAGGTCTGTAAGGAGCTCAAGAAATTGTCCAGTGTTATTCATGGGTCAGTGTTGTTGAAATGGTATGACTTTACAGCCATTCTGAAAAAAAATACATTTGCACCCTCTTAAAACTGGATTCTAAGCATTCTTTTGTGTTTTTTTTTTTTTTAAACTGAATAGGCCACTAAGTCAATTTCAGAGGACTAATACTGTCTAGGTGCAAAAATATATAAGGATTATTAAAGCCCCATGCTGTAAAACTGAAGGGAACTAAAGGAACTATTCTCCTGTAAAGGATTTTAATAACAGATGTGATGGTCTCTTGCTACTTATCTTGCTGTTGTGCCTGCAGGCCTTCTGAAATTCTTATTGTACAGACATACTATAAAGAGGCATTATGGCTCACGGCCTCAGCTGTGACAGGATGAAGTAGTTTGGTGAACATCACTGATGGACCAGGGAAAAAAGTAAGAGGAAAGGTCTCACTGCAGTCTGTGTAGGAGCCTGTTCACCCAACAGTTTAATGTTCTTGTCAGAAAGGATTTCTTTAGCCTGTGTGAAGAACTGTGTGTCTAATTTCTCCTTCTTTTAAAGGCTGTTTCTTTCATAAGAAGAGGTAGGGGAAACCATGTGCGAGGAAGGGGTGGCTGTGCCTTCCTGAGGAGCACAGGGGAGCAGCCCTCAGGCTGCAGAGTGGGAGGGTGGAGGGAAGAGAGGGAAACACAGTGAAGATCTGGAGCTCCAGTCCTCACTGTGATGGCTAAAGCCATCCTGGGGACCAGGCATCTGTGCAGAGGTTGCTACAGCTTGGGAAATCAAGCCAGAGAGTAAGGACTCACCCAGCAAGGACACTGAACAAGGGGACCATGCTTTGCATAGCCTTCACCTTTCTTGCTGCTGGACTTAGTCACTGGAGGTTGCTCAGTACTGTCTGGCTTTCCCATATTGAAAAACCTTTTGGTCTTTCTTGGAAAATTCACTTTATGGGAGAGGTTCAGGCAAATCCACCTCAAAGCTATAGTGTACTGGGTCTAGCTGGGGTGGAGCTGACAACATCTAGCTAACTTGGAGCCCCACCATGATATGTAGCAAGCTAGACGAGAGAATAACATCTGCGCTAGAGATTCACATTTTCTTGCTTAAATAGCTGATGCTTAAACAGACCAAAAGCCTGGCATGAAATATGTATACTTTCTAAAAGGCTAAAACAGGTGGATGAGGTCACAATTTTCTTTCTTTTCCCCCTTATATTGGGTTTGTGTGGCAAGGCTTTGGTAGCGGGGTGGGGGTACAGGGGTGGCTTCTGTGAGAAGCTGCTAGAAGCTTCCCCCATGTCTGATGGAGCTAATGCCAGCCGGCTCTGAGATGGACCCGCCGCTGGCCAAGGCCGAGCCCATCAGTGATGGTGGTAGCACCTCTGGGATGGTGTATTTAACAAGGGGACAAAAATCTGCCCAACAAAATTGCAGCCAAAGAGGGGAGTGAGATGATGTGAGAGGAACAGCCCTGCAGCCCCCCAGGCCAGTGCAGGAGGGGCAGGGGGGCTCCAGGCACCGCAGCAGAGATTCCCCTGTAGCCCATGGTGAAGCCCCTGGTGGGGCAGGCTGTGCCCCCAGCCCATGGGGGTGAACGGGGGAGCAGATGTCCACCTGCAGCCTGGGGGGGACCCCAAGCTGGAGGATGGAGATGTGCCTAAAGGACGCTGTGACCCCATGGGCAGCCTGTGCTGGAGCAGCTCCTGGAAGGGCCTGCGGCCCCATGGAGAGAGGAGCCAGGACTGGGGCAGGTTTGCTGGCCGGGCCTGTGACCCCGTGGGGGACCCATGATGGAGCGGTCTGTGAAGAACCGCAGCCTGTGGGAAGGACTCATGCTAGAGAAGTTAATGGGGAACTGTCTCCTGTGGGAGGGACCCCAGGCTGGAGCAGGGCAGAGGGTGAGGAGCTCCTGCCCTCAGGAGGAAGGAGCTGGCAGAGACGGCATCTGATGGACTAACCGTAGCCCCATTCCCCGTCCCCATGAACTACTGGGGGGAAGGAGGTAGAGAAATCGGGAGCAAAGTTGAGCCCGGGAAGTAAGGAGGGCTGGGGGGAAGGTGTTTTAAGATTTGGTTTTATTTTGTACTATCCTACTCTGATTTGAATGGCAATGAATTAAACTAATTTCCCCAAGTCAAGTGTGTTTTGCCCCTGACGGTAATTGCTGGGCCATCTCCCTGTCCTTACCTCGACCCACCAGACGTGTGTTCCATTTTCTCCCCCCTGCCCAGCTGAGGAGGGGAGCGATGCAGCAGCTTTGGTGGGCACCTGGCGTCCAGCCAGGGTCAACCCACCACACCCCTCCACACCCCTTTGCAAAGTTTCTAAAGAATGTGGATAGTTTTTGTGGGGATAGCTGCTGCTTTGTGGAGGGACACTGCTTGGTTTTGCTTCATAACCCTGGTTGTGGCTGTCATGCAAAGCAAGGCAACTGATGAAGCAGAGCTGTGAGTCAGAGCGTGAAAGCTGAACAACTGCAACAGGAGGAGAATTTTCAGACCTGATGGATTTAAAGTTATTGGGGCATTTAAGTAATATTTTTTAATTTTGATTAGTTACTTTTGTAGTGCTCTAGTAAAGGGCAATGGCTGACTAATACTTTGGACAAAGGGTGCTTTTGTTGAAGACATGTTTTCTTGGAAATAAAAACATACCGGTGTTAGATATATTTTTGAGACATTGACACTGTGCTGCTTGACCAATGTTGCTGGCATAGGCAGACTGCTGACCCCCTGCCCCCTGTCACGCTGCCCCTTGACCAAGAGTGGCACTATGGGCAGGATGTCTTCCCCAGTATCCATGCGAGGTATGATCCTCTCAAATCACACTGCCATTGCTGGAGACAAGGGATGGTACGACTCTTACCCACATTCAAAAGGCATTTATGTGACTGGGTGTTGCTGCCAGGTGACCCAGACACCAAGTGTCCCTGGATGTCCACCAGAGCCACGGTATTGCTTGTGATGCCGTGTTTGCTATCAGTGATCGAATGAGTCACCGTATGGGCATGCCATTGACCATCTTTCCTACTGCCTCAGTAAAGCTTTGTGTTATGATACGTTGTCAGACTCCATCACTGTTCAGATGACAGACACTCGGCAGATAATCTGAAAAAAACCATAGGGCAGTGTATTGGCATCAGAAACACAGGGAGACGTTGTGATGCCTGATGTGGCTTCTCCACTCCCCATCTGATTTCCAGTTGCCATGTCTTGATCATCTCAGTGCTGAAGAGCTGTAACCCCTCTTCCTCCATGGTAGCAGTAAAAATAACAGTAGGACTGGGACATATTTGCTCCATTTGATACCCTTCTTCACCTCCTGGCAGCAGCATTCCTAATATTTGTTCTCTGAAGAATCAATAGTTTAAAAATAGACATTTAGGAAGGAAGGAGAAAAAAGGAACCTTCTGAGACCAGCTTTACTATAATTTTCGAAACCTGGTTTATTTTTAAAGTCTTTACTTTCCTGATGATATTATCACATTCTCCTTGTTGATTTCTTTAAGTGTATTTTAATATGATTGTAACTGACTTAACTCTGTTTTTGTTCATCTTCATCTCTTTCCTAGTGGAGTTTTTATACTGTGATTTGGCTTCCATGAAGTCTATACGGCAATTTGTGCAGCGGTTTAGAGCAAAGAGTTGTCCACTCCATGTCCTGGTGAATAATGGTGAGTTCTGGTTTTTTCTTCACATATCTGCCAGGGAAGATGTAACAAATGGGGCTCTCATCTATCATTTCGCATTTCAAATTGATTATCTGAACCATATGGCAGGTTACAATATGACTGCATTAACAGGGATGTCTTTCTAGGAGTTAAATTGCATTTTTTCAGAGTGAGTCAGCTGAGCAGACTGAACCATTCAGTGCCACCTTGACTTGTGATGCTATTGCAAGTCTTGTTCCTTTGCTGTGCTTTTTAGCACTAAAAATCATGTGACTGCACAAGAATCTAAGCATCCATAATTTAAAAAAAAAAAAAAGGAAAGGAACCTGTTTTTTATGTCTGTAGAAATCCTGTCCTTTTACCTTTATTTACTTTCTTTTCCCTTATATTTTCCCTGTATGAGCACATTTGTTTACTGTGGCTGCCTGGTGAGCTGGGTTGGGGGATTAATCCATCTGAAATATAATCTAGCAAATTATCCAGCAACCTCAGAGCAGTCACTGCTTAGATCAAGGTGCTACTGGAAAGTTGTCCATGAAGCTGCATCCTCAGTGGTCAGAGAACAAATTAAAAGGACAATATTTGTCTTGCATTCATACAATTATCAAATGAATCTCATTACTTTTAGGGATTTTAACTTTTGTTATTCACATACTTGCCATCTAATTATGTTTTATAGCCACAGTATTTTTGGAAACCAGCCCATACAATAACTTTCCTCCAAAAACCTTGCATGCTATGCATGCACTTTCCTAAAGGGGAATTTTCACCTGTCTATTTAACTAGAGGAAAAACCCGCCAGCAACAATTTAGGTTTCTTTTAGAAGTTTTCTGCTGTTATATGCTGCTGTTCTTGTTTTCCCAATTATTTGCATGTATTTTTATTAAGACATCCCAAAGAACATTTTCTTTTCCTGTGCACCCCTCAATTCCAGCAAGGGCAAATGTACTGTAAATACATGAGTTTGTTACATTTGTTGATGACTTAAAGAGCTCTCAGTAACACAAGCAAATATTGCAATAAAAATTCAAGAGTTTTTTATTTCCTGATTGATATGAAACATTCATGAAATGTTTAATTAAATGTTCATTTTTATTTGATTAGTCAAAAAAGCCTGCAATTATTATTTTAATTGTACAATAATTAAAGTTAGTGGATATTTAATCGTGGTTACAAAATCTTTCCAGTTTTACATGTTTATTTTTAAAGATGCAGAGTACAAACTGTTACACAGATGTGAACAACATTATTTGAAAAAACAGCATTTTGTGGAAAAAAAGGTTTTGAGATATATACACCTGTCAGGCATCCTCTGCCCTCCATTGGTTTTCTGCACGAGCAAAGCCAGGACTGTGCAGCAGGAGCTTGGGGGCAGCTTGGGGGAAAAATGATGGGGCTGAAGCAACAGCATAGCTGAGAAGCCCTCCTGAATAAAGGATATCGTTCTACCCTAGCTGCTGCTGAAGCAGGATGGATGAAAACTGCAGCTAAGGATGTCTTTTCAGAAACAAAGTTATATGAAAACAGATTTCCTAACGTGCCTATTATGATACGAGACCAAAGAGTGTAAGCTCAAAACTTCTTTTAAGAAGCTCAAGACTAATATTTGCCTGAATCAGTTTATATTTTCACAACCTCTGAGAAAGACATTTGATTTCATTTACACTTGGTTACCAAATGCAACTGGCAAGAGAAATCTGTTGTTTGAGAATCCTGTTAGTAACTACAATTAAATGAGTGGTTCAGCTCCGCTTTTTGCTGAATCTTTAACAGAATCACAGAAGCAAACATGTCCAAGGCTGCTATAAAGACTCCTGTATAATTAGGTTAGTCTCCGACCATTACCTGGCAAGTCACCAGCCTCCACTTCTGAAAGCTCTTTCCCATGTTTGTTTTCTGGTTTTGTTTCCCCCCCCCCTCCCCCCCCCCCCCCCCCCCCCCCCCGATCTTTTTTGTTTGCTCTTGAAAATAATCTGTAGCGTATAGTTTTGTTACTAGTTTCATAGTGAAAGCCCAAGTGATTTCTTGGTACACAAGAGGAAAATGAATAAAACCAAATGGAGGAGAAATGGCCTGATGCAAAAACTTTTCAACAACTTCTCTTGGATTTCCATCAGTGTTGAACTTATCCAAGACAAATGCTGATTTTTGGGCTAACTGGTAGGACTTTTCCCTTTCCCTTCCCCTTCATCTTTTTTTTTTTTTTTTTGGTCACTGCTTTCACTGTAATGCAATGCACTAAAGAGGAAGGTTAAGTCCATCGTGGACTGCAGGGTTAGAGGCATTACTCACTAAAAAGCCTCATCACTGTGGCCAGCTCCACTGCCTTTGTGATGTGATACTCTGGACACAATCTTGTGTGCCTGGAAGAGGGCAATGCTTGCAATATTTAAATGTCTGATGGGAATGAGTTGTTGGGCATGTTGTCAGTGAGTGTGTATGCTTTCTGTCAGAAAAGTCCTTTGTCAATAGGAAGGCATTTTGCATGACCATTAGATGTGTTGCAGGACATCTCAAAATGACACTGCTGATTTTCTTATGTCTCAGTGTATGCATCTAGAATAGTAGGTTTCTTAGTATCACCTAGTACTTTCTTATTTCTTATAGATCTTGAAGCTGTGGTATTCTTGATATGATGAGATATTTTTATTTTCTAGAATATAGGGAAGAGCCTGTGGGCCAGGAATCTGAACAATGCATTTGTGAGCAGTCATATGCTTTTGAGTCTGCCCCAAAGTCTGTTTGGGCTAATGGAAAGTCTCCATTAGGTTTTGGAAATCAGACTTCGCGTGGGTCCCAACTTCTGCTGCATCAGACCATCAGCAACCTAATAAGAATTTTCTGCTCTATCTTCATAGAACCAAGTGTTTTATTGTCAAGGACTGTACCCTTTTATTACATTTACTGTAAAAATGCCAAGAACCGTTACATGGCATTTTTGCACAGTATGTTAGTATTATTTAATTACTTTAAATCAAAATCTTTGAAATTGATTTATATAATCATGTCTATGCATTAGTGATCTTTCCACATCTTATTTCCATGAATATGTGTCCTGTATGTATGTGAAATCATATGATACTTGTTTTGGGCTTGTGTGAACTTATCAAAAAGTCAAACATTTCAGGATGAGTTGAGGAAAGTTCTAACGTTATGCAATAGTACAAAGTATGAAATTAACATTGAAATATTATTAAAGACAGATGATTTGGCATGAATTACTGTACTAGGTAAATAATCAATGTCTGACCCAAGATTGTTATGAAATCCAGCAGTTTTCTGGGTCACTGGTGATTTTTTTAAAAAATGTATCTCCATCACTTTCTCTCCATCACTTGCCTAGCTCAAGGATGCAGCTGGAAATTAAATTAAACTAAAATCCTCAGTTTCACAGTATTCTTCTAGAGTTAGGTGCCTAGGTCCCACAAAAATTCGGTAAGGTTTACGTATCCAATGAATTCAGACACTTTAAGAAGTCTTACGTGAACATTTAGGGCATTCAAAATGGAGATTAGGGGACTACAGTCACCTCCTCTTTTTTTTGTTATAGCTGATTTTAGCATATACATTTAACTTTCTAATTTCTAATTTAAAAGGAAAAATTTGGTTGAATGCACGCATTATTTCAGCTGACAAATAAAGGCCTGTTGTTCCATTGCTATGCTTTCTGCATCGGTAATGTGCATGCTCAGCTCTTGGCTTTTGAAATAAACAAAACATATTAAAGATGCAAATAGAGTATTACATAAACATTTTTTTTAAAATATAATGCTAGTGCTAAAAAGAAAAATGCTATGACACAGAAAAAAAATTTCTCTGTGTGTGTGGGGGTGGGTGGGTAGTATGCTACAGAGATGAACTATGAGCCACAGAAAGATGGATGCAGTACAGGCAGTTTAGAAAACTTAATCTGACAGAAGGTCAGAAGAATATGTCTTCTAGTCCACTAACTAGCAATTGGCTGCCAAGTTTTTTGTTATATTTTTGAAAAGAACTGTGTCTTTGTACAGCTGAAAAGCATTTAGCAAATTACAGCATGTACACTAGTGTAATTATTTTATACTTTCATTAAAATGGTATTGCTGTAAAGGCACATTAGAAAATCTACTATCTTCCTGTGGTTGCAAAAGGGACAGGTAGTAAAACACTTCATAAAATTCCACAAGCAGTAGTCACTGTTCCATGCCAGAGAGTCATGGACTCAGTCATTTTCTCTGTGCTCTAGTAATGCTTATCAGCACCTTGTAATGTTTTTACTTATACATTGTTTACAATACTTAATGATGTTAAAACCAAAAGAGCTAACACCAAAATCACATCTTTGATGATAACAGAATACCTATGGATACCAAACAAGCACAAGTTCACAACTTCCTTCTCTGTTGCAGTACATTGAGTGGTTTATGATTTGGGCTACAGGTTAGGAAAGGAGGGGCAGAAAATGACAAGGACATTTAGTATATCCTTTGGCATGCACACACACACGCACAGGAAAAGAAATTTCAGGATATTATTAGCCTATTGTAGACAGATTACAGTTAATATATTTCAGGTTGAAGCCTATGTAAGCCAATTTAAAATCAATATTTCTGAACTGCTGGCTTATTCAGATGTTCATATTTTGTATGTCGTGGATCATCTGAGAAACCTTATTCTTTTGAGAGAATGAAGTCTCTGTACGCTTTCCTCTTTAGTTCTTAGGGCACAATAAAAGCTATGTCAGTAGGTAGGTATGTGAAATACATGCATTTCTTTGTGTTACTTACACACAGTCCAGCCATGTGCAGTCCAACCATAACCCTTCGCAGGGAGCCATTTGCATAGTCCCATGGATGCCGTCATGGTTGATCACATATTAGATTATTCTTGTGTTTGATTATTTGCAGATGAGATCTTCAGAAGTGTGAGATTTGAGGGGTGGGAACGAGTGGATATATCAAATACAAACAATTTCATAGGCAGTTGCCTATTCACAGGCATGATTGATTACTTAGGTTTAACAATAGTTACAGTATCATAGTGGGATCTACGAAAAGATCCTGTCTCACTGGATTAGGT
Source organism: Falco punctatus (assembly GCF_963210335.1). Lineage (NCBI taxonomy): Eukaryota > Metazoa > Chordata > Aves > Falconiformes > Falconidae > Falco > Falco punctatus. The sequence continues at coordinate 74,422,770 of NC_137581.1, read as the reverse complement.
AAGAGCCAGCTCCCCTCCCTGCAGCAGCTGCAGGCTACACAGACTCTTAAGATGAAAAGGAGAGAAACCCCAGATAAGTGGAAATTCACTGGAGAAGGCCTTGAGGGAAAGTTAGTGAGGAGGATTGCTGTTGGCTCCAGTGGAATTTGGATTTCATCAAAAATAATGCTTCTCCTCCAGCCACGCATGAAGGCTGTGGTGAACTCAGGATCTGATATCTCATATGAATCTTGTTCCAGTGTCTTGCTTGCAGCATCATGTTTCATCTTTATCCTTCCTTGAAGACAAAGTAGATCAGTATGTAAGCAAAGCTGAAATTTAAATGGTATGGAAGAACAGGGAGAGAAAGAGGAGGACAAGCAGAAGAGCAAGTGACCCTTTACCCATATGCAATGGATGATAAATACTAGATATCATGGGAGAGCTGAGCCTTTTGGAGATGTTTCGTGCTGGAAAAGGTAATTTGAGGCGGTGCAGGAGATTGTCTTAAAATGGATATTCCTTGGAGGACAGAAAACTAGAAGATTCAGAAGGACACTAACACGTAGCATTAATGTGTTCTAAAATGAGAAGATACTCTCAGAGCCATATTTTTTGAAGACTGGTGCTGCATACTTAGATTTTTCAGAAGAGGTCATCTTTATAAGAGATGGAAAGTATGGGGATGATGGCTGATCACACACTGCTCTTCACAGGTGTTATGTGCCTTGGGTGCTGGAAGTAACTTGTCTGGGCACATGAGTCAGAGCACCATGGTACTGCTGATGGTATCCAACCTAGCTTGTTCAGAGGAACCGAGGTTGTGCAATGCCAGCATCTACCTAGCACCCAGATTTTTGTCAGTGCTCATCAGCTAGAGCTTTTATTGTACTTCAATAGCATTGTTGTCTGCCAGAATATGTATCCTATATAAAGATATAAAATTTCTTGTGATAGGTTTATTTTTTATTAGAAGAACTAATAAGTTAAAAGAGTGACTTTAGGCTACATCTGACTTTCAAACTGTAAGAATTTCATTCATGAAAATCCTGACTTTTCTTTGATACTATCTTTGTCTTTCTGATTATTTCCAAAGCTTTTTCTCTGTCTGTGATATCAAATGCTTTGTGAAAAGGGAAATATCTCAAGCTCCACATGCTGCAGGTTCTTGACCCATTTGCTTTTATGTCCTGAATGTGAATGTTTTATCAGTGGAAGACAGATAGAAAATTCAGCTGATGGATTAGGAAACCCAACCAGTTCTACTTAAGTGTGTGGAACATTTGCCACTGGCTTTTTTGAGAGGCTGGAGTGAGCCATGTTTTATTCTTACCTAATCCTTTCATACCTTTTAGGTAAAAATACTTTCTATACAAATTGCAAAACAAGGTATTTTACTTCTAAGAGAGCTTCCTATTGAGTTTGAAAGCTGTGACTGACTTTCCTATTTTCTGATTGTGAGTGGGATAACTCACCATTGTGCCAACTCAAACAAACAGCTACTGAGCATGGTTTTGGGAAATGAAGCTTTTTTTTTTTTTTCCAGCCAGACCCAATTATGAATGCTCTGACTTATTTTAGTGTAAAAACAAAACCTCAGTTATGGATTGTATATTCTTTTTTTAACCGACACATTTTCCAAGGAACTAGCTTGTGCTTTCTGTGTTTGCTATGTAGCAGTGTGACACTGAATCAGAAAATTAGTCTGTTCTTAAGGCGGTATTGCAGCCTGTTCAGTCTTCTGTTCAACCTGTGAAGATTTGGTTGTTCTCACAGTCCTTGAATGTGGATTGTCTGTATTTTTTTCATTTTTTTTCTTCTTTTTTTCTTCATCTACTGATGAACTAAGAGCTTGTCTTTGCTGGAAGGATGCACTGCTTTATCTTCTTTTGCATAGCTAATACAGTCCACTTCTCCCTTGTGGGCATTATAGGTGGGTCTGGGAGCACTAGCAGTAGACATTACTCAATTTTCAGTTCCTCACTAGTTAGCCAAACTTTTAATGTTCGGGCTAAGAGTTTCTTTGCCAAGTATTTGCCTTAGGCTAATTTATTTGTATTTGGTTTTTTGTAATTCCAGATGAAAGAGTTTATCTGTTTCCAACAATGATAAGAAAAACATCTTAGGGTTTCTTTAATTGAAAAAATGACGGCAAGTTTCTATAAGAAAATCTCTGGTGTTATCATGGTTTGGAATGGGGACTGGAATGCAGGCAAGATACTGGCTTTTTGTCAGAGGCGGTTGCATCTTTTGCCACCCATGGAATATTCCCATGATGGGTCAAGTCAGAAGCCTGTAAGCATTGCAGTTTAAAAGGCAACTTTTACTTTTTTATTGCTAAGGATTTTGCCTGTACCAAGCATGTCCTGAGTCAAGACTGAGCAGGTCTTTCTGCTGGAATCACAGTGCTGAGCTGTGGTGTGAAGTACTATGTGCTGGCATATGCACTGTCACTGAGGCTCACACCAGCATCCTGTCTGCTCCCTGTGGCTGCCTCTGAGCTGTGGCTCACATCAGGCTCCTTCTGGTCTTTCCACTGTCCAGACGAGGGGCCTGGGTCCTCCGTGATCTGTGTGACAAGTTTCTGTGCCATGAAAAGCAGACTATGGGGTTGGGAGAGGTGGATGGCAGGTGATGGGTGCCTAGCTTCTACCTTGACATAGAGTTGGAAAATGACTGTGGAGCTGGGACATGTTTTCAGCACACTTACAACCTAAATGTCTCGCCAGACATGGGTGGTGAGCTGATGTAGCTGGTGACCTCAGTTGGCCAGTGACCACATCTCTCTGGAAGTGCTGGCCCTTGTGTTTTTAGGCACAATGACAAAACCTGTAGTGTGGAATGGGAAGAAGTCTGGTATGAATGGAGATGGGACAAGACCATAACCCCCAAGAGAGGTATATCCATACAAGAAACCTGGCTGTGGAGAACTGAAATAGAAGAGAGGCAGTTAAGGCTGGGCTTTTATAAGGGAGAGAAAGCAGAAGATGGAGCTGATGGTGGGGAACAGGACTGTCTGGTGGGAATCATTAGGATGGTGGAAAACTTGATGGCTATACATTTGAGTTTGCTGGCTGAAAGACTTTTAAATGGAATCAAACTATGAATGTAGTGTATGTTCTTGTTCAATATCAGGGAATTCAGAAGAGAGCAAGTATGGGAGGAGGGAGCTGGGGTGGGTAGTGAGGATGAAGAGGGTCATTAGATATGTCTGAACTGCAGGAGAGGTCTGAGTCAGAGTTTGCAAGTGCTTAGACACCTCATTTTTCATGAGGATTGCATCCTTTTCTCAAGGACTACAGTCTCTTCTGTGCACAAACTGATTGAGCCCTTCCTTGCAGTGAGGGAGTTCTTGACTGATCTCTTTTTTGTGAGTTTACTGATGTTTAACAGTGATGCGAATTATCCCCCCTGGTGGGGATGTGATTGGAACCTCTCTCTTCTGTTTGGCTGCCAAGTTTGAAATAACTTGTAAAAATTAATTCTCAGCTATCCCTGTGTCACAACTGGTTGACACTGAAGAGGGAATGGGCAAGCTGGTGGGAGCCTTAGAGACATGGATCATGGCCCCATAAGGAAAGCAGCTTCAGGAGCGAGCGAAGGGCGAGCCAGACGTGTGACTGGCAGATGCCTGCAGGATGCAGGGTGAGATCTGTGAGATACAGACACAAAGGAACTAGAGTGGCTGGGTAAGAAAATAAGGCAGAACAAACTGTTCGAAGGGAAGGAGAGAGGCAGATGAAGCTGATATGCCTGTCTGGGGCTGAGCCTCTCCCCTCTTTCCCGTGCACATGCTGTTCCTTGATAAGATCTGCGCTGGGTCACGGGCCGCTGGGTGTAAGGCAGGGAGGGGAGCGCAGCCCAGCGCTTTGGCTGCGGAGCAGCATGGTGCCCTCAGCTTTGGCAGGGCTCTGCGTTTTGGCCTGCACGGGGAGCTGGGGGAGTTGTCAGAAAGCCAGCATGTGGAAAGAGTGATGGGTGGTGCAGAGCCCCTTGCAAGGGAACGGGGAGGCAGGAGCTAGTGGGAACTTGCTCAGTGCTGGAGCAGAAGCTCAGGCAGACTCCTGTGGAGGAGTTGTTCTGCAAAGAGGCAAGAGAGACCAAACCCTCTGGAGATGGCTCTCTTCTACAGCCTAAGGCTGAGTCCTGGTGCTGCCCTGCTCTTTATCAAACCAGTTTCCATGGTGGCCAGTCGCCTCCAGGGAAGGTCCATTCAGAGGACACTGACCTGCCACTGATACCAGACAGGCTGACAGCAGATGTCATTGCATCTCCCCAAGGGTCAAATGCATTGGTGTGGACTTTATGTGTCATCGAGGTGTCATCATTACACCATGGGGTAAAATTCCTTCAGTTTCCTCTCAGACTGCATTAGAAACCTGCATATACATATATACAGAGCTGCAGAAGATACTAGGCAGTGCAAGAGCCTGAACTCCCTCTGGGGAGACAGAAAATAACACCGTAGCATTGGAGAGCCATACTAAGCTTCATTTGTGGTTTTGTGTTTTTCTTCTTAACTGTTTGGATTTTTGCCTTTTCAGCTTTTATATACTGTTAATCTAGCTTCTGTGTGTCATCCTGTCTTGAATCAGAACACTTTACTGGGATACCAGTAGGTGCGGCGTACCAGTAGCACTGGGCTCTGGGATGCGTATGTAGCTCAGCAAGCAGTGTTTTGCAGCAGTGCTGTAAATTCACCTCTCCGCAGCCCAGACAAGGCATATCTGTAAAAAGCAGTTATGTGGACACAGTTGTGTCTCCAGTAGGCACTTCTGGGGACAATTCTAATAAGGCATTGCACCTTCTCATTGCTCACTAGCCAGGGGAGATGCACAGGACAGGCATATTCTGGGGCAGCATAGCCCAACTGAATGAAGTGGAACAAGCAATCTATTATAGGCAGCCTAGCCAGGGGATGCTGCTATACAGTTATAGAGATGTTCACTCCACTGTAGCTGTCTCTGTTCAGAAGAGAAGTGGGCTCTACTATTTTATACATAGATGGATCCACCCATAGATCTTTTGGTGTATAGGTGTGCAGAGCAGAGCGATTTTGACACTCTGTTAAGTAATTCATGTGATGGAAAACACTGCTAAATGAACCAGCTATGCCAACCAGTACAAAGCCTATATGGAGAAAAGAATTACTGTCTCTATTAATTTTTCCCAGAACTTTTTTGGTACACTATGTGTCTCTTCCTTGTGAATAGCAAGAATTGGGTGAATGTGATTATATAGGTTCATCTACTGCTGTGAAGGTGTTACATGTAAGTGTACGTGGCTGACATTTTGTGTCTGCCCAGTCTTTGGGTTGCTGGGGGTAAAAGGACCTGCATGTGGGGGCACTGCCTCCGAACCCTCTTCCGTGAGCCTGGCTGGGAAGGATGACATTTTGTTCTGCATGTGAAAAAGAGATGTAAAATCTTTCTTTTGTAGTGAGTTTGAGAGAACTACCTTTAAAACCCTCCAAGTAGCTCATGGTATATAAAGCCAGATGAGTGAAATACTTGTGTTTTTCAAACTCTTAAAACATATTTTGTAATGGAGCTGAAAGATGTCTTTGCAGTGGGAGGTACAGGAATTACAGCAATGTTTACCATCATCTGCAGTACAAGCAGGCATGGTACAAATTCTCCTATGTTATACAATAAAAATATGGTATGCCTGGCCTGTAATATTTACAACTGTCATAAACTTTTTGGTAATGCTGTGTGCAGTATCAGATCCTTTATGCTCTTAAAATTACATAAGACTAATTCATTAATGGATCCCAAACCAAGAGTTTCTTTAGAAACTTTTCTAGAAAATCATAATAAATGACTGTTTACAAAGACAGTTCTCTTGAGGTGTATTCATTCTTTGAGGGAAAAATATGACTATTGACTAGTCATAAAAGTAAAAAAGGATATATTTTTTTATTCTTAATAGCTGATGTGTATAATTTGAAGGTATTAACAATAAATGTGTAACTGCAGCACACTGGAACATATTCATCTATCTGTAAAAAGAACAGTTGTTCAGCATAGTTATGCAGCAAAATATTTTCCTTATTCTATTTCTGCTCTTGAAAATCACACATTGATGTTCCGTTTAGACAGTTTTCTGCATGCATACTGTCAGTCTTTTGCCTGAATATTCCAATAACAGCTAATGCAACTTACTTACTAATTTGTTTTCTAATGCCATGCTGGTATCAGTGACATTTTTAAAAAATAAACCTTCTGGAAACAATCTAGCTAAATCAGAGGGAAAAAAGTGTCAGAAAGTTGTATCAGAACTGAGGTGTTTGACATTAATGCTCTGTGTCCTGCCACTCCAAATTTCACATGCACTCCAAAAAACCTGAGGAAGCTTACTACTGATAATTAAAATCAGAAAGATGCTGAGTTGTATAGATTCCAACATCATTCTTAGTTTACAATGAAGAGGTAAGGTAAAAAAAACAACAACTAAACAAACAAACCCCAAAAGGCATTTTTAAATGTTTCAATAGTATTGGGTTAATGGAAAGAATTAAAAATAGAAGCAGCTTTTGTTCTTTGAGTTACTTTGGGGCCCTTGAGTAAAGCTGGTGATGTTTCTGGACAAAAGAAAATCAATAGCATGCCACTTTTAGTATCTACTGAATGTTAGGTAGTTAATAATTTAAAAAAGAGAGCTTGCTGCTACGCTTACAAGGTTTTCCCTTTTGTTAGAGAAGCAGCCAGGTTCAGTTGCCTGTCGGGTATTCCTTTGCATGCTTGCTCTCAGTGAGTTAAAATGCTTCTCCTCAAATAAGAGAAACTGCCCTCAGATTACAGGGCAAAATTTTTTGATAGCCTTGTTATGAACTGCCTCAAAGATGGGAGCCTTTAAAAAAAAAGTCTTTCAAAGGTGTTTTGGATTAATATTATTTGACCAGTTCTTGAAGACAAAAAGGAAATTGTAGTAGCAACAAATGCAAGCAGAAGTGATTGTGTCTGCTCAAAGGCTTTACCACAGTTTCTCAGAGGAAGCTCCTGAAGAATGAGCAAAATAATTTTCAGGAACGTCTGTCTTAACAGTTGTGCAGTGTTTGAGTGAAAATTTTTCCCATCTCCTGACCTGAGCCCAGATCTGTTTTTTGCTTCCAGGACATGCAGCACAGATGGTGGAGACTAATTGGGGTGGAGGGCAACACCTCTATGTGCTCCTTAAATCCCATGCCTCTCCAGAGGTCAAGGGGGCAGTTGTAGCACAGGCATCCTTGGGGATGGTGTGAGCAGTGACAGCCTCCCTAGGCTTACCTGCTGGTCATGATGCAAAGTTGAATGGCTTTAGCAGCCATCTACCGCACTTCTCTCCAGAGAAATTCCTCCATCCCGCCATCTGACTTAGCTAACAGAAGTGTGTGTGTGAATGGAGGGGTCCTATAGTGAGATCTGCAGCAGCCCTGGCAGATGCAGAAGCAGCAGTTGGGGTTCACATCAGCTTTGCTGTGCCAGGGCTGCTGGTTTATGTGGTTGCCTTCTCTTGGGCTTGCATTTTACCAGTGTTGCTGCAAATAGACCTCTTCAAAACTGCTTCCTCCTGCCTTTTTCACATGTCAGAGCTGTGGAGGGCAGGACATGGCCTCAGAAAGATGCAGATCATTTCCTTGTATCAGCCCTGGTGCTCAGAGATGCAGCAATCTGCATCCCATCTGCCCTCCAACACCTCGTGCTAATCTCTCACTGCTAAAACTTGCACTGTAGCAAGCTGAGAGTTGGTCTGGGAGACTGGGGTTTTTTGTCCTTCCTGCCCTTTCCTTCTTCCCAGGAAAACAAGAACAGGTTTCAGCAGGGCTTGTCTCATGTTTATGTCTGTCCATGACCTTCATACCAGCACTCAGACCCAGGCACTGCTCTGAATGTCATTTATATGCCAATGTGCAAACTACAGAGGAAGTGGAAATCTGTTTCCAGCTGCGAGCAGTTGCATCGCGCATCAGAGTAAGTGCTGCTGAGGAAGGAGAATACAATGGGACACCCGACCATACACCCTCTAATTTGTGTCTTCCCATTGTTAAAGCTGAGATTTGATGTGCAGAGAAACCACACCCAGCAGCTGGGTTTTCCTGTCATTCTGAGAGATCTGGGATAGTGGCTGTAGGGACAGAGACACCAATCAGAGCTTCTGTAGAGCCCCATCTGGTAATTTACGTTGTGTTTCTTTCATCATACCATCAGAAAGCATCTCTCCTGTTCAGTCTTAACTTTTTGGTAGGCAGGTATGCTGTGTTACACCCAAACCTTTTGTTTGCTCTGTCATCTTCTCGTCTCTTTCCCCCATGCTGCTTCTCCAGTTGCTCCATTAAGTAGTAGGCAGCCATAAGTGAACCACTATGGGTGCTGGCCATGCTAAAAAGATCCTGAAAATGCCTCCTCTTCAATCCAAGCAGCAGTAACAAAGCAGAACTGTCAGGTGGCGGGACCCCCCAGAGAAGGAGTGGTGTAGATGCGCGGCATGTGCAATTTAAAATGGTCATTTAATATGCCATCATTGGGCTGACATCAAGAAATGAGATGTTAAAGACTTTAATGAACATGTGAAGTAGCACAAGGAACAAGCTGACATTCTCTCATGTCTGTGAGCAGAGGTGGCCTTTCTACTGTATCATATTCATGGGTTGTAGAGGGAAGACGAATGGCCTGCAACATTATTCTCCGTGAACCACGTCCATCTACATTTAAATTACAAAGATGAGGTCCACTTGTACAATAAATACATTTTAATAAAATAAGAATAATTTACAACAGGCAACTCCACGTTATAATTGAGAGGGATAGCTATCCCCCACACAGCCTCAGTACACAATATAATTTATGCATGAGCTCAGGATTCTCTGCAAGATGCTGAAATCAATGCTAACATTGCATGTTAGGGATGTGGATACTTATTTTAGGCAATGAGTTTGAAAATTGTGGTTTGTAGAAATGTATGCAAAAATATTGCCAAAATAAGCATTCAAAAACTCATTTCAAGATGCAGCTGCTTGTAAGCACAGTAATTAAGATATATTGGGTAAATTTACTACATCTTTTCTCAACCACACCAGTGAGATAGAAATTGCAGATTTCAGAGGAAGACTCAACAGATCTTTAAACTCCAGCCAGGACTCAGCAGAAAGCCGTCTGGGAGAGCAGGTCTGCTGCTCAGCCTGGTCTTGTCTTCGTTGCTCTGAGCTCTTTGATGGAGGGAATGTTGTTGGGATCACCCAGCTCCCACCTATTGTAGATGGATTAACTATTATTGTGGATCTGCAGCATTGCATTCTGGCATGCCAGCAATGGGTTAACTCAACTTTTAATGTCTTCAAAACACTTTTCACAAATGAAGTCATTTATCCCCACAGTCCTGCAGGGAAGGAGGGAGGGAGGGAGTCAGTCTACCTGTTTTCTGGATAAAGGAACTGAAGTGGGGGTTTTGACATTTTTCTCTGCAGGAATCAATCAGTGTCTGCTTTACACTTCAGATGCCATCACCAATCACTCATCGCTCTACATGCCATGTTTACACTCTGCAGCAGGAGATCCATGCTCATTCTAGCTTGCTGCTTCTCTGAAATAAATCAACAGGCTTTACCTCTACTTTCTCCTCTAGCTGGGGTGATGCTGGTCCCTGAAAGGAAGACGGAGGATGGGTTTGAGGAGCACTTCGGCTTGAACTACTTGGGACACTTCCTGTTGACTAACCTCCTCTTGGACACGCTGAAGCAATCAGGAACGCACAGTCACAATGCTAGGATCATCACTGTCTCATCAGCCACCCATTACGTAGCCAAATTGCACCTGAGCGACTTACAAAGCAGGTACTGATCTGTTTTTTGGTATTGACTGATCTGTAGTAAGGGTGTGCAGATTAAACTCCAAGAGGATTGTTACTGAATACTGAATGTGCGGGTTTTTTTGTTGCCTTTTTTTTAAAATGCCGATTCTCAAGCCATTGCTTAATATCTTTCAGGCTTGAACAAAGCTTGCAGCCTTCAGTCAAAGATACAAATAATTTATAAGCTTGTGCACCAAGTCTTTTATTCTGAACCGTGAAAGCCTCGCTTTCCTTTCTGACGCTTTTACTGCAGTGACGGTTGTGGTGGAGAGCCTGGATTCAGTAACTGGGATGTTTTAAAGTGGCTTGGGTGAACGCTAATAGGCCTTTTCCTCAAGTGAATGCATGTGTAGAGGCCCTCGCCCTGCCCTCAGATGGGTGCAAAGGGATGCCTATGGCTGCAAGCTCCCTGCCTGCTGGGCATGGGGCTGCTGACTTTGCTCTGGGAGGACAACTAGCCCCACTGGCCCAGCTGCCTCACAGCTTTGCCCAGCCCACACGCTGCCTGCCGCTCCTTCTTCCCTGGCTGCTCTGCCCGCTGGCCTGCAGCTCCTGGCACAATGTCCTCCCTTCCCTCCATCTCTGGCCTCTCCCGTGTCCTGCGCTACTCCTGTCATCCCAGTCCCCCACCTTCTCCAGCTTCCCTCACCTGCCTCCCAGCGCTGGGCAGCATCATGCCCCCTGTCCCTGTGGTGCTTGCCCTCTCACAAGTCAGCCCGGCAATTCACTGCAAACACTGGAGCTCCCGCTTTCGTCTGTGTCACGCCTTGCGCTTCCCCAAGAGCTTACCGAGATCCAAGTGCACAGCCATCCTGGGTTTTTAACAGTGAAATGGGTTAAAATGTGTATCTGTATTCCGCGTGACTATTTTCGTTTAGAGAAACTGTGGGTGAATGTCTGAGGAATATTTCTAACGTTAGGAAGACATTGGATGAGGCGGATAAATATCTCTGGTGTCACACAGGAACCATGCAGAGTTGTTTAGTTAATTGAAGAATGGGCAGGATAACTGAGATAGATACATTTCAGAATTTCCCCATGCAGTCGTGTACGGCAACTGCGCGCTTACTAACAGGCTCAAACAGAACCTGTCTTCTGATGGGCTCCAGAGAGTTTCTGCCTGCACAGAGCCACTCTGAGTTTTGTGTCATTTCCATGGTGAAATTCTGTTCCTGTCCTTTGACAGGGACTTCAGCACCTGTTCACAGCCACTTGGCCCGAGGTTGTATTTTGGAACAAAGACTGAAATTAGAGGGCTGGGCTCTTTCCACTGAAGACAATTTACGTATGAATGTTGCATTAAGCATGTCAAACTTTCTGTTTGACTTCTGATTGCATACTACGGCATCAGTTTTATTACAAGTGCTTTGTTTAAATTTTGCAAGGTAGTCGAAGTTTAATCTCTTGCTTGTAAAACAACCACAGGAAATTACCCTTACTCTTCACTTGATGTGTGTGTTCATTGTTTCTGATGGACATGTGCTGGATGGCACCATGCAAGGGGACTAAGAGGAGTGTAATTAGTATTTCTTCAGGCTAAAGTGCAGAATGCAAAGTTAAATGTGGCTGTTCTGTGTCTCTAGGTAACAGTGATTACAGAACTGTTTATAGAAGCATTGATTATAGAAAAGCCTTGTGCTGTGCCTCTTCAATTTAGGATCATCCTTACCTGTGATTCATCATTATTAACTCGTGTTTTAAAGGAACCAGAAATTATTATTAAGTCATATTTTACAGGAATCAGAAATGATTCAGTTAGGAAACTTACGATTGAGCACAAACATGACCAATCTGATGTAAAAAATAATAATATACCAGTGAGATTTACCTGCAGCTTTTGCACCAAACCCTGCTCTTTATATTTCAACTTTATTAGTGTAAGAAGAATTATAAAGGATGACAGGCTCTGTCTGATTTTGCCTGCTCTTTCCCACCTGGATGCTCAAATCGCTCAGGGGCAGCAGTGGCGCCTGCTTTCTGAGCACACAGGCACACGGGTGGGACCCAGAGGGGACTGTGGATTCAGCTCCAAATCTTTTCTTGGTTCAGGTCGGAGGAGATACTCCTCGGTTGTTGTTTTTTTTTTTTTTAGCTTAACTGCCGATAAGATGCCACTTGTGCAAATCGTTATCGCATAAACGGTGCTGCTAAAAACGGTGAGATTACTTCTGTGTTCGAGTGTGTGCCTACGGCATGAGTGGGTGGTTTGGCAGCCCTGTGGAGGACTGTTGTGGGGTACCGTGCGCAGGCATTGCCTACACCATAGGGCCTCAGAGACACCTTGTGATTCAGAGCAGCATTTTAGAGTTTTAATGGAGGCAGTAAAGACACCCATGGTAAGCACTGTGATATGATAGTGTTCCATGAATTGCCACAGTTTCCCGGTGATGCCATCCTTCATTTTCGCTGCTTGTGTGAATGGGAAATCTTTCTAAAAATTTAATATTGGCTTTTCCCTTATTTTAGTTGCAGTAGCTGGCCTTAATTAATTTCACAACTTGGGTCTATGTTCTGTGATTGGCTGGTAGTCCTAACCTTGCAGGAAGGCACCAAACCAATTTGGAGTCATTTCTTCACAGTGGAGAAGGGGGGCTTTACTCTGTGCTGGAAAAATCAACTGGTGGCAGCAGACTGTATTGTTTACTGTATTCTTGTCCCAATATTCCTGGGTTTTGATTGGCCTAGTGTCCAAACTGGAGGCCACTGATCATGCAGAGGAGGCATTCATCGACCAAACATGACAGAGAAGTAAAGGCAGAAGCCTGTCTTGACACAAAGGTGACGGTAAACTGAGGTTCTCTTCTCTGCTTAACCACAGATTTTTCTATGGGGTCATTCTCCCACTTGGGAGACTCTGGGTTGGCAGTCACTGTTGTGGCCATCGCTCCCCACTGCTTGTGCTTGCTGCTCAGAGGTCTGCTCTGAAGCCAGATGTCATCCATATCACAGTGACCCCAGGGCAACAGCATAACAAGTAATTGTTGGACGGTCTGTCCCATGAACAGTATTAAATGTTACTGTCTTCCACATTTCCTCTTTGGTTTGTTTTCTGCCATCTTGCCAATCTGATTTATCTTTTCAGCTCCTTGTTGGCAGCATGCTTAATTTATTTTTTTCTTTATTTTCCTTGCATTTTACATTATTTTTCTTCTTTTGTTATCTCTCTCTTCATGCTTGTCTACTTGATTTCTCTGTTCACAGTTTCATCGTCATCTGTGTCTTTTGAGCTTTTTTGTCTCCATTGCCTTTTCCCTCCCTCCCTCTTATTTCTCCCTCCTTTTTTTTGGTGGTGTCTTAATTCTGCCCACCAGTTAATTTCCTCCTCCCCATTTATCTTTCTCTTATCTTCTCCCCCTAGCCCCAGTCCTATTTCTCCTCTATGAATGTCATTTCTGCCCTTCACTGCGCAATCTCTTCACACACACCAGTAAAAGAGACACAGCATGGGTACATCAAGGCAGGACAGAGCTTGTTCCAAACTGGCAGGGCATAGCTTGTTTCATGTGTGTTATTGAAAATGCAAACGCACAAGAGCAATGACTGTTCTCCCAGTTCTTTTGCTGAAGGATATATGAAGAACATCAAACACCTTTGTGGTCTTTTAGATCCAGACCATTTTCAACAGCAATCACATGAGTCGACAAGGGGATCCCTAAGGCAAATCATTCTCCTTCATCCCTACTTTGAATACGACTGTTTTCAAGGAGGTGAAAGTTTAACAGAAACGCTATCTATCTGTACGCGTTTCAACAGTGGTGATTGCAGCGATTACGTGCTGAGGGTAGTACACTGTGCACTCTAACAGCATAGCTAGAATGTCCTTTTTCCTCTCTTGCCTGCCTTAAATAATACTTTCTAAAGTGACAGAAGGAAAAAACATATGGTCACGAGAGGATATGGCTGACTGGTTTTAGCAAAAGCTTGAAGAACATTGTGCCGTCCTCTTGGCTTGAGATAGGCTTGAACAGTGCACTGGAGTTCATGGTGCTTTCACAAGACTGAGATGTGGGGCACCCCTTCAAGTACTCTACCTACTGAAGTAAGAAGGAATTTTAGGAAAATAAAGAAAAGAAGACATCATTCCCTTTCCCAGGCTGTGGGTCACACCTGCATATGCTCCCTTTCCCAGGGGTTAGCATCTTTGTGTGTTCTGTCTAGCTTTTTCTCCATGACTAACTATTCCTTTCATCATCCTCTCGTTTTGCATGCCAAATGGGCCCTGTAATGCTGTGAATCACAAATCTATGAACTCCCCAGCCACACACAACTCCTTTTCTGGTTCATGTCTCCAGTATATTCAAGAACAGTTAGTCACACTTTCCCTGTTTTCCTTCCTCTGCTCTCCAACTACAGAAGCGGATGGGTTTTGTAACCATCCAAGCTGGTACAGTCCCCAGATAATTTCTGTATTTTTTCCCTTTAGCCCTAGAGCATGAATCATCTCAGAGACAAAATAGATTGAATGAAAGGAATTGCAAAAATCCCGGGTGCCACATATGCATCCTGGCTGGTGTAAAATAGCTTAAACAGCTCTGCCCAGGACCTGGGAAGATGCTGGGGAGACCAGGCAGCTCCAGTTAATCTCGTTAGGCAGTTCATAAGGGCTGTAACAGGAGGTGTCGTGTACTGCTGGGAAAATCTGCCAAGCAAAGTCTCTGGAGACCTCCTGTTCTTGGATGGGTGGTGTCCTGCATCTTCACTTCTTGCGTGTGTGCGATGTTTGTTGGTAAATGAAGTTGTATTAAGTTTGGGCAGAAAGCTTAGAATTTTGTCCCATCAGCATTGCTGAGACTTTGAAAATAATGTCCATGAATAGCAACGAAGTGTTAAAATGTCACATTACTTTTGGAAAATATAAATAATTTTTTCAGACCAAACCCTTTGATTTCATTGATTTTAGAATATTTTCTTTCTGATTTATTTGTAATTATCTTTATGAGTACACTGTCATTCATATTTTGAAGTGTAATATTGATAAAACTGAAACACCGAACCTTCAATTTCAAAGTCATCCTGTTGAAGTAAGGTATATCCATCAGTTTAAAATTACTTTTTTTTTTTAAGCTGGACATTTATTTAAAACATATTTTTATACTAGGAATGGTTTGATGAGTCAACATTTTTTACAATTAAAAGCTTTTATTTTTTGAAATTTTCCAATTGGTTCCTCCAGTGCCTTTTTGTGACTGATCTGTCACTTAATTCTCTGGCTTAGAGAGAAGAAGAATGGAAGAATCTCTGACTTAGAAGAATCATTGGCAGAACTTACGGGATGTACAATATCTTAAATTCAAGCAAAACCAAACATGAAGCTGATATAGCATACTGCTATTGTTTTATTTCCAAATTTTAAAATAATAAAGGAAAATTTGTAAAAGGAAGGAGGATGGATTTTATATATTACCCTTCTATTTGTTTAATCCATTTTAGTCAGTACGGTAGTCTATCACAGTTGCATATTAAAATGTGTCACTGGACTGTTGCTTGATATAATGCTGTGAAACTACAGAAATTGAACCATAAAAGATTATTCGAGACAGATACATGTTATTATAGATTTTATTTTATTCGAGGAATAGATGGTTTTGTTTAAGCAGCTTCCCCACAATGACTTTTATCGCATATTCTGGTTCTATTTGCAAGATAAGTCATATTCCCTTGACAGGACCAAATACCAACTGCAGCACACTGCTGTGTTCAGTATATACCTTCCTGCAGCAGGTTACAAAGTTTTTCTGTCTATAGTTAGATGATACGTATTTAAATGCTTAATGCACATACATAGGGGTATTGCTCTCTTTCTTTGGAAAATGCTTTCTGTATAAATGCAAAAGGATTTTCTGTTTTGTAAAATGATCCCTTGCATTGGCAGCAATTACCGTTAATTGCAAAAATTGACTTGCTGGCCTGGAAAGTGAATGTAGCGGTGAAGGCACAGATCTCAAATTCTAGGAATTCATTACAAAAAATAAATGGGCTGTTATACCAGCAGACCAATTCATCAGTCCAAAAGACAGAATTTTAGTTCATATACAGCCAGTGTTTTATCCATGTTGCAGGCCACAGGTTATCTCTATTCATTCCTATAATGGGGAAATATTTATGTTAGGATGCCAGCTTTGGAAAGTTTTAGTTTTAAATTTATTGGTGTATTTTTGTTCTGTCTAATGAAAATACTTTTAGGATTCATTGGTTTCTGAATAATAATAACACAGTGTAACACTACTAGCACAAAGGTAATGCCAGATTTAATGTGTTCAGGGAAATTAAATGTAGCTACTTTGTATGTCACAATGTTAAATTCCTTCTTGTCTAAAAGGGATTAATGGTCTTAACAAAGGATTCGTAATAATGGTTAATGATTTAATAGGACACAGTCCTTCTGAACCAGTTCAAAATTGCAACTTGTTGGGAGGTACGTGATACATGGGTGTTCCTGCTGCTCAGCCTCTCCCTGCGCAGTGGGTTGGGTGGGAGAAGTGAACCTTCTGTGGCACGCAGAACAGTGGGTATCATAAACGTGTTGTTTCCTAAATGGGAAGATGGCTCAATGGTAATTTGAAAGCTGATGTACTGTGCTCATGTGACAGAGAAGGTAAAAGACTCTTGTGGAGAATGCGGAGTGGAGAGAGCTTGGCACCCTTGAGAGGAGAAGGTTAGTTTAAAATCTCCCTGTCAGCAAAAAGACTTATTAGGGCTGAGTGAACTTTAAAAGCTTTGGAGTTCAGGTCCTGGGTGATTTTTCAAATGGTTTTAGCATTCCTTTCAACTGCTTTGGCTACAGCCATCCTCACAGTACCTTTTCAGTGGAGTCGTCCTTCGAGCTGCCTAGCATAGCTGGGGAAGGCTGGCACATATGTCTGTAAATCCCTGGAATAACATCTTAAGAGAAATGGTCAAAATGATCAGCTCACCTTCCACAAATCCCCTCTGGGTTCAGCGCTGTTGCTGCTTCTGGTTCTTCACAGTCATACATTCCTGATCTTGCCAGTGCATTAAGGATTACAAGGTGTAGTGGAGAGAGGCAAAGGCGGATTTCTGCCCCTGCGATTACAAATAACTCTTAACCTTTTCTCTACTCCCTGTCCTAAGCCTATTTTTTTCAGTGAAGGAGAACTTCATCTGTTCAAAAGCCAACGAAGCATTTGAATACTTAAACCTGTGAAGAAAATTTGGTCTTTTGATTAAATTGAGTTCTCTATCAAAAATGTGAGTTTTATGAAAAATATACTTTCTAAGTAAAATAAATCACTGTAAAAATAAAATATTTTAGCCCCTGGGAGTTTTGATACTGCCAGACTTATATAGTTGTAGTGCTATTGCTCCATTTCTTCTGTTCTCGTTATGTGTCAGGTGCTGTGGTTGCCCTGCTCTTCTTGTCGTGGGAGGTGGACAGTCGCTGTACACAGCAGCATCCCAGGCTCCCAAAAGGAACAAGGACCGAAGAGCACTGTGTCTCACAGTAGCTTTCTGAGAAGCTCAAGGGCTTTTAACAGTGATACTAGCTCTAACATGGCACTGCAAAAATGTCCAAATTAAAACATTATGAGTTTTGTGTGAAATCTTTTGTTCTCGGCTCAAAGTTGGGGGGGTGTTCGGTATCTGAATTGCCACCAAAAATCAATCAGTCTGCCAAAGAAACAGTATCTTTTAATTGTTTTTTCAGTGAGAGCTGGGGCAGGGCAGCTCTGTGACTCTGTTGTTTTTTCAGGGTTTGAGCATGAAACTTCTTGTCATTTCCTGGAAAGCCAAACCTGCCTGACTTCACTTGCTTCTGATACGTTTGCAAGTAGAAGAGATCTCATGCGCTCTAGCCCCAGGGCATGCCATGCCACTTCTTAGGAAATGCTTGGTTTTCCATTACAGATCTCTGTTTACAGCGTTCCAAAGTGACACAGTACCGGGAAATTTATCAAACAAAACCAAAACCAACTCGAAGGCTAAACAAAAGAGAAAGTGATTGCTGCCACTGTCCCTTATGGTACTTTGCAATAACCACTTTGCAATCCTGGCTATGGACCACTTTGAGCCACTCTGTTACTTGTTTCTTGAAGGTTTTTTTGTTTGCTGAAGTTGGCTTGTATGTTCCGTAAGTAAGACCCTGCCTCTTCACAGACCCGTTTTATGCTTATTTAAATCCTGTATCTTTTCTGACAGTGGCAGAGGGACGCTGCTGATGTATGGTGTCACATGAACAAAAGCCTTTCCTGCTGTGTCTGGACTATAAGTCATTTCATGGGTGCAGAAAACTTCCACATTTTAATCTCTCCAGTATCTGTTGGCATTTCAGCTGTATTTCTTCTTTATCCTAGAAAGGTCTCCCAACAGAGGGGAAGACTTCTCGTGACTGTTGTTGACAGATGTCTTTCTTTATGAGCTTGTTCCTTGTCTTAGTTCATGTACTGGGAGTTACTTCACTTTTACCTCTCAGTTTGAAACCATGATATTCATATTCTTGCTACCTAAGAAAACTTTGAAAAAGCAGAAGTTGTTAGATTGTTTCAACAAACAAAAAATTGATTTTCAGAATTGTTTTCTTCTTGATAATTTTGCCAGACTTGATAATTTTGCATTGCTTTTGTGGACAGAGTGATGGCACAGGATTTTCTGCAAAGTATTTATAGACATCTTGAAGGAGAAAGGTGTTTTCAGTCTGTGTGCACATTCAAACCATGTTTCCCCTGGTAAGACAGACCAGTCCTTCAGTGTGGTGAACATTTGCACTTGCAGAACACATTCAGCACCTCCTTAACTCTAAGGCAGTGCAGTGGGTTCAGCCCACCACAAAATGAAAACTTACATTATCTTCATGTATACACCGACACATTTCATGTAGTCTACTGGAAATCTGCTAACCACATTTGGTGCACTGCACTGGGTTTGAAATGGCAGCACTTTACTGTGCATAACCAGACCCTACATTCCCTTTCAGTCCCAGATTGTTCAAGTTATTACTGGGCCATTTTATGGCCCTTTGTGTGTTCTGGTGGAAGGGAAGGAATCATAAGACTCATTGCTTCCTTCAAATTAAAAACTATGTTACAGGAGAGTTAAGAAGCTTTCCACAAGTGGGTGGAGAGAGCCTTAGAGCTCTTCTTATTATCATCCAAGAGATAATCTTAAAAGACGTGTGACAATCTTTAGTAACCTGAGACCCAGACTATCCAAGAGATAATACAAAAAGATATGTGGCCATGATGTTTCCCCACCACTCAAAAGGGTCACCACAAGGACATAGAATGTAGGTCTTGGATCCTTGATCTGTTTCTTAGCCGCAGCAATGCAGAACCATGCTTTCTTCTATTTATTTACTCATTGATTTGTTTTATGGAGATTTTTAATTGAATGAAGGGGCACCATTATGCTCAAACACCGCTTCAAATATTAGCAAGTACTTAACACTGTATCTTATGAACTGACTGTAGAAAAATGATGCTTCAGAAGAGGCAATTTATATCATTCTTTATAAAAAGAAATATTTCCTGGGAGAATGGAATTACAGTAATTACAATTTGAACTTGCCATCAGTATTTAAAATCATCAAAAACATTTGAAATTAACACTAATTGTACACAAACAGAAAAAATAGACTTTTTTAAAAGATACTGATTCTAGTGAGACTTCGAGAAGACCAGCCTTTGAGTCTGTGTTTCATACATTTGAGAACTGTGCTGAGCACACAGCAATGGAGTTGCGCACAGCAGGGTAATCAGTACAGCAGGAGGGCTCTTGACATCTCACCTCCTGCCATCAGGAGGAGGGACCAGCCAAATGAAAAACGATGCATTCATTCCATGTGGATGACAGTAATGCCCAGGTTGACAAGGCCCTACTTATTTCGCCTTTCATAAATATTTTTATAACAAAGACATTCCAAATTCCTTCACTGAATGTAGTCCTCCAAGTCCTCCAAAGGCAGTCAGTTAATTTTGGTTCCCTCTGCATTTCCTACAAGCTATAACAAGGGGCTAGTTACTGAACGCTATGGATTTATACAGTAAACTGCTGAAAGTTGGAAAGCACAGCTTTAAAAAAAACAACCCAAAACCAGCTTGTGGTTCTTACTGAATTTTGGATTAAGCACAAGGCAGGAATCACTGACACAGCTACTGAGACCATTACCAATGCTTTGCCTCAGAGAGAGAGCAAGCACCTTCCAGCCCTGAGCTTCTTCCCCTAATTTTAGGAAGAAAATGCTATTTTACCACTGTTGAAAGATATCAGACAAAGTCCAGTTTTGGCCAGAGCTGTACATGAGCAGCACATGGCACTGAGGAGCTCGCTGCAGGGAAAGGGGGAACCTTTGAGACCTGGTCAGTCTTAGTGAGTCAGAAGGAAAGGGCAAGGTGGGCTGCTCTGAAAGTGCCACCTGCCTCTGGCTGCATAAGTAACCCCTGTGCGACCAATTAGGACATGAAGGATTTGCTTTTCAGCTTGTGTAGAACCCCTGATTTTATTTATCAGTCTTGTAGCCTTCCTTTCCAGCATGTCCAACACAGGGTCATGAGGGCGCTTCAGGAGTACCTAATGCTTGCATCCTTATGCACTCAAATTGCAGCTGCCGGTGTATTCCAGTTCAAATATGTGGGGGTACACTAAGGCCACCTTGACTGTTATTTGTATATATTTATAACTATTTTTTTTTTTAAAGGCTACATATGAAGTATATGAAAGGAATGTACATGAAGAAGTATAGCTGTTCTGTGAACACCCAGAACACCCAGGCATGTATATGAAACAGGTGACTATACAGTGGCCTATAGTAGTAGCTGGTAACAGGAAAGCTACTGTACAAAACAACTGTAACAGCATCTGAATAATTAGATACGTTAAGACTTTAGATTTAAGTTTTGTTTTACTAATGCATATGCTTGTTTCTTTCAATTGGAAAACCACTAATTTTCAGTGGCAATATGTATATTCTAATTTCTCCAACAGTATTTCCTTTTTTGTGTGTTGGGGGAAAATCACAACTGATGAGACTTAGCAAATGTGTTCAAGGGACAAATACAGATAGTACTGTCAGGAAGTATGCTTAAATCTAATAAGCAGTATTTAGGACTGAGGCTTTGGTTTATCGTAGGAAAAGAGAAAGAAGTTGCTTATGATAACCACAGAAAACATACCTACCGCTATTCTGTAATATATTTCTGTAGCTGCTTCAAAATAAACTGCAAAAATCTATCAAAGATGTTGAAAAATCTTGTGCTGCATTCCCTGGAGAAAGAAAATTTAAGACTGTGAAAGCTTCATGAGCGTTTAATAATAGTCTTTTATATTCTTGAATAAGCAATGGTGATGATGTATTGCAAGATTAATACATAAATCATTAGGAAACTTTAGTCATTTTAATACAGCAAGTCTGTGTTTTGCTTAATTCACTGATTCATCCTAAGGCATACATTGAAATTTTGTGTGGCCTTTCATTAAAACCCCCAGCATGTCACCCACGTTTTGCATCACTTGTCTTTTAATGGAGCACATAGCAATCGTGTTGTTCCGCAGTTTGATCGTGGTGCACTCTGCCCTCCAGGCAAATTAACACACTGGAAATTGGGGAGCGTGGTGATGGGTGCAGGGAGGATGACATGCGCAAGACAAGTGCAGTGTGAAAGAGGTTCATGTCAGGAAAACTTCACCGCTAGCACTGGCCAGGTTAAATGTAGCTGTGTGTTGGTCAGGATGGCCACAGGTCCTCTGAGCCTTTTGTTGAAGCAAGTTGTGGCAGGGACGGGAAAGGGTGCTGTCACTGCGTGCTTCTTTCAGTCTGTCTGCATCCGCTTCCTCCACATGTGTGCATAATGCAAAAGCAACCGTTAATGAAAGAGAAGAAGCCAGAGAACGATGCAAGAGCCTGTGCATAGGAGGTGTGGAGGAAGTGGTCTCTGCAGAGCAGCAATTTTGTTTCACCTATTACCCAGTGGGTACCCTGAGCAGACTTTATGTTCTTCACTAAGCATGGTATCACTGGATGTAAATGGGAGACCTCTACAGAACATAGACCAACTAAAGCCAGCCAGAAAAGAAACCGGAGTAAGGCTGGCTGCCAAGGGAAGTGCTAAACATGGATCCAGTTTTCAAACTTGGATAGCAGCTGAGTCCGTATTTAAACACCTAATTAGCTGCTGCAGGCTTCAGTTTGAAATTTGGCTTCTCATTACTTTTTACAAACATTGCCCCAGCATGCTAGGGAGAGCGCTGCTGGAGACAGCACCATGGAGATGAGTGGTAAAATCAGCTTCTGGTGGAAAATAATTTAAAAAAAATAATTAAAAAAAATTAAAAAATATCAGCAAACCACAAAGCACTCACTAACCCCAGAATTGAATACTTACTTGTTTTGTTTTGGCAAAAATACAAAACAATTCCTTTCTCTTCTCCTTCCTAATTTTTGTAATGACAATTCAAACTTGTCAGTCTATGTCAGAAAAAATCTAAAGCCAAAAATAAGAATTTATGCTAAAAATTATTCAAACAGAAAATGCAGAGCCTGCCTTATCCTGAATCTTTATTCTTTGATATATAATCAATAAAACAGTATTTTAAAAGGAAGGAGAAGAATTTGTATATTGCTGCTCTTCTTGGCTGGATTTCAAAGAAGCTAATTAAATTCTGTCTGCCTTAACTCCTCCTGTAGTTTCCATTTAGTGAGTTGTGCATTGCCCTATTTTATCGGCACTGACTCAGCAAAATGCTATGGAGGGACATCCCCCAGGGGAGACTTTTTCCATGATAGGAAGAATAGTCCACAGACAGCCCCATTCAAAAAAGGGGGTGAGCATGAACTTCTGCAAGCTACCAGTGCAAGGAACACCACTCCTTCCCACTGGACTTCTTCCCACCATGTCCTTGCTCCGTTGTTCTTACCTGCTGACCATGCACAGGCCTGCCATGCCACAGCACCTGCTGTCTGGCATGGCTCAAGCCTGGTGGGCAGTATTCATTAGGATGGATCCCCGGGCAGTCCCAACACCAGTACGTCCTAGCTCTGTAGCTGACTGGCCAGTGCGTATACACCACTGGGAGCTGGGAGCTACCAGTCTTTTGCCTGGCTGGCCACTTAGGAGGCAGGGTTTCTCTGCTTGAGAGTCTGCCTGCCTTGCTGTGAAGCATTGATACCCTGTGTCCTCAGGGGTCCAAGTGTCACAGGCACCTCACGTGCACTGGTGTGCCATCACGGTTTGTGCACTTCCATTTCAGAAAGGTTTTAGAGCCTTCAGAAAATAAAAGCAATGTGGAAATGCATAATGCCAATATTATTTCATTTAACACATAATTATACTTTCATTCAGTGTAGAAAATGTACATACAGTGTGTAGAGCACCAACAGAGGCTAGATTTAGATGCATAGGCTTTAAAGCCACGTAATTTCATACATAGGATGAATACATTTTATGGTTTTAAACTGAAGGAGGGTGGACTTAGGATGGACATAAGGAAGAAATTTTTACGATGACAGTGGTGGGACAATGGCACAGGTTGCCCAGAGAAGCTGCGGATGCCCCATCCCTGGAGGTGTCCAAGGCTTGAGCAACCTGGTCTGGTGGCAGGTGTCCCCTGCCCATGGCTGGGGGGTTGGACTAGATGATCTTTAAAGGTCCCTTCCAACCCAAACCATTCTGTGATTCTACATGTATGTGCATGGGAGATGCAGTTGTGGTACAAGTATAGGAGCTTACGTGCTCCGATTTTTCTGACTGGATGTAACAAAATCAAGTAAGCAGTGCTGATTTTTTTCCCCAGTATGTCATTTAAACAAAATGATTCTAATAAGATGGGGTCTCGCAAACAAAACAGTTGTTCAGTGAAAGTCCTTGTCAGTTCTGCATCACAGGTTATTCCTCTGTCTTATGTAGTCCATTGATGTCAGATTCCTGGAAAGCAAAAAGCACACACAGAGAAAATGGGAATAGAGCATTGCAGGGAATCATTGCAGGGATTCTGCCAAAAGTGTATCTCTGTATATCCCGTTTTATATCCTTCATATCTATAGTGTGTTACTGAAGTCTGATTACCCACTGCCTTGCAAATCATTTGCATCTCCGCACTGTGATATAAAAGGCTTCCTCACTGATTGGATAGTTTTTTATATCTTCTCAGTGCTCATGTTTCTCTGACATAGATATCTATGCAAAGTACAAGGCTTTTGAGGATCCGGCCCTTGTAGTTCATGCTTCATTGCCACAAGGTAAGTCAAAACAGCACTTGCACAAAATGTGGGAATGGGAAGTCATGGGGAGCATTCACCGTCCTCCTATCTGGCATCTGAAGGTTACTGAAAGCCAACTAGACCCAAGCAGAACAAGTCATGGTCTTTCCCAGCACCACTTCCCTGTGAGCTGCTTGCCAGACAAGATCACTCTAATTCAACCCAGGAAGCTTGTCCTGTGCCCCAGCTTGTGTTCTCCACTGGTGGGGGAATGGTGGCGCTGACGGACAAGTGCCAGGGTTAGCTGCCAGCTGGCTGCAGGGGCGGTTTCATGTGAGTGCATCTTCCCATGGGTGGCATGAGCTCTGGCCCGCATGGCTGCACAATGGGAAGCTCATATCAGCTGAGGATCTGGTCCTTCAAGTTAAAAGGGTTGAAATATGCATGAAGCATAAGGTGACATTTTGAGTGTCTCAGATCAGAGCACGGACATTACTGAATTTAAAATGTAATGATGCCAAGTCACTTTTATATTCATGCAGTGATTGTTCTTTATTCTTAAAATAGTCCATTTTACCCCAAGGCGCAGGTGATATCTTTATGATGATGGAGCTAATATCCAGCATGGTACAGCTCAGGCCATTGGTTGGTGAAAGGGCTGTTTATGATCAGCTGTCCTTTTTTATTCTCTCTCAATTTATACACTGCTTTTGTAGCCTGTTTGTTTGTGGTTTGCTTGAACAATAGAGCAGGGAAAAAGAAGAAGAAAAAGAAAAAGATACACTGGAGATTCAGTGTTGTTGTCTTTTATTTCCTGTAGCTGAGCTGTATGATTTACCATTGTGTCTCCAAGTCTCTGAGTCCTTTCAGATAACATGAACAGTTACATTGCTTTAGTAGCTTTATACCTCTGCAGAGAGTCAGTCTGTTTGCAAGCAGCCAGGGCTTTCTGTGGTGAAGTGTACAGGATATTATAAATAAGGTATTCATTGAGAATGAGATAACAAAAAGAACTCTGAGATATATTTGCTATTCATTCAAAATAAAAGCCTTGCACATAGTGGCAATCGCAGAAAACCAAAAGCGAGCTTTCAGCAGAGTGGGAGCATCCGCAGCATGAGCGTTTGCTGCACTAAGGGTGAAGGTGTAGAGGATGGAGTTGTAGCTGCAGCTGTCAAAGAGGCAGGACAACAGCTAGAGGGAAGGAGAGAGATGGGAAAGAGAGATCTGCTCCTGGGTAGGTGCCCTTCTAGCTCCCTCCAGCAGCAGTAGCTGCTGCCCCAGGGACCCTAACCCCTGATCCCCATAGGCAGCAGCAGCAATCAGTGCTGCTTCCCCAGGTTCTGGCAGAGGCAAATGGGATGGGGACCAGAGCAGTTTTGCTGCCCCCAGGAGCCCGTTGCTTTAGGCTCCTGCCTGCTTTGCCTATGAGCTGTCTGTAATGACAGGAATTACCTTTGGTTCTGCTAAGCACAAAAAGGGTTAGATGAGAGGCTGTAGTAATTACAAGAGTGAACTGTCATGGCACAGGAATTTGTGGAAGTGATACCAAGGCCCCAGTCAGGAGGAGTATTTTAAACGACATACCTGCTAATTTGCCCTGGAACTAGCCTGCTTATTAAAAAAAAAAATAAAAAAATGCTTCTGCTTACATGCAGTGAAACCCAACTAATCAGTAGTTCCTAGAAAGTTTGACTTGAAAGGCAGGCAGGTGCACAGGGCTCTCAACAGATAGCATTTTGCCGTAACTCCCAGCATTTGTGTGCCTTCGTCGCACCTCCTGTTTGGTGCAGACCCAGCCAGCCGTCTTTGCTCTAATGGCTGTGTTTGCCATAACTGTGGTTACAGTTGCAGCTGCTCTCCTTGCCCCATCTTTTTATCCATCTCTTTTATCTGTGTGTAATCTGGTGTGTCACTGGGGCAGGTGCAATGATTACCTTGCTCATTTATACTGTGCTTAACACAGGAGCCTGCACCAGAAACTAGTAGGTCCTGCTGCAATACAAATAATAATAACCAAGAGTAGTATGATCAGGCTTGGATTTACTGGGTGGGAACAGGGTATGTATGTGTGGGAAGAGGGCAGTGAGGAAGGGTAGAGTAGTTTGAGGTGACGATATCCTGGAGGGTGGTGCCTCAGCCTTTCCAGTTTAAATAGGTTGACATAGAGGTTCTGGCAGGTAGTGTGTAATGTTATTTTAATTTTTTTCCCCGCCATAAATCAGACTTGGTGTCTGATGGAATAATCACCAGAACTCCAGCAAATAACACGCCTGCCAGTGATAAGCTGTTTCTTCTGATGACTCAACACACAGCTGTTTGTTTGCTGGATATTGCAAAATGCAGGACGTTTGATGTTTGTGCAGTTCTGTTTTCCTTCTGATTATTTTCATGTGCATCTCCCTTTCTCTTTCTCTCCTGTATACAGATGTTCGTATTCACCCCATGGAGCCTATGCCCAAAGCAAACTTGCCCTTGTGTTGTTTACCTATCAACTACAGCATCTTCTGACTGCAGATGGAAGCCATGTGACTGCTAATGTAGTAGACCCTGGAGTAGTGAATACTGAGCTCTACAAGCATGTGTTTTGGGTTGTAAAAGTCGTTAAATGGATGACAGCCTGGCTATTTTTCAAGGTACGCATTTTTTTAAAATCATTTTGTTGCCATGCACCTGCATTGTGAGAGCTGTAGCCAGCACGGAACTGAAGGTTTTTTGGAGTTTATCATAATGTGTAGTATTTATTGCATTTCTCCATGTTATGATAAAGATGAAGACTTTAATAAAGATAAAGATAAAACTGATAAAGACAGGCCTTTCCCAGAACAAACACTTATTTTAAATGGAGGGAGTGAGGTCTCACGGTAAGGAAAGGGAATGCCTTTCACTGTCTGTGCCCATGCACTGATTACCCCTGTCCTGACCTGTCCATGTGCCTGTGTGCGTGCGTGGGGGCAGAACACCATCCTAACTCGGAGCCAGGATATGCAAAATGTTCCTTGGAAGTGTCTTGTATGTTCTCTTAATGAGAAGCAAACATGATCTGTCTACACAGTCTACATGTATGCAGCGTGTTATAGAGAAGAGGGCAAAGGGAAGAAGGAAGCTGTATAAAAATGGTGGTGGGAAGTGGCCATACTCCAGACTGTGTGGCTCCAGAGACTCATGCTCGGGGAGGTGGGACAGTTTTCCTTTAATTTTTTCATCCTAACACATACTTGTAGTGGTACCTGATTTTCTATTATCTATTTCTGGTCACGGCAGGAAACTTAAAGCTGTTTGATAAAACCGATCCAGAAGTGGGGCAGACCCAGTTACAGTTAACTTCATTAACTTTTTATAGTGGTATAAGTGGATCAATCTGAAATCAGTTTCGCTGCATAAGTGCAATCTCCTCATGCAGACAAGCCTTGGGAGGCCTTGTGCTGAGAAAGTGTACTGCTTAGAACTCTTTCAGAAAGTAGTTTTGGACTAAGTGAATGGAACCTGATTCCATTAGAGAAAATTAAATGTCCTAATTAAAACAAGGTATTTTAGATCAAGGGGCATGTCCCACAAAGCAAATTAATTTTAAACTTTGATATGGAAATATCACTAGCTTTAATTTTAGAAATGAAACTGGAGGCTGGAAGAGTGGCTGTAAAATAAGATGCAAACAAATAAACCCATATTTAAAAAAAAAATTAATAGTATCTTCTGAGTACACCTTGAATATTGCAATAAAATTGTAATAGGAATGCTCATAATATGTAATGCATTCTTAAAGAAGAAGAATGCAGCTTTGCCAGACCGTATATATTAAACTTGTTTTGCCTCTTGTGATTGCCATTTTAAATATCAGCCTTGGGTGGTGGTGTTTTTTCATTGGACTTACTTCACCTTACTAACATAACAGTTTCATGTAGATATTTAGCTTGTGCTCAGCGTTTACTCTAGAGCCACAGAATTCTGACAGAATTTCTGTGTCTGAGTGTGAGAATTGAGTCTCTTGTTCCCAGCACTGAATCTCACCCAGTTTTATTGGTGCCCAGGGAGACATTTTTGTATTATACTGACCATGTTTAGACACTGAATGAGATGTCACTGAACACACATCAAATAACTTTGGATCTAGCACAAGAAGGAGTCTCATACTTACAGCTCTAATACTAATGCTGCTGACGTTTCCTGATCACTTCCTTATCTTTGGATGAGATACCACTCTAAAGGAATTCTACCTTGCAACAGGTGAGGGACAGACATCCTGACTTGCATGGAAGCGCCATGTGTGTACTGCCTGAAAAGCAAATGCATCAATTGCTTTTTGAGTCAAAGTAACTTCAGGTTTGGATAACTGAATGCCTCAGTTATCAGGTTGAGATGTTCACATTTTTATGTAACGTTCGGTGTGTTTTTCCTATAAGCCAAAGGAGAAGGAAACTCTTCCCATCACTCTTCCTACTCTCCCTGACTTCTGAGTTACAGCTTCCACTTTTACTCTTTGCATATTGCTTAGGATATGTTTATGTATTTGGGACTGACTTTGCCTTGTTTTCTCACATTCAGGATCACATAGGTATGCCCTGTTCGACTCCGGCAGAACTGCATCACAAAGCGATGTTTAGCTCCACGGCAAGCTGGCACTAAAAGCCTGCCTGGCAGTTTTAAGAGTAGTGTACCAAGGGCCGTAGTACCCAATGTTCAAGCTTAGGTGGGTCTTGTGTTGGTCTCATGCACTAGGGTAAATTTCCCCTGAGAAAAGTAAGAAAGCAAGTACAAGAAAATGCAGTTGTCTGATAATATTAGCGGATAGTTGGTATTATGGATTTCTTCTCCCCTGGAATTTTGTTTCTGAGTGCACGTATATGAATCTTCCTCCTAGTATTACAGTAGTAATGCAGTGAAAATGAGGTGATAGCTCTATAATCATATTGGCTCAACTAACTTTTATTACATTGAAGTATTCCAGAGTGGTTTCTAAACGCGTGCAGGAAATTGCTTCATCCATTGCAACCTGGTGCTCATGAGAGCCAACACAGCCCAGATAGCTCCGATGAGGAAATGCATCATGGATTTATCATATCAAATTCCCTCAGGAGAGAGCCAGAGTTGTTTGATTTAATTCCAGAATATTGTGGCAGAGCCTCCACTACCTTTAAATGAATTTCTGCCAGCACTGGTCCCAGTTGCATTCAAGTCGACTGCAAGCCTGGCCCCCACTCTCTCTGGGCTGCTTGTGTTTGAGGCAGCTCAGTGTGGCAGGCAAGGTTGTCAGCTCAACATCCACCTCAGAGCTGCCTCAAGATATTTAGGTACTTAAACAAATAAACCTACAGTCTTGTAAATAGGCCATGATACGTACATATAATTTGCTCAAAGTATTAACAGCTTGAGTTTCTTGGAACTGTGAAACATTGTCTTTCGCTTTTCATATGTAGCTCAGAAAAATCTCTGCCAAACCAGTTTGGGGTTTCTTTTCCCACAACAAGCTGCAGTGAGAGGCACCCCTGTAGAAATAAGACAGGCCAAGCCAAGGGATTGGTGACAGTCATAAAATTGTGAAAAAAATGCCCACCCTTTAAAAGGGATGGTTTAATTCTCTCTCAGCTCAATTCTTTCTTAGGAAAGTTATTGTCTGCTTCAGTACGCAGTCTTTACATTTCCATTTTGTAAATGTTTTCTCTACATTTTTAATAAACAAGAATTGCACCTGTTGCATGCAAGACAGAAATTATGTTTATTCCTAAAAAAAAAAAAAAAAAAAAAAAAAGAAAGATTTCTACCCTGTGACTTCTCAGTAAATAAAAGCTGGTGAGCTGTCATAGTGCTCTGCAGAGTGCAGTGAAATATGTTATCCCCTAGGAATTTTTAACATAAAGTGATCTTCTTTTTGAACAGATGAAGTCCAACTGGTAAACAATAACTAACTAGTAAGATGATAGTAGCCTAAAAAGACATTCATTGGGCATCAAATTGCAATTTAGCCAACTGTGCAACACACCAGTTTTAGTGATGCATACTGTACAAGCTGGGAGCCAGGAAGGTACCATTTCCCTCACAAGTTTTTCTCTTTTGCTACAGATAATGAATATTCATTCTTAAGCCAGATGGCCTCTGCTTGTGACACAATTAAAATGCCTTAGAGAAAAAAACCCAAAAAAGTTGAGTCCAAGGCAGGGATTATTCTGCTTTGCGTGACTTCATTATGCCATTATACTAGAAACATTTCCCACTTAGCAGTGTTGTAAACTTCCCCAAAAACCTTTATGACAGGCTTGGTGAATGTGTCATTATCAGATATAGAGTATTCAGTCCTTTCAGCCACCTCAGATTGCTATTTAGGAAGGAATTGTGGATGGAAGACTACGCTTCACATGTTGTCTCAACTGTCATTTCCAAAGACATAGTGCCACGTAAGTGATTATTGACTGACAAACTGAAAATGAGTAGGATTAGTGACCCTGCCAGCCTGTAAAAAAGAAGAGAAAGGCTTCAGGAACACAGGCTAGAAATCAGCCGGTATAAACTAGTTCATTTCTTTCATCTGTCAAAATAGGCTTAACTCTAGTGTAATTTTCCTATAACATTTTTAAAGAAATGCTTTCAGTCTGTAAGTGCTGCTGGAAAACAAAATCTAAAGAACCTGTATTCATCATTCATGCCAGAGGACATAGTCATGCAGGTCTCATTGCATCACTTCTTATTCAAACTGTCCCTTTGGCACTGCAAACGTAGAAACTTCATTTCAACCTCCCCCCCGAGGTGTCAGAAGACAAACACATCACTGCACAATAATGCCAGCTGTAGCGAATGAGAATAATTAAATTCTACAGCTGAAAGCAGCAATTCATCAGCATCAACATCTTCTGTCCATGTGAGTGTGTGGTCCTCATGTAAAGCTAGTCTGGAGTATTCTCACAAAATGAAAAATCCTTGCAGAAACATGTTATTGACAGTTAAATTTTACAAAAAGGTTTTCAGGTCAAAAGTAGCATTCTGGTCAAAATTAGAGAGAAGGGAATGGTCTACTTTATTCCAGTAACTCAGGTCTTTAGACAGGTCCCATTTTTGTACACATTTGTAAAAGGATTTAAGCTTCAGAGCCATAGGGGTCCTTTTTTTTTCCCTTCTAATAAATATTTGATTATTCGTACACCCATAGAATGATTCTAGGGGGGAAAATGAAGGGACTTACCTGAGAAGGGTAATGAGCAATCCACTCGTGAGCTCCCAAACCCTGGTGATCCGAGTGTGTTTCTTGCGTGAGTCCCTGGACTTGGGTAGGCATCCAGGTCCTGCCTGTTATGGGGTATGTGGATGCAGTGTGGCTGCTTTATTTATTCTAACTGCTGAATAAGAAAGCTTTGGAGCAGTCTTTTGTGTCTGTCCTGTTAGGATCAGACCCCTCTACAGTAGGCTGATTCTCAGTGCATACGTAAATAGCATTGGAACCTGGTCTCCACTGAATCTGTTGTTCCCCTGTGTCCCAAAATATCGTTATCTTTATCCGTGTTTTCTCAGGTCTAAGTTTATTTAATGTTTACTTTAAGAGACACATTGAGAATTGCTAGAGAATGTTTTCATGGCAGGAAAGTGAAGGATTTGTTTTTCATGCCTTGGTATACGGCATGCAAAGGGGTAAGGATACTACTAGTACGGGACAGCACAAAATGGGTAGGATTGATTTGGAGTGCATCAGAGGGAATCAAGGCTGCTGAAGTTCTTGTTTGCAACTCCTATTCGGAGCAGCTGCTGGTGTGATCTATCCCCAAACCACACCCAGGCTTCCTCTTGGAGGGTGCTAGTTGGAACAGGCTGAAACACAGCCATGGAGCAAGCAAAAACTAAAGCAGTGTGTGCAGTCAGAGATCCATCTCATGCCTTGTCCTGCAGTTTTATTTGTTTGGTTAAAAAAAGGAAAGCACCCCTTTGTTTTTCCTGACAGTGTGAAATGGGAAGACTATCTCACATCTTTCAAAAGAGTTCACAAGACAAGAAAACTGTCTCCATGTCTAACGCTGCCTGCAGGATTGACCCTTTTTAACCTGGAAAATAGTCCAAAGAAATGCAGGTTAAACCTGCACTATGCGCTATGTAAAAACCTATGCTTTCTCTATGTGAAATTGTTTTGGAGCAAAACTTTTGGATAAGTGACTGAAATGTTGTCGTTATCATTTTGCTGGCAGGCCGGGAACATGCAGAAAACACGTATTTGTACTGTGTAAGAAAGGGTTTAGCCCTAACTCCTCTGTGGTAGGATTGTTGATTTAACTTGACAGCTTGGACAGATTACTTCATTCTATCTGAAAGGAATTCAATTCATATCCAAAAGAGTGAAAAAAATAGTCTCTGTATTGCTGTAGGAGAGAGTGTGTAAACAGTTAAGAAATTGTGAAAATATATGAGCCTAACCAGTGTTAGCACATCAGCACCTATCATCCTGTAATCTGCAACTATTTTCATATTCAGAACCCACGGAGTTAGTTAGGAAAGACATTTTCCATCAGCCAATTTATTCCTTGCCAACATTTCCTAGCAGTACTTTCCTATATATTTGGTTAATACCTTTGTATGGTAATCTATTCCCAGTCAGACTTGTTGAAAATGGAGGAAACACAAAAGGAGAAGATAATTTGCCGTAGACCAAACACATGCCAGGGACCTGGTACCAATTACTGTCAGTTTAAAAGAAGGTAACCACAATGCTGCTAATAAAAAGGTCTCAAAAAAGAGGTTGAAAAGTTGGGGAATTAGAGAAAATCTTGACATTTCAACTAGACCATTAGTGTTTTACTTTCAATCCATCGTCTTTATAGTTAGAGGTTATAGCATTGCACTACTGTAGTTCTCCCTCGCATGCCTGGGAAGTTCTACCTCCATCACTACATAATTATAATTCCATTTTCTTTCAGTCAGGTAGTACAACACTGTTGGAAACTTGAACCCACTGGCAGCAGAACACAGGGCAGCCACTAATCTTTCTCACTGTTGTATATTTCAGACAGCTCTTTGAGAGAGAAAAAGAGCAAGAGAGAAGACCACCCCAGCCCCACTGAAATGACCCATTCAGCAAGGGTGCAAACAGGAGTTACAGGCACTTTCTCTCTCCCATGTGAAAGACCTGTGCACTGAGTTAAGGAGAAAGACCACCAACTAAAATAAGGAGATGCAGAGTAGGAGGTTGTGGAAGTGCATATTAATACATACATACATATATATATATATATATACACACACACACACACACGGACAATTTGCCACCAAGTACGATGTGCATTATAGATCAATCAATATTTCTCTGGGGATGACCTAACTAAATTCCTTATTCGTTTGCTACTTGTGAGTAATGCAACAAAACAATGCTTATAACATTTATATTGCAGAGCCCCATCACCTAAAGCCCCTACTTACTACAGAAAAATTAAATTTAGGAGGCTTTGGAGATTTACAGGCACTCCTTTTCCCCTCTGTGAATGTGACAGTCCTTAATTTACCAATCCTAAATTTACCAGCAATCCAAGACAACTGAAAAACCTTTCAATGTGAAGTAAGGAAGCTCTTCCATGAACAACATAGACACAATTTTTAATGGTTATCCTGAGCTTTGAAAAGTTGACAGAAAATTCCAAGTTCTGCCAAGAAGCTGACCCAACACCCCTTTTCCAGTGGTCTGAGGCACCTGTGCCTGGAAGCCACCTCTGACATATCTCCTAGTTCATAAATATCTGCAATATGAATGCCTGCATCAGAGCTGTTCATCCAGTGATCTCCTCGTGGTCCCTGCTAGTAGTGGATCAGTTTTATCCCAAGATAAATATCTACAGTTGGCCAGGTGAATCAAGTCCTTCAAGTGCCAGTTTGTCCCTGTGTACGATGAAGGGATCCTCTGGTGACTAGCTCAGCTATAGATGTCTGTGCTGTATAAAGGTATAAAGTTGGTTGAAATGAATCCCATCCCAAGGTACAGGACATTAAATTAGTTTTATTTTAAACAACAGCACAGGAGAGAGTAGGAACTGGAAAGGTGTGTTCACATGTCTGGGGCACAGGTAATCTCTACTCAAGCTGGTTTTTCAAATGGCAGCTCTAAGGTGTTCAGAGAACCAGACCATTTCGCGTACAAGTGGGAAGTGTGTTCATGGGCAGCCACAGGTGAGGCAATCCCAGTTACTTATGAAATTTATTTTTCATATAAGTTTACAATCCATTGTGTGCTTCCACTACTTATCACATATATATTGTCATGCATTTACATGGGTAGTTATGTGTGCTCCCTATATGTATTTATAATTGTGTAATGTATGTAAAAAGAGAGAAGCTGAAAAGCAAGCATTACTCACTATTTGAGGAACAACTGTAAACAGCAAATACAATTTTTAAAATAACAAGATCATCCAGCACCAAATTTGTGATTTTTGAAAAGTTTCAATTCAGAAATCACTTGAATAACTCTGGCTTTACTAACGACCATAACAATTACAATTGCCAGCCCCAAACATTCATATCTGCATTTTTGGGAAGGGTACTGAGATACAACAAGTTGTAGTTCACATGTCTTGTTTTGTTCTTGTTATGTTCTCAACTAAATACATGGGATTTGGTGGATTTTAATAGGTAAACATGAGCAGGAAATTTGGTGCAGTGGCTCTAGCTCCCATTTTTTCTAGAAGGTACTTGATCCTAGATGTAAACACAAGTCATTAATACAATCTGTCCAGAGTTAGTGGAGTCTATATGTTATTACATATTTAAACATTCTCTTTAAGTTGGGTCTGTGAGTCTCTTCAGGGCAAATTACTACATTTTTTTGTTGCCATCTCAGCACTGGAAAGGGGAAGAAACCACAGGAGTGATGTTACCACAGACCAGGCGCTCCGCTCTGTGGGGAATACAGAACATACGCAAAAGAGGATTTGAATGAAACCTGAGCAATGTGCAATAAAACAAGAATGAACTTGGACAGCTTATCATGGATGGGATTTATAGTGGTATTTGTGTGGCCCCATCATGCTGACCTACTTTTCTGTCACTGGAATAGGAAGGAGGTGCTGCTGCTGGTCCTAGGCTCAGGCATGGTCTGAAAAACTGAGTTGCTCCCAATGTCTCTTAATTACTTGTCAAAGTCTTGGAGCAAGCCACCAACAACCTACAAGCTTAACTTACCGTCTTATTAATAGTTTATCCAATTTAGTACATACGTTATTTCTTGAATGAACAGCAGGGACCAGAATTGGTGCCCTGTGCCTGGCGGCCCTGTGTTCCCATGGCGTTGCTGTGAGCAGCGTTGTGCAATGTCTCCCCAGCTGCCTCACGTCCCTGCAGCAGGCAGCAGCATGCTGAGGCTGAATGTGTGTCAGGAAGAACCGTATTGATTGACTTATTCGATATCTTTGCCTGCCAAGCCAGGCTCTTGAGATGCAAAATGTAGTCTTCCACAGCATCTGCCACTTGTCGCATACTATCCTAAGATGATTGAAAATGTAGAAAGGGAAAAGCTGTCCCATTGTTTTTGGAGCTCAGAGTGTTGAAAATAAAATTACATGCTATGAGTATATTTTGACAGGTGTGTCTGTTCTAAAAATGAAAAGGCACTGTGGGGCAGGATGCTTGTTTTTTCTGTCAGAGTTGCACATTGTCCAGGTACAAAAGCTATTTTTATGGCTGCCCAGCCTGGGAATGTAGTTTGGTCATTTCTCAGAGAGGAGTTCAGTTATCACCAATGTCATACATCATGACCAGTAATGACAACTTAGGTCCCTGTTTTCCTCTGCATATAAGATGATGACTTCCATCGTCATGAAGTTTTTGGTACTTCATCAGTGGCTTTGCACAAGTGTAGCTGATCAGAACCTGCTAAACAAATAAGTAAGACCCAAACCTAAAAGCATCCAGATCCCAATCTTATTGTGTATTCTTGTAACAAGGATTATCTGATTTGACTTCACATTCCTTATGTGGAACACTGTCCTTATGTAAAGCATTTTATGTCTGATCCTGCTCCTCAGAGGTTCTCCTTGATCTGGGGCTGGCCTTTTATTTTTCTTGCCTGGTTTAGGTTTGTGGCACGTGTCCTATTTTATATGCCTACTATCTGGGGAAGTGTATTGAGGCCGGCACAGATACACCAAACCTAATTGCTTTAGAAGGCTTGCAGATCTCCAGAGGTGGTAAGTATTTCAAATGTTCATAATACTGGATTCAGCTGATATTGCTTGAAATCCATTGTGGGTCTGGAAGGCAGGAAGCAGGGACTTTCACACAGTATTTTTTTTCCTAAATATAGTTGCCCTGTTAATATTATTTTAAACACACTCAGTGCTCATTTTCGGTTTTCACGGTGTGATGGTTTATTTTCCCCTCATATTGGGGCAAGTCTGTTTCATACGAACCACTCTTTTAACTGCAGAGTATATCCATCACCCAATGCCTTGGCTGTATAACTTCTTCTGTGAGGGTTTCAATCCACTCATCACAGCACTGGGTCAAAGGCAGATTGCTGTTGAGTCATCTATTTCCAGCTTTTTGAAAAAGTGATAAAATACAAAATGTGTTTGTGCTCAGGTACCTGAATTTGTCATCTCCAGGTCACTACACAATGGTTTACTCAGAGGAGCCAAGGGGATTGATTATAAAGCACCTCCTGTTCTCAGTAGCAGCACTCATACATGTGATGTGCAATCTGTCCCATGCTCCCCCGGATGGAAAGAAAGCGTTTGCAGCATTAGGGTCATTAGACTTCATAGATGTAAGCAGGTACCATCCCACCCAAGGATGGTATCAGTGCTGTTGCTGTTACCATAAAGACAATGCATCTTTTGTGAGTCGATTTCAGTTTGACTCTGTAGAAGCTCTAGGCAACAACTTTTTTTTTCTTCTTTTTATTGTCAGGTTATGTCATAATACCTAGCAATACCTTTAATCAAAATAAACAGGAGTAAGGTGGCTTTTAAGGAAACAATTTTATCAAGATAAGAATGAATTGAAGCAAGCTGACTGGAAATTTATTTACTTTGAGAAAGTGAGAAAGAAATAAGTAGAAAGAAGTCAGACACTTCTTTCTCCTAATTGGAATCAGACTCTGGAAAAGGCTTCCACAGAGTGGAAGTGAAAAGTATATAAGAAAAGTGTTGTTTTAAAGATGGAGTTTAAATAGGTGTATGGAGAATATCAGCTGATAGGATATCTGCAAAATTGGGAGATCAGAGATGTTCCAAGGAGTCCCTACAACCCCCCCATTTCTTCTGAATTCCTTTTGTATTTAGAATCCAATTTTTTGTCCTCAGGTTTATCTGGTTTGTTCCCATGAGGAAAAGAAAAAAGGAACTCGGTCTAAGAGTCCAAAAGTTAAGATTTCCCAACAAATACTAATTTTGATTTTGAACTTTTAGAGTACTTAGCAAATCTTTCTTTAGGAAAACCTCTGGTGAAGATGTGCCACTTCTTGCACTCACCATCCTTGCCTTTCTAGACAACATTTTTTCCAGTTGTTTGCTGATGAGCTGTGTTGAACTGTGCTTCCAACAGTTCTGGCTTTTGGTTACAGGAGAGAAGTGAACATGGGGCTGTGGTTCAGACTGAAAAGCCTTCACTGAAGATGAGATCTTTTATTTTCCTGGTCAAGAAATCTGTGCGTGCCATTAAAAAACAAATTAGCCAAGTTACACTGAAAATGGAGATGTAGAGATAGCTGGCATAGCTGTCCAGTTAATCTCTAATCTGGGTTACAGCAAAATTCTAGAAGCTGGTCAGTGCTGAAGAGACCCTTCCAGCAGAGAGGCCAGGCAGCCAGGGCCAGCAGCATGACCGATGTACGAGAGACCATGGCTTCTCCTGTGTTTCCACAAGTAGCCCAAGCCATTGCCTTGGGCCTTCCTGACTGACTGGTTTGCATCTAAAGTACCTTCGAGATGACTAACTGCAGGGAGGCTTGTAGCCATGCTGGGCGGCAGCCAAGGAGCTCCAACTGACAGTGTCCAGAGTAGACTAACAAGGGTTTGCACAATGAGGATTTCCATTCCTAAAATGTCCAGAACAGAGAGTTTGGTTTAGGATTTTGCCTGAAGGGAAGACAGGTATTCTTACCTTCCTGTTTTGTGATGGCAGATCAGCCTCACCTGAATTGGTGCTTTTGCTGCTATTTGCTGTATTTTTCTTATGGAGAAATTATACAGTACATTTTAAAATTTGAATTTCGTTTTTGTAGACTTATTTATTTAAACCATTATGTGGTATTTAGGAGGGGGCAAAGCTGGGTTCTTCACCTCTCTTGGATGGGTCTTTCAAATCAGAGCAATAGACCTGCTGCAAGCTACTGATCATGGGTCTGTTACGATAGCTAAGATGTGTCGATGCTTCAAATTACTGAGTTAAAGCTTTGCCCTCTATTATGAATGGGTGTCTAGGTTTAAAAATAAATCCTTTGGGTTATACCAAAAATTTGAACTGTCAAGAAAGAAATGGTGTGATGAACCGAAACATAGGTCTCTTAAGCTGCCCTCAATTTAGCTGTATTTCAGTAATCTTTCATTCACCTCTCATTGCTGTCAGCAGCCCATAGGGGTATTTTTATAAATATGATGGAAATAGCTGTCTATGAATCATGTCACTAAGATGCATGTGGTTTTGCCGCTTCAGGGAATAAGTAAAGAGTGTGTAGTTTCTCTGGTGAAGAACACTGCATTGCTGGGTCATTTGTACCAATTGGTATTTCTTCATGTAAACAGATTTCTTGCATAAAAAGAATCTTTATTTTTATGTGTGGTAGGTGGAAGTATTTTTGTTAAGTAAATGCATATAACTTCATTTCTTGTTTTTCTATGTTGTCACTGTCAACATGTGTTTCTGTAAAACTTTAGTCAACAGCAGATATTTATTAACAGACCTTTGCAAATATGTTGTTATCACAGTTGTATAGTGCCTTTATCATAGAGAAACAGATGTATCTAAAATGCAGGAGCTTGCAATAGCTTTCATGTTTTAGAGTCTCTGCTAAAATCCGTGGAGACTAGACAATTGTCATGGTAAAATATCACTTACCTTCAATTATTATTTTTTTCATATACAAAATTATTTTAATAAAAATAATTACCTTTTAAATAATATACTAAACAAAAATGTAGCCTACTCTAGCTTTGCAAGTTGAATGTATATTATTAAGTATTTTTCAACGATATTCTTTCACTCTTGATTTCAGCCACCTGCAATACCTAAGAATTTTTAGGAAAGATAAATAAATAGCTCTAACAAAATGCAAAACTGGTTATTTTGAAAGACTGCAAGATCCTTTCCATTTGACCTGCTGTTTGTTATTGTTACTGTAGATTATGGATGGGAACACCTGTGATTATCCTCTGGTTAATATACTCTTGAATTGGAAGAAAGGGCAGAGCTGTGGTGCAGCTGGCAAATAGCCAGCTAACCTCCTTTTCAAGCATTTAAAACACCTCTTCCAGGGGGCTTCTTAATGAAAAATACATGGGGATGGCTCTTCTGACAACCCATGGAATATGATAGATGATAGTAACCTTTTTTCTAAATGAAACTGGAAAACTGGGAGCTGGCAGGCCAGCGTGCTCAGGCACACAAGTTTTGGGATAAGAGCTTCCTTTCCTGCTCCTTACCTCATAAATACATTTTTAATGTTTATTTTAAAATTATGTCCATATGTACTGGGCTGTATTCTCATCTCCGTTTTGTTGAGCCTTCTTCACTCTTTATAGTTTCAAAATAGTTATATTTGTACTTATTTAATATAGAGGCAGTTAGTGCAGGCCAGAGGACCGTCTAGATTTTGTGTCCTTTTCTATAAAAAAGCAAACTACGAGTGTGAGCAACTCTGTACTACTTGCAAATGAGATGAATGCTAAGAAAATCTTCAGTCTTATTGTGTAATTTCTCATACTTGCCTAAATAAGAGGAAAAAATCCTGAGTGAGCTTTTTTTGAAATGAGTTTACATGTTCAGAGAAGGAGTTAAAGAGCATACTTGGCTCAGGCATCTACTTTTGCTTAGGGAAATATTCTCTGTAAGAACGTGTACCTTGGTGCTATTTTGTCTTCAAAATTCTCTTTGTGGTTATGGGTTTTTTTTTTCTGCTGTGGTCTTCTACAGCTATTTGTAAATTCTTCATAATATTAATTTAGATTAGAAGAGGAATCTGCCTGATTTTTCAAGAACCAAATTGCTTTTCTCCATCTTATTATATTAGCGATTAAAAATTACTGCTGCTTTCTTCTGCAGAACTGTAGTAAGACACGCAAATCTGGTTATTTCTAGTCACAGCCGGGTATTTTTTCTTTAAAAATCTCTCCCTCCTATCAAGTGCTGCTGGTAACTGTTGTCAGGTATTTGAGTAGCTGCGCTCTGGTGGCAGGTGTGAAGTTGTCTGTTCGTTTTCTAAGCAAAGACCAGATGTTTGTTCTGGGCTAAGCAGACTGATTTGCAGTTAAACCTAAAGTAAAGGAACATAATTTCAGGCTATAAACCAGCCATGCCTCAAGCCATATGTAACTCAAAAAGAAAAACATGAGAGCCAGAGGTAATCAGCTTCTTTGCTTCCCTGTACATCTGCAGTATTTGCTTATGCAAGTGAAGAATGGATGGTTGTTCTCTCCTCTGTGTTAACAGAGGAGAATTCAGATTTGTACCTTGGACTAGTTCATAGTCTTCCCTTGCTCTAAACAGAGGTGGTGATAAAAACAAGGCAAAAGGCTATATTTAGAGAACTGGGCTGATGGGAACTCATCAGTTTGCTTTAGGAGCCCGTGATAAATCTGTCTCCCTGGGAGACTTCAGTGAGCACTGAGGCACATCACCTCCAGCTCTGGCCACCTCATGTACTTCCACTTACTCTGAGCTGTAAACCATTGCACGCTGAAAAAGAAACTGGGAAAACTTTAAGAATTTCATGTCCTGCAGTGTTATACTGGGCCCAGGAGAGGTGAGGTCTTGATTGTTTTGTGGCTGACAATGTCTTGTACAAGAAGGAGCTTTGCACAGAGTCCCATGGCTACAGCACTCCAGAAATAGTCATGCCACTGCTGCCTGTTAGATGTATCCATCAGAAGTCTAGCTTTTGCATTTTAAGCTAGTGTCTTTAATGTATTCACACTAACCTTTAATACATTCACAGTATTACAGGCAGGAAAAATTACACTGGGACAAAGGATCAAAGGCAAATATTGATGAAGAAATTTTAAATAATGTGCAGATCTCTTGTGGGCATTGATTCATGTGCTTCATGGTGTCAATAATTGTTTGTGAATTGCAGCCATTTTTTCCTCTGAACAGAGCATTACTCTTGAAATATAGTCATTGATTAGTCTTTGATTAGCTCTGTAGTAATTTTCATGCATCAGTAGTTCTGATAAAAAAAAAGTAGCACTTATTTTACACCAATGTGTAAGACCCATACATTGTTCATTAATAACTGAAAGGAGCCTTTAAACTATTTTCTTTATTGCAGAGACCACACTGACATTTTTAATAGCCATACATTTCAGGATAAATGGAAAATGTCTGAAGGGCTTTTTATTTTCTTCAGGTTGGTTTTTGTTTTGTTTTGTTTTGTTTTTTTGTTTTTTGTTTTTTGTTGTTTTTTTTTTATGGGGCAGTTGTAAATGTTCTGATGTCTCAGGACAGGGCTGCAATAAGAAGGACATGTTTGTCACTTTGGTGCTAATGTGATTTCCTGTTTTTCCTACTGTATGACTCTCCATTTTATCCCAATTGTCACTAATGTGCTATTTTTTTATGATTAAATGATGAGACCTAAGATTCAGCAAGGAGAAAATAATTAAAACTATTTGTTTCACAGACTGTCAGCAGCTATTAGGGATTAGACAAATATAAATTAAGGGTGTTTTTCCCCAAGCCATGTTACAGACTTTGCAAAGTTCACAAACAATTGTAATCCTCTTTTATTGAACAGATTTAAAAGTAAAGGTCAGTTATGTTTAGGTCAGTTATGTTCTGGTCAGTAAGGATTTATGTAATTGGTAAAACCCAAACATTTCGATTATTTTTATATAAAAACTGTGCTGCTTTGGAAACCCTTGCTTCTCAGTTGTGGCTCCCCTACAGAGCTCAGGGACTAAAAACTAGACACATCAACTCAGCAGACATTTGTAGAGCAAAGAGGGTTTTTCAGCTTGTCTCTCCAGATGCAGGAGCTGCTCCTGCCCTGGGAAGGGTCAGGCAGTGGCTGGCATTGTGGCTGATGCTGGTGGCCTCTGCACCCTGAGACCACCCCCACTCACACTCCTCCCCTTGCAGCCCTACACACCCAGCAATACAACATGCTGTCACACCACCGTTTCGATGCCCCTTGTGATTTTGCTGCAAGAAGAGCCTTGGTTTCTGCCCAGCTCTAAGGGCTTAGTACCGCTTGTAGACCCACTGTTTCTCCTGTCTTCCCAGATATGGCTGGGTCAATCCATTGGTGAGATTTTACCTAATATTTCCCTCTTCTTTCTCTACTGTCAAAAGGCTTGTGCTTGCTCCTTTGTTCCAGAGTTGGTAAGAGCCATCAGCATGCCCCAAGAGCTCATGTTTGAAAGCTGCTCTCTACCCCTTTTTGGTTTCTGAAGGGGTTCAATGACATGGATGGGTGATCCAAGGAGTGTGAGTGTCGGTGATACACTGGGAACCCTCCTGCCCTGAGCCCCTGAGGAGACCCTCCTCAACATGGCATATGTGCTGCAAAACGGGATCTCATCCAATGGGGCAAGCAACCAGCACACTCAGTGAGGTTGCAGGGAGGGCCTGGCAAGTGGCATTTAGGAATTCAGGAGGAAAAGGGAATGAAGAAGAGCTGGGACTATCTGCGAGTGTCGTGGGGCATGGTAGAAGGGCAGGCAGAGAAAACGAGTGAAAGTTTAGACTGTAGATGTGCTTCGCATGCCACCTAGAGAAACAGGGTCCTGATCTTGATTGGAACAATTCAATTCCACTGTGAAGTACATATTAAAAAACAATAGGTGGCTGGAGAGCTGTGCAGACTTGCAGGTAAAGAGCAGAATTTTAAGCAAGCTGCTGGGCGGGCAGGAGAGGCGGTGGGGAGGGCTGGGACAGGCAGCCTGCGCTGCCACTCAAGCCTCTGCTCAGACCTCAGCCTGCAGTTTTGCGAGTTAAAAACAGTTACTAAACCACAGCACAGTTCTGCATTAATTCAACAGGAATTTTTCCTGGGAAGCAGAAGTTTAATCATCTGGGGCACAGCTCTTTGCAGAGCGCACCGGCGGGCAGGGCTCATTGATTGGGCTCTCAAGGCAAACAGGCAGGTGTAGTGAAATGGCATTGCCAAAGAGGGAAGTTCAATACCAGCTCCCTAAACAAAGTAAATTATTTCAGCACCAGATGAGTCTGTAACATGTATTGATCGAACCACAAAACCTCCCGGTATTTGTTTCTCATTCTAAACAACTGCTCTAACCTTTCAGTCAAAAAGCCCTGTGAATACAAGTGCAACAGAAACTCTCCTGGGGCACTTAATAAAAATAAAAGGTTAATTCTCACTGTGTTATTTTGGCTATTGATAGTTCTGCAAGTGTAGGTCTCTGGGTCATACCTACCTACCTATGCCCTTAATCAGTCCAGTATCAAAACCCCAGTCAGAAGCTCTCTGCAGAGACAGGAGCTATCTGAGAATGAAATAAAAGGAATATGTTCAGGAAGGTTGTTGGGATTTTTTACATTCTTGCCCCACAAGTTCTTTTTCTTTCCCTTTTCCTTTTTCTTTTTCTTTTTCTTTTTCTTTTTCTTTTTCTTTTTCTTTTTCTTTTTCTTTTTCTTTTTCTTTTTCTTTTTCTTTTTCTTTTCCTTTTTCTTTTTCCTTTTCTTTTTCT
Source organism: Falco punctatus (assembly GCF_963210335.1). NCBI lineage: Eukaryota > Metazoa > Chordata > Aves > Falconiformes > Falconidae > Falco > Falco punctatus. The sequence continues at coordinate 74,378,991 of NC_137581.1, read as the reverse complement.
TTTTCTTTTTCTTTTTCAATAGCAGACTGGGGAAAGACTTTGGCTATAGAAGTGATTAAATGTTTTTCTTCTCTCCAGTTTTTCATTGTCCTCCTTCATGTAATAAGATTTGACTAATCACTATGGACCTAATTTTTGGAACTTGAACCAATTCTTCCTGTGACACAAGCCAGGGCAGTCGGTTTAGACATTCACAGAGGACTGTACCTGTACAGCAACATGACACTTTTGCTGTGACTTCTGTCATCCGGCAAAGGAAACAGGAACATGGGAAGGATGATACCTGCCACCAAATCCACTCCTGGCCTTTGCAGGGGAGATGTTATTCACAAATTAATGGCTCCATCTGCTACCTTAATGAAGGTTTACAAAACACCTTAGAAATCAGCCTGTATATTAAAATTGACAGGTTCAGTGTATAGTAAATCTGGGTCTTGCTATGTACTAGTACTTAACAATCTTCAGTACCTCCCACTTCACCGCTTTCCTTTATCTGTTCCCCCGGCAGGAACTGCCACCTTTTTTTTTTTTTTTTTTTTCTCTCTCTGCCCCCTTGCAAATTGATAATATCACCTCTCCCAAGGCTAATATCCCCCTCTGCACTACAAGTACCAACCTGCCCTTCTTTCAGACCATTTAGCAGATTAAATGTGATGATATTGAACTCAGGAGTAATTGTTTTCAAGATGGAAGGTTTTTGCTTCTGTTTAAGACCTTGGGAAGCATTTGTGTGGCTAAGAGTTTGCGTGTTTGCTTTATAATGAGCTTTGCAGTGCAAGATATGATGACTTGGATCTTGTCTGACATAATTTTAGAAACATGACTAATCTTATTGAAATCAATGGTACTATTTGCCTGTCTAAAGTGATATATATATATATATATATTCTTTGCTGCTTTTCTGAATTTAAGCCATCAGTAGGTTCCTTGATGGACAGTAAAGACCCCCAGGGCTGATTGATTTAAATAAAGGGATTTAAGTTACAGAGCTTAAACTCACTTTCAGTCTACACAACAAAAAGCTTGATTTGAATAATCAGATTCAATCCTCCTTTGCATTTGCATTTTTAGTTATTTTGTTAAAAACAGATTGATTCTGGTGGTTTAGTAAGCACTGAGAGATGTTGATTTGCACCTGAATGTAGCCTTTGCCGTTAAATTTAGTACTTCTCTTAGGTAACTGAGAGGATAAGCTACTTAGAGAGCTTCATAATCAGAATCTATCTGTGATTTCATGACTTTAGTGTTCTGTTGTGATAGAAAATGGGAAACAGCTGTTTACAAAATGACTGATTTTTTTCTTCACTCTTTTTACAAGCTGCTTCGAGATGAAATACGAGTTTAATTAAAAAGAAGGGAAATGTCATTTTTACAAGATTTTATTACTTAAACAGAAATACCTTGAACTTATTTAGCACATTTCTCTCATCAAAACCAAGGATGTATAATCTGTAATTACTGACTTGAATTAACTAATTCTGATTACTGTATCTATCAGAAAAGATAGGATTAGAAAATCTGAGCTGCCTTCACCTATTTCTGTTCTTCACTAAAACAACCATAGAAAATCAGACTACTCTTCTTATTTTCCATCTTTGGAGTATGCCGCTAGGGACAGACCTGAATTAATTTATTAATTCAGACCTCGTTTATATCTTTTTGTTTATCATTCAAGAATAAATGCTGAAATTGCCAGCAACTAGAATAAAAGGAAGCATAAATTTGCTGAATAAGATTCCTTCCCTCCCCACCACTTTTGCCTGTCTTCCAGTTTGGGCTTTCTCCTGTCAGCTTGGGGAATATTGCAAAACTATAATTTAAACACAACAGCTATCTAGAAAACAGAAAACCAGACCTGTGGACAGTGCTAAATGCTATTTGGTGATCTGCTTGAAACGTCTTCCAGCCAGCCAGCACAGCCTCTTCAAGACTATCACATTTCAGTCCTGCAGAAAGGCTTGGAGTCAGCAATAAGGAAAAGGAGATGGAGGCTGAGACCCAGCACAAGGATAAGCACTGTGAGGCGGTGTCTCGTTTTCCATGCAGGAGCTTTTTGTGGAGGAGACCCACAGGACCTGTTGCAGCCCAGCTAGCATGCTGCTACAATGTAGCCATGAGATATTTGGAAGAAAGTGTATTTTTGTTTTCACCTTTCCCATCTTCTCAGGTGTATTTTCATCTTGCATGCTATTAATGCAGAGATGTAGCACCCTGTAGTCATTTTGCGCTTTAGTGTTTCTGGTCCCCATCTTTGCTAGTGCAGTCACATGGCCTACTTGAGTCCTGGAGAAGAAGTGTCCTCTGCTGACCTTACCTGGTGATCCAGGAAGGGATCTGCACCTTCTTACCTGAGCCATCTGGTTTCAGCAAGTGCCTCCAGCGGGCAGGTGAGAAGCCTGGGCAGGCAGCCAGCATCTCCAGGCCCCACCACCCTCCTCAGACCACATGTGGAAACAACCCCGCTGCTCTTTGGGGTGCAAAACGGGGGTTGTAGCAATTTAAAACAGAAGAGGCTGTGAAACAGCCGCTGGCCTATGTAATTTGGGGTTATTTCATTTTGTCTATGTTCTGTACAGTCTTTATGCTTTTTGATCTCACTGGAGTTCATAAAGGTTTTCTATATTGTGGTTATCTTTTAAGTATTTAGGTGTTCCATGCCTGTTCTGAGTGCTTATAAGCATTAAAAAACAGTAACAGTCCTTATAAGAAAGTTGTGAAGTTGGAGTTGTGATAGTTTCCATTTTCTGAGAAGGGAAAACAAGATTATGTGACTTGTGAAATGTTAAAGAGTAAGTAAAAGAGTAGAGATGATGGTAGAGGGCTACAAGTCAGAAGTCACCATATATCTTATGCCTGAAGTCATGTGTTTTCAGCAAAAGCCAGCAAAGACATTTTACTTTGTGTGAACAGGCAGGTAAATATAATAAACTGTTCACAAGTACATGCACTCAAGAGCATCCTCTTCAGCACTTAGAGCCTTGCTGTTTCTCCTGCTCTGGAGCTGGTAAAAATGCAGCTACCATTTCAAATGCAAACACTTCTGTGTGATTTTCTGTGTTGTTTTATTTCGATTGCCAAAATCTGGCATCATCTGAAAGAATTCAGCAAACTAAAGCTTACCGATGTACTGGTATAAGATAATGCATAGAGAATGAAAGCTCTAAAGCTTTCATGGATGTTTGTTGTTTTAAGTCCTCTTTAATTTTGATCCATTCACATTTTGATTCGTATTTAAATTGTGTTTTGAAGTAAAAAAATTGGTCATATATTTTTAAATGATGCAGATATTCCAGCCACTACCTATCAAAGAGGTTGCCTCTCTAAGAGCTTTGTTGGAGGGAGGGGTAGTCTTACACTCTTACTCGTATTTCTCAGATAGTCATAGTTCAAAACTACTAATTCAGTAGAATTAAAGCCTTACATAGTTAATAATCTAGCATGGCTACTCAGCTGTAATTGAGTATTCTTACATAATGATAGATCAGTCTGTATCTGGGAATGAGGAAGATTATATTGAATTGTTCACATGATACTGTAATTATGGCCATAAAGCTGGTAGTAAACAAATAAATTGTGTATTTTCCTTTTACAAACACAGAAAAGGAGTAACAGCCTAGTGCACAAGGCATCAGGATTAAGATTTAGGAGGCTCATTCTTTCCTCATCTCTTCTCCTGACCTGTGCATTTGTTTCAGTAAACCACTTGCCTGTCTGTAAATAGAGGTGTTGCAGAAAATCCCAGATTATTTGAAGATACGCAGAACAATTCTGAGTGGTTTAAGTCTGGCATCCTCAGCAATCGGTAGCTGCAGGACATCACCTGGTTTCCAGAGGGCTGGCTGACCAGAGTGTCACACTCCCAGAAGAGGCTTCAGCATTTTGAGAAGTACGTGTACTCTCTCAGCTCTCTCCTCCTGTTATTGCCTGCCTTATTTCCTAGAGACTGGATGTTCTTCCAGCAAATGACTGTCTCTGGCTGGATGTTTATGCGATGTCTGGGGCAGCAGCCTCCTGTCTATCAAATTTTGCATACTGCTGCTGAGCTGAGTGAGGTAACGAGTGTAATGTAATTGGAGTGGCTGTAGCGATATCTCAGCTCTGACTTTGAAGGTATCACTGTCTGCTGCAAAGCAGGCGTAAGGATAAGCCTTCAGGCAAAGTAATCTTCCTCAATGCACTTGACAAAATGAACAAAGGACTTGGTTATGATTAATTACTTTGACCCAAAGTTTCAAGTCCCTGCTTAAATCCAGTTACGTAAAGTTGGGTTCTTGTTTCCATTTTGAGAATTGCTTAAACCTAAACATAATTCTTCTAGTCCTCCATTTCAACAGTTAGAAAATGCAAAGTATGGATCCACAAACACTTCTGCTCAAATCACTAAGGTTATATTTGACTTCTAAGTGGGACGGTTTGAAGTTAAGACATGCTAATTTGTTTTTGTAGTATCTACAAGTGAGTTCGCTGCTGAAGCTGCTGTCTGAAGTCAATGGAGATCTCTTCAGTGTGGCCCAGAAAGCCGGCCAGCCAACAGGGGCCTCATTCAGCTGCCTGATAACACAGGCATCTGATGCTATTTGAGATGACCCATGATGTCCTGCTCAGTCTGAAGCAGCTGCTTTGGAAGAGGAAGGTTCAGAGCTATGGCTGCTGTCTTCCTGAGTAAACCTTTGATCATGTTTTGAGTCTGAAAGAAGAGCCGTACCAGGGTTTCAGAGTAGAGCTGCTTGGTGATTTTCCAGCAAAACACGTTTCTCAGATGGCATTGCTCTGACACAAAGCAAAGCGAAACCTGCCACGGTTGGCTCCATTAAACGACTCATGGGAACTCAGGCATTCAGACAATGGTCCTTGGGCTCCCTGAGCAACCTGCTGACCCTGGCCATCTCTTGGGGACAGTTTTATTCTTCCATGGTCTACTTTATCTATAGGCTTCCCAGCCACCTGTGTGGAGGCTGATGTGAAGATGAGGTGGGGCTTCCCAGGTTCTCTGTGTAGCTGGATTGTTTTGAAAGGTCATTCAAAAAAATTTGGTTTCCATAGAAAGAGAAGAAGAGATCCAGGTTTTGATGCTCCTTGTGTCTGTTTACCAGCTATCTCTGCTTCTGTTCTTTACAGCATCTTGTACAAGGATACTCAGGGAAAAGCTTCTCTTTTTCCCAGAATAGGCATGAATTATTCATATTATAAAAGTTCCTTCCCTTCAGCATTTTAGTATTTTTTTTAGTTTGGAAATTGCCTTCTGTTCTCAATTTATCAGTGTTTTGTCTTTTATTATATATTCGTATCTTTGATTCAGAAATTATTGCTCTGTAGCCACAACATTGTCAAGAGAAAGGCTTCACATTTTAACTCAGCCATTTGTTTGTAGCTGCTGTCTCTTTTAAAGAAGAAACCTAAAGATTTTATTATGAAGTGAATTTATTAAAGAATTCTCTTTGCTGTGAGTTGGGGATTGAAGAGAAATTAATTTGGTGGTGCTGACTGAGTCTCTAGGGAGAACTGTATATTCAATAAAACATCTCTATCTCTTTCTGGTGTATAATCAAGGCAGAAATTGGATAGAAAGAGAGTAATAGGGAGCTACATGGGAAAGAATAGGAGAAGAGAGAGAACCCAGGTGAAAACTGGGGATTTTGAGTTTTGAGAAGGCAGAGATCTTTGACAAGCTGTGCTGCCAGACATCTCTGGCAGCTTTGGCTTCCTAGGGATCTGACAGTTGGCCCTGGCCACGGGTCTTACCAGGGCTTACAGTCGGCTGTTACAGCCTCGTTGATGAAAGCTTGCCGAACACATCCTTATACCTGCGTCACAGTTTCCTTGCTAGCCTTTGTTTTCATACTCAGTGTTTCAACTAATCATTTTTCGGCCGAATTTTCCAAAGCAATGATCACGTCAGGAGGTCTAGACACTGCAGAAGTTACACAAGAAGTGTTGAGCACATGTAGCCCGTATCTTCACCAGCAGGCTGTGACACTACAGCAGCTGTTGTTATTTCACCTCAAGAGTCTTGCACCAGAAAGTAACCTGGTTTTGAAATGAGTCAGTCGTTCACAGATCATAGTAATCAGCGCTCCCTGTAACACAGGTAATTTATTTCTCACAAGTTGTTTGCATCAATATTCATGGGAACACAATCCCAGCTACTCTGTTTCTGACAGTTTTCAAACTATTCCGTGTTGCAGTGGCTTTGTGTTTGCCTTTGTTCTTGAGAGTCAAGCAGTGCACCAAGGGTGGCTGGGTGTCCCCCCTCCATTAGCTGCCAGCAATTAGATGACAGACTTTGCTGTACCCAGTAAAAGTAATTTCATGTTCTCATTCTTGTTGCTAAGCCCCACTGTGTATATGCATAGTACTGTTCAGGGATCCCAGATGATCATTGTCTTCCCTGAAGAAAGACAGAAAAGGCACAAAACTGTATATGCAGAGATTTTAGTCCAGTCAGTAGAATACTAACATTTTCAAAGCATTACCAGAATAATTAACATGGAAAAAAGTAAAGGAATGCTGGCAAAGGTGCCTGAGTACCCAGGCCCAACAGATGGCCTGTTCAGTGCTTACTGTGTCTTCCTAGTTGGAACCTGGAAAATGTGTTGGTAGCCAGAGACATGTCTTGTCCTTACCCAAGTCAGGAATGGCCTGAGGGAAACTCATCCATTTAAAAAAGTGAGGCTAAAGAGCAAACACACTGAACCCTCATGCCAAAAAAACCAACCCCTGAAAGCTCCTTGAAGTCATCAGCCCATGAGCAGATTTCCCATATGAACTGACAAGTTCATGACATAATGGATGTGAGTACATGAGGTAGGACCTTCTCATCATAAAACCAGTGTCGGTGAGTGTTCCTACAGCAGTCTACTTAATGTTGCTGATGAGGGGCATTCCACCAACACTTAATGTGTTCTCCATCACAAATTGTATGGATAAAGGTGTTTTAACATGTTCTTCCTCAGTATTCAGCCATTTGCCAGCATACTAGCCAGTCCTGATGCACAGCTGCCTGTTTGACCCCTCAGTCGTGTCCCTCAAAATGCAACTGCAATTTCAGTCGTTGGGTTTGCCAGCTGCTTCCTGCTCTGTCCTCTTTGCCCAACCTTCTCTCCTACCATCTCTCAAGATGGCAGCATCGTGAAGTTATAAAATACAAACCAAGTATAATCAGCTGATTGGCTGGGGTGAGGGGAAGCTATTCCAGAGTAAGAACTCCCCTGATACCATAGGTTGTATCACTACTGCTTTTTCAATCATATGGCAAACTGTGTCAACCGATGCAATTGGAATTATATGCATGCTGCCCATGTGAACTGTTCATCACAGTGTTTAAGACACAGCAAGGTTCTCACTGTTTGCTGGTACTTAACTGAAGATGGTACTGGGAAAATGAATGGATTGCAGAAGAGGAATTATAGGAGCTTGTTAGTTTTGTTTCTGTTCCAGTTTTCTGTAGTTTCTGATGTACATACCATACTGTCTACCCAGGACGCCGAGCTATGAATTCAGGTGAAGGTGGAACTGGATGAGTACCTGGATTAATAAGAAAAATGCCACAAAGCCATAATGCACAACTGATGCAGGTGCATCGTTTCCAAAGAGTTAAGCTGTTGCGCACGTTGTAGACAAATGAAAAGCATGTGACATTTCATAGAGACATGGCTATAGGGCCTGACTCGTCGGCTAACACATTTTGTGAGCATTAGCACCTAGTATTGACAAGACTATATGGCACTTAAAAATGCGTTAATCGAAATGCATTAACTGGCAAGTCTTAAAAACACAAAACTAAACCACAAACCCTCTTAGTATGTGTCCTAGCTTTCATAGAATAGAATATTTCATTTAATGCTGAAGGAAAAGTATTCTACATTAATGATTTACTATTGGTGAATATTTTAAAAAAGAATTAGTAGAGCTTCTGTAAAAAAAAAAAAACCAAAACATATCTTTCTTTGGGAATAGGTAGTACTGAAATAATGTCATTTTGTGTACATAGACTGCATTTTGCTTAAATCAGCTGGTCACATGCTATCTTTTCTCTCCTTCCACAGCCTACACATGTAATAAGCAATATTTCAGTCTGACCTTTATTTACTGTTGAAGGGATACTGCAATCAAATACTTAATTGCAAAGGAAAGTGAAATACATGATCAATACTGTAACAAGCAAAAGGAATTGCACATGCAGAATTTAATTAGGAAGAAGTTAAGCAGAAATCAGTTTTACTTGGCTATGACAAAGGTATCAATTACAGTTGCTTGGATACTAATAATACAATAATATGTAAACAAAAATCCAATTTAAAAAAAGTTCAGCACAAATAAGTTGGTAACTGAAGAGAGAAGAAGCATTGTGCAGTTTATGGGAATCCCTCTTGTCTTAGGACAAGTCCAGCCAAATCATGATGTTATGGATTCTATGTATGTGTGTGTATATATATATATATATATATATTTATATGTATATGTGTGTGTGTATATATATATGTATATATATATATTATTCTGTTATTGTTTGGGTTTGGGTTTTTTGGGGGTTGTTTTGTTTTTTAATTCTGGCAGTGTGTAGAGTATCCTCCTCTGTGATTTGAATGATACTTATTACTGCCTGTCTACCTGCAACTTTTGGTGTAATACATCAGAATCTCAAAGGTGGGAACTTGCTCCCGTTTGTATAGAGCATCATGACAAACATCCTGGGGTTTATAGATCAAGGTATTCAAGTGCTGGCTGGTGATTTCGCTGGCCTCTTATCAGGTGCTGTCCTTCCTAGAAGGCCATTGGCATCACAGAATGGGTCAGATGTGTTGCTTTGGACAGTAGTCTCCTGCTTGTGGTAGTTTTCCAAGAGCTTTGTGGTTTCTCCTCATCTTTTGATGGGCTATCATGTGGTAAAAGAAGAGCTATGGGGTTCCCAGGAAAGCTGGCAACTAGGCTGAGGCTGCCACTGCTGGAACAAGTCAACCTGCTCCCTGTCCACTCATGAATTGCTCCAGTGGTTGCAACCTGTTGCCAGCTTCTTTCTTCCCAAGAGGTCCTCAGGTGCTGGTACACAGGCAGGACATGTATGGATATGTCTGTGTGTCTCTGTGGGCTGCAGTTTAACTATGGGTGTGTAGTAGATCCAAGACTTTGGGAAAGAGCCTTGATGGTGTATGGGCAGGTGGACATAGAGTGCTTTCATAGTAGGTATGAGCATGATCCAGAGATGGAATCACAGCAAGTACTTTTCTTCCAGCCTCTCAAAACAGGTAGGTCATCCACCCAGCTGGAAGGCCAGGGTACTCCTGGTGTAGAGTTTCCCTTTTACTTTCATTAAAACAGAAAACACGCCAGAACAATGAAGAGAGAGATCCTCAAGTAATGGAACATTAAAGCTTTCAACATTAATTAGGCACTCAGAAGATGGGATAAGACAATTAATTAATCATACATATGCAACTCTGCTCCCTGTTGCACTGGAAAAATTGTTTTCCTTTAACTGAAATTATTATGCACTAATTGCTTAATGTATTATAGTGGGTTTTTTTTCCTTATGTGTTTAGATAATTGCTTTTAGCAACAGGTGATAGAAACTAAATAGGAATTTTTCACAGAACCTTCCACTCAGTGTATTAGATATGGTGGACAGGATTAAAAACAAATTAAATCTTGGGGCAAGTTACATAAGCTGACCTTAATGGATGGTGACAATGTCACTGTGCTTATAGACCCGTCACAATGTGGCCATGTAAGTGCATTTATTCATGTCTGAGCCTGTTCAATATTTTCTTTGTATTGAAGAATAGAAAACATTTGCTACATAAAATGGTTTGGTAAAGGTCTACTAGGGCTGCATGAATAAAAACAATAGCTGACTTTCAACTTGTACACTGCTTTTATTTAAAATATTTAATATTATTTGAAATGGAATGGAATGGAATAGAATAGAATAGAATAGAATAGAATAGAATAGAATAGAATAGAATAGAAAGACTAGAGTATTTCAGTTGGAAGGGACCTACAATGATTATCTAGTCCAATTGCTCACAAATTTGGGACTGACCAAAAATTAAAGCATGTTGTTAAGGGCATTGTCTAAATGCCTCTTAAACACTGACAGACTTGGGGTATTGACCACCTCTCTAGGAAGCCTGTTCCAGTGTTTGGCCACCCTCTTGGTATAGATCCCCTCTGGTGGGGAGCTAACCTGACATATCATCAAAAAATAAAGAACCTGATAAATACTGCATATGATAGAAGAGACTTCCCATTGAATCAGCAAAAGCACATAGCATTTCTGATGCTGTAGGAAGATCCATACAGACCAATGTCTGAGGCTGCAGAGAGCCCTGCTCATAAGAACATAATCACATGTATTCCACCCACAGAATTTTTTTTTAAAGCATTTCCGTTTTGAGCTGTTGTTAAGATTTGGTAGTCATCGACATTGACATTTATGCTTGTTTGTGCTGGGGAGCTGGAGAACTCAGGAACATAACGTCCAGTGAACCATCACATGAGCTAATGGTTTATCTGTGTCACTAAATTTTTAAGTACAGCAGTATGTTAAAAAAACTTTTGGTTTCTTTCTGTCATCCAGAGTGAGTGGTATAAAATATGAATGCTTGTATTCATCATTTTTCTGCTGCTTTACAGTATTAAGGTATTTTATATTGCAGCATAGCTGATTGTGATAGTAGCCACTATATGAGCATGTGGAATCCAACTTTTTGGAGTCATCCTGATCATGTGAAGAATTATGCACACACATATCTTTACGTTGTTTACATAATGTACTGGATGGGAATAGAACTATTTTTCATAATACAAAGAAGGGTGAAGAAGCAGTAGTAGAGTATAAAACTAAAGTAAATGGGCACATTGTGTTTCTAGATGGTATCTAACTGTCCAGTCATCTTCTTAAAAATAAAAAAATATTCCAGCAGTTACCTGAACTGACTTTTTTTTATGTACTGACTGATGTTTTGCTGAGAGAACAGCCTGTTGGATGGCTGAGTTATCATCTTATTTCATTCAGTGTTATTTGGAACATGACATGCTGTCTTTGTGTGGTAACTGGCAGCAAAAGCTGGCTATTCCGTGGCTGCTGAAGGAAAGCACGGTGATACTACCACTCCTTGCAGCCTGTTGGCATCAGTTTTCCTTCAGCTTAAACACTTTTGGTCAAGGGCTTGGCATGGAGTGGAGCATTCGTATTGTAGGGTATATCGCTTCAGCAGTTCACTTTTGGGGGAACGTGCCTGTGGTCACACAGGGGATGGATTTCCTTCACAGATGCTGAGGGTGCTCTGCCTGGGCACCAGCTGGAGAGGTCGCAGTTTGGGTAAACTTGACTTATTGTGTGATTGTGTGACATGGCTCTAGTTTATTTGTAAATGAAACCAAATGCCAGATGCATCATATAAATAAATTATTTTTAGTAAGTTGTATTTATGCACAGTGAGAAAACAGAGTTGTTTCTTTTTAAAATATCATAACCTTGTCACAAAAAGCTTCAAATTACTTAGATTTGTATTTTTATTAAAGCACTGAGTAACCTGTTCAATACTGTCTCTTTCACCAAGTGAGTTCTTTAGGAAAAGGCATCCTGTCAGGTGCAGCAGACAAAGCTATGAGCAGCACTGGCACTGTTAATGACTCAGAATGACTGCAAGGACTGTACAATGATACATTATTATCTACTAGGCGTTGATTAATTATATCACTGATAAAAATGAAACATATCAAACATTGTGTTTTAAATATGTCCTTCAATGAAAGAAAAAAAAAACACAAACATTTAAATAATTTCAGTGATAGCTGTGTGATCCTTCTGAAGGCAAAATGGAAATGTTTTGCATATCCTCAGGATGAAAGGAGTTATCACTCTAAGCTATTAAATTTCATTTAATACTCATGGTCTGTCAGACATTGCAGATCTTTCACCATTTTGCTTTACAACACTGCAGAATTCTGAAAACTATTGGAAAATGTAATTCCCTGGTTTACCTGCCTGCTGGGATTGAACTACGGAATCTTAATTTGCTGTTGTACTTTCCATGATCTTTTGCTCGTGTCATATTGTTGTAACAATGAACACATTGCACGTACAGCATAGCCTTCATCTTCTTAAGGCAGAGTATAGACCCTTTCAGCCCTGCAAAATAAATAATTAAACTAGGATTATAATATTTGTGTTTGCTTTTGGGTTTATTAGCTCTAACTGTGAAAACTAAATCAATTATTTTGTATGCTCCTCCTGACTGGCTCCTGAAAAAATGGACCAGAGTTTTCCATATATCTGTTCTGTGGCTTTAATCTATCTCAAAATAGCACTGTTGTGGAAACAAAGTCTCCTTTGCTGGTTGAATAAGTGGCATTTTTATCATTGCCACCATGAGGTTTGCATAAGAACTACAAGTTTGATGCAAAACTAGGGAAGCTGATTGTCATTGGTAAGGTCCCATGGTGTAATGTAATTATTTTATTATACCTGTCTCATCTGAATTTGTTATGGTTTTTTTGTTTGCTTGTTTCTGCAGACTCCAGAGGAAGGAGCCTCTACAACCATCTATGCAGCAGCATCGCCTGAGATGGAAGGAGTGGGCGGCTGCTACCTTTACAATGAGGAAAGGACAAAATCTGCTGACGTAGCATATGATGAGGAGCTGCAGAGAAGGCTCTGGACAGAAAGCTGCAAAATGGTTGGGATTTCTGATGAATCCAGCAGAATTCCCTAGAAGAAGCCACTTCCAGCTGGGTAAATGAAATACATTGACAAGCATCTTAGGTGAATTCTTGCAGCATCAGTCATCATCCTGGAAATCACTGTTCAGTCCCAAAGGCAAACATGAACAGCTCTGTTCATCACTTGAACCCCTAGTCTGCTAGGGTGTGGGGGGAATATTCCCACAGAAAGATGTAGTGGTTGGTTTTAAATCTAACCATCAGTTTTGTAAATCATGATGTTTCAGTCTGTGATTAAAATACAATCTTTAACCTTGTGCACAGCTGAGTTTTCATTTTTTGTTCAACAAAAGAAAAGGCATTCCCTGGTGAGCATGTTGTGTCTGTGGCGTGTTGAACTTAAGGCACCTTTGTTACATACAACTAACTCATTTCTAATCAGTTTTAAAAGTTTCAGCTTTTTTCCTTAAGCTTCATTAATCTTTAAGACTCTTTATAATGAATGTCAGCTTGTTCTAATGCAGGCATTTGGCATTCATGATGATTACGTTGTTTCTATCACAACATCAGTTTTATGTGTCAAGTTTTATCCAGAGGTATTAACTGAAAGTCAGAACCAAAAAAAAAAATGTAAATAAGGTCTTCAGACAAGATATTGAATTCATTTGTTTTCAGTTCGAGTGCAGCTCTCCGTTGAAGGTGAGCCATAAGTGTAAGGAAGGGATCAAACATCATAACGGTGACACTGGTTTCAGCAGAGGATGAAGTTGGCCTGTTGTCTTGGCTGTGGGCTAAGATTACTTGTCCCTTTTTTTCCTGGACCCATGTAAACTTGCATCCACAACTTCACGCATTTTCTTTGGCAAGGAGATTCACTCATCTACTGCTCGTTGCGTGAAGAATCGCCTCCTTTCATTGGTTTTGAAACTAGTTTGTATGAATCCAGAAACTAGAGTTTATGGTTTGGAAGAGGCAGCAGACAGTTAATGCCAGTCCACTTTTGTCACATTGCTAATGGTTTGGGAGACTTCCAGCATGTCCCCATTAAACTAAATCTTTGCCGTGTTGAAGAGTAGCTCCTGCCTACTCATCCAACTTACACAGCAGCAACAGGATATTTTCCCTTTTGTTGTATTTCTTTCCTAAAACTTCCTAACAGATTCCTAACAGCTGTTTTATTTTTAATTTTATTTTACTTTCTCCGAGTGTGGAGCTGATATTTTTTCTGAAACTATTTTTGGTAAACCTAAGATTTCTCTTCTGAGTGGCATAGTGGTCTGTTCAGACACCATCAGTTTCAAACATGCTTCAGTGTGCACAGTTCAGGGAACTCTACCTATGTCTGCCGAAGTGAAGCTTCAAGGATGATGTCCACATCCATGGAGTAAAGAACAAGACAGACACGTGGCAACATAAAGATAGTCTGAGTTTCTACAAGCTCAAATAAGTAAAAGAAAAAAGAAACAATGAAATATAAATAATATATAATATAATAAATTAAAAAAAAGAAAAAAGTGGATCAAAGATGATAGACACAACATTCTAACAGCGACGGTGATAAACCACAAGAATAATTTACCAAGAAACTTCCCCTGGAAGTTTCAGTCAAGGTTAGAAGTCTCCCCAAAACATCTAGAAGGCTCCTTGGAGACCTTATAGCAGACTTCCAGTGTGGAGGGGCTCTTTATCAGGGAGTGTAGCAATAGGATGACAGGGTAATGTTTTTAAACTAAAAGAGGTAATATTTAGATTAGACATTAGGAAGAAATTCTTCACTGTGAGGGTGGTGAGGCACTGGAACAGGTTGCCCAGAGAAGCTGTGGATGCCCCATCCCTGGAAGTGTGCAAGGCCAGGCTGGATGGGGCTTCGAGCAACCTGGTCTAGTGGAAGGTGCCCCTGCCCATGGCAGGGAGCTGGAACTAGATGATCTGTAAGGTCCCTTCCAACCCAAACCATTCTGTGATTCTATGACCTTTCCCTCAGTGAGAGAAACTTTCCAGGCATGGATTCTGTGACTAGGGAGCATAAAATCTTGCTGTTAATAGAGTAATCTCTACCCTGCTCCCATCTCATTTATTTTAGGTGTCATCTGAAAAAAAACAGCATAATCTTATAAATGGCCTTGCATTTCCTTTTTGAAGATAGGCACAGCCACAGCAAAATAGACCAATAGGTGGACATAAAGCTTGTATTCACTTTGGGGCACTGGAAATCACTGCATGGCAGAATTAAGTGCAAACACAATGTTGTGCTCTTATTTGCAGCAGACTAGAAACAATGCAAACATGTTCCTGTGCACTGAACCCTGACTAATATCCCTTCTGGGCTTTTTAGCTCAAACCTGGTAGTTCACTGTCCATTTCTCCAACCTTTGGTTCAGAGAGGGATCACATCTAACTGAAAGGAAGCATGCTAATATGTCCAGAAACTAGCAAGGAGATGCAAAGACAAAAAACCCCATAGTATGAACAAAGAAAAGCAGATGAGAGCAAAAATAATAAAAAAATCTGAAGGAGAGCATATCTCCTCTCTAAATTAAGTCATGCATGATTTATTCCTAGCTCCTCAGAGTTAGTAATACAAGGGCTAGCAGCAGGAAATTTATCACTCAATCACTATAGCACTTTCTCTGTACGACTGGCTGAGGTTGTTGGGTTTTTTTAGTTGGTTTTTTTTTGGTAAGTGAACGTAGTGCTTGTGAAATGTGCCAGACTGACACTCTGGGAACTGCATTCCTCTGTTTATTCACGGATTGTGCACAGGATGCAGTAAGCCTGCTAGACAGCCAACATTTTGATGTTGCCATAGCATTCCCACAGAACATCACTGCTGCTAGAAGTATGTCCAGGATTACTCAAACTAGGTGGGACCAAATTACCTTCAATTTTGACTCTCTCAAAGCTCCAAAATATTCACACAACCAGTTTCAAGTGGCATAGGGATTGGTAAAATAGCAAACACTAAAGAGAGCTACTCACACTTTCAGTGTAATCTGAACCACTTTGTTAGCAGTCTCAGTCCAATGAAATCTGTTTTAAACAACACTGAAAACATGGTTTGTGACAACCAAGAACACAGATTGTGTCTGCATGAGGCAGGGGGAAAAGTGTCCTAAAGCCAGGGATTTTTAGAGCGGTGCAATGCTATGAAGATAAATTTGAACTGGTTGCAAAAAGAGTTCTCTCAGGAACTAAAGGCAGAGCTGTGCCAGCTCTGCAATGTCACATAAGCACATGAGATTGTCTCGAGCAAACTCCAGTGTTGTCACAAAGCGCTGCATGTCACTGGGAGCACTCGCTTGTGGTACTGCTGCAAAAATAAAAAATAATCCTTAGCATATCTATTTAGGGGGGAAATATATATATATATGAAGCAAGTAGAAAGAGGACAATTATTTTGCTTCACACAGAAACGGTAAGAGCTGATTTCACATTTTAAGGACACAGAATGTCTGGATATCTGAGAAACCCTATGTTTCACTTCACTAATGACGTGGTTGAGAGAGAGCCTGAGCCCTTGTAGCAGTTCTATACATATAAAAAAAAATAAAAATACCTGAGAGCTTTTTAACCTTGCAAAGAAAGGCAAAACAAGCTCCAATAATTGTAAATTGAAGTTAGAGAAATTAACCTTCCAACATGAAAGCAGATCCTCTCTCTGTGGGAGTAACTACATATTGGAACACATAACACCTGATATCTGAAGATAAAGAAAAGATGCCTCTGAAAAGATACCTGGCAAGGAGGCCATGTAGGCTGCTAAGCAAGGTAGGTCAGTCACAGTGAAGTCATACTTAGATCCTCCCTCATGTCCTGAGTGACAGCACTTATTTTGATTTGTATGAGAGTGACCCATTGCTCATAACTTCTAAAATGGGTATTTCCATGCTAGTACTCCACCCAGGCTAATGTTTAATTAAAAATTCTGGGTGACTTTACCTAGTCTCAAAAAGGCACACAAGATCTGCAGTCCAGTTCAAGTCTGAGATGAACAGAAGCATGCACTAAAGGCCACCATGGGCTGATACTAGTGCTTTTGGTGAAGGAGTAAAACCATTTCAAACTAATATCTTATTCTTTTTTTAAAAAGGGTTGGGTTTTCTTTTCAGCTCCTGTGGGGAAAAAAAAATCTTAAAAAAGGACAAAAAAGATTAATACTGTTTTGAAGTATAGCACACAAAAAATGGTATAGCTCTTACTGCAATGAATGTAGTCATCTAGGAATTTGATAAGACAACGTTTTTTAAACAGTGAACTTGCACAGGAAATAAATAATGTGCTGACAAAGAGCCCTAAGTTTCTTAGAAAAAATGTTAACTTCTTCATTAACCAACTAGTTTATTTGTAAAAAGACTTGGTTGGTGGGGACATTAATTAGGTACTGAAAGAGTAAGTGCTGTGATTCGTGTGTGAATACACTGTTATTTGCACATAATAGTTACATCCTTGCTTCCAGTTCAAAATTGATGTTAAGCCTAAATGTGGAACCTCTAGCCACACTTTCACAATCATATTTTATAAATATCTGAACTTTATGGTTCAATTTTTGCACAGCTATCAATTACTTTAGTACACAGTGAGAAGTGATATACCATAGAAACAAAAGACTTCATTATTTAACATCAGGCTTCTTATTGCCTCTTCTAAATGCATGATAGTGCTAGTCCTAAATATAACACATGGCAGTCTTAAATCCTCATCCTTAACAAGCTATCTACATGCAAGCTTTGGCTCTTGTACAGTTCGGATGTTAGGCTGTCCTTACTCATTGTATGATGTGGTTTGTGCTCCAGCTCCCTCCATGGAAAGACAAAATCAGATTCCAGTGAAGTTAACATGAAATCTGTCACAGATAAGATAAGACACATGATTTTAAGAGAGCAAAGGCTGACTACGCTGACCAATCTGCAGCAGTTGCAGAATTCAGTGCAAAAGGTGAAGTGTATTGTACGACGTCAGGCCAGGCAAGATAAGCCATTATTATGAACAATTTTTGGAAGGTAGTTTTATTCCTTTTTAAAGCAAACCCACTGTGTTTTAGCAATCCACTGTGGTAATATCGAGAATGCTGTGACCATTGTCAGGAGGAAAACGGACAGGTGGCCAAGAGTGCTGTTTCCAGATGCAGGTAGTTAGTGGTTCCCATACCGTACCCACCAACTCTTGTTAGCATCTCTCCCTCTGGAAATGGACCTGAGGCAAGAGTTCCCTTCACACAGGAAATCGGGAAGAGGCAAAAAGTAGCAGTGATCATCAGTTATTTAGACAAACAGTGTCTAGTTTGAAACCAATTGCCTTAAAGTGAAAGATTTCCCAATCCCAGAAAAGGAAAAGGAGAAGAAAAAAGAAAAAGGAAAAAAAGAAAGAAAAAGTGAAAAGGGCCCAGAAACAGGCTATGGCACTTTTGGAGTAATATTAAACCTGGTCACCTCTCCACAGACAGAATGCAAGCCGTGTTAAGATGGTAAGCAGGCTTATGTCCTTTGCAGAGACCAAAGACCACCAAACATGGCCTTCCCCTCAACCTAAAATGCCTGAACCCTTAAAATGAGCTCAAGTAACATCCCTGTTAGTTTGCAAACAAAGGGATCGGTTTAATCTATTATTTACCTTCCCTTTTCTGATACTAGTAACAAGATTTTTTCCAGCTTGCCCATATTTATGGAATCTGTAATTTAGTCCATATTGATCTGCATATATTCAAGTTCTTTGATGTATCTAAGACTTTTTTAACAATACTAAAGGAATAAAACAAATTTCTTGTAAAAATTACAGGATAGCTGAAGGCCAAATCCTGCATTCTTTTCTCAGGGAAAACTTCCATTGAAGACAATGTTGGTTCTTTACAAGAAAGCTAATGCTGTGCTCACAAAAGTTAATGTAAAATATTTGCACAGAACTTTTCTCTTAACTACATTGTACAGATGTGCTGAAGTTAATGAGACATCCCAGCATCGCTGTAGAAAGACACGTGAAGAAGCTATAAAGACCTGTTATCATTTAAATTTGATAATGCCTGAGAAAATTATCTCTGGAGCAAAAGAGCCTTCATGCTTCTATTGATATATTAAAGCCCTCTCTTTGTCTCAAAGAGATTAATCTAAAAAAATGTGCAATCTAAAGATTCCACTGATAGGGTATATTGAGAAAAGAGAATAGCAGTCATCTTACTTAAAATAAATCACCTAAAAGCAGGACAGATAGTTTAAGCCAGTCAGTTAGGCTCCGTCTGTGGTCAGTAAGTGTAATACTTCTGTGGGACAATTCCTCTGACCTATTGAGTGTGAAATGAGTCATGATGGCACCTCTCTGGCCAGAGAAGGAAAATTGACAAGTAGTCTCAGGTAAATGTCCAGTGCCTGTATGTTGTCAACTCTTGTTGGGTCAGCCAGCTCTACATGCAATCAAACTGCCTAAGAAAAAAGGTTTCCTTTTCTGGTTGGTGTCCTCCTCTCCGCCCTGCGCCCCCCCACACCCCCACCCCCCTGTTCATGTTTTCTTAGCTCAAAAGGCACCATAGCAATCTTATGGTTTGATCTTCTGGACAACAAGATCGGCTTGTTCTGATTTGAACTGGATTGCCTCTTCTAGATAGTCATCAGTCCTTGTTTAAAATTTTCCAGTGAAACATAGAGTACCTTGGATATAGTCTTTCCAGTCATAAACTACCCTGAGCTTACAAGCCAGAGCTTTATTTCACATCTGAATAGGAGTAGCCTTTTAGCTCCCAGCTATTTGATCTAGTTACACTTTCATCTGCTGAGCTGAAGAACCTGTGTTCTGATCCCAGTGAAGATGGCCAGTCAGGGAAGAAGTCATCTCTTGGTGCATTTTTAATAACCTAGCTTGATTAAGTTCTTCAAATCTTTCATTAGAAGTTGTGTTTTACATCTTGTAATAATTTTCCAGTCTCTTTGTGAATCTCATCCAGTTTTTCAACTTCCCTCCGGCTTTCAAGATCTCAACAGCTTAATATACACAAGTGATCTAGCCTCAATAGTCAGCTTATTTTTCCTCTGTTCCTACACCCCAAGGCAATGTGGACCTTCTTCCCTGAAACATCACAGAGGAGCTTAGATTTGGAGACTCTATAAGCCTCTTTCAGACCCATAAATACAGCCCACTTCATTTGTTTCATGATGTATGATCTAATAGAAATCTGAATGCTTCTTTTATTGTGATTTATTTCCACTCTTAAAGCCCTAAATTTGCACTAAAGAGTGCTTGGGTGGATTTTGGAGCTTTTGAGTCAGGAAGTGCAACAGGCATCAAGAGTCAAGGCGCTGACATCATGAAAACATGCCATAGTTCAGCAATTAAAACCATAGATAAAGTATTAAGTAGTGACCTGCCTTATCTAGAACATAACTAATTTCACCAAATCAGTAATTTCCTTTGTTTTAGAAAATTTTCTGTTATTTATCACTCTGACAGAATCTCCCAGAAGACGTTTCTTTCTCATCTCAGCCAGGATTAGCTGTACAAATGCATATTGCTCTGCACCTGTGAGGTGAAGAGATCCCCAGCAATTACACAATACTTGAGCACAGTGCTGAAGCTTCAGCAACTTAGCAGTGATTTAGAAAAGCAGATTAGGGTCTCAGAGATATATATATTTTTTTAATCTACTCCTAATTCTTCATCTTCATTTTTAACTTCTCTATACCTTTCATATGCAACTTCTTTATGCGACCCACTGTGTAGGTAGGTGACTCTCCCAAAGCTGATGGAAACTGGTTTTGTTCTGTGCATCTGCTTGGCGCAACAGTTGTGATCACAATATCGTAACTCCCTCTTGCGCTGCTGGGTCTTATTCCTGGACGCTGAATTCAAGCTGCAAATTCACAGCATCTCCGCCTGTTAGGAGAAGAATCATTACAAACTGTTTTATGGGACTCTAAACCACATTTCATACCGCATTTACTTAATACGCAATTGCTGTTACTGCATTTATCAACAGTTTTCTTGTAGAGCAGAGAGCATTTTACCACCAGCTCATTCTCTGGGAAATGCTGAAAAGTACAGCTGTCATCCTGTATCTGAACAAAACCCCAAGATACTGGTATTTCCTGGTTCTGAAGTATATATTCTGGAAAACCAAAAAGGTCTAATCAAACAGTTAAACTCAGACAACATTAAAAAGGAAATAGAAATATTAATATCAAAATTTTAAAATACTCTGTTTTCCAGAACATGAAAAATAGCAGCAGACTCATTTTTTTTTTTTTTATATACCTTGTAAACAGAAAAAATATATTCAAGATTGAAGTGTTCTGGATCGATATGGCTGTGTTCCTCATACCATTTCACTTTAGACAGTGCAGCATTTTGCAGTGAGGAGTTTTTTTTAAACAAGCTCAAGGAAGAGGATGTTAGTGAAAGACATGTCTTTCATTCTGTTCTAAAAATAAAATTCTACATCTTAAGCAATTGTGCTTTGAAGAGATGTTCTTTTGACGGAGGTGACTTGGTGACTTGAACTGTAAGAGAGGATTCGTTGCACAGAAATCTGCCTTCCACATCACACTGCTGTGGCCAAGGAAGACCCACAAAGGAAGGTACCGCACATTTGCTCAAATTTTTGTCTCCTCTCCCTCCACTTGTTTCAGATATGGAGGCTGCATGAAAAGAAAACAGAAGGAAATCAGCAGCAATGTACTTCCATTGCAAAAGTGCAAAAATGGAAGAGCAGTTATCCAAATCTTCAGCAGACCAAGCACTTCATATCCATGATGTGTTCAATGGGATTTTTTTAGACCGGATATTAGGAAATATTTATTCACTGAAAGGGCTGTCAAGCACTGGAACAGGCTGCCCAGGGAACCGGTTTTGTCACTGTCCCTGGAGGTATTCAAAAGACATGTAGATGTGGCACTTAAGGACATGGTCTAGTGGTGGGCTTGGCAGGTGTTAGGTTCATGGTTGGAGTAGATGATCTTAAAGATCTTCTCCAACCTAGATGATTCTATGATTCTCCATATCAGTTTTGAATAGGGCCTTGAAGAGTAGCTCTCAGGGTCACAGGATTTGGGAAATTTGGTCTCATCTGTTAGGAGCTGTGACTTACCTCCTCCTGAAATGAAAGAATCTTAGTTTCCGTGCTTGTTCAACCATAGTTTCACAATAGCTGGTGACACAAAGTAGCTGCTGTTTTCGGTTCAGCTGAAAAGGTCAAATTCTGGGAGTTGCTCTTTTTAGAAATATCCTCTTAATTCATTGACAAATTTTTACAAAACCATTTTTATTTTATTTCAAAGGCTCTGAGGTCAGGAGGGACTACCACAGTCATCTGAACAACAACCTTCAAACCTGAATATCTGCAAAACAGTTTTATGAATGTTTTGATGCTGCAAATACCTTCCTATCCTGTGTTGTTCTAAAGCAAATGAAAAGGTCTGGGTAATAGGTTAGACTGAATTTTTTCCTTTCCCTAAAGTTAATAAAATCTACATGACCTAATTCTCTTGAGAGCAGATGTTTTGGGACACTGCAGTTAGACTATTCATCACATCAGTTCAGCAAAACACATGAGTATAATAGTGTGTGCTTGAGCATATTCTTGTAAGTAAATTGCTTTTAAGCATGTGCTGACATTTCAGCACGTGCTTTACTGACTCAGGGCTACAGTGTGATGCGTTGCACATGTGGGACAGGTGACAAAAGGGTTTTAAAATCACACCCTGGTAGGTATAATACACAGCACAAACTGGAGGGCTAATATTTATATGTAATAAAGACCAGGTCCAATGGTCTCCACGTTTCACAGTTTGTCATAAACACCAAAACTAACCCTAAGATATGTTTCAACTTTAAGTCTTTTAGTTTAATGCATTTTATCGGAAAAATCGTTGTGTCTGCATAATCTCCAGAGGAAAATAATAGAGACATTAAAATATATTTTTAAAATAGAAAAACAAAACCAACCCTATATTGTGGGACAAATAGTCGTATACCACAAGTTCAAACCATACATCAAAGCTCACTGAGGATAACAGTTTTGGGAGAAGACATGGGAGAATGATATCCTTGTCAGACTATTATAAATACGATGACTCTTATGTGCCAGTACTTGATTATGTACAGTGCTACAAGACAACTCAAAGCTCTGCACTTCTTTACAGGAACACGAACTGGAGTGGTAACTGTGTGTCAATGTAAAATTGTTTATTTTCATGAATGGAAAATAAAGAAATTCAGAACCACTTAGATTTCAGCTGTTCAAAAAGCAGTTGATTTGCTGAATACAGATGAACACTTGTATTTCTTCCTATTTTTCTTGCATTCTTCTTCATTTTTAATAAGTCTTTTGTTAGTCAGATATGATAAAAAGCTTTAGATCAAACCTCTTGAGGTAAAATCCAAAACTCTGGGGAAAAATAAGAAAGATTAATTTGTTTAGCTTCTAAAAACATAACCACTTTGCCAAGAGCCTCCAGCTGGCAGGATAGAAAAAATGTCTCTCCCAATTGCAAATTGCCAATTCTAAAATGGCACAGCAGCAGCTTTCCACCCTGATTACCTACAGCTGGCTTGCCTTTCACATCCCCTCTGCTAGGCAAAACAATAGCTTCCTCTTGCCACCTCTTCCATCTACCTTCTCCAAAATGCACACAAAGTTGTGAAACACGGTTGACAATTACTTGTGTATTTGAGATGAGCCTGCACTGTCAGGAGCTCACAAACAGGAGGAGTCCACGTCAGTCTCCAGACCAGCAGGCACAGCTGTTGGAAGAACAGCCAGGCTTTTGGCTCACAAGCCCTTCTGTGGGTCTCAGAAAAATACAAGTACTGATCTTAAGACTCTTGGTTTAAATTCATTCTGTTTATCAAGTAGGTAGCTCAAGAGAAAGGTTGATGAGCAGCTATGGGCCTGAGGGAGTCTTCTTGGCCGAAGAAAGCAAGAACTTTCAAACCAGAGGGTGGAGATAGTTGGGCAGAGGAAGCTAAGGGGTGGGATATGTTTTCATGGGATTTAGGCAGCCTGGGTGTTGCTTCAGATGAAATAAAAATTTTAAAAGCTGCTCTGTAGGTGTTCTAAAAACACAGTGATGCTGGTGGGGCAAGATGTGGGCAATGTAGCATGCAAGTGCTCTTAATAGCAATGAAAGTAAGCACATGCTTAGATTAAACATGGGCCGAGGTGGTGCTCGGGACTGGGGGAGGCAGCAGGGCTGGCAGCTCCCTGCTGCAGGTGAGTGTGTGTACAGGAGGCTGCAGAGGCTCAGGCTTGCTGCTTTGCTTTTCTCCTGGATCTGTGTCTCTCTGCAGCCTGGCAGATCTTCAGTGCTGGCTGTGAAAGAGGAGACCGCCCACCCAGCTAATCCCTCGCTGTTTGTGCTACACTCCTGGAAAGATGGAGATTAGTTGTGGGAGGGAGGATCGGGGGGACGACCTGACTCACTCCCCTAGCACTGAAGAGGCAGTATGGTTGGTATTTTATGAACAAAACAGTCCCAGTGCCTGTCATGGGGGTCCCAGCCCTGCAAGAGGGTCTTACAAGAACTCAGAGTACAAAACACAATTCAGATTGTCAGAAGATTTAAGCACGGATCTGCCTAGTTCCTGGGTAAGAGAGTTCATGTAGGAGCAAAGCATCAACTGACAAGATAGAGAAGGTCCCAGTCATGCACAGCAGCAGAGTTCTGTGCACCTGAGGGAACCACAGGTGAGACAGGAAGGGTTCCAGTGAGTTAAAGCCCTCCTAAAGTTAGATGAGTCCTGAGCAGGAGTATTTTTGGTGGGATATTTTGGTATTACAGTGTTCATCTCTGTCTTATTTTAGAGGTTTTGTGTGTTTGTTTTGTTTTCAGATCCGAACCTTGCTAATTCACATTGGCTAGGGAGAACCCGGGGAATGCCCTGCTGGCACACAGTGCTGGAGCAGCCAGATCTGAGATACTTTGCTCACCCATGGGAAAGCAGAACAGGTCAGTGGCTGATAGAAGGCTGAAGGGCACCTGCCTGCCTTAGGCATCAGATATCCTCCTTAGAACATGGAAAGGAATACCAGGCGACACCAGGAGCAATTCAAAGTGACAGAAACATCGCTGGCACAAACATGAAGCTAACACAAAAGCCAAACTGTTGCAAGGGATGCCCATTGTACTCTTGTGTGCGCCTGTTCCCCTCCCCTCTTTCCTCCAACGGAGCATCAGACAGCTGTAATTACAAACAGCACCTGTGTCAGGTGAGACCCAAATGTTAGGTGTCTAAATACATCCCAAGCACAGTGGGTACCGGAGTCTCTCTTTAAAATAGCCCAGCATCTCTTTCTCTCTAGAGACACTCTAGCTCTTACCTACAAACACCATGGGAAAAGGGACTGTTTAAACCCAAAGAAAGTGGTGGCAGGACAAAGACAAACAATTCAGTGATAAATGAATTAGGCTGAACAGCAACAGAAGTTTTCTTACAATCTGGGGTTACATCCCAGGAATAGTTTTAACAGGATTAAGGAGATTAAAGAAATTGATTTTTTTTTAAAAAAAACAGAGTCCCATTAAAACAGGGACAGGTATATACACAGCAGTGGACCTGAGCAGCTTCATTCAAACTTAAATTCCTTGACACATTTAACATCATGCATTTCTAGACAGTGCAGTTTGCCTTCTGGTGAATGCTGGTTATCTGTGAAGACTGTTGAAGAGCTTTTAGGAATGACAGCCCTAGGCAAGCCTGCCACCAGCAAAGACTTCTTGCACTGACTAGAATTGCAACAGAAAGGAGAAATTAATGAAGGCTTCTATAATAAGTGTAATTCAGGAAGCAATTAAGACACTCTAGCTTTAAACCACAGCAGAAATGCTTGTGCTGGAGCTCAGCATCCAAGTATAAGGAGGGAACAGAGGAATCCCCTACTGCTGCTTTGGAGTTCTCTCTCTCTTCAAGTGAACTTGATCTCTGGCATGCTGAAGGGCTGCTCTTGAACAGATTGCTGGGTGTTTCCCTGTTTCTGGTGATTTTTCATTCCTTATACATGTAAGCAGTCTGTAAACTTTTAAGTGGCAAGTGTCTGGATTAACCTTCCTTGCAGTGTTCCCAGCAGCATGGACAGCTCTTCTCGGTTGAAAAATAAAGTAAAATAAAATAAAATAAAATAATAAAATAAAATAAAATAAAATAAAAAAGAAAAGAAAAGAAAAGAAAAGAAAAGAAAAGAAAAGGAAAGAAAAGAAAAGAAGAAAAGAAAAGAAAAGAAAAGAAAAGGAAAAGAAAAGAAAAGAAAAGAAAAGAAAAGAAAAGAAAAGAAAAGGAAAGAAAAGAAAAGAAAAGAAAAGACAAGAAAAGAAAAGAAAAGAAAAGAAAAGAAAAGAAAAGAAAAGAAAAGAAAAGAAAAGAAAAGAAAAAAGAAAAGAAAAGAAAAAAGAAAAGAAAGGAAAAGGAAGTGGGGGGCAGGCAGGGGGAGCAGAGTCTGGTAAGAACAATTGAGTTCAGCAGCTCTTTTGAGTTCAGATTCTGGTTTTGAGTGTTTAAAATCCATGTCTACACAACACAGGTTTTGACACATTTGTCCTGACCACATCACAGGTTTTTCATGGCTAGGAGCTCCCTAGCACCCCTACATAATGCTGTGTGGGCCTGTGCTCTCTCTTCCAAGAACTGGGGAAAATTCCCGTGGTTAAACTCTTCAGCTTTCCTACTGACTTCAGTTAAGCGGTTCTGAGGATTTTTATTTGGCTGATTTCATATAAAAATACCTCTTCCTCTCCCACACTTTACGATACACGGTCGCTTATTTTCTTGATATTGTGTACTCAGAAATGACTGATGGGGTGCAGACAGCAGTGAGCCAGTTGTGCTGCCAGCACTCTGGGAAGCTCAGACTGGCAGGGAGCTCCTGGTGTCCCTGCGCACTTTCAGTAGATTTCTTGCAAGGGTGAGGGTGGTGAGTTATGAGCTGCTACTTGTCAGCACAGGTCATATGAGCTCAGAAGAAAGGATATTTTTTGTAGACAGCCTTTGCCATTTTAACTTTTGCTGTGGATGCAGGACAAGAAAGCATGTCTGCAGGCATAAAGGTAGAGACTAGCAGTTCAAAAATGGCCTCAGGAGTGGACATGGGAGTTTGGGTCATTCCTGATACTGAACAAAATAGGTGACATTTGGGAGAGAGAAAAATGATGGAGTAGCTTGTTTTACATAAAGGCTTCACTTCTGTATCTGACTTTTACATGAACCCAGGAAGGCTGGAGATGCTCTTACTGCATCCAGGTTACCTTTTCTAATGCAGGAAGCACAGGGTACAGAGACTGCTCTCCTGCAGTGTCCCAGTATCACTGCAGGGCCAGAGCTGAAGCCTTGAAACAGAAATGCTTCAAATAAAGGTGTCCTGTTAGGATGTGAGGTGTCCAGACCGATCCACTTTTGTGTCTGTGCAGGCACAGACTTGAAAGGGATGGAGGCTGTGTTAAGGAAAAAGATCTGGAGAAAGCCAGAGGATACAATTGAAAAAGAGTAGAATTAAGAGATTAAACTTCAAAAAATCTGTGAGAGAAGAAATGTTAGTTCCACTCACCCAGCTTGCTTCTGAATTTTAGGATCCCAGTGGAACCGTCCTCTGAACTTCAGTAACTCCGTTGCTCACTGAAGAGTCAGTGGAGAGCAGGACGAGTCTTTTCAGTTTCCCAGAGGGATATCATGTCTGGCCGTGGTTAGGTGCAGTAGTTAGGTAGACAGGAGCTTACCAAGGGCAAATTGCACTAGGAAAGTTGGAAAAGGCAGAGCAGGAAAGAAATAAACCAGCTAAGGAACATAACAAGAGCCAGGACAGAGCAATTTCTAACACAGTGGGATAATAAAATATGAATGATGCAAGCTATGGAGGAGAAAGAAAATCTTCAGGGAGAAGACTGACCATGGAGAAGGCAGCTGCAGAAGAAAACAGAATATAATCCTGGCTAAGCAGCTTGAAGAAAATGGAGTAAAAAAGCAGAAACCTTCGGTTTGTTTTGAAAGAATACTTTAGACATTGCTGCCTGGAGAGAAACACCTTTTGCTTATCACTATTTTAATGCAAGAAGAGAGTGAGACATTCTTGTTATTCCCGACCTGTTTGTCTTGGAAGTAAATTCATCACATGTTCTGTTTGCTTGGTGCATTTGTAAATGACTATCCTGATCTTCTAAGCATAATCTTTGAAAGAGAGGACTGAAGAAAATTCTCTTTGGATCTGTGCCTTTGAGAATGAGAGAAAAAATGAAGCTTCAGTGACTAACAGGCATCTAGTTAAACACGGTGAAGCAAACAAACTACAGCCCAATGCTGGGTCGGTTTGGTCTCTTTTTTAAATTTCAGTTTTAGTTCAAAACACTGATCCTGAGATCCTCTCCTCCAATTTTCTGCCACATTACTCCACCAAAATAGCTTAGAAGTTCCTCAGCCACCTTGAATTGTCTCTGCCCACGTTCTGCTCTCAAGCAAGTTCTTGGTTTCTTCCTCTCAGCCTGAGTTGAAACCACTGAACCTGGGAAAGGAGTTTTCCTCTAAGACTTAAATAACAACTCTGCTGGCTGCTACCTCTATAAACAGGGGAGAGAAGTGGCACATGAGTCACTTTTAAGAGCACATATTTCTTTGTCACAAACTGAAGACTTCTGAGGTCAAGGTCAGACACTCAGCTTTTAGGCAGGATGGATCTCACTCTAGGTGTTCCTTCCAAGGAAGCAGGCAGGTAATCTCAGAGCAAACCTAGTGTATCTTGACAAGACCGAGAAGTATGTGATTTTCTGAGAGGGACTAGGCTGCCTGGAGAGGCTTGGAGCTACTTTAACCTGGGCTGGACAAAGCCTGAGCAACCATATCTTGTTCAGAAGCTCACCCTGCTTTGAGCAGACAGTTGGACCAAGTGAGCTGCAGAGGTCCCTTCCACCCTGAAGGGCCTGCTCAGACTATGAAGTCTGCATGTCTCTGCAGAGTACCCTGATGGCAAACTGTGTCCTTCAGCAGAGGAGAGGAGAGGAGAGGAGAGGAGAGGAGAGGAGAGGAGAGGAGAGGAGAGGAGAGGAGAGGAGAGGAGAGGAGAGGAGAGGAGAGGAGAGGAGAGGAGAGGAGAGGAGAGGAGAGGAGAGGAGAGGAGAGGAGAGGAGAGGAGAGGAGAGGAGAGGAGAGGAGAGGAGAGGAGAGGAGAAGGGGAGGGAAGGGGAGGGGAGGTTGCAGCTGAAGACAGAACTGAAATCAAACTTCCGTGCACCAGGGAAAGCATAGCTTGGGGTGGACTCATTCAAGAAGAGAAATCCTAGTTTCTAGTTTGCCACAGCTCTCTTTTTGTATCTTATCTTCAATCAGTTCATTAAGTCTGAAGCAAGGAAGGGAAAAGTACACTAAGAACAGTTAAAACCTAGCCCATGGTTCTTGAACTTTGTGTTAATAATAGAACAGGACATCTGTCCTAACCTTTAGTCTTTAGTCTGGTTGAGACATTCTAGAGTCAAGGCTCTAAGGACTTCAGCATTATAAAAAAAAGGTTAGCCTCGCACTGCATCCACAACATAAAAGAAATCTGGCAGTATGACTTTCTCATCCTTTTGAAGCAAAGGGTAAGAGCATTTAACCGTCAGGACAGTCTTCTGGGCTGCATATCTGCAACAGAGACATCTCAATGCAAAGCTGAATAAAGTACCTGGGAGATGAGGCTCAACAGTTCATTTATGCAAACTTTTAGATAGCTCCTGGCTCAAACAAACTGTCTTTTTTGGTTCCCTTCATAAGGTACCAACTTTTCCTTATGACAGAGGCTTACTCAGAGCTCTGGATTCAACTCTGGAGGACCAAGGACCTCAAAATTGACCATGAGGCACCAGGGTCTTTGATCAGACCTGCACCTTGGGGCCTGACTTCATGTTCTCCATCCAAAACCAGAGATCTACCTCAGAGGTTTCTGTTAACCCTTTCCCTGTGGAAGGTGCTTCAGTGCCAATTGCACCAGTCCTGCTCCTTTTTCTCCTGTATGACCTTCCCATGCTATTGCAACAAAATCCATACTGTGTCTCATCATAAGTAAGTTCATATTTGAATCCCCTGCAGTATAGAAAAACTGTAAGAAAAAGGAAAATAAATAACACACAGTCTTATAAATTTTATGAGCAGAATCAGATCCTTCCTCTTTTGCAACAAGGACAAAATCCAGTTTCTTCGGAAAAAATCTTTGATGATTAAAGAGTTGTTGGCAACAAAGCCACAGAGGCTAATTATGAATTCACTGTTGCACTTCTAGTCGCTGTCATGGATAGTTGGCAGGCATCAAGGAAAGACTGTAATATCCTAGATTGGGAAACAAGGAAGGAAAAGATAAGGCTAGAGTCTGACCTGTCTCATCAATTTATAAATGGTTAAGTCCTTCCATGGAAGTGGATGAAGCTATACCAGTGCATAGTCTGTAACTGCAATACTATTTTCTGTTTATATGGTATGTATAAGCAAGGGAACGTAAATCCCAAACGACACAAAACATGAAACAGTTCTTTAGATGAGTGCAACACAGGGGCTTCTGTATATCTGTGAGCTCATTCTTTTCTTCCTTCTTGAAGTCATGAAAAATGTTTATATATGGAAATGACATAAAACTGCAGTTATCTTCCCTATAGACATACCTATTTTGCAGGAACATATCTGTTCCTGGCTATTCCAGGCTATGTGCACCATTCTGTGTCTAAAAGACGATGGACCCTTGTTCCCTCACAGCAGGTTTGATACTCAAAAAAGGTTTTTTGTTCTGTTACAGCCATATGTGACAGTAGGGCTTTCTATTATGAAGCTCTTTAAAAAGACATATTGCTATATTGCTTCTCATTTATGAATTCATAGCACAGACGTAAGGGATGAGACTGGATAAAATACATGCCCACAATGGGAGCCTTCTGGCATAGCAACAATAGGCTTGTGAAAGAGCTGAGCTGCCTTAAAGGTCCAATCTCATGAGAATAGCAGCCTTCAGCCTTTGAGGAACAGTGGTCTATTCAGGGTTTCTTTTCTAAACCTGTTTCTCCTTTTATGCATGTTCACAACATACTGTTTTTCCCTCAGAAATAAAATGCATGGAGAGGAAGGGGTGTTCTTTCACTGTTGGAAGAAAGGCTGAACACCTACCTCTGGGTGGATACTGAACAAGGACAGCCATGTCTGTATTCCAGTCATGTTTCCTTATTGTCTGTGCCGTCCTCCCCATCTCCAGAGCACGGGAAACTGCTTAGGGGGATGTA
The DNA here is from genome assembly GCF_963210335.1 of Falco punctatus. Lineage (NCBI taxonomy): Eukaryota > Metazoa > Chordata > Aves > Falconiformes > Falconidae > Falco > Falco punctatus. The sequence continues at coordinate 74,348,131 of NC_137581.1, read as the reverse complement.
ATTCTGTTTAAAAGTCTGTCACTGTGAATTACTGAGGAGAAAAGGCAAATCACAGGGTAGCATAACAGTACTTTGGTGCCAAAATAATACTAGACCTTTGCGGTGTCAGGAAATAATTTGCAGTGAATATCCAAGTTCCCCTCTATCATTTTCTTGAGGCTAGAAACATGTTAATGTCTTCTACACAGAGAAACACAGGCTGCATGTTAAAGGCACATTTGGAAAGAGAAGCCGGCACTTCCAGTATATACCACTGCCAAATTTTAGTTCTTAGACCCTGAGTATAAACAACTGCCTCGCATTTGACATGATCAGGTCTACCTGTTCTGTGTAAGGTTTCCACCAGTGATACAGCAACTGCATTTGGAGTTTGTTTGCCTCAAAGTTGTGTTGTTTTTTTTTTTCATCCCGGTTCAAAAATTGCATAACTATGTTGCCTTCATGAAACAGGATGTTTATAACACAAAAGCAGATGAGCCTGGGGTGCTTTGGGAGACTGTAGGTCACATTTAAAATAACTTGCATGTAAAATTATTCAGCAAAAAGCAGTAGCCTGAAGTGAGTCAGTGGTTCAGATACTCTCTAGTGTAGTTAAGCAGCCTAGGAGATTTTGTTACTGGTCTTTTTAGAATCATCATTGATCCTTGAAAGGAGACCATGCCTGCTTGTATTTTCAAAAGTTCTATTCAGGAAGGTTGTTCCTAAGAAGTTCAGCAATATTGCATGCTAATCCTTGGAGGAGGGCAGGAGCAGATTGGAAGTCAAGAACACAAAGTAAGGAATATACCTTATGCTGGCTCTCTGCACAGCAGCAGATTTCATTTCTACAGAAGCCTTAGAAGGGAAAACAGACCCAAACAAAAACCCACCTCCCTTGTCAACTGAATAATGATTAGAACTAAAAGTCAGTCCAAGCCAGTAGAGAGATTGCCCAGAAAATGACAATGTCAGCAGTCTATTCAGATGGACAGACTTGGCCAAGACTCACAGATTCCTTATGGCCATTGGATTCCCTAAAACTTTTGAAAATTAGGCTGCAAACTCATTAAAGAGAAACCGTTTCTTTTAGATAAGGTTAGCAGTGGTGGCAGAACCATCACCCATTTGCCAGTGCCACAATATCACTTAAATTTACCATTTCAAGTAAACTGGTACTACACCATGTGAATGAATTTTTTTTTTTAAAAAATAGGATGGATGCAATAATTTACTTGTTGTTTTTAAGTGTAAATGTTTAATTTGAAGGAAGTTCTTTGTCTCCACATAATAAAAGTGACTGCTCCCTCCTAATGTTCAACAGAATCTAAATTGGATTCATGTTAAATGATTAAATTTGCCAGTGAAATTGTTGCCTTTGAATTGCCTGCTGGGAGTCTCTCTAATGACTTGTGTTTTGCCCTTCTCATGTCCTTTCTGTCCAATCAAAAAAAAAATCCCACCTTTTTTTACTGTCAAATTTACAAATTAAGCAACTTTGCCACAATGCATGCAATGCCTGGCTGAATAGGGCTCTGATTAGCTGGCGGTGTCAGGGCTCACCATTACAGTACAAAGAAAAGAAGACAGTTTAAAAAATCTACTTCTTGCACCATTTCAATAGGGATAAAAAAGTCAGTAAAAAATGATCTTCACAAAAATTGTAAAAGCTTCTGTGAAGTGAACATTTTTTACTGCACTGACTTTTTATTATTATTATTTTCTTTATCTGCATGCTCTTAGTTCAGGCATTGGGAAACTGGGAAAGTTCAGGCCTTTTTAAATAGATTTTAAAATTACCCCTCTTAAGCTTTTTCATGCTTTTTCATGCTTCTGTCTTTGAATTTTTCTTTCTTGAGAGGAGTAAAGAGTGAATGCAGAAGAAGGGAAAATTGAAGACAAATATATTTTAAAATTTGAGGTTTTAAAAATGGAAACAAAAAGAAATGACATATTAGAAAAGCAGCTCTTTTTAAAATAAACCCACCTTTGCAAATGCACTGAGAAGAGTGAACCATCCTTTGGCAAGCCCTCTGCATTAACATTTGCTATACTTGAAAAAATCTGGGAATGTTCTTTTGCTCTTCAGGTGTTTACTGAAATCACTTAATTCCATAACTATGACTTTTCTTTGTCATTCCAGTTTTCCATTTTAGTTTCCCTTGCTGATTTTATATAAATCATCAGCTTCATGGTTTTCAATTAAATCAATACTATCCACAACAGCTAAGCATCTACTGCAGTTCTTTGATGGCCACTTCTAACAGCGTTTTATGTTTTAACATGTTTTGAGCAATATCCAAAATGCTTTTGCAGGGCTGGTTGAAGCTAAGTAGCTTTATAAATAACTTTATAGGAATGTTGCATGGAATAGAAGAACATTAAGCACAAGAAAGCCTGAAAGAGAAAATTATTTTAATTTGTGTCTCAAGAAATAATTTCAGGCCTCCAGAAGCAGAAATTATTCTACAGCTCAGAAACAGGCTGCAGCATTTGGAGAAAAGCACAAGATTGCAGTCTAATTATAAAAGGCTGTGCTTGTACCATTTTCCCCATTTGTTACCATCAAAATCATTAAACTAAATTAATTTAGCATTGTGCCATTCCATCTTGTTAAAATCTATGTCAAGAGAAAAAGCAAGAGAATGAAGTAGTTTGTTCCCATACCTTATAAAGATGTTGCTACATTATTTCATGTGGTGCAGAAGTCTCTGGCTTACTGGTGAGAGACTGCGGTGTTCTGGGTGGCTGCAAACTGCAGAGAGCCCATTAGCTTCTGGGGTCTAGTCTGTGGGACACAGGTGTGTTTATGCTCTGTGAAGTCCTTCACCGTTGCATCACAGGGCCAGGAGAGTGACGTGCCCCCCACCCGGGTGCGCAAGGCAGAGGGTTCGTGGTTTTATTGCTGGACATCCCACCTTGTGCTGGTGCGGTGCTCTCAGCAAAGCTGGGGGGACACAGCCCAGCAGCTGCTCTCTGGAAGGGAAGGTGTCACCGTGCCCTCCCCGTGAACCATGCAGGCAAGCTGAAATGTCTGACAGAAATGTCGGGGGGAAAGTGGGCAGCAAAGGGGATGATGAAAGTTGAAAGCAATGCGATATTTTACTTCTGCAGCTTTCTCCTGTCTCTTTAGGCTGTACAGAGACATGGCTACCCAAAGGTGTAGGAAGGGACCTGCCCTGGGGTCCAGGGCATCCTCTGCCCCAGGTGGTGGGAAGCCAGGGAACAGCATGTCCTGGCCAAAGGCTGTCAGTGCTAGACTACTGAGTGAGAGGCAACTGTTCCTGTTCACATCCCACCTCTCACAGAATCAGCCAGGTGTCAACAGTTCCCCTTTCTGCTCTCCCAACCCCTGTCCCAGAATCCCAACATTCAAAGAGACCTATTAAGAGGAGGGGTCACAAACTTGCAGATTCTCAGAGGCGCCCACCTCAGACCGGCTGGGAAGAATCGACATCCTGAAGAGATGCCCATCTGCTCCCTCTACCCCCAGTGACTGGTTACAAATCCCCTTCTTAAACCCCTGTTGGAGGCTGTGGCTTGATCATAGTGGGGCAGGGGCTTCCAGGTCTTGTTGACCCAGCATGAGTAGCATTTGTTGCTTATTTCCATGCTGGGCATCGGAAGACTAGAACACCTTTTTGACATTGAGGTGCTGGAGCATGCTCAAAGGAGGATGACGAAGCTGGTGAAGGGTCTAGAGAGCAAGTCTTGTGAGGAGCAGCTGAGGGAGCTGTCGGCGTTTAGCCTGGGGAAAAGGAGTCTGAGGGGAGACCTTATTGCTCTCTACAGCCACCTGTAGTGAGGTGGGTGTTGGTTTCTTCTCCCAAGTAACAAGCGATAGGATGAAAGGAAACTGGATATTAGGAAAAAATTATTCACCAAGAAGGTTAGACAACATTGGAACAGGTTGCTGGGGGAAGTTGTTGAGTTACCATCCCTGCAGGTATTTAAAGGATCTGTAGACGTGGTGCGCAGGGACATGTTTTTGTGGTGGACCTGGCAGTGTTATGTTCATGGTTGAACTCAATGATCTTAAGGGTCTTTCCTAACCTATAACATTCTATGGTTCTGTGGTTCTATTTGCACCATCCCTCTGGTCACATCAGGCTGATACTCTATATCTATATCTATATCTATATATCGTATACTGTACGAACCTGGGTTGCCTGTAAAACCAGCCAGCTGTTCTCTCTCTTACAACGATGAAGAAGCCTGGTAGCTCTGGAATTTTTACAAGATTGAATATTCCCACTGAGACAGCCTCTTAAATTACAGGCAGTTTCTATTTAATCATTATGTTTAAATATCTTTAAGCCATCGATGAACACAGATTTTTTCATTACATTGTCAATGGGCTAATAACCATTCTGAGTCTGTTCCCTACTTGTGCACATTTTGCCAAATAAAATGTCAACTGTCGCTATTTGGCCATTTTCAAATGCAAAGGCAGATGTCTGCTCTTGTAGGCAACATGGTCAGGAAGGTGTCTTTTTTTTTTTTTTTTTTTTTTCTTTGGAGGGGGAGGAGGGAGAAGATGTGGATAACCATCCTTTTTCTCTGATACAGGAGTGTTTTTCTGAAATGAAATTTGGCTTTCCAGCTCTTATGAACTCTCTTTCATAAGACAGCTAAAAGATTCCTCATAAAAGACAGCAAGCCTGTGGAAGAAAGGTGATGGGATTTCATTTTTCCTTTTTCCTTTGGTTTTCCAGCAGGAATATTTTTGTCCATTCTCCTATCACCAAAGAAGCTTGTGCTGAGTGCTCTGTATGTGACTTGACTATTATTCTATTATTTAATTGGTGTTTGTTAATAGCCGTAGCACATATTTATTCTTTCTGTCTGAAAGAACCTTTAACAATTGCCCCAAGAGATCCTTTTCTGTAAAGCACCTCAGCACATCTGAGCTCAGCATCCCCAGTTTGTTGCTTCACTGTGCTGGCAGCATTTGATAACTCTGGGCTCTGGGGGAGTGTGAGGAATACAAGTCCCTTCCCCATAACAGCAGGAACGGGGATCATCATCTGGGAAATGACACATCTGCTAATGCAGCTGGTAGGTCTTCCCCCAGCCACATGGGATGGCAGGAATGGAGCTCTCCTGTCCTGTGAAATCAGCTCCTGGCATGTGGTCCTGTTCTTACCCACTCCTCCTCATCATCAACCTTTCTATCAGCTTTTCACTGTCCCGGTTTCGCGGCTTCTCCCCTCGTATGGTGACACCTTGGCTTTGCCCACAAACAAGGCTAACAGAGGTAGCATCTACACACAGCTTTAGCCAGACCATAACTAAGATTTCTTATTACATATATTTAATACAACACACACAGGGATGTATGTTTATTTGTCATATTACCCTGACATATGCAAAATAAACCAAAGGGCCCACGGGAACCTTTTTCTATAGCAATTATTCTATTTTCCTTATCCTTCTGCCATCCATCAAATGATAAACTCTTTGGGACAAAGAGAGCTTAATTTTATTTGCCTATTGGCAACAGCAATCTTCTACATGAGGAATGAATAAATAATCTCTTTTTTTTCTTCAAGAATGAGCAATGGAGTTTCTTTTTTTCCTTTTCTTCAGAATAGAAACAACAAGGTAAAAAAATCCCTCCTTTGCTTCCAGTAATGCCTCTGGAGAGCTCCTTCAGGATTAATTTCAATTTGTGGGAACCTCTAATAGAGGGTGTTTTTCTTTACCACTTCAAGAAAAAAAGATTATTGTCATAAAGGGATCTTTCCTCTGCAATTAGAAAAACATATTTTAAAGAATAAACATATATTTTAAAACTTCTTGTTGTGAGTAGAGTTGAAGATAAGTTAATCATCTTGAATTCTCTGTCTTTCCTGCCTTGTTCTAAGAACTTCATCTCCCTCTAGATTAATAACAAGACAAGAGTTAGACATAAGATAATTTACCACATCATTTATTTACACATTTTAATGAAGCAAAGATTATAGAAGCATAACAGAGCTGAAGTTTGTTGTCAGTTGGGTTGGGAAATGTATATAAATTCCAGGAACAACTTAGTCAGTACCGACACTATTTTAATTGTAAATGGAAATTATGCAGCTAACAAGTCGTATCCTGTCTTTTCATTGCTCTTGATCTGCAAAGCAAGAATCCTAGAGGGCATAATGGGAGATCTCATAAAAAATACTTCTGAGAAATAAAACCTGATGTGTGATTCTCCTGCTTTAGTTTTTACTGCACTGCTGCACTAGCGTAAAAAAAAAAAAAAAAAAAAAATTCGAAGCCATTTTAATATACCTTGATGATTTCATTTTCTTATTTTGCAATCAAGTAGCATGGACCATAATCTTGAGTGATATCGAGTCATCGCCAATTCAGTGGAAACATCATCATTCAAGTACTTGATTACACACTTGACAGCAACAGGATCAGTTTGGAGTAAAGTTGTGCTGACCCATAGCTGCCTTTGCAATGTTTATCTATAAGGATGGGGTCTCTTTTAAACGCTTAGAGGAATTTATTCTACAGAACCAAACAGAGAGAAAGATGCAGGAGCCACTTATGAACGAGCAGATGAGACATGCAAATCTTAGAAATGTTTTGCACAGTCCAGCCATAGAAGGGTAGAACAAGGAAATTCAGATATCCTGCCACCTGCTTCCAGCACTGCTTCTCTGTTTCACTACAAACAGTCATCAAAAAAAGAAAAAAAACCATCTTTTGGAGCATTTGGAGTAGAGAGGGAGTGAGTGCCCAAACCATGAGGCTGGGAGCCATCATTTCCTTGTGTGGTTGAATGAACCTTGGATCCTTTTCTCCAGGCTGATGTCCAGAAGAGCACACAGCCTTCTGATATGGATGCTCTTCTGGGAGGAGGTCAGTATGGGCTGGAAATCACTCAGGATGGAGTGGGAACTGTGCCAAGGCATTTTGTAAGGTGGCTGTGTTACAACACAGAACAGGTGGGGCATGAGTCATCCTCTTTCCCTTTGCATCAAACAGCATACCTGCAGCTGCACTGGATACGGATCCACTGTGGGGACATGTTTTGGGAACTCTTATGGGACCAGTCCTTCCAGGATTACGGGACAGGGGAATGCCTGCTTTCTGTTTTGCAGTTTAGTTTAGGCATGAATATAGCGTTGAGATGCCCAGTCCCATCAAAACCAGGGCATTTCTGGACATGTAACAAGGCATAACTGAAACACACAAGGTGCCTCCAGGGTTGCCTGGTGTTTTTCAAGATCACAAATTTGGATGGTACTGTGCATCTTGCCTCCACATTCCTGTGTTCAGGGGAGTGTGGTGGAGCCAGCCAAGATGTCTGTACCTAAGTGTAGACATGCCCTTGTATACCTAGGGAATGAAAAACCTACAGACAGTCAGCACCTGAGAAATCTTCAGAGGTTTTGTAGCTGAATGGTTTGGTGCCTACGGTCTCCTGTGCATAACATTAAAAGCCCTTTGTTTACTGAGGGTCATTTTTCTTTGGAGTCCCTGGCACAAAGTAGCTCCTCTTTAAGCTTTTGCCCTCTCCTTTTGATTTCCCCAGGGACCTTCTTCTGTGACAAGTCACTGCTCATGGTGAGATAAGTTATAAATGAAACCTATGTACTATTCTAGACTTGTAAATCCAATAACAGACAATTCTTTCTATTCCCTGTTTCCTCTACAAGGAGGCAAAGATTAATTAACCTTCTTGGCCATTTCCTTAGTTAGCATTTCTATTTTCTTATTAGCAATCAAATAAAAATTTCAGCTTTTTTTTTCTTTTTTTTTTTCTTCTTTTTTTTTATGTTTTGTTTTGTTATTCAGGTAGGAAAGGGAGATAGGAAGATATGAAAAACACATATTATGCTTTAGTTATTTCAGTCTATATCATCAACTTATATGAAGTCAGCAGAAATCCTGAGGCTTGCTCTTTCATTTCCTCAGTGGGAAAGTTCAAGTTTAAAAGGAGCAAGTGTAGGTCTTCCATGATACTTGTGATTTATCAGTTTCTATTTCCCCTGAAGTTATCCATCTGAATCTTCACAGCCTTTCCAAAAAATCATTTGGATGACCCTGGGTTTACTTACCACATTCTTTCCCACATTCATCACCTTCACTCCATGTCATCAATTCTTTGTTAAACCTTCTGAAAAATGACATCATTCCCTTGTCCCATTTATCACATCATAATTAGATTTGGGAGCCCAAATCATATGGGGTTTTAATCTTTGTTATCCATTGTATCAAACATTTTTCTGAAATTGAGATCACACTATCAAAACTGCATGTTGGGAAATGTGTCACACACTTTTTCTTCCATGCTGCTCCCTATGCATGGCAGAAAACTTTATCTGCAAAGTGAATTCATTGTCCATATGCAAATTTCCACTCAAAACTTGTCTCAATTGCAGTGCCAAAAGTCTGACAGTCAGGCAGCTGGCATGTTGTAACTGCTGTTCTTCATTACCTACCAGACTGCCTCTTATGTGTTTTCTCCATCTGTTGCTTGTAACTACCTTTGGTCCTCTTGTTACCGATCATGGGACAGACACTGTCTATTTACACATAAAATTCACAGTAGAGGTCTGGTTCCTATGTCAGTGCCTAGCAATGTCTTACCCTGGCAGAAATATGCAAACAGACTTCAAAGCAAACTGCAACTGGATAACAGAAATGCATTCAGCTATTAAAACATGTACATCACCTCTTATAAAAGTGTATGTGAAGTGATGTGCTCATGAACCCCTTTTATGAATATCTGATAAGCTGATTGCTGTGGTGCTTAGAAGCCCTCTGTTGAATTAGCTGGCATTCAACCCTCTATCAAGGCATTCTTTCTCTAAGGTACTGGTATTAATGAATCACATATCATCTGAAAGAAAGAAGACGTTACTTATTACTAAACCCTGTATTTTCTTTTCAGTCTCATTTCTTGTGCTCCATAGGTAAGCATCGCACGTTTCAGCAGTGGAGTACCATTTGACAAAGCTGTTCCTCATTGGTGTTTAAGCCAAAGCAAGCAGATCATGATTAATGCAGAAGGAAAAAGCTGCAATTCTATGGCTACAGACATAGGTAATGCACAGGTTTTAGGGGGTTTAGTAGATTATTAAGATGTGACAGTTTTAAAGTCTGAGAGTTGAATGAAGCAGATGGAATTACAACCTGAAAGCACAGCTATAGCCAGGGGCCTTTTGTAAGGGTAGCTATTACAAATATACATGGGTATGAAGAGCAGCTGCAGTTAATGGTCAGAAATGTGGCCAAAGAATTGATAAGTATTTATTGTTTCCATTATTGTAAGTCTAATATTACAGGACAAATCTAATGAACAAAAGAAATCATGTTCATCTGCTTTCCAAAGAAAGTAAGCAATTTTGGGTAAAGAAATAATGGTAGAAGGAGGTGATGAGCAAAGTAATCCCACTGTTTGGAGTGAGTGTTCTGAGAAACAGCAGAAATTCCTTATTGGCAAATAGAATTTCCTGTGCATCTTGAATTCTCTAACCTTCTAGCTGTTATTCCCCTCAGCCTTCTCTAAGGCTGGCACCCCCTGAGATGTCTTCCAGCTGTGTCCTCACAGCAGCTCCTATCAGGCAGCTCTCCATGAGTTGGCAGCTAAAACTCTGCCATTGTAGCCATTTGGCAGAGAATGTTTTGCTACCTTTCTGGTTTAGTTCGACTTTTCTAAAGAACCACCAAATGTGGGTGAAAGACCCCCGGGCAAAAGAAGCCAGTCAGCCCCCTCTTCCCTGCCTTTGTACGTGCCCTCCCCTGCCTCCTCCCAAGCCCTGACCACATCACGCCCTGGTGTTGAGGTTGCTTTGAGTAGGAAGGATTTACAGCAGCCTTGGCCAGAATATCAGTGCCTGCAGCCGGTGCTGAGGCAGAGGTTTAGCTGGGGATGAGCAGTACACTTCCTCGGTTGTCTCTACAAACGCTTCTGATAGATTTGGCAATTAGAGATGGGTGATAAAGTTTTGTTGACAAGCAAAGGAAATGCTGACTTGTTCAAGCTTCTAATGGGAACATATGGTTGCAATTAAATGTTTTCAAAAGGACTCCTTAGGGCAGGATGGACTTCTGGTAACAGACTGTGACAAATGGTTAGGACACTTCCTTGAGGCAAGGGAACTGGGGGTCCAAGGCCCTGCAGTGCCTTACATATGGAGCAGAACCTGAAAATTCTGCCCATCAGGCAGGTACGTGGTCTGATCTGATGGTTGCATAGTCCCTAAAGCTTTCTGCTGGTGTATAAACTGATGGAAAGTGATAGTCTATCCACCTTCAAAACTTGAAAAAGTCTCAAAGTGAATCTGTATCAGCTGATGGCATTTTATGTAGGACAGAGAATTGCTCTCTATCCAAGTCTGAGCACTTCAAAGGGTATGGTAATTTGTCAGTGATTTCTCTCAATGTTGTTCCAAGGCATGAAAGGTCCTTTATACCTGTATCTTTCTGTGGCAATTTGTCCATGTTTTTGATACTATTAGGAGTTATTTTATCTTTGGTATTTCCTCATTTCTCAGAAGAGACTGTTTTAATGACACTTTCCACCTTTCTCTCTAATATATTGTGCAAAGTAGCTTTTATTTCAGCAGCTCAGAAATGTTCTTCACTGAGTGGTCACTTCATAATCATTCCTGTGGTTCCCAATATCTTCTTTATTACTTATGCCCAATGATCCTCACCAAACCAAGAGGCAGAAGAGTATATGGAATAGCTAGCCCCTAAGCAGCTTCTTCCCCACTGGAAGGCCAGCCACTGCATGCAGATTTAAACATTATGCTGCAGATATTCACAGAAAAGGGAAAGGAAGCATTAACGGGCTGTGCACAGTGAGGGCTAGGAAATGCTGGCTGTCATTAAACAGAAGAAATATTCAACTAGGAAATCAGTTTCATTTTACCATGCTAACATCAATAAATAGAAATTAATGAGTGACATGCCTGTGGCCCCTTGCCCATTTCACTTGTGACCTTGATCCCTGATTTATGTGCAAAATAGATTGGGCTGAGCTCACCCATCACCAAAAGGAAAGAGAGCACAACAGGTAGCAGAATGACAGCCTCAAGAAGTTGTTTGTAGGTACCTTTCTCTGCACGGTTATATCAATATGTGTGTTCAAAAGGTGTTGCCTTTCTTCCAAGATGTCCACTACTGGCATAGCCAGAACACATGATTTTATCAGAAACAGTAATGGGGACCCAATTCTGCATGCTCTAGAAAGCATTTGAAGAGGTTACAAAATGTATTGATCCTGATGGATGTCCCAGAATTTCATTTACAAACATCACTTCACTGCACACTCCTCTTGCCTGTGGAACAAGGACTTTTGAGGTCACAGAGAAACACAGTCCTCCTTTATAACTGTATTTTACTTGGCCCAGTATAAGTGTCTTCAAAGTTCTACTCTACCGCAGCCCTTTGATGTGTAATGTCACATTGAAGAAGCTATATTCTATAGCTATGCCTTGAGCTATTGTGTCTAATAGGCTTTCTGGTGGCTTTTCAAAAACATTAAACATATGTATGGTTTAAGAAGATTCACAGGCAAGAAATCCAGTATTCACATCCATCCCCTACTAGGCTCAGCATGAGAGCATGAGACAACTTCAAAGCTTCCAAATGCAAAATTCAAGTCTCAAGAAAGCTTTTCCAGAAAACAAACTTCTGATCAAGCACTTTCCCTGGATCTTCTGAAGTAGGGTGATACCCAAAAGAGAGCAAAATCAGCACAACAACCCTTGATCACATTTCTCTGGAATTTGTTGTTTTTTTTCCCTCTGACTTCATGTACATTAGTGCTCCTTTGCACTTGAAAGCTAAATCACATTCAAACAAATTATGAATTCAAAACACAGTTACTGTTTCTGAATCATACCATAGGTGGATGCTGCTGTTCCAGAGTGACTGAATTGCTCCTGCTCAGCTGCAAGCTGAACCAAGCCCAGGCAGAGTAAGGCACTCCAGAAGATATGAATGTGTTTATGGGAGCCACAGCTCCTGTTTTTGGGATAGGAAGAGTTTTGATTGTGTACCATCAGGTAAAGGAAATTTGTATTCTCAGTGTCAACTTTTTCTTCCTCTTTTAGCTGAGCTATGAAAATCCAGGGAGGGAATTCTGCCCCCATAGTTTAAGTCCCTATCTGAGATCCCTTACCAGCCACAGTCACAGAATTAATGAGGTGAGGAAGACAACTTTGTGTTCTCCAGAGACAGCTCCAGTCTGTGTCACTTAGTGTTTCTTGACTGCATTGAGAACTCAGCCACCTCCAAGAGGGTGATCTAGTCTATTGAACTCCAGTGACATCCACAGAGAGTTTACAAGAACCAGTAGGCAGTGCCGACTGCATCCATATACCCATATACCCAGCATTTGTTCTGCCCAGCCTTGTTCTGAGATGGAAGGAAAAAAGTATTGCAAAACAGGAATGAAAGTAGCGGGGTTTTTTGGTTTGTTTGTTTCTTTGCTTCTTTTGTTTTATTTTGGTTTGGTTTTGTTTTGGTTTGGTTTTTTTAACAGCCCATGGGTGTCACCTCACATGCCCTGAGATGATCCTGAACTGTACTGCTAGGACATAGGCATATCTGGTGCTTTGGTCCTCCCTCCAAGAACTGCTAGTTGTCAGTCCCTGATGGTCAAATATATGCACTCTCAAAAGGGCTGGGTCTGGAAGAACAGCGTATGCCCAACCTTAACCACTCAGCCAGGGTCTCTGATTTAGTTGGTTGGTTGGTTGTTTCCACTGGGACTCTTGAATCCCCTTGCGTATGGTGGATTGGCTTCTGCTGAAGGTTTGAAGGGTGCCCCGTGGCCTGCTGTCTGGAGGTCTGGAGAAGTGACCTCAGTACTCTTTGAGCAGAGTAAAACTTAGAACTTGCAATCAGTCAAGGTCAGCTGATTTGCTGCTGGCTACCAAAATTATTTACAGTACTGACATCATTTAACATTTTGGCCTTTTGTCATGCATTATATGTGAAGTCCAGGTACTTGTTGATCTAAATGTAGATTACAAGAAAACTTTTGCCATGAAACTAGTGGACACACCACCAAGAGTACACATCACAGTTTTGTGATGAAAATCCATATCCAAGAAGCTTCTGGCACAAAAAGGGAAGTATTAATTGATTACTCTTTTCCAGCATTAGGCACTCCTGGAAAGATTGTATGGCTTTTTTGAAACTCACACAAAGACACAAGTATGTAAGCTCTGCAAAAGTGTATGGAGCTTGACAGGATCCTACTGGAGTTACTGCAATATACCTTCAGAAATCAGTTGTCAAAAACAAGAAGTGCAAGGAACCCACTACATCAAAAATATGATTTCTTGATTTATTTCTAGTTTCTTCTGTCATGACAGATGATACTTGATCAAAACAGATCTTTTGTGATTTTCCAGTTTTAGTCTTCATAACTAGATCTTACAATAAATTGCAGAGGATATAAACTGCGGAAAAAAGACCACTTCACAGATAGCAGGAAACGGAGTTTTGGATGGAAGTAACACAAAAATTAGTTTTGAATTATTTCATCCTTTTAGTATTTTTATGCTAGTTGATTCTGTATTCTTTTTGTTTTGCTAACTAAAGCCAAAAATCAGGCACATGCAAAGTCCAGCTAAACAGTGTTTGTGAATTTATAGGTATGAAAATAATCTGCAGTCAAGAACACATTTGTTACTGGTGGCTGAGCATTTCAATTTACACCTCTGTGCTTTCCTCAAACTATTTCCACTGAGTAACCAAGACCATCACAGTGATATTGATCTCTAACTTCAAAAAAAATCAGCCAACCCTTATTTATTTCTTCTATTTTCTTTCTTTTTTTTTCTTTTTTTATTTTCTCTTCCTGTTCCATTTCTCATCTACCATTCTGCATTCTTCTAAAGCCAGTGAGGTTAAAGACTTAAGTACCTGAGCCTTTTGACAAGACACTTTCTCAAAGAAAACCAAGTGTTTGTGAAAGTGGCTGATGTGTCAAAACAAATGTACTTGTAGGAACGTGTTGGCTGTGGTGAGTTTTGAGTGGAGTAGAGGTATAAGTTTCATGTGCAGGCTTTGTTTCTTGATGCTCTGTTTTGGAGAGGCCAGGTTTTCTCAATGACACTGGGGAAGCCTTCCCTACATATCACAGCAATTTGTCTGCAGCTGGAGCTTGTATGCTTTCCATATCTTCCTTCTGCTGAAAAGCCCGAAATTTTAACTTTTCTTTCAAAATTAGAATATTTTTTCAAAATTTTTCATTTTTTCCAAAATAAAAATCCAACACTTAAATTATCTCCATTCCAGATACTACAATCTCCTTTTCCTCTACCATTCATTTCTATATGTTCCCATGGTAGAGCTGGTACCCATTTCACTGATTGATACCCATTTCACTGATCAAGTTGGATTTAAAAAAAAAAAAAAAAAAAGAGTTGAGGAAATGCTGATTGATGCTGTGTTTTTCTGTGACTAATAATTATACACCAAGGCAATAAATAACTTTTAAGTATTTGTATGAAGAAGCATAAGGAAAAAAGAAAACCTAGAACTTTATTCTAATGCCTCCTAAAACTATGAAACTAAATGACAACAGATCTTACTAAGATTTCAAAAATCTGTTGGGCATTTACTTCAGAATTAAAAGAGAAAACAGTTATCTTAAACAGAAAATCTACTCCTATTCTACCATGCACTGGAACAAGATAAAACGAACAAACCAACCAACCAGTGGGAATATTTCAAGCAATGTCTTTTTGTTGTTGTTGGGGTTTTTAATTCTTCTTTTCCATAAGGTAATACTAACACCCACAACTTTACTCCATGGTACTGCTTACTCCTAGGAAATACCTGTTTAATATCTGTTTATCTCAATATGATGATCCTGTTCAGTTCCTCGCCTCCCCCCCCTTCCCCCCAATGTCTCTTGAATGAATTGCAACTGTCAAAGTAATGAAATAAATGGGTAAATATTATCCAAAATAAATGATTTATCAAATTTTAACTTGATTAATTGACTGGATATTTTATGTATTAATAGATAATGAGTTGGTTCTGGGTTTAGTCCCAGAATTTCTGTTTGTACACCTTGAAAGAACATATAATATTTATTTTTTTCAGACTGTTCGTTTTAGAGAAAAAAAAAATAAACAAACAAGTATTGTTTAGCCTCTAAAGCCCTGAGTAATATTGCTTTCACTAGGAAGAAAATACTGGCATGATACAAAAATTTTTCCATAATCATCTGCTCTGAAAAGCAAAACCACCACATGCATCCTCTGATTTCAGGTGTCTGAAGGAAGCAGGGTTGCACATTGCTGTCCCATCAGGCTGGGTCTCACTGGTTGACCTTCCACATCTTTTATACCTATCTCCACCAGACACAGCTATGTCAGCACTCTGGTGCAAGCCATCCACAGTTTGAAGAGTACATACAGACCCCTCCAGTGCCTGCGAGTCCGTTCCCAATCCTTTCTAACCTGCTGGAACTCTCCCTGCTCCACTAATGAAAGCATTTTGCAAAGCTGTGTGATAAGGGAGACAGACAGCTGCATGAGTTGTATCCAGACTTTGCCCCAGACAGGACAAAGCATTCACTCCAGTCCCTTCCTGCCTTCAAACATAACGTGTTGATGGTGAAAGCAGAGATGCCGTGCCGCCTTGCTCTTTCCTCCACAGGCAGAGCCAGGGAGAGAAGTGCCATCAGCCAGTAAAAAAATGAAAGCTGCGCACAGACACAACCAAGCGTCAGGTTTGCTCAGCATCATCTGATAACTCCATGGAACAGGTGATCAATATTCATCAGCATCACAGTTCTCCTGCTAGTGATAGTTAATAGGCTGATAATGCCATCCTCCTTGTAGCCAAACCCCATCAGGGACCAGACAGCTGGAGCTAAAGAAGAAAACTTATCAGATCTGGCAGGAGACAGTTTAGGAGGCTAAAATTAACCTTGGACCGTTCACAGAAAGAACTAATTGTTTGTGACTGCTAGATTCCTGCCAGTGGCAAAAGTTTATTGCTGCACAGATCTTAACCTGACACTAGTTTTTCTGCAGCAGGAAAAAAGAAAGAAAATGAAGCGGTGAAAAAAATAATTCCAGGGTTCTTTTTAACCCCTCCCCCACAAAGAATTATAAATTAGAGTACATTTAATGAAAATTTAAGCTAAAGATTAATGCATTTGTGCTATAAAGATTCAAGTTGCTTCAGGACTCCAGAACATATTGTGAATTCATGAGCTTGACAGAGCCTTTATCAAGAAAAATAGAAGGGTCTGTCAAAACCCCCAAGTCTGCTGAATTACTCTTAGTTTATTAAAACCTCCAGTGGTATAATTTCCTCCTCTTCCACTAACAGCAGTACATAAGCAGGAAGCTGTTCTTGACTGAAGAGTCATCAGCTGGAGCTCATGAAAAAGGAGGCAAATAAAGAAGTGGCATAACCAAAGGTGATGGTAGACTTTACTTCAATATCTGAGGATATGCAAGAGAGGGAAGATGTAACATTTGGCAATATGCTTGAGTCACAGGTCTCTTGACTGTCAGGCATAGTGATGTTCAGCAAATGTACTGTGTAACAGAGCTACAGAGCAAACTCCAGTACAAGAAGGTGAACCTGGAAACACATGTCTGTGCAACCTGTGTGGGAAAAGAGAGAACTAAGAGCTGGAGACAGGTTCGCTTCAGAGAAGAAGAAAAAGAATTGGTGAGAGCACAAGATAAGTCAGCAAGTGAGATGACAGCACATTTAGTCCAACAAAAAGAGAGGAATGGACAGCCAAGGAGCCCTTGGTAGCTGGTTTAGAGAAAATGGAACTTATACCAAGAAAAGGCCCTTGTTACAAAAAAAGAAAATTAAAATCCCACCACAGGAGCTGATATAAAGAACACAAGAACTGAGAAACAGGATGGGAGCTAAGAGGATCTTGAAAATAGCAGGGAGGACCCTAGTGAGTGTTCCTGGCGTCAGGAAAAGAACTTACACTGAAGTGGATCAAGGTTGTTTACACTAGGCTAGAATGATCAAAGAGGATGTTTAAGTTATCTCTCTGGAAGTCATCCCATTCCCAAGAGAGGACTGTAAATGTATAGCAAGAAGAATTAAAACCAAACAGGGATTGGTTATGATAAGGAAGATTTGACTTCCAACCATAGATAGGCAATCAGGTAAAAACTGTTTTTCTTGAAAGATGCACCATGCAGGTATCTGGGATACTGAGGCGTGGCTTATAAGTGAGAAATGGAAGAGTGGAAAGTGATCTGGAGACAGTTCTGAGTCACCACAGTGTTAAAACCTAGCTGAAGAGGGCTGAGGTGTATGAGGATTCAATAGAAGATTAGATGTTGGAGGGTCTGTAGGAAAGGAAGTTAAAAAAATATGTCCTGAGACAATTTGATGAACCAGTGATAAACCCTGAGGGTTGTGTGGATTTCTGTAATGTGACTGTAGAGATGAATAAATATGGAACATTTTGCTCTTAATGAGACATTTTAATTCCTAGCTGTATATCACCTGAGACTGAGAAATGTGAGAACTGCCAAAAGTTGAGCTGAATACACATCATGAAAGATATTTATGCAAGTAGAATAAGTTCTTCATCCATAAGAAGCAAGGAAGATGGAGGAAATTAGTGTAATTTGTTTCAAACTAGAAGAGTGAATAGGAATACTTTAAAGAAAGCAAGTAAACCATTAAGTGTGTTTCCTTGTCTTGTCCAAGGAGCATATTTGGTACCTGATTTCTCTCATGATTCTCCCAGAAGATCTTTGTTAGCTGGAAAAGCTAATTTAGCAATGCAACTTTCAGTGTTAAGCTAAACCACTTCCAAGAGTGGTGTTATCTCCCCATCAGAAGAAGCATGGGCAGAGGTGCAACAAGCCAAGTTTGCAAACAAGGGTCTAGGTCTGTATGTGAATGGCAGAAGCTGTGTAAGGCTGGTTGAATTCTGTTTCTTCTGCCTCTCTCACATGTAAAGCATACTGAAAAGAAGAAAAGCAAAATTCCAGGATACTTGTTCTTGGGGTAAATAGACATTTGAGACTGTTACTCTGCCAGCGCAAACATCTCAAGTGAAAGAAATTTGACTATAATAATTTCTTTTATGACCCAGTCAGCACAAGCAAGGTTACCTGGCAGAGAAAGGTAACTGTGCATTTATTTGCGTTGGCATACCTCCAAAACCCTTTCCCATTTTGGCCCTTTCCAGCACTATTATTACTTCTTTCCACTACAAGCCACAGCACAAAGATCATACTAGAAGGTGCTGCAGTAATAACAATAATTCCCTTCCCAGAAAGAAATATTAATATTATATAATTATGTTAGTACGTGTATTAGGTAATAATTAAGGAAACTTAAAGAGTTCTATTATGGAAACACTTCAATCTAGCTCTTTAACACTAGTGTGCAAAACAAAGAGATAACAAAAGTAAGACGTGGAGTTAATTAATGTATTGATAAGTCAGAAGCAGAGATAACATAAATACCAGCCTACATTCAGGACATGAGTAAGTAACATTCCATTTATGTATAATAACAGACACTAGGATTTTTATCTAAACAGAAGACCATACAGACAAACCCAGCCATACAGAAATTTTTCTTTGAAAGACTGAAAATGGTCCAAAAGACCAAAGACAAACACTGAGAAGGCAGACAGAAAACACAGCAGGAAGGCATGGGCATCAATCAAACTTGAATGAGAAACATCAATAGATACAAAAAGTAAATTTAACGCCCTCTATCATCCCTCCAAGCTAACAGAACCAATATTTCCACCTGAAGAAATTACAGTCAAGTAACTACTCCTCCCCAAAAGTACATCACTTAATAAAAGCAAAGTTCACTGGAAATATTTTTGTCTAAAATTGTCTAAATAAAATTACTTCAAATTCATGTGATTCTGATGACTAAAAGTCCTTTAATCAGTCTGAAATGTTATGAGGAAAAAAATCAAAACAGCATAACAAAGCTCAATATTAAAAAAACCCAAACAACTCCACCCTCTCCACCCCCTCCACATCCCCCAGCCCTAAAATAAAAAGCAGTGTAATAAAGGAGTGAAACCATTCTAGTGCTGCCCATGAAAGCGACTGTCCCTTGGCTATAGTTTCTATGCTTGTGAACTTGTAGCAAACCAAAGAAATCAACTTTTCATGAGTTCTGGTAAGCAGCAAGATATTTAGATGTCAGGCACTTGGATGTAAAACCCCTTTTTCTTCTGAAAGTTAGATCTGACTCTTTATTGGTGGGAGTATCAAGAATTCTATCCTTGTGAAGAATATTTTATACTTACAGCTATGAATATGACTATGTTTGCCTTTCGATTGGTACTCCAATTAATTTGTGGGTTTTTTTCCCCAAATCAACTTCAATTATTTTTTCAATAAAGTTATCAAATCAAGACAATGTAGATGAGCAAAATATTTAACTAAGAACACTTTTAATAAAAACAAAGATCTAGTTTTATAGTAGGTACACCACTGAACACTCTTATTACTGGACTATATGAGATTATATACTATTCTTATCCTCTTCTGCTGCAGCTTTTTCATTATTCATTAAACATTCAATAGCAAAGGGAGTATGAACCAAAATACAACCCTCCCTCTTTCCAGGCAAGCATTCTAACATTTTAGAAGACATTTTATTTCTTTCTTTGGCCAAGAAGTATTACTGTTTCTTCCTCTTTCTTCTTCCATTTTGCCTCCAGGTTTATCTAACTAATGCTGTACATTTTTTGGAGATATGTTTAGAAAAAAAAAATCAGGATGGTTTCTTTCACAATTTTTAATATGTCATTTTATTTGTTCAAAACTATTTGGAAAACTTGACTAGATTTTTAGAATAACCTTGAATCAACCTAGATAGTACTTTCATGACAAATCTTAAAATCACATAGTTCTGTTCATGACAACTCATTTTTGTTACTTATGTTATTTTCAATACTGCATCCAAAAATTTCACAGCTGTTCCTGAAGGGGAACAGAACAAAAATAACCTTAACAAGTTAATTTTGAAGTGCTCCTCCCACAAGTCTATATACTTAAATAGTCAAAACTGAATATTTAGCTATATAACAGTGTCAGGAAAAAAAAATATTACCACAAAGCAATGGAGAACAGACGGTTTTCAAAGTATGTATTACATTGTGCATTGAAACAACTTTTGTCATTTTTAATGTCTGCTGATTCCTGCTGGCTGCTCTATACCTGTGCTAAATGACAAAACTAATGGCGAGCAACTTGAGACTTTCAAAGGCCAAAGTGCCAAGAACAGGTTGCCTTCATTTTCTTTATCATTCATTATTTAAGTGGCTGCTTGTAATACTTAAATGGGTCAGCCAAGTCATAGTGTTCACCGCAGAAACTCATTAGTGCTCATTATCTTATGACTGCTACCCTACCAGGCAGGGCAAGCGGGATGTGCAGTGTACCAAGGAGGATGTGTTCAGTGGCAGAGACAGCAAAAAAAGAGGAAGAAGCTCTTTACCGCTCGAGAGTTGCTCCTTTCATCCTGTCAACAGTTTCACAGTTCCCCATAGGTCCTTTGCTACTAGAATAATCTACTGCTCCTTCCAGGAAATAAATACTCAGATAATTTGGGGATTTTCCCTGTTTTTGGAATCTTGAGCTGTAAAAAAGCAGGGATTGGTCAGCAGCAGCAGCAGTTTCTGGTTGCACGCTCGTATTGATACCACAGAACTCTGGGCTGTTCATTTTGTGATACTAGTTCACATTTCCCGTCCTGTTCCTCCTAAGTTCTAGAAGACAAATAGAAAGCAGCCTGGCAACACCCGAACAGAATGCCTCAAGTGGCATTTGTTTTCTTTTTACTGGGTATGTCATTTGTCCTGTGAGTGAATATAAGGTTACTGAAGAGTATCGGCAATTCAGACCAACACTGCACCAGCTAAATATTTTTTAAGGTTTTAAGCACTCAGCAACTTTTTCTTTTCTGCCCTGAGCTCCCTCAGCCGTTCGAATAAGCGCAGACTGGCAGGGCCAGGGCTGTCTCAGGCATGCAGCCGATAGCTACAGCTGGGTACGGAACCAGTCCCAGCTACTGCGCAGCACCTGGCTCCTGGCCTTCAGCCTCTAATTACAGTTTGGCACTTAAACTTGCAAATATTGATTGGTGAAGCATTTTATGATAATCATGTGGAAACGTTTAGCTTCTCGCTCCTTAATGATGTGACTGGAAACATTTTGTAGCTCATTTGGCCATCCTTTCATCTTGGCACTTGGAGGCTTCATCTTCATACAAAGAAGACCATGCTCCACAGAGGCCTTCACACCTAGACTGACTGCTGTCGACCATTTACACAGATGCCTGATGTTCTGCAAAGAGCTCATTTTGTTCTGGCAAGCAGAATGACTTAAGAGCGTAGAAAGATAACTATATGCTTAAACACATAGATACACATGACTGGGCTCATGCACACTGGGTATAAAAAATGGAATGAGGGTTATGAATGCAAAGAGGAAAGAGTGATAGCAAAATATAAAAATAAGAACTAAACACATTACAATTTTATAGTACTTTGGCTTAGAATCACACATGCTTTTCTTTTTTTTTTTTATCACCTAGGATAATTGTATACAAAAGCTTTCATCATGCTGGAGACGTAACCATACTTCAGTGCAAAGCCTCTGTTACCTCTAGAGTAGTCTCATTCACGTTGGTTTGAAATCCTTCTGGGATATTTTGAATCCCACAACAACATACTGCAGAACTAACAGCATTTACTTGATATTTATACTCTGATAGCAGCAAAGGAGCACAAAAATAATAAAGGATTTATTTGTGCTGGGAACCCTAGCAACACCGTCTCCATATCAGAAAGGTTAATTCCCTGTTTCATCACATCCTGATGCCTTGCTGATCGTCCCCACTGCAAGTGTTCCTGTGCATCTTCTGCAATTTCCTAAAGACAGAATGTGTCTGGTTTTGAGGCGAGGGGAACATTTTCTTAATTCAAGTGACAAAAATTGAAATATAAATCAATATAATTCTACAGGGCAAACACCCCTTTTTTTGTGTGTGTTAAATGGATTTCAGTAGAACAATGCAAAGAGCGATACAGCAAGCTGCTGAAGATAGCTGGGATTAAAGAAAGGTTTGAAGCTGTTCACATGAAATGATCTAAGCAAAGACTAGTGACTAGTAGATTTTAATGATATATTAAAGAAGTAGATGAGCTTTGAGACAGATGGCTTATTCCAGAACTTTTATAACATGTCTCCATTTTCTCTGCTCTATTTTATACTACCAATAAAAAGAGTGTTTTTTTTTTTAATTGCACATTAATCTAATGAGTGTCAGGAAACATGTCTTGTGCTGCATGTTACTCAAATGTGAAATATGAGTTTTCTTTGTAGTTTTGCTTTAGTGCTAAGCACTTATGGAAAATTTCTTGAATGTTGAGATGCAGGGTCACAGCTGGGAAATGGCTGCAAAAAACTGAATATATCTTCACCGAATGGCCATGAAAGCCACATAGATATTTCCTCTCGATTTTTTGTAGCTAGAAGGGGTACTTAGATCCCTATGTTAGGAATCTAAGCCACCCTCCCTTCATAGCTACAGAAAGCAGTTGTATGGAATCCCAGGCCATCCAGCTACAATGGTGAGGGAAAGTTTTGAAGAAGCTTCTATCTCGCTGACTACAGAGCCTAACACTGCATATTCACAGTACAATGTGTAAGTTATCGACAGTGTATGCTTCATTAAATCAAACCAGGTTTTAGTGATTCTACATGCAAAGTCTCAAGGACAGGGGCACATTTTCATATTGTTGATTTTCCATCCTACCAAGACTACTGGGGATTTCAGCAGAGGAGCCAGTGGTCCACATCCACTTTGCTAGTGTACGAGCTGCAAAACCTCGTCCTCAGAGACCTCCTCCTGCTGCTGCTTCAAGTGGGAGTTTTGCCAAGGCAGCCTGGCAACCTAAGAAGCTTTTTGTGTCTTTACCTTAGCCGGTTTGCTGCAGAATGACAAAACAGGCAGTTCAAAGGATTCACCCTGCCAGCCAAAGGCACACACACAGGTTTCCTTGCCGCAGTGGAAAGCAGAGGATTTTTTCCATCAGCTCTGTCTGCACAATCAGTAAACAAGAGGCTCTGGCAGCTGGCATCCCTGAGCTGACTGGGATGGCCCTGGAGACAAGCAGAGGAAAGGCAGAGAGTGCCAGGGCAGACTGCAGGTTCATACCTGTTCTAATTTACTCCCCTGAGTTTCACAACAATTTCAGCAACAGTGACTAGGAATGCTGCACAAACATCTCACTAAGGTATGTTTTGATTGGCCTTTAAGTTTTACAAATCTTAAACAGCCCTCATTAAGTGATCCATACACAGCAAACAGTTAGCTTTGTGTATATACAGATTGCTTCTTGTGTGTCCAGGGAAACGGTGTGTCGACATTTAGATGAATGTTCAGATTCTTTTCTGTGGAGCATGAAGGAAAACTAAATAACCCAGTCATAATGGAGATAGGGGGATTTTTCCATTATTTGTGCAAACATTTTCATCTGAATACGCAGTGAATTAGAGCTGATCTTTCTCTCAAGCAAATCTGTTGCCTTAAGAAAAATAAAGTGCTGTGGAACATGCAGTATATAGAACTATTTGTGTCATACTTTAGAAACCAAAATATTGTTTTCAAATTTGGACGTGAGGTATGTCATAATTACATTGCTGTTAGTACTAAAGGGAGTTGACAAGTAACAAAACGGATTTTAAAGATACCTTCATTAGAACATTTCTGGTAACCAGAATTGGAAAAAAGTCTCCTCAAGCAGCCAAATTAAAAAAGAACACAGGAGAGCAAGGGGATTTTTAATTTTTTAAAAAAATTATTTTTATTTTACTTTTAACAGAGAAGACTCAGTGCTTTGTTTCAGGTGTCCAAAGCCAGTTCTCCCTCAGAAACATCTAAGATCCTTACACTATCTGGCCCTGCTAGCCAAAACTCAGGTCAGTGAAATGGAAATTTTTTTGTGTCACTAATGTACTGTGCTGGGTCTGGGAAGAACAGTGTCTTTGACATGACTTGTTATGTTGTAGGCCAATGTTGATGTGAATGTGACACAGTGAAGACATCCAGCCTATTGTATCTAGTCTAAACTAACACCTGGACTCGTCATTTAGTCTATTAGATGTATCTGGAGGTGTGCACCAGCTCTGGGGATGCCTACCATGTCAGCTGGTAACAGAAGGAGCCTGATTGACTCTTCTAGAGGATACGTCCAACTTTTTCAGCAACATAAGCTGTTGGAAATTAAAACGGCCCTAAGACAATTGACATGGAAGTATGAAGTCGGTGAAATGAGGTGAACAGCAAGAGAAAAGCTCACAAGTTTTGGTGTGTTGCTGATGTCAAGCCGATAAACTACAGCTCAATTTCTTTTTACAAGACATGGCTCTTAGTGCATAGGAGAGATAAATATGCACTCATTTGCGTGAATACCTTTTATTAACTGCAGAATGATACATGGAGGTCATCTAGATGTGGATCTGTACAGCTGTTATGGCACTCACTCCCCAGTGGTTTTGGAGGGCAGGACAAATCCAAACATCAGTATGCAGCAAGCAGCTCCAGACATGTTACACTCATGTTCTCCATATAACAAGATAATGCAGTGCCCATTCTGTTTGTGGCAATTCTCAGAAATAATTAATTAAAGGACTGGAAAGTTAATTGGGTTCTCTGGACCTTTGATATTGGATTTCACAACAGGCTTTATTGTGAGCATGTTCTTTTATCTGTTAAACCACACCTTTACATATCCTACCATTCCTGTTCTACTTAGTTTCAAGGCTTTGGAGAGATCCATTGAGAACAACATCTAAAAAATATCTTCTTTTTTGAATATCAAAATATCAAATATAATATCAAAATATTTTTTTAAATCTCTTGAATATCGAAAATATAAAAAATCCCCTACACTCATGGATTTTTCCTAGATATAACTCCCAACACCTTGATTATCTATATACCTCAGATAAGAATTATGTTTTCCCAGTTACACAGAATTTATTTCTTTGTTATATCTGCCCTCCAGTACAGTCTCCCAGGCAGAACAGCTATGACAGAACATCAGCTATACAAACCTTTTTCTTTTATACTATACAAAGTAATTACTACACTGAAACTTTTTGATTTGTAGAGATACCTGATCTAGTTTGATACAGCCAATTTATATTGATATAAATAAATATCTACTTTGGCATCTTGTTGGGTGTTGTAGCACATCCTTAACCTCTCCTTATCTTTGCTTCACTGTTGTCAAGACCCAAGCGGTCAAGTTTAAAACTCTCTATGAGCTGCAATTTATCTTCTAAGTTCTGGCACAGACATAACCTTCAAAATAAGAGGGTTGTCTGTGCCTACTCAATCCTTAGCCTTTTACAGAAGAGGCTCAGTTTCTAGCTGCAGCAGTTGTGACTTTTGTGATGTGCCTGACAACGGGAATAGAAGAGAGAACATGAAAAGTTCCATTATTAGACAAATACGTATAACACCACACGACCATACAGTGGACAGGAAAGTAAAGTTTTTGTAAATAGCAAAAGGCATAGGAGCTTAACTAGTCAATACAAGTGAAGGCGATCAGACTCTCTAAAGCCATTTTTACTCTACACTGCAGTTTGACTATATTTGGTTTGCATGCTCTGCATTGCATGTGACAGGGCAGCAGTGGCTGAAAACCTAAAGAAAGAAGAATGTTACTCAGGTATTAATTTATAGAAATGTGCTGGGTCTGGCTGGGATGGAGTTAACTTTCTTCTTGGCAGCCCATATAGTGCTGTTTTGGATTTAGGACCCAAACAGTGTTGATAGCACAGCGATGTTTTAGCTGTTGCTGACCAGTGCTTGTGCACCATCAGGGCTTTCTCTGTTTCTCACTCTGCCCCCACAGTGAGCAGGCTAGGGGTGGGCAAAAGGCTGGGAGGGAACACAGCCAGGACAGCTGACTCCAGCTGACCAAAGGGGTGTCCCATGCCATATTAACACCATACCCATCAGTAAAAACTGGGGAAGGGGCTAGATTTTCCAGGGTAGCTGTTCAGAGACTGGCTGAGCTTATCTGCTAGTGGGAGGTAGCGAGTGATGGTCTTTGCATCACTTGTTTGTGTTTTTTTTTCCCTCTCTTTGCTTCACTTAACTGTCTTTTGCTCTTCTGATTATCAGTTTGATCCCTCTGTGGGAAAGTGAGGAAGCGACTGGTCGGTGCTTAGTTGCTGGCCAGGGTTAACATCAACCCTCTACAGCGTGGCTGTTCCTTGTTTTAGAGAAGTAAAAAATAGAAGACAACAGCCTAATTACAAGTCTAAGTAAGCTTTGTAACTGTTGAAGGCATCATGCTTGTTGTGGGATCATGTCACCTTAATTGCCGAGTATAAATGTCAAATACATTTAAAAATAAAGGGGTTTCACTCTTTTCCTAAATCCAAATGGTACAACTGTATGTCCTGGTTTTGGCTGGGATAGAGTTAATTTTCTTCTTGGTAGCTGGTGCGGTGGTTTGGATTTGGTGTGAGAACAATGTCCATAGCACATGGATGGTTTTGGTTGTTGCTGGGTGATGTTTATACCAAGTCAAGGACTTCTCAGTTTCTCAGGCCCTGCCAGCCAGAGGGCTGGAGGGGCACGGGAAACTGGGAGGGGACACAGCCAGGGCAAGTGACCAAAATTAGCCGAAGGGATATTCCATACCATAAAATGTCGTGCTGAGTATTTAAACTGGGGGTAGTTGGCCAGAATCAGTTAAATGCTGCTCTGGGACTGGCTAAGCATTGGTCAACAGGTGGTGATCCATTGTATTGTGCATTGCTTGTTTTTTTTCTCCCTTCCCTTTAGATTTCATTCCTTTCCCTTTCTCCCTCCTTTTCATTATATTTTCCTCCTATTTTATTTTATTTTATTTTAATTATTAAATTGTTCTTACCTCAGCCCTTGAGTTTTACTTTCCTCCCTGATTCTCCTCCCCATATTTTGCAGGTGTGGGAGCAGGAGTAAGCAAGCGGCTATGCGGTACTTAGTTGCCAGGGTTTAAACCATGACACTGTATAACTACAGTGACAACCGGTATTACCTTATATTAAAAAGGGCATTTTATGAAAGGATAGAGGATGTGAAGACCATGTGTATGCATCAACTTTATCCACAGCTTCAATTTATATTCCATATAGTATATTATTGAAATAATAAACCCTGTGCACTCAATTTAGCAACTCTGACACCTTTTACTCCCCTGGCATTTTTCAAGCTGGAAATCTTTTTATAGAGCTCCCATCCCTTAAAGTTGACAATCGCAAGTCAATGAACCCAAGACGTTCAGCCAGAGGCAGAGAGCAAGGGCAGTAGCAAACCCTATTCCAGAGTACATCTCTTCCCATTATTCCAGGGATTGGCAAAATTTTCAAAGGAGTGAAAAACAACCACCAAATATACGAACCTTGCAAATATACTCCAAAATCCTTGCAGTTTTTCAGATTTCCCTCTCTTAACAACTTCTCCTCCCACAGCTTTCACAATGAAAAGGGCAAACCTCAGAATAATCTTATAAGTACTTACATATTTGTGGATTCAGTTTCATCTGAGTGAGGACTCTCCACAGCATGAAGGTCTAAAAATATACCTCCTACAGAATTACACAATGTGAAGAAAATTCACAGAACTAAAAAAGCAATATAAATCAAAGACTTTTTAGACTTTAAAAAATTCTGAATTAGTTGATTTGAAATATGACATTTTTGTGCATATTTATTTTTATTTTACCCAAACCAGTTGAGCATCCCTAATTTATACCACAGAAGCAGCTGGCTTGATTAGTTTGCTTCATTCACAATGCAGTTTTCTTCCCCTTCCAATGTGTGAAACAACTCAGTGATTTTATGTTCTCCCTCCCTTACTCTAAAAGTACCAATGAAAATATCTTCACCCTGACTGAGCAGATAGATAGTTAATTTTAAATTAAACAGCTGTGTCCAGGCACAATGCGCATATATTTCTGTTGCATAGCAAGTGACTTGTAACTGGAATTACCAGTGTTTGGGGTTTTGACCTCCAAACAGTTAATTAACATTTATCTTAAGTGAGTAGTATGAGACTGATACTGCTAGTGATAATGCCAAAAGGTTTGGTAGTTTGAGTCCAGTTCTCAGTATGCGAGGATGGCAATACTGACCACCGTGTAAAGGAGCTGAGAACTTTATTGAAGGTTACAGCAGAAGGGAGATCTTGGGAGGTGTAGAGTAGCTGAGCACCGGCTTTACTTTCACTCTGGATAAAAAGCTTTTTGGGGCCCAGGAGTCTTTGCTTTCCCTAATCCGTAATTGCAGACAAACTTTAAAAATGCAAGTTAAAAAGCTATTTAGTAAGTCATGCAGGACAGGACTTTGAATATGGGATCCACTCCATGTGATAAACCAACACTAAAAATGGTGGGGTCCATGATGTGTTGCTCAGGCAACCAACAGGGACAGAAGTCTCCGGCTCAGGGGGAAACAGCCTCCTGAAGTGCCTCACTTCCCCTGCTGCAAAGGAGAAAAAAGGACCGCTGAAGGCCTCACCTCCTCGGCTGAGGCACCCAAGTAAGTCAGCCCAGCTACTGCCCTGGAGACCTGCAGCCACCTCTTCACATGCAGGTAAGAAAAGACTGGAAGATACTGCATCGTGAAACTGCAAAAGGGTAGGTGAAAGTTAGATACCTCAGGTGGACAGGATGGTTTCTGGCCCATTTTTCCTTCCCGCTAGGCTGGTTTATTCATTCCTAAAATTAATTTCTGTAAATTGCTCAAGAAGCCAGTGGATCAAGTATGTCACCCACTTTTCTTCTTGCCGTGCACAAGTTAAGTTTACCTTTAATTCACCTGTATGTAGTGTAAAGTAGTTTCACAATGACTGGCCGCTAACCAGTACTTAATTCAGCCATGTAGAACTGCAAATCATAAGAACAATGCATCATCATTTATGTAAACCAGAAAATCTAGCTCTGTACTAAGAATTCAACCTGTCTATAAAAAGAATTGTCCACAAATAGCTTCCCCCCTCTAAATGCTTCTGCTCGGTTGGAGTTCTTCAAGGACTGGTTCTTTCCTTTCATCTTTTGAAAGTTCAATGATGAGAGCAAGGTCAGAAGTGCTATCAGTAGTCCAAATGATGAGAAAACCTTTGTTGTGTCTTCCCTCGCCTTCATTTGTATATACGTTCTTTTTTGCAAACAATTCTCCAAAACAATGTATTTCTCTGAAAGGAGTTATAGGAGCATGCTTATGTACCTGGTTACTCTCTGATTTCATTTTTATGTTTTAAAGGTCTCACTTTCAGGTTAATTTAAACCAATTTCAAGCAGCAGTGCATTCTTCTGTGAAAGAATGAGTGGCATGTGCTTTTACGTTCAAAAGCTAATTTCTCATTTATTGGCAGATTAGTTAGCAAAGGGATGGCTTAAAGAATGTAAGGTGTGTAAGGTTTTTGAAGTAAAGTTTTAAAGCCGCTGCTGGATTTTGTGAATACCTTAAGTCAAGTAATTTGTGTTTGGCAAATGCTGTATTTGCCTCCAAAGACCAACAGGCTGACCTTCCTTCCTTCCTTCCTTCCTTCCTTCCTTCCTTCCTTCCTCCCTCCCTCCCTCCCTCCCTCCCTCCCTTCTCCCTTTTCTGTAATCCATAAACCATGCCAAAGTCCAATTTCCTTGCACTTCAGGCCAGAACATCAATTTTAATTCTTTTTTTTCTTTTTTTTTTTTTTTTTTTGCAATGCAGGTGAAGCTTGCCTTCAAAAAAAAAAAAAGAATCACAGAATCACAAGATGGTAAGATGGTTGAGGCAGGAAGACACCTCTGGAGATCATCCAGTCCTAGCCCCTGTGGCCAGTTGAGCCAACAGCCTCTATGGAAACCTCTTCCAGTGTTTGTCAACCCACCCTTGACCACTCTCACAGTAAATAAGTTTGGGGTTTTTTTTTGTCTTTAAATGGAACATCCTGTGTTTCAGTTTGTGCCTGTTGCCTTCTGTTCTCTCACTGAGTTTCACTGAACAGAGCCTGGCTCCATCTTTACTCCCCAGATCAGGTAATTTTACACATGGACAAGATCCCTCAGAGTCTTTTCCTCTCCAGGCAGTCCCAGCTCTCAGCCTTTCCTCATATCAGAGATCCTCCAATCCCTTAACCACCTTTGTGGCCCCTTGCTTTACTCAGTATGTCCATGTCTCTCCTGTACAGGGGAGCCCAGAAATGGATCCAGCACATCTGATGTGTCCCACCAGTGTTGTTGAGCAGAGGGGAAGGATCACCTCCCTCAGCCTGCTGACAACACTTCTAATGCACCCCAGCAGGCTGCTTGCCTTTGCCACAATGGTGTGTTCCTGTCAGGCTGACTTGTTGCCCACCAGGACACTCAGGGCCTTTTCTGCAAAGCTTCCATCCAGCTGGTGGGTCCCCAGCCTGTGCTGGTACGTGAGGTTATTCCTCCCCAGGTGAAGGGCTCTGCTCTTCCTTTCGTTGAACATCATGAGATTCTGGTTGACTCAGTTCTCCAGCCTATCAAGGTTGCTGTCATTATGAACCCAGGTCTATAATTTGCTTTTCAGGTAATTTTAATATATAATGAAGCAAGTTCATGAACTCAGATTAAAAAAAACCCAATCCATATTAATCACAAAGACCAAAAATTAATTTTTGTTTTAACTAGAGCTGCTCTTTTAGAGAAGTATTCAAATGTAATTGCCATTTCCCAGTAATGAGTGAAAACAAACAAACAAAACTCTTCCATTCCTTCTAGGCTATAACCCTTGATATCTGTGAAAACTCAGATTTCATTTTTTGCTAAGAATCTGTCTAACTTTGATTTGCAGTTAGCAGAATTTAATCTTTTAGATTGAAACACTATGTATTTTCAGACTTGAATTTCCCATCTGGAAAATCTAATCTATGGTCAATTGTTCTTTTCTTGAAGTCTCCTTTCCAAATATATCTTGTGTAGCTTCCAGCTGGCACCCCGAATGGGTCTTCATCTATGGTAGATCCTTTGTCACATCTGTGCAACATGCTCGGGTGTTTTGAGACTGAGCAACACTTCATACGGCACTAGACACCTGTTCAGGCAGCTGAGTTTTACCCACAGTGTGCCTACACACAGTTCATCAGTTAATGCATACATCCACTCTATCATGTTAATCTCTTGATCATAACATTGCATGAGAAATGATATTCCTCTAAATATTTATCTCTGTTTTTTTCATAGTAATTTCTTCCTAGGCTAGCAGCTGTTATCCTGCTTGTCCTGCAGTCTTATTCTTTTTCTTAGCTTTGGTTGTACACTTCAGTTGGTGCTGAAATTTCCACTTTACTGAGCAAATTAGAATACCCCCAAACCATGTTCTCATTATGGTTCCAATTTTCTCGGTCTTTGAATATCAGAAAGCTGTATAATAATATAAGAAAATTGTTTTTATGTTGGCTTCCAAAGGCTAGAAGTACCTTATTTTAAAAAATGTCCCTTTAAAGTGATTTACTTCTTATGGTTATAGGTAGAGACATACAAATCAACCTTCTAATGAAAGGCATACTGCTTTCATATCATTCAGCCTCCTAAATGATTTAGTGCAGTATAATATTACAGATGCCTTACAGAAATCTAAATATGTCAACACCTTGTGTAATCTCGTTCTGTATCATTTTCTGTTCTGCAGTTAGAAGAATTATATAGTTCCCTGTTTACTGTACGTTTTGTCCTTTGGCTTTGATTTTGTATGTACTTAAAGAAAGGTACATCAGCATTAGGACTGTCAGACTGACGCAATCATACAGATGCAAGAGATTTATTTAAATGAAAGGAAAAGTGGATTTTATCCTTGCTGATGCTAATGGGCCAGTACATCTGCATGAATCATAAAAGAACAACGTGCCCTTGTCTATATAAACATTTAGCTCAAGTCTATCAGGATGGCGCCCTGAGGGTAGCTTGAGAACAAGAGGAAAATGGTGGCTGAAGGAGAAAGGGCAACCAAACACAGTTCAAGCTGCAGCATCCCACTGTTGACTGTCCTAAGGTAGGAACTTGAAGGTGATTCAGAAATCATACAAGCCTCCTGAAAGGTTATCTGTGTTTGAGAATGATCTCAAGGCCCCTGCTAGGAGGAGGCAGGGGAGGACTATCTCTTCCTGCCTAGTGGGGCTGACTTCTGGTTCCTGTGGGCTCAGCAGGAGGTACAGAATACTTGAATATTTCTGAGCTGAGGGAACATTTGTTCATCTGTCCCTGGTGTGCTCTTCATGGGTCGGTGGGGACGTGTCAGTGGAAGGGAACTTGGGAATATTGTCAAGTGGGACTTTGTGCTTCACTCATGTGGGAGATGGCTCATCACTGTTTGATTCATCCCTCTCCCCAATATTTCTTTTTGACCAAAGATTTAATGTTAAACTCTTAAACTAATTTCAATATTGTTACATCATCATCAATACTCCTCAAAGGTGTGATTTCCTTGTGCGTGAAATTGCTGAACTATAAAAAAAATACAAATAAAACCAAAAATCCCTCACCAAAACTTCAAAACCATTACAAGCAGAAACAATACATATTTTATATAAAATATCCACTTCAGACCGCATTTTCAAAAGCGTTGTAATATTTGGTTATCTTTGCATAATTAAAAGAACCCTTCTAGATGCCTCAAAACAGGCATTTGAAACTGAGGAGAAAAAAATCATTCGATTAGCGTTATAAGCACGTTTGTGTGACAATTAATTCTATTCTAAATTTTATGGTGAACGTTTGACAGTAAAAATGTAAACTCAATTTCACATACAAATATATGCCCATATTTTTACACATATCCATTAAATTGTATCTATTTCCATATACTTAAGACAGAACATTTTACTGCTTTTCTCCCATATATTTAAGTTATTCAGTAATGGAACAATAGTGCCATTTTACCCAATTATCTGGGTATAAATATCTGGTGGGAGTGGGGACAGGCTCCAGATAACATAAGCTACAGTACTGTTGGATGAGGGAAGCATGAAGGGAACAGATGCAGAACCCCTCAACAGCATCCAGCTGTTCTTTTCCTCTCTGTTAAAATTGCAGCAGTTCTTCTAGCCAGCTTATTGCTTTAAAAATGTTTCCAGAATATCTTATTCAGCTAAGCAGGTGTTCTTCTTTAGTCCTACTGTACAATCAACCTGCATGAGTAACTGTCTAAGAATGTTTACAGGACATTTAATCAGCAGGAGATGCTTACATTTACAGAGGTAATAGGAAATCCCCTGTGGCTTTGTACCTAATTTAGTCATCTTTAAAGCTCAGTATATTTACTGTTGCAGCTGGGGACTGGTACTGTCAAAAGATTCTCAGCATAGAAATAAAATTCAGCACCTCATTTGCCTAAAGTGAAATTCCCCGGGTTTCAAGAAGGTGTAACTGTTCTACTAGATCAGGGAATTATGGTCCTTCTGCTCTGAAAATTTTAAATAGAAATTCATACACACACACACAAAAAAACCCAAAATGCAAACAACAAACAACAAAACCCTAAAACAAACAAACAAAAAAACCCCAGAAAATGTGAAGAATATTTTTCTTTATGGGTGGAGAATAATGAAAAGACTAGGCTTTAATACTTGATATTAAAAACGGAACCTACATTCTCAACACACAGATAAATAAATTCCCCCACAACTTAAAAAACAAGCACTAACATTATAAAAAGATCGGCAAGACCCCCCTGCTATATGCTTCTAATCACACCAGATCTGAGCTGGCATGGCCAGCCTCCACCCATTAGTACCACATAAGATGTTCAGTCCCTGGCTCTTCTATTTCTTCTGCTGAAATTCCACTTCTTTCACCCTCATACAGATGAGAAACGTATACCTGAAAACATTAATCAAATTGAAAAAAAAAATGTTCTCTAAGATTAGCCAGAATATATTGTCTACTCTTTTTTTTTTTTTTTTTTAATGTTGTGCTCAATTTTTGATTAAAGTTGCAGATATCGTATCAGGATTTGTGCCTGAATTAAATTAAGAAAGGTTCTGTAGCATTACATAATGCCGCAGGAACTGATGTGATGTCATAATGCACAGTCTGAACCATATTATTCCTGGCATTTAGGCAGGAATATACAAACAAATTGTTGTTTGTATACCCACATGCTTTGGACCGAACATTCCCCTTGATGCTCTGGGGCAGCACGGTAGCTTTCATTGCTGTGTTTGCTTGCAGGCAGATTCCGTCTCTGGTGATACGCCACACTTTGTTTGATAGAATGAAGAAGAGACCAGATCACTTGGTAAAACTAAGAAGTTGATAAAATTGGGTTTGTAGTACTTAAGCACATGCTCAAGAACTATGGTGCCATTGGTATTTCAGAGAAACCTAATGGTAAACACTT
Organism: Falco punctatus; assembly: GCF_963210335.1. Classification (NCBI taxonomy): domain Eukaryota; kingdom Metazoa; phylum Chordata; class Aves; order Falconiformes; family Falconidae; genus Falco; species Falco punctatus. Next base: position 74,313,788 of record NC_137581.1, on the reverse strand, counting down.
GCTTAAGTCTCTGTTAGGTAAAACCTCCTGTACTATCAATAGTGGCAAAAGGGGAAAAAGGGAGCAGAAAAAAATTTACTGAAGCTATTCACAACCTAAAGCACAAATTGCAGGATCATCTAGGGGAGGAAAGGGCCATGCAGTATTTTCCTTATCTAAAGCCAGATTGCATCACTACAAGCAGATATACCTGTACAGTGCTCTTGCCTTGATGCTATATCTGAGAAAAGAAATATTTATGACTAAAAATCACAAAATGGAGGACCAAGAAAAAGAAAATCTGATTCTCATTAAAGAGAGATCTAGGACTCAGCTCCTGAATGTAGCTTATCTAAGTTTCAGTTCGTCACACAAAAAACAAACGGGAAGCAGAATCTTTGAAAAAGTCAGCCAAAGAAGCAACTTATCATAAAACCAGCTCTGGCATATGGCATCTCTATTTCCAAAAAGGACTAGAAAGTTATCCATTATAAATTAACTCCCTCACAGATGTCTCAAAGGGAACAGCTATAATGATCATGATGCTTAGAAATAATTAATTCTTTTTACAAGCTCCTGACTTCTGGATCTAAGCCTCCTTCATATGCCCTGGCCCCAGGGTTGGCTTCTAACCAAGTTCTGGCCAAAATTCAGAGCATCTTCATGGCTGGTTTGAATGATGCTAGTGCAGAGGGCAGGACTGTTTGACATAACTTTACATCTGCAGTGTAGATAACATTCTTGTAGATCAGTTAAGCTCTATGTATCCTGAGACCCAAATGGGTTATTCACCCCACACTAGTTGCTATGCTGTATGTACCTGTTTTTTTTTGTGAAAACTTACGTTTCTGGTTGTAATCCTAGACTTCAGACATGCGTATCACAAAAGCTGCTACAGTGGGCACAAGCTGGCATTCCTCTCCTTGCGACTGGTCCCTGTGCAGCATTGGCAGGACCAGGCTGCCCTGGATACCCATCCTCAGCTGCAGGGTTTCCTAACATTACCTCAGCTTGGGCAGGAGATGCTCAAGTCTGTCTGCAAAGCACCCTGTACGCACTCTCCCTGACTCTGGAAAGCCTGCTGCAAGCTGAGCCACGGCATGAACTGCAACAAAGAGTCATGGATGTGCCTTACTTACACAGGGTAAGCAATTAGGGATGAGATTGTTGCTTCTCCTTTGAACAGGTGAACGCTCTTGCTTATAAAGTGCATACAGCCCTGCTTTCTGTGATGCAGAGAAAAAGTGGAGCAGAGCACAGACAGGGAACACTAAAAGTCACCCTACAGCCAGCTTCTCATTATGCAATGCTGCAGTGCTTGTGCCATAAGGGTGACTGAGCAATCTTCTAGAAGAAAATCAGCTGTGAAGAATAAAATTCCAGCACGATCTTCTGATGGTTGGTTTTCAGAGTTCCCTCTGTTTGTATTTCTGCTTTTATAAATATTCTATGCTCAATCAGTGCATTACTGGGCTTATTGTTAGAGGTGAACATGAGGCCAAAGAGGCAGGGGAGGAGTTAATTGCTGTGCTGCTACTGCACTAGCTTGCAGGTTTCCTAGCCAAGGGTTTTCTTGTATGGATTTAACTGATGTGATAAGACACACATGTCAACCTTTGAAAGGTGACTGGTGACTTTGTGTACTGCCCTGGAAAGGCAACAATTTAGAGTGATGAGGCCTGAGAAACAAAATTCTTGCAAGATCTACAACTGTGCATGCAAAAAACCTGAGGTGCCTATTTGAATAACTTTGAAGATAAAAATACATAATATTAGAGCTATGATTTAATTACAGTATGGCTGATTTCTAGGCACTGCACAGATTTGCTTACCTCTGAACCGCTGCTTTCCTCTTTCCAGGTTATACCTCTGTGAAATGAGAGTATTGTCTGACTTCCTTGCCTTAGTTTGCACTATATTAACTTGCCTGAATGCACTGAGAACCATACTGTGCAAACTCCCACGGTATAAAATAGCATCAGAGACAAGATCCCAGACCAAGTAGCTTGCAAAGAATTGCTGTAACTGTAGCTGAAACCAAGTAGATTCCTCTTACCTGGAATTATGAAGGTTGGGATGGATAATTGACTTTTTCTAGGGGTAAGATTAGGGTAGAGAAGGACAAGACCAAGACAGTTTCTGGATGTGATCCTATGAACTGCCTGGCAACGCTGCAGGGAGTGGCAGACGCATACAACTGGATGGCTGGTCATATTAAAGTTACTTCAATCAAATGTTTTGCAGGTAAATTTCTGGAAAAGGCCAAGCCAAGCTTGGATTCAGAAATACTTTTTTTTTTGCCTCCCTCATATCAATAATAGAGTTATGTTTCCATTTCAGTATCCCACCATTTGTTGGAAGAGTCAGTGGGCAAGTGCCTAGCAGCTTTTAAGAGAGCTGTGATCCAGCAATCCCTTCCTACTGCTGTGGAACCATGTGGTCCTTCCCTGCTCCCCCCTTCGTACCCCATGCATCCAGATGTGCTGTGGGCATATGCACAGTTCTCCCTGCAGAGGCGTCAGGAGCAGAATGTGGTCCTTCCCACCCACCTGCACAAGGGATCAAGGGAAAGACCTAGGGTGAAGTTCTCAGAGACTGTTGGTTTATTTGGTGGGGCGGTGGTGTTTGGTGGGGTTTTTTTGAGAGGCCAAATGATAAAAATCTGATGTGTTTTGCTGAAAGTCAACTCTGGTAAAAGATTAGATTTTAAAGAAACACCTTTTGAAAACATTTTTCTTTTTTTTCTTTTATGTTTGTATTAAAATAACACATATGCCAATTGTAAAGAATGGAGCAGTGCACGCAGCGTGTTTGCCTTATGTTAGTGTCTGCTCGGCATTAGATATGATTCCTGTCTTCTCTGAACCAGAAGAATGAAAGTCAATGTGCTGACCATAGTGCATTCTAGGTATGCCTACCTGGAGACTGATAAGATATGGTGCTTTCCTGGAGATAATAATGCCAGTCAACAACTGAACATGAACTTCTTAACAACTGCCAGCCAAGGGGGACAGAGTATGTGCAAATGCTGTGAGCAGAGTTTCAAACCGAGGACCGATGTCTCCAGACACTTTGCTAAAACAGTGATTGCCTGAGTGTATGAGGGAGTGTATGAGTCCTGGGGGTGGTGAGCCAGAGAGGTGAGTAATGCTGCCAGCATGGACGTGCGTGCCTGTTTTATTTTCTGCATTTAAAGTTGAAGGGACTCTTAATAAATAATGACTTGTTTTAAAAACTGGTGTCCTGGCTGCATAAGATCAGGCTGCACTGCAGCTGCTGGAAGAGTCACTGTGAGACCTGTAGGAGCCTTGTTTAGGAGAAGACTTAAAGCTGAGCAATAAACAGGCTCATCCTGGGTAAAAGCCAGAGGTGATTTTGCTCCTTGGACCTGGTAAGAAAGTGAAACATTTTGTTTTCACTTCTCAAAACAAAGTGTCCTTTGTCAGCCCACAAATAACTGTAAAAGTTACAGGGAATCTCTGGAAGCTTTATTCCCATTCTGGATTGGAAGAAACTTTGAAATAATGGGAATGAATTAATTCTACCCTGTCCTTCATCACTGAAAGCATTGTTCTGCATAGGCACCTTGGGTGACCATTTTTCACTTTCTGAAAGAGTGGCTCGCAATAATGGCCTTGAGGAGGCTTGCCGACTAGAAAAGATATGATCTCTTAATCACTGTTGCCTAGTTTCATTCCTGTGCCATGTTAGATACAAACAGTGAGTCGTCAGAAGGGTAAGAATCAATTTTAAGAAGTAAAATACATTAAACTGTAGTCCGCTAAAATGTTCCATTACAGATGAATGCCTTTTTATTTTTATTTTTTTTAAAGCAGCTGTCAAGTGCACAGCAAGCAAGATGAATCTTCCCGTTTTCTGTGTGTTTTGATCAGAACATCCTCGAGACTAACATCTGCTATTACATTTTTGTGCTTGCATGATATTTTGCAGCCAGGTCACAGGAATGCTTTTCAATAGAAAATTATAATTCAAAATACATGATCATCAAGTAAAAATTAGTACACTAAATAAAAAAATTACTCTTTTTTAAATATATATTTTGAGAAGCGAAAAAGGAGAAATCTTGTGTTTGTGTTACAAACTTTTTCACCTATTAACAGTAGGCAAGCACCCCTCTATGAGCTTCATGTAGCTTTTCATTTTTTCTTGGTAAGAAAATCTTTACTAAGCAGAATCGTTTAGCAGCTGGCTAAATGGTCATATAATGGCAGTAAAAAAAATTGAAGAGGGATGTTTGCTGAGTAAAACTACTTGAGACACAGGAGGGAAGAAAAGACACACAAAGTCGTAGGTGTGCTGTTCCATTTGAGACTGCATCCGGCTCCGACTCTTTGCTGTGTGCACGGCTGTACACGCAAACAAGGGAGACTGCACCTCCACCTTACTAAGCGTATGTGAGGCATCTTTAAAGTTAGTTTCTAGGCTCCCTCTACAGTCAATGGAGAAAAATAGTTACCTCTGGAGGGCAGATTCCCCGGCTTGCTTTGAACATGTATTTTACAGACTTCGCGGTGACTTGATGCAGATTTGTGAACAATGAAGCAAATTGTCTGTGTGCTTGAGCACCTTAAGAGTAAAGGTAGGAGCCTGGAAATGGCCATCTCTGCTTACGTTATTCTATTAATTACTTAACAATTATCCATGTTTATTGATTAGAAAATAAACCTAATATTTTTACGTATCTGTGAAATGTATTCTGTCCTCTATGACAAAAGGAGACCTTTGGCCATTTTCAGCAATGTATGATTTTTATAGGGGTAATATTTTTTTTTATACATTAGTTCTAAGGTTTAATAAAGATTCATATATAGGTTTTGAATTATTTCATTTAAAGCCATTAAGTGGAGCTAAGTTCCTCCTCATCCACAACCGTAACAGGAGGTCTGTCTTTTAAGAATTTATCATCAATTGTCATCAGCATGGGGCAACTTACACCCTTTACGGTGCTATCTTCTCCACTGCACTGATCATCACATATGGAGAACATGCCAAGCTTCCTTAAGTTTTATTCATCATAACTGCAGATTTAGCAATTCTGCTTCAGTCACTTTCTTAAGCTGTTCCTGGCTGTGACTTCATCTCTGTTGAATGGTAAGGTTTTGTTCTGTTTTTCTTTTTTTGTTTAATTTTTTTTCTTTTTTTTCTTTCTTTTTTTTCTTTTTTTTTTTTGAAAGGGACAATGCTGAAATCTTTCCCCTTGTTAAGGACTATATTGTAGAAGGAGATCTTCAAGGAGATCTGAGTGCTATATTAATACAATAGACAAGAACGAGTTGTTCCAGTGACAAATACAAAAGATGAACGTTAGGATAACCTTTGCGATAAAGACTCTGTGTGAATTTAAATAAGAACTGAAGAGACAGAGGGGTCAGAGAAAAGGCAATGAGATAAATTTTCTCACATCAAAACATGCAAAATTGATTCTTGTTTGGAGATCTAAATTAATATGGTTATTGCAAATGTGGTAACAGACTGCAAAAAGATGGAAAAGAAACAGTCTCTTTCTGCCCTCTAAAATGGATCCTGTCAAAGTCAAGGTGTGAACAACTGTAAGTAGCTCCTGAGTGCATTCACTGCTCCTAAATCCAGGTGCTAAGCTCTGCCAGCAGACAATGATAAACATTAATAGAAAGTAGACCTTGTTACAGTTACAGGCAATCTCAAAATCCAGGTTAGTTACAGTGCTCCAGATTTTGTCTCTGGTAACCAGCAGAGAACTAGTACTCTTGCAGCATACTTTTCTTAGCACTACATACTGAACAAGAGTTAATAAGTAATTGTGAAATAGAGCTTTGTTTTCACAGGGTGCAGTGATTAATGGTCCATTGCATTGTCCCACCGCAGCCACTGTGTTTTAATTAACAATGTCATGCTACAGTGGTATTTGAAAACATGCCAGTTTAAGCCACTCGTTTTTTTCCCAAACTTTTGTCCTTAAATTAAATGAACAATAAAACCCCTTCATCATCAGATGGGTAAGACTGACATATTTCTGCGCTTGGCTTTGAGAAGGCAGTTTTTCTGGACATTGTGAGCACTAGATCCCAGATTCATTCTTTCTGCCAAATCTTCTGACAGAGCAAAGGGAGGAACTGAACTCTTACATCAAGAACACTACAGTTTCCTGAACTGTAAAACACCCAAGAAAGCACTAACTGCTTTTCTTCTCCCTTTTAAGTTTTGTTTTTACCTTGGAGAAGTTGTAAATGCTGAAAGAGTAAGTTCTTCAAAAATGATAGAGTGTAAAAATTAAAGACAGAACTTCGTTTGAAATGCCACAGAAGCACAGTAACTATCTCAGGAATAATTTGAGGATCACAGTGAAATTCTTGTAGAAAATGCATTGTATTAATAAATAAAGACAAATGATTAAGTGATACAGTACCATTAAAAAAAATTCATAGGAGCACTGGGGAATATGGGAACCACATCAATATTTCAAGTGCCTGTACCTACCCTATGATGTATAGTAGAAAGGAGCTTTGAATTTTACTCGATACCACTGGCAGCCATGCTCCGCTTTTACACTACTATCCACACGTGTTCTAAAAGTATAATAAAATGGATGGCAAGCTCAACAACTGCCCTACACATCCAGACAGGCAGGCCCGCTCTTCTTTGCCACATGCATCCCCATGGAGCTGTCCTGCCCTGCAGTCAGGACAAAAACATGTTGGGGAAAACCTAAAGTGAGACCACAACAGTCCTCAAGTCAAAACCTAGCCAGCCTCCCTCCTCAGGCCTCCTGCAGGAGCTGGGAGCCCCAAACTACTTTAATAAAGGAACACATTCTTTTCTGGGAAGGTGCCTGGTGTCAGTGCTGTTCACAACTTGGCTTTTTCAGGGGCACATGCAGGTGTAACACAACAGGAGATCTGTGTGTAAGGTTATAAAACCAGTAAAGTCTTTACACCTACAACAGAAATACTACAGGGGAATCGATAGGTAAATTGCTAATATGTAACTCTCCCCTTTCCTAAAGCTAATAGGGGTGCTTTAGATGCTTTGTTCTGCTGCTGAATATTTTTCCACACTTTTCTGTCATCTTCTCACACATCTAACGTGAAAAAGTTTTCTCTTCCCAAAGCAGTGCTTATGCCGCCAAGATGTCTCTGCTCAGGCAGTTGAATAAATAATGCTATCCCCTGCCTGGCTGATGAACAGCACAGCACTGCAGGCAGAGTGCAAATTGCGTATTTACTGCTGAGTCCCATAATAGTGCAGTTTTCTAATAAACTAAGCTTTACTTCAAAGCATAAGCTTTACTTACGCAGATCCCGTCGCCTACTCTGTCTCCTTGACCAACTGGAGAAAAGTCTGGTAAAAGCTATTTTGAAACAGCTCTTCTGAAGGAGCTATATTTGATTCTCTGAATCTCCAGCTCCCTCTTCCCACAGATTGCCTGGCGTAGCTCCGGTGGGTTGCGGCCCCACTGCCCTGCCTGTGCCCCAGGTTGGGCAGGACACCTCCACGCAGGACCAGCTCTAGCACCGGGCTGGTGTGTCCCCTTAAGCAAAAGTCTCCCAGCCTGGTGACTGCAGCAGTGACCCTGGCTGATGGGGCTGCCCCATGGCTCTTCTGGTTGCACCAACACCACTGCTCGTGGAGCTGGGATGTGGAACCTCGCTGGCAGACTGATCTGTGTATGTGTGATTCTAGTCAACCCAGATGTCACTGAGCTGGTCCTCAGGTAGTCCCCACACAGAGGTGATGTGGGTACATCTCAGGGGGCTGCCCAGAGAAGGACTGAACAGTGAGGGCTGAGAGGGGGCCAGGGGAAGAGCTTTTTGAACTCACCGTGCTGCTGAGGCACGTCAAGGAACTCCAGTCCTGATGGTGAAGAGGCTGCCTTGTTGTCAGCTCTCCCGGATGCCACAGCTTCAGCTCTTCTAATCCAGAAGTGGCTACTTTGCCATTTGCAAATGCCTGATGGCTTTCTGCCTGTGGCCGTATGGAAATGCCCAAGTTGTGTCTATGCAGACCTAGGCTGAATGTGAATAAATGTGCATTAACTTTCCAAATCTCATTCCTACCATCGCTTACATGGGAATAATTTTAGCTTTCTAAAAATGTGATTCATTTAGCTTGCCTATCTGCTTTTAACACCACTATTTTCAATATAAATCTTTGGTAAGGTCACCAGGTGTCCCAGTTTCACGAGTGTCCCGTTTTCATAACGACAGAGTTGGTAAGGTGCTCTAGTTTTTAAAACTGTTGGAGAGCCTTCTGCTGCCTTGGGTGCATAATTAGTAAGCCTGTGTGAAAGTGAAAAAGGATTGTCACAGGAAAGAGACATTTTAAAGTGACAGCAAAGTAAAATACTAATTTTGGTTTCCTGTTGAAAGTGCCTCAGACTCTCCCTGATCTTCTAGTGTTATGTTTTTCTGCCTTGCCAGGTTGCTCATATTCATATGTATTTCAACCAAAATTCAGGTTTAAATGAACAGTAATTTTATTCACTGCCAAGATGTGTAGCTACAGCTGTCGAGAAAGCTGTCAGATTTTACTTCACCTGAAAATTTTTTCCTAATTCGACTGAAGTAGAAATTGAAAACAGCTCATGGATCCAATGCATCTTTTGTTTTGCAATTGGAATAGTTTGTTAATATTTTTTTTTTCAAATTAGTAGTTAATTTATATCATGCTTACATACTAAGCCAAAATATTGGGTCATCTTCCCTAATTTCACCTAAGAGGTGAGTGAATCTGAAGTAGTGAGTGAATGGTGCCAAGGCACGTGATTGATGGTGTCAGCCCCATTTTCCGTAGCTAGCTCCGGGTCTGCCTGCTGAAAGTCCAGCCTCCAGCTGTTGGCTTTCAGTACCTTCATGCCCACGGTCAAGTTCATAAAAATTGAACTAAAGGGATGCCAAGAAGAAAGCAGAAGTCGAGAATATAAAAGGCTGAAAAAGGCTGAAAAAGGCTATCTGTTTTGGAAACAGCAATAAGCTTTGTTTAGGCGTGACTGGACTTAAATATTTTTTTTTATGACTACCATGCTTCTGTTCAAATTTCTTCATCAGGCCTATGAAGAAAAGCATTTAAACCAGGCAAGGAATGTATCATCTGGCATTCAAAAGTTCAAGTATCCTTGAAATTATGTAAAACGGAAACCCTCATACCTCTCTTTGCCCTTTTCTTTGTATTTGTTTAACAATTGCCTTGTCAATCAAGGACAATAATTATTAGTTTTGTGGATTTATTCTCTTAAGTCAGTTCTTTCAAATTAGCATGCTTTCACTGTCCCCACTTATATTGAGCTAATAAAGCATAATAAAGCAAAATTCAGTCCCTTTCTGCCGAAGCCATGCTTTTATATGACTCTTGATTAAGACAAAGCCCAACAGAGAAAGCAAAATAGATCAAAACCTGCCATTCTTTTTTAAAAAAATTTTTTTAGAGAGCACTCCAGTGATGATGTGACTTCTTAAAATGCATAATATGTTATAGTTCCATGTTTAAATAAAACTACATGGCTCTAGTGTGTTTCATTTGTGCACCATATTTGTTAATTTTGGCTCTCAACCAGTCCTGCATGTCAGTTCTTCAGAGCCAAGTACTTTGAATGCTTTCTAAAGGAATTTGATTAGGTCCCAATACTGCAAAATAGACACAGTCCAGGAGTCCTGCAAGCAGACCATAAGCTCTATAAATGCATTTCTTTAAATGAAAACAAACAAACAGATTGCCCCATGGCTCTTGCCCTGAAAAGGCCCAGTGGCATGCTGCTAGTGCCCATTATAGCACACTGCACAGGCTGTTTCCTTAAAACCTTTCATCCTCCTAAAGGGCGGGGGGAAACAGAATCTAAGAGATAAAAAGCTTACAATAACTGCACACAATTTAGCTCCCAAATGGGGCCTAACATGATTAAAATAATAAGCATCACACTGTGCTCAACAGCATTTCAACTAGTGTAACTAGGGTATAAAACATTAAACATGCCTCCAATGAAAAACATTTCAAATTAAAACTGCAACAGCAAGTGTGGGAGACCATTACGGTGTGGGATAGACTACTGTCAGTCTAAGCATGCTGGTAAGGATGGGAAAGGTTTACTGACATGGCCAAGGACCAGCCAAAAATACAAATACAAAATTTTCTTCCTCCAGAGAAAACTGTATGATGGAAAGCTTGATCCCACCATGGAAAAACTGCCAGCAATTTCTATGAATTTTTGACCAAGTCCTAAATCCTGAGGTTTTAGTGGTGCTGCTTATTAGATACCTGTCTAAATACCAGGATGGCTACAGCCTCTGGCTCCATCCCCCAGGTCAGAGGGCTAGGGCTGCAGGGACAGTTGTCTCACGACACCAGGCCAGCAGGCAGCAGTTTTCAGAAGGTGCTCCAAGTGTTGGGAAGTGTTAGGAAAGGAGAACAGGCAAAACAGCATCATCATCACGGCACAGTATAAATCTATAGGGTGTCTGCATCTTAAATACTTAATAGAGATCTCAGTTTTGTGTCTCATAGGAGATAAAATAGAAGCAGGAAAGATCTGGTGAAGACAAAAAGAAGGGCCAAAGGAGGGGAGTGATTTTAGATGAGGAATGACTAAATACACTAAGGGCTCAGCAGATGGGAATTTGAGAGGGACACAGCAAAAGTAATATGCTGACTGACCTGAGTGTCAACAGGAAATGGATTTTTGCTGTCTCTTTCTGTGCAAGAAGCAAGGGGGATCTAAGGAAACTAGCAAGTGGCAGATTTAAAACAAGAAAAAGGAGACTGTTTTTCACATGTTGTGTACGTAAGCCGTTAATCTTACAGCTGGATGTGGTGGAGTTACAAATTGGCATGAGGTCAAGAAGCAGCTGAACAAATCAAGGGGGCAAAAAATGCATTAGTGACTACCAAAGGCAGAGACCATGTTCCCTATCAGGAAGTCTCTGAGACACAAGTTGCAGAAGACTGGAAGAGTATTTTAAGAAAGTATTTCTGAATATGTTAATATTACTAAATAATTGTTATTGGTAAATTGTTATACTGCTTTTATGTCACTAGGCCTCTTGGACACTGCTGGAGGACGCAGGGCTGGCTGGATTTTCTTGGCCTAACCCTTCTTATGATTTCATGTTGAATACACTAAAAATGGAACTGGAAAGATATAAAAATGAAGCCCGTAGCTCAAAACATGGGGAAAATACACTTGGAGATTTTTTGGTGGTGTTGTTTAAATTATATCCCACTGTGGCTCTTTTGCAACTGATCTTTCACAGTTTCTGTCATCCTGGGGGCAGCAAAAATATGCATCTCTTTTGCAGTCAGTAAGTGCTGTAAATAAATTTCCCTGCATGACTGGCTCTCTGGAACATCCACTATTGCCTTTGACAATTCACTGGTCTCTTTGGGAAAAGAAACAATTTCTGACGTACTAAGCTTTGCCTGATAAAAGCACTCCCATGGTTTTTCATCATGTGTCAATTTTTATTTTTCTGGCAAACCAAAAATATGTTGATTAACAGCAAAATTCTCCATAATACATGGAAAGCACTGTGATACATACCAAGAAATACTTGTTCTATAAACTCATCATGAATAATGCTATTTCATCAGGTGAATTTGGTTGCTCTGGTTGCAGAAAAATAGCATGTGTCATGTGGAAAATGCAAATGTGTCCACTGTCATCAGGTTATATTAGTGTGATATAATGATGATAGGATTTGCAGCCAACACAGCAGATCTGTTGTGACAAGCAATATCCAGCTCCCTTCTGTTGCCGTTTTGAGAATGAAGGTATAAAATTTAAAGGTCTGAATGTTACTTGAGCTTAAGCAAGAATCTGTTATCAGTTGCAGAATTTATTCTTCTGATTTATGGCATAGGTTCAGGCCTCTGGGCTTTTCAAAACACCCAAATGTACTTCTTTACATTGCGCTTCAAACTATGTAGCTATATTGCCTCTGGCTACATAAGCTTTGGGTTGATTTTTATAAATTTTCTTGCTTTCTATGATAGAAATAGTCAGGTTAATAGCATCTGAAACAGTTCAAGTTACCACATTTCTGAACTAAAAAAATCTATACCTGGCCACAATGTAATCTTTACACAGTCAATAAATTTTATGATAACATCTGTCTATTGAATCTGAAAGAAGCAGAATATAGTTGGCTGTAACGAGTATTGAGCAGTATATTAGACTGGCATAAATTTTCTGATACCCATTGTTCCACTGTCATTCAGAAACATCTGAGTCTCCATTTTGATGTGAAAAAGTTGCTTCAAAAGGAGTAAAAAAATCCCAAAAGCAAAAAAATCCAGCTATCTCATTTGTTTATCTTTGCTTTGTGTCACTGAAGAATGACTTACACCAAACACTTCCTGCACTACGCCCTTTATGTCATGTGATTTTTTCTTCTTCCATTTAAGAAAACTTAAGACTACTGTAGAAAGTGGAATTAAACCAATTTAATCCACTGATGGACTTAGGTATTTTTTTCCCTTTGGAAAAATTATGCCCACTTCTACAGAAAGCAAAAGTTATGCAGTAAGCAACTGATACTAAAAATAATTATTTTTTTTTTTCAGAGCCTAGTTCTATATTTTCCTTGGTGATATTTTTTTGGTTGGTTGGCTTGGTTTTTTTACTACTTGTATAAGTAAAATTCTCCGGAGAAGATGAAATAGCTAGCTATTGTGCCAGGTTAAAGAAAAAACTAATGTGAAGAAGTAAATAGATCTTACAGTTTACCTTTCAGTGGCAGAGTGCATTTTTCTTCTGCTGATCGTACTTCAGAAAGACACGTTTTCATCGACTGTAGTAATCCCCTTCAGTACTGAAGATGTGAGAGATTCAGTACTTTTTATTTTGCTGATTAACTATACTGATATCAGAAACCAAGTAGAGAAGATGAGGAAGGGATATAATGATAGCACTTTCATAGTAACTTTTCAGATTAGAGGTATTTGAGGAGATCCGGAAAGCTGTTGACTCCTGCAACCAATGTAAACAGTTACAAAGAATAATTTTTACTCTGTAAAAATAGTGTTGAGAACAACTATCTAGGGAAAAAAAAAAAAAAAAAGCCTGAACTTCTGCTGAAGAACAAACAACATAGCCGTCTTCAAAAATTAAATCAACTTTTGCTTCGGTGAATTGGAATTCATTGTTCATCTCAGTGGGATGTGGACTGCAAATATAACCCTCATGAATTTAATACCGGACTTCTTTAAGACAGGGATGTTTAGCATACTTGGTAATGTTTTTGACGTGCACCTATTTGTCTGGTTTTGTTTGTCTTGCTCTTAATGTCTGTTCCCATTCTTCTGGCTTGTGATTCTTCAATATATGGTGTGATCTCTACTTGACAACTGCTAACAAATTATAATGTCTTACATTTTAATAAAGCAGAACATTTATAGAATGAGACGGACAATGCCACAAGGAAGAAGAAGAGTGTGTGGAAAGCAAACTGGCTGGTATGACTGCATGACTGTCACAGGAAAATCAAGGCACTCCAGAGCAGACAGCCAAGTCTTCAGAGCTCTGAAGTGGAGTGGTGTTGTGTTGGATGGGGGACCTGGGCACCCACGGGACAAATGAATGGCACTCAGTAAGTCATTGGCCACCAGAAAGCAGAGACAAAGGCTGCATAGGAAGTCTGTATGGTCCACCATCTCCCATTTCTAAGAAAGGAATAAGAGTGCTTTAGAGTCTTGTTCTAAACTGTGACCAAAACAGGACGATTCCTGATGGCACCCTTCTGAAAAGTTGAGGTGTCTGCCCTGGCCCTCACTGTAGCTGTGCTTCTTCAAACAGGACCCTTGGGAGTGTCTCACTTCTACAGCAGAATCACAGCCTTCATACTGTGGTGGTGGTCAGCAGAAGATTTTCACACCAAGACTGTGCCTTAAAACCCTAGGCAGAAGCACTGCTTGGGCTCTGTTTGGGTACAAAGTCTTAAAAGTCATGACTCAATGGAGCGAGCCCCAGACACACAGAAGAGCTATTATAGGGCTGCACTTGTACCAGATATATTCTGAAGCTGAATCTGAAAAAAACTACAGAATGTCTGCATTTTGTAAGAAAAAATCCACGTTGCCCACTTGGTGAAGTCTGGCTGGAAGCAACTGCCCTTTTAAGAGGACGTGTTCCTCTCAGGACACGCTCCCTCAGTGTGATTCACCATGGCTTCAGATGGGTTGCCAAGGCACAGGGGCAGCTCTCCCAAGGGTGAACATCTTGGGTGGATGGTGAGCAATCCTGTAAGAGATCCTTAAGACTTAAATACCCTGTGAGGAAAGTATGACCTGAAATTTAATCTTAATGTCGGATTATACAGAGGCAAATTCTACTGTGCAAACTTTGAACAAAAAGATGTTAGATAACATAACTCTTCATAGGATTCATTACTGGAAGAGAATTACACTAAACTAAACAAAGAGATAAAAGAGAAATAAAGATTGAAAAAAAATCCTTCTTAAATGATTATTTCTCTAGACAAAGACGGCTTTCACATACCTGTATGAAAACCCTGTACAATGTCTCCCAGTGTAAATAGATGAATGTATATACATATATGTTTATGTGTGTGTATGAAACAATCTATTTGTAGTTCTTTTAAAACAGCCGGCTCAATCTAAGTGCATTGTCATAGTATCAGTAAAGGTAAATTGACAGCAGCCTTAATTTTGCCTGGAAGTTGAGAGATGCCTGATGAACCCTTGTGGCTTGTGATGGGCCAAGGTGTTAGCAGCTCTGTGTGCTGCCAGGTTTCCTCCCATGGCTGAAAGAGATTCTGGTTCTTATTTTAAGCAAGTTCTGTGCAGAACTTATCACAGGGATATAATGAGGGATTTTTGTTTACCATTGCACAGCCCTCTGAAGAGAGAGGGCTAATTCCTCCTTTGCTGTAAGGGAGCTCAACCTCACCATCTGGCCATCTCACTGGTAAAAACACTTCGATTACTAAGGAATACTGCAAGTATACGATATTCAAAGTTTTTCCCCATTACATGGAGTTTTGGTGGATGATTTGAGTTACAACCCAGTGCAGTGAGACTTTCTAGACATGCTATTTGTTTTGGGTTTAAGTATGTAAGGTGAGCAGGCAGCTGGTTGAATTTTGACATACCAGAATGTTTTCTGCCTTCTCTGATGAGGATGCCCAGTATGCACCTCTAACTAGCTTAGCCTCAAACATTTGCCTATTTGTCCAGTGGTTTCTGCACAAAACTCTAAATGTTTCTTATCTATCCACCTGTCTACCTGCTCATCATATTTCTAAAAACTGTGTCACTCCGTGGAGAATGGTTTTCAACATTAGGATTGAAGAAGTGAAAGCAAATGGGTGGCAAGGCTGTCTTCCTGATGTGCTCAACTGAGAGCAAGAGTGCAGTGTCTTATGGGAAGTACTATTAGGATGCTATAGTAAATGAAAGTACCTGGACAATAACAATATAATCAGTGCCCATTAATTTTAGATGCTTATGTTTCATCACAGAACTCGCTAATTACTGCTTTCAGGAGCAAAGCCACAGACATTTCGTAATAGGATATATTTTTAACACTGCATATTGGAGATAAACCTATAAAGCCTGCAATCTGCTAATGGAGTTTATATCCTGGATTTCCTTTGTGACTTTATGCTGTGGCTCAGTGGGAATGCAAAGAACTAGTTGCCATTCTTTCACTCTTCCTGCTCCCTCACTACCCTACATTTTTTAATATATTAGGGGGGGAAAAAAAAAAAAAGCAACAGTTGGAAAAGCAACTATATTTAAATAAAAGAATGCATTTAATAAAGGCAAAATGATTAAAGTAGTTTTTGGAAAAGGCATGTTTACGTCATGTTAATATCAGGAACAGAAGAACTTTCCATCTTGGTCTCTCTGACAATTTCAGATATGAGTCAGATTATGAATTAAGACAGTGAACTGTAAATAACCGTCCTAGTTAAATGTAGTAAAGCATAATACTTAGGATCCATCTGCGGTGCTATTTATAAAGCTTGGGGAATCCTTTGCCCAAAAGAGCCCTTAGCAGCAAAACATAATAAATCTGGGGGCTGCAGGTTTCCAAAAGGAAACCTAACCTGATCCAGTCAGAAACTCTAGTCCCTTGCAGCTGACAGAGTGGCACAATGGAAACAGTGTCACTGTCAAAGGGGGATACCAGGAATTCTTTAGGAGAGTTTTCTTCCCATATGACAGCCTACTTGGCTAGAGGATCATCAAAGCAGAGGAGAACGCATGAGTGGAGCTTGCTGCATTCAGGTGGTCTAGCCAATGCAATGACCTTCTACAAATCAGATGGAGTCCTATAAATTAAGCCAAGGGATGTTCTAGTATCTGGTCTACACTAAGAAAAGATCAAAAAAATTTAAACTGTCTCTGTTCTGCATTTAACAGGCAAGATTAAGTCGGTCCTTGGGTAGATCCTGTGCAACAGTAGTAACTTGAAATGCATTTATTTGTGCTAGTATTAAAATTATTTTGCACAGGTAATGTACTATTCATTTGTACCTTTTTCCTGGACTCACAGCTGAACAACAGGCTACACAAAATAATCAATCAAAGCTCATGAAGGTTCGATGATTCTTCAGCATTCATCATGCTATTTTGAATTTATGACTAGGGTAAAACCATTGAACTGCTCATGGGCACCTGGGAAAAAGCCTGATCTGTTAAGAGTACCACTCATGTATCTTAGATGAAAGAATGAGACATAAGAAACGTGTTTGTGATTTTCCACAGCCATGTGGTACTCTTCCTAACATTAATAATTAATTTCTATTCTAAGAATTACAACGTATGCAAATATTTAATTTTCAGAATCATATTTCCAATTAGTGTTTTTTGAGAAAGAGCTCCACTGGACATACTCCTGTTTTCCACCTTGTGTTTGAGTGGATTGCTTTTCCACCATTTACTGTGGAGCTTCCTTCTGGCCCCACAAGAATTCACAGTCTTTGAAGGCACTATAGCAGAACTTATTTTCTTGATAGCATGTGGAGTCTTCTCCATTGGAACCTGCCTGCCCTTCTTTAGCATACTAATTGGGTTTGGGGTGGGATCTAACGACAACTTTCTGATATCTGAGAGGAGCTTTTTGAGATGCCAGAGCCAGGTTCCTCATGGTGCTGCACGGCAGGAGGGGCAAGAGGCAGCTGGCAGAGACTGAAACAAGAGAGGTTCAGGCTGGGTATAAAGGGAAACCTTTCCTCCATGAGCAGCGGAGCAGGTTGTCCTGAGAGGCTGTGCCATCTCCAGCCTTGCAGGGTTTCAAGCCATGACTGGACCAAGTCCTCAGCTGCCTGGTCTAACCCCAGAGCTGGATCAGCTTTGAACAGGGGGTTGAGCTACAGACCTCTTGAGGCCCCTTCCAGCCTGAACTATCCCACAGGGACAGAAGGCCATGTCATTGCCTCGCTGGGATGCAAACACTGGTGATGTCCCAATGCAGAAAGGACATGCATGGCCACCATGGAGACTCCCATCCCCGTGTTAGAGTGGGATTGCTTCTGCAGAGTTCTGTACTGCTTGAGAGCTCCAGGTTCTGAGCTAGACTGGAGGTCATTGAGATGAGCTGTAGTGTTTGCATATAATTCCCTCTGAGCATCAGCAGGTAGATAAAGTTAACTGGCAATCTTTCTCAGAAGGAACTGGCTCTGTGTGTGTGTGTCTGTGTGTGATCAAACACACAGAGGAAAAAAAAAAAAAAGAAGAAATAGGAATAAGGTCCTATACTGAAAAAGTGTTTTACTAATGTCTCACCTCCATAGCTCCACTTCTTCAAAGGAAAATTCACATCTTGTACATAGGCCTTTTGTTCCTTGGGTTTTAACACACAAACTAAAACTAAAAAACCCTTGCTGGTGTTCAGGTCTTCTCTACTGCTGGAACTGTTCTTTGAAGTGTATCAGATGAAATCCAGCTGGTTTCAGCTGGGATAGAGTTAATTTTCCTCTTAGTAGCTGGTGCAGTGCTGTGGTTTGGATTTGGTGTGAGAACAATGTCCATAGCACATGGATGGTTTTGGTTGTTGCTGGGTGATGTTTATACCAAGTCAAGGACTTCTCAGTTTCTCAGGCCCTGCCAGCCAGAGGGCTGGAGGGGCACGGGAAACTGGGAGGGGACACAGCCAGGACAGGTGACCTGAACCAGCCAAAGGGATATTCCATACCATGGGACATCATGCTCAGTATATAAACTGGGAGAAGAAGAAGGAAGGGGGGACATCTGGCATTATGGCGTTTGCCTTCCTGAGTAACTGTTACACATGACGGAACCCGGCTTCCCTGGGGATGGCCGAACACCTGCCTGCCCCTGGGAAGGGGTGAATGAATTCCTCGCTTTGCTTTGCTTGTGTGCGGGGCTTTTGCTTTACCTATTACATTGTTATTATCTCAACCCCGGAGCTTTACTTTCCTTTCTGATTCTCTTCCCCATCCCTCTGGGTGAGGGGGAGTGAACAAGCGGCTGTGTGAGGCTTCGTTGCCAGCTGGGGCTAAACCACAACATGCTTCCACTGAATTTCCCCACACTTCAGCAGTCAGAATAGTACCTTTGAGCTCTTGCAACCTGGGACATGAGTAAAAAGTGGAGAATGAGGCACATTCACAGTTTGGACACAGAGAATTTAATAGCTTAGAGCATCATCTTCAGCTTTCACGCTGGAAGCTACTAATGGCAAAGTAGGAAACATGTCTAAAAGAAAGTTTTATTTGTGGTCTGTTTTCCTTCACCAAGTTAATACATGGCTAAATTAGCTGTGAATGTTTGCCAAAACCAGCTTTTCATTAAAAGAATGTTACCAACTCCAAATAATATTTTAAATTTTGTCTTGTTTTGGAAAACCTATAAATTAATTTTTACAATTTTGTAAAATCACTTAAAATTCTATAAATTATTTTTATTTTGCTGCCTGATTTCATTGTGTCATGGAAGTACTGGAAGTATTACTGTGTATGAAGTGGTACAAACAAATAGTGGGGCACTGCAATATAAGTAAGAAACTACTTTGACTTAAAAGAAAAATCAAATATTCAAAGATTTATTAAGTAGCTGCTACCTTTGCTTTAAGATCATATTGCAATGCTGCTCACTATTATAATCATTATTACTTTGACATTTTCTGGCCCCAAACCCCAGTATTTTGAAATAAAAATAATTTCTCGAACAATGCTTGCCAATATCATTCCTACAGGAGTTTTCGAAGTATCTGTTATTTGATTTCTGAATGAAAGAAAAAAACAACCCCAATTCCAGCAAAATGGAAATTCTGATGGTCTATCATCACTGGTCTTGAGAATGTTGCTTAAAATACCTCTACTGCCCCTATGTAAGTGGAAATGACACTTGACATTAAAGTTGCTTCTTTATCTCAGAGTAGTGTAGTGGAAAAGAGATGAAAAAGTCTTTAAAAGTCTTGCAATTGTTTGTAATAAATGCAGGAAATGTGAGGGGAATGGAAGTTCTTCTACTGTGTGCCTTAATAGCGAAAGTCCTCTTTATCCATAGCCTCTTTTTGTGCAGTGTAGTAATTAGCAGTTTATTACACTGAGAACAAATTACTTCTTTCTCACTTCTAACCAGTCTAATTAAACCCAGTCATTAATGTAGAGACTCTGTATGAAAAAGATGCTTCATACCTGATCAAACAATTATTTTGGAAGGTGCTGATTCTCTTATAACTCTTCAGGATATTTTTTGGTTGATTGGAGATGTGGCAATGCCGCAGCATATTAACAAAGTAATGGAGATGAATGGCTGTGAAGTTTAAAATTATATTTCTGCTCTGTTGCTTCAATGAAAACTGTACAAAAACTGTCTTGCAGCAACGACAGGAAATATTTGTAAAATTATCTTGTAATTCTCATTGCTTCCAATGGAGCTATTAAGTTTTTAATGGGAAAAAAATCCCTGAAATTTCACAGTACATCAGTAAACATTGCAATGTGTGCTATCCCTGTACGCACTATATCACTCATGACTGTGCAACCGCAGCTTTTATGGCTTGCTCGTTTTCCTGAAAAGAGAAAAACTAATATATCCTTTTGTTTTCTGCATGTACCTGTGAACAGATTTAACTAGAGTGTTTATTGCCACGTTTCCGCTGTATCCAAATTATTTTGCTGTTAGGCAAGAAGACTACTTGAGCAGTGAGGTGGTTCTCTGTCAGTAAGGCTGTCAGAATCGGGACCCCGGGACTGCTCTGATGGGCTGTGAGTGGGCAGGAATTAGTGCTGAGTTTTGTCTGGGCCAGGTGTAGTAGTTGCACTTGGTGAGATACTGTAGTGTATGGGCTGACTGAAATGGAAAGACTTAGCATTTAGTGGAATTAGATGAAAATAGAATTGTCAGAAGAGGGTGGTGCTGGCCATGGTTTGTTTATGGGAAAGAATTATTGTTCCTTTCAGGGTTTCTGCACAATCAGCAAGGGTGGCTGGGAGCCTGACTGTCAGCATGGGGATTTCTCCAGGCACCTCCTTGGGGGAATGTTATCCGGAAAGGGAGGAGAATGGGAGAAGAGGCAGGGTCTGCATGTGCAGAGGGAAGTAGCTTGTGCACAAATGGCCTCAAATACCTGTTAGTTACTTAGTACATCCCTGCAGCAGGGTTTCACATCCTATGGCTCCCATCTTGTCCATGTGCAGGGTTGAGCCAGCTGCACACATACAGCCTTTAGGATAAGGTTTTGATAACTAAGGTATTGACATACTCTTTCACATGTTTTTTGTTTCTCTCTCATGTTAATGAAAAAACTCACACAGGCAAAGAGAATGAGATGTAGATTTAGATGCTGTGTGTATCTTTGATAGGTTAAACAGCTGAATACCCAAACATATTACAACCAAAATACAACCAAACATATTACAAACAACAAACCAAAAACCTAAAGAAGGATGTAATCTTTATGCTTCAGCCATTAATCAAATACCAGCCTGTAGGAATTGGGAAAGGATCTCCCCTGTGAGCAAATAAAATCTCCATCCAAAATATCCAATAGACCTTCATAGAAAACCTCTGTTACTGGTCAGTCAGGCCAGATGGTATTAGAAAAGCCATGGGGTTAAATCCTGAACGGATATACCTGTTTTTATAATTTCTGATAAAAGAAAAACAGGTATACTGCAAGGAACTATATGAGAAAAAACAATCATTTGACAACTGATTGGTGATTTTAATTCAGTAAAGTAAAATCAAGGATCAAAGGTGTGAGGAATTTTTTTTTAGGCTGTCTGATTCCATTGCCCATCAAGGGCAGCACACTTCCCAAGCAGCAGTAACTTTTCAGCTGTGCGGGTACATTATTTCCAGGTTCTGAATCCAGTCTAGAATAATCCTTTGAAGTGTGGGAAAGGATCAGACTAAGTATTGCTTTCAGAGGGAAAATGAAATACTCAAAAGCCAAGGACTTACCAAAAATGAAGTTGACAAATCTGTGTTGTGTTTGAAGCTGCCTCAGCACCTGCTGAAAGTGAGGAAAGGGTGATCTGAAAGAGCATGAAAGAGCAAGCTGTGACCTACTAGGTGTTCCTAAAAACACAGAAACCACACACTGGCCAGTAGCTTAGGACACTTGTTGTATAAGAAATCCAGATTTATAAATGTCACATCCCATTCCTCTGGTTTCATGTGCATGTTAAACCTCAGGGACTATTTGCTATTTTGTGATTAGACCTGTGCCCCCAGAAAAAAATCTGTTCTGCACATGGAAAATCTTAACCTTTCCTGATTTTTTTTTTTTTGTGGTGGTGATGGTGCAGGCATGTGATTTATAAATAAAATTAGAAAAGTTCTTCACAACAGCTTTTAGTTTTGATATATTACTGTTTTCTGACAGAATAAAGGATCTGACAGAAAAAAAAACATACATAAGAATAGGTAGTTATGCCACAAATTATGCAAATGTAAGTGGATCAAGTAGATGAAATTCTGTTGAAATTTCAAGCTGAAACAATGCACGAGTGGCCAAGAATATCAGTGCGAATGGGTGTAGCAGTGTTGCCGTGTACTATATTCTTTACAGTTTAAACATTGTTGGAAAGGAGTTAGGGCCTAATCCTGGCTTTGTCCAAGTAAAGGGTATGTTTCTGCTCATTTAAATAGTAAAGGTTGCCAAAGAAACATCTTTAAAAGCATTTTGCCTTCACACTGCCCCAGTTCATTCTAATTATCAGCTGATATCAGCTGATAGTTCCCACCAATAATATTATCTGAAACAAGAAATGAAAAATGAGATTTTAAATGATAATGATCAGCCTTGAGACTCATCTCCATGAGCTAGGTCCTACTTGGGTTTCTACACTGTAAGATACGAATGTGCCTTCTTTGTAGAAGGCTCCATACTTTCTGAAAGGGAGGTTCATGTGAACAAAGGGTGTTATACTTAGTTAATTAATTTGTAGTGCTATTTCCATTGTTCTGGATTTCAAGTGTCTTATTTTATCATTTTATCATCATACCCTCTGCCTCTTGTTCTGCATTTTCTGTTATCTGTGGATGAGGTCAGATCCTCTGAGCTGTAGCTCACTGGCTTTTCTCATCAGCAGATAACAGTTTTCAGGACTTCTATGTGTGCGCTGCTGGGTTATTCACTGATGATACCTTCACTTAAGCTTCTAAAAATTCTGAATGTGAACTAGTCACGCAGACTCTGTCTAGAAACCTCAGCATCTTCTTCTCATACAGATGCCTGCAGCCAGGAGGGAGTTGCCATCTAGAGCTGTTATTTCTCCCCAATGATGAGGGGAAGTAAAGCGAGTCCATTTGATCTGATTCACATAGCTACATTTTAGGTGACTACAGTCAAGTGAGATGAACCTTGCCCAAAAATTTCTGGGAGACATTCCTGAATTGCAGAAGCACTTGGTGAATTGACTGTTCTCTTTGATGTATGCTGTTTGGCTCCACTGATCATGTGGCATATTTATAAGCATAACTAAGGGCACCTCATAGACTTGGATTTCCATTGTGAGTACCATTAATTAAAATATGATAATAATTTTCTTCCATATTTTGCTATTTATTTCCAATCTGCTTTTTCTGGCCAACATTTCTACCATCCTGGGTTTTGGACCATTCATACACAAAACACAAAAGAAGAGTGAGACTGCCAAAGGGAATTCATTCAAAAATTAAAGCACACATTTCTAGATCTCTTTTAAAATATGATTCTCTCATTTCTAGTCACACTTTCACTTAGATAATACTGCCTAGAGACAGTCGAGTGCATAGATACTATTGAGGAACTGAACTGCATGAGATAATTCTGACAATGCAGATTCTATTGGAAGTCAACTACTTATGTCATGTGGCTGCAGTAGAAGCTAAGAATGTGTCCCAGAAGACATCCTCTGCAAAATGAAACCAGAGAAAAATAATTAGAAAGCGAAACTACTTATGACCTCAATTAAAAGACTACTTTAATTTTGCAAATCTCATCTCCCTGGCCAGTGAAGCTGATGAAGAGAAACATCTTCCTCCAGAGGGCAATTCAGAGCATGTAAATCTAGCTTCTCACTCAGAAGAGCTTTCTTAGGCTAAAAGACAGCCAGCAATTTTTAGTTATAAAAATCACGTGGAGCATCTGTCCTCATGAGAAAAAGATTGCTTCAGGACTTGGTTCTGCAGTCCTTACTAAACTGGGTAGGACTTACTCCAAAGAGTAAGGTCTCAGGAGTGTGCTGGCTGTGTCAAGGTATTTAAAAGCTGTAGATTTGAATACTAACATTCAGGTCCCTCATCACTCTTACTCACTCAGCATTTCCAGCTCTGCTGAGTAATGCAGCGCACACTTCCAGCTGCATGTTACTGCTGGAGCTTTCCAGTGTTCAGCAGACTAGCTAACGTAGCTTGGATTCCAGCATTCATAAAACTAATTGGAGGTAGATATTTGCATTTTTAATGTTATTTTTAATGGTTTGGGCTTAGATTTTGGAACATTAGACTGCTGATGCAGATAATATGTTTTATATCTGTGCGTTATAAGAGAAATGTCACCTAAAGAAATTAGCTAAAATCTAGTAGGCATTTTCATCTGTTTATATAATAATATATTTATAGATTGCAATAACGTTTTTTTATATGAGATATTACAGCAACATTTATGGGTCCCTTCCGGCAGACCTCTTAGCCTCCTTTATTAAGGGAATGATCGCCTTCAAAGACCAGGCTTTCTAATTTACTAACAAGCCGTTAGATAAAGATTTTACTATGTGGAGATTAAGAACCAGTTGTTTTGCAGGGTAAGCCAAGTGAAAGGACCATGACGCATCTTTGCATCTGCATGCCTGACTGAATGTTCCAAATCCTGTTTCCTCTCTTACTCATATCTGAAAATCTGTGTGGGCTCAGTCCAGGCATGAAAAACATTTTTGTATTATTCTAATAATTCAATCCCCACTAAATTGGTTGCTTATAAGTAATCTGTAAAGAGAACAAAAAAGCAGTGTTGGTAGGTGCATAGGATCTTGGTAGAAATACACTACACAGACAACCACTACTCCAGGGGAAAAAAAAAAAAAGTGATTTAGATGCAAATCATTTATTTCTTTTTGCTATTTTTAAAATAATCTGTAAATTAATGTAAGATGGAGATATAAGTAGCCATGTCATAATGCAGCATCTTTCAGCAATCTCAAATCAATTTGATCAATATTGCAAAATATTAGAATGAAATAAGTCAATGGTGTGAAAACAGTGCATTAAAATTCATTGTACGTGGGAATTTAAACATATTAAGGAACACAACAGGTTTATGATGTATATTTCTGTAAGTAAATTTTGCTAAGGTAAAGTACACCATTAGCAGAGTTTTCTCAAGGGCAGGTTCTAAAAGCTTGAACTTGGCTGCTCATAATGCATTTGAAAATGCACACTAAATTTGGAGGGGAAAGGATGTAAAATGTGCGCTCTAGTTAAAATTCAACATTATTATTACTTCATTGCCACAACATCCTTAGGTTTTAATGTCACTTTCCAGACAAATGCAGGGAGACATTTCCCTGCCTAAAGCACTTACAGAAAGCCTATGGCCATGAACCTGCCATTGATAGCACACAAGGAGAATGCTGTCTTTAAATGGAGTGTCCTTGAAGACAAAGGGTAGTTTGAGGATGAATCAATCAGTTCATGAGCTGTCACTTCAAGTACTGGGAGCCTTAGACCTTAGCTTTGCTCCTGCTGATCTCTTACTGTTACCTCCAAAGACTGCAAGATGAACCCAAAGTCACAGGGAGTACAGATAAAGGAACAGAGGTGAGCGCCAGATAAAATACAATGAGGCAGGATTCAGCACACTGCAAGCTCTCAACAGAGCAAGCCATAATAAAGTATTACTGGTAAGAAACTGAAGAACAGAGAATTATGGGTTAGAGATGGACTGAGATGAGAATTTTGTTCTCATGGGAAATCTGTTTCAAGTGATCTTTCCTTCCTAAATTAAAGAAAAAGTTGAAATTCCAGATTTTTCATGAACCCATAGGAAATGTCATAGCATCTCAGTTCAGAAAACCAAGATTTCTGTGTCTCAATAAGATAAAAATCATAATGTAGAACAACAAACTATATGTAAACACATTTTAATGTACATTCAAATGCAACAATCAAAGTAAAATTAACTAATCTTAATTAATGCAACTTTTATTTTCAGTTTTATCAGGGAAACATCATGAAACAGAATTCTGATCCTGACAGATTTATGGACAGCTGTCTCATCAGTAGAGTTTCAGTAGTCCTAGGACTTGTATCAGTCACTGGGGATCTTCTTCTGAGTGCATAAGAAAAATGAGTAAGACATTTTCACCTCCTTTGTCAGTGCCATATTTGATCATTCGAGCTCTCTGCTCACAGACTGGCCAAATGTGGGCCCTGGCTGTGCTGAGAACCAGCCCCGCCTGGACCTTGTGTGACATGGTGCAGCAGGCTACCTCCTGTGAACCTGGGAGAGACTGGGACATGCTGTGCTCCTTTATGCAGCAGGTGGCGTTGAAAAATTCTTTCTTAGGGACTATGATAATACAATCAAGACTGATCCAGCAAAACAGCTGAATGCCAGTTCATTTATAACTACCCTGTTACTCCTGTATGCCTCAATGGTGCTGTTCTGTGCTTACCCTGCGGTAAGTGCTCCCTGCAGAGGAGACACTGCTACTGGTACAGCCAGAAATAAAGCTCAAGACCATTTTTAACTTCTATATTACTCAATTTATTGTAGAAGGAGTTTGGGGAGGTCAGCTAAATTAGCCTTTGTGCATACTGCATTAGTATTTCTGCTCAAAATGGGATTGAGGTTTGGAAGTGAATCTTCTAATTTCCCCACCTATTGCACCTTGGCTCTTCTCCAGAAACTATACGCAGTAGATTCTTAATCTAGGGTGAAACTAAACTAAGAGGATCCTAAAGCACACTTCAGTGGGTACTTAGACACTATGACCAAACTAGAGCCCATGCAAAGAAAAGACCTCTTAATCTGCATGTAGTTTGGATGTTGGGTCTTCAGCAGCAGCTGATGCTCTAGAAATTGGTTCCTATTTGCTGGACTACTTGCTACTGGATGCAGGGCTCTCCTAGCACATCTAGCCTGGCAGGGAATTCGACCCAATCCCCTTATAGATCTATGGTAAGATTTGAGGTGGAAATATGCACCAAACAATTTATGTAATAGAAATTGCTATGCCAGTTTCCTAACAACCTGGTTCTCCTCAGCAGTGTTTTCTGCATATTAATTTTAAAGCCAGGACACTTGGGGCAAAGGGCACAAGAACAGACTCCATGACAACAATGTGGTTCTTCGGAATGACAATTACAAATACATTCTTATGAAAAAAATATACAAATATTAAACTGTTCCTTTGTTCTTAATGTCTGATATTATTTCCTAGTGGATAAAAGCTTTTCCAAATGTTATTTTTTGGTGCTAGAATTAAGTATTAAGTTCACATCTTTAGTGCTGACTCTGTTCTAATCACAAGATTTATGCCATCCCCTGATACCAATAGAGTATTCAACACATGCCTGGGTGCTTCAGTAATAGGTAAGTGCTTGTCAGATGTCGTCTGTATTTCTTTGATAATAATTCTGGAAAAAAAATCAGATATTTTTTACAGAAAAAGCCTTCTATTTATTTTGTAATATATATGGAAATACTAGATATTTGTGTTTAAAAATAAGATCGCAGGGAAAACTGTGAGTCTTGTACATGGTATGTACTCTCTCTGTAAACTTTGCCTTGCTTTTCTTAATTGATATGTCTTATCTTGGGTAATGTGCTTGCCATCTCATGCATCCTCTGTAAACAAAACCAGATCTTATTGTATCTGTGTAACTGTTACCTTGCCATTGTTTGTAAGGCTTCCCTTTGTAACACCATTTGCTGTCTAAGAGCTTGTAGAGGTGTTAATGCCTGAACTGGAAAAAAACACACCAAAGCTGTTGAAATCTGAGATGAGTTTTGGGGGTCTAGATGATAAAATCCTTTTTTATTTGTGCACAATAGGATATGGGAATTGGTAGCACCTTGAAGGTGGAAAACTACCGCCCCATTTAACAGACCCCAATTTTATGGCAGAAATGCAATTCCATTGCTGCAATTGTGGAAGAAAATGTGTCCTTGATAATGATTCCAATGTAATTACCAGGATATATCATCCCAGATAATTTTAACTGTATAACCTTGAAATTGCAAGGCACAGTCATAAAGATCTGAGGTGAGGTTCCCGAGACACTCATGCAAAGGCACTGTACTCAAGGTAGGGGTGGAGGCACTTACAGAAGGTGACATGCAAGTAGATATGTGCAACAGATCAGGTAAATTGCTCTCTAGAATTACCTATGGGTGACCAAATAGCTTATATGTTGATATGTACACTGCAGATGACTGCAGCTAGTGGGATGAATCCAGTCTCTAAAACTGCAATCCTAATTCAGGTTGTGCTGCCCAAGCAACTCCACTTGTGTGAGGAGAGGCTGCAGGATCAACTGTTTAACTTTTGAGTTTAATACACAGTCAGAGAATAGTTTTTTGGAGGGTTTTCTATGTTAATTTTATTTGAAGGGGAGGGTGTTTTGTTATTGGGTGTTCTGTTTTGGGTTTGTTTTTTTTTTTTTTTTTTAAAGGGTCTTTTATCAATTTGTGATTATAAGTTTCATACGTAACTCAAACCTTCAATTTGAAATAAATCACTATTGGGCCTTGGAAAAATGTATGTTGCATGTTGTCTCCGCAGGAAGCTCCAGAATAGGTAAAACACACTGCACTAAATGACTTTCGGTCTGGTTGTAAGACAGGTGTGTGTCCTGGCAGAATTCAACTTTACCAGGTCATCTAATGCAGGCATGAAATGAGAAATTAAGGAAGCAGGTACCCCTTCCTCTCAAGCAATGAGGTGCATTTGGGCTGATAGAAAAGCAGCCTTTTTCTGGGTGCAATGGAACTGTTGAATTAATTGCTTTGTAGGACAAAGCAAGCTGGCCATAGGTGGGACAAAGGGTAAAAACCTCCTAAGCCATAGGTAAATATCTGAGAAACCTCAGAGCAAGAGGATCAGGAATCACAGAAGGTGCCTGATCAAACCCCAAATAATACTTTAGTTATGAATGAAAAGAGACCAGGTTCAATTTACAGGTGGTTGTTTATTATTATTATTGTTGTTGTTATTATTATTATTACTGCTATTATTAATATTTTGCCTGCTCCTTATTTGCACAACACATTTTATATTGAAAATCTCTCTCCAGTGCTTACACCAAGTTGCCTCTGCTTTTGTGTCTCCCAGAACAAGCAACCTCTAAACCAGCCCTGTCCGAGGACTGAGGCACAGAAAGGAGTATTGCTAAGCCACAAGCGTATTTGAGAGGTGTGGGCATAGGACTTTGGAGGAAGCCCAAGACAAACACAGTCTTGCCAGAAGACTATGTGAGCACAACAAGTCAAGCAAAAATTTTGCTGTACGCATCATCTGCAGGGAGCTCGAAGACCCGAGCTTAAAAGGCTCATAAAGCTACAAGGAGCATTTAGTCAGCTTTGTGAAACTTTTTAAAGAGATAGTGAATAGAAAAAAATGCAGATTATATGGAATGCAGATTGTAAGGGATCCTTGAGAACTGGTAATCCAATGCTCACATGTTGCAGAACTCAGGCTTTCCAACCTGGAAGATCTCCAAAATCCATCTACCAATACACAGTAGACTTGAAACCAAACCTGCTGATTTGCACTTTGCAATGGTTAAAGTGCCGCTGCCTCCCAGCTGCTATCAAGCTGAACACCCAGCCCTCAGCCTGTCACTACCCGTTTCTAATCTGTCCTGTTTATAGATTAGAGAAGTTGCATGATTCCCTCAAAGCAGAAGTTCTAGTGATGTCCAGAGAGATTTTTAAGAGCAAAGAAAGAAGTGTGGGTGCAAAAGTGAGAAAACCTACCTGACAAATATCGCTTTACATAATGACTATCTGCAGGTTTTCACACGTATAGGAAGCAGTGAACATGCACAGAGTGGAATAAAACCTATATTGACATTTGCTGGTTCATTTTAACACAAGCCTGCATAGGGTCATCATAAGCAGACCTTTCTAATGACAAATCTTACTTTAAAGTACACACATATTCCTCCAGAAAGTGCTTGTAATGTCATGCAAGACTTTTTTACTTCGGCAGTGCTCTGTGCTCGTCTTTTCTGTGAGTGGAGGCACACAAAGAGTGAGGGCATCCTAGGAAGGTGGGCTGTGGTGGAGCCCTTCACTGCTTCTATTAGCCACTCTTCCAGTTTCAGACTGAAAAGCGCACAGCAAAGGAGGAAAGAAAGAAGCAGTAAACAAAGAAACAAAACCCCAGCAACCTTCCTTCTTCCAGACAACCCCCTGTTATGTACTTTCTCAAAACATGTATACACAGCTTTAATTAATACTATATTACTCACGGAAAAGATCTATTTCTTTGGTGGGTCAATACCCAACTGCTTCGCGCCTGGCAAAGCAAACCATCTATTAATTAATGCTGCCCTGCAGTCTGTCACTCCTGTTCAAGCACACTTTGTTTGTGCCATTCTCCAGCTGGTATAGCCATGATGTCACTTACTTTCAAAGATTACTTTAAAATGAGAAGAGAAAATGTGAAAAGCAATTGAGTTAATGCAGTGTTGAAGAGGATGTTTGAAGCAAACTCCTGAAGCATTGTCTAGTGTTACTTCTTCTGCAAGCAAGGAGCAGCTCTGTACCTGTCTATTGGGAGGTCTGGGTGTTTGTTTTTTTTCCTTTTAAAAGTTGCAGTCACTACATTTTCTTGTTCAAAATGTTGCAGTCCCTTAGTTTGCAAACAGTGTTACTAACAACACTGTGCTTAGCTTTTACATGTTGCTTTTATCTGCTGGTCTGAGAGCTCTTCGCAAAAGAAGTTTGCATCATTATCTTAATTTATATATTTCTGTTTTCTTCTGATCATTTTTTCATAAGATCCTCTGTAGATGGTTTGCAGATAGCAGTGGCAGTGTTATACAATTATCTGCCTCAAGTCATTGCTTCAGCCCTTGCAATTGCTTATGCAAGGAAAGGAACCTAATGTCTACAGCACACCACATAGCCCCATCTGCCTTCACTGGTGGGGAATCAGATGTGTGAGGTCATCCTGTGGCACCAGCAGCTTTCAACAGAACTGCCCCATGCAATCTGTTTTCTGAAGACATTTCATTTCACTGTCTCCCAAGCTACTGATACTAGCTTGTCATTGCAATCTGTCATTTTTATGTGGATGTTCTATTTCACTGAAGCCTCATCTTACCAGACCTCTGATACAGCCAGTAATACCTGTGGAAGGAGCATCTTTAAAACATCCCAGAACTGAGACGACAACAAGAAGGCTAATGGCCACTATAGGCCTGTACTGCATTTTCTAACTAAAAGGAATTTGAAAGGATATATTTTTGCTCTTCATCCATTTCTGCTGTTGTCACAATCTGTGTAGTACTCTCCAGTAGAAGAAAACCTTAAAGATATGAAGATGCTGAGTAGGGTAGAGACCTTCCCTATGTTGCTGTCGGCTTTTATCGAACCCCGTGTTGTTAGAGCTCCGGAAGAAAAAAGAAAAAGGTCAGCTCTTGTCCCATGGGTAAAGGAATGGATCTTCCAATTAAATTTGCCTGCATCTTCATAGCTTTCCCCTTGTGTGTGAAAGTGCATGTGCATGTGCAGGGGGTGGCAGTCTAGAGTTATTACTGTGGGTTAGAAGTAAAGGATTAAAATGTCAAGCAGATTTATCAAAGGTATGGCTTTCTGATAGTTGGAACTCCACCAAAAGCTGCAGATTTCACTGTGTTTGGAGCTGCTGCACTTAGGTAGTGCTTAGACTCTTAACTGTGCTGTAGCACACAGTGCTACTAATGCCTGATACACCTGGACTGCATGACTGACAGCTTGGTTTTATTCTAATGGAACTCCAGAAAAGTGCAACAGGGTTTCTGCAATGTGGGTCGGGCCTGTGGTGGCCAGATGGATGGGGAGAGAGGAGAGGTGTTTGTAGTGAGGAGGCTGAAAGGCTGTGTCTGTCTGTCAGAGCAGGACCTGGAGGAAATCCCTCCTGAATCCATACAACTATCCAGCAATTCAACAGGCAAACGGTCTAAGCTGATGTACAGGGTTTAAGATTATGTCTATAGTGGTGGATTAAATGCATGGCACTGGAAACAACTGGCAAAGGGTGGCCCATATCTGCGTTATTGACCTTTCTCACTCTCTAAAAGAGGGTGGCAACATCCTATTGCCTACTGGAAATGCTCTCTGGCCTACGCTAACTCCCCGACAACAGCCGGGAATTGTCTGAGAGAATGATCCTCAAGTTTCTGTGCCTGGCAATATCCCCTGGCACTATTTAGTCCACTAATGCATGGTTTCTCTATATACCCTACCAGTTCCATTGTTTTGTTATCTACTTACTGTACTGCGTAATAGTGAATAACGTTTGTGTGCCAACCTTACTTCTCTGAGGGGGAACACTCTTTTCCACCTCTGTGCAGGGACTGGCATTGCTCTGAACTTGCAAAAATAATATTTTCTAATAACTACCCTATATGAGATTAAAGTCATAGCACCCAGCTGGCAGAATATGTACCAACAGATTTAAAGGAGGTGAAGTATAAACTCAAACCAAGGTAGATATTTGAGGTGATCATTTGTCACAGCTATAGCCTGGCTGCATATAGCCCTAGTCTGATTTTTGTAAATGGTTCAGGAAATAGACAGTGGATGACAAAGATCAGCCTGTTATGTCAAGATTTTGAGACACTGATGGGAACTGTGGTGGCAGGAAGCAGCTCTATTCTTACCCGATGCTCCTGTCAAGGTGATCACTGCACCTCATTAATGGGGACCTTCTGGGACAAAATAAAATGGGATAGAATTGTTTGCAAGGATTTGCTTCCCAGGGAACAGCACATGGGAAGAAAATGTGACATGATTCCTGAAGAAATGGAGAGGAAATAACTGTAACTATCTTTCCTCAATGTACTTCCTGAAGAAGCAGGATCTACCAAAAAAACGCAAACAAAACCAAAAATCAATTTTTCAGCAGAGGAAACATTCCTCTCTGGACATTTCCAAGCCCACACTGTGACAGGTACAGGTATTTTTGCAGGGAGTGAAACAGAAGCCATGCTTAAAGTATTAAAAGTGCTTTCTTTTTAAGTTTGCTGAACAAATATGTAATTGCAAGAGCTGTGCCATTAGCTATTACAGTGTAAAATCAGATGTGAGAGGTCATTCCCCGGCACTAACAGCTCTGGGCACGCTTGCTCAATGAACTCTGTTTTCTTGCTGGCTAAATTAATTATGTGATTGTCTTTGCTTGAAATTAACAGAGGCCTACCCTTCTTCACATGAAGAGATCAAACACTCCCACGTGATTTGCAGATTACTTCTCTAAATGAGGGTCCCTGTAGAAATAATTAGGTTGCTTTAGTGTGAGATATTAATATTACCCTTTTTCAGTACAGATGTTTGGGAAGTTGTCTTCTGCTCCTCTTTTCTAAACTGAGTTTTCATTGAACTTAATACTACAAGGTATTTCTGACAAGGAGGCTTATCAAAACAACTTAATGCAGAAGCAGAAGTATTTCAGTATAAACTATAGGTCGTAAAAATGTGGTGGTTTGAATGTTGCACATTACTTGTGAATCTCTCATACCTGTAAGGACCGAATGTGCATGCAGGGTTGCGTGTGTGCCATCCTCAGCCCGGCGCTGTCGGCAGGGCGAGACCCTCCACCTCGATGATCCCACGGAGCAGCTGGTGCTGCACCAAGGCTGGTCCTGCGCGGCCCCTCAAGGGAACACCCTGCATTAGCAGAGGGAAATTCAGGAGGAACCAGTGGAGCATTGCTCTGGCTGGGCCCTATGAAAGGCAGAAAGGAATTGACCGAAGGACGAAGCCAACGGGACCTGCAAAGCAGAAAGGGCAGCCTAAGGCAGTGGCAGAGGCTGAAGCCTGGTTACATAAAGTTCAATGATATGAATAGAAAACAATAAAAACACTACAGTTACATTGCAACCACTATTGCTGTTACCTTTTTTCCAGGTTGTTGGCTGCTTGGTTTATATAGCCCCCACTCTGTGAGTTGAATTAGTAGCGTGCAGCAACATCTTGTGTGAGGAACTGCATTTCATATTAGATGTATATACTCATTGGTCTTGGCTGTAAAGAACCTGACCTGGATAAGTGATCACTCCTTAACTTTCATGAGACATATTTTGGTGAAGAAATTTTATTTAAAAGTTTATTGAGTAGGTGATAGTGAAATAATATTTGTTTCAGTAAACCAGACTGTGCTCTCCCACAAAAGCATAGGAGAAAGTGGGAAAAAAAAGGTTACGTTCCCCACAGATACATGTTTTCTTTCACTTATTATTCTGAGGATGCTCTTTAACCCATAAAGTAGTATGAATCCCAGGATGTCTTGGAAGGCCATGGCATTCCCTGTGGCATCACTTATCTCTGGCTACTTGACAACATCACCCCCACACTTTTTCCTTCCTTTTTCTTCTTTAGAAGGGACTTAATTAAAAAAAAGAAAACAGAAACAGAAAGTGAGAAGTAGGCCATAGAGGCAGATGAGGCTTGCTCTTTCAGATTTTAACCTTAGAAGGTATATGGTATTAAAAGAAAACTTAGATGAGCACTCTGCTGTTAGAATAATGAAGCAAAATCTTTTCAGGTCAAAATTACCATAAGCTCATTGAAACCTTTGGAATTATGACAGCAAACAAAACTGAACTTCTGTCTCAGTTCTTGTAAATGGTTTAGTCACTGTTCCCTTACACTTGCTCAAAATCCAGTGTCTTCACAGGTACAACACTCACTCTTACAGTACATTTTTGCTCTAAATGGGATAGTCCAGCACATGTTGTAAAGAAAAAAGTCTAGTGAGCACTAACCCTCCTAATGATATGCTGCAAATTAATACATTTTTTCTGGTTAATAACTACATCACAGGAAATGAATTTTTTTTTACTGGATGCTTGTAACCCATAATTATCTTCTGATTTTGCCTTTCAGACCTTGAAATGTCTAACAGTAACTGAATATTTAGCCACTTGAGGGTCATTTACTTCCAGGGATGCGCATGCCTGTGTAGCTCAGAAGATGAAATACAGAGGAGAGTGTTGAATTTCCTGCACACACAAAAAAATCCAGTAGGATTAAACAGACAAAGGAAAAACAAACTCTGGGCCTTGAGAATAGTAACAGTCACTGAAATGGTGCAAATACCCTATTAGCAATAAATAGGAGTGAGATAACATTTTAGTATTTCTGGAAGTCAGTCAGTGTTGGAACTTGTTAAGCAACGTAAAATCAATATAAAGGATTTTCCACCTATTCTTTTACATGCAGTAAGAAGGTGGAAGTGTCTGCTTAGAGAACAAGTGCAGCCATACCTTACCGAACCACCCAGTACTGCAAGCAGGTTTCTGATTAACAGCTATGTAGGTCCATGGAGTGAGTCTCTTGAAAAAATCCGTATTGCATGGGAATGGAAAATAACAACAATCCTTTCTCACACAGAAGAAAACCTTGCACAAACTCCAGAGCCTAAACATAACTGGTCTCTAAGCTGACGAGGCATCTGGCCCCCGTGAGCACTCCACTGGTTGCCCCAGGCAGCGGCCCCAGATGGCAGTGCTGGGAGAGGGACCGCAGGGTGACACATGTTCAGACAGAAAGTCAGCTGTGGCTTGGGCTTTGTCAGGAGCACTGATGGCACCGCTGCCAGGAAAGATGAGAAGGCAGGGGGAAGTGCGCTGTTAGTGTTTCCTGGGCCCAGCCTGAGGTTTTACATGCACACAAAGTCCCCACCGAAGCACTGACAACCAGTGTGCATCAGGGCAGGAGGATGTCTTAAGGCTGCTCTGTACTCCTTTTGGGACTGTCTAAGTAGAGTAATGCACACAACTGAGCCAAACTGACACACGACCAGGCAGAAATTTCTGTATGTTTGTAAGCACACCTCTGAGTAAGTTTTTCAGCCGCATCTTGCTCACTCTAAATCAGCTCAAATTTGTGGAAATGTGCAGGGGGAATCTGTGCCATCACACGATGGACACTTTTCCTCCCCAGTTGTTTTAACCTAAGGAGCTGCAACAATGGTGTTCTTTCAATAATCAACATCTTGTGCAGGCAAGACCTGACACTCAAATTAATTAAGGAAATGCCAGAGCTCAGTGTCAGTTTAGTGTCCCTGCGAGTGCATTGAGTTGCAGCCTGTTGTGCTGATTGAGGCAAGGGGCTGCAAGGGAGCAAGCAGCGTACGCACAGATAGCGGACATCACTGAGAACTCCTGTGCTGAGGTTGCAGACACAGCTTTAATCTTCACGTCTTCCACCTTCTGTGTGTTCGCTTGTCCTGTTTTACTGTTCTTTGGACACTGCTTTCTTCAATCAAATAGAGCTGTGACAGAATCTTTGAAAGTATTGAAGGGCATTGAGGCCAACACACCTGCTCTGGAAACACAGGAGAACAAGGTTTGTCTCGTGCCCATGAGCTGCACTGGGTTGCAAGAGCACGACACTCTGTTCATGGGCTGTGCTGGGGACTGGACTCATTTTTAAACAAGGGGATTGGTTTTGTGCAACTGTCCCTGAGAAGTTATTTCTTTCTGCACCACAGTGGGCATGTTTGTTTAGCTGCTTCCAATAAGTAAACCTACCTGGAATAAACTATTGGTACAATAGAAAATGGAGAGGAGTGTCAAAAATCCAGGATAACTGCCAAAACAAAATTTTAAACATGTAAATACTTTGGTACGTTAACTGTTAGAAACACTTTCCACCTGCTGCCAACTTTACTAATTGCTGTAATCTTCCAAGCTTGATACCAAATCTGGTTTGAAGCCTTTACAAGGGCACTGAACGTTCAAGAGTTCAGCTGAGCTATGTGCTGTGCTGAGGGACATTTGCAGGTAGCACCTGCTGAACGGGGAGAGGTGTGTGCACAGAGCAGGCACGGCTTTGCCTGGCCGCACACCAGCGAGAGGCTGAGCACAGCAACACGCTCCTGTGGCTGGACTGGAAGTGCCTCGTGTTTTGTCAGCTGGGGCTGCTGGACGGGGAGAGTCATTCCAGTCATCCCTGTAGATATGCCAAGAGCTCCGGCTGAATTTTTTCAGCCTTGAATGGTGCTGGCTGTTATGCTGAGGGTAGCGCTGTAACCGTGCCCACGTGCGCGCTCTGCACATGGTGGGAGGGTGTTTGCAGGGGGTCCCCACCTGCCTTTTACTTCTGCCAGTGGTTTTGATACTCTCCTAAGGTATGAACTAATCTTTACATTGCTATCAGCTCAGCTCAGGTGGATGATTTTTTTAGCTTAGTTCAGCAACAGTTTTTGTTGTCCTGTGTTGGTCCTTCACAACATCTGAGGGTGCACATGCAACTTGAAATTCTCTTGCAGCCTTTGAACCACCATAACTGTGTAAGGGCCAGTGGGAATAGCTGCAATTCGTATAATCAGTTTGCTTTAAAGAGGCCCTTACATTAATGACAGTGGGTCAGAGATGACTTTCTCTTGGTTTTGCACTGGAATATTCTCTGGTCCTGTAGATAATTTATTCTTGAAGGCGTTGGGAAGAATAAGCTTGTCACATTGTCTTATAACAACAACAATTCTGCAGGAACAGCAAAAGCAGTACAATGCTCTGGCTGGCCAAGGTATAGCCATAATGATGAATGCTGAGAAGGCAGTTTTAGTAAGATGTGTACATCTTATCTCCTGTCTCCTAGGCAACTTCCTAACATCTTTGAGAAATTGCTAGAGAGCAGCTAACATATTCTAATAGTGTGATAAGTTTTATGAAGCCAGTACAATGCAACGTAATTTTCTGTTTTGAGGCATATTGGCCTACAGTAAACCCAATCCAGTAAATAAATACTGTTAGCTAGAAGTATTCATCCCCATGTCACCATAAATAAATCAACATTATTCTCACATTTGGGATGAACACTAAGTTGAATCTATGCATTGAACGCCTACATAAGCCATATATATCATTCTATTGTATATATGTATATTTGAAATTACTTGGAATCTATTTTCTCAATGTTACTTATGTTTTAGAAATTATATTTATAGTAAACCAACAAACTTTCATTTCTGAGTAACAAAATTCTAACTCTGTATTTAGTGACATTCAAAATAAGCAATATTTTAAAACCTGTAACCAGCAGCATCAAAAAAGGAGATATATTCTTTTCTCCATATGGATGTACTAGATTAATAAATAAATAAATGCATGCAGTGAGTCTTGACACAGTTGTTCATGGATATCATAAGACATTAAGGTTGAGTTGCTATGTAGACTGTCAGCTCCCATGGCATATCTTGACACAACAGAGTGCACTTTTCAAATATTATTAGAGATTGAAAATGATCTTATTCTTTTCTTGCAGTTGAGACAAAGACAGTCATGTGAACAATAGAAAAGCCTATAATATTTAATTTGAGTGTGGAAAGTATTTCTCTAACCTATACTTCTACACATTTTATAAATAAAAACATTTTGTATCTAGAGGGAAAAATATAAAAATATTTACAGAGCAAGATGTAGTTAAAAACTCAGCAGTTCCACAAAGGCAGGAAGAAATCTATGACTGCTTTGAGAAACCTTACTGTTTTCAAATAATAAACTACAGAAAAAAATTAGAAGTTATGCCCCTTTTAAAAGAACAATAGTCTTGCTCACCAAGCATTCAGAAGATAGAAAATACCATCTTTAAGACTGGTATTTTTGTCCGCAAGATAATAATTGCTCGGCATCAGAGATAAACTCAGTGTTAAGAGAAAAAGAATCCAATTCTTTTTATATCCTAACCCAGACTTGTGAAACAAGAATATATATATCTACTCTCCCATACTTTTATCACGTTCACTTATCTTTACAAAGTCCTTACTTGGCAGTGAATGGGGAATACTTCTGGTGAACAGTTTCCTTTTGTGGTTTGTTTTTTTTTTTTTAAATGCAGATCTTAAAAAAAGATCACAAACAGGATTAGTTGAAACATAATTTTATAAGTTCAGTATTTCTGAATAAGGACCCTGATATTTATTTAAAACAATACTGCAAAACTTTTTGCTACACAAAGAAGGTTAGAAAGGAAAACGCTCACAAGGGCTCAGTCTTAAAGCTGTGCAATCCATATTCTTCTTATGGCCTAAGAGAATGGCTGGTAGCATAAGCATTATATATTGACATATTAGCCTTAGAAGGTGTTGTCATTATTATTTTTTTTTAATAGCTTGAATATCTATTTGCTAGTGGAACAGCAATAAACATGAGTTTCTGGAGAGGAAGGCTGGCTATAGCAAACAGAACACAGCTGAGGATGGAGTAGTGGCCCAGGTTCATTCTTAAAGACTGAGGATTTCTTCCCATTTGAACAAAACAGAATGAAGTTTTAGGTTTGAATTGCTTGGGATTTTTTCGAGCTGTTATAGTTCTGTTCACAATAAAAACTGCTGATGAAGTCATGTCCGGTAGGTCATTGTGTCCACACTTCTAACCAGTACAGGTTGCTTTATCAGTAATGGGTTTAATTGTGCACAGCCCAGGCTTGTGAAACCTGGGTTCCACTGCCACCACTGCTAGAAGTGTTTGTGTGCCTGCTGCCATGCACCAGGCACCAAAAATAATTGTACAGAAACTTGTAGTTTCTAATAGTTCCTGCTGGTGGCCCAAAACCAATATGAGAAATTAGCATACAGACTACTTCTAGGGACCTAAAAGAAAACATATGGATGACTAATAGAGTGAATTTTATAAAAACACATTGCATCAAATCAAACCAGTTTCTTTCTACCACAAGGGAACAAAGAGAAGAAACAATACACGTCATATACCTTGGCTTATATAAAAGTTTTGACACTATACTGCACAGAGTTCAAGCAACCAAACTAAGGAACATTCAGATGAAAAAAGCAGGTGTCAAAGTCATGGAAAAACTCTACTTGGGAATGCATTGACAGTGGTTCAGGTACATCCTGGAAAGGACTGAGTAATGCTTTGCAGGTGTCAGTCCTAAGGGAGTGGTACTATCAGGTATTTTCTTCAATGATCTGGATGATTGAATAGAAAAGGTACTGATTACATTTAAAGACACCAAAAAGCTTGTAGCATATATTGGGAAACAGGGTTAGAATTCAATGGGATCTTGACACACAAGGAAATTCTATATATATATAAAAAGATACGGTTTAAATAAGGGCAAATGACAGACCGTGAACTCTGGTAAGAACAATTAACTGCACAAATATAGGATAGGGAACAAAGGACTAAATTAGATCTCTGCAGGAGTATATTTAGAATTGTTGTGAATCATAGCTTCAACAGGAATCAAAAGGATTGTGTAAAGGCAACCCCCATATGATTAATCACCCACAATGATTAATAAACTGTCATAGCTAGCAAGACATTTCAATAATCCTGCTCCTTTCAGCGCTGACCTCTGCTAAAGTGCAGCAATGCTGAGGCATTGAGCAATGAAATCCAAGGAAGATAGGAGTTACTTGGATGGCTTCCAGAGGACAAAAGTTCTGGAAAGAGCAGTGAGAATGGAGAGAAGTATGGAAAACAGGCAAAGAGGAAAATTTGGGTGAGCTGGAGTATTTATTGCTTGTTGCCTCATTGCTTTCAGGATGGCAAAGCTTCAGGTTTCAAATTCTGAATGTTGAGTCCTCCCTCAGGAAAATGAAACTACTCATATGCCCCACAAAGTCATGTCATAGGGATTTAAAGGCTTTTCTCATCTCTCAGAACCACTGTAAGTGACAGTGGAAAGCTTACAACGTGGCCAGGTTGCCTATCCCAGTTTTTCACAATCCTCAACTGATCCCCTCCCTCATCCTCTGCCAAAAAATTGGCAATGTTCTCTTACTTCACTTTCTAGCTTTAGAGTCCTTAGGAAACTCTTATTTCACATTTTGAAGCTTTTCACAATGACCACAAAACCTAGATATGTCTTTTATGTGTTCTTTTGAATTCAGAATTTTGTGTCTTGCATCTTTGGGACTTGTGTCTTTGGGTCTTTAGAAAATGTGACAAATAATGATTATATTGCCAGCAGTGATGGATTCTGGGTTCTGACCCAGCACCCATTGAACAGGCATTCACTGCTCAAAGCGATTGATTCAAGCTGTTCCTGAGCTCAAGCATTGTGCCCGGATTGCATTCATTCCACACAACAGCCAGAGCTGACTTCTCTGTCTTAAAGGAAGGGAACATGAGAGACAGAAAACAATTAAGCTTTCAGCTTCAGCTCCTTCTTCATGCTAGTTGCCTTCATTTTGCAAACAATGTCTTGT
Organism: Falco punctatus; assembly: GCF_963210335.1. Taxonomy (NCBI): domain Eukaryota; kingdom Metazoa; phylum Chordata; class Aves; order Falconiformes; family Falconidae; genus Falco; species Falco punctatus. The sequence continues at coordinate 74,273,013 of NC_137581.1, read as the reverse complement.
GAAGGATCCAGAAATGTGAGTTACTCATTTAATCCACAGAGCATATGTAGCACAATCCCATGTGCCTGGTGGGAAAGAGAGAGGATGCATCCTGGTCTCTTGCCTGTTATACCAAAGTTTCCAGCTAAATACCTAGGCCTCAGAAGAGCCTGTCATAGCAGGGGTGGTTTCTATGGCGTGGACACACAGCTGGGAAGCGCCATATAAGTTTCCTAACATACGGAAGAGGCGTTGGCAAGCTGTGCAGTTTTCAGTGTCACACAAACTACATCTCCCTGTTGTTCTGGTGCCTTGATTGTCCAGAGCAGGAATCTGACAGGAGGCACTCATGGCCCAGGTTTCCTCATCAAAATAAGTAAAGTGTGGGCTGAGAGGGGACTAGGGGATGGGGCTAGCTTGATCTTGTCCTGACATAGCCTTGGCATCTGGCCAGTGCTTGCACCCACGCCCAGGGGCTGGGAGCAATCCTAGCTTCCACAGTATAGACCCAACCACTAAGACCTGAGTTTATCTGGAAATAAATCATTAGGTTGACAGGAAAATTTGGGTATGTAAACACTACTCTGGGCATCCAAGGTTCTGACACCATCAAAATGCATGAAACTGCCATTCAGCTGCAATACCCTCTGGAAAAAAAGTCTTAAGTACCTCAACCACTAACTGCCAATGAATATCATCCTTTACTGCTAATCTTCTGTTCCTTGCGTTGGATAAGGACTGATATGCCAGGGGCAGGGAAGGGGAAGAGAGGACAAAGGGTGTGCGGTTCCCCACTGACCATCACAGCGTGACACACTCTCCTGGTTGCTTTCCAGCAGAAAAAGCATGTGCTTGTATCTCTGCCCCAGATGCCTGTTAAGGACATGCACGCCCTGATATTTTGCTCCCACGCTACTTCTAACTGCTCAAGAGTGGCAAAATAAGTATGGTCCCTTCTTACATAGCTACTTTGCCAGTGCTTCAATTATCTATCTCTTCCCTCCAGGGCCACTTTACCGTGGTGGCTTTTCACAGACTCAGCTTCCTCCTTTCAACCAGTTATCAGCATAATCGTTATTCAGGTATGCTTAGGAAGTCACATCAAATCCCCTCACCAACGACTAGCCACCATGTCCTAACTCATGTTTTCCCAAGACAACTACGTGTCTACAGTGCTTGTCTCCAGAGTGATCCAAGCTGCCTTCCAAAGCCTTGTGTTTTCATGTCTTCCTGGTAATTTTTTGGCCCAGTGTTTTAAAGAAACTCATCTGATGCAGGTTTAAATTCTGCCTTTGCCACTTGCGGCATATTCTAGACTTTGAAAAAAATGGAATAGATCCAGTACTTGGCACCTAGTAAGCATCTGTATTCCAACTAACAATTAATTAGGATTAAGGGTTCTTGAAAGTATATCTTATAACTGAAGAAAATAATTACCAACTATTAATCACATACTTCTTTCAGATACTTAAAAACTAATTGTATGCATTTTCCAAATGATCTGAGCAGACTTTTGAAACATTTAAATTGCATTATACCCTAGGATCAGTTGAGAAATGTCCAAGTTTCTCACAGCCAAACTAACACTTTACTGCAATACTTCTGTTGCTTTGCTCAGTGTTTAAACTAGTGTTTAAAATAACAACCTTTACTTTGCAGCACCCCAAAATGTGGTTTGCTGCTGCATAGCAAGGCGAGCAAGCTGTATCAACAGGACATTTTTGTAGATTGTAGCATTACATCCCCATGTCAGTGAACAGAAAAGAGCACCAGTGTGGGATTCCATGGCTGGGAGAGGAGAGAGCTGACCTCCTGCATCCAGTGTCATCTAAAACACTTGTCAGTGAAGGGCATTGTCAGATGGGGCTACATGCCTTTTAGTTTCTACATGCCTCATAGACATGTGCCTGATGCTGTCATCCTGGTGAGAGAGGATGTATCAAAACAGTGCTCCTTCCCCATTGAGAACTCTTTTGCACATTGGCCATTTATATCTTTCAAGTGACCTAGATAGAAAGTTCCCTCTGGTTTCACATCAAAAGATCAATCATAATGTTTCTGGGAATTCAGTGATGAAGCTGAGTCTCTCTGGTTAGGCCTCTAGGTCTAGGAACATACTATATTTCAAAATTCAATGTAATGAACCTAAGCATTAACATTTTATAACTTGTAATAACCCATTCTAAATCTGAAAGCTAATTAAACTAAACATACCAAACTTGCCTGTAACTAGAACTGTTTGTATGTCATTTGAATAGAAAACTTGCAAAAGATTATTTGCATATCCAGAAAAATTAACACCCACAAAAATATTCAATAATAAATAAACTTAGTTTTTGAGTACTGGAAATCACACACTAGAATTAAAAAAATGCAAATAATAATTATGTAAAACTTATTTTAACCCCAGAAGGAGACTTATCAAATACCAAATCTAAATACCAGAAAAAGAAAAAAAGACTTTTTGGTATATGGGTATAGTATGCTGTTTTGTAGGTTGCTGATATCAGAAGCACATAAGGCAGTACTGTTTCTGATTCTTTAGGTACAATGTGTGGCACTCAGAGCATTGATTCATCGTCTTTCTTATTTTTGTCATTTGTAAAACACTGTTTTTCCTCCCCCAAAACAAGTGGTTTACATGTACAGAATTATTTTACTAGCCACTTAGATTGCTGACTCACTTATAAATGAAAATTTAGTCCTCTAAGAGAATCACCAGGTTTCACTCTTTCCTTCTCCACAATGAAATCAGAGTGAAGTGATTTTAGCAGTGGGATTTTAAGAGCCAAGTGGTTTCAACTTCTGTTAAAAAAAAAAGAAAAAAAAAAGGTAGTTTTGAGTCTAAGCTATGCTTGAAAAGAATAAGTTATAATGAAGGGATTTTATTTGTGCTTGTAGTATTAAAAAAAAAAAAAGTAGTTTTGAGTCTAAGCTATGCTTGAAAAGAATAGGTTATAATGAAGGGATTTTATTTGTGCTTGTAGTATTAAAACGTTAGGCATAAGCATTCTTCAGTCAAGGTCCAATTAGCCGGATAATGTGATAGGTAAATACTGAATGGGACCACGGTCACCACTGTTTAGTTGAAAACAGGTCTGTCATTGCAGACAATTTGGATGCAGAAATGTTACAAGGAGATGGGGCACCACTCAGGAATACTCTCTGATACACTTTTTGCCACAGTTGTCAGTATTCTTTAAAGGTTTTATGATTACTTATTGTCATAGATATTTGTGCTTAAGAAGTCAACACTTCCTGACTGCTCATCATGTGCTGGTCTTGGGGGACTCTGACCAGGAGTTAGATACTGATGTTTAGATTTAAATATTGATATTGAAAGTTAGATATTGAAGTTATTTATTAAAGTTAGGTCTTCTGTCTCCTTTCTAAAAATAGACCTCTAAAGCAAGAAGTTTCCAAGGAAGTCATGAGCTCAGAGAAATTTCATTCTTCTGTTTTAAAAGCCATGTATCCCACAGGACTGCCTCAGCACAAAAAGAGTGTCTTGTGTCTTGCAGGCCCTGCACTGTGTGTAAGGGCACATGAATACATGAAAAAAGAATTTTTAAAGCTAGTCCCACTCCAAATAACACAAAAATCTAATAGACTTTAAGAAAGGTTTTTAATGCCGTAACAAGTTGTAGTTTAACCCTGGTAGGCAGCCCAGTCCCATGCAGCCATGGGGGAGAGAATCGGAAAAGTAAAAGTGCAGAAACTTGTGGGTAGAGATAAAGACAGTGCTGCAAAATCTGCATGTACAAGCAAAGGGAAATAAGGAATTTATTTACTGTTTTCCATTGGCAAGAAGGTGTTCAGCCATCTCTAGGAAAGCTGGACTTCATTGCATGTAACGGCTACTTGGGAAAACAAACGCCATCACACTGTCTGTTCCCCCTTCCTCCTGCTTTCCCTCATATTTATTGCTGAGCACCACATCATATGGGATGGGATATCCCTTTGGTCAGCTGGGGTCAGCTGTCCCAGCCGTGCCCCTTCCCAACTCCTTGTGCACCCCCAGGCTCCTCGCCGGGTGGGGCAGCAGGAGAAACAGAAAAAGCCTTGACACTGTGGAAGCACTGATCGACAGCTAAAACATCTCTGTGCTATCAACACTGTTTTGCTCACAAATTCAAAATACAGCACTGTACTAGGCTGCTGTGAAGAAATTTAACTCCACCCCTGCCAGACACCATACAGATTGATAAGCAAACACAAACACGGAGATTTAATTGAAACAGTTTATGCACCGTTCCTTCAGGCACTCACACTAATACGCTGTATGACAAGTATGGATGGAAAACATAATTAAAACAGATATCTAGGCCTTTAACTAATAAAAAACCATCATTAAAAAAGAAGGAGTAATCAAAGTCAAATAATTCATTATGAATTATAAACTGTTTAAGTTTGATTTCACTTTTCTCCATTTTCTTTCATCAGAATGAGATGAGACTTCTGTCAGATGTTCGAAAAAATTCCTATTACTCAGAAGCAAAGACTTGATCTAAATACCAAAGAGAAATCTCTTTGAGTATAAGTGACAAACTGAGTTAAATCTAACCTGTATTAAAGTGCCTTTAATCTGACACTTAGGAAGATGAATTTTCTTTGTAATCAACATTTGTAAAAGGAATCTTACAGGCTGTTTCATTTAAGGCCATTGTGTCCTGCATATTTGGGGCAGAACAAATATGGTGATGGCCAGCGAGTGCTATTCATGCTTGACACATCTCCCACAAAAACGAATTTAGGCAGATCAAAGCACTTTGAACTCTGTGGTGCTGACTGAGAAATGATTTGCCAAATGGACAAGTGAAAAGAAATGTCGTGCAGGTCTTTGGTAGATGACAGGAAGGTAAAGCAGATGGTGGATAGGCTTGCCCTTGGCAACTCAAGTGCAGCACGGGTTGGCATCTGGAATGGGAAAGGGCTGTGAACACCTACAGTGGGTTTCAGGCCATGCCCCAGGACTGGCACTGCTGGCAATGGGGATGGACGGGATGTCTCCAGGTGTTGCCGGCAGCTTTCCTTGGGGCTGACTGAAAAGTGAGAACAGCAACCAGGATCGAGGGCTGATCCGGCAGAGTGGTGCTTGGCAAGGGCAGCTCTATCATACTCTTTGGGTACAGCAGGCACTCAGCAAGGTAGCATCGAAATGACTTCTCCTGAGCCACTGAAGTAACTTACTGAGGCCAATAAACTTGTTGCTGTCTGTGCTAGTGGCGGGTAGCCTGGCATCCTCCATGCTCTGGCAAAAAGGAAAGTCAGAGTGAAGAGTGGCTAGGTTAAAAACTCAGACACTTTGTTCTCCTTTCAAATTATGAGCAAAGATATACTACATGCCCCTGAGGACTGTGAGGGAATAGCTGATGTCAAAGCACCATCTTTTGTCTGCCCTTTTCTGTCTATTAGAAATGATAAAGCTACAAGACTAATACCCTCTCTAATGAGATTGACAAGGAAAAGTCTGGTTATTAGGGGGAGAAAAAAAAAAAAAGAATTACTTTGGTAATTAATCCATTGTTGCTCAGAGATTCCAGTGGCATTGCTTACAGTAACTCCTGCAGGGATACTGTATTTAGTTGGTAAAACTAATAACAATTTAATTAAGCTAACAGCTCCTAATGCTAATAATAATTCTGTTAAATCTTTATGGATATGTTTGTCCTTGTCTAACTTTTTCATTTTCCATTTATTGCAGATATACTTCATGGTGTCTTTTGGCTCAGATTAGTGTTCTGTGTTGCCACAAGATCGTTGTCAAGTCTTACTGTGCCATTTTAGACTATGAAATATCTGCATCACGCTGTCCTTAGGGACTTCAGTAAGAGCAGGAGTAATCTTTATCTCAGTTTAAAGTCTATGAAATATATTTATCTATTTAAATTTGTGTTCATGAAGGCATTTATCTTCAGATGTATTAAAATAATTTTAAAATAACTAAAAAATAGCAAAAATGTGACAGAAATGTGACATTACGACAGAAATGTGACAAAAACCACTTGCCAAGGTCTTTACAAATGATAACTCTACCTTCCTTGTTCAGCCTTCTCCAAGCAGACAGAAAATAGAGAGCTTTTGTCCAAAATTCAGTCTCTTTCCAACTTTGATCATCTGCTCCACTCTGCAAAACACTGTAAGCTGCAATGCAGCTAGTAACGCTGTACTGAGTGCTATCGCAGCCTTTTACGTACGTGGTACGTGAGGTCTGGCAGTTTAGATCCTAAAGGAACACTTACTGGGAATGACTCACAGACTGGTCGTGAAAAGGGAGTGGGAGGCAGCCAAAGGTAGCAGTGGCCAGCTAATGCCGATGCTTCTGTGATGTTAACACTGCAGCACTGGGAAAGGTGGAGAGGCAAACCGAGAGAATTAAAGGGAATAGTCAGACAACAAATAATAGTTTTCTTCATAAGAGGTAAATTATTAGCCCTAATGTAATTTCTGCCAGTTCTCAGGACTAAAATTAACCACATACATGGAATCATTTGTTTTCCAGATACTGTGACAGTCTTAATCACCTTTTTCCAAAAAATGAATACTGGATACAGTGCAGTCATTAGCAAAAACGCAGGCATCAAAAGCGTGCCTCTTGGATGAATGCTTTCTAGTGCGAACTGGCAAGGAAAGTGAATTTTTGTTCAGTTAATACTTTAAATTTTTAGAAGTCAGACCATGTGAAAAAGAGGCAGGTCTCCAGAGAGCTCTGCCAGACAACACTGCAAGTGTGTAACATCAAGCAATGGTTCCCCTAGATCTGTACTGCTTGTTCTCTGTGTCCATGCATATCCGAGAACCTGTCTGACACAGTAAGGCCTGGACTGAATAGTTTTGGTATTCAGTAGCTTGTATAGAACTCCAGACTCTATGAACAGAGGCTGATGACACCCATGTTACTGAAACCCTACAACACCAGGCATCTTCTGGGTTGGTTCACCAAAGAAACATACATGCCAGGGTGTCCCTTCATCCCTTGATGCAGGAAAGCTGTCTAATATCAGGGAAGGCTGAACTGCCACAGGAACGCTTTGTTTAATCTAATCTCTGGTTGTGGAGTCTTTATTCTCCACAGCTGAATATTCTACAAACACTAAATTTACTCTTCCCCAAAAGTTATTGTATATCTTTTTCACACATCTTTATAAAGTCAATTTTCCCTTAATATCTCAGTGTCACCTGCATGTTTCAGTTATTTTTTAATTTGCTTTGCTGAGGAAAGTTGACATAGTGTGAGGCAATTCTTTGCTCCCACAGGAACTGTTAGTGAAGCACATTTGTACATCCTTTCCCTTTGAAAACTAAACCTTCCGATTTTTGGTGGGGGCAAGTGAGCGAGTCAGATGTGAGGAGCATTTGTGAAGACTGATGCAGTGACTGATTTTCTTTACAACATTAAATTTGACAACAAAAGATTTAAACTGAATGTGCATGTCAATAATGCAAAAAGTATCCTTCATAGGTAAATTCATTTAGATTCTCATCAGAGATGCTGCAGGGGTTTAGCACTACAGCGTTTCTGATTAAAAATTTGGGAAAAAAAGTATTTCGTGTTATTTAAGAATGTAAAGAAAGTGTTAAGAATAGGTTTAAAATAATAAATTGCCATGGCATTGGAATGTTTATTTGTCTGAACAATTTTGCTGCAGATTACATTTCACAGACATATAGAGCATTTCTATTTGCTGGCTTCGTACTAGATTTGGCAAGAACTACTGCTCCGAATAAAAATTCTCCAGGCAAAATTGTGATGAAAAGATACAACAGATCCATATCTGAGAAGGATGATGATAGGACTGCCAATAAGAGCTGTAGTGGCTCAGTGGAGCCATCCTGTGTAAGTATGTTTAAATTATACATATATATGATTATATATAAATTTCATCTAAATATTTTTATTTTCTCGAAGCTACAGTGTGCAAAATAAACTTAGCAAAGGCAGGCCAGGTATTTGTTTAACCTATTTCTGGAAATAAATGTAAATAGACAGGCAAAACAAACTCAAAGACTTATGTGATGATTTTACCAAATTACATTATTTTTGCACAAGAAAGCTTTTAAATCCATGATTTTAGCACTCAGGAAAAAAAAATGGTCCTGTGTGATGTTTAGAGCAGAAAGCCAAGGCAGAAATGGGGCAGAGATTTGAAGCAAAGTTCAGAAAAGAGGCAAACAGAGGCTAGGAGCTCATGGCAAGATATGGACGTAAATGTAGAGAAAAAGCCAGCAGTTGGGAGGAGGGTTGGATCATGAAGCAAAGACATGAGGCAGCTCTGGAATAGAAAGGTAGGCTGGAACAAAAGTGAAAAGAGCCACTATTCTTGCTGCAAGAAGCTTACGGGTTGTTCAGCAGGTCACCTTCCCTCCACTTGCAGGGGGACCATTCAAGTCCTTCTTTTGGGGTCACCATAGCACTATCATGGTTTATGGAGAATTATTCATCCAAAGAGATTACTAGTAGCTGTGGCCACATAAACCATATTTGCAATACTCAGCACGAGAGTAGCTGGAGTGTTGAAAGAGGTCATTGTCTAGGGACAAACCCTAGGCTCTAAGGAGGACAAAGGTGGAGAGATGGGCTTAAATGATCTGGTAAACGAAAAAGGCTTTCTGGCATTCTTCATTCAGACCTATATTGCTAGTAAGTTAGTAAAGATATTAAATTTGGACTTTCCTATTTTGCTTTGCATGATAGGATCAGGAGGACTCTATGAACTAGTTCTGCATGTGAATGAGAAGAAGCCTGGGGAAGGAAAATACAACCTGGAATCCACAAATATCTCCAGGGTAACTTTTCTTTGAAGAAAGAGGAAGCATGATAACGAATCAATATATATATATGCTGTTCCCAAATGAGAAACCAAGAGTTCATTAGACACCTTCTTTTGGTTAAAGGATAGCCTTGGAAAAAATTTAAAAAGTGGAAAAAAAAAAAAAAAGTTGTAAATTATTACGTTGTTGGAAGGAGCAAAAGGCAGATTAACATATGTATCTACAAAGTATTAAAAATCAAAAAATAAACACCAGAAAACAGAGTGAAAACAAACAGATACAAATTCAGGCATGTTAACATCTTGTGAAAAGGATTGTTTCAGATTAACCCAAAACCTGTTGACCATGTATTGTATTTAATAGACTAATGGAACTTTCACTGTCAAAATAGGAAAGATATGTAAATATGAAAATTAATATATTTTTTCCAAATACAAGGAAACTGATTTCCATAGTGTTTCACTGTGTGCTTTCCCCAAATATCTTTCACTGGAAAGAAATGGAAACAAATGGTGAATATTTCACTTACTTGAAAGTCTAGATTCTAGAAAGGTGAAATTCTAGAAAGTGCCCTCTCCTGGTTTTGGCTGAGACAGTTAATCTTCTTCCTAGTATCTGGTGTAGTGCTGTGTTTTAAATTTAGCATGAGAATAATGTCGATAACACACTGATGTTTTTATTGGTTGCTAAGTAATGTTTATCTAAGTGAAGGACTTTTCAGCTTCTAATCCCTTGCCATGTGAAGACTGGAGGGGCACAAGAAGTTGGGAGGGGACACAGCCAGGACAGCTGACCCAAACTGACCAAAGGGATATTCCATACTATATGATGTCATGTTCAGTATATAAACTGGGGGGAAAGCTGGCCAGGGCGTACGTATTGGGAACTGGCTCTGTGTCTGTCAACGTGGTGAGCAACTATATTGTGCATCACTTGTTTTGTATATTCTAACTCTTATATCATTATTAATATTATCATACTTTCTTTTTTTCTTCCTTTTCTGTCCCTTTAAATGTTTTTATCTCAACCCATGAGTTTTCTCACTTTTATTTTTCTGACATTCTCCCCCATCCCACTTGCAGGGCGGGGGGAGTGAGTGGCTGTGTGGGACTTAATTGCCAGCTGAGGTTAAACAACAACATGCCCTTTCCATCTACTCAGTTCTGATTAATAATTTACTTTTCGATTTTGTAGCTGGCATTTTATGGAGTATCATTATATATTCAACAGATATATTAATTTGTTGAGCAAAGTAAAAAATAAAGTGGTTTTTTTTTTCACTTGGATTTTATTTTAAGGCCATTGAATGAACTAAATATCAGTTGCATGTACAAAACCCATAAAAATCAAATACTGTTCCAACTACTTAATAAGAACTTGCCAAGATAGCTGTGTTTTGCACAGTGTTGAGTTTCTGCTGTGAACAACAGTATTTTCCCTTTGCCTTGGCCTGTAGCTATCATTGCTCTATGTGCAATATTGTTCTAATACTGAGCTGAAATTCCTGGAAGGATGAATTCCCAGCATGGTAGTTAATAATCTGTGTTCCATGACTAATATTTATTTGCAAATAAGATTAATTACATTCACAGTATCTCCAGTTCTACCACTCCTTGCTCCTTACTAGGAATATGATTGCAAGAACCTGATGTCTTATACATCTCTAACTAGCAATTTTGGTGTATGAAAAAAATGACAGTATTAGATCATCAAATAAACCTAAAGTAAACCACTTTGAAGACAGTAACTTTTTTTATCTGATAAAATAATTTACCTGCTGAACCTTGATTCCAGCCCTCTGCATATGACTGGTGTGATCATATCATGATAATGTGTCTGTCAAACAGCACTACCACCAAACTCTTTGTCTTGTTTCTGAAATGGCCAGGAGTTTTTACCTCCTTCTGAGGTGAAAATAATCAAGAAGATCTTGTAGACAGGTCATTCTAGTGAAAGCACATCAGCCACTAAATACAAAACTGATGTTTGGGCTGCCTTTCATTGGAACACCTGCTGCCATCTGTCTTATCAGGTTAAAAGCTTGAACTGAAGTATGCTGGTGTGGAAATGATGAAGAGCTGGCTGAGCAAATGCCTATGTTTTTACAAAGTAAGAATACAGCTAAGCTATGAATTTAAAATTTAAAAGACTCTTTAAAACATTTCTGAAAGGTGTGGAAGGCAACATAGACTGAATAGCTTATGCTGTGAGCACAAAATGAATAAATGATGTGAAAATGCATATAAACTTGATGTTCGCAATCTTGGACTGGATGCCACTTTGCTCAGTACCTAAATCCCCTAATATCTGGACTTTAATTTTAACATGCTGTAAGTACATCAAATTCATGAGTCTTGTCAGTTAGGATCTTTCAAGAGAGATTTACTCTTGTTGACACTTCAATATATATATATATATATATATATATACACATGTTTATTTGTATTTATATTTATATATATAAAGCACCTATCAAGTTGACACTTCAAGCGTCCCGAATTTTATCAGTACCTATTCAAACAAATTCATCTGACAATAGATAAAAACTGCTGGTTAAAAAGAGAAACTCTCTGAAGCAGCCGATCATTTCTGTTTGTAGGACACTTCAATAGACAGCTTCAGTAGAGCTTGGCTGCTCTACTTTCTCTCCATGCCAAAATGATATTTCAGGCTTGTTGTATATTTAGTGGGCCTATTTATGTATAGTGTAACCCTACAGTACTCATCAACATTTGATTTCAGACCAACTGGGGTCAGTTCAGATCACTGTGGTATGTATTTCTATTAAGATTTGGGGTAACAATACAAACTGATCTGCTTTGTTAACAACTGGCAGTTAGTATTAATGATACCTGGAAAGACCCATCATCATTACTTTGGATTATACAAATAGGTGTGTAGAAAGTGATTAGGGCATCCAGCCAGTTACACTGGAGAAACCTGATGTGAAGAAAAGCAGATATAGACAGCAGTTTTGGGAATTCAGATTTTCCAGTCATACAATGATTATTGACTACTTCGTCTACTACCTCAAGTTTGATCAAGAGCGTTGGTACCAATCTGAACAGTTGCTGTTGGATTGCTATTAGTCATTAGAAGTGATTGGTGATGAGCAGATGTTAGTTTATGAATAGACAGAAAAACTGATACTGGCAACAGTTTTCTGCTGCTAAAAATGTTTGCCCAATCTTGATATTCTGGTAGATAAAGTAGGAGATTTTAATGGAGGGATCATATTAGAATCAAGCTGTGAGGCAGCTACCTGCTTTCTGGAATTCCCAAAGTCTGAATTTTCAGTTTATTTTAATACTTTAACAATATTATTTCAGACCTGTGCTAACTAGTGCCCGATAGACCTATCAAACATTACATGTGAGGTGATTTTTGGAGCAGCTATTGCAGAAAAGAATCTGCCATACAGTAAGTGTCATCAGATATATTTATTAATAACAAAAGGAAGGTCTTATTGCTACAAGTTTAGAATACCGTCAACTCATTGCTCAGAAAAGCAGTGTTCAACTTGCGATGCCATCTGAAAGCCAGACATAATATATGCAGTTTTTATTAAAGTGAATAACATCTGTGACAGGCAGAGCGGCAGACTGCAAGATCTACTGATCAATGGAAAAATTACTTTGAAGAAATTTATTCATACTATCATGCCTCCTATGTGAGCAGGAACCTTCCCTCAGCCAGAAAGAATGTGAGATCACAGCCCCCTCACAGAAATCTGGTAAGATGTCAGAGCTGGCAATATCACTGCTGGTGACAGCTGAGTTTTGCTGTTTGTCTGCATAGGCTCCTAGGTTCAGTGGGTAGTCTGTCTTACCCAGGACTCATGAGAATGGTTCATGGTTCTGCTCCAAAATGAGGTGCAGGGTTTACACAACATCTACAGAAACCTTATTCCTTGGTGAGTGTCTTTGCTTCTGTATTCACGCCTCAGTCAGCACTGTGCCTTGAGGAAAAGTTGGAATATTTGGTGTGGATTTAGACCAGATGTTTTGGCTTTGACTAGGTTCCTACATTACAGATGTTTTCTGAGGAAATCACACAGAATCACAGAATGGTTGGGGTTGGAAAGAACCTCTGGAAATCTTCTAGTACAACTCCTGCTAAAGCAGGTTCACCCAGAGCAGGTCACCCAGAGTCACATCCAGGTGGGTTTTCATATTTTCAGGGAAGGAGACTCCACACCCTCTCTGGGCAGCCTGTTCCAGTGCTCTGCCACCCTCAAGGTAAAGACATTTTTCCTTGTATTCGGATGGGACTGCCTGTGCTGCAGTTTGTGCTTGTTGCTCCTTGTCCTGTCACTGGGCACCACTGAAAAGAGATGGGTCCCATCCTGCTGACACTTGCTCTTAAGATATTTGCAGACATTGATAAGATCCCCTCTCAGTCTTCTCTTCTGCAGGCTAAAGAGGCCCAGCTCTCTCAGCCTTTCCTCAGAAGGGAGATGCTCCAGTCCCCTAAGCATCTCCATAACCCTCCGCTGAACCCTCCCCAGTAGTTCCCTGTCTCTCTTGAACTGGGGAGCCCTGAACTGGACACAGCACCCCATCAAGAGCATGGGGGGGGGGATCACCTCCCTCGACCTGCTGGCCATGCTCCTCCTAATGCCCCCTAGGATCCCATCGGCCTTCTTGGCCACCAGTGCACACTGCTGGCTCATGACCAGCTTGTGTCCTCCAGGATTCCCAGGTCCTTCTCCACACAGCCTGTGCTGGCGCATGTGATTGTTCGTCCCTGGTGCAGGACCTCACACTTGCCTTTGTTGAATTTCTTTAGGTTCCTCTCCACCCAACTCTCCAGCCTGTCCAGGTGTCGCTGAATGGCAGCGCAGCCTTCTGGTGTGTCAGCCACTCATCCCGGTTTGATATCACCAGCAAACTTGCTGATGAATGAAATGACTAAGGTTAGTGAACCCTGTCCAGTTTGTTTTCTCTGTCTCTGTCAGCTACTTGATTCAGCACATCAAGCAAGCCTAGGAGACCTGAGGAAGTGACTCAAAATCCCAAGGAAGAAGTAATACTGATGAAAAAAAAAAAAACCTCTAAAGGAATTGAAAGCTCTGTTTGGATGAATGACAGCTAAATGGCATTTTTCCTCAGTTACAGTAGGTGCATGGCACAGCCGAGTCCCTCCCATTCTGACTGTTCACTAGTAACACTGCTCAGCGGATGGACGTGTTGGGAGAAACAGACGTTCATCGTATTGTGTTGCACATAGTTCTGCTTCAAGCAAAACTTAGATACACTGATGGCAATTGCCTTGTTCTCTCAGCATGGTGAATGTCTGCAGCTGACAACCTATTCAAGCAAAAGGCAATGTGTATTGGAGGAGAAATTACCGATCAGAGTGTGGATATATTCTATTTATAACTTTCCTGTTAGAGATACATGTTCCAGGAACAGAGATGGGCTACTTCTAAATCCTGTTTCATTATCTCTGGTGGTCCTATTTCAATGCTCAAGTCCCTGGCTGAAGAATGAAGTGTTATCAGAGTGAACTGCTGCTTGTACAAGTTTGTGTTTTTTTTAACAGCTGCTGTCTCTTACTTCCCATAGTGTAACTCCTAGAAGCAAAAATGGATAGCAACTTCCAGCCTGTTTTCCCAAGATTCAAGATTTGTTCTCAAAAAGAACTTGGGCACCCATATGTAACAGTGCCATCTGGTGTTGTCAACAGTAACGATAGCATTAAACTTGGGATATTTAACTATTCAAGGGTATTTCAAGCTGGATATGTCAAAGTGGGTTTGACAAAAACATTAGTTCTTTGGGCAGAAAGCAGATTTCTTGTTAATTTCCACTTTAGTGTGGTGAATGATATTTTGTAAGAGCTTGCTTCTTCTCTTTGAAAGTAGTACACAAATATATGGATAACACTTTTCCTTAACTATCTTGAATATTTTGACATACTTTAAAACACTGGTAGTGTCTTGACATGTAGAAAATAATGGTACAAACTTACAAGCTAATTAAATAGAAAGAAAAAGGTTGCATGTATGTGACAGAGACAGAGAAGACAAAATTGAGGACATGGTATCAAACCTGATTCCTTTTCAAATTAGCAATAAATTCACTGGGTGCGTTACACTTTCAGTCAGGGTGCAGAAGGGAGAACGGAGTGGCAAAAATTTTGCTCTGCTTTTACCAAAGCAGTAGCTGTATGAACCAAGAAATTGTCACTGTGTGTGGAAGCAATTTTTTTTAACCACTGAATACTACCTTCCACTTACGATGTTTGAAACTGTTCAAAAGCTGTTTACTGGTGTATTTATAGCTGTGAGAACATGAATTATTATATTCAAATATTATAAAATTACTACTGTCTTTTATATATTTTTCCTGAAGGAAACAGATCAAAAATGGACAGAAAGCAGTCAAGTAGGATGGATACTTCCTTCACAGAAAGTGTGATTTTTGAATCATCAATGTAAAATTACAGTAAGCTTATCTGTAAGTATTACTTCTTGAGCTGCGATCCAATGCCAAGGTTGTATAACTCTACAATTACATTGGAAAACCTCACAGATAAAATAGATTTCCATAGAAGAAGCTTTTGTTGTTGAGCTCTGGGATTATTCTCTTTACTTTGACTTAGCACTGGGTCTATACCCTTTCCTTTGGTGACAGAAATAACTGATGGATGCTGGCTATGCTAGCAAGAACCCATGCCCTAAGGGTTATGAAGGAGCTCCCAGGAAACCTAAGAGTTTGAACTAAACCCCCTTTAAATTAAGCTATAAACAGCTGCTTATTGTCTGAAAGAATTTTAATGGAGAAACGAATTAGCCAAAGTGAACTTCAGGCTGTCAGCTGGTCATGAGTATTCCTGAAGGGGAAAAAAAACCAAATAAGCAAATAAAAAATCCAAGTTCCTAGGAAGCCATATCAGGGGTTTTGGATATCTTTCAAAGCCTCTCGGCTACTAGGGCAGGTGAAGCCTGTTCTAGAACATGCCAGGGCCCATGGCCATGCAGAGACTTCATATCCTCACAGCAGATCCTTGTTGCTAGCATCCCCTGGGCTAATGCAAGATCAGCAAGCTATTTGCAGTCCTGGTTCCCTCTTTTTAGTGTTTGACAGTTTTCCCTTTGGGCCCTGGCTTTACATTTAGTACACCAGCACTTGTTGGCAATGGCAGCTGGGTCAGTACAAAGCTGAGCTAGGGCTTTCCCAGCTAGGAAGTTAGGGAAGGAGGACATCCATCTGCTCAGGTCTGCATTTCCTGTCCTGAACATGGAAGCAACTGACCCTCAGCTAACACCCTTCTCCCTGCTGAAGACATCCCCTGGGAGTGTATTTAGGGCCATTCTGCAATTGTGCAACACCAGGTCCAGTATCTGTATCATGGCAGCCAAAAACACCTGAAACAGGGTGCAGTGAGTGGCATCAATACCAGCCTCAGGAACACCTGGTACTTTCTGCACATTGCTCCTTGACGTGTTCATCTGACTGAACTTCAACTGAATCCCTAATGAGATTGCCAAGTGTAACAATTTTTCTCGGCTACACTTATAAGACCAATTGAGCAGAAGTAGCTGCAGCAATCTGAAAAAGGGAAATAGTCTAGACCAATATTTCTGGGTTCATATTTTCCTCTGTTCAAAAGAATAAGTGTAACTTTCTGCCGCAGACTGAAGAATTCCAGCAGAACTGCAGTGTATTCTGCAAAATCAATATTAATCATTTTCAGATTGTTTGCTTGTTGACTTTCTGAGGACAGCAAGAAATCCTTAGGGCAACTTATGCACAGCACAAACAAAACGTTCTACAACAAGAAAATATGTTTGGTGTTTTTTGCCTCTTACATTTCACATTTGACCTTTAGAATACTGTTGTCATTTAGTCATATAAACGGCCAAAAATTGTGATGAATAACCAATATCTAATCTGTAGTCATGCTTGTGTTGTTGAATTCTGAAACTACCTATGAATTGCATAAAATTACCAATATGCTGGTTTAAACATTTTGTTACCTTATTTGTGACTTCTTGACTACTGCTAAGGAACTGTGAATGATACAAATATGAAGACAAAGCATACAACTTTTGTCCCCAAGCACAAGTCAGTAATAGAAAACAAAGTCCAGACATGTAATTTGAGATGGATTATTATATTCTTTGCAACAGACAAGCTATTTTTATTTTACTGAGAATCCTCAAAGAGTTCTTATTTTATCAAGACTCCTCTCATGCTGCTTTTACAATGATAGGATATTCATAGCACTGATGGGATCCTAGGGAGAGAATTATTTTGCTCCTGTTCTGTGAAGATCCTCCTTCAGATGATTGTTGCAAAATGAGAGTGCTACTGGAGTAGTTAAAGAAAATACAAGCAGTCTGAGATTTAATCAATTATATGAACATTAATCTAATCATTGTTAAGAAATATAAAGCATGTTAAATATTGCTACTAAATCTATCCTTCCCTCTGGTCCTGGCATAAAACCTTGGTTGTTGGCTACCCTGTTTTTTTTGGCAATATGCTAGAGTAACAGGAGCAGCTATTGCATCACTTAGCCATCAGAAACTGGAACTTCACTTGCCTTCTGTGCAACCCTCTGAAGGCTGATTTGGTCCTGAAGGGCAATTTGTCTGAACAGCAATTTCACTGAGATGAGAAGGTTTACTGGGAGTAAGGAGATAAATAGAGTAAACCTAAGAATGCTTTGTTTAATATGCCTACACTTGTATTTTGTGCAAATTAAATGAGACAGGAAGATCCTGAATAATGCTACAGAAAGAGAATACTAATACATATATTTTCCCCAGAGCACCCTGTGGCTCTGATCCCAGAATCACATTTCTAACCTCCACGTTGTACTCAACTATAGACAGAAACTATCTCTGCCTTCCTTATTGTCCCCCATTTGATTTTCCAGCTTTTGAGACATTAAGGCATCTAACCATTCTTATTCAGACATGGTCTCTTCATTTGTGCTGTGATATGTGAACAGACACATAAGCATGCACACATCATGCTCACACACAGAGCTTTGAATTAATGCGTTTATTTGCAAGTCTATTTATCAGAGGACATTAGAATTTTTAGTTGTCTTTTGGTGGTTTATCAAATCACTTAATAAGCCCAAAGAGGCTACATTTTCAGAGCATCTTTGTATCAGGTATGGTAAGCCATATCTATTTTTGCATTGACAACATATTTTTCTTCCACTGGTCAGAGTGTTTCTAGAGCTTCTTCTCACCAATTCACTTCACAGTTTTCTTAGATATTATCTCACTGGCAAGTCTATGTTGTCTGGCACATCCATGTAGAGGTGTTACCTGGGTAGAGATGAAAAGGTTTCAACAAAGTAATTGAAGAATAACAGGGGTAACTGTTGGGCTCCTGTTTTTGACATTTTGGCCATATCTTGTCTTTCTGCTTTTAAATTATTTCGAAGAGCACCTTTAACATATACTGAGACAGAGATACATATTCTTTTCAAAGGATGGAATTACAGGCTGCAGTTCTATAGCTCACGGCAAGCAACCTAGAGGATTTATTAATACTTGATGAATCCCTCTCAACGTCTCAGCGGTGAGGAGAAGACAAACAACCTGCTGCATGATTGATGATGTGCCTGCCAAGAAGGAACTTTAAAGCATGATTCTTTCTTTAAAAAATCTGTAAAAAAAATCTGGTTTGAGCATGATCCTGCAGTAGGGCTGAGTGGAGATGCAGTCTCTGCCCAGTCATACAATGGAAAGTTCATTAACACATGGCGTAATACAGGTAGCAAGGTGTTACAGCCTTTTGTCTCTGCCTCCTCCCCACTGACAATGTTCCCTTCGTCTCTGTGGCACACTGCTTTCTGCGGAGCAAGGTGTGTTTGCATACCTGTAACAGTCTGCAAGCTGCAGTGTGAGGCAGGTGGAGGTGGGTTACCTTCAGCTCCCCCACGGTGGGGCAGGCATGGCAGGTCAGAGGGGCTGAGCTTTAAGGGGGACAGCAACCTCCAGGGCATGCAGGAGCTGTGTGGGCTGCCCTGAAGGCTAAGAATGTCCGTTTCCGAGATCTTGAGGGTCTGGGAGGTTTGGGTTCAAAATTCCCCTCTTCAGACACAAGGCATAACTGAAGCAAACAATATCAAAGATGCATATAGGTTCCAAAACCTCATCACTGTTGAGCTAAGGAATATACAAATGACAACAAACATTATCACCACTCTTAAATATCATTTGCTCTCTGAACCTTGTGATTCCAAAGAGTGTGTTATCCTCATCTTTCATTGTTTTTCTCCTCCAAATCGTGGACTCTCTCTGTCTCCCAGTGCAGCTGGTTTCCTTCCGCTCTGTTTCTTCTTGCTCTCCTCAGATGCCCTGACATATATACCCTTTGTCAGATGACACACATGGTCAGACTTACTGAGTGATCTACTGTGTTCCTGTCTGAGCCCTAGAAATCAGACCTGAAAGTTCCTTACCTAAGCGAGATGCCATATGGGCAGAGGATCACACACCTTTCCTGCAGTTTGATTGTACCAAATTGCTGCGGTTTACAGTCTTTTAGTGGAGTAAAGCCATGAAATGAGTGAAGCAAACAGACCTCTGTTTTCCTCCATATGGAATTTTCGGTCACGTGGACATTACACAGAGCCCCTCATGTCAAACAGAATCCTTAAACTGCACATGAGCTCCTCAAACTACAGAGGCCAAATAGCAACTCTACTATGTAACTTATGTGCCAAGTCTACCTCGAATGGGATGCTAGTAATATATATTTAGAAGTTATGGACATTTCAACTGCTATGGGAATACTCAACTTCAAATAGGAACAGTTTCAATAAAATACAATTTAATTTCAATTAATACATCTGGGCCCATAAATTTGCTTTTTTCTTAGTTCATTTTGTTTTTGTAATCACAACATATTGGAGCCAGAAAAAAAAAAAAAAAAAAAAGAAAAAGAAAAAAAGAATTTCACTCCAGGGCATAATGAATTATTGATTAAGGCAGCTAGATCAGTATGAATCCATATAGGAAGCCAAAAGTAAATCAGTAAATGAAAGGGTTTTAAATAGATACTTAGAAAAAGGGGGTTTGGTAAATGCTGAAATGAATATTGGACAGAAAAATACCTAATGGTCTGAATCACAATCTGTAACTGCCAGGTCAGTCCCTGATCTAAATAAATTGCAATTTAGAGTCTAAATTATGTGGGCAAATGAACTGAATAAAGAAAACAGCTTGTAGAAGAGCTAACACTGAAGATGTGACAGCATTTAAATCCTGACCATGTGAAAACATTTTTTATACAGACCAGACAAAGGATTTGTGAAGAATAGAAAGACTGAAATGCCTTTCCTCAATAATAGCACAAAATGAATGTCCATTGAAATCAATGCTTGTACATGGATAATTCATAACCAGAAAAATGTGAGGTTCTTCAGATAACAACTTTTCTCAAGTCTGAAAGCCAGTATGTTGGCATAAAGACAAACTTTTTTTGCATGTACAACACTGTTCTGTGTGTTGTAATGAGTGGACCAAATTCATCCTTAACTTAAACAAGTGTGACTCCTGTCACACTTAATACTGCTACCCATTCACATATAAACTTAAACATGTCTTTAAAAAAAAAAAGTTGGGAAAAATGGAAGTTGTTTCATTTCATAGAATGCTCAATGTATTAAATGTTGTTCCATATTCCCCTGAGTACAGTGACCTCTGCTGCTCTCTTGAATCTCTGATAAGTTTTCAAAATATAAAAAAAATGCATAGACTCATAATACTTTAAGTGTTGATAAATCAGAAATGTAAAGAAACAAAACTCAAACAAAACCCAACAAGAAACCACCTAAACCACCCACTTTATGGTCAAACTGTAAGGCAAATTTCTGTCAAGAAACTGTAAGGGGCGTTCTTAAAATTTTAATTTGTTTTGTTCCCTCACAGTAGAAACTGTACACCAAACCCCTTCAACTTAGAAAATATCAAATCTGTAATTCCAGACATGGAGAAATCAGGAAATACTGATATTCCAGCTAGTCATCATATTCAGCAAACACCAATCTGAACTTTTGAAGGTAAAATGTAGAACAAGGAATATATATAAAGACTCCCAGATTTGTTAAGTTTTCTATAAATGTTCATACTACTTTAGAAAGTTATACTTAACATAGCTGAAGAGCTCTGAAGTGTATGCTAGGAGATCAACAAGGGTATTTCTACATGGCAGGGCAGGGCAGGGGGCTTAACAGAGCATCCACACACCTTGCTGTCCATCATCTGGGGCAGGCGATGTGCTGGAGCACACCAGCCCTCTCTCCTTGACCTAGCTCCTCGGTTTGCTGCCATAGTTGGAAAAAAGCCAGGAAATTTCTCCTAGCTAGTATCCAGGAAAGAGGGATGTTTAGAAGTCATTAGGGCTATGGTAGTCTGAGGACATCAAGTAAAACTCAGCTATGAGCTTTTTTTCTTATTATTTTAATGACATGATTTGTGTGTGGAGCACTTCAGAAAAAACGTGTTCTCAAACAGTATCACAAATGAAATTGTTTCTTGATCACAAGAGTTAAGAGGCTGCCAAAATCATACAGGGACTAATGAAAATTAATGTCTACTTGAGAGCTTACATGACGACTGGTAAGGCTATCAGGAACAATCTTTAAGTAAATCATAAATGTGTCATGATTTCTTTAGTGATTAAATGTTTTTCTACTCTGAAAATGGATTCTGTCAAATAGCACTATAGGATTATGTGCATTCTGGAACAACACTTTTCTAGTTCTTTGATTTATATACACAATAAAAGGAGAATACATTTCTTTTAACTGCAAATAAAAATTCTCCAGTGGGACATGAAATTCAATTTCATTTCTTTCACCTTTTGAAAACTACAGGAGTTACAGGAGATCATCAGAGGACACTGTAATCAGGGGAAAATGGGATCACAAGTATCAAAATAAGATCAAGTGAAATGCCATACAAAAGAAAATCACTTTGGGGTGTTATGTTGAAAGAAAATAGATGGAAGATTTTTGGGACAAAATATTTTATCTTCAATCCTGGGAGGAAATCCTCCTTTTTCAGAAGATTTTGGACCTGAATCTTAGTCCAAAATGTAGAGAGCTTTTTTCTTCAGAACTGTTGGTCCAAAAGCTGAGCTTCTCACACGTTTACACATGGTCACATGTAAGCTTTATTGTTAGCTCCAATCAGCCTTTCCCTAATATAACAAAATTAACATGCCATGTTCTCTTTATTCTGCTTGAAGTTTCTGGCTTTAAGTTCTGTAAGTTTTGGTTTTATCTTCTAAGCTTTAATTAAATTATTACGGCCTTTAGGAAAACACAACATAGTTAGAATTCACTTTGCATAGATGAGAGCGAACCAAGTATCCCTAGGGGTCATGAACCAATTAATAAAAGCAAAACAACAACTAAACATTGCTCTGTTTGGGAATCCAGTGAATTTCATTTAGCATAGATGAGCAATGAGCAAAAGGAAATTCAATGATGTGAAGGAAATCTTATCTCCAAGAAGTTATGCAATTATGCAAATAAGAAAACAACTTTTTAAAAAGTAACTCAAAACATGCAAAGAAGCTTCTGCCTTACACCTTTATATATCATTGATAATGATAGTTCACAGTAGTAAACCCAATACTAACAATGATGGATAAGATAAAGTGCATGTAAGAAAATCACACTATAAATCCTTTCAGGCAAATTAAATTCTGAGAATGAAATCAATAAAATGCAAGAAGATAGTAACATAGGTCAGCAAAATTAAGGGAAATAAAAGTACTCACACATAAGAGGGGAATAACTTAATATTTATTTAGATCTGTGTTATGGAGAATCAAATATCTGAAACACTCCTCAGTTATTTTTGAGAGTTTCTAGAAGGGGCTGTCTGAAATCCTTTGCCATTGAAATAGTGCTAATAAAGAGGTATGCTTAATTTGAATATAATTTTATTTTTTCTTCCAGCAGCTTAACTTTCTCTCTTTAATAGCAGCTGCCTCTACCTCTTGGCGTGTGGTAGGGATATTTATCTGAGTCTGAGTTATGTATTTAGGCCATAAAATTAAAGAATAGTCCCTTTTTAGCACTCCTACATGTAAACCTGTTGTTCAATTTACCTATTGCTTTCCATACTGCTGAGCAATGCTTGCAAAGCTTTATTTCTCCTTTGCATTCAGTCACTTTAAAGATGTATCTAACTGTGCCAAGCAGCAGCAATCACAGCCTGCACTCACCCGACCCCGTGCAAAGACTCATGTAGCTGTGCACTGCAGGCAGCTGTTGGGCAGCTGCATGCACCGAGCAGATGCAGTGGGCAACCCAGCCTGGGGGACCACCAGCCCCAGGGCAGCCCATGAGCCATGGGTGCTCTGGTTGTGTCCCAGCAGACGTGCAGAGTCTCAGCAGGGAGATGAGAAGGGATCTAGTCATGCGAGCGGTTTCCTCTGGTTTCACAGCTTTGGTGCTCCAGGGTCTTTTGGTTTCCCTCCCTCCCTCCACAGAGCTTAAGGGCAGTTGGTTTCTCTAAGATCACGAAGTGATGGTGACAGAATGAGAATGCAAGAAACAGAGGAATTCACATGGGGGGAAATGGCAGAAGTAACAGTGAAAGTCACCAGCCTCACAAACCTTTTTCTGCCTTGTGTTGTTCAGCTGGTAAATGATGGCACTCCTCTGCAGGGAGAGCTACTAGCTTCATTGCTGAGATAATGTTTGACAGTTGTGGAGCTTTTCAGTGAAAAGTCTTCACACTTACCAGTCAGGATGGATTTTTGGGAGGTTATGGTGCTCATTCTCTCAATTTATGCTTTACATGCTGGGATGTAACAATATTTGCTATTTCTAAGAAGCTCCACTAGCTAAATCATTTTGTCATATTAGACTTAAACCATGACATCTTTAACCAATCACCTGTATAGCGAGTGTGTTTGTGGATTTCTCAGGAAGCCGGATCCCCTTGGGAATGCACAGAGCATGCAAACATCAGAAGCATGCCCATCTTTCCAGACCAAGGCAGAGACACACCTGCTCGGTCAGACTTGACTAATTAGGTCACTAAAGCAGGATAACGGTAGGATTTTACTACCAATTACCTTCTATACAACAGTGCTGGCAAACTACTAGCAAGCTCTGCGTGGCAGAAGCAACCTCTGTGCCCAGCAGATGCACAGCCATGATATAGGTGTTGAGTACAAAAGACAACTTTGTCAATGGCCTTTCTTCCAAAGAGTATCTTTAGTGCCCATGTGCAGGATCAAGTAGCCCATGGAAAGGTTTAGGAAAATTGGTTTAGGAACTGGCAGTAAAACCAGCGCTGTGCTTTCAATCAGCTCTGTCTTTTCTGAGCAGGTTGTATCTTCAGCTCGAAGTCAACAAGTTCTGGAACACATTTTTTCTCAGAGTTTCGTTACAATAAATGGCCACAAGTGCCTTTGTAGCTCTGCTTTCCTGTTGATGAAGCAGGGTTGGTTACCTCACAGCAGGGTCATGGGGAACAACAGACAATTTACATTCTGCTGACAGTGTTTTTTAAAGACA
Organism: Falco punctatus; assembly: GCF_963210335.1. NCBI lineage: Eukaryota > Metazoa > Chordata > Aves > Falconiformes > Falconidae > Falco > Falco punctatus. Next base: position 74,248,746 of record NC_137581.1, on the reverse strand, counting down.
TTCATACCATAAAAGTGGTCTGTCCTTATGAGTAAGTTGTAATCCTGAAATGTATTCCTAGAACTGGAAAGTGTCACTCTCTCCTCTGCTATCAATGGAAAAAACTCCCTGACAAGTTTTCCAACTACCATTGCCCGCGGTTACAGAAATGCCTCTCACTCAGCTGTAGCTAATTGCTGCCAGTTAGACAGGCAAGAAGAAAGCAATGATTTCCCCTTGTCAAGAATTTCTGAACCACAAACCACAAATATGAGCAGAACGAGCAGCTTCTAGCTTATGATATCACATTTCCTGGAGAAATAAATAAATAATGTGACCTATGTACAGATTTTTGTTGTTGCTGCCTGTTTCTGTGCCCTCTGCCTTGAGTGCTCTGCACTGTCACTTCCAGCTCCTCCTGACCCTTGATTCCTCCCATTCCAGTCTTGGGTCTGTCACTGGTAATCATCCATCATTTGAGCACTGACATGTATCTACAAGCAGAGGACACCTGATCTGTCATTGTGCTTGCTGATGAAACGTAGACATGTTGAACACGTCACAAAAATGCCACATAAAGCCCAGACAGTGTTTTCTGTGGTAGGGATGTTAGCAAGCCAAATGTGAACAAAAGCAGAAGGAAATACATTTTTAAAGGGCGCAGTTAATTATTCAAGCAACCCTTTTTACAGCAAAAGCATTGCAAAAATATTTCTTTTCATATTTTGGAACTAATCATAGAAATCAAATTTCCTGTTATCAAATTCAAATGGATTCTTCAGGAGTTTTGGGAAGCTACTTACCCAGATAATGAGTAGGAATCATAACATATACCTTCTTTGACACATCACAACTAAAACAATACATAAATCAAGCTCAGAACAAACCAGACAAGCAGTATAAATTGAATAATTAACATTTTTTATGGCGTATCTGTCTGTTTGTGGTTATTCTACAAAAGGTTTAATTAGTTGAGTATATTTATTGAATCCATTAATCATTTATAAGGTTTTGATTATAATTACAACCTCCAAAATAGCAAGTGAAAGTATACATGTATATTTTCATATTAATCTTCTCTCATTCGTGTTTAAGTTCTCACATCTTGACCATATTTCTTACTTTTTGCTAATAACATTGTAGAATGCCTTCTTGATTGTGTCTTGCCATTGTTTTCATAAAAACATAATCCTATTGATGTCATAACTTATTTCTGAGGTTGTTAGACATCATGTCAAAGATTAGAAGGGTCTTTAATTTAAGTAGCAAGAACACAGAAAGCCATAAAAATCTAAAAACAGTAAATCTAACTTAATTTGTTTTGACAAAAAGCAAAGATGAAGGAATTAAAGCTGCAATGACTCTAATTTGAACTGTTGTAAATGTTCAGGCTTATGCTGGTTGAATTTGAATTACTTATAATCAAATTAATTTGGTTCATAATCTTTTTTGAGAACTGTAACTTCATTCGATATATTTAAGGAGTTTGATAGAAAGACTGGGATAACAACAGTCACCTAGCAGCATATTTGAAAAATCTAATCAGAAAGCAGATATAATTTAAGGCAAATACAGTCTTTTTAGATGGAATCAATGGTAAATAAAACTTGCAAGTTGGTTTACCTACCCAACCCTGCGCTCATGCCAGGAACACTAAATCTCTCCCTTTGGGGGTCTGCAGGGTGGAGGTCTCCTGGTTTAGTAGCACTGCACTGCACTGGTTTAGGACTAATACCTGCATTGGTGGCAGGTATTTCACATTGCACACGTATCATAACAACCACAGTCAGTACTCTGCAGAGCTTCTCTGTGAAGCAATTTTGAATTAAGCCTCAGAGCACATCAGACAGCTTTATTTTTAAGCATGGATTGTTGAAATCTTCTTTGTATCTGATGCAGTGTGGCACTTTGAGGAACAGAAACAAGGAAAACACGTCTTTCTCTTAAGTAAAAACTTTATAGCTCGTTTCTGCATTCTGGGAAAATGTGCAGTATGAGCTGATAAATCCTCTGGAGTGTTCATGAATACGTGTAACATTTGCTGCAGGGGGAGAAGGGATTGGCAAGAGTGCTATGGATGGGATCCCATTTCTTTCTGCCCAATGGCAACTGACAGCTTTAAAGAGAGCTCTTTCTCATTGACTGTTCTCCGCTCATGTGACTCAAATGAATATATGGTTCTGATGATTTGTGTTAGGCTGATACAGTGTTTGCTGATTCACGTGAATGGATAACCACGGACAAAAAAAAAAAAGGAGCTATCTTTAAAGAGATGAGAGGTAGTGCTGTTCAATAAAGCCAGGATTCCTTTATTTCTTTCCATCCCATTGCCTTTGCTTTCTACAGTGGTGAAGGTGTAAAGATGAAGACTGGTTTGCAAAATAAAACAAATACCCTATAGATGTAAATATTGTAGTAGAAGGAAAGGTTGTTACACAATGTGAAGTAGGAAGACAGGGGAGAATAGGGAGACCAGAGGGGATTCAGCTGATGAACCCTGCAGATCTTTTGAATCTACGTCTGAAACACAGGTATCTCCTTCCAGCCTAGTCACCTCAACCCCTCTTACAGTCAAAGGTTGGCCAAAGCCTATTTCTCCCCATTCCTTATAAAGGGAATGTAATCGTAACTCCAAAAATGTTGAATTACTGTAGATGACAAATATTAGCTTTTAAGTCTTTCATAATCTCTACTTATAATTAAAGAAATCCTGCTTACAGAGGTGGCTGGCAATTTGACTATATCTTTACTTAAAAGCATGCAGCAGGCATAAAAGCATTGTTCTCTGGTATCACTGTCACACTTAACAGCCCAGCCACTATGGATTCACCTTGCTTTCAGCATACGTGGGAAAATTACTTTGCGGGGTGGAAATTAGAGAAAATTGAGACCTAATAGGAGTGTAGTAGTACAGAAATCTTTTTAGGATAAAATACAGCTATCGCCTTCAGATTGGTTGGCATGCACAGAATCTACATTGCCAGAGTTCCCTAAACAACAGACTCCACCATCTCAGCAAATGCTGGTAGGAGGAACGGAAGATGGAGCAAAGTGGAGACACCACAGCCAGGCTCTGTTGTGCTCCCTGCAGGAAAGGGAACTCGATGGCACCACATGGCTGATAAGCTGCATAGTAGCTGTCATGCGAAGAATCTGAGATGTCTGCTGCTGAGGCAACCGTTGTGGCGAAGTTACTCTCCTTAGATGAAATAATCATGTTGTAATACTAATGCGCACCTTCACCCCAAAGTTACTTGCCGCTGAGTTACTACTACACCTCCCTGGGCACGTGATACCAATCAGTAACAACAGTATGTGTGACTAGAGTCACTCAAGCTCCACCTACTTCTGAAAGAAGTGTACTAGTCCTGGACTGAAATAAGTCCAAATGGGGTGAATTGTCTAAACTCCTGGATTACCCAACTCTGATTTAGTGTTTTCTAAGTTAGGTCAAGCTCACCCACTCTCTAAGTTGTTATGAATGAAGGGACTTCTGATCAAGGGATTCAGCCTCGGGAAGGATGAGGAACACGGAACAGACAGTGAAAGAACACCGTTATCTGAGTTACACAGAAAGAAGCCTTCAAGTGAGGAAAGTTCTGGCTATGAGAGGAAACAGGCTGATAAGGTGTTGCAATCCACCGACGTCAACAGAAAATTAGTTGAAAATAAGACAAAAGTAAATGTGGTAGCGGGAGATTGCAAACTTCAACTTAAATAGCCCCCCTAAAAGAGGGCAAAACCCAGCTTGAGGAACATGCATAGTTAGTAGAGAAGCTCAGCAGTGCTATCTGAGGATGCATACTAATTTGCATTAGAAGCAAGAAACTTGTAACCAGTCCTGTGCATGACAAATGAGTATGCAATGTACTGTGAAGCATAAAAGGTGGACAGATGTGGGGAGCAGTAGGGAAGACCCTGTCATAACCTCTGGGAACAGTCCATGGGCTGAACCTGTCTTCTCCCCCATAGGGATGGACACCTGTTGGATAAGAACTTTATCTTATGCGTGCTAAATAAATAACTCACACTAGCCGTTATTAGTGATTATAGTTCACTTGCGTATCACTTCAAGCTTGTTGCAGACAGTCCCTATCACCGGCAACCACAAACCTTGTCATGATTTTATGTTAATAAAGAGAGTTATTCTGTAAACTGTTAGTGTTAGTCCCTTGTGGGCACTAGCATCCCCGGCAGCAGGTAACATTCGAATAAAGTGGGAAGACCCGCTGAGGGGTCCCCCTGATGCTGTTGGTATATTTCCCTGAACAAGTCAGTCAAATCGCCCTCCATTCCAGCAAAGCTGTTCAGTGAAGGGTCCCTATAATGGGACACTGACAGACTGGTCAGGCACAAGGATCTTGGCTTTCCTGGGGCACTGATAGACAGATCAAACATTAGGGGTTAGGAAAATCCCGACCACCCCCCTAACACCCCACCCCCTCACCCCACCTTCACATGACAGCGTAATAGTAATAGTCATACTCTTTGGTATGCAGGTGGTATTAACCTCCATTCTAAAATGTACTCTGTCATTCAGCAAAAGTGGAATTTCACTTAACAGACACTTAAAATAAAATGCGCCCATGTAAATCTCTACTGAATTATGAACTGTAACATACAACAAGGTCACAGGGAATTTTTCATGCTTTCAAAGAAAAGAGAACAGCCCAATTTTCTAATTCATGACATGCTACTGCAGTCCAACCAATACACTTGTTTCTAAACTTACTACATATGTATCTTTACTGCTCAACCACTTCATAAGAGGTCTTGATGGAAACCAGCTAGCTGTGCAGCCGTCTCACTGTACTACTCTGTCTTTCCCTAGCTTTTTACTTTTCCCTTTTGCTGCCTTATAATCTTTAATGTTTTTCCCATTCTTTGTAGTTCATCAGAAAGCATAATTAATGTAAGTGCAAGGTTACATTAATATAGTAACTGGTAGACAAGGTAGCTGGTTCAGCTTGGGTTTCTCTACACAATAATGCATTCTGTTAGAGATGTAGAGATATCCCTTCCCAGTCTGCTAATCTGTCAGTTTTTCCTTAGCGTTGGGGAATAAAGCAGTCATTCTTGTGCCAAATGCAGTTTGCTATCAATTTTGTCAGACTTGTTCAGTGAGTGTACAAGGCATAAACCTGCACTACATCAAATCTGAGATACGCCCCTGCAGCATCTTAGTAAAAGTCTTAGTCGATAGAAAGCTACTCTCAGGATCCAGTTCAAAACACTGCTGGTGAATAAAATCATCTCAACTCCTCTGCAAGTTTACTCTGAGCTGTTTCAAGGTTAGTAAAGCCTACAGCTATTTATCTTCAGTATTTTAGATGCACTTCTGTCACAGGCAGCAGTATTCCTTTAATTGAGAGCACCTGACTTTTGTTCATGCTGCCATGGTGACACGGCAGTTACAGGAATTAGTAAAAAGTGATCATTTCCCTCCTTCCTACAGTTTTCTTTGCCTTGTTCCACTTTTCTGTGAAATGAGTGTACCATGTTTTCTCCTGTAGTGGTTTGTTTTGCTGCACTTGAATACAAGAGGGGAAGTTCCCAGCAGCTTCCACTGAAACCCACCTGGATAAGTGTTTCAAGTACTCCTCTGTCTGAATTACAGGAAAAATGCTGCTGAACCTTTATTTTGTTTTCCAGTTACTTGGCTAGACAGTGGTCTAGTCAAATCACTTGTCTACAGTGGTTCTCACTCATTCCTGTAGGAGCTTCACTGGAATAAAGCATGTACAAGCAAACCTCACTTCAAAGGAGGCTGAAACATCGACCTCTTCCTTGTAGCTGTGCAAAATGTGGGCTAAGATGAAAAGTTTGGATTAACTTTGTCTTTTAAAATGTGTATACAATCCTTATTAGCATATTTAGAGAGGGTGTGGAGTGAAACCTAGAGAAGCTGCTCAGCTACTTTTTACCCTGTTTCATTCCATTTTCTCATCTTAGCTAACAATTTATGATTCAATTGTAATCTCATTGAAATAATGTTTTCGAAAACAAGTTTTAAAATCCCTTTTATATTTGGTGAAAATTGCATTCTGATGTTTCCACAATATATGTTGATTAATTTTTTTCATTGCAAAGCTATGGCAACTAAAGAGGAAAAAAAATAAATTAATAGGAGAAGGTAATCTGCTTATACAAAACTGAGAATGCTAAAGTTAGCAACTCAGACTTTTTCCCATAGTTTGCACTCGCTGGTCGAACTCTAGTAGTCTGTCTTTAGGACACATCAGAAATTCTTCCCAGACTAGTCCTAAGGCTTCTGTTTTTCTATTATATTTATACACTCCCATCCTTGGTCTTCATGGCCTCGGTGGAGAAAGCCATAGTTTGAGACTTTCCCCTGTAACTTAAAACAATATCCCACAGGTTCTCAGCTGTATAAGAAGGGAATGTACTAGGTACATTAGCAAGGGACTTTGACTGAAGATGGGCCAGACTGTGAAAAATAAAACAGCAATATTGATATAAAAGAGATAACAGAATGTGAATGAAAATACCAGCTTGACTTTGAATAGTCTTAACTGTGCACAACATCGTGCGAGACAACACAGTAAATTATTTTCGGTCAGTCTAGGTGACTGCTATGATGGTGCACTATGGAGGTGGAAGCAAATGTTCTGAAGATAGATATTTTCAGAGAATATAAATATTAAATAGATATATTCAGAAAACAGATGCCAGCAGTAATGCTGCTATTAAAACTTTCTAGTATAGGCATGGTCTTAAATGGCATACTGACTTCACCTCACTACTTCTGCACCACATTTTTTTCTGACAGACCTATTTCAGCAATGTATTTCTGCTTTATTTTTTAGACAGAGGAGGACTGTAAAATGGGTGACTCAACTAAGACTCTCTTAAATTATGTGGGGCTATAAAAGTTACTTCCCATAGGATTGTTATCACTTTGTAAGACCTGACACTCTTTCTCCATAAAATTAGAAAGACACTGGTAATTACAGATCTGCTTAACAACAGCAGCTCCACAACCTGACCTGAAATATTCTACCTGTGATGTGCTGGGGACCAACAGCTCTTCAGAAAAATCACTACAAAAGGGTAGGAAGTGTCAGTGTAAACCTTTGGGTTAAATCATAAACCAAGGAAGCAGGCTGGCTTACAGGTCTCATGCCTTCTGCTTCTGTCTTTTAATTATTATCTTTATTACTATTACTTCTATTACCATTACTACGGTGTAGAGTACTGATGGTACTGTAAATACTGTAAAAACTGTAAATAAATTAATCCAATGACTTCTCTGAAGTTTGTTTTGTGTACCCTTTCTTGAATACAGCATCAGTAAACATTATTGTATTAAACTAGAATTATTGGCTATTTAAGTGTGGGCAGTTCTGTCCTTTTCTGCAATGCTTTAGGAGTGACAGAGCCAACATTTTAACCAGCAAGCCCCTAACTCAGTATCTAAACACTTGCACACTTGAAAATTTATGCAACTTCTGTTACTGTCCACATGACATTAAATTACAAACTTAAGAAAATAAGATCTGTGAATGACATATTTAAATGTTGATACATTTTGCGCCTCACCTGTACTGCTCAAAAGCTCATGCCATGCTGTTGACTGCTTTAATTTATAGGGAGGTAGATAAATAGAATGGATGGATTATGGAGATTAGCTACTTGGATATAACTGAAGCCCTTGTTGTCTGTTTAATGTGATAGTCTCCTTCCTACAGAAATATGAAAATGACAGCACCTGCCCTTGCTGTTTGTTATTAAGCTCATCTGCATTTTTTCAATTATGAAGTAACTCATCCTAAAAACCCAAGGGAACGTGAATTATTAACTGAGCTAAGACACACTTGTACTAAAAACTAATGGGAAATCACAAGATTAATATCAGCTATGCAGTGAATATAGCTTTTGAGTTTTATTTAGAAAAGACAGAGACTGCTTCTTGTATATGAATACACAATTTACTTATAATACACTCTGGTTTAATGCATTGAATTTTATATACAGAGCAAACACTAGTCTATCTAAACAATTTTAATAATTTAAAAGAATTTATAAAGATAATTAGACAATATAAAACAAACCCACTTTCTTATACAGGAAAGGTACTGGCTTTTGGCTATTAAAATTAATAAAGATAAATAGACAATATAAAATCAAAATATTATATATGGAACGCACCAGCTTTAGACCGTGATGGTTGTTTTTCAGAAAGATTAAATTATATCTATAAATTTGAAGCAAACAAGACTTTTAACACTACTAGGTTTGAAATTGTTCAGTGCACTGCACTGGTCTACTGCACTGTTGTGTTTCTTGTAAGTGACTAAGCTCACCAACTTCGGATGGGTAAGACCATCATTCCATAAAATCATCAAAGCAGAGCTAACCCTGGTCTCAGGATTACCTTATTTATGTCAGTATCGGTGCTTTACCTTGGAATATTGGTAGAGAAGCCGATCACCTATGTTTGTTTTGTAACTCAGCTTCTAAACAGAACTGGAGGAGTCTGAAAATCAGTGCCTAGGATGTTTGTACATCCAAAAAGTACAATGAATTTGCAAAGTTTTCATGTTTTCTTTGTAGTGCAAAATTAAACTCAGTGGAAGTGATTTTGTTTAGCTGCTTTTTCCATTTTAAAATTTTCAAAATATTGATTTTCACCAAGTCCAAAATACATGCAAAATAATTTAGAGGCATGCACATTTCTAAGTACATTTTCAATTACCTTTTTCAATAATGCTTTCAAGAATGTTTTGTTATATATATATATATATATATATATAAATTTAAGACTTCACATTAAGACTTAACCCTAAGACATAATCCTGAGACTTAAACCTGAGACTTAACCCTAAGACTTAACCTACTCAATTATTTGAAATCTTTATTTCCAATAAAAGCATCTTATAAATAAACAGAAAAAAAACCTAGTAGAGCCTGATCCTTTGCAGTTTCATATTTGGACAAATAGTAATTTTATACAATCTCGTCTTTTCTGTCTTATTTTGAAAATAAATTCTAAGGAAATATGTTTAGCAGGAAGTTTGATGTTACTTATTTATTAAGACTCCCTAATTATCAGTAGTGGAAAATAATCACTCCCTAACCTAAAGTTTCTCATTATCACTTCTTCAATATCGCATGTTATTTACTGTATCTGTGCCTTTTTAGCCTGAGCAGGGTTTACTTTCTGTATTTTAGATGATGGAGTACTCCAAAAGGTTTCTTCAGAAAGACAGTACCATTAGCAGAACTGGCAATGCTGATTTATAATAAACTCTACTAGACACTTAATACTGAAACCCTGTTTATAGAAACTTGATTCAGATCTAAGGGGACCATTGCCAGCCTCAGTGGTCACTTGGAAAAGGGAAATGAGCTCTGCATGGCTATATTATATAAGCTGGTGCTTATGTGACACACCAAGTTGTAAAAATAGGTGTGGTAGAGAAGATGGGCTATAACTTTTTCTCTTTGCCTGTAAATTAATATCTGTGTGACTGAAGGAAGAGCCAATGGTAGGTGGAAAGAAAGTAAGTAAGAAAGGATTAATCCCTAGGAGTTTCATCTTGCAAATACTCATGCAAAGAAGACAACACTCACCTCCTCTGACCTTAGACTCCTGAATTGCCATTTCCATAGGACCATATGGAAGTCAATTGCCCTTGATTTCAATACAGTCCTTGGACTTTGTACAATATGTACTGATTTACAGGCACTTACTTGGCTGTTTACTCCTCATGCTCCCTTTAAATCCTACTGATTTCAGTTTGTTTTCCTGCCACAATGCATGTCTCTTTCTGTGAGATTCATTGGAACTGGACTGTGCCATGCAAGTCTCTTTGGTTTTCATTTTAACCCTTCACAGTGCTAAAAAACAATTACCTTGCAGTCATCAGTCCTGGCATTTCTGAAGATATTCAAGTAAGGAATACATTGTGAATGGAATGTATGAACCAGCAGGAAGATGAACCAGTGTGTGGGTTTTGCCAATGTGTGTTTAAAGCTCAGGTAGTTAACCATAAAACTTATTCAATGAAGGATCATGCGAGGTTGTATGCGTGTTATTATGTGGAAGCGTCGTTGCTCTGTTCACACCCACTACAACATCAACTCTTACTATGAGCTAGCTATAAAGGCAAAATGAGTCTCTTGAGCTACTTTTAGCTGCTTTACAAAATGGAAAGTATGTGTGCATATACATATGTGCATACTTATAAAGTTGGATTATTTTTTTTTTAACTGGAGGAAATGGCGTAAACTTCATAAAGTAGTAAAACAAAACACAAGCAAAAGGTTTACAATGAGATGGGTACATTCAATGTTGTTCTGAGTCTTCCTGATGGCACACTGTGTCTAGCTATAGAAAAGATGTTCCAGCTGAACCATAGCGCTTGAACCCAGAAGTGATTATTTGCTTTGGAAGGAGAAAAGTATTTCCACTTCAGGGACTATGGGATATGGTCCTTTGGTTTATGCAATATAGGAATCTTTCTGACTTTCAAAAGCACAACTATAAGCTCTCAGCCCTGTTTCAGGCAGTGGAAAATCATCCACCAAAGTTATTGCACTCAGGATTTCAAGGCAAAGAAATAGGAAAATACAAATTGGCTGAGCTAATAACAGATACTGGAATATGGAACAACAAAAAAATATCAGTGAGAACTAATGACTGCAAGAGTTAGTGAATGACAAGTTATTGGTTGAATCCCATTTAAAAAAAACGGTACAAACAAGAAGTACCTAAACACTGATTTATCTTCATTTCTGCAGCGTAGCTCCTATGAGAAACTATCTGTATGTTAAGTGGATCCCTACCACTATACATTTTCCTGACATGATATGTGTATTTCATTGACCTCTCATCACGATCTCTGATCTTTCTCTATTTCATTTCAAATCAATCTCATTCTTTCAAGAAGTTATTTTTCTGTTTCTGCAAAGATGACTTCAGCAGGGTCCAAAGCAAAGCTGATCAAAGTAACAACATACAGCTCTTGCTGATGACTTGCTATGTTTAGTATTGCAAGTCAAATTTCCAGTGCAACCCACAACTGAAGAAGAGAGCAGTACCTTGTAATCTTTTTGAGTATCAGTGTTGCATGTGTTATACGGCATAGCGTGCTGCCTTCCCTGTTCTTGGTTTGTATCACACTCACCCATACCTCTGTAAGACTTTGCATATGCTGTATGAAATATTGCAGCAGTTCAATAAAAACTCCTTCTACTCTGATTATACTACAAATTTCAAAGGTATAAATACATAAATTATGTACAAAAAAAGATGAAGTGGGATGATTAAATCATCTACTGTATCCCATATTTCTGTGAGATATATAAATACTAAACGCTTACCAAATAAACAACTTGCCTAATTAGTAAAAATTCAGCAACAACCCTATTGTTTCAATTAAATAAGCTATTTTTCATTTCCCTTCTGAAACCATCTTGCATAAAGTGATAGGAGTAAGATGCCAGCTGCATTGCCCTCTTGAGAAAATCTGTGAAGGTTTTACCAGCATGAGATGTGATCATTCTTCTGCGGGTGCTATGCCTACTGAAACCCATCATTAGTATTTCTAAAGTGTTCCAATTAGACGGTGTCAATTCCAGTTATTAAAGCTTCTCCTAGTTTCAGCTTTTCAATAAGGCCTTTTTTTGTGTTCCCAGGCAGGAATTGGGTTGCAGAGAGCAAAGGGAATTAGTTGGTTTGTTAAATGTGTGGTGATGGCTGCTATTTTTTGAGACCTTAAGTAAAACCTAGGTAAGCTCCTAGCTTACTCCTAGCCAAGTGTCTTATCTGTTATTTAGGCTCTTTCTCATGCCCCACATCTTCTCCTTCCAGACTTAGGACTCTTTATGCAACATGACCAGACCCCAGGAGAAGAGTTAGAAGATGTTTTCCTGTTCTACACCTTGATGTAAGAAGCATTGCTACTGGTTGGGATTGTGGTTACAGTTAAGAAGCCAGGCCTCCCTAACCCTGGAGCAGGGCTTCACACAGTAAACTATGATGTGAGAAGCATGCATTGTCTTCTCAAGAGGTGACTTAAGGGGAGAGTGTGCTTTTAGTGATAAGTATTCCTCAAAAAATCCAGAGACTTGGTCACAGAACTAAATACACACCTGAGAGTGTCACCATGTACTTGCTTAGCTCATACAAGAAAGCGGTTCTGGGGCGAGTGCAAATGTAATGCTTTAATCACATAAGCAATGCTTTGGCATCTCAGGTCGTTATCTGGGATACCTTGATGAGGTAAGTGGAATATTTAGGATCACTCTGGTGCTAGAATTTCACTCACATGCCTCTAGAAGCCACTAAGTGCTCTTTGGACCTTGCCCCAGCTGCTTAGCTTAGCACAGAAGTGAAATTAAGTGAAATTGCTCACTGTGAATTATTTACCAACAATACCTTTAGGAAATGTCACTAAACTTAAACCACAGCAGGAGAGGTGCACTATAAAGAGGCAGATTTTCAAAAAAATGGCAGTTTTATAAATTATACTCGGAAGAGAAGCTCCAGGCTTTTATATGCACTATCATTTTTAATTCTTAATTTGGCTCCTGCTTTTCGAGCAGTATACCAATTTTTTCTGGGCAGTCATAGCTGCACTTTTCTCATGTGTTTAGCCATCTGGGTCCTGTGGTGGCATATACAGAGTATATCATAAGAAAGAAATGCCTGGCTTTTTCTCCAGGCTGCCACATGCAGGGCTGGTGAAGCAGCAGAGGAAGGAGCAGTGTGCTGGAAATATTTGTAAAACCACTGGGCAGCATTGCTTTGTGGTGCTGAAGGGATATGCTGCAGCTGGAGGAAAGAATTAGCTTCTTTGGAAAAGAACAAAGAAAGGAGCTGACATTTAATCAGCAGGGAAGAGAGGGGGAAATGAAGTAACTGTGGAAGGGCATGGCTGATATTTTCACTAACAATTCTGGCAGTAGGCAATCTCATCTGAACAGTACTGTCTCCATTAAAAGACTACTCCAAGAAAGCAAGGGAAAAAAGCTACTATGAAAGACATTAGCAGGGACCCAACTGTGGCAGACTCCAGAGTGGGATGGGTCCAAAATCTTGATCCATGCATGCTAAGGAAGTGACGGCTGAACCCACAGCCCTGGCGCTCAGAGGGCTCGCTCTCCACACGTCCCTGAAGCGCACATTTCTCTTCGGCCACAGCTCAGCTGTTACAGGTTAAAATGTCCCATGGGAAGAGTAAGAGGCTCCATACGACTAAACTTCTGAATGCCCTGCTCATCTATTAGACATACTAGTGCAGTGTACCTGATGTGTACCTGATGAATCTCCAGCCAGGGCACCAGATGACATCCTTCCTCTATTAGAGAGTCACTTGGGAGCCTTACAGAGGCAATGAATGGGGCTGTCTAATTACAGACAGCCTTGGATCCTGGTTAGTGACTATTTTTGCTTCTCTTAGCAAACACCCTGTGAGAGATAACTAGCATGTCAGGCAGTAACATGCTCCTGAGCTGTGACTGCCACAGGCTCCCATGTTCCCTGCTGGGAGCAGGTCCCCTATCACAACACTGAACTGCAAATGCAGATGAGTGCACATTATGCTTTGTATCTACATGGTCTCCAATACTTTTCCATTTGCAGACCCTAGATATGGCAGGCTGGTGTATCTGTATTTCTACTTGGTGAATTTAAACCTACTGACACTAAGCTGCCTTTTTTTAATCTGTTCTTTGATGAATAATTTAAGTCCATTTTTACAACCACTTAGTGAACTAGACCAGAGTAGCAATCTGGCTGAAAACCAGCCTGCTTAAAGCAAATCAGTCAAGGCAGCTCCTCATTCTGGTTTACCAAGTAACCACATAGACATTTGTGCCAGAACACTGCAAATGGTAATTTGGGGACAGAAATGAGTGGCTAGGTTGCTTTTTGTTTTTGCCAGAAGTGCTGGCTTACAACGATCTAAAGCACGTGCCAAACTGAAGCCTTTGTTGACTGTTGCGCAATGCCTTCAGCATAAGTCTCAGACTTGGGACTTTTTTAACCACAGCATGAAAACTACTGCCCTAAGCATAAAACAAAGCAATGGCGTGCTCTTGTTCTGACTCTGACTCCCTGTGAGTAAAACATGTTGGGATAAACTGCTTCTCTGGGGTTGTTTGTGGTGGATAAGGCATTGTGTGAGTACTGCCCAAGTTGTACTTAGTGGGTGCATCTTGTACAAGAATGGCTAAACTCAACGACCCGTGCAGCCGAAGAACTCTTCCAAAAGCATGATTTAATTTGGTCTGTTCCTCATAGTGTTGTTCTGATGTGTTCTGTGAAGGACAACCTGGGGATGTACAGTGTTCATAAAGTGCTCTTTTGGTAGCCATTCCAGAAAGCTTGGAGGGCTATCTGCTGAAAACTGGAGAAGGCATCTCAGTACTATGTAGTTACAGCCAGAGACACCATGGTGGTAAGGCAATCCTGGAGCAGACCCAGGCTTTCAAAATTACTTATGACCACCATCCACAGAAATTCCTCCTTTCTCAATTACTGAAAAGCAAAAATTATGAAAAATGCTTAGCAAGAAGTAAAAGACTTTGTAGAAGTAACCATACAGGGTACTTAGCCTTGCTAGGTTCAGTCCTGAAGAAGCGTAATTTACCGCCAGCTCCAAACCACCACAGTTGGTGTGCTACTAAATGACCATATGCCTCCAAAAAAGACACTTGTACAAGTTGTTTATGACCTAATTCTGCCACCCTTGCTCATGTTGCCTGCTGCTTTGGTCCACCAGTAAACCCATCCCCACAGACTCAGGGGCTGCTCACAGAATTAGAAGCTCCTGTTTTCCCGATGGGTCAAGTTGACAGAATCAGGTTTTTAACAGAGAACAAGAGGGAAGAATGTTTCCTCATTTCTAATGCATTCCTCAGTTTAAGTGTGTCAACAGATGGAGTAGGGATTAGTTATAAAATAATGTGGCCTCTTAGCTTATGTAAAAAGCAGTCTTGATGTGCTGGGGATTTTCTGATAGCTCATTAAATGTACTCATGCAAACTAAAGGATGCTTACAGTGTAAGTAAAATGCTCATATTCAGTGAGTGCTTGCCTTTGATAGATAATGTCAGGGTGATGTATACATGTTTAGAGAAACATGCAGAGAAATGTTGGCAAAGAAATAAAATCTGTTATTTGTTCTTTATAATCTAGCCTGAAATTCTAGCTGTTGATGTGCAGCAGGAGTTACTACTGCTCACTACGTGTTTCACATCCTGCTGAGGCTGTCTACATGGCCTTTTGCAGACTGACATATGTTCCCTCTCCTTTCACTCTGAAGCAGCAGCCACGTAGCTGTGGCTGGCGTGCCACACAGTGCACGCTCTGTTCCTGCTACACAGTAGGGTCCGAGGTGCAGGGTGCATGTTGCTGCAGCTCAGGGCTCACCCAGCCCTGCGGATTGCACTCTCAGTGTGCTCCTTGCCAGACTCTGTCAGACCAGGGACTGAGCTCTGAGCTGTGGTAGCTGGGCAGGCCAAGAGCCTCAGCCTCTGAGGATATAAGGTAAAATGCCAGATCAAAATTATTACTTTTACCAGTACAATATGCACAAATTATAAGGGTCCAAATTCATGGGCAATATTTAGCATTAGGCATTCCTAACATGCTGACTATGTTGCTTTCTTTTCTTCTCCAGCCCCCAAGCGAGCGTGCTGCCTTCAGTTTTGCTCATAGGGCTCTTTGGGACTCCTTATGAACCTTATGAAACTGATATAGGTGAAAAATGTCTAGGGAAAGGCAGGGGGTTTCTATACTTCAGCAAGAGAATTTCCTTGATTCAGCTCACAAAGGCAAACACATTTTAGATCATTCTGTAAGGAAATAAGTGCTTATTTTCAAGCTGCAGAAACAATAGGATCTTACTGCTCTTAACCAAGGTAACAGCAGTCTATACAAATGCTGCTTGCTCATCTCAGTGCCGTAATTTTCTAGCTAATCTTCAACTGGCAAGCTGACTACTGCACAGAAGCACTATTGTTGGCCTGCTATGAAGATGCTGAACTGATGGTACCAGGATGTGTTCCCTTGGTTAGAGGGTTTCTTCTGTGCTTCAGGATGTACTACAAAGATGAGAGTCCTACACTCCTCCACAGCAGAGTATCTCATATGTGAGGCATGTGTTGCAGGGCTAGGAGCTGGATGAGTTGAGGAGTCCTGTTAGCTAGAAGACACAGTTCTGTCACCACACAAGCAGTCAGATCAGTGGGTTTGTGGCAGTACCTGGGAAGATTTTTCCCAATAGGCATCTTCTGAAATTTCATATAGCATTGATGCTGTGACTTAGTATATATCTTACATTTGCTGGTTGTCTTCCACTATTCTTGGGAATGCTAGAAATACTCCAGTGTTCAGGAAGAATGGAGGAATACCAATAGAGTCTTCAAATTCATAAAGTCCATTGTTAATTCTTTTTATCCCTCATATATACACACTGATTGAACTCAGTAAGTTCCCTAATTATTCTTTTAAATAACAGCACTTGACATTTTCCCTGAGCACCATGTAACAAGTTAGCTTTACAATAAGAATTGTGTCATTAATAGATTAATAGCTTCAATAATGCCTATAGCAGCATTAATGGGATGGGTGAACTAATTTAGGTAAAATGGATGGGTTTTTGCTTTTGTTCACCCATCTTTTGTAACTTAGATTTTTAAATGGTTGAGTAGGACACAGGAAAAGACAATTCTTGCCCCCATTCTCCATGTATTTTCTCTTCCTCCCTGACATTTTCGTTTTCATCTCTAATCTGGTTTCTCCTCTTTCTTCTTCCTCTTAAGATCTATTTCTTCACTGAAAAGAGGACCAACAGGCTTTTACATATCCTGGTGGATAGTGTACAAGAGGAATATCCCTACTAATGCTAGTATTTACTCAACACTTCCTTGCGTGATCATTTAATGTAAAAGAAAGCATAAACTGCTTCTGTCAGTTAGTTTTTCAATTTAAGAGTTTATGCTGTGACCCTAAAAACCTATGTATGATGTTACATTTGAGGCTACCTTAGGAAATGTCATGTGCTTACACTGGTTCTCTGTGAATTCCATATGAATGCCATGTAACAGTCTGTCCTTGTATGTTGCTCTTACTTGTTCCTCCTTTTTATTTAGCATATCTTACAAAGCCAACAGCTACCAAGTAAAAACTACAGGCAGACTTCTCATAAACTGTAACTATTTTTTCTGCATCACATTATTACCGAAGTACTTTTTATATGTTCCTGGGTATCAGAAACTCATTGCATGCATGTAAAGATTTAGTGATGAGTTATGCATGCAGCTTGCAACAAACAGGATACCGTCATGTCCAAACAGACAACTGGAAGTATAGGTCATTGCAGAGATGGGATTTGGGGCTGGGATCTCTGTTAGGTCTGAATAACACATGGGGCTGACAACTGCTTCTTTTTGCAACCAGCAGAGCATAGTGGCACATACACATGCTACCGAGCTGAGCAGATTAATGGGATGCTTCAAAAGCATAGTGTAACAGCCACAGTTTAAAGTGTCTCCTGGATATCTTGTCAAGCTTC
This sequence comes from Falco punctatus, assembly GCF_963210335.1. NCBI lineage: Eukaryota > Metazoa > Chordata > Aves > Falconiformes > Falconidae > Falco > Falco punctatus. Next base: position 74,231,221 of record NC_137581.1, on the reverse strand, counting down.
TGCCTGCTTGCATATTAGTTTTTGCACACTTCTATTAACCCTATATTGTACTCCGAGCAAATGGCATTGCTTACTGGAAGGATGCGGGTAACTACGCACAGGACTGGGTGCTGTAGGAAAGAGTTACAAGGAGAGTGTGTTCACAAACATATTACGCTGAAATGTGCTCTTTAGGGAACAAGAAAGGTGCTTCTCCCCACCGCCCTGACGCCTCATTTTGTGTATTGCTGAAAGGTATTTTTTCAATGTAGAATTTCTTCAGGAGGAGTTCAAGTGAATCTTAGTCATCACGACTCAACCATGAAGTTTATAAACTCATTTCAGAAATGCACACAATTTCCCAAATAGCCTCCATCAGTCTGTGCTTACTGTGCATTCCTTAGAAAAGCAGGTATTTCAGGACACGGCGGGGGCCCTGAGGACACCACCAGGCCTCCCCGGCTCCAGCTGCCTGGCCGGCCCCTGCTCACACCCCACCACCCCCTCTGCCCCCCTTACCCCACACAGTGCCCTGACCCACAGGCTGCCACCCGCCTGCCAGTGCCTGGTGACAGTCTCTGCCATGGGCCCAGGTGGGGGTGGCCCACACACAGCCGCTCACCAGTGGTTTGGGGTGGTGGTGTCACTGGTGTTCTGACAGGCTGCTTTGTAACAAGGCATGGTGGAGGTTAATTAACAGAACAGCTTTTTCCAAATGAAGAAAAATCCTCTAAGCGTAAGAAATAAAGATGTTTTTTTGTGGCTGGCAGTAGAGCTTGAGCTCTTCTGCAGCTTTTGCTGTGTTTATGTGTATATATGTGCATATATGTGTATATATACATATATATATACCCCCATATATAGGTAAGGTATGGATTCTGATGCATCTAACAGAGTTTGCATGAGGATGCCAGCCCGTCCATCAGTCAAGGCACTTGTAGGCACCATCTCCTCTTTTCAGCAGCCTGTTCTCATGAAACATATACAAGCCTTTCTTTTATTTCTTTTTTTTTCTTTCTTTCTTTTTTTTTCACCCTAAACACTCCTTCGCTGATTTTGGTTCCAAGTCTCCAAACAGCTGATAAGCTACAGCCCACACACGCGTTTCTGTGCATGGCTGCCTCACCCTGGGCTCCTCAGGAGCCAACCCACAGGTCAAGACCAATTCAGCAATACCTACCATGTTAAAAAAATCTGTTCCTTCTAAATTTGAATAAAACTGAGCACTTCTCCCACACCTCCATCCCCCCTTCCCCCAGATAATTTTCTGGTGAGACAAAAAAGTTTTGATGAAGAGTGCTTTTCCAAAGGAAAAGGCAGCTCAAATACTCAGCCCTGGAGGAAGCCTGTGAAGTGCCATGTGCTGTCACTGGGGGAAGAGAGACAGCCCTTACCTCCCAGTCCTGCTGCAGATTTTAAACACATAAATAATCCTAGTGCCTGTAACAGGACTGCTGCCATCTCTGCACTGGTGCACTGAGGTGCTGGTTGTAAAGTGATGGTGTGTGACAGTCCCCCAGTCTGTCAGATACGGACACATCCATCCTTTCCCCCAATGTTTGTTTGACTTTGTTTACTGAGACTGTACATCTTTTGAGATGTAGATCAGCTCCAAGTATTTCTTCAAAACAGGAGTCTGTTCCTGACTTTCTACTTTCATCTATTCGCAATTATCATTAGGCAAAATTTTTGCAATATCATACTACATTTCATAAGGTTCAAATAAAATTAATTCAAATTCACTTTAATTAAATTTACCAACTTTGCCTGCCATCTTTATTACCCTTAAACTATCTTTGGGTGTTTTAATTTCAAGTTATTATTGATCTTCCAGACCTAGGGACCAGAAGATATTTTCTCATGCTTTTTGTAACTGTTATGTCTACATAATACATGAAAGAGGCACCAAATGTTAAATATTGAGAATAAGCATGAAGAGCTGTAGTTACAACCTTACTGTGAATTTTCCCTAGACAAAGAGGATGAAATTGTAAGAGTATCAGAATCCTTCATTCTGACTGAGCTGAATTCCCAGGCTGGCCAGTGGGTAGATCGTGCAGCATGAGATTTCCATGTTATGATGAGATTGAAAGACTAAGGTTAACAGCAAAGCTGAATCCTTCAGGGCAAAACTGCAATCTTCTTGAGAATTTCTTCACTCCAAAGAGGAACTTTTTCTGCATCATTAAGCAGAAGGGAAAGCTTCATGGCTCTTCTCTGGAATATCTGAAGTCAAGATCTTTTGTTATATTGCAAATATATGCACAATAATGCACAGGCTGTAAAATCCATTCTGATTGCTGGTACAGGGAAACATATGGTCTTGAACAACTCACAAAGAAAATGAGCAGAGAGAAGCAGAAAAAGCTCTTTACAGCACAGAAAAGAAAATGACAAACAATAATTTGACACACTCCCCACCACCACCCATGCAGCCTTTTAAGAAAGTTGACAAAACATTGGCTGTATTCTATTTTCCTGTTTTCTTCTTATGTGCAAGTTTTGGCTTCCTCTGGGAGATAGAAAGAAAATATTGTCATAACAAAGGAGGTGGGGAAACACGGGGACCAGCAAAACAAATCTGAAGAGTTTAATTGATGTGAAATGCAGTTCTCCAGTTAAGCGTCATACAGCATTTAGACATCTTTATTGAAGTCTTTTGTAGTCAAGCCAAAGCCCAGACATAAATTCTGATTATGTTTTACATCAGGAATTAGGATAGACATTATGGATTGGCTGTCTCTTAACAAAAATCTTGAAAGGAAGAACAATTTTTTGATAAGGAATATTTTATCGTGTAAAAGTTTGAATACATGCTACAGAAATACATGTGCTAAAGACAAAAGACTGAGTCCTGGAGCAGCCTAGAAAGAAAGATAATTACAGATAAGAAAGCAAAAGTGAATTATTTACATACCAGTGTTTCTAGGGGTGGAAGCCTGAAAAATTAATGTCTGCTATCAGCATCTGACTTACTGCACAGTGAAGCAAGTTGAAGATACATATAATCTGAAAATATCCAAGCTAGCTCAGGAGTTAGAAACAACACAGGCATGTCAACATATTCCTGTACTGGAAATGCTTGACCTTATCTTGTAGATTAATATAAGTATTATACAGCTCATGCACAGCACTGCATAGGCTTTTAGCTTCTCCACAGCATTACATTGACTCAAGTATATCATTGTTCATCTAGCCCAGCTCATAAGACCAGAAGTGTCCAAAAGTCAAGAGACTTGACGTGCAGTGAGAGCTAAAGTATCAGGATACAATCCTGTAATGATGGGGGATAAGAAATCTCCAAACATTAAACCCTGGAGCTGGTGGGAGGGGATGGGGACTGCAGATGACAAAATGCTACAGAATAAATGGAGCTGGGCAAGCAAAGGAGCATTTCCAAAGGAGAAAGCACAGTGTGGTAACAGTCATCTCAGGTTTGACAGCAAGGGATACATCTTTCTAACAGGGTTTTTTTCCACCCAGCAACAGAAGGCAGGAAAGACATGAGGGAACCTCTTCAATGCCAGATCTCAGTCAGAAACAGTGATGAACTGTGACCTTATCAAACTTCAGGAAGTTATGCACCAGAAAGACTTTCTCAGAGCAGTGAACATGTCTACAGTGAATTAATAATAGGAGAACACTGCGTAATGTCTACCATTAGGTAGTTATTAAAATAATTTATTACTTTTTAAATGCATCAGCCTTTCAGAGAAATTACACCTCTCACCTCTGAATGTGAAATTTCTGCCTTGTTCCTAAAGATTCAACCCTGATAATACAAGATTTATATGTAACAGATATTGCAGCTTTAAATACCAAATCTTCCCAGTCTGCAAGGCTCTTGAATGTTAGAAAAAGATAGATCACTTATATCTGTTTTTTAAGGAGGCTTATCTCTCTAAAACATTGGTAGGAAAGTTATTAAAATTATAGGAAATATAGTATGTGCACATATAAGGAAAAATATGTAATTAACACTACTACTAACATTATGTAAGCATTTTAATAAAGTGCAACTCCAGCAACTTTTATACAGACCGCACCTCTCATTTGGTAGGAATTAGATAAATGAAGATGTCAGCATTCTTTTCTAACCATCCTCTGTAAAAACACCTCATCTACATATTCTTTGTAACATGCTTGCACTGTGTTATTCATCTGGTTAAGGCTACATACATATCATCCTCCATTACTAACATTATTCATGCCAAAGAGTTCTGAAATGTGTATTTTAAAAAAATAGTAACAAGCAGAGATGGATTTCAGCTATGTCTTTTAAAGTCTTTTCATAGGAAAACATCTACGGTTGTTGGTTGTTTTAATGTAACTACATTAAACTACATTGAATACACTGAATTACAAAATTATCAAGGGTTTTCTAGTTTTGTGTTTTGAGGTTTTTAACTACTCCATTAACAGACATTACACACCCTTTTCACACTAAAGCCAAACCACTATACATTTTACAACTGAGGTTCTACCTTGGTTCTTCTTTGTTATAGCAAATAGCCTGGTGTCTGTTGTGGGAGCTAACTTTCGGATAGATGTCTCAAAAACTTAACTGTGGCTTCTTCTATCATAGCCATTCCAAACAGAACACAAATAACAAATGCATAAACACAACCATGAAGCTTCTCAAGAGAAGAGTGTCTTTCTCTGAGAATAGTGCTGAGATTCTAGGACACTGGGAGTTAAAGATGAGACAATCTCATGTATCAGGAATCTGTTTGGATCATTTTGGAGGACCTTTATATTTATTCTTTTAATTTTCCTCTGCCTTAGAAGTCTTGGTAATTGCTTTAATGGTAACTAATACATTCATTTCCCTAGGCAAAGAGATCAGAAAATAATTAAAAATAGTTTGCACTCATGTTTTTAAAACCTTTGAAATGTTTCTTTAGAAAAGGTGTTGCTGATCTTGAAGCACCTGTTCTTCATAAGACAAATCTGATTAGAGTCAAATACCTGAGTGTGTTTTAATATGGGGATCATTTTGAACATGGACTTCAATAGAACATATATAGCCACATGGGAAGACAGGAATTGTTCACACAATGTCTAAACTGAGTAGGGATGCTGAAAGCCAAGGACGGGTTGTCTTGGCAGAGAAACTGTATGACTAGAAGACTCTTGCAGGTGTTGTTACATATCAGTTTTGACTTTGACTTTATTTAGAAGTATTTATGAAATGGAGCAAAAGCGCGGGACCGTGCTGACAGAAACTGCTACTAACACAACCTTGGGAGACATTAATGCATACAAGGATGAAGAGGTAGTAAAGAAAGTTTTGTATGACCCTGGAATTGTAGGAATGGGGTAGAAGACCATGCATTTAGGAACTAATAAGAAGCTTGCTTATAAATCAGGAGGAGCTCCTGGTTTTTGGAAGGCTGTAGAGGAAAAGAAGAATTTGATATATTACTTGGCCATGCAAATGACTGTGAGCAGCTAACAAAATGTGGCTGTGAAAGCATCAGATGTGATCAGGTAAGTTTTCCCTAGTAGAGAGGAAGAAGCACCAACACATCTGCACCAGGGAAATATGTATAGTGTTATGTACTTTCTTGAAAAGGAGAATAGAGAATTAAAAATTCATCCACTCCCAAGCTGTTGCCAATACAATTTTCTAATTGGAATGAGCTACGAAGTGAAGCAATGGAATGACTTTCTATTATCCTGATACTGGCAATACTGAAGTTAGATTCAAAAAGAGGCATCTGTCCTATCTCCTCACTCATAAAAAGCCTGAAACATCTGGGGTTTACAGAGTGTTGCAGGTGACCGTGGAAAACCAAGATATCGGCACATTTTTGATGAAATAGTACATATGGCACGGTATTCCTGTTAAATCTTGGCTTGATATTTGCTTTAGTCAATTTCTTTCTAGTAGTGGTTCTTTTTTGCTTGTTAATTAGGGCACTTCCCTGGCTTGCAAGGGCATGCATGTAAGCTGTGATGTGTGGTGTAAGGATCTGAGCTCTCAGAGATCAAAGTGGTAAAGCCACATGAGAAAGCACAGCATTGCTCAGATCCCAGTGCAAACACTGGGTGTCTCTGCACTGGCCCTTCTGCCCATCTGGCTCTGCTCTGGGTACGTGCAGGCACTCTGGCTATTTCTGAGATAGATATAGATATATATATTTGGTAGGGAACTTACCGATTAGGATTTGCAAACAGTAACATCCATCTGTGAGCTAGCCCTGAATATTTATACATTTATTGTTCTCTGAATTATTTTTCTTAGAAACTGGGATGCCTTCAGGTTATCATTGGTTCTAGTAGAGATAGATGGCCTGAGGGATAACAGACAATCTGTGTTATGAAAAAAATTTAAGGATGGAGGATAAAGACAGAAACAAAGATACTTATTGGATCTCGTAAAGTTCCAGAGAATTCTTACTGGGTGACAGTAGGAATATACAGTGAAATGAACAAGTTGCTGTCCTTTAATAAAATAACCAATGACAGCATTGTGACTGTTTTACCGTTTTTGATGAAGATGTGACTTCCCTCTGATGGAGCAATGTAGAGATCCATGTTCTACAGAGGCTGCTGGTATGGCCACCCCTGCCAATGAGCATTGTCTGCTCAAAATTATGCTGAAAAATTTGAGTCAGCAAAACACTTTTTCCCGATGAGATGTTGGGACAGACAGATGTCAAAATACCTTTTAGGAATCTGAATTACACTTCTTGGATGTCTGATCTAGCTGGGATGAAATCTCTGCTGAGATATACTCCAGCTGGTCAGGAAATGGTTCTGTATATTTTTTCATTTGTAAGTAGAACTCAATCATTTTTTTAAACCCCCAAAATATAAAAGACCAACAAAAAAACCCCCACTTTCAGTACAGAATTTTAATCAATAAAAGGATGGATGGATGGATAGACTGATATAATCTCAGTCTGTCTTCAAGTCTTATACATTACAACAAATAAACTCAAATTATCGTTAACAGATATGTATAAAAACATTACGCATCTCTCTTCTAAGTGGGGGAGGTGGAAGGAATATTTTTCATCCTGTGGAAAACAAGCCATTGTACCAGCATTTCATATCTCAATAAATTCTATTTTCCTTTAGTTTAATATATTTCTAAAAATACATATATTCATGGATCATTGATTTCCAATTCCCTTCCTTTGACTCTGAATCAGGAAGAAAAAATATTATCTAGAACAACTTTGTTTTGATTTAAGAGCATTTTTGGCATACTGCTTTGGGCATGAAAAATTATTTCCCTTTTCTTTCTACTCATTTTCCCTGTTCTCACAGAAAGGGTCTTAAAAATCTGTCTGACTCACGTTATCACACTGCTTCCAAGAAATGGGGTCCTGTCTTCCTCAAACCTGCAGCACAGTAGCAAATGTACCACACTTCCAGCCTCAGATGAAACCTAACGAAGACATAGATGTCTGCCAACAAACCCAGTGAACTTTCAAATATGACATTTCCAGGGCACGAATCAGAATCAGCAGTTAGAATGCTTACATCTAGAAGGCCTCTGGAGGAAGTCTGGAGGGCTTTTCTCATCTCTGTGCAGGGGTGAGTCACTGCATTACTATAAGGCAATCTATTCACGTCCACTGAAGACGGTTTTGCGATATGGGCAAAACCAGGGTGGAAGGAGGCAGATAGCTGCTTGAAACAATGAGGGAGAATCCTGGCATTCTGTGGGGATATTAATTTTATTAATTTCCTTTGAAGATATTTGGTTATCAAAATCAAATTAATTAACACATAAGGAAATCAATTTACTACAGTTTGCTTCACCATGTGCTGTGAAAATAAAAAATTCCTTTCCCTAGTGTTTAATACATGTCTATGAGATCAGTCAGATTATAAACCAATTTACTTCCATGTAAAAAGGATCAAATCCTAAATGTTTCTAATAATGATGATTATTTCTGTCCTGCTATGATCAAAGAGGTTTCACATTTCCAGAAATCCTAGGTATAATTTATATCACCAGTAAGCAAAGTTGCAACTACCTTTAGAAGACACATAGAACAGAGCTGGCGCAAGTAGGACAGGAGATAATATATGCCCAAATGGTAAGATTTAAACTTTAACGTGTTACAATAAGTTATACATTCTAAAGATACAAATATTAACATTAGGCCTTAACTTTTCACTGGTATTGCATCTTCTTTGTCAGACTAGTTTCAACTGTTGAAATAATCGTTGGAGAAATAAATCAGTGGGCAAAATGTGGAGACAGCAATCAAAGGCCAGGATGTATTCACTTGTCCTATAGTTCAATAATTAGATAAGTCTGAGTCAATAATGAGCAAGCTGTTTATGCTTTTCATCAGTAAAGTATACAAAATGTGTTGATAGATCTATATGTCTTCATCTATACCTATCAGAAAAGATTATTTGTTCATCATTGAACTACAGCTATTAGACTGCATTAACAACACGAGAACATTTTGTAATTTTCTCATGCTAATGAAAGCTTTAGAGAGGGAAATGCAGAACAATGTGAAACATCACAGGAAATTTGATGTATGCAAATATAATTATTTAGATTGGAATCTGGCCAGACAACAGAAGCGCATATACACAAACACAAGACCAACTCTGTCCAAAGAACAATAATTGAACTTTGAAAAAGTGATAGCTACAGATGAGTTTTTGAAGCTATGACTAACCATCCAGGCTTTATTTTCACAGTCTGTAATTTTGTCTAAAACTCTGACTTGATTTATAACCTGATTATCTATTCATACCCTTTCATTAACTGATGTGCTATTTGCCATTACATTCATAAAACTTTTCCAAAGCAGTGATTGAACAAAGCTAAACTAAACTAAAGTTGAATAACTCTTGACAAATGCCACCTCAGTGAGTTCTGGAAACAAAGAGCTGAAACTTCCAGGGAATAACTTGTAGTGAGTGAGGGGGGACTCCTCCAGATCTGTGCCAGTTTGCCATGACTGAGAACCTACCGTTTGATGTGTCCAGCTCTGGGATTCTCAGTACAAGACAGACATGGACATACTGGAGAGAGGACAACAAAGGGCCACCAAAATTATTAAGATACTGGAGCACCTCAGATATGAGGAAAGGCTGAAAGAGCTGGGACTGTTCAACCTAGAGAAGAGAAGGCTCAGGTGGGGATGTTATTAATGGAAACAAATTCCTGAAGGAAAGGTGCAAAGGGGATGGAGCCAACCTCTTCATGGTGGTGCCCAGTGGCAGGACCAGAGGCAATGAGCACAAACTAAACCACAGGAGGTGCCCTCTGAACATTAGAAAATATTTTTTTACTGTGAGGGTGGTTGAGCACTGACAGGTTCCTCAGGGAGGTTGTGGACTTTCCCTCTTTAAAGATATTTAGAAAACTCTCTGGCCATGGTTCTGAGCAACTGGCTCTGGGTGTCCCTGCTTGAGGAAGGAATTTGAACAGGATGAACTGCAGAGGTGCCTTCCAACTTCAGCCATTCTGTGATTCTGTGATTCGTGTCCTAAAACATGTAACACACAAGTAGAAAACATCAAATGTAGCATTACAACAGTTGGCTACAAAATGCATAGGAGCAAAGTTTCTTTCACAAGTCAGATAGTACGATACAGAAGCAGTCCAAGGAAGCTCTTAGACTCACAGCAATGTCAGAAAAAAGAGAGGCACGAAACTGAGACACTAATGGGGACAAACTATAGAAGAGAATAGTGCCTGGATCCTCATAGTGAGCTAGTTTCTGGTGCAGGGCCAGGTAAATTAGCTTCATGTCTTAGACACCAAAACAAGTTTAGTACCCATCTTTGCAAGCTTGGTGCTTAAGATAAGCATAGCATGTATCTTCAAATGATGTACATAAGAGTAACTGGATCCAGAAAGCAGCTGTTTCCAATTATCTGACAGCTGAGCCTTCTGAATAGATGTTCACATACCTAACACATCTGCAGAATCACAGCACCAAGAAAATGGAGTTTTCTTTCAAAGCAGAGGTGGTGGTGTTATATTGCCCTTATTTATTACAAAATAACAGTCTGAGTGCTTATCCAGAAAGTGAAAAACTTGGATCTATCACCATCCTTAACTTGAACAGCTCCACACCCATTTCTTTCACTTCCTACCAGAGGTGTCTGTCAGCAACACTAATCTGAATGAAGGCACTTTTCAGACCTTCTGTTGAAACCCAGGCCACTGTGTAAAGAATTGAATGAAAATGACAACTGGAAAATGACAGTGAGGGTGTGATTCACGTTAGGTGTCCATAGTGTAGGTATCTCCATGTGCATGAGCTCGCTAAGTCAATGGAGCCCAGGTTGCTCTCCAGCTGACCATGTGTACGTACCTGCTTTAGCATTACCTGAGCAACTCTCCATAGCAGCTGGATCTCCCCTGAGTTTAATGAGATTCAACACCCCAGTATTTCATTTTCCCCTTAAGAGTTTTAGTTTCAGACCTTCTCCTGAAAGTATGCCTGGACAAAACTTCATACACATGCAGATACTTATGGCTGGCACTGGAACTCCACAGACACCCTTGTTCATGATCGATAGGATTGTGAGGAGAAAGGGGGGAAAGGCTATGAAGACAATAGCAAAATCAGACAATAAGTACACCAGACTAGTTACAAGATTTTGTGATGTTTGGGAGGGCAGCTGGCACAGAGTAGCCCTCCTGCACAATTCTCTAATGGCAGAGAGAATGTCTTTGCCTCACTGCTCTGCAATTCTGCTAAGAAGTAGGACTTCATCAGGGGTATGAAGCAAAATTAGGGAGTACCTGCCATGCAGAAGGGAAATTTTATATGAAAAATGATATGAAAAGAGGTGAAGGGGATGACAGACAGAAGTTTGGATGATCACGGTGATATTACCAATTGCGAACAGCCCTTCCATAATTGTTTCAGTTTCCTTAACAAAATCATATTTCTTCTTCCACCGCAGTGAACAACAAAGCCTAACAACTCTTTCAGTTTTAAGCAAAAAAATATTGTAACCCGTAGAGATTCAGTACATTCAAACAGACAGAAGCCGCAAGGAATATTAGGTTCTCCAACCACTGTCACTGACACTCATCTTTTTGGTTAATACCAGCTGAAGCACATGACAAGTAATTGCTGGCTGCTAGTACTGAGCTGTTCTGTGAGTTAACACAGCAGGAAAAGTAGCCTGGTTCATCAAGAAGGTAACTTGAAATTAGAGGCAGGGAGTTAAGAGTGCAGTGCATGAATTTGGAGCGCAGGGAAAGTAATATTCCCTGATGGCAGGATAATGTGCTAACTCTAACACGCTGTCAAGTCGTTAATGGGTTCATTGATTCTAAGGCTAGAGAGGACCATTACACCCTCTAGTCTCACTTGATACAAAACATAGTCTACAAAATCTTCCAGAAAGAAGTCAAGTCGTACTTTGAAGACATCATGGGTGGGAATCAATCACTGTCCTTAGGGTTCACTTCAGTTGTTAATCATGCCAGTGCACTTTTAAAATCGAGCCTGCCACTTCTCAAGGGGGTCACAATTTCTTTCAATGCCTTTCATCTCTGTATAGAGAGCTCTTACTGCCTGACTCTTTTTCCTTACCAAATATTGATTTAATAGAACACAACTTGCAGTCTTTTTTTAACACCTGATATGACTATCTCTGTAGGAAATCATTTATGCCTTCATTCTGGCTTTCTCCAGTTTTGCAGGTATCTGTTATGGGATTATGACACTATACCCATAGATGGTATTCAGGTGTCAGCCTCACAAATGCAGAGGTAGGATATTACTAATATTCTTATTTTTTTTCTTTTCATGAATACAAAAAAATACATTTCTTCAATAGCAACACATCTGGCTGTGCCTACACTGAATTCCACAGTGCAAGCCTGGTCCCCTGATCATCATAAGAGAGAACTGTTATGAAGGACACCCTGGTTCTCCCTGTGGGGGCATATGAGTTTCTTCTAAAGGGAATCATAACAGGCAGGAGATCTAAACATATCCAGCTTTCATCGAATCTCACAATCAAGATATGGTCAAGGCGCATTTCCCAGGACAAGGACTGTAAAGACTGTAAAACTAAGACTATAGGTTCATACCATTTCATAAAACCAAGGTAACTTTGCCTCATTTTTCCTGGAATTTTGTTTCAGAGTCTGAACTTTTCTTAACAGAAGTTGAAAACAAGACAGACACATCAGGCCTTCAGAGTGACCTTTTGGATAGCGATTATTGCTGTAGATGTCATAAGAAAAGGTACTGTATGTTGGAGGGCTGGCAAGAAAAGAAACATCTGGAGTGGGACTCATCTGACTTAACTATGTCTACATCTGAGGTAGACTCCCTTTCAAGTCAGTGGGAAGAAAGTGGCATTTTTTTTTTGCGTGCAATTCATCTAGCCTATCTTAAATATGTCTTTAATACACTTGAAAATCTGTCTTCACTTACTATAAAGGGAACCAAAGTTAGGTAACTCAAATATAGACATAAGACTTTAGACGGATGAGTCCTGCAGCAAGTAATTGACCCTGACCAACTTTCTTTACCTATTTTCATCACCTTGAGGGCATGCAATTATATTCTGGGAGGAAAGGAAAATGGAAGTGAAAGATCATGGTAGGAGGCGTTAAATTCTGGCACCCCTTGAAGTATGATGTCTTTGAAATTAATTTCCCTATTCTGACTTCAGGAAAAAGTGCTGTACATGTTATGCCTCTAAAAAATGTGAAGTATATAAGTTTTCTACATAATAATTTGGGGGGAAAAGAAAGGGTGAGAATGATACTAATTTCCTTTGCTGAAAATTGTTTGATTTTAAATTTTGCATATCCTATAACCCATGGCTCAGTCCCCAATTCATCCTAAGCTCCTAGAAACTAGTCTTTAATGCATGTTGTCTGTTCAGCAGAAGGTGAAAAGAAGGTTGGTAATTTATTCGATCCAGAATACAAGACACATGTTGAGTCCTTCACTTAAATAACTGTGCCCCTGACTTCTTTTGAGCTTTGACTCTAGTCCATGACAGGCAGAGGAAAATTAAGCTTTCTTGGAGGAAGCACTCTTTCTACAAATGTTAAATTCTCAAATTTGAACTGTGAGTAGCCAATTAGCTCTACATCTTGAAAGCTTACTTGGCACAAACACTCTTGTGTTTAATCAGAGTTCATGAACACAGACACATGGCAAAGGACCCCAAAATATTGAAATGTATTCCCTAGCACATGATATATAGAAGATAAAAATAATGTATACAGACATGCTGGCTATTTTTTGGCATTTGTCAAAGTCACCAGCAACTCACTTCAAGAGGGTTAGAACATGTGAATAAACCAGATTTTTTGGTAATGTGGTCCCTACATTTTAGGCTAAGTTTTGCTCATTATAAACTATTCATTGCTTCTAACAGACATGATGGCAGAAATGCAACAGTCAGAACACTCAGATCTCTGTAAACTGGTGCTAAGTCTGGACTACTGAAAAATCCCTGCACTTACTAGTTTTAAAAAAATCACAGTCCCAGTTCTTTCTGACATTTACAGATATCATTGTTTAACTTGAGTCTTTTCTCCAGGCTTAGGTGGCCTACGTTTCTCTTTCAGGTTTTACAGTCATAGAATCACAGAACGGTTTGTGTTGGAAGGGACATTCAGAGATCATCTAGTCCAATCTTCCTGTTACAGGCAGGGACATCTTTCACTAGATCAGGTTGCTCAAAGCCCTGTCCAACCTCACCTTGAACACTGCTGATGATGAGGCATCCACAACATCTCTGGGCAACCCATTCAAGTCTCTTACCACCTTCATTGTAAATAATATCCTCCTACATTCAATATAAATCTACTCTCTTTTAATTTAGAACCATAACCCTTTGTCCTGTCTTTACCAAGACTACAGGTCTTGGTAAAAAGTCTCCATCTTTCTTAGAAGTTCCCTTTAAAGTATTGAAAGACCACAATAAGGTCTCCTCATACCCTGCTCTTCTCCAGGCTGAACAACCCTAAACTCTCTCAGTCTTTCTTCAAAGACTAGAGGGTGTTCCAGCCCTCTGATATTTTTTTTGGCCACCCTCTGGACTCCTGTTTTCTTGCACTGGCAACCCCAGACCTCAATGCAGTACTCCAAGTGGCATCTCATAGGAGCAAAGTAGAGGGGAAGAATTACCTCCCTCAACCTGCTGGCCACACTTCTTATGCAGCCTAGGATATGATTGGCTTTCTGAGCTGCAAGTGCACATTGCCAGCTCATGTCTAATTTTTTATCCACCATTATTCCCAAGTCTTTCTCTCCAAGGCTGCTCCCAATCCCTTCATCCACCAGCCTGTGTTGATACTGGGGATTTCTCTGACTCAGGTGGCAGAACCTTGCACTTGGCCTTGTTGAACTTCATGAGGTTCACACAGACCCACTCCTCAAGTCTGTCAGTGTCCCTCTGAATGGCATCCCTTCCCTCTAGCAAATCAACTGCCCCACTCAGCTTGGTGTCATCTGCAAACTTGCTGAGAGTGCACTCTATCCCACTATGTCATTGTTGAAGTTGTTAAATGGTATTAGTCTCAGTATGGAGTCTTGAGGGACACCACTCATTACTGGTTTCCACTTAGACATTGAGCCATTGACTATAACTTTTTAGATATGTCATCCAGCCAACTTATTATCCATTCCATTCATCAAACCAATATTTCTGTGATTTGGAATGTTGTGTGGGTTGATATCAAAGGCTCTATGATAGAGATGCATGTAGATGACATCTGTAGCTCTTCCCTTGTCCACTGATGCAGTCACTCCATCACAGGCCACTAGTTTAGTCAGACATGATTTGCCCTTGGTGAACCCATGTTGGCCGTCTTTAATTACCTCCCTGTCTTCTATATGTTTTGACATGTCTTCCAGGAGGTTCTGTTCTGTGCTCCTACTGGGCACAGTGAAGCTGACTGGTCGGTAGTTCCCAGTGTCCTGCTTTTTACCATTTCAAAAAGTGGGCGTGATGTTTCCCTTTTTCCAGCCACTGTGGACATGCCTGACTGCCATGACTTTTCAGAAATGACAGAGTGGCTTGGCCACCAAAAAATCCCAGAGAATCAAAGGAAGATCCTCCTTGAAAGGAGCTCATGGGAATAATAGAGTCTTTTCCCTAGCTGAAAGAAAAAGTAAATTTACTTATGTTAGTCCTAACATATGTTCGCAATAAAGCAAACAAAATATTACTAAACAAATTCAATAGTCAAGGGGCTTCATGCAGACAGGTGCTACATCTCAGTGTTTGTTTTCTACTTGTTCCTTTATTAGAAAGGTGTCCCACTGTGTAATCATCCATTTTGATATATGCACTTGCCATAGAAACCAAGTCTTTTATTTCTCTTGCACTGTTCAAACATGCCTTTTCAGAATAGTTTTGAATTTCACACATTGCAAGATGCTTTGTTAAACAATCAAAAGAATAGTCATGATTAAATTTGGATGTGTAGCATGTTTGATAGCATGCTGACTCAGGAGCAATTTTGGTTGCTGATTGTATATCCTCAAGACAACTTGGTAGCAGAAAGTGGTTTCTCCATTGGAATGAAATTGAGAAATAAGATTTCTTTATTCCTGTATATACTCATGGTTTGGAGCATTGAATAAACTGCTTTACATGTTTATGGCTCTTAAGATATTGTGCTCTCTAAAGAAAATTAGCTTCTGTTTCCTGACAGTAGTGATAATGTATTTAAAAGTTATTCACTGACACCTGTTTTACTCTACAAACAAAATGTTTTCTCAGCCCAGAAAGTGGAAGGACCTGCTTGATCAGCACCTGCTTCCAAAATATTTTTGAGCTTGGTCAAACTTCTGTGCTTGCTGCAAGTTGAGGAGAAGGCTGGCAGAAAAAAACATTCTGGTGGTACACCTGTTTCTGTCTTTGTGACTGAGGACTGAGCCTGGTGCCATTACAGAAAGTTATTTTCAGAGTTTTCGGCAAATAAAGCAGTTTGAAGCCATGGCTGTTTTCCAATGTAGAATAAGCTATTTATTTGGCCTTCCATCATTCTCGTTCCCCATGGCTGTGGCAGTTCATCCAGGCCCTTCTGCAAAGCTTGCAACAAGCTCTATCAGTTGGAGAGAGCCCCTCAGAGCAGAAAATGTGTCTCTGCTTTCATCAGCCTGAGTCTGAGACAAACTGTTTGACAGCATATGGCTCTGTTTGGGCACTTTGAAAATCTCCAGCTCCATTAGCTCTTGGAGCACCTGCTCTGTGGCGTGTGAATGCTGGAACTGGCACACAGCAGAAAACTGCATGCTGCTGAACTAATGATTCAGCCCTCGGTTTGGAAGATACAAAGCCAAATGCCAGTGCTACCTGTGTTAGCTGAGAGCTACCTGAAACAAGGGGTCATCTTTGCAAGGAAAAGACTGCTCCTTGGATTAAGCTCACCAGAGAGAATTCCTCCTGGAATCATGCTGCTTTCAGACTGACTTTCACAGCTTTATGGAAAACAGATCCTGTGTTTTCCATGTTTGTTGCAGGCTCCAAGAGGACTGCACTGTGTATTTCACTTTGTAGTCAGTCTCTTTTTGGAAGTAAGAACATGGTTAAATGAGTTACACTAGTTTGGACTCACTTGGAAAATGAGACAAGCTTAACAAAATAAGTATAATATGTTTACTCTCGCAAAGCAAAGAGGAAAATCTTAACAGGTTATAAACTCAAATGAAAGTCTCAGCAGCTAACTCTAATACATTGTAAAAATAAACTGTACCTAAGAAGAAGATTCCTAAACAGTTGCTTCAGTCCCTCAGTCATGTAAGGGACAATTCCTAGGGTGGTAAATGATACTAATCACCTGCTACCTTCTTTCTGGGGAGCTCATATCATCGAGGTGCTTTCTAAGCATATTTCCTCTCCCCTTTTTTGCTTACTATATGATCGGTTTCTGCTGTTCTCTTTAAAATTCCTTTTTGCTTATTTTAGCCAATACAAATTCAGTTTCTGAGGCAAGATCACATTTAATTGTAGTACAATTCTTTTTTGTACCAAACCAAATGCACAATGAGACCGTTCAGGTCCCTGGTGTTCCTTTGAAGTAAATACTGTTCTGTGTACCTTAAACAGAATGGTACCTTTCTTAAACAGAGCAGTCCATCTAGCTGGATGATGAAACTTCTGCCCAGTTAAAGCATTCAAGTCCATCACAGCTCTTTAGAGGTATACATAAGGAGTATCCTACATTATTTCTTCGTATATCACAAGAAACATTTCATGTTACCAAACTCAAACATCCTTGCCACCTTGCCTCCAGCTTCTCAAAGAGAGCAGATGTGCCATGCTAATAATACAATAGTATAGATGACAGACTGTGTAGAAGGGGTTATGACTTCCTCATCTCTCATCCATTTCAGCATTCAGCATCAACTGATACAGATATAAAAACTGGGCACCTGCCAGTAAACTAATAAATAATAAACTAATAAACTAGATTTGAAGAGGGAAGGGGATAAAACTAGGCTCACTAGAGATAAGCCTGGGGGCGGCATGCCAGTGTTTGAGGGACGGTGTGCTAATGAAGTCTTTCAGTCTGCTCCACAATGTGCTGAGTACACCTGAAATGCATGCAGCACCTTAGCCATCTCAGTGGAGGTAGAAGATAGAGGTCCACACAGCAGCAAAGATGTAAGGGTTATGCATTAGAAATCATGGAAACACCTGAGAACAGTCACATAGAATTAGGGCTTCTCCCAGAAAAAAAGGTGGCAGGATCAATGGCCCAGCTGAAGTGCATCTACACCAGTGCACTCAGCATGGGCAACACACAGGAGAAGTGGAAGCCATTGTGCAATTGGAAAACTATGATCTAGTTGCCATCACAGAAACATAGTGAGATGACTCACACAACTGGAGTGCTGTAATGGCTGGCTATAAACTCTTCAGAAGGGGTAGGCAAGGAAGAAGAGGTCCTTTCTTCTTATGCTGTCAGTCTTTCTAGAATTTCCATATGGTATTCAATGGACGTAAAGCAGTAGTTATCAAATCATGGGAAAATGCACCAATAAGTTTCATTCATGATTGTGGGATGCCTGACATTCTTTGCCTCATTGCGTTAGTTGTTCTTGAGGCCTTAGAAAATTACTTGTGAGAATATTAGCAAGGCTGCTTGTTTTCAAAAGCTCCCACTGTGTAACTGAATAAATACCATGTGAATAGGTGGTGTTCAGTCAGATAATCCTAGTTAAAGAATTGTTAAAGTATTGTAATTTATACAGAGGCTATATGTGAATAGTTGTTAAATGCATAATTGCAGCAGTTTTGCACTAAAATCTGTTAGGTTTTTCCCAAGGAAAAAAAAATGTTTTTTCAATGCATTTTAAATAAATAATTCTAGCTTTTAATGCTAGGAATATCTTTGGTTTGTAACATTGAAAAGAGAAGCAGAAATTTCACTGTCTAAAATGGAGAAAACTCAGAGTCTAAATCTATCTGATACTAACACATCACTCAAGTTCTTTACTTACTAAACTGGTTTTCTATTGAGAACTCCACCAAATTCAAAACCTTTGAGTCTGACATTTGAAATCTTTGCATGGGACATGACCTTCTTGCAGTCACCCAAAGTCACAGCTAAACTCAGTATGTTCTGTGGAATTATCAATAGCTGAGACAACTAGCAAAAGACATTTTTTGTGTTTCTTTGTGATTATTAAATTAGAAATAACTGCTTGCAACCAAAGAGTGAAACTCTTCTTACTGTCATGCATATGCAGTAACACAATTGTAAAAGAGCTCCATGTGCATAGTAATGCAGAACAGATAGATACAAAGACTGTTCTGTGTGAACTTAAATTTTGTAAGGCTCTTTGATGTTAGTCTGATAGTAGGGGGGAATTACGTGCTGCCATAATTCCACTGTTTTCAGTTAAATTCTGCCACTAGAAATTTTGGCCAATGAAGCAATAGGCCATTTTTTAAATAAATTTGAGTCTTATGATAGAAAAGTTGAAGGCTCACAGACAATCATTCCACAGTTTCCAACAAGGATTCACGTTAAACATAAGTAGAATGTAGCAGAGACAGAAATACAGAATAGCAAGCCAGGAAAAAAAAAAAAAAAAAAAAAAAAAAAGGAAAAAACCACCCATAGCCCAATCTAAAATAGATTTAATTGATTAATGATATGTCATTATCAACACAGGTTATTGTGTAGCATATCAGACAATTATAAATACATCAGGGTTACGAGAGGGCAAATATAAGGTGATATAACACAACCCTTAATCCTATGCTACACCTTTGGAGTCTGGGTTTATAAAACATACTCAGTAGGATATAAAGAAAACATAGGCATGTATCCTGTATTCTATTTACAGAATACAATGCGTACACTTGCAAACATCAATTACATTTATGTTTTAATTATCTTCCACCTACCTGGTGTTAATGGTAGGTCGTATAGGGTTGACTCCCATGGGAAGTATGTAAGATGATATGAAACCTGAATGGGAAATTTAATCATGCCATGCTCACTGAAACATTCATTTGGTAATTGGTCTGACTGTGCTTGAAGATTATTTTTTAAAAATATACCAGTAGTCACCCCTGGCAAGGTACCAGATCCATTTACCTGTCTGCCTATCTAATTATTTTTTTAAGTACTCCATTGGTCCTCACTAAAAGAATATAATTATCCCCTTTTACTGTAAAAGCAAGACTGATTTGTCCATGAGAAAGGAAAGATGTCCAAGCTAAGAATTCAATCAAGTAGCTGGTTGTGGCAGGCCAGGACCTTACACGGTGCACGTGCTGCACGCAGCTCTCACAGAATCCAGCCTGCCCCGCTGCCATTAGCAGTCACACAGATAGAAATTGCCTCCGTTGGTCTGTCCATCTTTAAATTCATTGTTTCTTATCACAGTTTAAAGATTTTTCTCAGTGCGTGCTTCCTGTGCATAAGGTGATGTAGGTGTATTTGAGTTTTTTCGTGCACTGGGAACAGGAGAGATGTGATGGTGCAGTGTTCCCCCAGAGGTGGTCTTACCAAGCTGATGCAACATGAACTTTCCCAGGGCCCTGTGACTCCAGATTTCCAGCAACACAGTCGCCCAGGTTGCCTTTCTGCTCTTGAAACGGCAGGCAAGTAGCAGGATAAGGTGCCAGGTCTGAGGCTTTGTGGTCTAAAATTTACCTTGAGGAAAATTTTCAGGGTAAGGTTATGTGACAGAGACCCAGAAAGCCCCGGTTTTCCAACAGAGCTCTGGGCAAGTTTCCATGGGAACCCTCTCTCTGGCTGACCAGCGCTGCCCCCTTTGCAGGTCATCATTCAAAAGGAAGGCTGTTTCATAGAGTGTGCTGCTATTCTTCATCAGATAAATTGCCCTCATTTCAGTTTATTCATAATCTTTAGTAACGCAGATGTTTCTTTGCAAGCATTTTTCATACTAACATATTAACCCTGACAATCAGACCAATGGATGAATTAGTCTTGCTTAGTACAGACATATAAAGGAAATATTCGTACAGGTCCTGCAAACTAATGACGCTCATGTCAAAAGATTAATATTACTGCAAGAAAAATGGGAACAGGGAGAGCATGATAAGAAAAATTTAGAAGATATCTACATTTAGAAATATTTGTGACTAGGGTTTATGGTAACATAAATAAATCGTCATAAATTTGTATGTTTATTAAAATCTCTAAGGAAGCCAGAAGTGTTTGTGTAGAATTTTATATTTCTTAAATTTCAGAATTAAATAAAAATAAAAAGAAATGCAGCAATGAGCAGGGTTGTGGTGGATAAACTTTAAAAATACTCCACAGGTAAGCAGTACAATAAGTGAGATTAAACCCATCAAATTTGGTAAATTGGATAAATCATTTAAAAACAGTTTGGGAGAACAAGCCACAGCTGCTGGTGTCATCCTGAGTCATATAACGGCTTATTACACAAGTTGCTAGGGCATAGCAGAATGGAGCAGATGTACTGGTAAGCCTTGATGTGAAGTGCAAGAAGACCTGAAGAGAGCTCTGGCACAGAGTTGCAGAGAAGCATTTTCACATGTAGGAGGAAGACTGAAAACACTTGCAAAGAGAAAATACCTTGACGCTTAGATCTGCTTTTCCCACAGAGCCTGAACTTCACTATCCCTACCCACGGGAGGTGCCTGTTCTAGCTGCATTTCCTGAATAGCTCCTAGGTCCATGCTCATGTCCTGCAAACAGCAGGTTTGGAGTGAATAATAGTAAGTCAGGAGTGCATCACCTTGGGTAAAGCACTGCTAGTGCTCATTAAGGGATAAATAAGCTTCACCTACATGAGTCCAAAGATGGACTGCTCAGTTTCACTTCAGCCTTCCTCACCCATCCTCGAACCCCAATGGTGAGGGTATTGTGCTTGGGCACCTGTTTGAGTCCAAGAGATATTTCTGCAGCCACATGCCTTACAGATTTGTGGAAGTTCACTCAGCCAGGCAAACAAGTCATCAAAATTCCTAAGAATGGTTATTGACAAGAATTTTAAATAAATAAATAAATAACATTTGAGTAGAACCATGTTTTGTTTTTTCATGAGCTCTTCTTGAACATCACTTTGCAGTAACAAATAAAAGAAGCCTAATCAGCTGTCAAAAGGCTATTCCCATCTGCAAATACATCTCACCAACTAATAAAAACATCACACAAGCCTCTGACCTTGTAAGCCTTGTCCTAGGCAGGAACATGGAGAATTTGTACATAAATCATACTTCTGTCTCTGAAAAATGTCCCATTCTGAAAGACCATGAAAGGTCAGAAAGCTAGCATGGAAATATCATATGATTTAGGTCTGGAGAAGATATAGATAAATATAAATGTGGCTTCTGTTTATGAAGTCTCAGGTGCTGGTAAGGATCAGTAATAGCAAAAGACACACCACCTCTGCCTATGCTCCACTGCCAGCTGATTGCATTTCTATGTACAGCTTCCCTTTCCTTAGGCAATGTAAGTGCTCCAGGCAAAAGCTTTTTTTCTTGTCTCAATGGAACCACAAGCAATAAAAAGCAAAAATAATAAATAACAAAACTCCACTCTCTATCTTCCTAAAGGTATGCTTCTGGAAATGAAACAAGTGTTAGCAATTCTATGATCAGCTTTACTGTATTTTTATTGTAAACCTTGTGCTAAAGGCTATGCTAAATTCTCTTGCTGTTTACATACAGGATGCATATAACCTTACAACCAGGACTTTCTGTTCCTGAAGTTATATGAGGCTTGTCTACATAACACTTTTCTTATTACTGCACAGTACATTAGAATGCAACTTTCAGCATATTAATAACTCAGCGCCAAGTCCTCACATGGATTGTTACCTAATGATGTATGCAATATATGTTAGCCAACAGTAAGAATTATGTTTCTTTTCCTACCATCAAGTGAGAACCAGATTCCCCTAATGTTGAAGCAATGATGTTGTAAGCTGCTGCTGAACTTTAGCAACATTAGGATCAGCGAGTAATAATTATACAACAGCTAGGAATTACTTTGTTAAAATATTTCTTTAAGTTATGCTTGTTGTGAAGATCTCATACCTTTGACAGCTAAGGACATTGATTGTATTCTTTGGTCATTTAACGTTGAGCAAGAATGGCAGAAAATGTATGTCAAGTATAAATGATAGTCTGTATATCTGCTTGTGTTCACTAAGATTATTGCAGCTCCACAGCTCACCAATAACTTTTTGGTCTTTAATTATGGTCTTGATTATAATGAGCAAACTGACCTTCGCAAATTTGGTCTTTCAGACTTCTATTCCTGTCAGAGATAATAGCCAACGGGGCACTCTGAGCACTGACCTTTCCAAGGTCTTTTACAAGATACCCTAATAATGATGTCTTATAAGGTATATTGCTCCCTTAGAGACGGGATAATGCTTCCCTGCACTTGATGTGCACTTATAGATCGCACAATGAATCAGTGGAGAGCAGCTATGGTTCTCAAAGTTAACACCACAGCTTTGTGCACTAAATTCTCGACATTGGCAAGCCCCAAGGTCCCAGGTGAGGTACACAGAACTGCAGCACAGCTGTAAAATGCAGAGGGATCCCTTTAAGCTGCCCACCCTCAATGCCATGATATGCAAGATATCCATATGTCGTGAAGAGGTGGAAACATGCCTTGTTTATGTGTCAGATAAGCCTGGTTTGATTTCAGATGAATCATTCACCCAGGGGAATATACAAGAGATAGGCCACCACTTACAAGAGTAAGAATTCCTTAATGAAAGTGCTTACTCAATGTATATGCTGCTAAAAGTTCTATGTATTACTTCCTTTACTGCCTTCCAGAGTGTTTTATCTTAAGAATTTCATTTATCTTTTCAGAACAAATCCATTCAGAAAGTGGAAATAAGCTAGCTATGCAACAGGTTAATTTAACTTTGTGTAGTTGACAGCACAAAAAGTTTCTCTGACACTTGGATTGATTATGTTTTAAAAACAAAATTCATGTTTACTACCCACTTATAGGAGTTAAGGAAGGGGAGACATGATGTAATAAGGACAAGATGAAAGGGGTTTACTATAGAAAGTACCATAAGCAGGAAAGTCTTGCAGTGGAGAATGTTTGGGTACTCAGGATGCCAGAGAAGTATTTAAATTAATTCTGAACAAACTCAGCATTTCCATTGCAGAAACACAGGTTTTTAAAATACTAGCCATTTACTAACCTCTTCTATTAAAATACTAATCCATGTTATGGCTTTGTGATACAGGGTTGCTTCTTCAACTCTAGATGTTAGAAAAGCTTTCATTGTGTATAAGGAATAACACAGTAAAGCATAAGATCATGCTGAAGAATGTTACACAATACAGCCATCAGCAAGGTCAGCTCAATGCCAACAACTCAGGATGAAAAAAAAATTGGTTAGATGAGGAGTTACAAGAAAATAATAGCAGAATAAATATTGTGCCATTGTCACAAAAATTATGTATTGTCTCTTCAAAAATGATGGGATATGATACTACATTTATTCCAAAGCTGCTGTTGTACAACATATACTTCCATACTTCATTTTTGAAGGGGAATGAGTAACAAATTGCAAAGGCCCTCAGCATGCCTGAAATTGCCATGTCTTATGAGCAGACATTCAGCAAAGAAAAGTTAAATGCAACTTTCTTATTTTAAGAATCTGTAGCAAGGAGATGTTTGATATCTTGGCTGCCAGAGTCAATGAAAGGATGATGAACTGAGTCATATTAATAAGTGAGTCTAGGGTTTGCTTAGTCAAAACAGCACAGACTGGCTTCATGCTGACTCTGCAGATGTCTGGCCTCTTTCTTGTCAGAAAAGAAAGAAGGATCTCCTCCTCTTTGTGTCTGTTGATCCCTTTCTGCTCTCTTCCTCCTCCTGGATCAGACGGAAGGACCGGAGGCATGGGTGAGCAGCACGCAGTACCTTGCACACCTGACTCCAGCCAGCTCACCACCTGACTTCAACAGTGAGGCACCCCTAAGTCATAACAGAGGTGAAGGGATGCCCATGTTCCCTGCTTCTCTAGGGAAAATGAATACATGGGTACACAACTATGTACCTGGGAAGAAGCAATGTGAAAATGCATTTAAACGAAATGACAGAAACTAGGAGCATCACTGCAGCCAGCAAGCCTTCTAGGGTGAGTGAGAGCTAACAATGGCAGGGTTATGTGGAAATCGTAATGGAAATGCAGGGTTCACCCAATGTGGGTAGGCAGTATTCCCGTCTTTACTTGTACTGCTGCACCCTGCACTCAGAGGCAGCCAGTTTTCCCGGAGATTCAAAGCCACTTCATTGCAATGATGCCATTTACAGATGGCAGGACAGAAAAACATCCAGATGATCTCCCTGCTGCTTTCTTTAACTCGCAGGTACTAGCTACATACTGTGTACAAGCTCAAAAAGACATTTCTGTATTTAAAAAGATTTTGTGAGTGAGCTAAGAGTGTTCAAGTGGCTTTGAGATATTTTCTGTGGATGGGAAAGCAGAGCTTCATTCAGTTATAGCATGGATGGGAAAGTTGCTTAGTCATGCTGCTCTTTTATCAAGCAATAGTGTACCTCTTGAGAAGCCATGCTAATGAAGAGATAGTGTTCCACTTAATCAACAGAAATTTATTAGGTCTCCATAGGAGACAGTCAGGACAAAATGTATTTCATTCTGGGAGTGGGGACAATTCATTATAATGCATCAAAATGACAGCAGTGATGTCTGTATTATTTGGGTCTTTTGAAGTAGGTTTCTTCAATCGTAGAACTATGGAGGGTACTAAGGAACTTGGCTGAGGTTGGAGGGCAGGCAGGATGCAAAATGCTGACATATATTGTGGCAATGAAGATATTTATTTTATTCTCAAGTCTGTAACAGAAATATTACTGTACATCATTTGAAATGCTCTGGAGAGCTTATTAAACGTTTATGGACAGTTTCATGAGACAGTTTGGTCTAGATTTTCTGGAAAAGGTTGACTTGCATCACAAAAAATCCTCTATTTTATTGCACCAAATAACTTTGAAAAATCCTGGAAACTATTTCAAAACTTATATATAAAATAAGTTTTTTTTTATATATATCTATATAATTTTTATATATATTATATAAATAACATATATTATTTTATATATTATATATATTTTTGAAACTTGTAATTTCAAAAACTTATATGTAAAATACGTATGCATATATATGTATGTATAAAGACTAGAGCATTAAATCTGTAAACAGTCTGTAAAAGGAGAAAAATATGTAGCCGTTAGTCACAATAGACTATTCTTGCCAAGCATATACTCTTAATAACTCCATAGACAGGTGCTGTTAACTGAACCTTCAAAGGATATTGGATATTCCACAAAAGAAAAGCAAAAAGATCTTGTTTGGCAAATGTAAAAAGAAGTACAACGCATGAAAGATACATTTTTGTGAAAATATGCAGCATTCCATTCCATCTCTTTTCATCATGAAGATATGTAAAATAAGACCAAAAATAGTGTGAAATGTGCAACTATATCCTTAAATTGTTTTAAATTTGCATTGCCTAAATAATGCTAAAACAAACTATTATGAAGTTGAGGCATTCATAGAAAAATGCTGTATGCTGTAGAAAGGTTGAGAAGCAGCTTGGTTTTCCTTTGAAATGGAAAATGTATTTATTTAAATTAATTCATCATCAGAGGCCAGCAGAAAAAATAACTTCAACACTTGCACAATACAATTGCAGTGAGAAGCAAGCACAGATCAAAACCACCTCTCCTTTCTAGTGAAGACCAGGTGGATCACAGCATTTCCTTCCTACCAGATGTATTTCTTCATCATTTAACCATCCCTGCTGTCAAGACACATTGGCTTTTGATCAATCTCTTGGTTAAAATCAATATTATTAGGAACCATAGAGAATGCATTAGCTGCAGCTTACATGGATGACCCTTCTGGCTTTGTATGCTTTGGCTTTACTAACCTACACTTTGGCCGTTGAACCTCTTTGTTTAACGACAACGTGCTAATTATCCTTTATTTCTCAGCTCAGTGTTTCTGTTCTGGCATAGGCTGACTTGCTGTGGTGGGTGAGAACCGCCTTCCAGGTCGCTGTTCCCAGGAAGGAGCAAGGGGCTGTGAGGCCGTGCCCACTCTGCCAGGGGTGAGCGGGCTTGGGGCTCCCTGAGGCCAGCACCATGCACCTGTGTTGCTAGTTGCCATGGAAATGAGTGACGCACTTCACTCATAAAAGAACAGTAGCAATATGTTTATTGATATAAAACAGCAGTTTAACAAGATTTGCTAGTAAATGTAACAGTGGTTTAACAACATTCAATGGCAAGGTATGATTGATTATTTACTGCGTAGAGGACAAGAACAGACAAAACTGTCAGGACACCCTCCCGTTGAGTCATGAGGTTCAGAAAGGACCCCCTTGCATTCTAAACTCCTTCTCAGAGGGGAGTTCAGGTGCAGCTGGATCCAGACTTAGTCCAAGATTTGGCCAACACTTTATATCTAAAGGATTTTATGTGCATAATCAATCCTTTATACCACTTAGCTATGATTTCAAAGTTTAGCATGCTGTTAGTCACTGAGATTTTGTTGCATCAAGGACATCCTCAGAGAGTAACACCCAGAGGCATCCCTGCTCAAAGGGAGACTCTGGCATGCAGCCCACTGCCATGCAGGAGAGCTCAATGGGCCCTGGGCTGTCCACTATTTATGAGTAAGATAATTGACTTACAGTCATATTTGCATATCAGCCGTATTTCAGTTGGCACATGCTCAACTAGCCCTCAACCGCTAAGCAAAATTTACGGCCCTTAACTATTGTGTTATCTGTCTCCCCAAATTCCAACTTAAGGCAGATGCAGCCATCACAGCCACCGCTGGTAGCTATTGCTTAAGCAAAAAAGAGTGGGGCAAGCACACTGCCACAACAGTTCACAGCCCAGCTCCACCCCAGGGGTCCCTGGGGTGCCTGCGCTGGGAAAGGCCAGCTGGCTTGGCCCAGTGAGGGCCAGAGGATGCAGCAAAGTATAGTACAGCAAAGCCTCGGCTGGTCACCCCCACAGGGGTGGAGAAGGGCTTTGATGTGTGCTCAATGGGTAACAGGGGCAATGACTTTTCCTATGTTGTACTATAGCGTGGATTCAAGACTGAGGCCTTTTCAAGTGTTTAGTTTGGTTAGGATGTATACTTGGGAAAACATTGACAAATAGGTCCTTCAGAGGATCTTTTGACTGCTATGACCAGTTTCCTGCTAGCTGTAACATTCAGCTTATATAATTTCTTTCATAAATATGTCAACTTCATTCTAACACTGTTTGACTACCTTCCAAAGGCTGCTCCAGGAACTTAACCATCCAGTACATGGGTACGTGGAATCTCTCTTCTCATGTCCAGGTGTGTTTGGAGTAGTTTTCTTTCAATGCCTTGATTGTGCTGCATTATACTTCATTCGACCTTTTCCCTTTGGCTTAAATAGGTCTCCATCCTCCATGATATACCATATTCACTTCCCTGGCCACAGGTATACAACTCCCCACCAATACCAGCACTCGGTCTCTGCTGTCCCTCCTCCTGTCTTCATCTATTGCTATATCCTTTTCTACAAGATTTTCCTCTTCCTTTGCTTCCACTCTCCAAGAATTAAAGTGGAGGTCATTTATCAGAAGAAGTCCACTTCCCCTGAAACCCTTCCTTTCCTTCCATTCCTTGCAGAAACACACCCCAAACCCCATGCCATGACTTTTTGAAACAGAAGGAAAGTTTGGGTCATGAGTGACATGAGTGTGGACGTGTCCTTGGAAAGGCAGGGTTCCCCCTTTGCAGACTGCAGCAGTACAACAGGCTGAAGTCCAAATGCAGGACAAGGAATAAGGGTCCCTCGGCCTGCAAAATGCATCCCCACAGAGGGAGGGGATGGTGGCAAGTGCAGGACAGCATCAGGTGCACAGGTAGTAGAGCACAGGCTTTCCATCATCAGGTCATTTTGGTGCCCTTAGCCATCTGCTTCTACAGTGACCACCTACACTGTCTGAAATGACTCCTGACTACAGGCAGAAACTTCAGAAAAGCAACCTGACCCACAAGGAACAAGAACTGATCTCCTCCCCATCAAGGGCAAAATGTTTAGGACTCTCCTATTCTCTTCTCTCTGTTTACTGACCCTTCTGGTCACTATATCTTCTTTTTAATGTCCACAATGACCAATCATACTCCTGGATCCTCCCATGATGTCTAGCGTTACTTATATATGCCACAGATTTAATGTCAAGCATTCTTGTAACTACTGTCGTGTATAAATCATACCTGATACTGGCAACACGGTTTTCCTTTCTCCTCACAGCGGTATAATATTTTTATTAGGGAATGTAAATCTAGATGACACAGGACCTTGATCTCCCGTCCTACTGGTGTTCTTATATCATTAATGCTCTTACTTTTATTGGGTACGCCTGAGTTCTCTTTCAGTATTTTTTATTGAGGCTGATTCAGTATTCACCGGACAAGAGACAGCCTGATTTTATAACATATTTCCAGGGCAGCCAGACTTTTTGAAGCTGCGCCATGTCTTCAAACCCTCATCTAGCAGACAACTATATAGTCATTTTCTTTTCTGCTTTCCTGCATCTTCTTAAAAGAGAATAACAATTGTTCTGTTCTTACCTTTTGACTATTCGCCACTCCCTCAAAATCTCGGGACTTCCCATTTCCAAGTTTTCACCTGCACCTTTACAGGGAAGCACAGATGCTGCTGACAAGTGAGTTCTTCTAGCTAAACATGCAGCCAAGCTGTCCCACATAAAACAAAATTGCCACATTTCAACTGCCGCACAGTAGCCCACTTCCACCTGAGACAGCATCTTCCAGCTCCTTGTGCTCGCCCACTTATCTCCATGCATGTGTATTTGGAAGCTGTGGCCAACTTCAGTTTGAGGCATTAATACTGAGATCTCTGCATTCCAGAGAAAATACACACTGTTGATAGTGGCTTTGCGATGATATGAGCCAATATGAGTGGCTCATATCTGAGAGTCATGGCAATCCAGTAAAGTTCCCGCTGAATGGAAAAGGGGAAATATAACCCCCAGTTTTAAAAAGGGAAATAAGGAAGACCTGGGGAACTGCAGGCTGGTCAGTCTCACATCTGTGCCCGGCAAGAGCATGGAGCATATCCTCCTGAAAACTATGCTAAGGCACATGGAAAATAAGAGCGTGATTGGTGACAGCCAACATGGCTTCACTAAGGGCAAATCCTGCCTTACAAATTTGGTGGCCACCTATGACGGGGTTACAGCATCAGTGGATGAGGGAAGAGCAACTGATGTCATCTGCCTGGACTGGTGCAACATTTGACCCTGTTCTACATGACATCCCTGTCTCTAAACTGGAGAGACATGGATTTGGTGGATGGATTACTCGGTGGATAAGGAATTGGCTGGATGGTCACACTCCAAGAGTTGCTGTCAATGGTTTAAATGTCCAAGTGGAGACCAGTGATGAGTGGCATTCTTCAGGGGTCAGTATTGGAACTGGCACCATCTAACATCTTTGTCAGCGACACGGACAGAGGGATTGAGTGCACCCTCAGGAAATCTGCAGACAAGACCAAGCTGTGTGGTGCAGTCGACATGCTAGAAGGAAAGGATACCATTCAGAGGGACCTTGACATGCTTGAAAGGTGGGCCGATGTGAGCCTCATGAAGTTCAACAAGGACAAGTACAAGGTCCTGCACGTGAGTTGGGGCAACTCCCTGTATCAATACTGGCTAGTCAGAGAATGGATTGAGAGTAGCCTTGAGGAGAAAGACTTGGGGGTGTTGGTGGGCAAAAAGCTCAACAGGGCCAGGCAATATGTGCTTGCAGCTCAGACAGCCAACCAAATCCTGGGCTGCATCAAAAGAAGAGTGGCCAACAGGTCAAGGGAGAAGATTCTACCTCTCCTCTTTCATGAGACCACACTTGGAGTACTGCATTCAGCTCTGGGGGCCCCAACAGAAGAAGAACATGGACCTGTTGGAGTGAGTCCAGAGGAGGGCCATGAAGATGATCAGAGGGCTGGAGCACCTCTACTGTGAAGACAGGCTGAGAGAGTTGGGGTTGTGGAGCCTGGAGAAGAGAGGGCTCTGGGGAGAACTTATAGCAGCCTTCTGGTACCTAAACGGGGCCTGCAAGAAAGCTGATGAGGGACATGTAGGGTGTGTAGTGATAGGGCAAGATGTAACGGCTTTAGATCCGAAAGAGGATAGATTTATATTAGTTATTAGGAAGTATTTACTGTGATGGTCATGAGGCACTGGCACAGGTTGCCCAGTGAAGCTGTGGATGCCCCATCCCTGGAGGTGTTCAAGGCCAGGCTGGATGGGGCTTTGAGCAACCTGGTCTACTGGGAGGTGTCCCTGCCCATAGCAGGGGGGTTGGAACGAGATGATCTTTAAAGGCCCCTTCCAACCCAAGCTATTCTATGATTCTGAGTCTACAATTGATGAGAGGACAGTACTGAATAATTTCTTTGCTTTAAAAAAAAAAAAAAAAAAGCCAAAACAAACCAAAACCAAAACCCCAGTCCTTCTCACATTTAACTTCTATTTAGTGGGATGCATAGCTATGCTGCAAAACCACTGTTGTGACTGCAAAAATATAAACCTGTCACCCAGCTCCACTTTTAGCAAAGAGATCACAGCATTCACACAACATAAGCAGCAACTTAGCACCTGCCAAGTCACAGCATCAGCCTCAGTGTGGTTAGCATCACCTGTTTCAATAGTCAGTAGGGGGGCCCATACAATTTTGTAAGCAATTTTCTGCTGAATTGCTCTTAAGGAAAGCTCCATGTGGAAATGTATTTCCATTGGTCTTGGGGTGGCAGAGATCCTTCTCCCAAACTTCTCTTCTGAAATCTGTGTTTAATTCAAACATCCTGGTGAGTGACCTGTAATCTCGTTGCACACCGTGGCAACCCAAGCAACCTCAGCAGACGACAAAGGTCATTCTGGAGGGTACTGTGACAGTCCAAGCATTAGGGCCATTGAAAGGGTGGTGCCGCAGTTCTGTTTGATAATATCGCTGTTTCTTGCTATCCTCTGGATAGCAGTCAGTTCATTGAACAGAGAATCTTCCTAAGTCAAAGGACAGTTTCATGTCCTCTGCAGAGACTTGAGTTCGGCCTAACACATAGAAAGATAAGATTTTTTAAGACAGTAGAGACCACTTCTTGGGGCTGTGCAGGTTTTTGGTGACAGACTGAAGGCACCATGTAGGGAATAAAGAAGCTGGGTGTACTACAGCTTGTCTGGTACTCCATAGCCCAGAAGATTAAACTGATGTTTTGCCTGCCCAAAATTAAACTGTTTGGCAAAAATATGTAGAACTGCTGAAATCTAAAAACAATTCCTATACCTTGATATTTGCATTGTTGCAAGAAAATTCTGATTGTGTGATCCTCCACTGCCCAATAAAGCTGTCAATAGACAGCCTTTTTTAATGAATGTTGAAGGCAGGACTGTAGGGTAAGGTAAATATTCAAAGCTGGAAATGATATTAGTTTCAACTATGCCTATTTCCTCCCAAAAGGAAAAAAACGGTGCCTACCATGTATTTATGTCACTTGCTAACTATGCACTTACTGGGACTGTGTTAACCTTGGCTCTGTTTCTGTTTCCAAGGGGAAATAGATGTCTAAATCTTTGATGTTTGTCTCACTTCCTGCATTCTGAACGTTTCCATAAAGTGCCCAGTTCTGTCTCTGTATAACAAAATCCTCACTGCTTCTGATTTATTATGATATGTCTTTTAGTTGGAAAAGCTGCCATAGTTAATTATTATTTGTAGAATGTTTGAAATAATTGACCCAGGTTTGTAACAAGTACGAAAATGTCACCTGAATGTAAAACAAGCCACATTGCTTGAATTGCTGGATTTCTCTTTGCATCTATTCAGTCTTTGATAGTAACTGAATGTAATGGGCATTCTTTCTAATTTTGCAAATGAAAAAGTGGAAATATTTTAATATTTGTTAAGATATAAAAATCGTTATTTAAAGGTAAGGTTTTTGTAATAATGAAAGCAGAAACTAGAACTAACATAGCCTGTTGCAATCAAAACAATTTTTTTTCCAAATGAACTGACTGCATCTGGATTTGCAGAATGTATATGAAATTCTATGTTATTATGGTCTAGACCAGGCCTTTTTTGAGGAATAAATCTGGTGTGGTTAGGTTAAAACAGGTAAAGTATTTTTTTCTTAATCATAGTGACAATTTTGCAAATATATTGACATCGATTAAACATCTGTGTTTAAAAGTCCAAAGCTGTTAATTTGCATTTTTTTCAGGCTTATGACTAGAAAAAATTAAGTTTCCTTCAGGTCAAGATGTGAAATAACTTTCTGTTTTCCACCTTCATTCCCACACTATCATGTAAAGACCAGGAATTTTATTTAAAAACCTAGAAATGAGTCATTAAGAAAGATAGGGCTTCCTTTGCCTTATTTCTTCATACTATTGATTACAAGACAGAAGTTATTTTGTAAGCTTTAGGGAAGGTTTGGTTTGTTTCTTTATTTCTTTGTTTCTAGGCCAGTGGTGATTTTTCATTGCACAGGTTGGTAGGATTTCAGAAATTGCTCAGAAAGTAAAAATACTCTTTTTAAAATGAAAATTCAGAACCTTTGCCTTCTCGCTTCTAAGCTGTAAGCAGGAAGTGTACTTCACTGTTTCATGAGTATTTGATTCCCTGCATGGTGGAGGATGTTGCTTACCAGTGGGGAAGATGCTGCCAAGGCACTTTGGGAAGCAGCAGACTGCCTTCTGCAATGTGCAGGATTCACTAAGAGCAGAAAGGCGGGAGCCTGCTGATGAGCAATGTGCTTACTTGATATTTAAGCTTTAATGAATTAAAGAGAGAGACAAGCATTAAAAATCCCAGTGGTGTTGTCTTTTAAAAAAAAAATAGTTTTCTTCTTTTCACTGTTCCTTCAACATCAAAAGAAATTGTCATGCATTATTTTAATAGTCCTTCTTTACTGCTTGAAAGTTCTTCCTAGCTTCTTACAAGATGCTAATTTTCAAATTCTTCCTGTTCCAGATATCAAATCTTTCAATCTAGATATTTCTCGATTTTTATGAGTTAATACCCTATATATTTTTAAAATCTTCTTAAAATTTCTGTCATTGGATATTTTCTCAAAGGTTTTTTTTCCCCTGATGTTTAATATGACTATGAGTTTCTCTTCATGACAACTGCAAAGTCTCTGTGTCCAACCATCTTCGACGCATGAGATGACTGACAGCTTTGGCTCTAAATTTTTGTAAACCATTCAAGGGAGGAGGTGATATGATAATTAAATTCCCTAATATCAAGTTTCCTATTACTCTTTGTGGAATAACCTGTCTTGAATGACAGGCAAAGCTGGAAGGATGCAGCTGTTACTGACTTAGGCTCTTCAGCAGGGGTGAAGGGAGTTTTAATACCTCACTACTGAGTTCCTAAAACTCATTTTTCTCAAGGACTTAAAAAATTCAGGGTGGATAATTCTTTAGCCAGCCCTGCCGGAAAAACCCTGGGAAACAGAAACCATAAAATTCATCATTATTCATAATTTTAAATGTTTCTGTGGTATAAATTTGTAA
This sequence comes from Falco punctatus, assembly GCF_963210335.1. NCBI lineage: Eukaryota > Metazoa > Chordata > Aves > Falconiformes > Falconidae > Falco > Falco punctatus. Next base: position 74,197,209 of record NC_137581.1, on the reverse strand, counting down.
ATTAGATCAGTGTGATTCGTACTATCAGTAGATAGTACTATCATACTATAAACTAGAGGTTTTTAAGTATTTATGAGCAGGAGAGAGATTTTCCAAATACAGGACGGAAGCTTTCTTCTGTTACTGCTTCAAGGATGAAATCTCAGTTCTTTTGCAATGAACACAAAGCAAAACCTGCACTGACTTCAGCAAAAGAAAGAATTCACATACAGCTCAGCAGGTGTTCTAAACCCAATAATTAAGATTCACCTCTGTGAAATAAATGAGTGCTATCACTGTCATTTTACAGATGGGAAAATTAAACCACAGAGCAGCTGTAGGATTTGCTTAGTGTGGCATGCAAAGTTGAGTACAAACCAGGCACTTGTCTCGTAATCTCACTCCTTAATAACTGGACCACATATCCCTCCTAAGTAGTGTTGAATGGACCCTTTACAGAGCTATGTGTGCCCCGTAAGTCATACACTGCTGAAAACTCTTCTGTGGCATATGTACCTTGCAACACTTCAGAAGTCTTAACAGAGTTTACATTACAGATTTTTATTATCCACAGAATTTTTATTTTTAAGGAAAGATTTTTCTTTTTAATAAGTGAAAGTCAGATGTGAACAATGGAGGTGACTGGGAGAAAGGTCTGTGCCACTGGGAGCTCAGAGAAGGTACATATAACCACACACACAGTGTTTGAGGAAAAAGTCCCTGCCTTCCATTGCTGCGCAAAACGACAGCACGTGTAACGTTTCCATTTGTCAGATGTTGTTTCCCTGTTTTGCTTTACACACTAAAGTTTACCATTTGCAGCTCATAGCCAGTAGTGACCACTCTAGAATTCAGCATCTGTAAAGCTGGCTATGAACTGACTGGTTCAAATGTCTCATCCCATGCAATTGTCTTCCCACAAATACTCATATTAGAAATTTGCTTTGAACCACACTGCAGTCTGGCCTGTTGAACACAGATCCCTCTGCTGACTCTAACCTCTTAAGCAATTTCCAGGCCTGTAATTTTCACCCCCCTGAGCACAGCTATTGGGGTGGGATCAACCTGGCTGCACTGTCAGCGGGTAATACCTGATCCTTCTTGTTTGGATGCAGAGCATTTGCTGTAAATTTATAACCAACAAAGGAAAGTAGGAACTTCTGCGTTGCAACCAATCTTATGCAAAAGACAATTATAGACAATTATCCTAAGTCAATTAAAACAAGTCAAATTTAATCACACAATAGGATGCTCCTACTTCTCTCTGTTCACAATTCAGGAAGCTGACTGTGCATGGCTCAGTTTATCAGATGAGAGGGACCCCAGTCTTGGCAGCTTTGATGAGTTATGATCATTCTTCTTTATAGGAATTAGGTTTCCAACATATTTTTGACTCCTGACAAATATCATAAAGTCTCAATAAGCAGCTGCTCCTTTCCCTCTCCCACGTGGAGTACTGCCAGACTAGCTCCTGGAAATCCATAACTTCCTCCTATGTCAACCACCAATGGCAGTCACTACCCCAGTGACACATTTCTGAGTGCATGTTCTTTTTATCCTCTCCCAGCAGGACAACCTCTTTGCACTTTCATCTGAAGAAGGTGAATCAGAAAAAGAGTGAATCAGAAAGATGAAGACAGGAACATATAGAAAAAAGGAGTGATCAAGAGAGATGAGAATCATCTTGGATGTACTGAACTTCAGCAAGTCTGGTACAACTTTAGCAGGATGTATTTTGAGGAACTTATCAGCAGTCACATCAGTGTGTCGCACACAGCATCCAGGCAATGGCAACCCGCGAGCGTGCCCTCCTCCTCCATCATACTGCAAGAAGACACATCTCTGCTGGTGACCTGGCTGAAGAAGTTGACACATCTTTCATTTTCAAGATAATGTAACTTCATTCGTTCTGGTGACTTATCAAAGATGGCTTGTCAGACTACAACATCTACTTTTTCTAAGTTTTCTAAGTTTAGAACAAGTGTTGTTTCCCACTGGGCCAGTCTCAGGTGTCTTTCTGATCAGAGATGTCAAGAAAGCAAAGTTGCCAATCTGCAGGGAATGGCATTTAGAAAAGAATGTAAGGGTTTTTGAGCTCAATCCAGCCTAAGTCCTTATCTCTTCCTGCTGTTTCTTACAAAACCAGCAATTCTGAGAAAGTGTGATTTGAGAATACTGAAACTGTGATGTTACATAAAAGAGAGATGCTCCCTGGATACTTGCCCTTTCTAGCTCTGGAGCCACCCTGGCAGCTCTGCCTGGCAGCCTGCTCCAAAACCACTGATCTCAGGAGATGTTGCAGCACCTCTCGGGTCTCTCTTTTTGCTGTGCAACGGACTGTAGGAAGATCTGACAGCCAGGCTTTCTAGATTGTTCAGAAGAGACCAGAAAAAAAAGGTTTCTGAATGACCTGTTACTGTGTTTAAGTAGCAGCTTAATAAGCTGCTGCTAGGGAAGTTGTTTTAGTGATACATCTGATTTGCCCACAAAAATCTGCAACACTTCTGATACATGGTACCATTGCAGTGTAACTGAAGCAATCACAGAGAAATAAAAGTGCTTTCTATGTTTGGTCCAGTTTCCCTCTCTGCAATCAACAAGTTTGTCATGACTTCAAAGGGAGCAGAAACAGGCTCTCTGAAGTTGCGTTTGCAAGCTTCTGAAGTGTGCTACAATGGATCAAATGCAAGATGAAAATTGAAGGGTTGAAACCTTTAATTAAAAAGAAAATCAACAACCAAAACCTCCAACTTTAAAGCCATAAAGAAAACCTTCAGCTCTAAAGAATACGATCTGAAAACCCTTCAGGGATAAACTATTGTAATTGTTAGCCTTGCACCAACGAGCAGTCACTTCCACTGGAGAGAAAAACAGAAAGCAAAACAAAAGGAAGGAACTTTCAGCTTGATTGTGTTGATTCATCATCAACTAACAATGAAAATAGAGAGGAAGGAAAACCAGAAACTTCCTAGCTGCTACAAGGCGATTCTACTGCTGACTTGATCTTCTTTAGATCCATGCAAAGAAAGGAGAGACTTATTTGAAGTGCCTTGTTGAGGGTTTCTTTTGAAAAAAGCAAGTGCCCCCACAGGGAGAGAGAGAATTTATTCTTGCTTTTTGTTATCACAGTTCCCTCATAGAGGAAAAAAGAGGAAGGGAGCTGGTGCTCTGGCATGCTGTTGCACAGCCCTCAGCAGCAGCATTTCACATCAGATTGCCCTGCTGGTACGGGATCTCCACCTCCCTGCCAGGGTTGGGTTTATGGCTAAGGGAGCACTGACTGGCCCCTTCCAGTTTTTCCTTCTCGGCTGTACCCAGTGAGAAAAGGATTCAGCACAAAAGTGTGGCCTGAGCAAGGTATCTGACAGCTGACAAATGCTGGAAAGATTTTAATACGTTTGCACTGCCATTTTCTTCTTAGAGGTTACTGAATGGATTTTACATAGGGAAAGTCGGAAAATTTTGACTGAGATAAATGGCTGATTTTACTGAGGCACTTGCAGGCATTGGCTTTGAAATCTCATTAAAGGTCTCCCATATGAAGAGTAAATCTGTTCATAACAACTACAAGAGAGATGATAAATAGCAACCAAGGTGAAAAAACAATTATTATAATAATTTCCATATCCTTTGTATTATCTAAAGACACACTTAATCATTCTGTAAACTGTTGGTATGTCTGAGATAATAAATACTATATGGAGACAGATAAAGGGACAATGATGAGACATATGTCATCCTACGAAATATACAGCAGTCAGTGTATATGTTAATCAATAAAAACACTGCTATGATGAATCTGAAAATAAGCTCTTACAAATCATTTTTCACTGCTCAAGAAATGTATCACATCTTCCAGTATTCCAGCTTGTTAAGACATGACAGAGAAGTGTCACTACATGATTAGTAATAGAGGAGGGCAATGGTTTAAGTTAAATAAAGTCTGAACCACTGTTCCTGATGCAAGCCAAATTACTGTGTCTGAGAAAGACAGAGGACATATGAGACACCTATCTCCTGTCATTCTCTGTCACATCATCCTTCAATGAAGCAATCTCCACCTACTCCACACATTCATCATCTGCCTTTAAAGCTGATTCCCCCGCACTTAACTTTCCTTTTGGTGGGGGGCATGATGACCCTCAGGAAAAACTGTTGCTAGGTCCTGGCCCCCATCAGTTTGGAGCAGGTGTTTTGCAGGAGGTGAAACAATACTATCCTAAAACTGCAGAACCCAGCTGCACTGGGAACATGCTTAAGCTGGCAGAAGAAAAGGTAGAGTGGCTGTGCCTGTGTGCCCTGGAGTGCATGTACTGCCTTCAACTGCCTTTCCAAGCCTGTAAATCTGTGTTTGCCCCCAGGACGCGCTAAAAAACAGCCCAGTATAGGGATTTTCAGAGGTATTTTTCTGAGAAGCTGTGGAGAAGCAAAAGGGAGACACATAATGAATTTGCTGTAGAAGATCAACAAGCACACCTGCTGAATGACTAGCTTGTCAGCACATGGATACCTTGAGCAAACGTGAGACAAGGGAAGACTTGAGATTAACCTCTAATGACAGGCAGTAAGCATAGGGGCATATCTACTTGCATTTATTTTTCTCTGGGACAGTATATAGCATGGCTGAGAAAACAGTTCAACCAATGCTGCCATCCTTCGTACTATTATTTTAAGTTAATAAAAAAATTAAATTTATGTCCTTTTTACTACCTCTATTCTGAAAAGATCTTTCTATTCCTTTCACATCATTAAGAAAAAAATTCCAGCTCTCAGAAAATTAATTACCAGGCTAATTTTTACTGAATTATTTCCATTTCTTGTTCACAACCACCTCGCAGATTATGCTGAAGATTTTACCAGCTTCCCTTTGGAAATTAGTTCAGCTCCCCTTAAGCACCTTTGACAATACCAGAGCAGTTTATTTTTAGTTTATAAAGAGGGGAGAGTTGGGGAAGAGAGCATTTTAATAAGGAATAGAAGTATTATGCCAGAAAGAAAAGAGAAATATGACAAGTTTCGAGGAAAAAAAAAAAAAAAGAAAAAAAAGGTAATTGTGGAAAAACTTGTAAGATTGCGCAAGTCTCATGCTTCTCTCCCCTCCAAATTTCATGGACATTTTCAAATGCTGTGGAGGTACACCCAGTTCTGGAAGTAGCTGCCAGCACACAAACACATTTTAAAAGGTGTAACTGGGAAAGAGAGATCATACCCCATATGATTAAGGGCTTCTGTATCCAGCCCTAGGGATTTATAGTAATGAATGGGTTTAGAATAGTGTCTTGTCTCATCAATGCTAGTATTTGGAGCTACAAAAATATGCAAACCTCAGTGCTTCAGGTGTAGGACAGTAATCTGAAGTGCTGGGAGAACACTGTGTTGACTAAACTCCTTTGTTTGAATCCATTTTCTAATTTTTCTGATCAATAAATCTAAACCCATCCTTTTCTAGGGTACTTTCTCTCTCTCTGGGTCAGACTAATAAATTCATAACTGCTTCTACCCTGTAGTCAGACTCGTAAATTTATAATTTTACGGTGCTCCACTACAGCTATCTTCTGAGAGTATCCTGGTTTCTGCTGGTTTCATGAGATTTGACTTAGTGCCATAAACTGTATGGCAATCAATGCATAGGTTTGTCTTTCAGAATAACATAACCACGGAATTACAGTTACCAACACAGTATAATTAGTGTTATGTGGTTGTTTTTTTTTTCATCTATGAAAAAGACAAACACTTCTTGGCAGAAATATTCAGTGTTTTCAGGTATCTGGATGTCTGTCTGGCAAAACAAACATTTAAACACATTTTCATGTATCAAAATAAATTATATTAATAATGACTGTCACAAATGGTGACTTGAGTAGGGCAACGTCTGGAAGGAGTTTCTCCCAAATTAAAGAACTTGCTTTGTGAATTGTTTGCATTAGAGCGGCCTTTTATATAGCTGTATTCCTATTCCAGTAGGATACCACAAATAACATTTTCTCCTATGGAATAGAAATAATATCCTTTTTTTTTTTTTTTTTTTTTTTTTTTTTGTCTGCCAGGGCTGAAACCTTTCTATACATAACTCTCATGTCTTCTAATCTTTAGCCTTTTCTTCTGACAGAATGATAATGTCTGATTTTGATGCCCACACATCTTTTATCCATTTCCATAATCGTTCAAGTTACTGTCTACAAATATTACTGTTCTCCACCTGTGCTTGCAAAAGGCAGTAGAAGCTGATAGCTGTGGTCAGAAATACCTCATAGGAAGGGTTCGTGCCTTCACACCCTATATAATAACACAAAAGTCTGACTGCCTAGTTTTTATCCATCAAGTTTATTCACAGTCATCTCTTTCAGGTTTTTGGATTTTGAGTGGTTCTTCCATTTCTGCACAGTCATACAATGTATTCTTTACCTTTTCCACCATGAATAGCCATCAGCCAACGTTGGCTTTCTAGATTTAGAATAACTTCTAGATTATATCACACCTCTCAATTTATTATAACAAACCAATTATATACAGCATCATGTCAAATAATCCCTTCTGTTGTTCAGAGTTGTAGGCAGTTCATTCCTACTCAACTTTAATTTGGCTCTACCTTCTCATCAGCTAAAATTAATGAAGCACACACCCTTTCTGCCTCCCCCCCCCCCCCGATTTTTTTCTATTTATTTATTTATTTTCTCCTTCTTTCAAGATAATAAGCTTCATCTTGTCCTTCAAGACAATAGATCTCACAATATCTTGAGTCTTATTTGAAAACAAAATGGCATTCAGGACCTTCTCTAGCACAGCAGTTGGATGGGAACAGAGATATTCAGCCTTTGTTTCTTACAGCCCATTCAAATGAATAATTTCATGCAATGACATGCAACCTCACTGCAAAGCAAAGTCAGAACCCAACAGCATCCTGTTATTACTAGCTAGTTCTTTACTGTTTCTGAAGACGGTTGAACCTCTTCCAGTAAATATTCATTTAAGAGGGACTTATATTAAAGTAAAACTTTTTTTTTTTTTAATGGCACATTTTTCCAAGGAAATGAAAACATGAAAATTGAATCTGTCATCTTAGTCTCTTGCCTTGTACTTTTTCAGTAAAGTACTAGAAAAACAGGCAAACAAGGAGGAAGGCAGAAATGGGTTTGGAAAACAAAACAGCTTTTGTAAAATCAGAACTGCAAACTTTTGGCTGTATAAGCAACCATTTTCCAGACCTGTGGAATAAAAGAGCTGAATATTCACAACCATATTCCTCTATTTTTTTACTAGATCTAAGAGCTTTCTCTGGACCTTAGGCAATAAAAAGGCATGCATGCTTTGTAATCCACTATATTAGTTAATTTTTGTTTGTGTATAAAATTTCATTTGTAATTAGGTGTACCCCTCAGCCTTTCTAAATGCAAATCATATTTGTTAGATAAAAAAACCTCACGCTGCTGTCAAAATGGCCAGAAAGACAGGCCAGGTATTATTATAGTTACTTCATTTTCACTGGAAATGGTTATGCCTGGAAAGTCAAGAATAGATTTTGTAAAGAAAATCAGGCCATTCCTAGGTCTGTGACAAAGATATATATTTCCCTTTGTAAAATTTTTTTTCAGTGAAAGGTTTTTGTGCTCGACTAAATTTTATGTGACATTGCTAAGAGTTTTAGAAGAAAAACATGGTAAAGTCACGTGAAACTGGCAATTGCAGAACACTTGTGTGCCCTGAAAAGTGGAGAAGGGCGCTGAGTTTCCCAAGTCAGGTGCTGGCCTGGAAGGAGGATAATGCTGTCAGAGAGATGTGCTGCCTAAACCGATAAGCTGTCTTGAGAAGCAGGATGAATTAACCCATGGTCAGCACTGTGCTAACTCCTCTACCCTTGGCATTAGTGCTGGCATCTGCAGAGCATTGTCTTGTAGAGTGTAGATGCACTACTTAGCTTGCAGCTGGCTTGGAAATGCTAACATTATGCTTTTCTGGACTGGACAGGTATGTGCCAAGCTGCCTGTAGAGCTGTCTTCCTTTTGAAATACATATATACAGCCATCTCACTTGAATCCCAGAACCCTGACGTGATACCACAACTCTAGTAAGTCCTAGTTCACTCTAAATTATATGTACGTTCCTGAATCTTAACATGCCTTTCAACAAATGTATCGCTTGAAAAAATGATATTAAACCAGAAGGCACAGGCCAAAAAGTACAGATTTTATAGCTCAGTGGAAATGTTTCAACCAACTCTGTGTTCCTTCTGAAAAATATGCATGTCTCAGCAACATTCATATCTTTTCTTAAATCTTAAGTTTTGCCTAAAAAGGAGCATGTTGTAGCATTTGTGTTTGGAAGTCTGAGAATATATATGACACAGGGAGCAGCAGCTCCAGCCCACCCAAGTGTTCCTTGCTCTTCTGAAGGATTTAGTCTCCCTTAATACAACCATGACAGGACCAAACAAGAACAATAAATTTATATAAAGACATATTAACAGTACTGCCTACCAACTACTGTATCTGCAGCTTCTAGAAATAATTCAGTCTCAATAAGCAATGAGAAACTCCGCAACTACAAAAATGTAAAAGTACTTGTGATACATGGAAATGGAGGTACTCTGCCAGGTTCCTTGCAAGTTTTCACATTGGCCCAACTGCTCTGCAAGTGTCCTTAGCCAGCAGGACATTGTCCATTGTTGCACATAGGTTGTCAATAGGTGACAAGTTTGTGATCTCCTCCTTGGCTTATTTACAGACAGTTATAGTGAGGGACTGAGGATGCACAAGAAATTTCTCTTCTGTAGCCAGTCTCTTTCATAAGCTAGGACTGTAAGGATTTTCTGGGATAACTGTTGAGTGCCCCCATAATAACCTTTTGTTTTTCTTTCAGTGAATCCATGTACCCACTCCTACCTACCGATTTCAGTTTTCCAGGCTCTGTGTAAAGTCTCTCCCAAAGAAGGAATGCGTATAGGACGTTTTTACCATCTACCTTTTCTACTTGCTAAGTTGTAGCAGCTCCTTAACCTGCAGGTTGATAAAATTGTGTGTGATCCTGGTCTTGTCCCTTGACACTTAGAAATCTTGCTTTCATTTTTGCCCTTCTGTTTTCCCCAAGGCACCAAGACTCTTATTCATTGACCTTATGCTTGTGTCTGGATTGTTTCCACATTCCAAATGAAAAAAAAAAACAAAACCAAAACTGTAAATCAAAACAAAACAGTGTATCTTGGGAAGAAGAGGAGTGGACAAGTGAGTGACAGCTCTCTAGGACCTTACATACAAAAAGGTATGATGTAATGTCATGAAGAGAAAACACTCTGTGTTTGGTTTTTGTTTCTTCCTAGTGGCCCACACATTTTCCATACAACTAAGGTGCTTTGTGCCTCCTCCCACTAGCATGGCATATGATAGAGTACAGGCCTGAGAAAATGAGTTGTTTAAAACCTCTGAGACTGAATGTTCAGTTTGTCCATGCCTGTTTTGAAAATCATATTTTTCAAGAAAGACAGAGAATGTTCCATTCTTAAGATAAAGAGAGGAGTCAAGAGGAATATCTGGTTCCATCCTCCAAGCTTCCTTGCCTGATGAAGAAGCATGAACCCCAGAGTGTATGAACAAATTCAGAAAGATAAACTATTCTTCACTCTTTTATAATAGACTATCCTCTGGCTTTAGCATATGGCCAGGATATCACACAGAACAACAGTTTCTTATTATAGATTAGGAACAGCACTGAGCCAACTGCAGTTTCAAATCCATCTGCCCATACAAAAATAGTTTCTCACTGGGATCTTCCTTCTAATGCTGAACTATTTCTGCCCACAAACCCCTTCTTCCCAAATGACTTTGGAAACAATGCACTTTTTATAAAAACATTATTAAAAGGAACAGAGAGCTCCCCCTACCCAGTGTCCCTGCAGTGGTCTAGCATTAAGCATAAGGCCCACAGTCCTCCCAGATCCTGTTGGGATCACTTTATAGTATGTATCACCATTGCATTGATTCAGTATTCTGTGAATATCTGTATGCAGTCTTTCTCCTGCAATCAGATTTGTTAGAGCAGATTGTAGCGTCTATGCAGAGTCCCTCTGTAGTCTGTGCCTTCGGCACCATTGCAAAGATCTGTGGCCTTCCCTGGATCTGCATCCACTGGGTCATTTCCTAGTTTTCCATTGTTCCCTATCCATGACTTATGTTTTTAAGGAAAGAAAGAAATTTTGTGCTAGGGTTGTTGGATTTTTTTGGTGCTGGTTTTTTTTCCCCAATCTGACTTCTCACTGCTTTTTGTTCCTGTGTATTTTACTGCCTATTATTTTTCTCAATTTCCATGTTATTCTTCCGAGCCAGCTGAATTCCTACCTAAAAATTCTTTTTTGCATAATAAAAAAATAAATTCACCATCTTTTCAATTATTTAATCTTTATCAGCTCAAAACTAACTACATTTGCTTCCAACAGAAACAGGACTTCTGCAATTTTTCCTCAGTTGAAACATTTCTTCTGCAAATTGCCTGATGAAAATGTTACCCTTAGTTGAAAAAGGAGGTGAGGATGTGGAATTAGGCAGTTTAACATGAGTGCTTTCTTTGTTGCATTTTGAATTCAATACTGCAGATCAGGCACTGCACTGCAGCACGCTTCCCAAAACCCACAAGAGCCCAGCTCTCACCTCCTTTGTTGTAGCTGTGTATTGCTTTAACTCCACGACAGTCTATGAGGTTACACTGATAGAAAAATGGAATGGCAGATTGGGGAATCATGATATTCGCTTGATTTTTGCAAAGCAAAATCTTTTTCTAACTCAGTTCAAAGCATTCAGAATTGCTTCTAGCTATTCTCCCAAATTATTCTTTTCAATTCAGAGCCTGCCACTGAAGTACCAGAAGCAGGATGCCTTGTATACAGCTCAGCCACTTCTGTGCTCCTGCAGCATTTTAGTGAAATGCCTTATGGTACATCATTCCCAGAATGGAGAAAAGCCTTTTGGACATGCAGAGATGGAGCTGTGTGAGCTGAATTAGCTGTTTGAAGTTTCTTACTCATAGGTAAGGAACTATGGGAAACTGAGATGGAAATCAAATACATTAACAGGTTAACAGCCTATGTAAATCACAGCAGATCATCACCCGTTTACTCAAGGGTATCTGTTAAAAAGTCCTTAGACTTTCAGAAAAAAAAAAGTCAAAGATGAATGAGAGGCTCAGAGTGCTTTTTGGTAATTAAATATTTGTCTGTATACACATTACAGATATATCAAAGAAGGATGTGATTTATGTTTTCCATTATCTGTTGAAATGGTTCTTGGTCACTGACAGGAAAACTTGTGAGTAAATAAAGGTAAATTGCTGCAAACTCTATCTTGCTTTAATCTTTGCTGGGAAAAAACCTGGCTGGATGGCTGGGCCCAGAGAGTTGTGGTGAATGGAGTTACACCCAGCTGGCAGCTGGTCACAGGTGGTGTTCCTCAACACTCAGTATTGGGGTCAGTTCTGTTTAAAATCTTTATCAATGATCTGGACAAAGGGATCAAATGTTCCCTCAGTAAGTTTGCAGACTACGCCAAGCTCAGCAGAACTGTTGATCTGCTGTAGGGCAGGCAGGCTCTGCAGAGAGATCTGGACAGTCTGGATTGATGAGCCAAGGCCAATTGTATGAGGTTCAACAAGAAGTGCCCAGTCCTGCACTTGGGTCACAACAACCCCACACAATGCTACAGGCTTGGGGAAGAGTGGCTGGAAAGCTGACTGGTTCGAAAGGGCCTGGGGGTGCTGGTCAACAACCAGCTAAATAAGAGCCAGCAGTGTGCCCAGGTGGCCAAGAAGGCCAACAGCATCCTGGCTTGTACCAGAAACAGCGTGGCCAGCAGGGCTAGGGAAGGGATCGTGCCCCTGTACTGGGCACTGGTGAGGCTGCACCTCGAATCCTGTGTTCAGTGTTGGGCCCCTCACTGCAAGACAGACACTGAGGTGCTGGAGCGTGTCCAGAGAAGGGCAACGAAGCTGGTGGAGGGTCTAGAGAACAAGTTCTGTGAGAAGCAGGTGAGAGAACTGGGGTTGTTTAACCTGAAGAATAGGAGACTTGGGAGGGACCTTACTGCTTTCTACAACCACTTGAAGGGAGGTGTGTGGGTCAGTGAAATGTGGGTGTTGGTGTCTTCTTCCAAGTAACAAGTGATAGGACAGACAAATTGCATAGGTCCTGTTTACAGGCTGTCCAGAGAGGCTGTGGAGACTCCTTCTCTGGAGATATTGAAAACCCACCTGAATGTGATTCTGTACAACCTGCTGTAGGAGAACCTGCTGTAGCAAGGTGTTGGACTAGATGATCTCCAGAGGCCCCTTCTAACCCTGACCATTTTGTGATTCTGTGTATTAGCATATTAGGTGGAAGGACCTGAATGTCTTTTTCTCCCAAGGGAACAAACATCCTGTGATTCTGTGACAAGAGGAAATGGCCTCAAGTTACACCAGGGGAGGTTTAGATTTGATGTTAGGAAAAAAATCATCACTGAAAGGGTTGTCAAGCATTAGAACAGGCTGCCCAGGGAAGTGATTGACTCACCAACCCTGGAGGTATTTAAAAGACATGTAGATGTGGCACTCAGGGACATAGTTTAGTGGTGGACTGGGAAGTCCTAGGTTTAACCAAGCGTTGACCTCAATGATCTTAAAGGCCTTTTCCAACCTAAATGATTCTGTGATTCTATAACTTACTCTAATAGTGATTTACTTAAGGATAAATTGTGCTGCTGTGCCAGGAACCATAAAAAAGCCCCAAAGCAGATTATGCTGACATTCCTTCAGCTAGAGGGCAACTTCCAGACACCAAGTAGTAGTGCGTGTGCCCTACATTGGTCCCCTTAAGAAAGATGCAAGAAACCTGGAAGATGGAGAATTTGATCTGTGTTATTCCCCACTGAATATATTCAAGCTTTTCTGACTGCAGTCACATTCAGCAATGTCTACAGTCTTTTTCAGCTATGGATAGCTTCACTAGTCCAAAGACAGTCAACTTCACTATAGCCAACATAATTCCATTAGAGCCTTCTGGCTTTTCTTTTTAGTTTTTTTCTTTTTTTTCTTTTCTTTTTAATCTAGGGCATTTAACTAATAATAGGCTTTGAAAACGACATTTTTCTGGAAAATGTTAGCTAAAAGAATTATTAAATTTTCTCCATGTTGGAACATGTCCTGAGACATTTGACAAGGTATCATGCAAAGTGCAAGACAATGAATGTTGCAGAAAAATTTCCATCTTCTCTGGGATGGTTTTTCTCCATTCAGATTTAATGTGTTAGTCTCAGCCTTTGTTGCATTTGCCTGAGTAAATAGCAGACATTTTACAAAGAGATGGCTCCTCTGAGATTGGAAGGCATTTTCCTTTGACTCCTACCCCTCTCCATAAGAACTGAAATGTAGAGGCTTCATGGTGATTACCCAGATCTAAAAAACACTCCAAAAAAAAAAGTCCCAGACTTGTCAATTTCCCACCAAACCAGCTGAAAACACTATAATTTCAGCCTCAATTCCCAAAGAAATGTGGATAAACAATCATGTGGTCTGTGTACTGCATGTCAGACCATCCTTTCCCCTAGCAATTACTGACTGCAGTTACCTACGTTAAAGAAAACTGTTTTTGAGGAAAAGGCCACAGAGATATTTTATTCCTACAAATGTTAGAAAATAGGCAGTCCTTAGGTTAGTGTGGGTGGTATTCAGTGCATCAGTATTGAGACTTACATTACTTAATTGATATACTGTGAGGTTTTATATAACATAAAGGGTGGACTGGAGAAATTTGCCATTAAGAATGTTCTACAATAAAACCAGCTGAAAATGTACTTAGATGTGTGCATGCATGGCAAATACCAGATTTAACTCAAGAACAGAGGTGGGTTCTGAGTTTGAAGGATGCGGCAAGGAAGAGATCTGTATCCCCAGCACGCAGGTGGTTAGCTGTATTGCCACTGGATTCAGCTGGGAGCAGCTTTCAGGAGGCTTCAGTTCCATGACTTATGTAGTGCTGTAGCCTCCCAGGCTGCACTTTGAGAGTTTTAAAACAGAGGTCAGGGGAGCCATACATTTAGGAAAAACAGGTAAAAACAAAGACAGCATATGTAAATGTTATCACCTCAAAACCTGTTGACATAGACCCTCCTATATGTCACAGAATCACACAGCAGTTGAGGTAGGATGGGATCTCTGGAGGTCATCTGGTCCAACCCCCTGCTAAAGTAGAGCCACCTAGAGCAGGCTGCCCAGAACCATGTCCAGGCAGGTTTTGTATATCTGCAAAGATGGAAACTCCACAACCTCTCTGGGCAATCTGTTCCTGTGGGTGAACTAAAGGAGTTATTCCTTAGGTTATACCTAGATTTTGAAAAGCATGTCCAAGTTTTCTCCACAAGGGTGGTATAAGGAGGTTTGTAGCCTGTTTTGCAATAATTTAGAGTACACAGTACGCAGAACCGTACTCTACAAACCCAGTTTACCCTGGATGACAATATTACAACAATTTTGACCAGTTTTTCAGTGTTTCCTATTAAATTAACTCAATTATATAACTTTTGCCACACGTCTAGCCACCTAGTAATTGTTCAGACACTCATCTTTCTCCTTTCTGCCTAAATCCAGCCATTAATGAAAGATTTAAAAGAATAAGTGAACAGTTACTGATCTGGACAAAAGCTAACAAGAATATTTTCTTAAACAGCTAGAATAAAGTACAGGGGCACTGTAAATGTCAGTCTTCTGCAAAACAGAGGTAATTACAACCAGCAAGAAATGTGCTCTTGTCCATTTGTTTTAATGGGAGGTTTGAAAGAGCGATACAAAGTGTATGCTTTTCATCTAGGTTCTTACATTCCCTGCATGCTTGCTTTCCTTCATTTTCCTTTTTGTGGGGGACCTTCTCAGCATGAGGCAGCTCACCCTCTGCCTCACCGACTGCAGTGCTGGTGCTGTGTGAGGGGACCCTTCAACTCCAGTGTTTTCCCAGCCTGACTCCACTTCTGTTTCATCTTTCTCTTCCTCTTTGTGTCTCCAAGCACTCATAACACCTCTTGCTCCTGGGGCTATCTATATGTTCTGGTTGCCTGGAAACCATTTTTGAATGGCTACATAGGATTTAGGAAAACTTGTCTTCGATAATTCTCCCACCTCCTTTCTCATAGGGGAGTACTGTTTTAAGTACTACAAGTAATTCTTTTTAACGTTGAATCTCACTATCTTTAATGTGGTTCTTAGGTTGTTCTTATTACAAACACTGCACTTACTTTTTTTGCTTTCCTTTTCTTTCATCTTTATCCTCCAATGTAACTTCCAGTGCCCCAATTCTGTAATGTTCTTTTAATGGAATGCAATTGAGAAAGTCACAGCCAAAGCCCTGGAAGCAGGCTTTGTCTGAAGGTACAATGCAAAATCACAAAGAGTCTCTACTCCTGAAAATATCACAAGAGCATAAATAAGACCTGCTGCCTTCATCCAGGCTAACTTGATGTTGCTGTTGAATGAAGAGGAACTGCAGCCCGCCCCGCCCCCCCCCCCCCCCCCCCCAGCTCTCCTGAGGCTGGGAAACAAGAAGCATGATGAGGACTTACCTGATTAACACCTGTCTGTAGAAAGATAAAAGGCTAAAATAGATAGCAGAGCCATTAATAGAGGTCAGAAAAAGGGCTCTTTGTCATCCCAATGATTTAAATGGCCAAAATATAATTCACCAATAACTTCCTAGCTATACTTGGATTTTTATGAACACCAGATGTTTTCTATGTATTGATTATCAATATTCTGATATGGAATAACCACATGTTCAGCATTGGATCTTGTAATATACCTTATTAAATCCATGGACAGAGTTCATATTTTCAAAAGGACAACATGCTTATTTCACTCTTTGGGCCTATTGAATCTGTACTTACATTTCCTATAATTCTCTGGGTCAAGTATAAAATTCTTAATATTCTTTTACTCTACTAGTAGGTTTCTAAGTCTTAGGGATATTCTAGCTGATTGTCTAAAAAAATCTTGAAAAAGAATCAAAGAATTCACTGCAGGTGAGTGGCTATTTCCATTGAACTAACACATCTGCAGTAACGTGGATCACAAACTGATAGATTGACAGCTGAACAAATAATTGACCATTTAAAATGACTGTGGAAATATTTCTGGTCAAGACCAAGATTACTGCATATCACTGACAAATATCACATATTATTTGTTGCTTGTCCTTCCTTATCATCCTAGCCTGCAGTCTGATCTTTCCCTGCACCATGGCACAGGTCATTCCCTGACAGTCTATTATTGCAAGTGCTGAAGGGTCTGCAGACCAACAGACCTGCATGGAGGTGCACGAAAACATCTGTTTGTACTGTGTGTTAGTGCAAGTCAGGGTTAGAACTCCCTGTTCTTAAGGAACATCAAATTAGACTAACACAGTTAATTTTTTTTCTGACAGTACTCCAGAAACAAAACTGCCGTGTCAGCTGAAGCTTCAAGATGCTCAGAAGTCAGCTTTAGATAACTTTAAAAATATAGTTTGAAAAATGAGAATGTTAGTGCTAAAACCAGAAAAGTACTCAAAGCCGCTCCGTATGACTACAGAGACTGTATCCCCACCCGGAGGCAGCTATAATTTCAAGTGAAAACACAGCACTACGAACAGTCACAAAGAGTGTCCCAGACATCACTTATGCCACCATGTTTTCAATCCTGCAAGCTCTACTTCCACAACCTACAAAAAAAAATATGGAGAGAATGTGACTCTTCTGTCTTTGCCCTGGGAAGTCATGTATGTCTTGCACTGCAGCAGAAGAGCAGTGAACAAATTAGCCCTTGATACAGGAGGAATGTTCTTCAGCCTGCCGTCTGAACATTTAAACCTCAGAAGCTCTGAAGAATCCTTATTTCTACCACTTTTGAAGTGATTTTATTGTTGCATCATACCACTGTCTTGAAAGTGCCATTTTAAATATTAGATGTAGAATACAGCCGAAGTTTCCTAAGCTGCATATATTCAGCTTTTTAAATTTGCACATATGCACCAGTCTAGAAGCGGTGAGCTCTTCAACAGATCTGAGAAGAATCAGTGGTCACTGTGTTGTTTTGGCCTAGCTCTGTGATCCTCTTACTTCTCTTACTTTGTCCGCTAACATTTTAGAAAGCAGCTGAATGCTTAATTCTCAGTGTCCCATATGCAGGGGGAGGAGGGAGAGAGAACCATTTATTTTGCTGCCTTTATTCCCATGAGAACAACTAATCACGTGGGAGTAGAACAACAAGTTCTGCCAGGCACACAGAATCTGCTTATGAGACATCTCTGCATACTCTCGAGGTTTCATTAGCTTTAAGTGGATTTTTTCCACTCCTCCAGATCATTGTTATTTCAAACCCAAATTTATTCAAACTAGGGAAAGACACATCTCCTCAAGTATGCCAGCTTCAAACTCAAGCACAAAATGTACCGTATGCATTTTTTTAAAACATTTCAATGATTAAAATATGCATCAGTTACAGAATGGGTTTATGGTAAATTCTTTTTTTTCATGCTGTAGGGAATGCTAATAATTAGTGTGATTTCTGCCATCCTAAGACACTGCCGAACCTGAAATTATGGAGAAATAATTTTTCTGTACTGGCTGTCTTGCAAAAATAACCAGTTCTGTGTTTGTTATGTGATCATCTAGAGAGGGAGTAACACAATAGCTACACCCAATGGCAACTTCCTTCATTGCTATTTTTCTAAAGAAAATGGCTAGGATTTTCTTACCAGGGACTTAATCAAGGTCAAACATAAATACTTAGGCTAGTTTTAACAGTTGCATTTTCATGAAGATAAATTCATTCTTGGTTTCCCACGGAATAATCTTTCACTTTCATAATTCAAAATGTCCTTGCAATTTATCTTTTAATGCACAGTAGTGTTCTTTTGACTGGTTTATCATCTTCTCCAAGTAGTACACTTGGACCAGTGTAAAAAACTGAGCCACATATTCTCCTTACTGACTTCTTACGTTTGATATTTCTGCTTCATTGTGGCGACAAAAGTAGCTTTCAGATTATGAACCCCAGGGGGTGCTGCCATGTTACATTCTGTGTTTGCAAAGAAAACTGGAAGTGATGCTCTAATATGGGTTAGAGCTGTCTCCACTTCTGTAGAACATCATGTTAGCCTCTGAGGCTATCATTCCAATAAACAAATTAAGAAGGGGGTAAAATCTTTTTTTTAATCCAGTTTTTGGCTTCTGAATTTTAGTAGGACAGTGTTTTTTCTTGTTGAGAAGTTGGAAAATGCTGATGGAAGTTTAGAATTTCCATTTTAAGGAGAATGAAAAAACATATTACATACTTGCTCCATACATACAGGATTATATCTGGAATAGCAGTACATTTGGGAGCCTTGCTACTAATTGAACAAGGCTAAGAAAAAAAAAAAAAAATGAAGGGAAGAGAAATAAAATAGTATTCCAAAGTTTTAGAGTCTACATTGCCTAGGAAATAAATTTGATGTCAAAAATTGAATGTCAAAGCAAGAACTGAGAAATAGGAAGAAATAAAGTAATGGACTTGCAACCAATGCTTCTGGTGAAAAGTGGAGGTGTTCGTTCTGTGGCTTTTTTTGTTTTATGTTTCCACCATGGCTGATTTGTTTGATGAATTAATTTTTGCCTCAGAAATAGTGGGAATATCTCAATTTTCAGTTAGGTTTTGATACTGGGAATTTAGGGGAAGTTCCTACAAAACCTAATAAATGAAGGGTAAGAAATTACAGGTTTTCTTTTCTTTACAGTGCCTGAACTTGGATTTTTATAGTGTATAGATGCATTTTCCAGTCATATTCCCCATTGGTGTAAAAAAGAAGTGATTCATGAGCTGCAGCACGCTTTCAGAGTTACAATGTACCGTGAACCTCAATGGGTAACTGCTTCCAGTCCCCTGCTGCCCTGAGCAGTTCTGTTGTATAACATGTGCTTATACATCCACAAAAAACAACTGTGATGTTCTTTCTAGACACATAAGAAGAGTTGATCCACCTCTGGAGGAGCAGACTCCAAAGTTTTAAAAAATACAATGGCAGAGAAGTTAGAAGGAGATCTTTGGTATGGGATCAGTGATGAGAGAAGAAGGAAGAACTCATAAAAGCCATCTGCATCCACTGGAGCAAACTTCCATCCCCAGCACAAGGTCCAAGTTTGGGTACTGCCTTCACTGTACAGGCATCACCCAAAACACAAACCACTGCCCTACCACCTTTCAACATTAGCAGGAGAGGAAAAAACCTACAAAAGCCAATTTGCCTTTCCCATTCCACTGCTCTAGGAAGAACCCAGTGAGATGCCAAGAAAACCAAAATGACACAGAATGAATGGACACAAGTCATCACTCAAATACACCAATACATTTCGTCAGCTTCACCTGGATAGGCTTAGGGGGGCAACAAAGCCTCTGCTAAAATCATGTGGGTTTTTTTTCCTGTGTCTAGCCTTCACCATTGCCTATGGAAATGGGACAAGCTTACTGATACAAGGCACTCGCTCAAGTCTGTCTCACAGAAGATCTTTCCACACCCAGCCTACTTTTTTCTTCGAAGGCTGCCACTGCTCTTTAGTGTCACAGCTGGAAGTTCAACACAGCTGAAAATTCACCAGGTGGAAAACCGCAGTCCAAAGTTAATTGCTTATTAGCAAAAATGCTTTTAGTGAGAACCTTGTAGATTGCGTTATCCAGCCATGTGTAAAAGCCTCCCAGATCACATTTCTCAATCAAAGTTCTGCTAAAACTAGTTATGCTGATTGCAATTTGCTTAAAGGACGGTTAAAGGTTGCTGGGAGGATGCCAACACATCTATGCTGGAATATATATGCATTAAAACATTCAATGACAGGGAAAAATGCAGCTGAAAGACCCCAAATATAAAAAGGTGTCATCAGAAATGCCTGTTGGAGCATGGAAACCATACCACAAACAGGGTTTTGATTTGCCTGCATACAGCATAGTACTTGTTACTCAGGAAGATCCCTGCAAAGGCAGGTTTTTCCTTGAGATTTATCATCAGTGATAGCAGAAGTCATGCTAAGGGTGGCTGCTCCTCACACAGTAAAGTGCTCATAAGCAAAAAAAGGAACTTGATTTTGCTGAGCATGTATATGTTCTTCATGTGGGGAACAGGTCTTCTTCACAGCGTTTGTCATTTATCAGTAAAAATGGGAAGAGGTTCTGATGAGACTGGTGATGCCTTTATGCCTCTGTCTTACATTCAGAGCAGTCAGGAATTACCCTCTCACTGACCAGGCAAGCACAACTTGGCCTCATGCTCTTTTAGATCCTCAATACTGGAACTTGGGGAGGTGGGAATTAAATTATCTTTTTGAAGGGGAGGTGTCAGAGTTTTCATTTAAGCTCATCACCCAAACTGATACTTAGTTTCCCCATAAAGATGTTGATGCCTAAACAGAAAAATGGCTTCAACATCCAGAAGAACAGAATGGAGTGTGAGCTCACCCCATAAAGGTTTTCCAGCACAGTACTGCTAAGTCCATGTCATTGGTCTTTTTCTGCTGTAATGAATTAACTCACAGAAGTACTGCATTTAGGCTGTTAGGTCTGACAAATCAAAATGTCCCATTCTTGCACTTACTGAAGACAAGAACAGAATTACCACTGACTCCAACTGAGACGGGAATTCTCTGACTCAGCAAGTGTAAGTATCAGCTCATATATGCAGCTGTAGCATATTGACTGTGAGTAGCCTACCTGCTGACTCAGGGAACAAAGCAGCATCATGAGCAAATGGCAGTCCATGGGCATGACCTGGTCTTGTCTCTTTTTCTGCCTTTACTTCCTTGCCCACCTCCAGGTTCATCCTAGAAATCAAAGGCACCTTGTTTCATTGTTTTTGCAAGCCTTCCTATTTACATTGTAAGGGTCTTCAGGACTTACACTGTGCCCTAATCACTGATGCCTGCCCAACATATTTACTGCTGCAACACTAAGCCAGACCATTGTGCCTAGGTAAGGGAATCACACCATCTAGCCACATCCTGAGACCAAACACTTTCTCTTGAGTCACAGCAACCCATGGGCATGCAGGGTGCTTTACAAGCATGTGAAGCCACAGCTCCCTACCCTGAATATCTGACAATTTACAGTGGGCTTTAAACAGCAAGGATCACAACAGACAGTGGCAGAGTTGGAAAGGGTGTAAGAGGACTGAAATTACAAGCATGGAAGATACTGAGATGGGCTTGATGTTGTGTGTGCACTGTGGGAAGGAAGTGTTTGAAAGAGCTTGCAGGCACACATGTATGAGATTGTTTTTCCCACCATATAACATAGGCTGATTTTGCACTGCTCCTTATTCAAGGGTAAATTAACATTTCCTTGGTAAAAACAGCAGAGGGTTCGTATTTAGCCACTTAATTCATTTACTTAAAAGGGTAATTAATTCACAGATACCACCAATTCCTTCAGGCTACTTTTTAGCATGAAACTAATATTGCTGCTGCAGTCAAATAAGCAAAATCATTTCTCTGAACTGTTTTATTTTTAAGGTGGTGGTGGGGAAATTGACAAAGACCTGAGTCAGCCCCACACACGCTTGTTGGCGGTTTGGTCACCCTCATTTCATTATTTGTGTTCGTGCCTGGCTGCTGCAGGATGTAACAACTCGCTTTGTCTGGAAAGCGAGCAAACCTTCAGAACACATTACTCACAGGCTGCAGCTCCTGGCAAAGTCACCTTCATGCCACATAACTCGCAGGTAGGGAGCACTGCACGGTGACTGCAGCTTAGGAGGGAACGCTCTAAAACCACTTGTCCCAACCCTGTTGATATCTACAGGGTGAGATCCTACTTGGGCATAAGTGGCTCATGAACTGTGACCTGCTGCTTTTAAGGATAAGAAGGACCATTACAGAGTTGTGAATTGATTTTGTGCCTATCACAGAATGTTACAAACTTTCCCTTACTGAGGCTACTTTCTCCCTATGCTCCTCCTACAATCAAGACAGAGGGAGGCTTCTGTAGATGGCTGTAAGTGCAGACTTCTGCTGTACCAGATTCATTCAGTCTCCTCTGATTATAACAAAAGCCTAGTGAGATTAGCCCTACAAAGCTAATAGCCTTTGCAAAGACTTCTTACTCATGCGTTGATGCCTATAACTGAGCTCAACAACTCACTGAACTGAACATTCACTTCAGAAAGGCAACTATTTTTTAAATAAAGGCACTACAGATAACGTCATCTGATGTCTCTGTCTCAGCTAGTCACCCTTACTTTGGCTTCTGGTCCCTGTAGGAAAATAGGACATGCCAAATATTTTGGTAAAATGGTACCCTGAAGTGCTTGGAATCTAAAGGACCACCTTCAGAGGTTCAGACGAGATGAGTCCACCTCAAACAATGGTGCATATATCACTGCTTCTCTGCTTTCATTATCCCTTAAATATTATTTTCCTTTTTACATGGTAGGAGGTTTTTCCTGATAGCCAGAGAATTACAAGCAAATAAAATGTCATCTTTCAGAGATGACAGAAAGGCTTCCAGCATGTGTATTTGTGCAGAGATGCTCATAAACACGAAAAACATGTCCTAGAGTCTCACAAATGTGATAGCAAGCTAAAAATGACAATATACTTTTAAATAAATTTCATTATTTGCAGGTGCTCCTAATCTTTGAGCACTTAAAGCTGACAACACTGTAAATAACAGCTTCTGGCCCAAAATGGGAGGCAAATTTTATAATTTTAGTACAGAATGACACAGAAGATAAATAAAGATTATTTGAAACCTCTGTCAAAAAGTTCATAAACAAGATAAGCCATTCAGGAGAAAGGTGTCACATTTGAAATGTCTGCTTACACCATAAAACAATCTTTCAGATCAAGCCTGCAAGGGAGATTAGGAAAGAGTAGTAAAACATTTGAACCATCTGCCCTGTTGGAAGGAAAGGAGAAATACAAAACGTTGACAATGTATCCAGAAGCAATTTCAACTTTGCCTCTGCACATCAGCTGGAAGATGAGAACTTAAGTTTAGGCTAAGCCTTCAGCAAAGTCATCAAGACATTACCTAGATGAAAAACCTTATGCAGGCAAGTTCTCTCTGCAGCCAACCATTCCCATTGACAGCCCATTTCCAGCCCTGCTCCACCTGGCTTGCTTTGTCTCAGCCTAAACACTAACCCTAACCCAAACCCTAAATGAACCATGTAGACTGGCCTCTTTCAAACCCACACTTCCACTCTCTGTCTCACTTTCACTCTGCCATCCTCATGCAGACAGGGTGTATTACTTCCATGAAGGAGCTGGGAAAGCAAACTGCAGCATGTCCAGGCTCAGCTCCATATTTCAATTGCCCCATATAGATAGTCTCTTGCCCTATATCTGATGCTGGCCTCCTCCCTGGTACTATACTGCTATCTTCAGTAGATCCTGTGTGTCTCCTTCAGTAATCTTGTGTGAGCTTCCCCTGCAAGGTTCAAGCTCCAGATGTGTAGGACCAGTTCTAGAAGGTCCTTGTCGTGCATCCAGGTGCTCAGAGAATTAGGCACCTCAGTCAAGGCTTTAGGACAATCAGACTTGCCTAAAAATGCATTTACATAAATCTAAATATTTCATTCTGAGAAGGTAGGCACAGAGAAAGTGTTTCCAAACCCACACTTTGAAAGTCATTAATTAGATTCACCAAAAGCATTGCTTTAGAAGAATAAAAGATCTTTTTCTCTTTTATTTAGCAATGGTTTGTTATTCATTACCATGCACCTAGACTGTGTTTTCAGGACTTTTCCCTTGGATATGGGATTAAAAGGCATTTTGAAATTAAAAAGGTATTCTCCAACACACCTCTCCAGGAGTCTGAACTTTAACATGGACATCCTATATTCAGAATAAAACTGTGACTTCCCCTTAAGTGCATTCACCTACCACCCATGATGATGGATCAGCAATGAAAGAGAGAAGGCACTTCCTTCCCAGATGCAAAGCACTGATCCTTCAGAAATTTAGTTTCCTTGGCAATACCAAATCATGACCTTGAATCCCAGTAGAATTTTCTTTTAAATTGGCGTACTGGGTCTGTCTGGAAGGTGGTTAATTTTCTTCATAGCAGACCATATGGTGCTGTATGCTAGTTTTGTGACTAAAACAATGTTGATAAAATACCAGTGTTTTAGCTATTTCTGAGAAGTGTTTGCATAGCCTATTTCCCACTTTGCTCCCCCAGCGAGTAGGCTGGACAGCTGACCAAAAGTTTATTGCATGATGCATAATTGCTGAGGATGGCAATAAAAACTGAGGGGTGGGTGGCTTGGGGGAGCTAGTCATTACCTGGAGACTGGCAGGCAATCAATCTACTTGTGAGAAGCACTGAGTGACTGCCTTTGCATCACTTGTTTGTTTTTTTCTTCCTCTTACCTTAGCTTATTATATTGTCTTTATCTCAAGTCATGAGTTTTCACACTTTTGCTTTTCATATTCCCTCCCCCGTCCCACTGTGAGGGCAACTGAGCAAGCAGCTGGGTTGTGCTTAGCTGTTGGCCCAGGTCAAACCACCACAACTGGGGTCAATTTGAATCAGGAAAAAAAACAGTTTCTTCATGATCTCCACATCCCGTGATGCTTTTTCCCTTCAAAGGTCTCAGAAATTGTCAAAAGGTTCTGGTTTGTATCTGCTGCTGTTGAATATAGGAGTGCAACCTGAAATACTGTGGGATACAAAGTCTAATACACAAAGCGTGGATGTGTGTAGAATGTGAATCCAAAGGCATGAGCAAACGGTACGTGCTGTCTGCTCATCATAGGTAAACGTGGGTATGGAAAGTTAAAGAAATACTTATATAAGGTTCCATTTGTATCACATGGGCCACCGTCCACTCTAAATGAGTTGTTGCTACGGTGGGGGAATTCCTGTGTGACCAGATCCAGGGGAAATCTGCTTGAGTACCATGGCTAGACCATGACAATGACACGTACTAGTGAAGTCCCTCTAGTCACTAGTGCACCAACATGGTCTTGGTGGGGTTGGTCCTATTCTTGGCCTCAGCCTGGACTTTGTGGTGAATCCAAGGGGATCACATTACCTGCTTTTGCTGCTTATGGCCACAAATCTTGGGCAGGGGTCATAGCCTCCACAGCACACCACTTTGATGCCTTTGCTGAAGTGCCCTGGGCACCTGTAACCTATCTAGGAACAACTGTCATGCATTTATGGCAGATGGTGGGAGCTGGCTGGAGGTGCTGCTGGCCAAGCAGACCCTGAGAAACTGCCCGAGTGGCGGCTGTGATCACAGGGCAGCTGGTGAGGGAGGCCAGTCCCCACGGAGGGGATGGGGTGCCAGGGCCTGGCAAGGCATCCCTCAGAGAGGCCACCAGAGCCCCGGGGGTCTCAGGAATGGCACTGGAGGTGCCAGCCCCTGCAGGGACCTGGCAAAGGCAGGTCCTGGGGGTGGGGGAGAGGGGGCACAGAGGCAAGGGCCACAAGGGCCCCAAGGGCTGCAGGCAAGTGTGTCACACTGATGGCTACCATGGGGCACTGTCAGGGCCTCCACAGGCTGCTGCAACCAGGCTGGGCAGTGACCCACACCAGGACAGGCGGTGACCCACCCTGGGGACAGCACACACAGCCAGGGAGAGCAGGGACACATCAAGGTCTCTCCGTGCCCAGTGTGGGGCACTGGGGAAAGAGGCCAGCCACCCTGGGGGCCCTGTGCCAGTGCCTGTTCCCCACCTGGCAGCACCAGCGAAGAAGCACCAACCCCATGATGTGACGTGGCTCCGCATTGGTATGGATGCTTTTACTCTCTGAGTAACAAGAAGAAATGAAATGTAAGGCCCACGTACCACAGTGACAGTTTTCTTGTGGGGCCGTAAAAGGGCTTTTACAGCTGAGTTCTGCTAGTCTGGCACAAGTTTTTGTGAAGAAGGGCCCTGTGCTCTGCTGCATGTTAAAGATGGTGAGGAAGGACAGGGTCATGCTGTGGCCTACCTTGCCCATGAAGACGAAGGGTCTGCTCCTCGTTCTGTGTGCCGCTCCAGGCTGAGAGCTGCGTGACAAAGACGGGTTGCATTTATTGAGAGCTGAGTGCAGAGACTCATTAACCACTTTCACCTCGACCCCCAAAATCGAAACTGAGTAATTTATATGACACTTCAGCTGTGACAGCAAATGACTGCGCAGAGCTTTCTGCCTTCTTCCTTAACCATGGCTGATGCCATCTCAGCAGACAAGCGCAGCAACAGCAACATCTAGTGGTAAAGTGTCATGACGGGTGGCTACGCCAGGGCAGAAACCAAGTCTAATTAGTAAGATATAAATCAGACACGAATGCACAACAATAGAAAGTAGCAACAGAAAATATTTTCTCTAATAACTTGCATTTACAAGTTTTCTCATGCTAGTACACATATATAGTATATAGAATATGTCTCAAAAATAGTCTTAATTCTTCCTTTGCTTCACATGACTAACACTGTGTCATTGTATCACACATCAATTAATTTGATGACAATATGTTTGCATCCTATTTAGTACTCTTTAAAAATGCAGAAACATAACACCAGAATTTCAAGGGAAATAATATATATAGTTATGTTTTTGTTAGGTACTCAGCTGGTGAACAGTATGATGCTTTAAGCATGAGAGAAATCTAAGAAGTATATTAAGACATTCAGGATGCCTGCAAGGACAGAAGTGTAACTTATCTTTTCTACCCAAAGTTCAAAACAATTCTTTTTTGTTTTGTTTTGTTTTTCTCATTTTGTCTTCTGGCACTAGTCATGTGTTTAGTATGTCAGACACCTGTTATTCAAGATAGATGATTTTGTAGTTAAAACACGCATCTGACTTACATCTCCACTTTACCATTGCATTGGGTCTGGCAGAGATGGAGTTAATACTCTTCACAGCAGCCTATACAATGATGTGTTGTAGATTTGTGACCAAAAGAGTGTTGATAACACAGCAGCGTTTTAGCTATTGCTGATAAGTGCTTCCACAGCATCAGGGCCTTCTCTGTTTCTCACTCTGCCACCGCACTGAGTAGGCTGTGGGTGAGCAAGAGGCTGGGAGAGAACACAGCATGTACATCTGAGCCAGACTGGCCAGAAGGATAACCAATACAATGAAACTTCATGCTCGGTAGTAAAAACTGGTGGTCATCTTTCCAAGGCAGCTGCTGCCCAGAGAATTGCTGAGCATCAGTCTGCTGGTGGGAGTTGCCTTTGCACCTCTTGTTTTTGGTTTTTTTCTCTTTCACTTGTTAAACTGCCTTTATCATGATCCACAAGATCTTTCTTGGCTTTGCTCATTCAGTTCTCTCTCCCACTTTCCTGGGGGCAGGGAGTGATGATGCAGCAGGTGGTTGCTTGATTGCTGGCCAGGATCAACCCACCACAACCAAGCATACTTTATTTCATACCCTGCTCTAAATTCTCACATTACATTGAATTCAGAACTACCAAGTGTGATGTTTCTTAGGTAAATCCTAGGAAAAAATAAAGAAAAGATTTTCTTTCACAAACAGGAAAATGTTTCATTTAAATCTCATGAGGCAATATCTGTTATAGATAGATATAGATGAATATATGCAGTTATATATTCTAATACTGGTCTCCATACAATCACACAAAATCAACAGACTGCTGTTATCATACTGCCTTCTGGAGGACTCGAATCTCTCCTTGACCATCCCAAAATGTGCACTGTACAAATGTTGCAAGACCCAGTGTCTGGTCTCTACCTTATTTGCAGTTGCATGCAGGCATAACATTCTAAATATAATATCAGATAATGCCCTATTCTACCAGGCTTACATGATGACTGATGTAAGAGCATGCTGTGCACTGAGCCCTATTCTGTCCAAAGACCCTGAACTGAAAGGTGGCCAACAATTCTGAGAGATGGCTTGGGGAAGAGTCTCTATTGCCTGTATCTGGATAGTGCCATTCAACTGTCTCTGCACTTCGCAGCGCTTCAGAAGAAATGCGTCTATTTGTCTCACAGAGCCCTAATCCTTCCAGCTTTCGCCATGCAGTCACAAGGGTTCACAGCCACACTAAAAAGTTAGAGATAGGCACTGGCAGAAGGTAACTTTCTTTGAATGAAGTTCCAGCTTGAACTGACACAATAACATCAAAACACCCAACTATCTAGCTAAAGGAAAAACCTGATGCATGTTAACATTGCTGTACCACACACTTAGAAGTGTGGCATGTCAAAATCAAGGTAGTTTCTTCTTCTGGGATTTGGAGAGCAAGCCTTGTCAGGGAAAAAAATCCCTACTTTTTATACTAGTTGTACAGTTCATATACCTCGCTAAGAAACTACACCAGTTGCTGCAGCCTCAACTAGCATTCAAGCCACAAGCACAGATACTCCCTTCTCACCACCTCCTCCAAATGCTTCCTGTGCCAGGCATCTGGGCTATTGCAAGCTGTACTTCAAGAACTGATTTAAAGAAATAGCAGATGGCAAGTGGCAGAGTTTCCTGATGGATAATTAGACCTTCCACTACTTCCCTCTGCCTCACAGCTGCTATTCCCTGGGCTCCCAAAAGTGTTACCAGCGCAGAAATGTCATTGCCCTCCCAACAGTCATCAGGCTAGGCTGTGAAGTTCTCTTTTTCACAAGTTAACCTGTATTCTAAAGGAAATAGTGCATAATTTTTTATACCAGCTTCTCCTGGACCTTCCTGGTGTCTTTACTTCTCCATGGACCTTTCCCTGGACACTACCTTGCCCTTGAATTGATCACTTACCACCAGAGCTGCCATACCCCAAAATTATCGCAACAAAAGCCAATCTGGACTTGTGTTCTTCCAAGTATGTTTCCTCATCCATGAGACTCTTTCCCTGAAGCACACTTTCCACAGACAAGATGATCTACAGCAAAAGGTCACCTTGGCCCTTCGACCAATTCCTGGGTAAAGAAAAAAATGTCTTCAGGAGCAAGTTTCCCCCTGAAACTGGTATTTGTAGGCTATTCACATCCAGAAATCCAGTGCTTACATCCTAAGGAGGATAGGGAAGGAGTATGTTTATTCTTTTCATAACTAATCATACTGCTGACCCTGTAAGTCTCCAGGCCTTTTGTGACTGCTGGTCTGTGGCATATGAAGGCACAGACCTCAAGTGAGATCCTTTACTGCATACATAAGAGTGGTTACATACAATCGCTTATCCAACCAAGTTCTGCCCTGGAACATGCCTACGTGCAGCAAAGCACCTTTGCAGCCAGTTCACACTCCACCGAGCTGTTTTCTTCCTCCATACTCATCTGAGGAGGTCTCTTCTTCCCCGATACTTAAGATGTGGGAAGCTTTGAGCATGCCCCTCATTGCAGACAGGTGTGCACAGAATTGATTTGCAGGTGAGTTCAGAGAGCCAGATTTACTGTTTGTTGTTTCCTCACTACATTTTAAGGCATAATCACTCTGCAACCTGGCACTCAGACAATGAACAAAGCCTTTTCTCATAAAGGGCCCTCACACTGGTCTGTACCCTGCACCAATATGTGTCACAGACTGTAGCAAAGAAAGGAAAAATATTTCATTTGCTAGTGGTTTGTTGTTTGTTGTGGGTTGTTTTGTTGGTGGGTTTTTTTTCATTTCCTACATCAACCATCATTGGCTGCTCCTTCATTCCTACACTTCAGGGCAGAATTACAGGTTCAAAAGTGACCAGTCATGAGGAGTTAGAATTCACTGTATGCTACACGAATCCCCAGGGAACATGAGAAAAATAGAGCTCACTACAGTGAAAAGTTTTATTTTACAGGAAGCAGTCAGAGTAAAAATTAAAATTTGTCTTTGTCAGATACCCTGTTAAACTTGGAAAGAATGGGGAAAAGAACCTGCAGCAGAAACTGTGAACAGATCAATAAGTATAAGCTCTCCTTGGCCCATTTCTTTCATGATGTTGTAGTTTAACCCCAGCCAGTAACTAAGTACCACACAGCTGTTCACTCACACCTCCCTCACCCAGAGGGATGGGGAGGAGAATTGGGAAGGGACGTAAAACTTGAGGGTTGAGATAAGGACAATGTAATAACTGAAATAAAGTAAAACAAAAATACCAATAATCATAATAACATCAACAACAACAGTAATAATGAAAAGAAGGAAGAAGGGGAGAGGGAATGAAATCCAAAGGGAAGGAAGGAAAGAAATCAAGTGATGCACAATACAGTTGCTCACCACCTGCTGACTGACGCCCAGCCATTCTCTGGGCGACAATTTACAGGGCCTGGCCACCCCCACCCCAGTTTATATATTGAGCATGACATCCCATGGTAAGGAATACCTCTCTGGCTAGTTCAGGTCAGCTTTTCTAGCTGTATCCCCTCCCAGTTTCTTGTGGTCTTCCAGGCTTCTCACTGGCAAGGCCAGAGGAACTAAAAAGTCCTTCACTTAATATAGAAACACTACCTAGCAACAGCTAAAAATATCAGTGTATTATCATCATTGTTCTCACATCAAATCCAAAACACATCAATGCACCAGCTACTAAGAAGAAAATTAACTTTATCCCAGATGAAACCAGGACACATGGGCCATTTCTCGTGGAGCAGCTGTTAGTTTATTTTTCCCATACTCAGACATACAATCTGTATGTGCTCAACAGTCAATGATTCTCCTGACAATGCATCAGCTTACAAAAGAGCTGACTGCCTTAACTAAAAGCAAAGTTATTTCTTTTCCCCACTTATATATGCAAGAGGGCAGAATAAAAAAGAGAGAATTAGTTCCTTCCTAAAACAGCATCACAGAGTTTTCCAGTCCGCTTGACCTGAATCTCTCCGAAGCCAGCTGCCTCGAGGAGCTTGCTGTACTCGGCTGCTGTTCGCTCTTTTCCTTCAGTCTGGACCAACATATTCATCGAATACAGTTGGGTTTCTAAAGGCCCGCTTTTATCTTCATTCAGAAGCGATTCAACTAGCAGCACCCCACCGCCTGGTTTGAATAAAGAGAAAGAAAACACACACTGAGCTCTGAGAAGACAACATATTTTTCAGCTGAGTTGTTAGAACCTAACCTTTAGTTTCAGGAAGAAGCAGCCTCTATGTTAAGTCATATGTCAGCATCACAGAAGACAACGGAAGAGCAAAAACATCAGAGCATGCCTCTGCTTGGCTATGTAGGTGCTGACGTACCAGGGCTGAAGGGTATGCTATGGCTGGGATGGAAATTCCCATTTTCCCCAGCTGAAATCTGCAGGACCATACTGATTTTGTTGAGAACCTGGCTCTCGACAGAGTGATTTCAAAGCTCGAGGGTTCAATGTGACGTTTAATGGGATTTTTACTATGACATATATACTTGTCTAACAGCAGTGTTATGGCACATAGCTGATGTTTCTTTCTGAGAGTACTTATTTTAAGACAAAATACCACAAAACATTGAAGTTGTAACATTTCCAAGAAAAATGCCTTTTAAAGAGCTTATGCCTTATACAGAAGGTACAAACGTTGGTAGAGACATTAGATAAACATCCTTAGATTTTACTATCTTGAAAAACATAAAGTCTAAAAGATGGCAGCTGAACCAGCAGCACAAAGCCACTGCAGGGTCTTTTCTCCTGGAGAAGGCTGAACCTCAGGAAGCCTTCACAGACAGACACGCAGACACAGAGCTCATGAGAGCGGAGACAAAAACTAATGAGAGGTAAGTGAACTACATCACCTCCAGCTTAATGGTGATACCCTTAAGTGGTCCCTGGGAACAAAACACTGAGAATCATGACTTTGGTATTTATAGTGTGTAAGGGGCCACTTCAGACTAACCTTCCTTGGCTTCCTCATTCCACTGTTAGAAAGATGGAAAATGAAAAACAGAGCCACTAAACCAGGCACTGGGGAAGTCATTGATGGAGCCTGCGAGGGAGCCTGACCCATCCCATGAATTCTGGCAGCACTCTGCAGTGCTGGGACAGCAGGGCAAGAGGCTGCAGACAGTCTCTCAATCTAGTGACGCCAGCTGAAGGGCAGGAGGGAAGGAGTCTGGCACCAGAAGAGAGTATCAAGCAAGGCAAGAATAAATGCCACAAGGGGATGGGCCACTACTCACACAAATAAGACTGCAGTGAAAAGCATTCAGCTTCCTAATGCTCTCACATTTCTCTTTTTAAACGAAGCAACACAGTAAAGCACTCCCTTTATTGCTGACAAGATTCTGAGATATGTCTTGCTTTCCATTGCTGTACCCGTCACATGATGCAGGAGGTTTTTTTTCTTTTCAGAGCTTGTAAAAGACAATTCAGAGGCTTGTTAAAGATCTACTGAAGCTCACCTCCCAGTCATAGATCTGTGTGAAAGAGGAAAGGTCAAATGCAGCAAGAACATCTCTGCCACATATACTCCATACAGAGTTCTGGCCAGCCATGAATTTCAGCATTGCTTTTCAGCATTTCAGCATTAGGTTAATTTGGAAACATTAACTTTTATATCATTCTTATATCATGGAGCCCAGAACTGCACATAGTACTTGAGGTGAGTCCTCACCAATGCTGAGTATAGTGGGACATTCACTTCTTTGAGCAGGTTGGCTATACTGTGCTTAATACACCCCATAATACAGTTGGCTATTTCGGCCATCAGGACAAATTGAGCTTAACAGCAACCGAAACTCACAGATTCCTTTCTGCAGGGCTGCACTCAAGCCTCTTGTACCCCAGTCTATCAGTACATCCAGGATTATGCCATCCCAGGTGCAGAATGTGGCATTTGTCCTTGTTAAATTTCATATGGCTGGTGATTGCCCACTCGTCTAATCTATCAAGATCTCACTGTAAGGCCTCTCCACCCTGGAAGAAATCAATGGTTCCTCCTAATTTAGTATCATTGGCATGTGATATGGTAACATCCATTAGAGGGAAGACTCTTTTACCTTCAGTAAGAACATGGTTGAGATTACTTCTCAAAAACATGACGTGAATGTTGAAAGCACTGTAGATTGTAAATGAGGAAAATTAAAACTGAAATTGAATAGAGAAATTTTATGCAAATGCACATACACACAGGAAAAACAGCATCAGCAAACATTAAGGAAATTGAAACTACTGCCCATCTACCTTAATGATATGCTGTCTGGAAAAGACTCATTATAACACACTCTGTATTCACAGTCCCTTCCATCTGAAGGAACATAATATACAAAAATTACCAAACTCAGCCTGCTGCACAGTAAATTTGAGGAGGGAAGATATTTGAAAAATCTTGTTCTTCGCATGGTATGACACGGGGAAAAAAGGGCAATTCAAGTCAGCCCTCTGTTTCTCAAGTTCCAAAACTGAAAAGCAGGAAGAAATCCCACCACCAAAGGAACTTTCCACATTGAGGCAAATAGCAAGCCCTCAGCTATAAACCCTTCTGTTTTTAAAAAGTCATGCAGAGACACATTTTATTCATCCAAGGCTCCAAAGGACAGAGGAGTCTCAGTATATGTTTCATCCACTGTGAGGGCCAGGTCTGCCTTAATATTTTTCCTTTTAGAGTTCTATCATGCCTATTCCAAGTTTAAAGACAGTGTTGTATTAGGATGTTTTATTATAAACTGTTTTATTCTCAGAGACATCGACTGAAGCCCTTGAGCATTCCACTCAGACATCTGTCCAAGACTGAGCAATATTTCTTACCTTGGAGACTAAGAATCCACTGTTGTATTGCAAGATGGTTTTAGGGTAGTCAAGGTCTTCGGTGGAACTCATTTTCTTTCTGGACTGAGGCACAGACTCTCTGGGCCTCTTAATTTAAATAAGCTTCTTTCCACCAGGCACAGGGTACACCAGCTGATCCACTTAATCTTATTGCTTCTGAGAAACACACCGGTTACAAAACGTGTCAGCTCAGTTGTACAGCTTCAGTGGGGTTTTCTGCCAGGTTCAGCTCTTTCTTTGGCTCTTCTATCATCAGGCACAAGGCTAAAGAAGCAGTGTGGATTAAAGCTTGTATTGTCAGTTCAGCAGTCAGTTAACATGCTGGTGCTTCAGAAGCACTTGAAAGCTTGTAACAAGTAAATCAGAAGTCAGTACAGAACAGCACCAAGAACCTGAACTCTGTGCGATGCACCAAAGTTCATAAACCAAAGCGGAGTCCTAACTGGGGCTTGTTCAAAAGCAGCTCTGCTCCATCAGGCTGGCTTTTTGATGCTGGAAGCCTTTGCAAAAAGGAAGAGAAGATAGCAGGGGACAGAGTTTAATAAAAAGAAAAGAATATCTGTATTGACCAGACATGTGGCTTGGCCAGAGAGGCATACTGAACAACAGCTTGCAAAATATGATCAATGTATTTTATGTCACCTCCTCTCCACTTCCCCAGGCTTGTTCTACCCCTACCCACCTTGATTCTTCCCTTATCCTGCCTTTGGCCCTTTCTCTAAATACAGAAAGTTTCCCATGAGCCCCACAGTAATTCCCAGAATCCCACTTTAATTTCCTGTGATGTTTGTTCTCTGTCATAAGCCGCCTTATAGTCTTGGTTTTGCTTTTCTCAGCTACAAAGATCTGGTTGTACCTTCTCATGGTTTTGAGGGCATCCACCAGTTGTCCCTCACTGAGTGGCCAGGGAGTTCTGATGTTTGATACTGTTCCCCTCAATGCCTGTTTGCTAGCATTTGTGTACCTAGGCAAGGTTTCTTACTGCTTCTGTCTCTTGCCTTTGTCTCTTAGGCTGAATAACCCTTCACCAGTTATCCCAAAGCTCAGGTATCATTACATTATGTGTTTCTACATATCCTCAATATTCAAAATATTCTAATATTTTGAATAAAACTCAGAAATTTTGAAAAAAAACTCAGGAACAACATCTGTTTCCTAGGTTCTAACACCACAAGGTCTCCTGTGTTACCAGAGTACTAGGTCTGAACATAAAAAAGTTAGAGCAAACCCCAAACTGTAGAAACATGTAGAGGTCCTCATCCTTGACAACGTAGCCAGGAATCTGTACAGCTTGCATTTAACAAGGCACTGTTTCTCTGAAGGAAAATCCTGGACAACAGGTGTCAAGAACACAGTTACATTTATAATGGACATCTTCCCCTGCTATCCTCAACACAAGGAGAGCACACGAGCTCAGTTTCTATTTAGGAACTTCCATTGCATTTACTAGCTGCAATTCTGCAAAGTTTGTTCATTTGCACAAATCTAGACTCACAGTCACTGGTCATACTACAGCTTTTTCAGTTCCTCACATGCATTGCAAAGACAGTTCTACAGGAAGAGAAAGCTCAAAACCTTCTCACTAAGACTCTTTCTTTTACCAGTTAAAGTAGAAGGTGATGGACATCACTAACACTTCCTTTTACCAGGTAATTCCTTGGGCCACTAGCTTTTACATAACAGTGGTCAACCACAAAAATGCAGGGAAGACCTGGTTTGAGGGTGAAAAATCCTTGATTAGGCACTTGGTTGGCAGGCTGGCACTTGCTGTCAAGGTAACTGTGGTACTACCACAGCATTGTCCTTTCATTTTGTTCTACAGCTAGCCTAGTCTCAAGGACAGTACTCCTGAGCATCCCGTCCAGAACAGGTAGAGTTCACTTTGCAGCCGCCACAGGGCATATATGACTAGCTTAGGTAATGATAAAATTAGAGTTCCAACCAAATAGCCTTAGTCCTGCAAAAGTTTTAACCTACACCTATGACAAAGCATTTGGTTGAGGTAATCTACAAATTCATTGTGAGGCAGCAGGAGATGTATAAGAGAAGATAAGGCATGTGGGAGAATGCCAGGTCAAATGGATTTGCTGTGCTGTGATTAAAGGTAGAATGGTGCATACAATTTCAAAGAGCCTCAAAATCATAGAACCAGATGAAGTACAAGTAATAGTGGTACATTTCCTTTAAACAATAATAAAAAATACTTACACATGTAAGAATACAGGCACCAGAGGGATCCATTCTGCACACCCAGTTCTTAACAAGTGCAAGTAGGGAGTGGTTTGGGTTCATTGCTGCTTTATATTCTCCCTACAGATATCTCTGTAATGTAATCAACCATGGACAGCTGCACTAGTCTTTTACGTAAGTCTACATGTTTTCAAATTCTGCTATAAAACTGTTTCTACCCACCTGTTGAAGTTGCATTTGTCTGTAACTGATCATCCATGATTTCAGTTTATACCCCTGGGCCTTTATTATTATCCTGTACTTGTACTTCAGGGGCCTCTGACAAAATTGGAGGGGTGGGTTTCAGTAGCACTAAGGATGTGACTTCCTGATAACTGTTTCGTTAGCAACACTAGTCAACCATTCACCTCAGTTCTACAGCTGTTGAATAGTTCAAACTCCAAAAATAATAGTCCCTTAGTGGACAGGTGGAAGGACAGATGCAGACTTAAAGTTTTGGTAATCACTTTCTACCAATATTGATTAATTGGGGGATTATGACTTGCATATCGTCAAAATTGCTTAACTGAAATGGTATGCAGATGGAAGAGATCCACAGACCTTGCATTTGAGGGGCTGGCATTGCTATCTCAGGAAAAAAACTGCTTCCTAAGTTACCTGGTATTAATTTGGACTCATGGGACAAGCTTAATACTTATGAAGGAATTACTTGCGCTTGAGGATTTCTTGCACTTTCAAGGATCTCTTTCCCCATCTCTATCCTGTACCATGGAGGCTGCCATGCCAGGACATGTCAGGACAAATGGTGACACCAATTTTTTAAATGCCACCAAAATGACAGGCTGGGTATGCAAAACACCCAATCAATTCTGATAAAGTGTGGTTTTCAACTTAGTGTGGCCTTATATTAAAACATCACAAGATACAGTACACTACATAATTTATTTTTCCACAATGACAAAGCAAATTTTGCATACGTAATTCTTTAGAGCCATGTATAGCTGCAAAAATTTTTCTAGAACAGAAACATTATGATCACACATTTCTGAAAACAACCATTTTGCTCCATAATAACTAATTAACTTCTCTATCAAACTGATTTATGCTTACATGTGACACACACAGAGAGTATTTTTCTCATTAATATATGCCCACAGTCAAGGAACCTCTGGCTTCCACCAGCTGATATTTCCTACTTTTCTAAGGACCATTATTTCATAAAACTTTATTTTAAAATAGTCACTACAAGACACTGTGCAAATGGTATGGTCTTCCTAATCAAAACGTTGTAAAGCTTTGCTTAATGGTATGCAGTCTTCCAGTGCACTGGTTATCATAGAGGACATTTGCTTATTTAATTGATTTGCATTTTTTCTTGGAAATAATAAAGTCTGCATATTAGCACACTACATGACAAAGGTAGTATTCCAGACAGAATGTTCCCCTGTTCGTATAACTTTTAACGTTCATGAGGACACAGCCTTTGACAAGCAGCAATAATCTACCTAAATCTATACTAAAACTCGTAACATTTCATATTGCTGTGTGGAAGCTTTAACCAGATCATTGATCATCAGTGAAAATTTGTTCAAAACAGGTTGTAGGTCTGTGCTATTCATGATACCCCTGACTACCCCTAAATTTCCATAAAGAACTTAGGGGGAAACTTTCTTTCCTCCAAAAATTAAAGACTGTCCAACTCTTTGTGGTGTCTTTGAATAGCTGGGTTTGTCCCCACGGAATTAGACTTCCATCTAAAATTTTAATTGATCATTTTATTCCCTGAACTTCATTGAATCTATTAAAAGGTTTCCGATATCATGTTGTTCACATCAAAATTGCTATCCTTCCTGTAATACAGCAAATCAGGAACATACACAGGGAATGACTAGCTGTGGGGACCACATTTTCACAAAGTTTAGGTAGGAAACATCAAAATAGCTCCAAAAGTTTTATTTTATAGTATCCAGAGTAAAGACTGATCACCCTGTAGGTCATTTCACATTCACATGCAGTTGGGTGTTTTTTATGGTATGTTTGATAATTTTTACACTCCATTTAGCACACAAGTCATTAACATGAAAAAAATCAGGATATTCCTACCCATACAAAGGTTATGAATCATTTATAAAAAAAGATACTGGTGTATTTGTAATTCCAGCATTGTAGCCAACCCCCTGATCCTCCGTCTTCAAATACAACCTCTTGAGCTGTTGTTGAGGGATCTGGATTACAACAGGGTTTGTGCTAAAAGAAAATTACTCCACTTAGCTTCTGGATTTCTTTTCTGAGGTGCTCTTCTATGCATAAGTAACCTAAACAGGGACTTTGCAGAGCAAGAGTACTAGGCCTGTTCTCCATGCCAGCTTTTACATGCCTGCTATCCCGTCTTGGATTGCAAAATC
Source organism: Falco punctatus (assembly GCF_963210335.1). Classification (NCBI taxonomy): domain Eukaryota; kingdom Metazoa; phylum Chordata; class Aves; order Falconiformes; family Falconidae; genus Falco; species Falco punctatus. The sequence continues at coordinate 74,159,024 of NC_137581.1, read as the reverse complement.
ATTATGATTCTGACTGTATCCCAGTTGCTTGCCATCCTCCATAGTATGCATCCCAGCAGGCCTGTTTGATCAGTTGTTGGCAACACATTTTAGACAGCTCATAATTCTGCTGTTTGTGCCTCTGCAAAAGGCTGAACCCTACAAACAATGTAGGTACGAAAATCTCCAAATGCATTGCTGCTTTTCCCTTGGGTATCCTTCCCATTAGGGTGGGAACTTGATCGGCTCATGAACTTGCATAAAGCCACCTCATCCCCTCTATAATTGCAGCCGGTACCTCAGGCATCTTGGCTGCTATAGGAGCCATCTGTGGGGTCACAGCACTTAGGGTTGCTGCTGTTGCCCACCACCTGTGGGCTGTGTTTTGCTTTGAGCACAGGCCACACTGGAAATTGCCATATATGCAAGGTCACCGCACTCACCTGTAACTGAACTCAGCTTTCACCGGGAGGCCACAGTCTTTCCTCAGTCTCCAATACCCAAATGCTACAGTGTAGCAGGGCCAAATCTGGACCAGTAACCTGTACTGTGGCCTGAACTTTCCCTCTTCAGCCCATACTTGGAGAGGTGTCTGCCTCTAGGAATCATCTTGGTCTCCTTCTGGGTTGGGAGCTTGGTTTGCCCAACACCACTGGACAATTGAAATCTGATTTTTCCAACCACCAGTCCAGACACTGCATGAAACTGTTTAGCTAAAGGTGAGCACTGTGTTATTGTTCCTTAAAAATGAGCTGCCAGACACATCATGCTTTATATCCATCCATATTTGGACAAACAGAATCACAGGATGTTTGAGTTGGAAGGGACTTCTGGAAGTCATCTGGTCCAGCCCCCCTGCTCAAGCAGGTCCACCTAGAGCTGTTTGCACAGGACCACGTCTACATAGCCTTTGAATATCCCCAAGGTGGGAGACTCTACCACCTCTCTGGACAACCTGTGCCAGTGTTCAGTCACACTCACAGTAAAAAAGTGTTTCCTGATGTTCAGGGGGAACCTCCTGTGTTTCAGTTTGTGCCCACTGCCTCTGGTCCTGCCACTGAGCACCACTGAAAAGAGCCTGGCTCCATTCTCTTTGTATTCTCCCTGCACACAAAATCTCCTTCTTGTCAACTAGACATCCTTGCCCTCCGTAGCTGTAACACTGGAGCCTTAGCATTTACTCCTAAACATATTAATGCTATCACTTTTATTGCCTATTTAGTTTTGGTGTCCAAGGCTGTTGAATGCCACTTCTGACAGCTGCAGGCCTGAAAGAAATGTTTGTGTAGCAGTATTAGATTATCTAGTCTCCAACTAAATATTAAATCCTAGCAACATTCCAGTGTTTCCATATGAGATATTTAATTTTTTAGAAAATATTTTTAATAAGCATTGAGGTGAACAGCTTTGTCGCACTTTAGCATCTTTAACATTCATATCACAGCCTGGAACTGCAGTCTTCCTTTTGTACTATAAATGCTGAAGGAAGAAATCAGCAGAATGTGCTACTGGCACTGCTTCATTTATCACACCAAAAGTTTATTGATTGAAGACTATATTCCATTTCAAAAAGCATTACCTGTTTTAAGCTACAAGATACGGCACAGCATAAAGACTAAAAATGTAACTTTCTCAATGTGAACTTTAAGTTATTCTCAAAACCCATCCTGAGATGATGGAAATAAATACTGGTTTACGTGCTTTTAGTCAGCTTCTGACAGTCTGATTGCACTAAAGTATAGCACTAAAGTATAACATATATATTTCCTATTTTGAGAAATCTATTTCATCCTGTTACATTCAAATTGTTTTCAACAAGCCTGGACAGAGATATTGCACCCTTTCAGAGGCTGCAAGATGTGAGAACATCCAGTTCTTCAGAAACACACTGACCTCAACTGGCATCTGTGCAGAAGACATTGTGCTCAAGGAGTCAGTGGTCTTGGACAGGCCATGTCTGCTCCACTGGACCTTGCACTCAGGGCTGGAGAAACTTGTGTGCTATTAATGTAATCTGTAATTTATAAAGTAAACGGTGTGTGGATCAAGGGGTGGGACATGTTGATCCTGACTAGGAGCCCATTGCACGTTTGAGAGGCAGTGACCCACGTCACAGCCAAGCCGAGCAGGTGTGAGCCCGTGCTGCATGGCCAGGGTAGCCTTCAGGCCCGCACTGTGCTGCTGACACCCCTCCACTGCAGGACGAGCACAGCCACCTCACGGTGACAGAGGAGCCAGCAGGCAGCTCCCACTCAGTGACAGCAATTACACCACCTGCATGGCCTTACCTTTATCTAACAGTGCAGCATGTTCTCTTGAGAACGTTCTTTTTCTTGTAAGAAAATTATATAATAACTCCAATGACCCAAAATGAGGCACTTCCCTCCATGGTCAGGACGTATACAATGCACTGGGGGAAAATCCAACTCAGCTCCATTGAATGCTGCACAAACGTGGTTGCCTGGCATCTGAATGGACATAATATTTACTTGCTATCTATATTCCTCTTACTCTTATTAAAACAAGGCTTCTATACTGAGATCCAAAAAGCACCCCCACCATCCTCTCTCACCTCCCCCCCCCCCCCACCCCCGCCCAGTGCAGAACATTCTCCATAACCCTGCTGGGCTAGAACTTCACTCAAAATGTTGCTCTTGCCCAAAACTAAGTTGGTTTGCAATAAGGCTTTTCTGAGGAGCTAGTGCATTAGAGGGGAGAAATGTGCAGAATTTGTGGGGAAAAACCACACACACACACTTATATCAGCACACAAGTCCAGGACAACCAACAACCAAGCAGATCCCAGGTCCCTCCAGGGGCTCTAGACCCCACGTATAACAAGCTGTCATCCAAAGTGCCTGTTGGAGCATGGAAACTGTAGAGCAAGCAGGTTTTTAATCTGCCTGCATACAGAAAAGCACTTGTGTCGGGTGTTCTTCACAGGGTTTGTCATTTAGGAAAAAAAAAAAAAAAAGGAAAAGAAGAACAAGGAAAAAAAAAGAAAAAATTACAAAGGACGACTGGTGAGACCAGCTATGCCTCTGCTTTGTCAAGGCAGGTCTTAAGCTCAGAGCTCTCTGGACTTACTCTCTTACTCTGGCAGTGACTTGTTCTGTGCTTATAGGGCAATCTCTCTTTGGGCCACGAATGAAGGACTAAAGAATGGATAAATGTCAAAAGCACACAGGAGACAAGAGAGGCTCTGAAGGAAGAGGAGGTTAAACAGACTGTGGCGGAAAGGGCAGGGGGGTGAAGAAAAGGAATGGGAAAATCAGAACTGAGTAGATAGATAAATAAATAGTCTAATGGAAACAGCACAAGTCCACTTATTACATTATTTTGTAGTTTCAAAGGCCTGGTCTCTGAAGGTGAATATAAAATTTTAGCATCTTCCTTATGCATACTCCAGTATCTCCTTGGTCACCCAGCACAAGAAAGCAGCCAAGAATGCTTTAGCATCTCCCCAGAAGCTGGATGTTCAAATGCCAACTAGCAGATAAGGAATGAGCAGCTAAAACTATAGCTGGTTGGAGGTTCTGCCTCACACAAGCAGTGAAAGCACAGTGCGATCATGTGTTGGTGTTTAGCTGCTCTAATATGGCATCACATCTGACCCTTAAAAGTCATTTAAATACCAGTGATCTTCAAATTCTGCACTTCATTCATTTCCATCTGAATTCCAGGTAATGTATCAATCCTGTTTTTCAAAGACCCAGCATCTTTGAACCTTGAGACACCTAAAAGGCGTGTTAGAACCAGGCATGCATCTTGCCTATTCAAGATGTGCCCAAGCCACTCTCTGTGAAGTTAATGACACGCAGAGCATGTTGTGAATCAACTCAGTGCGTAAGTACTGTGTTTAAAGAATTTGTTTTGACAACCCAAAACATTCTGCTTGTGGGTTTGTTTTTTTTTCAAGTCAAGGGCAGAACTGCCACTGACACCAGTGGAGACAGGAATTCTCTGACTCATCAAGGTTATATGATGTGTCAGTTTATATATGCAGCTGCAGCGTGCTGACCATAACTGACTTGTCTACTGGCTCAGGAAACATGCAACCACATGAGCAACCACCAGCCCATGGGCGTGCAGCTTCTTTTTTGGGGAAAAAGCCTATTAGAGAAAGTCCAGAAAGGGTTTTTTCCACCAGCATTGGATTCTTGGCACAGTCCAAACAGAGAAATAATTTCCCTGAACAACTGGGGGTTTGGGGTGTAGGTGAAACCAAAAAAGACCTTGTCAGTCTCATGTCATTATTCGCATTCATGCCTGGCTTCTGCAGGATGTAACACCTCGCTTTGTCTGGAAAGAGATCAAGCCTTCAGAACACATTACTCACAGGCTGCAGCTCCTGGTAAAATCACCTTCATGCCACATCACTCTCCACAATCACGTGTCCCAGTTCCTACAATATCCTGTTGATATATACAGGGCAAGATCCTACTCAAGCCACTACCTGCAGAGTGGCTCATGAACTGTGCCCTGTTGCTTTTAAGGATGAGAAGGGCCATTATGGTCTCATGAGTTGATTTTGATATCACAAAATATGACAAAGGCCAACTTTTCCTTACTGAGGCTATTTTCTCCCTGTGCTCCTCCTACAGTCTAAGAAGTGGGAGGATCTTGTAGATTGCTACCGAGAAGACTATTTCAGGCTCCTCTAGTATTCAGCTTAATGTGCAAATGCAATTAGTGTTCAAGCCACAACTGCACAGTGTGACTTTCTGGTACCTTCTCCAAATGTTTCTTACTCCAGTAACCTGTAATTCTGCTACCAAGAACTGGGTGGGTTATGGCAGGTTGTGCTTGATCAAATGATTTCAAAAACAGCAGGAGGTATGCAATAAGGACTTCCCCAGTGCATAACTGAATGACTTGGCTGCATCATTCTCCTTCTCAGCTGTCATGTCAGTTCCCACTCTGTAAAGAGCATCCCTTGGGCTTAAGCCAGTCATCAAGCTACAAAATTACTTTTCATAACTTAAATCAAAATCTAGAGGAAATAAAAGATTAGTATCATTTTTCATGCCAGACTCCTCAAAGCTCATACAGGATTTCTCCTTTAACTCTGAAAACACTAACTACAAGAAGGTATAATTTTGTCTGTTTATACTAAATCAGTTCCCCAGGAATAAAAATACAAGTAACAGAGCTCAGAATAGGGATCAGTTTTATTTTGCAGGAGTTCAAGTACAAATTCAGCTTTGCTTTTCTCAGATACAGTGTTACAATTGGAAAGAATTAAAAAATCTGAAGCAGTCACACTGCATACTTCTTTTGTGGTTTTTTTTTTCTGAGCAACAGGTAATTTCTTTCTCTCCCTTCCAGATCCAAAGGCAAGCCCTAGTCAGGCTGCCAGATTCACAATCCATGTACACTCAATATCTATCATCAGTGATTCTCCTGACAGTGGATTAGCTTACAAAAAGACTGGCTGCCTTAACTAAAAGCTAAGTTGATGATTCTTCCCTAAGAAGAGAATATCACAGTTCTTCACTTATTTTGTCTTGTTAGGTACATAAAAGAGATACTATTATTTCCTTCCTAAAACAGCATCATAGAGTTTTCCAGTCCGCTTGACCTGAATCTCTCCGAAGCCAGCTGCCTCGAGGAGCTTGCTGTACTCGGCTGCTGTTCGCTCTTTTCCTTCAGTCTGGACCAACATATTCATCGAATACAGTTGGGTTTCTAAAGGCCCGCTTTTATCTTCATTCAGAAGCGATTCAACTAGCAGCACCCCACCGCCTGGTTTGAATAAAGAGAAAGAAAACACACACTGAGCTCTGAGAAGACAACATATTTTTCAGCTGAGTTGTTAGAACCTAACCTTTAGTTTCAGGAAGAAGCAGCCTCTATGTTAAGTCATATGTCAGCATCACAGAAGACAACGGAAGAGCAAAAACATCAGAGCATGCCTCTGCTTGGCTATGTAGGTGCTGACGTACCAGGGCTGAAGGGTACGCTATGGCTGGGATGGAAATTCCCATTTTCCCCAGCTGAAATCTGCAGGACCATACTGATTTTGTTGAGAACCTGGCTCTCGACAGAGTGATTTCAAAGCTTGAGGGTTAATGTGACGCTTAACGGGATTTTTACTATGAGGTATACACCTATCTAAAGAATACCCCAAATTCCAAATCCTTACACCAAAGTGTTTTGAAATAAGAGTCCCAGTAGAGGAGGAGACTGAAACTGGAAGCCAGATAAAGAGAACTTGGACCAAACCTTGTTCGGCTCAGTTGCACAATGCTGGCTTAGGAAAGCAAAAGACTAAACGAAGAAACACCTGCAGAGAAACTGTGTCACTGAGAATCAGGACTGGCGTGCTTCACATTACTGGTAGGTGAGACTCTCTCTGCTTCTCAAGAGCTCGCACCTACCAGGTTTGCAAGCATTGTAGACTTTTGCCAGCAGTTGCCTGCATTTGTCATCATCCCAATCATGCAGTATCTTGGATAAAATATACAGTTCAGCTTCTGGAATTGAATCGTTAAAGAAGTCTCCTGTTAAAGCAAGAATACATGTATTACACAAACCTCCCAAAACACAGAGGGCTGAGTTAAGCAAATACATTCAGTTCTGTTCAGTTCTAAAGACTGTGGGCTTGCCATGTCCAAAACACACATCAGACAGCACAGAATTACCAGGTAAAAGTCCTCTGTGGCACTGCATAGGGAATTTTGTACTTGTTCAGTCTCAAGGAGGTCTGAAATGTTTAAAAGCTGCAACTCATCTGAAACACCCTTTGATGCATGGGAAAATATTTGAGTCTAAGTTCTCTCCAATGACAGGAATTCAGATTCATAAAGCATTAGAAAGAGTAGACAGTTTCTCACTCTTTCTGTAATGGAAAAAAAACCCAAAGAATTTTCCTTTATCTAAACAAATTTTCAAAGACCTTCAGTAACCACAGCACTACATCATAAATGAATAAGGAAAAAATACACATCTCTCACCTCCTAGCACTAGCTTCATCACCATATCTCTTGTTCAGTACCTCATGTACTACATTTGGATTTTTCTCTCTGCATCTTATCTTGTTATTTCCACCCTCATTTCTTTGTGCCACTGGCACACGTAACATTTCCTGTGTTTCCCCATCTTTGTTTTTACATACTCCTTTCCTTCCTTCAAGGCTGCTTTCCTCTTTTACCTTCAAAGGAAGATTAAGTCATTCCAACATCCTGAAAGCTTTTGTAAACGTAAAAAATTGGATCTCCCTACACTCATTTTCAGCATAGATTGTGCAAAGACCATGTAAGATCTACATAATGGGCAAGAGGAATATGGGCTAGCTCACCCACATTCAAAGCCTGGAATATCTTAGGACTTGAAAGTCAACCAGTTGTGACCAGAGAAGGAAAACACCTTCTCTGAGCAGGCCTGGCATCCCACGCATCAGCCAGGAGGTCTGCACAGAAGAAAAGGGAGTGTTAGGAAGATTTACAACATCACATGGCAGTTTTTCAAAATTGCAGGAATTTTGTTGTTGAAATACCCTTGTTCTGAAGAAATCAAATAGTTCTGTTCAGGAGTAAAGAGCTTCTGGGTTGCTGAATAACTGAGTCATGTCTCTGATAGAAGGCAGCTGTGGTTGCACAGCAGGGAGAGACTGTTTGTAGCAATGAGCCGCAGACCTGGGCTGGGGAGGCAGACTGCAGTCTGGGACACTCTGCCCACAAAAGGGGCAGCTGGAGATCTGAGCCACCAGTAGGGCACCTCTGAGCACAGAAAAAGGGCTCAGGAGCAACAGCTCTGACAACAGTACACCGCTGTCCACACCTACCTTCATGGAAAGCGATCTGACACTCCTCAGGGGGAACAAACTGCTCCTTGGCCACTCGCACAACTTTTGGCAGGTCATAAATTGTGACCGTGGAATTTGGGTACAAAGAAACACACTCCCGGGCCAAAGCTCCTCCACCTCCTTTGGGGAGAGCAAACAAAATTCAGTGCTGACACAAAACCAACCTGTTCAGCAACACCCTCATGAAGCAGGCAATGGTGCATTCAGCTGCATGGAAGCTGGCAAAGTACACGTGCTCCCCACTGTTGTTGAAAGGGAAGAGGAGGGACAGCAGAGGCCACTGTCTCCATTTGCTCTGCAGAAAGCTCCAGGACCCCCAGCACAGAGGTCAGCCCCAGCCCTTACAGCACTTATGCCCCCCCTCAGCCAGACCCAGCTGTGGATTCTGGAGGGTGGGAAATGAAAAACAGAGCCACTGAACCAGGCACTGGGGAAGTCATTGATGGAGCCTGCGAGGGAGCCTGACCCATCCCATGAATTCTGGCAGCACTCTGCAGTGCTGGGACAGCAGGGCAAGAGGCTGCAGACAGTCTCTCAATCTAGTGACGCCAACTGAAGGGCAGGAGGGAAGGAGTCTGGCACCAGAAGAGAGTATTAAGCAAGGCAGGAGTAAATGCCAAGCCTGCCACGTACACAAGGGGATGGGCCACAACTAAGATTCTGTAAAGAAGAGCATCCAGCTTCCTAATGCTCGCACCACTCTCATATTTCTCTTTTTAAACCAACCAGATTAGTAAAATGCTCCCTTTATTGCCGAGATATGTCTTGCTTTCCATCATTTTGCCCATCATATAACATATGAATTATTTTTCTTTCAGAGCTTGTAAAAGATGACAGTTCAGAGGCTTGTTAAAGAAGATATACTAATGCTCACCTCCCAGGTCATAGATTTGCGTGAAAGAGGAAAGGTCAAATGCAGCAAGAACATCTCTGCCACATATACTCCATACTGAGTTCTGGCCAGCCATGAATTTCAGCATTTCTTCTTCTGATCTAGTAACACAAAGACACAGGCACATAGAAAAGGCAACTTACAATATCCTCGGTGATTCCTATCATACAACTGTTATTACAAGTTTTAGCTTAAACACTAATCTCTGCTTTTATTGACACAGAATACATTCTCCTTGCATATAAACCTACCTTGAGTCTTATTGTAGCAGAAGGGTACAGCTATGCATTCATGCATTTAAATAGGGAATTAAGACTAGTGAAGTCTAACAGTGTATTATGCTGGTAATTCTGAAGCTTCCAAGGCATTTTTGTTTCCTCCAACTACCGTTGCCTCTGTGCCAGAGACCTGTGATATGTTTTTCAGAATAGGAAATTATGTAATTCTATTCAAAATGTCAGACAGTGTCCCAGTAATGGATATTGTTGGGAAAGGTAAATGCTGCATGATGGTTCTGAGTGAGATTCTCACATCATCATTATTATGGCTCAAGACAATTAAATAAAAACATTAATTTTATCTACAATAATAATAATAATATTTCCATAAATATACTAATGATTACCTGTACATTGCTCCAAAAGGGTCTTTGGATGAAATTCCAAAAGCTCTTTCATATTGGTTTTTTCCTTCTCTAAAACAGCAACCAAAAAAATCATGATTGTGGATTTCTTTTTCTTTTACCCCAAACACACATCGGGGCTGTAGTTGCAGCTAGTTCATCACTGTGGAAGGTGCTCAACTTTGCACAGAACACATGACAGCCTGTTTGTAATGGCTGTAGAGGCACGCCCATTTGCCACCCCCCCACCCTCCAAAACATGCTGATACATTTCTCAACCTTTCACAAAAATGAGTGGTTCTTTTCAAGGCCAGGTTGCATGAGGTTTTGAGCAACATGGTCTAGTGGAAGGTGTCCCTGCCCACAGCAGGGGGGTTGAATCACATGATCTTTAAGGTCCCTCCCAACCCAAACCATTCTGTGATTTAGGGGAACACCTCAAATAAATGTATGAGACTGGTGCAATCATCACCACCAGACACATCATGTTTGATCATCAGTTGCACGGATTGGAACAAGCGAGACTCCAGCCCCACATTAAACTACTCCTATACACCTTTGCAACAGAAGTATCCTTAGTGTTCATTACTCATCATTTACTTTGATGCCTCCTCAAATAAGAGGCACCGTAACAATCAAGTGCTTTCCTGAAGGTCAAACACATAGAAATCTGATTCCTAGATCTCTACCATCAGAATGAAAAAGAAAAGAAGAATAGACACAAATGGAAAACAAGAAAAAACAAGAACACATATTGGCTGTGCTAACAGCCAAAATGATCTGTTGGGTTTTCTTTCCAAAAACCAGTCAGCCTCTTCATCGTGCTTTCCCCCAGAAACACACCACTCAGAGCAGCAACACAGATGGCACAAAGCAGTCTGCAACAGACAACGCACAACACTCCTTACCTCACAGCATCAGCCAGGTAGTGCCAGCACAAGTAGACTGTATTGGAGTAATACATGATAATATGATACTGAGACTTGGGACTTGATTTTGTAAGGTAGATGTTAGAAATTTCTGTGTTTCTGTAGAGGGCTAAAGGGTGAAATAAATATATTTACTAACATGTATGATATACCACCTTGCCAAGTCTATTGTATTGCATGGTATTTATCACTGGAAGATGTCTTATATGATCAAAGATACAACCACATTGCTTCTATAATCAATCTTTCCACTGCAACGAGCAGTGGGTGAGGGCTGCTGAAATGTGTGTTCCCCCATTCAGTGTGAGTAAACATTACCTACCTACATTTACTCCGGCCCCCAACATTTCTTTCAAGAAGAGCAAAAGGAATGCTTTATGAGTGTTATAATTTCCCTATAGGCTTCTGCTACCAGAGGAAGCTTTTGGTATGCTCTATTTAAATGAGAACCCCTTGCAGACATGGGGTATTTTTCAGTCAACAAGGTCAGCAAGTGGGAGACAAGTCCTCAAAGCAGCATGCCAACCACACTTATACTCTCTCAGTTCACTAGAGCAGGACCTTCTGCAGACAGATGAACGCCTAAAGGACTCAGAAATATCCCCCACTTCCTCTGACGCATCTGCAGTGGCATTGCTCACCCACAGGACTGGCATACAAAAGGAATATAAAAGATAGATCCTGCTCGCCCTAAACTCATTGGACAGCTACTCCAAGTCCTAAAGCAGAGGAAGGCAGCACAAGCCAAAGCAGGGGACACAACTTGTTAGACTCTGGCTAGTCCTGACGAGCTGTCTGATGGCTACAGATCCCTTCTGACCATGTGGACTCAACATCTCTGATGCAAGGGCAAACTTACGCCACCTCTCAGTTCAGATTAGCAACCTAACAAAATACTTCACATGGTGGTAAAACCCCAAAGAAAACCAAAATGTGTTTTTAAATCATGTTGTTGCCCATCCACCCTGGCATTTGGTTTCAAGGTTTAAAATTGTGCCCACATGTCAGAGTTTTCTTAAGACCAGCCCTGCAGAGACCCTGAATATCTCCTCCAAGGTCACCTGAGGTTCTTGCACAAAAAAAGTTTAGGGATATAGAGCCTCTCACCTGGGTTTTACGTTACACCTTTAAACATACTGACATTTGTTGCTTCTCTTTCAGCTGAAGAGGGGATAGCATCCCCAAGTGATTCTCCCCTCCTTCCAGCTATGGTAACTGGCCTAACTAGATATCACCTCTCCCCACATATTTTTCCTCACTTTTAAAATCTTCAAAGGTTGAAGTATTTTAGTTTCTCCCCCTTCTTCTGCCTTTATTACCTCCTTCTTGTGTCAGCTCTACTGCCAAAAGCTTCAGTCCCACACAGGCATCCAGCAGTCTTTCCATCCCCGTGGTGCTGGTACCCAAGCGTGTGGCAATGGCATCTGAAGACAGAGGCTCTCCTGACTCCAGCAGCAGATCAAACACCCCCAACTCACAGGCAGTGAAGATAACCTGGGGTTAAGGGAGTGAGGGATCAGGTGAAAGCATCAAGACCTACTACATTTCTAAGGTTTCTTTGTTGGAGAAAAAACACATATAATAATACCTCTTTCATGTAAAATTGTATTTCATATAAACAAGTCTAATGATTAAACTGAAATTTCTCTGAACACTTATAATACCATGCAGTGCTTGTAGTGCACCTTTTTTCATTTCTTCTCCTTTTCTGGCAAAGCCAGCCAATGTTTTTGGATCACAAAGGTTCACATTTAGAAGCCAGGATTAGGGTATGAATCTTCCTGGATCTTCCTTAGTTTCAGAGCACGTTCTCACAGTCTCTCTTGCTTTTTGCCAGAGAGCACAAAGGCAAGACTGCGTGGTGGTGAGTTTTTCTGTTGGTTTTGTTCCTTAACTGAGGATCTAATGCATGCTCCAGTGAACCCTGGAGACTCTACTGTGGCTTACAGCAGCGGGAAATATCCCCACTCTATGGATCCTATTTTCAGGGACTGATGTGGATGACTACAGTGGTCTCCCTGAGGCAGGGAGGCTCCTCTCAGCCAAAAGGACTGCCTCTTTCAGACCAACAGAATTGCCCTGTCTTTTCATAGAGGTGTGTCACATCTCCAGGAACAGCCCTCAATTTTCAGACAGACATATATAACTTCCTTCTCTAGCTGTACACAGTCAAGTTTATAGGTCTTAGCCTATTTCTCTGGCCACACAAACACTCCTAAAACAGTAACAAATGCATCAGCTCAATTGACTGCCTGTATCTACAATGATTTCATAAAGTCCATGGGAAACTCCTCAGTAAGAACATGATTTAACCAAAGTTGAGATCACTCCTTAGATACACAGTACCAGTGTTAATCTGGAAAGCATTGGGCACTCCTCTTTCTCACCAAGCAAAATGATTTTTCATTATCCATTTTTCATCTCTTTACTGTCAGCTCTACCTTTCAGGAGCCTTAGGATGCAGCAGTATTTGAACAACCCAAACAGCATTCATTCCATTACCATGTTGGCCAGATGTGCAACAAGGGACAATAGGAAAGGTAACTAAATAGTAAATGAGCAAAAAGTCACCACAGCACTGGATATTGTACTTTTATGCCCATGTGCTTATACACACATAAAGGCAAATAACATAAGCAAATAATAAATAAGGAAAGTGAAACAACTAGTTCTACCTTTGTGCCTTAATCAAATGCTGTTGGGAAAAAGCAGTTGTTATACCAGACTCTTTCACCTGAAAAGAGGCAATACACAGAAGTTCTCAAGCTCAGCTGTCTGAATAACACATACAGACAAACCACGGGAGAGGGAAGAAAATTATTTGAGAAGATATTTGAAAAATCTTGTTCTTTGCATGGCTTCACAGGGAGGGAAAAAGGCAATTCAAGCCAGCCCTCTGTTTCCCAAATTCAAAAAAATGAAAAGCAGAAAGAAATCCCATCACCAAAGGAACCTTCTACATTGAGGCAGTCAGACAGCAAGCCCTCAGATATAAATACCTGTGTTTTTTATAAAGCCTCATGCAGAGTCAAGGTCTTCTCATCCAAGCCCCCAAAGGTCAGAAAGGTCTCAATAAATGCTAAGTTTACCCTGAGGGGTCAAATCCCTTTCAAATTTTTTTCTTTGCAAATTTCCTTCTTGCTTAGGTAAGCCAACAGGATTCTTTCATATGAGATAATTTTAATTCCAAAGATTTATATTCAGGACCTAAAGTGAGATCCTTGAGTATTACTCTGCACACTTTTAGACATCTGTCCAAGACTGAGCAATATTTCTTACCTTGGAGACTAAGAATCCACTGTTGTATTGCAAGATGGTTTTAGGGTAGTCAAGGTCTTCGGTGGAACTCATTTTCTTTCTGGACTGAGGCACAGACTCTCTGGGCCTCTTAATTTAAATAAGCTTCTTTCCACCAGGCACAGGGTACACCAGCTGATCCACTTAATCTTATTGCTTCTGAGAAACACACCGGTTACAAAACGTGTCAGCTCAGTTGTACGGCTTCAGTGGGGTTTTCTGCCAGGTTCAGCTCTTTCTTTGGCTCTTCTATCATCAGGCACAAGGCTAAAGAAGCAGTGTGGATTAAAGCTTGTATTGTCAGTTCAGCAGTCAGTTAACATGCTGGTGCTTCAGAAGCACTTGAAAGCTTGTAACAAGTAAATCAGAAGTCAGTACAGAACAGCACCAAGAACCTGAACTCTGTGCGATGCACCAAAGTTCATAAACCAAAGCGGAGTCCTAACTGGGGCTTGTTCAAAAGCAGCTCTGCTCCATCAGGCTGGCTTTTTGATGCTGGAGGATTGCCCAAGAAGAGAAATCGTTACTTATGTTAGTCAACACAATGAGGAAAGACAATTTGATAACCGAATTCTTCAAGTGAAATATGGACATTCACAGGGCTTTAAGAGTGAAGGAATATCAGCTCAGCTCAAAGTGGTCATCAAAGCTGGGATGTCCTATGGCACTAATTCCACTCACCTCTTACTCAAGTGTATGCACAGCACTTACCTCCACCATGCTGAAACAGAGACTTGTTCAGCCTCTGGCTCCAAGTCACGTATCCAGGGCCTCAGACTTTACCCATGCAAGAAAAATAACTGGCATAACTACCACATAGCAGGCAGGAGCTGCTGAGGAAATAATCTGAGAGCAGAGGCCACACAAGATGCTGAAGGCAAAGAAAGCATCCCACCATATTCTGTGCCTGGAATAATTTCCATGCAGGTGTGTAAAACTTTGGTGTGCTTCCCTGGCCTGATTTGCAAGCCATGCCCATGGAAAAGCTAAAAGAAACAGAGGGGTGTAGCCAGAGGGGAGCTGAAACTTGCTGTGATGGGCACAGGTCCAGGTGACCTTGGGGCTGGCAGTAGGGTACGCCCCATGCCTTGGTGCTGAAGCAGTCAGTGCATAGAGAAGCTGTAAGGTCTGTTTGTTGTGCTGCCTTGTTGCAGTGACTGGTTTGCTCTGACAATGATCATTCAGGTGAAGTCTACAAAGAATTAAATCTAGTCTCGTTCCTTTTCCATATTATGCAGGTCCCCCCACATACCAGCTTAGAATGCAGTGCGTTTCATAGCAGCACTACAGAAGGGGTGTCTACTTGTGCTTTGCCATGTTTTGGCAGAGCAGGGTGCTGAGGGATGACAAAATGTTCTACATTTTCCGGCTGGCTGCCGCAGTCTCCCTCCCCTTCTGTGCAAAACTAACCAGGGGCATGCAGAAAGTTCTTGGGAAGAAACGATGAAATGACTGCCAAGTACCAGGTGTGTCATGGATTTCAGCTTCACACATACACCACGCTACCTTATAGGTCTTTCATCAGATAATTAAAACCCTGGATTGTTCTCCTGAAGCCCCTCTGCCCCACTGTCCATCGCTCCAGCTTGTAAATGCCGGCCATCTTGCCCATCTTGCATCTTGGGGCACATGCTCCGCTCTCAGGTGAGAAAAGACCTTTTCCATCAAGGAGAAACTCACAGTTCTTATATCACACACTTGGGGACCCTTCAGGCAACATTAAATGAGACCTGACTTAGGTAATACTGTGATGGCAAAATGTTACAAAATAGCATTTTTCCAGTGATAGCTTTCTCCATGCTTCAGAGATTCAGTTAATGCGCAAAACTTGAGCAATACAGTGATCCATGTGCAGCTCAACATTTTGTGTACATTAGCGTGGTGTATGTTTAAAGACTGCACTTCACAGCTTTGTCCCAACACACTTTAATGCTCTCTTCCTTTCCTAGGAAGTAGGCTTGTATTTATATGCTGCTGCCACGGTTAGCTCTGGCGCTCCTCTTTTGAACCTCTGCCTCATTTTAGAAGAAACAGGCCGGTATAAAGTTTTCCATATATTCCTTCTGACCATTTTGTGGATGCAGTGAATCTTTCCCAGCTGAAAGGTTCCACTGTATAGTCCTTCTCTGAATCTGTATTTTCCATTCAGATCCTTACATTTCAGCCAAAATATGTTGTATTTCTTTTAGCCAGTAGTTAAATAGCAGCCTGCTTTAACAGTTAAGTTATTAAAGTTAGCTAAGCAGATATCACAGTTATCAGCCTTTTTTTCCCCTCTGTACACAACTCAGAAGCAGTACCTGCTCCCCAGGTCCTAACACCACAGGGTCTCCTGTTAGCAGCACACTAGGTCTGAACACACAAAAGTTAGAGCAATCACCAAACTGCAGAAGCACTTAGACATCCTCATCCTGGCCAATACAGCCTGTAAATATGGTGCTATTGTCTTGCTACTGCACTGGACTTCAGTGTTCATTACAGGTTAGACACTAATATTCTGTTTATTTTGTACTGTGGAGGCTGGAGATAACAACACACCTCTCTGCCAGAGTGACTGTGTATCTGTACAGCTTGCATTTAAGAAGACACCATTTCTCTGAAGGAAGAGCCTGGACAACAGGCTTCAAGAACACAGCTACGTTCATAACAGCCATCTTCGCCTGCAATCCTCACCTTAAGGAGAGTGCACGAGCTCAGCTTCGCATTAGGGACTTCTGCCTGCAGATTCACCGTTGGCGAGTCTGCAGAGTTCATTCACTTGCCCAAACCTATACCCACTGTTAGTAAACACACTACAGCTTTTTCAGTTCCTCACATCCATTCTAAAGACTGTTCTATGGGAAAAGAAAGCTCAAAACCTTCTCACTAAGTCTCCATCCATATGGAAAACCAGGTCAACCTCTTTTCCTCAAAAGCTCTCTCTCTCTCCTCCGGTTAAAATAAATAAATTGTACATAAATATCACTAGCCAAAGATAAACAGTTAGCCAAAAGATTAGAAAGGTGTAGGAAAATAAAAATATTTCTCTGCTAAAGGCCAGTTCTGCCTGCCTGCCTGCTACTGACACACAAATTGATGCAATTTTGTCCAAGAATAAAGATTTCCCATCCCTGGGATCATAACAGCTATTTAGATCCGGGCCATCAGCCGCACTGGAAGCAAATGCTCTCCACACTGAAGTATGCATTTGTCTTCCATTGAGCTAAACAGAAGAACCCTAGGGAGGGCAAGCTGCTGCTCACCAGCTTACAGGCCACTTTCCTCAAATGACTCAGATGTAGATTGGTAATCAGATATTACAGTGACATTTAGTACAGCTGCATTAAATATTCTTGAGTACAAAAATGCTCAATCCTTGAATCTCGTAGTTTTGACTATGTAACGGTTAGTTATGTGCACGACTATAGACTAGCATATCCTAACGGGCCATAAATCTACTGAAGGCAAAGTTATCAGGTACAAGAGGCTCTGGTAATAAAATGACCATACAGTTAATTAAACCCACTTGAAGTACTTTTTCAATTCCAATTAAATCTGTCTGTTGAGGACACCAGATGTAATCATCTAATGGGATTACTGCTGGCAGCGAGATGTAGGGGAGAAGGGTTGCAGATAACCCGCACCAGACTGATGCAAAGCCACACAGTCTGTTGCTGTTTCCAAGTAAATTGTTAGCCAGGCTTAAAGTCTAAGCTCCTTTTAAGCTATCAATGCATTCATGAAGATGAAATTACAATGTCTTGCTTTCTCTGAAAAACCCGTCAAGGTTTATGTCATAATGCTTAGACCATGTGCAGGCTAAAGCTGTTACTTTACCTCCACAGTTCTATTTTGGTGATGAATTTTTCTTTGGCTGAATTTTGACTCGCTACAGACAAATACTACACAAAAAATAATTACATCATCATCTTTGCATAACATTTGAAAGTAAAAAATTCTCTATGAACTAAGCAGATTCAGTAAAATTAATGTCTGCCAGTGAGAAATGGCAGATGACACTACTTCAACACATGCAACCTTCCATATAAGCAAAAAGTACAAGTCTCAAGGGTCTGACTACAATAATCAGTTTCAGTAATGCCAGCATGGCAACAACTGTGCCTTGGTATCGTTACTAAGCCTCTAAGCATGCCCAACTTATATCAAATGGCACAAAAGTGCACTATGTTAGTTTGTGGGCCCCACACTTTTTTTTTAAGAATCCTAAAAAGCCAAGATACCCAGTATCATACTTTCTTCTTTGAAACAGAATATCCAGTTTTAACAAAATGCTTGTTTTTCTTCTTTGTAGCTTCTTCTCACGTTTTACAATAGATGCATTTCCTTAGTAACATCCCTATTGCTTCTGACAGTTTTTGACACCAACTGATTATATTTTTTTCCTGTTTACATCACATATACTACTGGCAGACATTTGGAGTAGGCAGGAAATACAGTATACACCGCTCATTCTCTAAGCAAACCTGCCCTCCTCCTCAGTTTTCCTTGTAGTAAAAACTCTGACTGAGAGTGTCTTTTAAAGTCCACCATAAGCAACCCAGCATTGTTCTGGCCTGCAAATAATCTCTCAACAAATAATTCAAACAAATAGTCATTGAGATCTGTCAGAGGAATGTCCCAGCAGACAAGAGGCATAGATAGTCTCCCTGAGGACAGACAGGTTCACTAGTGAAACATGGCAGAGGCTGAAACTTAAAAGAGAAAGATGCAAGGCAACAAAGATGGACAGCAGCTGAGGCAGGCTCCCATGTCAGAAATTACTTGATTCCATGTCAGAAATATACTGTCAAGTATCACAAAGGCAATCTGTGGACCCGCAACTGTTTTGCCCATTTCACACTTGTTAATCTGATAATCCTCCTCTCCATTTCTTCAAAAGAGAGAGCTTCAGAAAGAAGTGTTCCCATGGCTTTGCATGAGCAAGCACCCCTGAAGTCCTTTTCCCTGGTCGCTCACCTCAAATATTTTTTACAGCCTTACACTGTTTGCAAGTTTGAGCTGGGGTAAAGTTAATTTTCTTCGTAGTAGTTAGTACGGGGCTACGTTTTGGATTTTTGCTGGAAACAGTGTTGATAACACAGGGATGTTTTAGTTATTGCTGAGCAGCGCTCACACAGTCAAAAACTTTTCTGCTTCTCACCCCACCCCACCCGTGAGTAGGCTGGGGGTGCACAAGGAGTTGGAGTGATGGAGCCCGGCTTTCCTGGAGATGGCTGAACACCTGCCTGCTGATGGGCAGCACTGAATTAATTCTTAGTTTTACTTTGCTTGTGTGCATGGCTTTTGCTTTACCTATGAAACTGTCTTTATCTCAGCCCACAGGTTTTCTGCCCTTTACCCTTCTGATTCTCTCCCCCATCCCACCAGCAGAGAGTGAGCGAGCAGCTGAGCAGAGCTTGACTGTCTGTTGGGGTTAAGCCACGGCAGGTGCAGTGAGCAGAAGAGACTTTGCCAGCCCTTCCCTTTTCCAGTTAGTTAGAAGGTTAGACACCACTGGGCAATTCCTCAGGGCGCTTACAGACGTGTCTGGGATCTTTTGCAGAATTGCAGGGAAGACCTGATCTGAGAGTGATCAGTTCTTGTGCAGACGCTTCCTTGGCAGGTTGAGACTGCTATCTGGGAGTGACTGTGGTGTTACCACACATTATCCCTCTCTGTTGTCCTACAAATTGTCTCGTTTCAAGGACAGCACTCCTGGGCAATCCATCCAGAGCAGGTAGAGCTCACTTCCCAGGTGCCACAGTGCACAAGCTATTAGATTAGATATCAATTAGAAAAGAATTCAGATCAGTTTTAGCCCTTCAAAAAGTTTTATAACCTACTATGGCAAAGCATACTTGAGCTAATGATGATATTTTTTTGTGAGGCAGCAGATTTATTCAGAGGATGCAGCATGTGAGGGAGAACCAGATCAAATTCATTTTCTGTGCTGTGGTTAAAGAAAGGATTGGGTTTAAAATGGTATGCACCAAGCCTCAAAGGCCTGGTATCAGATTAAATACAAAAAAAAAAAAAAAAAAAAAAAAAAAAAGAAGAGGTGCACTTCCTTTTAACAGTAATACGTACACACGTAGGAATGTAAGACACCAGAAGGACCCATTCCGCACACCCAGTTCTGAAGGATAACTGCAACGAGCTTGCTGCTTTATACAAATTCTGCAAATTTATTGCAAGGCAGCAAAAGATACATTCTGCAAACACATTCATTGGGCTGGGGAAGGACCAGATCAACAGAATGCAACATAAGCTTAATGAAATGAGTGTTATATCCAGATTATAAGCAAACTTCAAAGGCAGGATACGAGATCAAAACACAGGCAATACAAATATTTCCTCTTAATTAAAAAAAAAAAAAAAACAACAACCACCCAACCCTTAACTTGTACAGCAGTACAGCAGTCAATTTTGCTCACCCATTTATGAATTACGGCATCTGCCAAAGTCTGATACAAAATCTAACATCCCTACCTCTGCTATCAAACACGAGCAGCTGCAATAGTCTGTTACACAATCCTTTACATGCTCTGGAACCTCCCTAAAGCTGCAGTGTCCAGGTAGCACTGATCAGTGATCAATTCTCTATCAACATTTATAGCCTTGCAGTCCCTGGTGCAGTCCTGTGCTCATAATCTTGGAAGCCACTGCAAAAATTCTCATTTTCTCTAACAGCTTTCAAGATGATGCTTCCAGACAACGTATTTTTTTTTTAATATGCATACCTAATAATGCATATACCTTTTATTCTAGGTCATTGAATACATTACAAAGGTGGAGTCACTTAGAAAAACATGGGTATGGTCACAGCTTTGGTAACCACTTCTTACTAATACCAGTTCCAGCAACAAGACTCATACATGACCCAAATTACCACAGCAGGCAGTAAGCAGATGGAAAGCACCGCAACAATCATAGTGAAGGGCTGAGCCTTGGCCTTGCGGAGAAGCTGTAGTGCCTGTTGAATAAGCTGCTCCCCGAGTCACCCAGTGCAGGATGAGGCCAGCAGATAAAGAAGAAAAATTGCGGGCCAAAAGCCGGGTATGTGTAGGGGCTCATCAGCCCTCAGACAGAACCATGAGGAGACCTTCTTTAAGGATCAGAACAGGACTAAGTAGTAACACAGACCATAGCAACAGGAACTTGGCTTTCTTAGCCTTTCAAGGCTCATGTTCTTTCTTTGCTGAACAAGGGCTGCAGGAACACCCCTCCTGGCTGCCCATGCCAACAGCCACGGTGAGGCAATGTCACACGCAGGGACAGCAGGCACCAGCTCCTGCACGGCCCAGGAGGAAGCTGAAGCCCACCCGCTTCAGCTCAGACCTTGGTGTAAGCGGTCACTGATGAGCAGAGTCCCCATCCTCAAATGGCAAGAGGTCACACACTGCTTTGTGCCATTAGATGATTAATACACTTCTAAACCCACACATCCTCAAGAGCAAGGTGGTCTCCCCCTGGCTCAATCCCATCCTCCTGGCACCTCTATGAGGACAAAAGGGAGACATGGAGTTCTGCGGCAGTAATGTGAAGCTCTCCTGGAGCTGAGTGCAAGAAGAGAGGTGCATCCTCACAACTGAGAAAACTCTTCGCATCTCATTGTGTGACTCAAGACTCAAAAATGGAGGCAGAACACTGGAAGAAACCCTGTGCATTTCTTGGGACTCCGTAAGGCTCAGAGGTCTCTTCCACTGCTGCCAGGGCTTTCCAGCTGGCATGAATGCAGTTGCTGTACTGTTGAGTAACCTGACCTTGTATTTATACCACCCCAGTCCTACTCACCAAGGAAATTTTTCCACTACTGAAGGAAAAAAACCCCATACCAGTAAGGAATGAACCTGAACGTTTCCCAGCAACAAAAGCTGATCTTAAAGCAAGCTTAAAATTGACAGGTATGGCTGCCTGACACAGAGCAAGAAGTTGGGAGCTATTTGAGTTCCTGCAATGGCAATGGAATAGCTCCAGAGTTTGAAAGCAGGACAAAAAAAACCCCTAAGTCAAATGCATGGGTTAAGCTTAGCACTTGAAAGAGTGAATTGCACTGAAGTCTTCCATCATTTTCAAGGATTTCTTTCCTCATTTCTACCCTACGCCCCTGGGCCTGCCATGCATTTAGTCAGGATGAAAGCTGACA
Organism: Falco punctatus; assembly: GCF_963210335.1. Taxonomy (NCBI): domain Eukaryota; kingdom Metazoa; phylum Chordata; class Aves; order Falconiformes; family Falconidae; genus Falco; species Falco punctatus. Next base: position 74,137,373 of record NC_137581.1, on the reverse strand, counting down.
TGCAGGCTTCAATTTTTCAAACAGTAGTCCAATGGAGAAGAAACAAAAACTTAAAACAGTCTTGCTAACCCAGATCCTTGGTGTTCTAATAAAAGCAGTGAATAAATATACATTCCTGCTTACAACCCAGGGGAACAAAGCCACCAAAACTAAACCAAACCCTGAATATTGAGAGACAAATTGAATAAGACACGTAACTTTCACATGATAAGACATACGCAACATGCAACTCATGACAAGCCTAGGCAACAAAAGTCAGGTTAGTACTGGTACACAATCCCAGCTGACCAGTTTCAGAAGTAAACAGGCGGATATTTTTGCAGATATTCTCATTGGGTTGGATTTCTAGCATGCTGTTAAGTGTCTGAAAGTAGAGGTAGCATAGTAGCTCAGTCAGAGTCTATCCATACTCAACCATACCAACATAAATGTTTCAGAAGTATTTATTAGTTTGGTATGTCTTTGATAAGTATTAGTTGCTAAATCCCAAACTCTTCAGTTTCCTTAACATTTTTATCACAGCCCATAACTGCAGTGTGATTTAAGCACTGTGAATTTAATAATTAAATAAGAACAGTAGTGTGGATTATTGGAACTCTTTCATTAATTCGACCAAACGTTGATCAACAAACTCTGAAGTCCATTTCAAAAGGACATTGGCTTAAGGCAGCTAAACCAGCAAAGGATAGATGTTAAATACTTATTTTTTCATATGAACTCAAGGTCACTCAACAGACATACACTGAAATGGAATAAAAAAGACCAACTAATTTTATCTGCTTTTAGACAGCTCCTGAGTCAACTCTTGCAAATCCAAGCAATCGGGTAAGATTTAAGTAATCAGCGTCACAACATTTTTCCAGAGTAGGGAAAAGTTATCACTAACTTTGGTACTTTGGCTTCTAGAAGCCATTGTAAAGCTGCTGGTAACCTAGGTTCTTTCACTTGAAACACCAAGACCCCTAAAAGTTACTTGATAGAAATGTACTGACTTAACAACCAATACAGAACAAAAAGCAATTGTTTACTATAAAAAATTGTATTATTTTAAGTTATTGCATCAGCAAGGTTTTTGCAGTAATACAAGCAGATACCTCAGCCATAATAAAAACCTGAATAAATGATATTGAGCATAGCCAATGTGGCCTTATTAGAAGATTACAGTTTCAATTCTTTCCAAGCTTCCTCACAGTTCAAAGCCCATCATCAATGAAGACCACAAGGCAAACTGATGCCCACACAGTCTTGGAGCAATGGCTACCTTGAAAAGACCAAAGCCCCCACTTTTATTGTTGAGCATGACGTCATACAGCACAGGATATCCCTTTGGTTGGCTGGGGTTAGGTGTCCAGTTGCGTCCCCTCCCCTCAGCCTACCCATTTGGGGAGAGGTGCGTGGTACACAAAATGGGAAACGGAGGTGGCCTTGACGCTGTGCAAGCACTGCTCTGCAACTGGTGTGTTAACAGCACTGTCAAAAATCCACAACACAGCACCATACTGGCAGCTACAAAGAAAGTTAACTCCATCACAGCCAGACCCAGTACAAGGACACACGATGCAATACCCATTTCACAGGATTCAGCACTGAAAAGATTTTGGCGAACCTTGATGCAAAACAGATACTTGAAGCAACAATATCACCAGGTGTTAGAATGGATAAAACTTTACACTGAGCAGTTACTGGGCAACTTCAGGTACTAGGAGTTCTAAGAGGTTTTGATTGGGTTCAGCTGGCCAACTGAAAAGAGGCCTTCTTCCACATTCCGCCTTCATTTTGGAAAGCAAGCATTTGCAAGTAGCTTCAAAGCACTTTCAGGCTTTTCTTCCTGAAGCTGCTGTGTAAAGAAAAAACGTAACACAAGCACTTTACGAGTTACTTTACGCTACTGCACTTTTAGAACATTGTATGAAAAGCCAGTGCTGGATATGGTGTTATGTTGAATGATTATCAAAGTCTGACAGCTGAACATCGTCCCCACAATTATCTTCTCTGGCCTCAGAAATTGCCCCAAACATCAGGGGAGCTTACGGAATTTAATCATTTCAGGGTGGGATGTGAAACCTGCTATTCGTGCCTTCTCCGGACCAAAAAACCTACCAAAACTGTGCTACCAAGCTCAGTCTTTTTTATTTCAAGTAACAATACCTGTTGGATTCTGCTAGTATGTCTCCAACACCTTTTGCTGATTGCCACTGCTTTAACTGCTTCCACCCTTGGCAATGACACTGCATTCATAGCTTGACGACTTCGCAGAAGTAGCATTATACACTAGCATTTCCCCAATTACTTATGTAATACATCAAGGCCCCGACCTGACATACCAATCCCAGTGAAAATCCACATTAGAAATATACTGCAGAGATACTAACAAGAATCTAATCCTGCGCTCAAAGACATCGGTGCTATTAGTTAAATTTCTCACGTAACTGCAGACAGAACACACTTTTTTAAAAAAAGGTGGTGTTACCATGGTCAGTGTGTCAGTATTTAAGAGCAGGCCAAGCCAAACTGCATGCATTTACGCACAGGTATCCCCACCAGCCTTATCACATACTTGCAACCAACATTAGATTGGATTTTAGCTAATTCATTACTAAAGATGAACTTACCTTCAGGCCTTTAACACTTTAACAAAGAAACAGAAAGCAACTGCTCAGAATTCAAGAGGCTGAAGGTGCTGAGATGATAAACCAGGCTAGCTCTCAGCCCCCAAGACAGTGGTGAAACTCACAAGAGAAGCCACAAAAACTTGAGAAGTAACATAATCAATTGGAGATCTTTAAAAACATAAATTGCCAGGAAAATAAAGGAATGTCTACCTTTTCTTTCTACAGCCAGTAACTACAAAGACTTGAGCAGCATGGTCTAGCAAGAAAAAAACAACCCTGCACTGATTCACTGAAAGCAATGCAGACAGTCAGCCAGGGATCCCGCTGAGCTGCAGCACCAATGTGCTCCTTATACACTCCAGGAAAGGGATTCACTTTGATTTGATGCATCAGTGTGAGGAAAATGGCATCTGAAGGCTGCAGATAAAAAGCACATGTCCTGCTGAATTAACAGTTGATACAGCTGTATATAACAGGACCATCAAGAAGAGTGGCTGAACTTCATCATTCAAATGTGTCAAGCAATATTTTTTTTTTTTAAAAATGGATTCTCATACAACACTTCATATGTCAGTATATTAAAATCTGCAGAAAACAGCAACTTCAGTTCACTGGAAACAGTTCTCTTTTAATTTCACCATAAAAAAGCAAAATAAACTCTTCCACTGTAGTATTATAGCTTTTAATATTCCTGAGCTGCATTTTAGAAGCAAAAGTATTCTTAAATGGATTTAACAAGAGACACTGCAGCCTTGCTTTCCAACACAAGTAAAAATAATTTAGCAAGAAGGCCCCTTTTTCAAAAGACAATGGCTAGCTCTGTATATACCTGAAAAAATGCTTCAAGTGGCTCTATGTCACCTGAAGTAATTACAAAGCCAAATATATCAACAAAATAACAGAACAACTTTTCAACATTTTACCACTGTTTCTTACTTCCTACATCAGTGTGCCTCTCTTACATGGAAAGTATTACTATACAAATGGTATTACATGCCAGAATAATTTGGGCCACAAAGCTTGGCATCATACAGACATATGAAGGAATCACAGCAGTTTAAAAGATATCTTGCGTATCTTTATAGTGAGTTTTAAGAATTAAATGAAAGTCCTGCTATCCATCTCAATCAGCAAAACACTACTTTGTTAAATGTGATTTCATTGAATGCACCAGAAAGCATCTTAAATCAAATCTGTATGTAATGGCTTGTCATGTCTGGAGTTCCTATAACTGGCACACATGTACTTCTCAAGCCAAATTAGGTGATACAGAGATAAAAACTAAATTGACTAAAATCAAGGTTTAGAAAACTGAAAATCAAGGAAACAGGTTGGCTTTTAGCACTGTAGGAACTCGAGCACAAGCACAGGTGGTTATACCTACACTGTGATAAAAAACTAGAGAGAGACAACAATGCATGAAGAATCAGCAAAAAAATCAGGCATCTATTTTCTTGGTTTGAGACTAGATACAAGTTAAGCATTGGTTGAAACGAATGCGTTTTCTATAGCAGTCAACACCGATGAGGTCTCATGTACAACTTCCTGGCCCTTTTGTCCAACCACAGCCTTTCCAAGGAGCCAGGGTCGCCACTACCCACTCCAAGTACTCCTTTGCTTATTCAGTGATCTCCTCCGGTGTCTTCGTCTCCTGCTCACACTTCTGTGACTATGACTTCTTTCTCTTCTATCTCGTTTACGTTCGCTACTGCGAGTTCTTCTGTAACGTGAACGTCTGGGGCTTACACTTCTTCGACGAGGACTATGGCTTCGACGAGGACTATGGCTTCGTCGAGGACTGTAACTTCTGCTAGAGTGTCTATAATACCTCCTTTCTTTCCTGCGCTTTTCATCCTGATAACTCACATCTCTCCTGTGTCTGCTCCTCTCTCGTTTACCCTTACTGTCATCAGTGTTTATGCTGCTACATGAACGGCTCTTTCTTCTCCTTGGCTCCGTGCTACGTTTGCCCTGCTCACAGTGTGAGTCCTTCCTGCAGTTATTCTGGTCATAGCTAGAGAGGCTCTTCTGCTGCTGGTTATTGGCGGGAACACATGAAAGTACCCCTGAACTTTTCTCAGAACACCTCTCAGAGTTTGTGGTATGAAGTTTCTGACCTTCTTTGACATGACCTTTGTCATGAACGTTGCCATTCAAGTACTTGCATTGATTACTTACACTCTCGGGGGGTGCTACTTCTCTTTGAGAGCCGGAAGCCAGTTTGTCTGTAACAGTCTGTCCTGAGGTAGAAGTGATGCAGCTGGATGACACAGTGTGTGGAACACCACTAGGGGTTTTCAGCACGTCAGACTGAGATGCTTCAGTTTCTTCTTTGTTTTGATTAACTGCATCCATTTTCTTGCTCAGAAGATTGTTCAGTAGTTTCTCCCTCAGTTCCTTTTCTTTTCTCTGCAACCCCAGTGCTCTCTCTCTTTCCTCTTCCACACGTTTGAGCTCAGCCTCCTGGAGCCTTCGTCTCTCCTCTAGCTGCTGAAGGCAAATCTTTTCTTCATTATGTGCTTGCTCCAGAAGTTTTACTGTCTGAAAGATAGTCAAAGGGAAGGTAAGAGTAAACAAAAAAATATCTGTAGATCTGCTCATGCTTCCAAGTGATACTGTAACACAAAAGCAGCAACATGGAAAGAAAATAAAATCTAGCAAACAAAACTTAACCATCCCAAAATAAAATGGTGGTTTCCCTCATAAAGGGAAAAAAACCAAAATCAACCAAACAAAAAAACCCACTAACACGCAACTGTTGTAAGGTGAAACATTAGTATCAGTCCACAAACTCTTTTCAGTGTTAATTTCTTCCAGTTATCTTCACAAGGCAAAAACAAGGCTTGGTCTTTATGGCTCCTTAATATGACGAGAGTAGCACACAAGCTAGAACAACCTGTGAAATCTGAAGTATGAGAATTCAGTTTTAAAATTTAAAACATGGATTTCTCTTAGTTGACTGCATTCTGTGGTCATAGATGACTTCACAATGAGTATGTAAAAACCAGCAAATAATTAAACACACACATATTATGTAGAAACTGATTTTCATTTTGTCAACCAGTTTAGAAACTCATACTGAAAAAGAAGGTTCATTTTTTTTTTTTTTTTTTTGTTATTCTGACCCATACAAGTGCCTTAGTATAGACCTCAAAACTCTGGGAGTGAAAGAAACACACTGCACTATTTTGTCAGACAACCTATCTCACAGCTACAAAGTTGCAAAACCTGCAAGAAGTATTTCTCCCTTCTCCTAGCATATAACTGACCACATAGCACTGTATGAGTTAAAAAACACTCCTGAGGCACACTGGCATGAAGGATAAATAAACCCTGTGCTCTGCCACACAGTTTTTCATTTCTGTAGAAAATTCTTAACATATATTACATTACACCCTAACAGGACTTTATCCTAGTCTTAAGAAAATGCATCCTGTTCCATTGAAAAATAGGAATACTGTTAGAGAGACAGGATCTAACATTCAAAACCTTAACTGACAGTACTTTTCCTACAGAAAAATCATTCTGCACATTTTCAAACCTCAAATAACGAAAGCTCATTCTCTGAAACTGCAAAGAATAGCTAACAGAACTGCTGAAAGCCAGACAGGAAACAGCATCAAAACTGGAATTAGAAATAAGGAGTCTTGCATCTTATTCTCTGCATTTAGTTCACTTTATCATGCTTACACATTTTTTCACTGGACTTAAGAGCAAGCCTGCCAATTAGTTTAAAAGTGAAATATGCTATTCAGAACTACAGGTTCTATTTTACTCTTCCATTTACTTGTATATGCATATTTTATCTAGGGAGAAATACTGTTTCATTGCACTTTTTTGAATTTTTGATCTAAGGAATAACATCTGAGAGGTAATAAACCTGCTGTTTAATGAACAGTGCTCCCCACCCCCTCTCTAATCAGTAAAAGGCTTTGTTCTGCTGGGTTCTTCATTAGCTTCTGAAATAAATAATGAAGTTACCTTTGCCCTGCTTAGCAGTTCTGCAATTAGTCTAATGGACTGAAGATTTCTCTGAGCTAACAGGAGCTTCCTTTCTTCTAACTTTATCTTCTCTTGAAGTTTTTTCTGTTCTTCAGCTTGAAGCTTCTCAAGCTGCTTTTTGTTTCGTCGAACTTCACGATCTTTCTGTTTCTGTTCTCTCTTGCGCAACTTTTCTTCTCTCTTTTTCTCTCTCTCATATTCTTCAAGCTCTCTCTGCTTCCTAAAAAGAGATAAATATTTCAATCTTACCTAGAGCAGGTACAATTTTAGACTCCTACTCTATGTAAAAACATATTTTGTACTTGGAGTAGATTTGTTTCTAAGTAAGTTTGCTGATTAGTGAAAAACAGAAGTAGAAAACAGTGAGCATTTTAACCACCAGTTGTGACAGCAAACAATCATCAGTCTGTCAATATTTAAAAACAAGTTGGAATCCAAACATAAACCATGGCTACAACAAAAAAAAACAATTTGACCAGAGACAATAACAATGCATCGGGCAGCGAATCATCATAGTTAGAAGAAAATTACCAAGAGGGTTGCAGAGGTTTGTGGGTTTTATTTCAGTCATTAGGACAAAGTGCTAACTTGTATAAAAAGGCCAAGGGTTTCTGAGGTCAGGTGTCTATGGCACAATTTTTATGAAATTTAGTATTTTGCAGATTTAGTATTTTGAACTGAACATAACCATTGGTGATAATCTAAATAACCTTACAGTTTTAGAAACTGTTTAAAATCTAAACATTAAGCAATAAGAATTTATACACATCAAGGCAAATGGACATCATACAACCTCTGAATAGCTGTCTTATGACATTTGTACCCCTATATGTTTTCTTAAAATGTCACTGTTAAGACATGTTTGTATCCCATCTCTTTCCTGGGAAAATACTGATGTTAAGAACAAATAAGCTTTATAATAGCAAAGTTACTTAGTAGTAGAACTAGCACGCTATTTTCTATTCTCCATCTACAGTGCATATTTTTCCATCAGAATGACTACACATCATTAAGTTCCCAGCTCTTGCAGTTACAGTTCAAGGAGGAAAAAAACAAAGGTGCAAAACACTCCTCCAAATCTCATAATCCCTGAACCCTATTTTCCTCAAAAGGACGGCAATATTCTCAATCAGTTTTCAGTGCTTCACTTTAGCTACAGGATTAGAACTCTGAAAGGAAACTTGTAGTTATTTTCTATCCATTGATGCCGATATGAAGAAGTAACTACAGTTTTGTTGTGCCTGATTGTCAAAAAATATAACTGAGCAGTAAGCAGTACCTTTCTTCCTCTTTTTGTTTTTCCTCAGCTTCTTTCTCTTTACGTTTTTGTTCTTCTCTCTGTTTTTCAAGCTCTTGAAGCTTTTGCCTCTCAAGCTGACGCTTCTTAATCGATGCATCACTGAGGTGTTTTGTTGAGTCAAAAGAAACCTTTACAGGATACAATTGAAAACAGTTCTAAATAGATGAAGAAAAAAAAAAAATGGTCCCCAACAGCCTACACAATCCCCAGCAATTTTAACCTAGCACAAAGGCATCCAAACCACAGTGTAAATACAATCAGAAATATAAAAACTTTTTCAAAACAAAGGTATCTTCTCCATGTGCCCAGAGCAAGCATCAGAGCACTATAACCAGGTAACTGGGAACTAAATGCCTGCACACTAGCACAATCAGGTGTGTCTGATATCCAAAAGTAAACCCTAGTGTGGTTTACACCCTGGCTGTCCAATGTTTTTAACCTGTCAGAACAGGAACATCTAGAACTCTTTCAGCTCATGTATACTACTAGGGACTGTACGGCACGAGGTAGAAACAGGCCTTAATAAAGGCCTCCCTTTCTGTCTAGAACTGGGATCCCTAAGTTCAGCAGAAGAAACAGTTCTACAACGTTCAGCACCTGGTTTAAGCAAGCGCCTCCCCAGAAATTCTAACACTGAGATCCCCAAATTGAGCTACAGTGAACTGAAGCTCAAAGTTTGAGACCAGGAGCACAAGACACACACATCTGAGCAGAGACCTGGGAAACACTGAGCTTCCAGGACATAGGAGCATACCTTGGCCATGTCCAGCTGTGTACTGGAACAGGACATCAGCAGACACCAAAGCTCTGGCATCCTAATCTCCCATTCTAGATACCACCTGTGTGTAGGCAAGGGTCTGTCATATACATTCCTGCAGGCCCATCATCATGAACCACGGGGCAGAGAACAAGGAGCACATACTTTGGAGTTTAATTTACCCAGGCTCTATATAAAATGATGTTTCACTAACAGGCTGAAAAGACAGACAGGTAGAAACAGACAAGGTGTTGTGACCTTGTGTGAAACAATTCTGTCCTGCCAGCACTGTTGAAAACACAGCCCTCTCTCTTTCCTATCAAATCACCAGGGCAGCTGCCAGGGAAGTGTGCTTCCTCTTACACAGCCAAACTAAATTTGGGAACCCTGATCCCCTGCATGTAAGCAACAGTTTGAATTTCACATCCCCTTGAAAACCCTGAGGGTCAAGGTACAGTTTATATGCTCCAACTAGCGAACATTGATATGAAAATAAAAAATTACAGTATTTTACTTACACTGACTAAACTACAACTTTGAATAAATATTTGCATGTTCCCGTATCACACAAAGGAATACTCAAGCCTTTTCCTAAAAGACACTTTCTGATTCAATGAATGACTATTGAGCATAGTGAAATACATCCATAAACATCTCCCTCAACTGACAGTTAAATGCACAGACCACTCCAAACATTATCAGGCCAAGTTTTCTTCAGGCCCTGCTTTCATAGATACTACATCTGAACAGACTGTCTTGTTCTCTCCTGTCATGATTGTATTTCCTAAGACAATGAGGTTACAAAGTATCTGACAAACTCAGTATGTAAATATTATTGATTAATCATACTGCATTCACAGGAAACTGCTACAGATTAACATTACCATTTAAAATTTTGTGGGGCCTTTCTGAATGTGAAGTACACTAGATTAACTGTGTATTCCTCAGACCATACAGGCTACGTGTATGTAAGCTTCACAGTTCTGATGCTTGCCTGGTAGAACCCATTATCAATGCAGGGACCAAATACAGATGCTGTGAAGCGCTCCCCAAAAATTTCTATTTGTAGTGAACACAAGAGAGAACAATACATTTTAAAGCTAGCCTTCTGGTGAAATGTCTGAACTTGTTCAAAATTAGAATTTTAAGTGAAAGTTACAAGATTTATATTATATTACTTTCTAAAAACTGTTTAGCAGGTCATGTCTGTATGCTTGGTTCTTCCATCAAGTGGTTCTAATTTCTAGAGCTGTCCTGTTGGGGAAAAGGAGGGGGGGGGGAGGGGTAAGAAAGCGCAAAACCCCACTCACTCTCTTCATGTAGTCTAACAATACATTTTTCTTCCATCATTCACCTTTACAAGTTCTATTACGGCTGTTCCATAAAACCACTTTAGTGTTGTTGAAGTCACCTGTTATCACACTACAGCAGATGCAGGTCTTAAGCACTAGGGAAATAACATTTAGTTGTACTTGTTTTTTCACATGGATACTCATAAAGAAGTCTGCAGTTTCTCACCTTTATATTGCAAGCCACTGCTTTGCCATCATCACCTTTATACATCAACTTCATCCCTCGCAGGGCATTCATGGCCTTAATGAAACCTGCGTACTCTCGATACTGAACGTAAGCTTCAAAATTTAAATGGCCTCCAAAACTAAAAGTGTGAAAATTTCTGCCAGTCATTTCCTCTCTGTAAGGGTCCAGCATAGGTATGTCCACATTACGTATTTCTCCAAATTTCTTGAACACTTTTATAAGCACTTCTTCACTTGGCTTTTCGGAGCCAGAGTCCTTTGCTGCAAACCACTTACAGGGTAAGCCCTCTAAGTGAATAGTATCTGGTCTTTCCCCTGGCAAAGTTTCATTCATATCTTTTGCATCACGGAAAAACGAGTCCCAGTCATGTCTGGTAGGAAAGTCAATCTTATATTCCGCAGCACGGACTTTTAAAATGTCAGAGAAGCCACTCAGCTTTATCGTTTTGCCATCGAGGCATGCCAGAAAAGATTTGACCAAACTTTTGTTTTCAACCTCTCCTTCAAACCGGATGAAATCCATCGTGCTTTTAGAGATCCGCAGGGTGGAAAACTGATGAGTTTGCACCATCCCTTTCAGTCTTTCCATCACTTCCCAGTTTGAAATGGATTTTCCTGGTTGTTTCAGCTGAGGAAGTGCCACACTGATGGTCATTTTTGTAATGGGTTTAAGGTACAACCCACACGGAGCACAGAGCTCTACAGCTTCTGATGTATCATGAACTATTGTTGCAGCAGCCATAACACAGAAAAAGCATAGGATAAAAAAACATAAAAGATGCAAGTTTAAGTTGCAGGCCAACAGTAGTCAAATAAAACAGCCCTTATCCATAAACAATTGAATTCTTTGGCCATTTAACCATTCCCAAGTTAAAACAATGTCTCTTAATACAGGAGTCAATTAGAGAGTTAAAATTGAAAAGTACAAACATCTTAAAACTACTTTACAACCACTAGAGCCTGTAAGTAATTAAACCTCAGTAAGGCCTCAGAAAAAAAACGCAAGAAGCTGATGACAATCTTAGGAATACATGAAGTTGGTATGTGATGGCTCAGAAAGCAGCTACCCTTTCTCAGGAATGAGGAGACTGGCGGAGCGATGTCACGCTGCTTTGAAGTTCACTTAAGTAAAGATCAGCAGGCTAGCGCCAAGGCGGGTCCCGCGTTCTCCAGCAGGAAGGCTTGGGAGGTCTCTGCAACGAGAGGAAAAGGCCCTTTTATTTAAAAGGCGGAAGCCCCACCGCCCTCCTCCGAGCAGCCTCACCGGCACAAGGCAGGGAGTGCCGTGAGTCACACCGGCGACAGCGGGGCCGCTCAGCCCGCCCGCTGCCTCGGCGGGAGGAGCCCGGACAGCGCGGCGAGACGTCGGGGGGGGCCCAGCGGGGAAGGCCCCGACCCCAACGGCCGGCCCGGGCCACCCGCACCCTCCGCCGCCGGCTGCCCGTTGCGCTCCCCGGCCGCCAGAGCCCAGAGGCGCCCCGCCGGGCCCCTCCCGCCGCCCGCCTCACCCGCAGCCGGCGGGCCGGGCCGCGCCGCGCCGCCCCCACAGGCGCCCACCGCCGGCCTCGCGTGTGCCGCCACCCCCGGCCCGTGCCTGCCCCTGCCCCTCCGCGCGCCGCCGGGGCCGCTTCCGCTTCCGTGTGGCGCAGCGCTCCCCGGCCGGCCAGGGGGCGGGCGCGCTCGCCACGGCAGCCCTCTCTATGGCAGCGGCGTGATGGCGACGCCTGGCGGCCGGGCGGGGCCGCGGGCGGGGGCTGGAGGCGGACGTGCGGGAGTGACGGCTGCCTTCCGCGGGAGCGCGGGGCTTGTGTCTCGCTTCCCGCCTCCCAACGCGGTACGGCGCGCACGCAGCCGCGGTGTGTGAGCGGGACCGTGTCCCGGGGGGCGCTTGTCACCCGCTCCCTTCTCACAGCCGGGGCGCGGGGGCAGGGGGGGCCGCCCGCAGCCGCTGGGCCGGGCCGGGCCGGGCGGAGCCGAGCCGAGCCGGCTGAGGTCGCCAGCCACGGGCAGGGAAGCCTCCTGCGTGCTGCTGACCACGCATTTCCAATGATTTGTGCTTTTCTGGGAGACAAACCCGAACTCTGTGTTGATGAAAGAAAGGCACGAATCGACAAGACGCAATTTAGTTGCATAAACGTGAGGAGCGCGATTTGAGATGCTGGAAGATACCCAGGCTCCGTACATGGGTCTGGAGAGTGCGCCGCAGGACCTAGAGAAAACCTGACTGCAGTGTCGGCTGGAGGTTGTGCCGGGTACTCGAGGGCATCCCACATGGCAGCAGGCACGGCAGGCAGACCGTGAATTGAGCCCTCGGTGTCACCTGGGGGGCCGTGGGGTCTGGGTGCTGCTTGGCTTTCAGCTGCTGCTCTGAGGTCATGTGGGTCTTCTCAAGCCCTGGGCTGAGCCTACTGCACCTTAGCTGGCATCTCCAATACCCCAGAGCATCTCGATGGACTCAGCCCTTGCTGAGAAGCCCTTACAGGCGAGAAGCTGAGTCCTGCTTCTAGTTTGCAAGTAGCTATCTGCATGCAGACACGTGAATTCAGAGGCCTGAGTCTTTTTCAACGATATCTTGGTGTCCTTAATATCCAGGAACTGTTTAGTCAACTGGCATCTGAATAGGAAAATATTTCCGTTTCTTCTCTGAAATAAAAATATGGAAAGTATTGATGTTTCTTCACATAATCGTTCATCAATAAATATTTAAGGCACACCAAAGCACATGAATGTGCTCTCATCCTGCACTGGTCCTCAGTTTAGAGCAGTGAAATAAAGGGGTTTAAGTGGCAGTAGTGAGCCCAGGGGACAGTTGTCCATTTTGTGCTCATTTGCTTTTTATGTTTGCTTTGCCCACCATACAAATGACACGAAGTATTTTGTAGGCCAGCAGATCCTCAAGTACAGTTCTTAAATGACCTTATACTGTTTTTCAGATAACACATCAGAGCTTCTTGCTGCAGCTTTACCATTGGCATGTTCCTCATACTTGGGTTTACCGCAAGTGGAGGTTGCAGAAGCGGCCACATATGCACAGGAGAAGGCCTGCCTCCATTCCACGGCCACCACCCTCCAGATATGTGCTCCCACATGCTCAGAGAACGCCAGTGTCAACACTGGGGCTGCAGTTGCATGCCCCTGACTACCTCTCTCAAGTTCCTGCTCCTCATCCCTAGCCCACAAGTTGTTCCTGCCGCTGCTGCCAACCTCCTGCCCTCATCCAGCGATTCACCCACTGCAGAACTTTCCTGCCCCTGTGTCCTCATTTCAGCTGGGACAGAGTTAATTTTCTTCTTAGTAGCTAGTGATGTGCTGTGTTTGAGATTTGGTATGAGAACAATGTTGACAGCACACTGATGTTTTTAGTTGTTGCTGGGTGATATTTATATTAAATCAAGGGCTTTTCGGTTTCTTGGGCCCTGCCAGTGAGAGGACTGGAGAGGAGGGGACATGGCAAGGACAGGTGACTCAAACTAGCCATATGATGTCATGCTGAATATATAAGCTGGGAGAAGAAGCAGGAAGGGGGGGACATCCAGCATTATGGCATTTGCCTTTCTGGGTAACTGTTACACGTGACGTAACCTGGCTTCCCTGGGGATGGCTGAGCACCTGCCTGCCCATGGGAAGCAGTGAACGAATTCCTTGCTTTGCTTTGCTTGTGTGCGGGGCTTTTGCTTTACCTGTTGAATTGTTCTTATCTCAACCCTTGAGCTTTAAATTCCTTTCTGATTCTCCTCCCCATCCCTCTGGGTGAGGGGGAGTGAGCGAGCGGCTGCTGGGGCTTGGTTGCCAGCCGGGGTTAAACCACGACACCCTGCTCCAGTGTTTTAATAGGGCACCAGGTCCCACCTTGCATAAACTCTCACCACTTCAGAAACTGGGACTGCAGTAACCTTCAGCAGCAGGCTGGTGCTAAGCACAGTGTGGAAATAATAGCTTTGAAGCATCAATGAAAACACTCAGTGCAGGAGGTCACCATCAATCCAGCAGCTGCAGCAAGACCACAGCTGTTGTGCAGAGATGCTATTTCACATGGCAGATGCTGGTAACTGCTGGTCCTACTCTGTTTCTTTTATGGTTTAATTAAGTACTAGTGTAAAGGCAGAATCGGGGTCTACTGCTACCATACAACAGTTTCAAATAGTTTGCGCTTTGTAGTCTGAGAGCCCCTACATAGTACATATCACACCTCCTACAAACCCACACTTGGGAGTGCGTAAAGCACAACTATTTATGTTGCAGAGGGTTTCAGTAGCAGTTAGGTGAGATGCTGCGTATGGCAAAGATTTTGAAACCTGTGCGTAATGACAGCCCCACCCCCTGAGACTGTGCCAGAAGTAAATATTCTGTATTTAAAACTAAGAGAGTAAATCAATGCTCTGAAAAGTTACGAAATGCCAGAATTGAGGTTACCCATGCTGTGACATCAGCCACACCATGACAGCTTTCATATACTTTTTTTGCTGATATGTTCAGAACCATTACAAGCATTACATTTAATAATATTGTAAAACATCTGGACAAGAAAAAGTAGTGATAATGTACATAACTTTAAAAAGATGTAATCAAGCATCAGTACTGCACTGCAGCAAAGGTAAACAGTGTCTCTGCTCAAATGCAGTCCTTGGGCAGATGTTGCGGTTTTATTACTGTTTTTTTCACTGTAGTGAGATATCTAAATGAGTAAATTAAATGTGTCTCTTCAGGTTTCAGAGTCTGAAGTGAAGGTCAGCAAAGCAAGGGTATCACAGTTACCAGGAAGAGGATCGATGAGCTGGCAAACTAAACGTCAGTAAGGGACAGTATCCAAGTGCAACAGGGTATGTAAATCTGGTTTTTACTGTAAGACATTGTCCCTCCCCAGCTCTGGCAAATACGTTGCACTACCGACCTTCTAGCATGTCTAAAAGCTTCTTTTTTCTGGCTTCAACAGATAGCCTAATAGTCAATACCACTTCTGCGCGTAAACTTTCTCATCTGTACCTTCGTAGTTAAAACACTGAATCCCACAAAAGTTCACTAGAGGGAGCGCTTGTTATTTACATGCGTAAATTACAGCTAGTCATAAACACAATTAAAATAGGCTATCAACAGCAGATACTGGTTTTGTATTCATGCCAGAATACAGACCATTCTTCCTTTCTTGGAAAAGGATGCAATTCTCCTAACTACGCATGGTCTTATCTGTATGCTTCTTCTGCTCTTCCTGAAATGCAACATTTTCTTGACCATAATGGTCATTTGTGGTAATGCATGCAAGATGTTACAGAAGTGTTTACATAAAATAAAACAACAACCCAGTATGATTCCATTTGCTTTCCTTCCATCTTCCTTCCTCCCAAAAACACAGAAAAGAAGAACAAAACCTCTTTTCAGTTTAAAACTTAGCTGTATCTTTTGGAGAATGATTGATCTCCTGTGCACATCTAAATCTTTTCTACGATGTAATATCCAGAAATACTCCTAGTAGATATCTTTTTAGAAACAGTTAGAGTATGTGGCAGCCTGTGCTTATTTCTGTTTTCTGTTGTCACTGAACAGGGAACATCTTTTTATTCTCTCACACACTGAGGAAAACCAAAATTATTCACTGTGGAGTAGAACAGTTTATGAATGGTATTCGGAGGTGGAGGCAGCAGCAGAGAAGAATCTCCCAGATGAAGAGATTGCATAACTGTTGAAGAGCCATTACAATGTTGTTTTCAGACTCTAAATAGATCCTTTCCACAAAGCAAACTTAATCCATGAAGTGAGTAGGAACAGAAGAACGAACCTGGAATATATAATTTTATTTCCCATGGTAAGAAATAGCTGCACAAATTGTTCAATTTCCTTTCATTAGCTCTAGGCAATTGTCACATTTTTTCATCTAACTGAATGCTGTGTGTCAGTGAAGTGCGTGGGTGTGACAAATTGTCTACCTTGGAAAGGGTACATAACATTGGAAGTAATACATGTGCTGATGCAGGGGCATTTCAGTTAACTGGAATTAATCATCACTTCCTGTGGCTGGTTCTCTGCAGGCCTAATTGTTGTATTCTGTTTAAAGCAGTAGAATATGACAATATACAGATACAGTTTCGCTCTCCCTAACTCATCCCTGTGGCAGATAATGGGTCTTGTTATCACAGATTAGGAGGATGCAATGCAGATGGGCCCTTTCTACTAATGTATCTCAGTGCACTGTGCTCACTGTTATTTTACACTAAACCTAAATGGCAAAATTTCTGCTTTTTCCTTTCACCAAGGAGGAATTAGCATCTGTAGAGTACTTGTTTATGAACTGTCTGGTTGAACCATATTGTTCTGTGGCCTATAAAACACAAAAATTAGATTTAAGTTGCAAAGACACATTGTACTATGCTCACTAGCAAGATATATGTTTTAAATAGTAGTACTATGCTGTCAGATGCATTAGTAATTATTTCAGTTTTTATATAGGCACCCATGAGATGTTTTCACATACTTACAAGTTTCAATAGCTAAAAATAAGTGCAAATCTAAAAGACTGTGAGTTTTTTCTACTTTTTTTCCATTAACTGTTTAGGGGAAAATATCTGAATGTGATTCAAATTAACACTTGAAAATTAAGTATTTCCTCCACAATATTACATGTTACAGATGTTACAATCATCAAAGCATCTCATGTTTTTATGTACACTTTTTAAATCCAAAATTTTTCTTAGCAATTTATGAAGTGAAATGCAGGAGCTGTCGGCCTCTCTCTTCATCAATTTCTGAAGCAGAGAAGAGCAACAGGTTAATACTGGGAACCTTCCTCAGTAGTATATTTCTCTTTTGACAAAGGGAAGAATTCAACAAGATTCAGCACTAGTGCATCTGTTGACATCCCAAAGACATTTTTCAAAACAAGTTAAAATGCATTATTACAATTGTAGAATTAGGAATTTCTGAAGAGCTTTTAATCAGACAAGATCCCCTCTGTAGGTTCAGCCTGCCCTCCCCACTTATGTTTCATCTAATCCAGAAAGACCGGAGATATTTTGGTAGATCTGGCATAAGTGTGACCGTAGCATCAATTTCATGTTTCAGCAGCAATGCCTGTGGCTCAGCCTTGCTTCCCAACACACAGATCGGGGAGGTCAGGGGAATCAGTGGCAGAATGCTGTGCTGAGTTTCCATTATTATTGCTTTTTGCTCCTGGCAATCCTTCTTCCTTCTTTTCCAGTGTCTGATTGTGAAATCTGAAAAGCTAAACAAGGGGACAATAACCAAGCCAGATCACATTTGATTCACTCATAACACTGCTCTTTTCATACTGACAGATACTGTCAATATGCCTCAGAATGTGCTGCCAAGGCTCATTCATTTTAAGCTTTACATCTTAAAAAAAGTCTTATACTCATTTCTGTTAACCAGATAGTGGGTTTATACCAAGATGCAGGTTAAGACAGCTGAAATAATCATCAGGTGGCCCACACCACTGACAGTTTTATCAAAGTTTGTTTCTGGCCCATAGTATGTACATCTATTTTATATCTATCTGTGTACATCTATCTACATATACAAACACATACATACATGTATACAAACTATACTGTGAAAACTGATTGCCCCCTAAGCTCCCTCAGGAGCCAGCAGAAACACACAAGTTTTTGTGTGGAAAGCTCTCAGATGTTCTGGTGATTCTGTGCTAGGTCCCCTGTGCTAGCCACCCTAGGATGAATTTGTAAATACTCTCCTCCCTTTTCTTCCCAGATATGACAGTAGGTAGAGAGACCACTTCTGAAGCGTATATATATGAAAAAAAGCCTTGGTAGTCAGAATGAAACTCTTAAGTTAATATAGTTAATATTGGACAGCATTCAACTTCCAGCCTGAGATGGAAAGCTCCCAAAAAGATTAGGTTGTTGAACTTGCCGCAGATGAGCAGATATTCAGGTACTGTTGCTTGAACACATCTTAGTGGATATCAGGCAGCCTAAATTGCCTACACCTGAAAAGCCTCCATTACACTGGACCGAGTTAAGACCGCACGTTGCAGCAGCAGTCTTCTAATTGTGGGTTAATTCAGGACATTTGTCCCGTGATAGCTGTTCAATACAGTTTCCTGTCTCCACTGGTCCTGTGATTTTAGCAACTGCCAGATCAGGCTGGTAAATGTGAGGCTGGAAGCGTGGGTCTACACTGACCCATGCTCAACATAGCATGAAAGTCAAACTGCCACCAAGGTATGAGAACTTGCAAAGATCCTCATGCACCTTCCCGTTCCAGGTCTTCCCATTAAATCATGGGAAAAAATAACTGATAACTGAGGCTACATACACTGAGAGCAGACAGCGTTTAGGAGGAGACAGCTACAACATTCTCACATATTTTGCAGAAGAACCAGGATTCATGAGTGACAATACATACAAGTGACAGTCTCTGTGCAAGCTGGCTTTTTGTAACCAATTTACAGAGGTTAGGATAAACACAGCAAAGGTTATAGAAGAACTGCAAGATTCAATTTAGGGCAAGTCTTCTTGCGTATTTTTTTGGTCTGGGTAATAGTTGTATTTTCTCTTGAGAGGCCATCAGCAATGCTGTCTATATAAAAGGCTTCTGTGAAGACTCTCAGGGAATACGATACAGCTTTTGCTGTAAAGCAAAAAACCTTACACATGAATTTATGAAATTCAGGTGGTCTTTTTCAAAGGCCTGGAGTGCACCAGCAGGCCTTAACTGCCCTGACCAGCGTCACCTGGATCCCCCACTGGTGGATCCTCTGCCCGAGGGTCCATCTGAGCCATGGTGTAGGTAGTCCTGACTTTCTGACTGGGTTGTTGGATTGGCCTTGGCACCTGACCCTGTATGAGGATCACCAGGCAGTCAGAGGAGCCTGCCCCTAACACCAGCCTGGCCCTGCCTGGGCACTGTGGGACAATGCACTAACTAGTGAAGGTGCTGCCCCATCAGTGCTGCAGACACCTGTGGCTCCTCTTGCTCATGGAGAAACCCCAGCCTTGCTATTCCTTGACAGCTGGCTGAAGCCTTTTATTTAAGATAAATAAAGATTCTGGTATGTGCTCTCAGAATAAGCTGTGACAGAAAAGGTGGGCTTTTGGTGAATTTCACAACTGCTGATAATCATCTGTTTAAGCTCTACAGAGAACTGGATGAACACTGTGAGCTGAAGATGTCTTCTGAGCCTTCAGATCAGCATGAAGCAATGACTGAAAAATCGTTATTTGTGGTAACACATTTATAGACTACTTTCACTTCAGCTCTCATTAGGATCTTTGGTATATTTCCCACATAT
Organism: Falco punctatus; assembly: GCF_963210335.1. Taxonomy (NCBI): domain Eukaryota; kingdom Metazoa; phylum Chordata; class Aves; order Falconiformes; family Falconidae; genus Falco; species Falco punctatus. The sequence goes on along the minus strand of NC_137581.1, from coordinate 74,117,902 downwards.
AAGTGGTTCCACGTAAGAGGTAAGTTAAAACAGGATTCAGCAATTTTCTGAAGTGCTAGTGTAGCTATCTGGTGGCCAAAGCTGCTGATGAGGGGTGATGGCATCTTCTCAAAGAAGGAGAAGGATTCATAGTGGTGCTGACCATCCACCAGAACCTGGAATGCTAGGAAGGCATGAAGTGTCTCTCCCTGCCTCTGTCTTGCCTTCTGGTCTTCCTCTTTTTCACACTTCCCCTTCATACAGAAAGGCAAGGTAAATGCCTTACCATGAAGGAGGACTTGGATTCAAAGCCATACCTCCTATATGCAACCCCTCTCTCTTTTCTGGAAGCTCACCAGACTGTTGAGTAACCTGTACCTGGCACAGCATTGTGCTGGCACAGCCTCTGTTAGCCTGGAAGAACATCCCCATGGGAACACTGCAAGCGTTGATATTGAAATTAACCTGCAGCTGGACATGGGAGCTGCTGGATGACACAGCACCTAATTAGCCAGACCTGCTGGTGGCCCACAGTATGGAGAGATGTGGCCAAGTTCATCTGGGCCTGTGACTCCAGTGTTTGTACCAAGCAACCCCCTCAAACACCAATGTTTCTTGCAGCCCCTGTCCAGTCCCAACTGTCATTGGTAGCTTGTGAGTTGATGGATTCCATAGCAGATTGGTACCTCTTGCAGGGAGTCGTCCTGTTTCACTATGGTGGGTCACTTCACCCTTGCATCCTGCCCAAGAAGTTGCTGTGAACTGTGATGCTGTGGCCTCTCACCACCTTACAGAGCAGTTCACAGCCACATTTTAGAATAATATCACAGGCCCTTCTTCCCAGTGCAAAACCACTTGGTAATACCCACAGATGAACAGATGGATGGAGAGAGGACTTGCACTAATTATCTCAGATTTAGTTTGACACTTTGTCTTGTCTGATGATCATTCCACAGTTGAAGGAACCTGTCTGCAACCTGGCCCTGCTCAAGTGCTACAGGACAGCGAGGGCTTTGCTTGCCTGTGAGATCTGTGTTAACATTGGCCACCTCACCTGCCAAAGGAATGAGCTACAGGCTCTTCATTCTGAGTCAGTTTGTGGTGTTTTCGAAAGATTTCAAAGAAAGACACTGGCACCTTGCATCATGGAAGGATAATTACAGAAAATGGCAAATGATTCTGCAGAGTTTAAGTACTATTGTACTAAACCTTTGTACATAAAATAGCTTTTATATATTGTACTAAATTCCAATGACTAATATATAGTTAGTAGTTATCATCTGTTTTTTGGTTTGTATTTTTTTTTAATTTGATTTTTAACAGTAGTAGCGTTCCTTCTGCAACATTAGGCAACATAATTTTCTGCAAGAAAAGCTTATCTTCTGTTTCCTTTCCATGTTTTCACATTTCTTTCCTTCTTTCTGTAGCTAATGTTCAATGACAACTATGGAAAAAATAGCTTGTATTCCAAAGCTAGTGTAAAAGCCATCACTGATATGTTTAAAAGCATGTTGTAGGATATACTGCATACAAGTACAGTGGTCCTTGGTGCCCATAGTAAGAGCTGTTTCTTGAGATTTTTTAAAAGGCTCTCTGTTTCAATTTCTTCTGCACTACTCTTGCTGATTCAGTTTCACTTACAGCTTTCTGTAACAAGTCCAAAGAACACAGAAACTGTAGTCTGGGGGTTTTTTTTCCTAAATTCTAAATTCTAAATTCTGAATAAATAACCCCCCTCATTTCTATGGTTAAAGCATCTGCTTTGATTCTGCTCCTTGTTTTGCAACTGATTGTCATGTGACTTTGGGCAAAATACTCGCCCAAACCAGAGCAGCCGGAAAAAAGCTAGACTGGATCATCTATTTTCATTTTGCAGCTTACTTTGTAATGTATAGTCAAACTGACGAATAAAATGGGTATCTAACATCTTTTTTTAAAAAAATGCTGATCCCTGTGACAAATAAATGAAGGCATTTCTGCAAGATTTATATGACGGAGCCTGAGAATTCATCCATTGCATGTCTAAGCAACATTTCATGCAGCAGTCAGTAATATATTGAAGCCTATCAATCATTAATTGCTAGCCATCTTTATTGTGGGACAGAACTATGAAGAAAGATATGAATGTTGTAAAAACTAACCTCAGTAAGAAATTATGTGTTATGAGAAAGTGGCAGAAAAGATAAAAGTAAGTAGAAATAAGGCTAATAACTCTGTTCTTGTGACAGAGCTTCAGGTATAGCGCAGTCTGTCTTGATGTGCACCACAGGAAAATCTGACACAGCATCTCTGTGTAGGAATTACTTATTCCACCAATGTCTAGATACTCGCATGAATCCTGGAAGTTTCCAGTATTCTGGCTGCAAGACCCACAGCATCACTGCAGGTGAGCTATTTTTCCTAACTGGTGATTCTACAATGACTGAATGGAAAAAAAACTTTTCTCATTAGCTTTCTATTTAAGCTGAACTTTCCTATTCTGTTTGCAGTAATATTACAGGCATGATGGGAAGAGGAGCCAGAAGGGGAAGAAAGGTTGCCTTATATTTCATATCTTTGGGCAGTAATAATCTCTGATATAATGACAGTCCCATTTGAAGGATAGTCACGGTTTTCTGGGGAGAGAATAAAAGGATTCTTGTAATGTAATTTTAATTACAAAAGAAGTAAGGAATTCTAACTTAACAGTGTATCTTCATCGACATATGCTACAGTCTAATTGTTGTCCCTCTTCTAATCTGGTATGAAATAACCACATGAAGGAAGCTTTGCACCAAAGGAAGAGAAAAGCTATTCTGGTTAGCACAAGGATACCTAATTATGAGTCATAGAACATGATTTAGAAAGGGAAAATGTCACAATTGCAAGGTCCTTTGACCTATAAAAAGAAATCATGATAACAGCCCAGTTGTTTTGTTTAAAGTACTTTGTAGAAAACAAATCTGGGCAAAGCTGCAGAGCATATGAACCTTTTGTCTCTAACTTCAGTTGCTGACTTTACCCTTCGCTGGTAAACGTAGACGGTGTAATAAATTGGTATCTCCACTAGATTTCAGTGATACTTCTCTGCTTTTACAAGCTTGCTAGTATTTGAGACAACTTGTTATACCTTTTGGAAAAGCTTTGGTTATTGAGCTAAGGGCTAGTTTTTTTCATGTTTCTTTCCTTCTGATTATGTGTTTAAATGTTTTACATATATATGGCTCACTGTATATTGTGGATTATGGTATTGTAAGAGGACTTGAAGAATTTAAATTCTGCATCAGTGATTATATACAACTTTGTCATCCTTCACTACAACGCTGGGCTACCACAATTTTCTTTACAAGGATGGATGTTGTTCTTGTAATCTCAACTGGTTTATCAGGGAGCATGACCTTTTTAAGCAAGTTCTGCTGGTCACAAGCTTGCAGGAAAATACCAAGTTCTAGGTGAATGTTTGCAGTTACCCTGACTTTCAGCTCAGCACTTGCTTTCTGTGCTCTGCTTGTCTTTCACTGACGTTCTCCCATGTTCTTACTAAAAAAGTGAGTTTAGAGATATGACACATCAGTTTGAGAGTAAAGCAGCATCCTTGTAAGAATAAACTTTCAGGGCCTACAGAGTCCAGTGCATGATAGCTGATAGTGACTCTCCGCAGCACACAGAAGAAAGCAATTTGGTAGTATAAATGCTTGTCCAAGAGACTGAAATTGAATTTCCCTCCCCGCCAAAACTTCTGTATAAAGCCTTCCCAGCTAAAGGAATTAAGCATGGTGATGCTTAAATTTTAAGTGTGAAGCCATTGTTCCACATGAGCTTGAACTAGTCACAACTGAAGTCAGGTATGGATTTTGGGTCTTCATCTCAGCTGTCTGCAAGAGGCAAGTGCTGGAGCTTTCTCTCCCAAGGATCAAGTAGTCGAAGTCTTCAGGTTTTGTGTAAAAATCAGTGGGTTTACAACATAGTTAAAACATAATATTCTTAACACAGAAGCAACTGTTTACTGCTATGAGCCTGAGGTGTGTGGTTTCTAGCAAGCTCTACCTTTCTGTCCAGGTTCTGGGCACCAGAAATGTGATAGTGTTTACTGCTGTTCAAAGTGATGCGTTTAAAAGATAAAGTCTGCTTGAGATTAAATACCACAAGCAAAGGCAGGAAAAATTGATATTTGTTTACACCTCTGCTGCCCTGATGCACAGCCCAACTTATTTAACTATGCAGGAGCTGGGGGCACATGCCACATTTTAGTCTGCTGCAGCCAGTGCTGCAAGACATCATTTGTAACTCTTGACACAAAAAGTGCACTAAACTATATATTGAGCAACTGAGGCCAATGCTTCTGTATGTGACTTTGAATCCTGGACCTGCTGCCAGATTCAGAATTGCTTTAGTCAAATTGCACTCTACTTTAAAGTAGATCTGAGAAACAGCAGAAAGACAAAACTTATGTGGTTCTTTCTCCATCTTGGTCTCACCACTTCTCTGTGCAGGAAACTGGCTGCAAATGTTGGTGTTGCACCAAAGCAAATAGAATTGCTTGTATAGGGCAGTGTCTTTTAGGAAGGCTTCTGCACACAGAGCGTGTCGCTCTATTTGTTGATCTCCATTTATAATGTAAAAAACACAAGTTCAAGCAGCGTGCCCCAGAGTAACTAGACTGCCACTGCAACAGGTGGAAAGAGCTGTCTCTGAGGTATGATAAAGCAAGAAAGGGAATAGTAATGAAATACAGCTAATACACAAAGAATTCATAGATAACAGTAGATAATGATCAGGCAAGAAAACAAATAATACTATTAAAAACTGAACTTTCACCTTGAAGATCACTAACAGGAGAACAGTTTAACAGAGGAAAAATCAAATGCAACTTAACCTGTGAGACTAAACTTCAAATAGGGTTTGGAGGAGTGCTAGGCATGGGCACACTCACACATAGACACTAGCCCAATGAGAGAGGGACATATTTCCAAGCAAAGCACCTCTTTTACTAAATCAAAATTGTATTAATTAGGGCAAATTATTATTATTACCACTATTTTTAGCAAGTATTCCTAATTTTTATCAGGATTGACACACCTGAAACTAAGATGGAGTTTTCTGTTCTATATAAAGAACTTGAGTATCTACTGGTTTTAATCATCACACTTTCTGTCTTCTACTTCTTGGAAAGCCCCAGCTTACTTCTCACTTCTGAATCTTCTCACTTCTGATGCTTTCAGGCTGTTGTATTTTCTATGAGCATGAGCAAAGCCAAGCTGGACATCTGTATTTTTTTCATTTTTACTAATGCTGTGAAAGCTGCTATGTATATTACTACCCCAATCAATTTTGTTCCTATTTTCTACTGCTTAATATATGAAGTTCTCTTAGAGGAGCTCATGTTAAATGATTGATTTACTAAGCAGCCGATGAGTAACTGAAGTAATAATTTCTTTCAGCATCCCAGCTAGACCTCAAAGAGGACATTCTGTTCCCAATCTCAGATGTTTGCACCAGTCAGAAGTGATTCTTACCTGATGTGACTAGCATGGGACGCTACTGCTAAGACAGGCAAGTTCTCTGGTTTAATGAAAGAGAAAAAAAAAATGCAAAAGCCGTCTTTTAGGAAGAAGCCTTAGCATAAGAATGGATTTTACAGGGACAACAGAGGTTTGCTAAGGATCCTGTAGCCACTGTTGGCATTATCTAATGTGATGTCTAGATCGGTTGTTTCCAAAGCAGGGTGCACACATCTCAAGGAGTGTGCAAGGCCACCCATGGGGCTGCAGGCAGAAGATATTTTTGTCCCATTAATAAATAAAATAAAAATATAAGTTTTTATAATAGTGTTTATTTCATCTTGATCTCATCCTTTTTAATTTCTTTTTTGTAGGTTTTATAATTTACATAATATATTAATGCAGTAGTACATGTATGTAACATAAATAAATATATATATATATCATGAGGTTGTGCTGAAAAATAAAAGGGTACATGTTCAAAACTGTTGGGAGACCACTGCTCTGTGTAATGTTGGAGCCACCTTGCACTGGACGTCTGTCTGACCAGCTACAGAGCATGACTCTTGGTACGGTTTAGGACATCCTCATGTGGCTAATCTCAGATAAGTAGCACTATTGACACAGGTTACCTATTTTTTCCACTATGGAAAATTAATCTTATGAGTGAATGACAGAGACGGATCAGGCTGCATAACATGGAAACAAACATATTGCTTCCCTCATACTTGTGTTCATTTCCTACTTGGATTGCACTTAATATTTTAAGGAATTATTTGCAGCTTTCCTTACTTTAATGAGAAGGTGGATATACATTGGAATGCCAATGATGCAAAACCATACGTCCATTCTGGAAAAACACCTCTGGCAGTGACTCCAGCATTTGTGATGCAAGGTGGGGGCAACAGCCATACCACGCTCCATGAGTAATGAGTGCATCTTCCAAAAAAAGATTTTTGAATTGGGGAAAAAATATGTATCCTTTCAGCAAATATTCTAAAATAGCTTTGTCAGTGATTAAAAAAAAAAAAAAAAAAGAGGAAGTAGGTGTTACAATATAACACAATTATAATATGATTGGCATCCTACAGCAGAAATGCATCCAGTGAGAAAAGACTGAGGAAACTGAATGTGCATGAAAAAATCAGGTAAGAAAATAATTTATTTATTAAGAATTTATAAACTCATTAGGAGCAGAAGTAACTTTTCACAGTTTGTTTGACTGACAGGAGTGTTTGATTTGTGGTAGTATTTGTTCAGTCTTTGTAGTTTGAAGAGATTGAGTTTGTCTGGCCTGGAGGAGTGTTTGGAGGGCTTCTGTAGGAAGAAGCTTGTTTTCTGTGTTCAGGGTGGGTAAGAAAGGAGACTCAGGCTCCAGACTAAGTAAAGGAAGATCTTCTTTTTTCCAAGTTAAAGGTGGCACTTGAACAAATTGCCTGAGGAAATTAAACTCCTCCTCATTCTTTCTAAGAAGACATTATATAAACATTTTATGTCAGAAATTGAACTGATTCTGCCAGAGGGAAAGGATATGTATAAATAAGACCCCATGCAGACCTATGTGTTTTGTGAAACTGTGATTTCTATTTCTTATATTGTATTTTGGGTTGTATTATACAAGGCTAAATCCAGGTTTTGATCTACCTTTACTTTTTCTGTCAGCGAGACAAATTCCAGAAGAGTAACCCCCCCATATGAATATTTGATTTATAAATTCCCCAAAGTTCCATAGATTATAAGAGATGTGCTTTTATTTTGCTATATTAATTGTATAATCATGGAATACTGTGTTGGACTGACTACTGTAACGAGCCACATTTTATTGAAAATGTCTGTATGGAATTCAAGCCTGACCATGGTTAAATAAAGGTGTGAGAAACTTCTCTGTCTTAGGCACCAGCTCTTCTCTGAAAACAGGGTTTCAGTGTTGTAACTACTGATCTAATTAATTTATTTAGCCAACTCTGTATTTAGCTCTTGCTTAATTGTGTATTTCCACTTCTGTTTTATGATGTCAAGTACTTTACATCCATCTCAGGAAAAGGCTGAAGTTTTTGGAACTGCTTACGTAATTTAAGAGCCCAAGTCAGATTTTGCCTTTTGAAGTCACTTTGGCTTCATGAAGAAACATTTTACTCATCATCCCTTTCCAAAGACCTGCTACTGTGAAACCTGGGTGAGGAGCCCACAACAGCAGAAGTGAGTAGGATGGGGACTGCATAACAACCCAAAAGTCAGAGAGCTGCTCAGTGTATTTCACTTGTGCTCCACGGGTTTGGTGCAGGAACAGGGAGTGTTCTGGTCCATCTGCATGCACATGTGCTCCACGAGATGCCAACAGGGGAAAAGAAACTGCCGTGGTGAGAGTGTGGGAATGTGGGTGAGATGTGGACACTGGAGGGACAAGTGGCGCGGAGGAAAGTGACCTGTACCGGTGTCAACACACTGTAGCCAGCTGATCAATGTGGGGAGAAAATGGGCTTTTCTGTGGAAAGCTTTCACTGTCCTGGACAGACACCTGTAACTTTAGACACTGTGGGGCGGCATCTGCACATTTGTACAAAGCTGGCGAAGATGTTATTGAATTAACGCTCGCTTACTGCATCCAGAGTTTATGAATACTCAGGCTGACAATACACAGAGCTTTTCAAGTACTTTAGGTAAAGCCAGCCAATTATAATTAGGCAAAAGGTTCTTTCCACAGAGACAGGCTATTACAGAAGTGGTTGTTTTGGTGGGTGTTTTTCTTGTGGAACACTTAGTGTGAAGAAGTCTGGTTTCTGTCTTCCCTCCACTGTTTTCCTCACAGGGTGATTACTTGATAGCCTAGGATAAGCCCCAGGGAGCCGCTGGAAAAGTACAGTGGTTTTCACCAGTTTCTATATGACTTTTTCGAGAAGGATGACATGCTGTGTAAGGGAATTCATATCTTCTGTAGAAAGTCCCATTAAAGGATTAAAGAAGAGCCTGAAGTCTTATAGCTTTTCCTCTCCACTTCTGTTTGATATGACACCGTAGCCAGGGAGTTCAACATCATAGCCTGTTGGCTGTACCCCTCTACTGAAAGGATAACTCCTAATGACAAATGTTCAAAATAGTTCCTTTCCTGTTCAGGTGTGCTCTTTTGATCAAGTGCCTTCATCTTCACACACACACATATGTTTTTCTGATGGTTTTCTCAGTTTTGTGCCCTGACTTTTATTTAGGAAATTACTGGACCCTGTAAAACCAAGTATGTACAGAAATTAGAGTAGCTGAGAAGTGAGAAAAAGAGCATCCTTTTTGCTTTCACTGTCACATAAGGGTGTCACAAGGGCTGTGATGGATAGCTGCCCCATGGGAGCGAGCCAGAAGCCAAGGGTGGCTGTGAGGGCCATCAGGGCCATGCCGTCCCCTAACCAGGGTACATCCAGCAGCACCCAGGGAGGTAGCAGGGACAGGGTGAGGAAGGTGGCCAGGACTAGACCAGAGCCCCACAACTGGCCAGCAAGACCACAGCGATGGGGCAGGTGTGAAGTCCAGCAGGGTGCAGCCGGTGATGGTCAGCAAATACAGGGTTGGGCACAGACTGTGGGCAAGGACCAAGGCTGAGGATCTGGTCACAAATGCAGTTCCCAAGAAAACGAGAGACATAAATTTGCCCTAGTGGTACTCCCAGCTCTTTCAGCCTCAGATTTTTCCCAGCAGTATGATGCCGGGTTGCCCAGCTGGGATGCAGCAGAGCCGGCCTGTGCAGGGGCAGCCGGTACCTGAGGAGCAGGGAGGGCTGCAGAGCCGGGGGCTGCACTTGGGACCTTGGAGAATGGGGGCTCAGCGTCAGAGCTGGTCTGAATTTTTCCTGTTAGTTTCACTGAGAGATGTTTTACCTAAACTGTTTTCTTGGAAACATTGCATCAACAAGGTTGCTTGGTCCCTGCCAGGGCTTTCAGGGACCTGGAGCATGGGGTCAGCAGTCTGAAAAAGCTTTAGGGTCTGTCAGGGGCCAGCATGGCCATGGCCGGAGGAGCCGGTGCTGGGAGCGGAGGCTTCAAGGTGTTTGTTTGTGCAGCAGTCCGTAGGCATACTCAGTAATTCACTAAAATCCTTGAGGGTTCACTGTACCAAATAAACATGAAACTTTCAGAAACATCAACCTGCTTTAACAGGGGCAGCACCCAACGTGTGTTTCATCTAAGGAAACATCATTAATTTCTTGGAATCTTTGGTTTGTGAGAAATCTAAAAAAAAAAAAAAAAAAAAAAAAGTTCTCTGCGTTTGTATAGTTTTGTTCTGACTCAGACCAAACCCAAATCTTGAAAGCGCCCAAACTTCCCAGAAACCTCAGAACTCTTTCTGATCATCTCTGGAAGGAGGCTTCCTCTGCTACTCACCACTTTGTTCCTTACCACAAAAAAATAGTTGATTACTGCACAAGTCTTTTTCAGGAAGCGCGTTGTTCTCTTGAACTTTTCAGAACAGAATTAAAAAAAAAAAAAAGACTTCCACAGTAAAGAGACAAGTCTACAGCTGTAATGAGGTAGGATAGATTGGAGCAGGTGAAAGCCTTGAACATTGAGATCACCCTTATTTGCATTTGCTTCATACAGCCACAGAGATATTGACTTTCGTAGTGTGGTAGGGACTTACTGCTCTCGGGAGGGGATAAATGCTGACAGTTTTGAAACCTCTCTCTCTCTCTACAGGCAGTGGTTAGACCATAACAGAAATGTTAGGTGATAACAATGGGACTTATTTGTATTTCAATACAAAGTTTCAATGCACTACATGATACTTCAGCACACTAAAAATATTGCTAAGGATATTACTACCATGAGCAGGCAAAGGAGCTTCGTATCACTTGTTTTAGATATTAAAGTGTCTTTCTAGGCAGTGATGTAGCTCAAGTTACATACAGGTAAAAGGTCTGACCTGAACAATGTAGAGCTTTTCCACTTCTCATCACAAAAGCTTTTTTCTTTTTTATTTATTTATCACTAACTCAACATTCACAGGCAAGTGTAGGGACATGATTTGGACTAAATCTTTGGTGCTGTAACACCTGCCTTGCCAAACCCATCTCAATATTACGTTTATAAAAGTCTTAATGGCGTCAGGGAACTTGGTCCGTATAGCCTGGCTGACTCCCTTTAAATGGCTTTTACTTTTAGCAGTTCTGCACAGGGAGATGGGTTTAGCTTCAGCTGGGCACAACAAAGTAAAAATTAACAGTGTCTGGTTTCTGGTGAGATCCTACAGGGAGAAAGCAGAGCTTTCTGGCAGTGTAAGTGCAGTTTCATTCATGGCTTGAGAATGCGACCCAGCCATGGCATAAAATGAAAGCAAATAGACTTGGCTTTCTACTGCTTTGTGTATGTATGTGCAGTGGAAACGGACTGTTCTATGTACATATTAAGAAATATGTCCTGCCTTAAACAAATTGCTTGAACATCGAGCTTGCCAGATTGTTACGTGTTCTTGCTTGAGGCAGTTTGCAACTGGTTCTGTGCCAGTGAAGCTGCTCAGAGATAAGGATGGTGTGAAGTTTTTAACTGTCAGATGTTGAACAGACTTGGTAGTAAATTAAGGTCCTGACTGTAATATAGAAAAGTTGTAAGCTAGCTGTAGAGGTCAAGGACCCCGCTGCTAAAACACAAGGAAGGGAAAAGGAAAGCAATGAATAATTTGCAAATCAGTGCTTCCTTTTTTTTCTGACTTTACGTGAAGGTGATGCGAAGTCAATTTTTCAAAATCTGTTTGTGAAACAGCTGAAAAACCATTCACGGTCCTTATTAGTGAGGAACTCCCAGCAAAAGGAAATACAAATGCTATTTTTTACCTTATGTTGTATTTATGAGGTTAAAGTTCAGTGTAAAATCAGCATGAAGCCACAGCATTAAGATGAAAAGACTTATGGCACCTGCTTTGAGTGAGAGCAAAAAAGTCCCTTTCTTCAGAAGTGTTTCAGGTGCTTTATTACTGTCCCAAGGACAGTAATATGGGAATGAGCTTTCAGTTACAACCCTTCGTTTGGGGGTCAGAAACTTACCATTTCAGTTATACATGAAAGCCATGGCATGAAACATGTTCTTCTTGCCCTGCCTCAGAGCAATCCCCTGGAAATGAACAACAGGGGTTTTCAGCGGGTGCCACTGCCTCAGTCTCGGGAATCCAAAACTGACTCAGCAGTGTCTCTTGCTATGACCCCAATCAACCTGAGGCAGGTCCCCATCTAGCTGCGATGAGGGCACTTGCCCCTGTCCTCAAGTCTCAGGCACTTTCATCCAAGGATCTTCTGTGGTGTCAAGCTAAGACATCTGCGCTGAGCCCCAGGCCTGGGAATTGTCCCGGAAGCTATGAGGCAGGTGCAGGTGTTTTGTTTCCAACATCTGGAAATTCTGTCACCCCTCAGCTGGGCATCTGAGGATCCTATTTTGGAATGGCTATATTCATGTTATCCCAGAGCTCTGCATGAGGACCGACTCCTTGTAGCATCTGTGAGCAGGACTGGCTCACTTTGAAGTTGTTCATTGGACAGTATTGAACTTTGATAGCTGGACTGTGGGCCTTTTGCTTCTCGGGCTTTAAAATTTTTCATCTAATTTTTTTAAATCTTTTTGAATTATACTTCAGGGTTATCTGGTGAAAGCTATCGGGGCTTAGCAATTTTTTTCCATCTGTCTTCCTCTCACTCGCATCAAAGCACAAAAGAGCTCAAAGAGCCCCCCTCCCCCTCTTCCCCCCCCCCCACCCGCCCCAAATTGGCATGTATGGAGAATCCCTTCTCACCTTCTGCCTATGCTGCATGATTTATCTTTTGCCTCCAAAAGTTCCAGATTTTCCTGCAGGGGAAGTCAGACACAGTAGATACCTTGGCAGGAATGAGTCAAATGGAAAAATTACAAAAGGAAGTCAAATGCTTGGTATAGATGAGTAAACTGTCCTTCTTAGGGAGTTCAGGAAGGAGATGGAAGCCCAAGGGATGAAGATAACCTTCTTTTCAGTTTCTTACTGTCTAAAAAAGACTGTTAAGATATGTGTAGGGGAAAAGGCATGCTAGTAAAAGCAATTATGAGGGCAAGTGGAAGAAAGAGGGGGTATTACTGGATGTCATAGCTCACCTCCCACTCTAGGACAGTAGATATACATATTTCCATCCCAAGCTGTGTGCTGTCAGTCTTGCTATCTGCTGACCAAACCCCAGAACTTTTTCATTATTATAACACCAGTTTTCCTGCCCATTGCTGTTAAGCACACTTCTCAACACTGGGAGATGAACTGAAACTTTTACTTCAGGACTGAATACATGCTTTCCAACACTGAGGGGAAGAAAAGTCAATGGAGATAGTGTAAAAAAAAAAAAAAAGAGTATGAATTATATCAATAATTACTTTTTCTTTTCTTCATGTTTGCTTTACATGTTTTCTTGAAAACTAATATACAGCTCTGAAAAGCAGGGTAGCAACACAGTTGCAAGAATTATCTGCTAGGGTTGATTTCTACTGCAACAAAAAAAGAGTGCTTATATGAGGAATAACTCAGATTTCTACAATTTGGAGAAGTGTGAGGTCCTTGCTAGAGGTACCACGGTAAACCAGTGATGGTAATTCTTACGCTTGCATGGCACCACCTGGTGGGTAGCTGTGCATCACTACAGCTTCCAAATCCTACATGCGTGAGTGCAATTGCTGGGCAAGGTTTTTTTGCATTTTGTCTACAGTTGGACTTGCGCTTGAGCCCAGATGCACCCACACCCCAGCCCATGGTCAGACACAGGCTTAACCAATTCCCCAGACCTTTACCCCAGCGTCCCTTCCTTCTCTGTTTTTCAGAAGGATGGGGTACAGGTAAAGTCAAGTGTACTCATCCCCTTGCAAATGCTTGTCTGGTTATCCATAAATACTGAGCCAGAACTGTGGCTAGGCTGATGTGCAGATACAAAAGAAGTGGAGTTGTGGGGCTGGGAGTGTGTAAACCCAGTTCCTGCTTTGTTGAGCAGTATCAACAAAACCTGGTTTTATAGTATGCGTGATTGGCATTAATAGTCCTCTGCATCCATACAGGCAAGTAAAGCCAAGGTAGCCTAGCAATAGCCACCCTCCAACGGAGGCAGATGCACAAGGGAAAAGGGGGAATATGGTTATGTAGTTAAAGAGCAAATTTTCTCACAGTGTTTGTGCAAAGGGAGAGTGATTTTCATGCTATTATCTCATAGTTTCAACAAACATTCCAGAATATTTTTTAAAATGCCATTTTACATTCAATAGATGCTTGCCTTCCTTTTGGCTTTTGCTCCTGATCTGGAAACATTTAGCTAGCAGCCCATATCTCCATGCTGCAGCTAAAACAATGTCTTTCAGGGAAGGATTCACCTACATCTTGCACCAGCAGCATGACACCTGTGCCAGTGCAGCTGCCTGGGATTCTTCCACATGGTCATATTCACAATGTCTGATGATGCTGGATTTCTCTCTTTTCCCTGGAGGGAATTTTTTGTGGAAAAATTGAACTGGTTTGACTTAAATTCCAAATCACCTCAGATCCTTTTTTAATTGCATTAATTGGTTCTTTTTAATTACAATTTGAACTTCCCTCTTCCCCTTTTTTGCTCTTAAGAGAAAGTTTTTCATTCCTGTAGTTTCAGAAAAAGGTTTGAAGATACAAATCTCAGTGAATGACAACCCACAAAGCAAGTATTTAAGAAATAATCTGATTTTTTTAACAAGCTCTCAGTATTTCTCGCATTTAGAATCTCTAGACGGCATAAGACTGACAGTAGGACCTCCAGGTAAAAATGTTTAAGGAATAAAAATACAGTGTTGCTTTCTGTTCCCATGGTCTAATTCTGCCAGATTTAATTTGAAAGATCTGTATGTATAGCTAGCAGTACCCTGGACTTAATCTGCTAAAGCATCAGTTGCACCAACTAGTACTAACTCAGATCACATTTCCAATTGTTCTAACCAGTACACCCACAGAAACTAAGTAGCTATATTGCTTTATGAGAAGGGAGTGGGGAGAAAATAACTTTTATAGTCATCTGTTATCAGATTTCATCTAAGCTTCATACTAAAACAGTTTAGTTTCATATATTGAGTATACCCAGGCCAGTTTTAGGAAGCTGCATGCTGAATATATACTCAGCAATGGCAGTGATTAGTTTAACTCATTAAAATACCCATGAGTTAAGGCTTGCCCTTCTGGAGTAAGTCAGGAAGAATGAGATCCAGCTTATGTAAATTAAACAGTCTGAAACGTAGTAGAGTCTGGGTTAATATTGTCAGCTGGGGAGAGATGGACACTTCTAGAAAGAGATTTCATTTTATTCCAGGACAGCTGTTTCAGAGAGATGGGACAGACTGCCTGCCAGGCGATGCTGATGTGATTCTTAGCAATAAAACTGTTGCAGTATCTGTTGATTAGGACTTGAGCTTTAAACCTCACTTAGCTGGCCTGACAGGGTAGAGGAAGATGATAAGGAAATGGTATTTTTAGCTAACAAGACCAGGTTGAAGATAGCTACAAGCTATAGCTGAGCCTAAGCTGTTCATTGCCAACCCGACCATTTTGTACAACTGGCCAAATCTAAGTAAAGTGGTGGTGGCAGTGAAGAGGAGGCTGCGGGAAGTGCTTTGGTTGCAATTGCTCCTGCACATCTGCACTTCAGTGCTAGCCTGTGCCTGAGCTTTGGCCAAAAGGTGGCAGGTCCCAGCCCGTGGACAAAGCACCCTGGTTTCTGTTGTATCTGACAGTCAGAGCAGAGGTGAGACAGGTCCTTGAAGACGTCTCAGGCTGCCCAGGTCATAGTCTCAGCTTGCATTGGACCAGTGGGGCAGTGCGTGCCCTGCAGCAATTTGAAAACATTTCAGGGGACAGATGCCTGCATTGCAACCAGCCTGAGCCTGCTGAAGGGAAAGAAGCTGGGGAGGAGGGGGATAAGGAGCACAGACTTTGAAATCAGCAAATTTGATTTTCCTGAAGCTGACCCGACGTAAGTTACAGTACCAGAGGAGTATTGCAGGCACTTGGATCAAGGGCCGGGCCGGCTGTCCCTCCTGCTGCTTCTCTTCCCTTCCCTGGGACAGCAATTGTTTGCTCCTGCCTTGTTCTGGCAGGAGCAGGAGGATGTTTGTGGTGCCAGCTGTTGCTGTTAGGGAAGGGACAGCACAGCTCATGTCGAGAGGAAACTGGTGACTTTTGCAGTGAGGGAGGGTCTTGCTGCATGCGGGAGCAAGGTTTTGGGGTTGCATGCTCGTGAAGGTGCATGCCTTCATACGGGGAAGGAAGGCAGTGTCAACTGAGGCTTCTACATGTGCGATGAAGAAAATCAACCTACCAAACAATTCGATTTAATTGCATTCAATGTAGCTCAATAAACTGCAATTACTGACGTACTAGCTTTAATTTTTATCCTGTTTGCTCAAATTCTTTCTCCTTTATAAGTTTTGTTATTCCCTAATGCTTCCTCATTAGAGAATGCAAACTAACGGTGTCGTAAAATTGCTGATTTATAAAACACATTTCATTTTCATCCATTGTTACAAAAAACAATAGATGGAGCTGAAACATGCAGGAAGTATCCCTTATCATCCCCAGCCACCAGCTCGTTTAAGACTCAGCTCCTTACATTTGCAACTGTGTTTTGAGAATCAGAAATTAAAAGCAGGTCACTACATGCTAATAAAAGCTGAGGCTGTCCCTCATCTACATGTGTGGGAGTTGACAAGAAAGGTGAATAATATCCCCCATATATAAGGTGGAGCAGGAGGACTCTGCAGGATGGAAAATCCAGTACAAATTAGGTCACGCTGTGGGAACCAGGGAAACAGAAAACATTTTGATTTTCTGGAGGCTTACATGTGGTCAAAGACTTGGAAATCTACCTGCTGTCTAGCTGCCACTGTAGGTTCAAAATCAAAATCCTTAGTTTTCCCACCAAGGCCTTCAAGGTAAGGTTAAAGATACTTCAACAGTAGATGGGCAAATAGAAATCAAACCCAGAGAAAAGTTTGCTTCAGATCCTAGCAGGGGCCTTTTCTTTTCACAAAGCCATAGTGCCAGACTACATAGGAAACAAAGAATTTCTGGAAACTAAGTTTTATATATATTTTTATATATATATGTAGAATTTCCCCTTTTCTCATTTGGCTCCTAGCTGCTTCTTAGGAGTTTGTTCAGTGCTGGATTGGTCAGTGAGGACCAAGGAAAATGCTGTAGTAGATGCTTTTGGACTGAATTTTTACTTTCGGTCAGCCAAGTGGCTCATAGTGGTCCAGCAGGTTGGCCATCTCAATTGGGACAGCTATTGATGCTTGCAGTGTCTCCATTAATGCTACAAAAATATGCTGGGGTCTTCCTCCAAATGTCTTCAGATTCATTTGCTTACTGACGGGTGTATTTTACTGTAGCTATAGTAAATGCTCTGACACTTGCTGCCGGTCAAGGAGCTGTGAGCCCCACGCAGTGACCTGCTCCCTTGCCTTCAGTGATGGGGAAAGGGGGTTTAAACTGGCTTTTGGCTGCTGCCATCAGGCCTGTAACATTTGCATGTGGCAGCATACAGTCTGAGGGAGGATTTCAGTGCCCATTGAACAACGGAGGACCCCTGCCTTGGTTGCTTCAGGAACGTAGCATCATGGCAGAAGTCACCAGGAGGCACTGTTACCTGCCTCCTCCCATGCTGGCCCAAGGCTTGCTTCACACCTCAACAACTTTGCAATAGCAGGAGCCACGGCAGGTCCAAAACTTAGATTTTCTGAGGTGGTGAGTGGGTCCCCCTTGGAAGGAGGGACAAAAAAGTGAAATCCTACGTAACACACAGGGAGGAAACCCAGGGAGGAAGGGCAGGACCCTCACTGCATTCATGCAGGGAAGGTGCATTTCAGCCTTCAAATTCCTCCCACCCCTCTCCTCTGGTTGCTGTTGTGGCAGGCTGTGGGGTGGGCAGCAGCAAGAAGCGACCACCCCATCTTCAGGGGGGTGACAGGAATCAGCAAGGCTGAGCCACCTGCTGGCAATGAGCAGCTGTGTGGCGTAAAAGCAGAGGTTGTCTTCAGGCTGATTGCCCACCTCTGGTCCTGTGAATGACCTGTCTGGCACAGAGCAGGTAGGTGCTGCAAAGGTATGCCTAGCAGCTCTGTTAGCAAGTGCTTCCCCACCAGGACATTAACTGGAAACACTCCAGAGTAGGCTGGAGCTGGGGCTGTGCATTTACCCCCAACCACCACCACTCCATTTTGCAAACTGCAAAGCTGCAGATGCTCTGGTCACAGGTAGGAGAGACAGGGAAAAGCACCTTGCAGTGCTGCCCACAGTGCTGGTGCCTGGTGGTACAAACCAGGACTGATGAAAAAACACTCAAGCCCCTTTCCTGTCTAAACAACCAGGTTTTTACCCCAATTTGGGACAATATACCTTATTTAAAAAAAAAAAAAAAAAAAGGCATTGGTTTACATCCCACCAAATTTAGCAATCTAAACATGTAAAGCACCTTCTAACCAGAATCCTGTTAGCAAGAACTGGAATGAATCCAGGATGTCAAGAGAAGAGGGGACTGCAGAAGAGAGAGGAATAATAATGTGTAAGGGTAATAACATGCATTAATGGAAACATTTATTTGGTGTAACAGCTCTTCAGAGTGCCTAAAAGAACGTCCCTTCCTGATGCATGATGTATAAATGCCTAAATTGCTATTACAGCTGGGAGACATACTGAACACTGCAGAAAATTACTTCAAAAAAGAATTTATTTGTGGATGAAAATGCATAGTGTTATGCATAGTATTTTCTGAGATGAAAATAAAGAAGTTAAAAGGTTTCTGACATGTAAGGGAACTTGCTGTTTAAATATATGTAATTTATACATTAAATACATAAATGAAATGTTTTTATCTTTACCCATTTGTCCTTCTTTCACAAGAAAAGGTCTTCTTATCTAGAAGAGTAATTTCAGAAGGGATCACCAAATCCATCCTACCACTGTGGCTAGATTAGCTAACAAAACAGGGGAGATGCCCAAGGATGAACAGTGCACACTGCCCTGCCAGCCCTCTGCTTGCTCACTGTCCTATCAGCCCAGGCTCCTGGCAGGTCCTCTCTGCCACTGGATGCCTCAGGCTCTCTCTGAAATTCCCCCTTAACCTGACTGGCAGCGCTTGGCTGTATAGCACAAGAGCCTATGTCCCCTGCCATCTCCAGGAGACAGCTGGCTCTGGCCCCACTCTGTCACCCTGCCGCTGCTGCCTTCTGCAGAACCAGGCGATGCTCTGGTCCAGGCCACACGCAGCAGCCTCAGGCACTGCCCAGGAACTGCTCACTCGATGTGGCAAATGTTTGAGATGCTCAGGAGTGCTCCTCTGGTGTGCAGCTTCTTCAATCTTTACTTCCACTTAGGAAGACATAAAACACTTTTCGGTGCAGGAATGGCAGACAGCACCGCACTTTGATGTGTTTGCTGCCCTGAACTATGTTTTCCTTAAGAAACACTGCTTACGTTAGAGATACTGCTTTGGCTCACAGGTCTTTTTGTGTTTTCTCCCCGCTCACTAGCAATGGCATCACAATTATTTGAAAATTCCTTACTGAAAACATCTTACTTCCCCTCATACACAATTTGGGGAAACCGAAAAGCACACTAGCACTTTCAAGTTGGTTTTGTGTATGATTTTTATGATGTGCTATATGCTTGATACAATGATAACAGTAATCTAGTTAGCCTATGGTGCAAATTGAAGAGTTTGCATGGGGTTACATAAGCTTTCTCTGGCATTAAACAGTCTCCACTTTGATCCCATTGTTTATTATTGTGCTGCAAAGAGTTTCAACAAAAGGCAGAAATGAAGATCTGCAGATGCATTCCTGAGACATGCAATGGAAATCAAGATATGCCAAGAACTTCCTGAGAGAAGAATTGCAGAAGTGAAAATATATTTAATGTGGAAAAGATACACATTGTAGTTCTATTTAGGACCTGAAAAGACTGCTATTTTAGAGCTCAGATTGCAAAAGCCACAGAAGAGCGTATGCTGCTGTCTGCCAGAACATGATTGCAACTTCTTTTGGCACAATTATTGGCACTGAGTACATTTCAGTGTGAACAGCAAGGAAGGAACTGATCTTCCTTGTCATCAGAATACTCCAGTATATGAGTGCCTTGAATTAGAAATGCAAGGTATATGTTAGTGCAGGGGCCCTGCACCCTGCTGGACTACATTTCCTGGGCTTAAAAGAATTCTTCTAAAGCTTCTTTCCTATTTGCATGGTTAAAGGAAATGACTGAAGACAATACAATAAACATTCAGTCATGCAGCAAAGAAATATCTGGACTGAAAACAAAATTCATTATTGCCTGGGTCAGGGGTAAGTACAGATGACTTGACAGAGCCTGTGTTAAAAACTGGCAAAACCCCCACAGATTAGCTTTAATCTGTCTGTGTAAATTTGGTTTCCTCTTTGCAATCAGGATTTGCATTGTTGATACATTCAGTGTTAACACATCGTATGTACATTTTCTAATGGTGTCAGTGCTTTTATCAGCCGTTTATGGGCACGGCCCATCACGTTATATAGCTCCTAGTATCTGAAGTATCTGCAAGGCACAGCACAGCAAAAAAAAACAACCTGGTGCTTTGCATCTCTCTTTCTGGGCACTGGCCTTACAGCCTCACCTGCTGCCTAAAGTTTGTCCCTGGGTCCATGCCCACTGGAGAGGAAAACCAGCCACAAACGTGGCTCCGTGGGCCCTGGCTGTGCCCCGTGGGAGCCTGAGTTGTGCTGCAGCTGGAGCACGGTGGGTGTCCAAGCCCCGTGTGGTTTGCGTGTGAGGCTGCTGCTCCTCTGGAAAGCCACAACTGAGAGGACACCTGCCACAGCAGGCTCCTCGGATGGCTGTCCTCCCCAGCTGCCTGGGCATTCCCGAAAGGCTTCCCAAGCTGTCCTGCTTCCTTCCTTAATGCTTTTCCCTCCCCACTGCCCTCTGTGCTTACTGCACGTTCAGAGGTGCTGCACGCTTTACACTCCCTCTCAGCTGGCTCCCTGTGCCCCCTGAGCATCCCAAGAGCCATGTGTGAACTGGATTCGTCCCTAGGTCACCCTGAAGTACCTTCCCTGCCCTGAGTGGGAGCGTTTTGCATTCACAGCTTTGCAAGCAAAAGCAAGGACATGAAGAGCAAAGCTGTAGCCCCATGACACTGGCAGCAGGCATGGCATCATTCCAGGAGCTGTGGTGGTTTTACTCATGCCTTGGCAGAACTGAGAACACAGTTTGACCCTCACTTGTTTTATCTGATGGTCCACATACAAGACTGAAAGTACTGACTGATGCTTGTATCATAAGAGCAGTATCCAGGTTTGAGGTGCAATACGGAGTCCTTTGGAAATACTCACCACCTCACCTCTCTCTCCCTCACATGTCATTTCCTTTCTGCCAGCAATAACCCTAAACCTTTTTGTACAAGAGTTCTTAGCAAATGTGCAGCTAGAAAAATCAAAAGCTTTTCTGGGTGTAACTTCCATACAATTAATAATTAATAAGTAGTAAGTTCATCAGCTTTTTTTTTTTTTTTTTCTTCCTCGCCCTTTTTCTTAAAAAGAAAGGGAAAAAACAGATTTCTGTTGAGACATGGATGACACCTTTAAGCAACGGTGCATTATAAGTTAAGAAACTGGGTGGAGTGCTTCCTTCCTGTAATCCGTTCGTAATCAGCGAGAAGTTAGAGACAAATAGAATGTCTTACATAACGTCTGAAAAACAACCTTTTTACAGTGGAAAAAAAAAAAGAAAGAGCCTCTCCCACCTCCCAGGCGGGCCTAATCCTGAGACCTCTTAAAGGTCTGGATGACAGTACCCCTGCCTCAGCCGGTGGAATCACGGGTGCTGGCCAGACGGTAATTCTTTCACCTTTTGTTTTCCCTTCTTGTTCAGTAGGCGGGCTTGTTTCTTGCCCATCTGCTGTGGGGAGTAGAAATAAACATGTCTTCAAGGGATTTTTGGTGGCATTCAAGACTTGACAGCATCTGGTTACCCAAACATGGGTGAATATATTTGCCCAGCAGCTGTGTGATGCAAGAAGGGGACACAGGCAAAAAAAACAACCCACACAACAAAAACCTGCAGGGATGCAGCCATCCTGTATGAGACATCCATAGCCTCATTTTTCAGCAGTCGCTGCTCTAAAGCTGATGGCTGCTCCAAAACATCTACTTGGCATATTCCAATTTGTCTCATCCTACATCTGGGCATCAAAACAAAACAAATCTCTTTCCGAAGAGGTGCAAAACAAAACTAAACCACGTTAGTTGTCAGAAACAAACCCAAAGTATAAAAAAGCTATTATTCTTAACCACGGAAAAATACTCTGCTTCCATAAGAGGAGTATATGGACTTTTGCAGGAGCTGGCCATTTTCACACCTGTTTTGTCCAAGATTTTTTGTTAGAAAGTGCAGTTACAAGGAGCTAGAAAGCTGGGCAGCCTGAGTAAAAGCTATCCCACTTGCACACCCTTCATTTGGGGTTGGACTAGATGACCTGCAAATGTCCATTCTGACCTAAAACCATTCTGTGACATACCCATGAGCTTGGTTAGCCAGGGGACAGGCAGACAGGAAGCATTGGTTTCCTGCCACTCAAGTGTCTGGTTGGCTGAGGTCTGGCAGGAAAAAAAGCCTTGCTTGTGGCTAAGGTAACCAAACAACCTGGATGACCACCAGAAGAAGTTTTGCTGGAACCTGTATGATCCTAGTAACACAGTTTTTGACCAAAGCCTTGCCCCTACTAACTTCAGTTGGTCAGTCCCAGGTGTTTCAAGGCATGATCCCAGAAACTGAGACCTAAGAATATGTCTGCTTTGTGAAAACTTGGTTGAAGTGGTCTTACTAGCATCTCCTAGGACCAAGACAGAGTTCAGTTCTGGGACAACACTCAACTGCTTCAGCTGTAAGAGTGCAGAGGTACCACCAGACCACTGCCTTCTGCAGAACCGTAGAGGTTTGTCTCTTGAGCTCACCCACTCTTTGGGAGGGCTTCAGAGTAATTGGTGCATGGCCACATCAGCAGAGAGCATCGTGTCTGCCCAGTCTCGGGAACCCAGCTCAGGCAGGTGCCTGGAGAATGGAAACAAACGAGTGCATTTTCCTCCAACCCATTACCTGAGTTTCTGATCATCCTGCTTGTCTCTGACTGGGAGAAAATTCCCTCTGCAAAATGCAGCAACCTGACAGACTGAGGTCTGGATCCTCCCTCCTCCCAGCCTTCTCCACAGAAATAACACTTGAGGTGCTCAGTCCTGAGTCCAGTCCTTAGGCTGAAATTTAAATATATCTTTAAGAAAGACAAATGACATATAGAATTGGACTTTATATAACTGGTGGAAAAATATGTCCAATAATTAAATAAGAAGGAAGACAGTCTGATGCCTGCTTTATTTCTTTTTTGCCTATTTAATGGCCCCTTTACACTGCCTGAGAAAATTCAGAGAGACCCACTCATGTGGGGTTCATACCCTGAAATAGAAATAACAGCAAGGGGAAGTCACTTTTAAAGTCTGACTGAGTATCGGGATTATCAAACTGAAATCTGCCTAGTAGGGGTTAGTCAGACCAGAAATCAGTCAGCAAACACGCAGTTTTCTAAACGATTTCAAAAGCAGTTATTAGTTTTCTCAAAGATGAGCCAATTCAACCTAAGGCTGTAGACACTTTGCGCTGTGCAGGTGGTTTCATTCAGAGTGAGCTTTGTACTGCTGCACTTCACTGCTGTCTGCAACAGAGGCAGTGATCAAAACTGCTATGACAGGGTGGTCAAAACCTTAAAACCCCTGTCATACTGAGGATTTGGGATAAAAATTTCAATGAATCGACTCATCAGTTAATCAAGAAATCTGTATGTTATTTTGTGCTGATGAGAAGTTTATTTTCAGCCCAAATACATCTTTTCATTTAGGATTTTTTTTTTCCCTACGAATGTCAGGGCTATATTCAGAAGGATGCTATGAGGTGGCAGCCACAGACCTGGAAGCAGAGCTCTGGTGCTTCACAAAGTGGGGCTGTAGTTTCAGCTGCAGGAAACTGAGGCACTTCTTGGTTCTTGATCCAAGCATCACCTCCCTTGCAGAAACAGTCACCAGTCCCCAGACAGCAGATTCGTTCAGAGTACTTCAATATTTTATACAACACAGAAGATGAAAGACAAATTCTTCATCTGGTCTTGCACTTTGATGCATGCCACAGCGCACCTGGCAAACCTGGCTATTCCTGATGCACCAGCTGTGCCCCCTGCCTACTCCTACCTAAGGGCTCTTTCCCCTTTTCCCTGCTCCCCCTGCTTCTCCCTCCTGCTTGTACATCACACAGTATTCACTCCCCTCTGCTATCTGTTGTCAATCTCCCTCTGCTTTTTTGCCAGACTTTCTCACATCTCTTGCTTGTAATAAGGTCTCACTCACCTGTTCCCCCTTTGCCTCCACACAGCACAGGAACCCTTGCTCAGACTACAAGAAAAGCACACATCAGAAGTCTCATTCAGTGAACGCCTCCAGTTTTGCACAGAAACCAAGGGGCATGGGTGAGTGCGTTTGGAGTGGGAGATGTTGTGAGTCTCAAAGTCTTGAGACAGTTTGGTTCTGAGGTGTAACCAGGACACTCACCTCAATGTAAAAAGTAGGAAGTTTCCCTGGATGTGAAAGAACAGATCTGGTTGGGGATATCCTGACCCCAAACTATGCTGCAGTCCAGTGACTGAGATGCTTCCCCAGGACATGGAAGGCCTGTTTCAAGCAAAGCCAAGATCCATATCATGTACGACTACCATTGCCATTGCATTAGACAGCACTCATTTCCTATGACAGAAATTCCCCATGCTGAAACGAAAATATGTCAGTGTGAAAACACTGACATGAATCTTTGGCTTTCAGTTTTTTCCCTTCATTTTCTCTTGTACAAAACTACACAAACCTGCAGGTTTGGGGATGACTATGAGTTGAAATGGCTCGACCCTATGAAGGCTGTGCTGTTGGACAAAGAAGCAGGTCACACATCCTTGAGCAAGAAAAAACTGGTAGGTAAGTTTTCTTTCTCACCATACCACCCCTTCATGGGCCTGAGACATCTGGATACTGAATCTAACTTTAGAAGTAATTGGCCAAGATCATCCACTTATTCCCTGGAGAGTCAAGAGGAATGTCTTCTTTCTGGAGAGATCCACAAGTGGTTGTGTATTAGCACTGAAATGGACAACCAGTCATAACTGAGGTCTGGAGTTTCATGAGATGTGTAATGGCATCACAGCACAGCCAGCTCAACAGCATGGGCAAAAATGAGCTTTGCCACCTAGTCAATGAGTGACAAAGTAATGTATTCTGTCTGTCCTTGTCATTCTTGACATCACAACTCAGTTCTGAGCTCTGAGGCCTGCCCAAGACCTCCTGATGCTGGTTGACAGAGAAGCAGAAGTCTCCCAGAATACTCTTCTCCTTTCCTTCCCCTCTGCTATGGTACAGGATGGACATCATCAGACCCTCTTTCATTCCCTCAGTCCTTCTTGCCCTCCTTCCACAGTTCTGGAACTTGTCCTCTCAGCCCTCCCTTGCTCCTACCACCTCCTCCAGCCCTCCCAGCTCCTCCTTCTTTCCATACAGATTTACCCTTCCATCTTCTCACTCCCAAAGCACAGGACTTCTTTCCTGAGGTTGCCCACCCTCCACCATGCTATTCACACGGCCTTATCACTGTACTTATGGAACTCTCCACCACAACCACCACCACCACCACCACCTGTGCAAGCTCTCTCTGCCTCCCAATGCACCTCAAGCTGAGATGAAGAAACCTTTAGGAAGACTGCAATGACAGCTTGCCTCTCTTGCTTGTTTTCATGTCACAGCACACACATGGTGCCATGCCCTCTGAAGCAGGCCCCGTATTTAGTCTGAAATTGTGCATAACCCCAGACCCTCCTCAGCTGCAGAAGACAAGCTAGTATTTGCTTCTCTGGGGATAATATTGCTGTTAAAAAATAACCACATTTAGTCGTACTGCAGCTCCCCAGGACCATTTATTTTTTCTCTATTTTTATGCAGGGGGTATGCCCTGAGGCTGGGGAGCCCTCAGTGCCTTGTGCAAATCAATCTCCACTTTGTATCTTCTTTCTCCGGGCACCAGAAACCAGAGCCACGTTCAGGTCACCCTGAAGATTGGTGCAGACTCACCCTAGAGGAAGTTCTGTGCTCTGGAGAAATACTGAGGAGCTTTCTGACATCACTGGGGGGGGGGGGGGGGGGGGGGCGGGGAAGCCTTAGTTATTACCAGAGTAGTCTAAAATGTCTTACAAAGAAGTCACACCCCAGGAGAACATAGTCAAAGTGCAGATTCTTACCAACAAAAGTGGGCACCCAAGTACTCACAGTGTGCTTGAGACAGCTCCAGGGAGGACTCGCAAGAGGAACTCCTGACCTTACTGCTCTCAGTGGTAAGCTGACTGTGGACTTATAGAAGGCTAGAACTTCACTCAAAGGAACCTGATCTATAAACATTCACAGCATTTCTCATATTCCTTCTGAAAGACGTAATTAGTCCAGAATGATGCTTTCTTAGCACCTAATTGCTTTCTGAGGAAATGTTAATGTGGCCAATTGAGTCCCATCAAATTGATTTCCTTGTAGTAATAAAAATAAGAATTCTTATTAAATAACTCATTATGTTATGTTACAATATACCATAGTATATTGCATAGCAGTATTAATTACTGCTTGTTCTAATTTTATCACGTGATACCATCAAATTTTTTTTTTTTAATACAAGTAAATGCTGATTTTTTTAGTTCTGCAACTTCCTTTCCCCAGGTTTAGAAGGGAAAATTTCTTTTAAAATGGTAGTGAATAAAAGTTGTAAAACTTTAAATGTTTATAGCCTTAAAGATCAAAAAGTGGAAAAAAGCTCTATTTCTATATTTGCTATATTTGAACTGAACAAAGTATGTTGCTAAAAAAATAACATCCTAGGAAGAAAACCAAATCTCATTAGTTTTTAGGAGGTCTGATTCAATATATTTTGCATGCTTTGAGGTTGTGAGACTGAAACTCCTTCCTGTTTACCTGTAGGCTCATGGTGAGAAGTGTCTGGCAGCTGACAAAGACTGACAGTTGATTCAGTTTTTGTATGTGAAAGTGAGCAAGTCAAGGGAAGAAGAACTCAAGCCTCTGTCCTGCAACCACATTTAATGTAAAAGTCTCTGATGCTTCTGCATATGAAGCCACATAATATATAGCCCTAGCTTGAGAAATCACCCATATGTTTTGGTTTCCATTCCAAAAAAGCAATTAAGCACCTGCTTACGCTGAGGTTTTAGAGTATCCCCGTTGTTTTTGTGGTAGACTGTGAAAGGATGAACATCAAGTACAGATCACGCTCCTCAGGAGCATGCCTGGGGAGTCATCGTTACTGGAAATAATCCGTAGTAAGTCAACTGAAGAACTTAACTTCAAGAGAATAAGGATTTTATTTGGTTTTTTTTTTTATATATAAAATCTTCATTGCATAAAAAAAATTATACAAGCAGATAGATAGATAGATAGATAGATAAAAGAACTCTTACTTGGCTGTTGAAACTCCCAGATGGAGAACCTTGCAAAGGTCTGTTTCTCTCCGTTGCCTATACGCAAGAGTGCCTTCAATGACTAGCTCTGGTGTAGACCACTGTAGTGCAAATGCCCAGACCTAGGTGAGACAACCATCACCCCTGTCTCAGATAACCCAAACACAAGGTCTGTCCACAGGCTCAGAAGGCCCACAGGCTGCAAGCTGAGGTACCAGATCTGCTGTCATCTGGGGGAGGAAGGAAGCACCCCATGGTGCCTGCCTGCCCAGAGGAGCCTGAACCCCTTCCAACACGGGTGCAGCAGCACACTCTGCAGAAGGCAGGGCGGCTGTGAGCTGTGCTGTGAAGGTGGTCCTGGCCGTCCTCGGTGCAGTAATCCAGAACACTGGCCCAGGCAGTGGAAAAGCCTTCAGTCTGGACAGGCTCAGGCTCCCTGTTCCCACTTTCTGGGATAATCTCCTAAGCACATGGCTGGGATGCACACCCTTTCCAGTCCTTTTTGTGAAGCTGGACCACGCTGCTGAGAGGAATACAAGATCTGAGTGACAAGGTCTTATAAGCAGCAATAATCAAAACATAAGCCTCTTCCAGAAACCTACCATCCACCAAGAGATGGACAATGCTGAGATGTGGTTCTTACTAAAGTAATTTATGTAGTTCATGCAAAGCCTCTCCCATGGAAAAGTTGGTGGAGCACAGACTTGCTGACACATCAAGTCCTGCTTTGTCAGCTGTGCTTTGCTGGGAAGAATGGACTAGATCCCTACATCCTCTAGCTTCTCTGGATTTTTGACATGCTTTATACCCAAAACACAGGTTTAGCTCTTCTGAAAGAGAACTAAACCCAAACCATCATAGCCAAGTGCTTGAGCTAAGAAACTGTTGTATGAAAGTGCATGTTGGTGACATTTCTATTCTCTCTTCCTCTACCAACATCCCAAATGCAGGGAGTGACACTTCCCTCCCAGCTAAGTTTTTTTAAATAAAACACACACATGCCTAGGCAAAGAGACTTCAGGGCTGTGGAAAGGACATACATACACATATGTCCAGGGTTTGTTTTCTAAATCATAAGAAAGGAGAAGGGTGCAAAACGCACATCTGTTTGCAGTGTTACAGTCCACATTGCTTGAAGCATTTTCTTTCTCAGCCTGCTGTTTTGGTGGGGAGAATCCACTTTGGGGTGCTGAACCCCTCAGCACCCACACACAGAGAGCCCAGTGCCACCTTAGGTTCAGTGTGGAGGTGCCTGCTCCCCAAAGGCAGCCTGTGCTCTTGCATGGAACTGGCCTTTACTAGCCTTCAGGCTAGTGGGTTTATATAGTGCTTAGGCTCAGAAATGCCTTTCAGTGAAACAGTATGTTCAGCCAAGGGAATCAGGGTTTTAGGGGCAGAAAGGTTTTTATGCACATAGGACCTAACTCCTGATGTTTCAGCATGCCTGACTTTCACCTAGAGACCCCCTGTGCATAAAAGTATCATACATCCATACATACATCAAATGCCTGTACAGAATGCAATGTACGCTGCCCCTTTAAATAACTTTTTTTTTCTCTGTTGGGCACCACAAGACTGAAGTAATGTTGAGAATATTGCTCTAAGCGTCTTCTAAAAATGAGAGTTAGGCACTCAAGCCATTGCCCAGTCATTTCTACACTTCATCACATAAGCTTCACTCAACAGTAAAATGTACTTGGTCACAGTTATGCAGAAGACACTGCAAATCCTCTTTTCAATGGAGGTGATCAGCGTCACCTCCTCTGGCCACCTGCATATTCTTAATGTGAAACAGAAATCATGTGCAGGGCATGGCATTAGTTCCCAGACTGCAGTGGAAGGGTAAGATGGATTTTTTTTACTGTACTTGAAAAAGTAAATTAGAAGTGAGGAAGGAGTTAATAGTTGCAAAATACACGGTCATTTCCTGAGCCCTGTGGTTGGATGGTACAAACTTTCAACTATTTCTAATTCTTCTCTGTCACTTAAGAGGCTTTCAAGGTGCATCCCAGACCAGGTAAGAAGTACAGCTTTTCACTTCTTGATTGTTTGTTCAGAATTGTTTTTCAGTGGAGTCAGGCTCAGTCAAGACTGATTTGTTCTCCCTCCTATTATTTACATCTGAAGGGAGAACAAAGTTCATTGCAATCCAAGAAGTGTGTGTCTTTGTGCCAGATGACTGTGAACTGTAGAAATAAAGAACAAACTGTATGGGTTAATAATAGAACGATGACAATGAAGAAGTTATGTTACAGATAGTCAGAAGTCAGAATTATTACAACAAATACTGCAGTAAAAGAGAAAGAAAATTCTTACCACCAGTTTTAAGGAGTTAACTCTGCACAAATCGCTATCAAAATAAAGGGCTCCTAGGTGTACAGTTTGCTTTAGCAAGGAGAGTAGTAAAAATTGTAGCATGTCTTCAAGCGTATTTTTAAAAGGAGGAAGAATGAGCTTCTACCTATTTGGAGAGAAAAAAACCAAAACCAACAGATCATTTTAGACCCGTTTTATTTGTAAATCTGGACCTGATATCTATCTTTAGCTATTGCAGAGTCACGTATTGTAGTCATCCTGAGACTCTTCCTGAGGTTTGCAGCAACGAAACATACACGCAGAAGTGACTGTGGAACCATATCATAAAATGATATAATTTCAGCGGGGTCTTTTGATGCATGAAAACTGAACTCAGACAGACAGGCACCAGAAGGAAGTCTCATAACACAGTGCACTCTTGCATACTGCATTTGTTGTCTCTTAATAGCCAGGGAGAGAGACTATTTGCGTGGAAGTTTTTTAAATAGTTCAGAAAAAACCATAAAAAAGCCATCTGTAGGGCAGTTATTATAATAATGTGCTGACACCAAGTTGCCCTACAGAAAGTGAAATTGTATGTGTTGTGCGGATTCCTGGGTGAAGTCGTACACTGGAGGTTCAGGTTTCTGGCATTTGGGTTTTTTAAGTCTTTGCTTGTATTCAGTTTTAATGTTTAGATGTTGGATGCTTGGCTCTGCTCAGTGTTTGGTATCCACTTTCTGGATTTTATACACAGTGGTTGGCAGAATCTAGCTGGGTTTTCGAAAGCGTTTGATTCAGACACTTACGTCCCATCAGTGTTTGGACTTAATTCCCAAATCACCTCCAGCCTACTTGTGAGATTACCACTACGGTTGCACTTGAACCTCTGTAATGAATTTCACCCTTAAAAGGCTGTGTGAGCCACGGAAGTTTTGTCACTGTCATCTACAGATGGGGAACTTGGATGAATCCCAGTTGATGCCAGACTTGTGCCCTGGTTTTCACAGCTCCCCAGTGCAGGTTATCTGATCAAGAATCCCATGTCTTCCCTTGCAAACAGCTGTATGTCCTTTGTCCATTTAGACACAGCCAGAGAGCACATCACCGTTCTGTTAGGGAAGTCTATGGCATGGGCAGAAGCATTTGCATCAGCCTTAATCTTCTCAGTTTGAGTATTGACACTAAGCAATATGCTGTTCCTTACATCTCTGTACGGCCTTAGCTGCAGCATGTGCTACAGCTTGCAAGATGAAAGCAGGCTGAGGTGTGCCTACCCATCCTGCAGTCACATTTCCCAGTTACTGCATAGGCACAGCTCAAGGGACAGTACTAAGCAGCTTTGTGTGGGAAGAGCAAACTGAACCTGGGCCTCCCCTGTCACCAGCCAGCTGCTTACCCACTGCTCCTGCCTTCACTTTTTAGCATCTCTTCAGGTGCCTTTATTTGAAGTGTTTGCTTGCCTTCTGCCTTTCAGGGCGGGTTTGGGTTCAACTCGGATACATCTGCCTGTGTAGACAATTTTGCTCTCACTGATGGCTGTAAGCACAAAAAAAGGCCAATTTAGGTGATTTAAAACGTTTGCTTTCAGTGCTTTTTCAGCATGAGTATCTTTGGTGTGGGAAAAGGGTGTACTCGGCTCTCTGTCAGGGGGAGGCGCACGTTATATGTAGTGGCATAACAGGACGGAAAAGAAACAAACCCTAGAAAATGTGGTCTCTCACAGTAGCTGCTCTGTTCTGGTCGAGTGGCTAGCGGGGAGAAACCCAGCAGGCCACAATCCAGCCTCAAGAAGTTATCCTGTGGTGGGCTCCCTCTGTCCTGCTCAAAAATGAAGAGACACCAGGACTGTTTCTCCATGTATTTAAAAGATGTGTTGGTGTTTTGCACACGTATTGCCGCCTAACAACTTTACTTCAAATGTGCATAGGTTCCAGATAAAAAGTTGTTTTGAAGCAGAAGTTCAGGGAGCTTCACCGCTGACAACTGATGTTTGTAAAGCCTCCAGATGGACAGAAGGCTGTTTTTCATTCAGGTGTATTTATTGACACCATTCTCATGTTTTTCACAGCATTCAAAAGGAGCTTGAAAGTGGAGCTTTCCTCCAAAAAATGACTTTGTAGAAATGGGAGCATTTGGCCCTTGACTGCTGCCTCAAAAATTCCTGGATGAAATGACCTCATTTTACAAGTAAATGTCTTTGGGACTGTTGTTTGGTCTTGTTTACTCTTACTGCCAGCTCTCAAATAGGAAGGTCAAGTTGGTGTTCCTCCTGGGTTTCCTATTTATCCACAGGAAACCTGAGAGGAGCTTTTAGCCTGAGAATTAGGTTTGATACTTTAAAAGAGGTTCAAAATGCGTAATATAATCCAATTTTTGTCTAAATTTAGGTGCTAAGCAATGAGAAATATCCCACAGGCCTTATTTTCTACATCCTTTTAATTTGGTAATGTCAGTTTGATCTGTCTCTTTTCCATATATTTTTGGTCAGAAGCCTTCCATTGTTACTGAAATTTTCCATTTATAGTCTTATTTTTCAGTGTTGTTGAGTATTTAACTAAAGTTAAATACACAGACAGACAAAGACAGAGAGAGATCTGTACATACATCATGCAACAGCTCAGGTTTTTTAAATGCTGGATTTTAGCTCTGGTTCAGTCATAGAGAGATTCTGCCTTTTTACACACAGACTGATGAGGGGCCAAGAGTTGCTCAGGCTGGGGCAAGGCATCTACAAGCTTGTTCATCAAGAGCTGCACATTTTTGTTGCATTTTCACACTAGTGCATGAGGAAATCAGGCTCAGCAGCTGGTGAATTTAAAATAATTTTACCCTTACATCTGTGTTCTCCCAACTGCTGATTAAGTCTTGAAATAACAACAGAAATTACACACCGGTATGGTCATGATGAGGCAGCTAGGGCTATTTACTACTAGATACACTGCACCTGATTCAGATCGGCAAAACTAAGAAGGGAAAATATCAAATCACCAAAAAGTATGTGCTCTTTTATCTTCTCTTCATCTTCAGATGTGGATATTATGCATCTTTAGTAATCCTGCACAGGTACATTTTACAGCTAGTGAATGGTGCTTTAAAGCTATGAAAGGCAGTGTTAGTGCTTGTCACTGTTCGGCATTATCTTTAGATGTACTCCTTTTAAGAATTATTTTTTTTTTTTAACAGCTGATTCTTAAAATATTTTTTTCTTTTTGGTCCTTTCTGCAGCTTTTACTCAGAGGAAATCTGATCTGCTGCAGCACAGAAACATCAGCAGTGACCACGGCGAGACAAATTCCTTGGGGAGCTGCCTGTAAGTCTGATCAACATTTAAGATGAAAAGTTTTGCATTTTCTTTGGCAGGATGTTACACGCAGAGTTTAGCTGTATGAGGCAGTTGCTGAGGCAATAAGAGAATATTCAGGAACACAAGCCTCTGCTTTGAGTAGGTGAGTAAGCACAAAGAAAGGAATCATCTTGTAAAGACTTTTTATTTGGATTATTTTTTCCGCACAACCCCTCATAAATATGATCGGTCTTCAAGACTCTCTAAATCATGCCCAATTGAAATCCTGTTCTCCCAGGATCCTGGGCAGACTAAGTAGACCCCACTTTTGGGCTACCATGGAAGGCAGGGAGCATAAGCCTTTTGTACTTGTGTTACTTCACTTTGTGACAGTCAAGCAATGCAGGGATCAAGGGGAAATCCTCCTGGAGCACAGATGGTGGCTGAGGGGATAGGAAACTGTGGATAAGCAGGAACAGAAATAATGAGGGACAGGGAGGAAAAAAAAAAAAAAGAGAGAAGAGGAAAACTGGTAGTACAAAATCGAGGTGGGTGAGGACAGAGGGCGGTGTCTGGGCAGCGGTTAACGGCAGAAGGGCAGCCTTTGGGTAACATGCTGCAGATGATGTAAGTGGGTTTGTCGAGGACAGCAAAGCATGACCCTATCAGCTCTTTTCCTCAAATGCTCTGGAGAAAAACCTGAAATATCCAGGTCCCAGTAACCCAAAAATAAATCCTCAAAGACAAAGCAAGTTTGTCTGCTCCCTCTAGTGGTCTAGACAGAAAAGACGTTTTTACCCAGCTAATTTTGCATTACAGGCATTTGCTGACCAGTCATGCCCTGGTCTTTAGCTTATTTGACACATCTGTAATAACTGTTCTCAGCCCCTGAAACATGGAGACTACATCTAAAATCCTTTTTGGGAATGGTCCCTGGTCTATGATAACTCCTAAACTACACAAGGTGGTTGTGTGGGGCCCAGACTTGCTTGTGGCAGCATTAGTTGGTGTGAAACTAAACTGTGCCAGAACAGTCACAGCCCAGGGAACTGACTTTCATAGCCTGAGCCCAGCTCTGACAGCACTTAATTTACTAATATTGACATACCCTTCTTGTAGTAACATCTGCCTTGTGCATGTGGTATAGTCCTCAGTCTCCTAAGTGTAAATATTGCAGAGGAACACTTTGGCACAAAACATCAATCAACAGTCCATTCAGAGGAACACCATTGCCTGTCTCCTTGATCAGCTCTCACCTACTTGCTGCTGGAGGACACATGCTGACTGAGAGGTAGGACAATAGGAAAAGGCAAAGTAGCCTTGTGAGTTTAGTGACTAAGCAATGTCCTGGAAAACAGGATTCTGCCACTGATTCTACCTGAAAAATCTTCTGTGATGCTGAGAAAAGGGCACCTCCATAAGAAAAGGATACGTGAGAAGTGCCTTAAATGGAGCTGGGGTGGAACTTCAGAGCTTCGGCTCCAAGGAGGAACAATTCTCATATACCCTCTGACTACTGGGGAATTATACCCTAGCAGTTGCTTCTCATAACGGAAGATAGCAATATTTAAGATAGCAGTACCTAAGATACTTAAGGACAAGTATAGAGCAGATATTCATTTGCAATTATAGAGCAACTGAATTTCGGCAGGACTGAGAGAACTTGCATAGTGCCATTCGAGAGCATGCTGAAAGCACATCAGTAAGACTATGCTGCTTCTTTAGAAATGCAAGTACTTTCTTTCCAAACACAGTCACAGAGTAGGAAATTGTTAACTCCTCCTCTACAGCACCCTCCTAGGAGAAAGAGCAAGCATGTTCAACACTCTCTTTGAAAAGTAAAGCCTTATCCTTCTCCTTCCTTGCTAGCTAGATGGTATGCTAGCTTCCACAGTCTGGGCCGATTAGCATCTGACCAGTTGAGGCTGGGAGAGCAGGCAGTGGTCATGGGACAAAAGAGGAGCAGGTGCCTGAAATATTGTTCAGCTCAAAGGCAAAAGACCTCATTTCTAGTCTTGTCTTCAAATACACTATTTCACATTAAGTAGCCACCGAATAACCCCAAAGGCCAATCTAAAGAGTAGGTACCAGGCCACGTCCACTCCCTTACAGTGGATGACTGCCCCTGTCACTAGGCTAGAGAATCTCTTGCCCTCTTGCATGGCATTTTCGTCTTTCCCTGGGCTGCCATACTGATAATAATTTTTTGTTGTGCATCTTTGATATGAAACATGAACAGTACCCAACAGCTTTGTGGTTAAAACAATCTTCTGCTGAGATAATAAGTCCCATGGTCAGACTTGGGAGGCAACTCAAGGCATCTATTTCCTGACCTTAACCGCTGCTCTATCATGTAGACGGGGAAGTGTTTCTCTTGTATCAACTGTCTTAAAAGATTGTAGCAAGTCATATTCAGTCTCCAGAAAGAAAAGGCAACAGGGGATTTTCATAAAAGGAACATTCACAAAGAGGTTCAAGGCTCAGGTCTCACACTAGTTTACTTGTGAGACAGAGGATGTTCTGTGAGACTCACGAAGATTTTTATTTCCAAGTTTTCATGTTTCCAAGGCTCATCCATAGTCTTCTCCAGATGACCCATGTGTGTGGCCTGTGAAGGCTGCAGACTTCACACTGTTCCTCACCATTTTACTGGCTATTTCATATCCCATTCTAAGACACCTAAATCTTCATTGGTGCCTTAATCTTTCCACCCACGTGATGCTCATCTTACAGAGTCTGAAATCTTGTTTCAGATCTGGCTTCAAGGGGTTAAGCTTTCAGAAACAGGCACCAAGTGAGTTCCTCATTTTCAAATGCTTACTGAAAGACACCTGGGTCTGACTTGCAGTCAGACCTGCAGAAGCATTGAGTACTCACAGATACAGATCCAGTCAATAGAAATGTGGCTTTGAAACAGTAACATTTTATGCGACATCAAATACCCTTAGAAATCATGTTCTCGGCAGCTCAGGGCCTCCATTCCTCTTTCCTGTTTGTAATATGGGGTTAAATAATCTTCACATTAGAAGAAGGCTGCAAAGAAGAAATGTGCAGGTCTTTTTGAAGCACTTTGATACTATAACAGTGGATGCCACAAAAAAGTCCGCAAAAAGTCATTTCTTTGGTACAGAGGACAAGAGTTTGAGCAGCGTACTGTACATAGGGCATAGTGTCACTCCTTCAACAATGAAAGGAAGAAAGTCTCAATCTTTCTCATGGGGTGTTTTGCATTTGCAAAATCGCTGGGAGGGCATTGGTTCCAACAAAGATCAAATGGAAATGGGCAGGCTTAAGTTTGTCCATTTTCCAGCCGCTGACTGATAAAGTTGCTTCTCATAACGGAAGATAGCAATATTTAAGATAGCAGTACTTAAGATACTTAAGGACAAGTATAGAGCAGATATTCATTTGCAATTATAGAGCAACTGAATTTCGGCAGGACTGAGAGAACTTGCATAGTGCCATTCGAGAGCATGCTGAAAGCACATCAGTAAGACTACGCTGCTTCTTTAGAAATGCAAGTACTTTCTTTCCAAACACAGTCACAGAGTAGGAAATTGTTAACTCCTCCTCTACAGCACCCTCCTAGGAGAAAGAGCAAGCATGTTCAACACATGGAAAACTTTGGAAAATTGCTGGGAGGGCATTGATTTTAACAAAGATCAAATGGAAATGGGCGGTGTTAAGCTTGTCCATTTTCCAGCCACTGACTGATAAAGTTTCTTGGTGGCTGGTTGCGTGGCTCTCTTCAGCTTGTTGGTTTCCAGCTTTTCACTAGTAGGATCATTAAACTGCAAAGCAGGAACCTGCTGATGAAATTCTGGCTGCCAGGGTTTTCAGCAGTTTATTTGTGCAGGCTGTTAGAGCAGAGGCCTTCCTGAGGTGTATGAGCATCGTGAGTATTTTGACAAGGAAGGAAAAGACATGACATTTTCATGAGGGACACTTTCTGCTCCCCTCAATCCCAGGTCTCTGCAAAGCTGATGATCTCAGTTGCACAGTGGTTAAATAATCAATGCACTAATCAAAGCTGTTGTGGTCATTAGAAATAATAATTAGGCAAAAAGTTTGCACCTTATCTATAATTGCAGCTAACAGATGTTGGCTGCTAGTACAAGAATGTGGGATTGACTTAAGCAGGAGCAAGACCAAGGCCTTAAGTTTAACGCAACACTGCTTTGTGTGCACATAGCATCTCTTTATGAGCCCAGTTTGTGACCTACATGTCATGCTTGTCAAAGAAAATATCTGGGACCCTCTCACACATTTCTCCTGTGGTGTGTAAAGATATCATTAACACCTCTAAAAGGCTGAAGAATGACGTTTCCTGCTGGGTGTCTGGTTTTCATGATCTCAGCAATTCTCTGTTGTATAGATACGTAACTTTAAAATCTGGTCTTGGTGGGTAAAATAGCCTCACAAACTCATCACGGAGACATTTCAAGTCCAGCATATGTTACATGTCTGAGATTTTAAATCATATATTCTTCTGAAATTATTTTTTACAGTTTTTAAATGAAAAGTTTTCCATCAACAACACTTCTCAGAGAAACTAACAGGACATGGCATAGTTTTACGTATTATAGTAGGCTGATAGGTTTACTCAACTCACATGTCTGTTCCTGTGAATGTTTGTGGGCTGTCTTACATGAGTACACGATTACCACTACACGAGAGGCAGAAATTGTAACTGATCTGGATATCAATAACATAGACAGCTGGTCTATGCTCAGCTTGAGAATGTTTACACTGAATGGTGTGGATTCTCAGCACTTCACAGTTTTTGCTGCTGCAGTACTGCAGAAAGGAACTTCGAACTCTCTCACAGCAGTGCCTAGGGATCAGTTTGTTATACAGGGAACACCAGCATGTGGAAGGATTATTCCTATGCCAGTTAGCAGTAGGAGGGCAGAGAGACAAGCTGTATTACAGAAATATCAGCTCCCTTGGTTATGCCTACTCTTCTAGCTGCTCTAACTTGTCTTTGGGACTAGCGTAGTCAGGAGTGTAGAAGGAAAAATAGGTGGTCAGAAACATCTTTGCCTGCTTCTAAAGAGCGGGGGGGCACCTGGCAATTTGACTTCCTCATGTTTGAAATAAAATATGTAGTGTTGCAGTCTGTCATTGCCGACAATTTCACGGTTCAGAGTAACATGCTACAGGAGCTGCAAATGCTCCTCTATGCCAACCTGCCTCAGCAAAGAAGAAGTTTTCACCTTCCATAGATCATCAACTTAAACTTTTCTAGTAAATCTGAAAACAGGACATTAATAAGTAGAGGTTTGTTCATAAATGACTGGCCACAATTTCAGAGTGTGCCAGGCATTAGAAATAAAGTCACGCTTCTATAATGAAGATAAGTTTATGTCCAGCTGTGGGCCAAAGAGAGACAAATGCTAAACACTCTTGCTTCCTGTTTCCTCCAATGGAAGACAGACGTATTCACTGGGTCTTGGCTCATTCATAAATTGGATCTGTCATGTGTTGAGTCAAGCAGGATTTCGTGTAGGATTTGCAGACTGGTTTTTATAACTACTTTAAATACTCTGCCACTTATTCCCAGCTACAATTTTACTGCTTCAAACCCAGGCTGAAAAATGGAAGGGTGAGAGGCGTTTTGAGTGGTTAACATGAGACTCACAGTGACACTCTCCCAAAAGGGAGAAGAACACCAACAAGCTCTCCAGTGGCTCTGTGGGCAGTAGAAAACACTAGCCTATTTACTTCCTACAATTCTGTGACTTATGGTGGATTACTACATAGTGAAAATTGTCATCATTGTCGTTGCACATGTCTACAACCTTCTCCAGAGTTATTATGACCATGACACATAGAAAACCATATGCAGTTGCAGAAATCAGGGAAAGGAACTAAAAAACATTAGGTGGAATTATAAATGTCTTAGTCCAAGGCTTTCATCCAATTGGCCATATATTTTAATGCAATGCACAGAAACTTGGTTAATCTTGGGACCTACACCCTCTATCAAATTTGGCTAGAATTAGCTAACACAGTCACATTTATTGTGGGAGAGACGGGAAATACAGACCTGTGAATATAGACCAAAGATCTTTTTCAAATGCAGCTGAACAGCAGCTGGGCTAAGTAGTTGTTTGGGGTTTGTTTATATTCTTGCTTCTAAATTAATGAAAAATGAACAAGTGGAAGTGCTTGATGCCTGCTCTGGCCGGCAGTGACCCAGGGCTCCCACATTCCCCTCTGGATTCTCCCACATCACATCCTTCCCCTATAGATAAGGCCACATGCCTACCCACAAACCTCATTTGTCAGGTAAGAAGATGTACTGAAAAGCCAGAGTCTTTCACTTTTAAGTCTAAGCAGCCTACGTTGTTTCTGTGAACAGTATTTATTGACTGGCTCATAGAAAGCATTGCCTGGCCCAGCCTGTTGGTGCACATTACCCACACTGTGATCAACAGAGTCCTGGTTCTCACCTTCCATTTCTGCAGTCCAGCACCATTCTGCCCTTTTACTTTCTTCTGGGAAGAAGAAAAACATCCAAGCCTCCCCTGAAATAGATTCGGTCTGCACTTTTTTGTGTCAACATTAATGCCTCAATGCTCTCCTCCTCCAGAGGAGGAGAAATGTATTGTAGTGACTGTCTGCTGGGTGCTTATTTCCTTTTTCAAGATCTGAGCCGAAGCTTCATTCTCTTGATGTGTAGCCATCAAAGGCAGTGAAGATAGATAACTCACAGTGCTGCTGGTAAATAAAAATCCTACACACTGTTATGTGCTGTCTTATTGCGTCATGCACCAGTGTTAAATGGGATTACACAGAAGCACAAAGTTAAACTCGCAGCAATTAAACTACTAAATAGTTCTAAGGTCAAAATGAAATATTTTCAATTTTATCTATTTATTTATTTTATAATAATTTTATTCACATTAATTTTACTTACAAAATAAATTAATCCTAATCCATCCCTAATCTAAGTCCTTTTACACGACCACTCACACTGCTGAAACACAGTGCCATAGATTTTGGCAATGCCCTACGTTCAGACAGTTGCAAATGACAGAACATTTTTGAACACACATCTGAAAGATACAGTGACTTTAGTGTTAGAACATTTTTTTTCTGCATTAGGGCTACAAAGATTGCACTGCTGCTGCTGAATCACTACTGTCAATGATGACAAAGGACAAGAGTATTCCCCTTGTGGAGAGAGAGGCAAATACAGCATAATGTTTTAAAAGCCAGCATAGCATTGGAATCACATCAGAATCGTAGAGTACATAGATGTTCTTTGCAAATCACTTTGCATTTGTTTTTTTGACACTGACAATCCGGCTGTCCTTAGTGGCAAACCCCAAGGTAAAGTACGTTACTGCACTTGCTCTGTTTTATATACCCTTGATCTAATAGATCTCAAATTAAATAACTGGGTAGAAAAAAATGGTGCTACCCCACACTGGAAGAGTTTGGAAAACAAACTCTCTTCTCATTATTAGAAATAGTACCTTCACTTCATGTTTCAGTCTGGGTGGGGGAGAAACCTTTGCTTGTTCTTTCGCTAAAAGTGCACAGTTTCCATTTCTGAAGTTCCTATTAGAATTTCCACTAGTTCCGAATGCCCTCACCCCCCAGGAAAAATAAACACCTCGTTTGGGGCTCTTCTGTGTTGTTTATACACTCTGTTTAAAAGGTTATCAAGTCTTTTTAAACTTTTTGTATGCTTAAAAGCAGGTTGTTTCAACCACTACTTCCTTATTTCTCCTCCCTTCCTCTTAACTCTTTAATATACAATCTCATAGATACTCGTGCTTTTCTTCTTTGTTTACAGTCTATGAATTATGCATCTTCCCAACCAACTGGGAGTATGAAAGCCAAGCATATTTTCAGATAGTTTCTCATCAGAAAAGCAGATGAAAACCGTTGCTGTAATATGGTAACCATTTACTTAGAAGATGTTCCATTCTTTTCTAGAATGCCTCAAGAAGTTAGATCTGTTCTGTATCCAGTTTTACAGCAAGTATTCATCCAATTAATTAGTATTAATTTACTGGAATCAGTGGTCTTGTTCTCATGGTTTATAACTATGTTTTTTCCAGACAAAGTCTCAAGATCTCTTACGCTGTAACCTCTGCAAACCTTTCAATGACTTCTTAAACAGTGCAGTACAATTGATGAAATCATTCAAAAGTTATGACAGAAAGCTCTTGAATAAGTGAGGTTTTGTGCCATCTTTTAGAATGTCCAGTTCCAGCCATATTCAGGGGACTGCATTTGTCAAAACCATGTTCAGATAATTTTCTTTTTAGATTGAGCCCTTCCTTGTACCTTAAAGTGTGATACCCAAATAATGAGACTTCCCAAATCAATTATCAACATAGAAAATTATTTCTTTAGTGGTGGTGGGGCTTTTCTGCCCAAATTATAATCATACAACAATATCCCAAGGGGAAGAATCTCCACAAACTGCAAGGTACTATATGATTTTCTGGTCCTCAGAAGACTGAATACCTCATATTACAAAAGACAGTGTAGGACTTTATACACTCGATATCTGATGTCTTGTTCATGTCACTAGTCAAGCTGAAGAAAGCCACAGTTCAGCTAAAAAACAGTTTTAAAAGTTCCTTTAGAAACTGGGTGTAAAAAAAGATTGTGGTTTGTTTTGCTCAATTGCAAAAAAAAAAAAAAAAAAAAAAAAAGACAGAGGCACAGGAAAGCAACAAGTACCTAGAGGCAGTGAATACACCGTGCAAATCCACAGAGAGAGCCTAGAGCGCCCACGATCCACACCTCCCCTACCCCAGGCTGTACATAAATAGCCAAAGGCAGCTGCCTGCCCAGGAGTCTCCATGGCCCAAGCTGAGACGTCCCGTGCCTCACTGGCTCACAAGTAGGCATTTTAGAGTGAGATCCAGAAAACCAGGACGCTGAACAGCAAGCAAGCTATACAACAAGAGATGCCTTGGTCCCCACGAAAACTGCAGCTTTTGGCATTTTGCTGAGGGATTCAAGGAGACCTCTACCTACAACATGTATTTCAACTGATATTTCTGCTGGAGATGCTTATCTCACAAAAAAATGGAAGGATCCAAACAGCAACAACAGTACTGCTTACGTTTCCTAAATATCATTCAATAGGGATGTGGCAGACAGGAATTCATTTCTCTCTTCAGAGTGATGAGATTTGAATCCACACCTCCCACCAAGCAATAAGAGTTTCTATTAGTCACTTCATATAAAACATACAAATTACATTGAAATGGTAACTGCAGTTTGGATGTCTTCTCCTCTCAGGTACTGAACGAAACACTATGGTCTTCTTTTCTCACCCATGGATTTTATATCCCAGTTGCACCATGCACACTGGAACAAATTCAGGTGCAAAAGTAAAAATAAGTTGTAGATTAATAACTTTAACTTGGTGGTTAATGTATTTCTGCAAGAATGGTTGGTTCCAATCAGATTAGGTAAACAGGATTAAAGAGCACATAGCATTGCCACCTTTCTTCTGGCTGTATCGCATGCAGGATCTACTCCAGTAAGTCTCAAATAAGTGCTCTGACTATTTATAGTATACTAGGTCCTCAAAACGATACAGCACAAGGAACAGTCTTTCCACACTCCTCAGCTGTGGATCATTTCAAGCCTTCAGTCTGAATTGTTTATTAGGATATACGTGCTTCTGAGCACTTAGTAACTGGGCTTCGTACTTCTGACATCAGGCACTCTTAGCAAAAGCTGAACAGTTGAAGACATCAGTCCTCAGTTTTAACACAGTGATGAGAGTATTTAGATACCTAAAGCCATTTTTCAATGCTAGCACTAAGGTCAAATATTGGAAGTTCCACCTGGGAAGAAATCTTTTCACTTGTAGTGTGAGTTTGGGGTGAATGCCAACAAATGGGTCAGGCTTATGAACATGATGTTGGGCCTGATGTTGGGTGTATAATGTGAGCCACAAACATACACTTGCCTTGCTCTGCCTTCTGGGATTGTGCCCCTTTTGCAGAAGAATCTCCTTGGTTCGTGCAGTCAAATCATCCCTTGGTGAGCACAGTCCCACCCAGGATGGATTGCCTGCACTGTCTATTGTAAGCCTCAGTGGCAGTCAAGTAAAAGTACTTGCCTTTCTGCTTTTGCAGCAGTCCCGATGGCCTTTCTCTCAGATCAAAAATCCTGGCAGATATTCCATACAGTACTGCCACTCAGTCAGCTAACCAGTCCTCCCAGATCATGGTATGCCCATAGACATTTGAACTTTTCCTCTGCCAGACTCTTTGAGAACAGATATCCTGCCCCAGCAGACTAGGAAAGGCATTCAGAAGAGAAAAGCTGCCTGGCTCAACTCTGTGTTTTTGTAGCATTCTCCCAGACAGATTGCTTCTTCAATGAAATAGAAGCAGGTGCTGTGCTGCCAATTTGAAAAGCCCCTTGTTCTCCTTGTAATACTTGGAGCATCTAATATTTCTTAAACCATCACCAGTGAGGTAACTGAGCAGTGCAAATATATTACTAGTATTAAAAAAAAATGATAAATTAAATCAGAGTAGAAAAATGATATTTTAAAAGGCACTGAGCACATGAAACAGCACTGGAACTGAAGGCAATCTGATTATCAACCCCAAGGACACACCTACAGTCTTGTCATCTCTCAGAAGCATCTCACTTCTTAATCATCTACTGCTTGTTATTGCAAGGAGGCATTTTTACAAAAAGATACAGAGAAGATGATAACATTTTCATCTCCTTATTGACATGGCTTTCTGCAGGAAATATAATGATGAAACTCGTTGTGGGTGTTGTCCTCAGCCTACTTCTTCCCAGCACTTTGGAAGTGCTTTTGGAGTGCCAGAGCCATCCTTTTACACAGGGATGTTCAATAAGGTAGATCCTTACTCTAATCTAGAAAGTCATAGTGTTTTCCTTATTGTGCCATTGCAGAGAGGTCACTGACATACTGATCTGGTCGAAGTATTGTTTCTACTTTTTCATGGACAGTTTTGGCAGCAGGAGACCAGCTTACTTTTGCTTTTGCTTTTGCAGAAAGGTGCATGGAAACCAATCAGGAATGCTGCTACTAAGGACTGACTCCTCCAAAATATTTGGATGTCTGATTCCTTTTGAGTACTTAGGCCAAAATTAGCATCTTCCCCAAATATTGTTTTGCTGCAGCTGCTTAAAGAAACAAGAAAAAATGGTCAGTAACTGCAGGGCAAACAAAAGCCAGACATTTAAGTAAATGTAAACTAGCTAGTTCTCGCTCTTTGCTTCTGTCAGATTATAAATTTGAGTATAGC
Organism: Falco punctatus; assembly: GCF_963210335.1. Taxonomy (NCBI): domain Eukaryota; kingdom Metazoa; phylum Chordata; class Aves; order Falconiformes; family Falconidae; genus Falco; species Falco punctatus. The sequence continues at coordinate 74,074,027 of NC_137581.1, read as the reverse complement.
AAGTAAGAACAAAGCAAGAATGAGGTATGATCCTATTATTCTTGAAGACTGTGAAAGTTATTATTTAATCTATAATTAAAATACAAATGGTAATGGCAAGGAGTTGGCATGTGATGTGACCTAAAAATAGGAGACTGGTATAAACACATGTTCAGCCTAAAAAGTAGTCTGTCTTGTGATTAGTGTGACCATTTCAAAATATTTCCTGTTGTGATTGTATAACCTTCAAAAAAAAAGGATAGGTTTTAGCTGATGAATTGCTAGGTGTCTTCTCTTTTTACTAGTCTTGGTAAAAAAAATGATAGATTCCTTTTACAGGAAAGCAACAGGTAAAGAAAACTAAATAACAAGTCTTGGAGTTTGTGTATGGTAGTTTATAACATGATGTGACAGAACGCTTTAAAAACTATCAGTCTATGCGGTGCAAACACAAGTAATTTTTATATGTAGTTTATAGCATGTCTTAGAGGTAACTTCTATTGAGATGGTGTGGGAGTGGTGAGAGTTTTGAACTGAGGAAACCGCTTTTGAATTTTTTTTTTTGTGTGTGTGTGTAGGTTTTTTTAAAGAGTTTCAGAGAATTGAAAGAGGAACCTACACTTAGCAGCTAGTCCTAACTTGTACAAAACTTTCCCCATATCATGTGATGAAATGTATTTTATCACTGCGCTCTTATCTTTGCTATCTAAGATCTTAGAGCTCTCCAGCTTTGCTCACCTGCATGGCTGGCTGGCTGGTTGTAGAAGGGGTGGTGAGAATCTATTTTGCTTTTCCAGGGTCTTTTATGAAAATATAATACACAACCTTTACTAAATTCCAATCCTCCAGAAAATGGATTTATTTTAAAGCTTAAAATTCTGCTTTCTTTTTCTTCCTCTCCCCTTCTCCATTTATGTGTATGGCAATGCAGCAGAGCAAGAGAAAGAAAAACACACGCAGAAAAGGAAAGGATACTAAAGCTGCTCTCTGGGAATTTGCATTGCCCGTATGTTTTTATAAAAGGCTTGCTGAGACCTTAAAATAAAAAGGACTTGGACCTGTTTCCTTCAGTTCTCTGAATGAGTTTCAAAACACTGGCCTTTTCCATCATTTGCTTGCCAAACCACATTAAACCCACTGTGGGCCGTAATGCTACGTGACTATCACAGGCATCGGCAACTCCATCTTGCAAGCCCCACCAAACCTCTCCAGTGCCGGGCTGGTGCCACACGGAAAGGCAGGCTGGCAGCTGCCTACATGTGCAGAAACTATGCCCCAGCCCCAGGTGACTTCAGCCAGCTGGGGAGATCGCAGGCTTGGCAGGTCTGTGGGAAAACCCTGAGATGGCCCCAAGCCCCTGAACTTCCCATGAGCAAGCACATACCATGGGTTCCAAAACAGAGATGGGAACTAAGCAGTAGCAAAAATTAAATAACCTCCACTATCCTCAGAAAGAGAAGTGAGAAAGTAGTTGGTGCTGATCCTTCATAGCGGGCAAGGGTGCATGTTGTGTTTCCAAAAGCACCGTCCCACCTCTGCTCCTGGGAAGCTGAGGGCATCCTTGGGGTTTCAGAAGAGAAGCTGGCTGCTGTGGGGGCTGCAATCACATTTCAGCCACTGCCAAAGCATCCGGTGCCTGCCAGTGAAGGAGCTACCAGCGGCAATTCTCCTTTGAAATCTATGGCACTAGAAGAGAGTGAAAAAGGGAACCAAAACCTTTTAATAGGGAAGCCGTCATGAGAGCCCCAGTTTCAAGCCTGTCATTTTCTATCAAGTCTCATTTCTCATCAAACATTTTCATGTATTATGCATTTCTTTGGGACCAACAGGTTATATTTTTACCTTACATCGATGCTAATAGATTAGTCAGCTTTAGGGAAGGTTTTTGGCTGCTGGAATGTGCTTCTTTGCACAGTTAGTTCACAAGAAGACCCCCTGATGCAGACTTGGTTTACGTTACCTGACTTCTCCCCACGGGTTCCCAGGAACGGTTCAGCAGCCAGGACCATTGCAGCAGGCAGGCTGCATGCCATCACCCTGCTGAGGAAGCCTGGTAGCGCGGGCAGAGGATGTCTCCAGCCAGCCGGCCTCCCCAGCAGAGAACAGGCACAAGAGCATGTGGGTTATTATTCCCAAGCAACGCTTGGAGTACCATCTGAGGGCCCTCTCTACCTTCAGCCAGAGCATCTGCTTTTCTGGGGATAAGAGAAGATGTTTTTAAGAAGAAAAGGGATTCTTTAGTGATATTAGAATTTCCTTTGGTATTTCTCCAAGACCTAATTCTGTACCTGTGTAGCAAAGGGCCAGGCTAATCAGTAGGCTCCCTTCTCTGCTGGGCTTTGCCGTTATCCACCACTGCTTGTTCCAATGGCCCAAAGCAATGGCCAGGACAACCTGGTGTGTATTTTCCAGCTGAGCATTTTAAGGATCCAGGAAAAAAAGCAAAGTAGAAGCTCTGTCTCCTTAAACATACCCACTAAACACAGGCAGGGTCAAACCTCACACACAGATGTAGACTATATTTGTTTAATTAAGTGGCAGAAATTATAGAAATTTATTTGCAATAGGCTACAGGCCAAAGCTCTTAGGTGCCCTGATGGGGGAGCAGGAGACCCCAGGTCGGTGCCTCTGCTGCTGCCGAGGCTCCGCATGACAAAGGCCTGAGTCAAGAGCTGCTGCTTGCGAGGAGCTCCCCTCTGCATTTTGGACAGGTGGTTTCCACGAGGAGTCACATGCGTCATGCCTGAGCACACATGTCACACCTCCGTGCATTTGCCCAGTTTGTTTAGGGTACTTGAAGAGTTTTGTTATTTCTGTATTGTTTGCTCTTACTGCTGGTTTTCTATCCCAAGCACATCGCTGCCACAGTTACCATCCTCATCATGTGATCGATGATACAGTCCTTCAGCTACAGCCTTCAGCCCGTGGAAATTGGGTCTCATTTGTTGATGAAGCCGAATTGTTTACTGGATGTAACACAAAGCTTCCTGTAATACAATAGTTCCGATCCTTCAGTGACACGGCCTGTTTTGGCAGGGCTGTATCAGCATGTGCCCTGGCCATATAATTTCCAGCAGTTACTTTCTTTCATCAGACTTCTCAGATGCCTAAATTAGGTCAGATTCCAAGCTGAAAACCAGTGCAATCAGCCTCAACATTTTTGCACTTTTTATGTATCTGTAGAGACACAAATATCTGTGGTGGTGGTTTGTTTTTTTTTCTGGCTGACTCGTTTACGGGATCTGCTTCATACACTTCACACATAGAAACTGTGTGTCTGGTTCCTTCCTGGACTTAATACCTTTTCTTGTCCTTTTTTCTAAGAATACAGAGGATTTAATAACATTCCCACCCCTAAGTATGCGTCATCCAGAACTATATGCTTTTCTGTGCCAGCTGGCTTTCTCTAGTCTTTATTTTAAAAACTATAACCTTAACATTTAGTAACAAAAGCCTTGCCCTGTTTTAGTTTAGGTCGAACTACATTTTCCTGAATACATGCCATCTGCACCAAACATGTATTATTAGTACATTTATATAATTTTCCTATGCATCTATTTTCAGGTTACATACTGAAGATGCAGAAGTGCCATAATATTTCAGACTACATCACTTAGATGTTGCTAGGGCTCCTAAGAACCCAAATTCTGCCACCAGAGAGCTGTCTCCTACTGCTCTATTGTTATTAGTGTCTTATCAGAGCATAATTCTTTACTGTGACAGTGATGAGACACTGCAACAAATTCCTCAGAGTAGCTGTGGATGCCCCATCCCTGGACATGTTCAAGGCGAGGCTGGATGGGGCTTTGAGCAACCTGGTCAAGTGGAAGGTGCCCCTGCCCATGGTGGGGTGTGTGTGTGGAATTAGATGATCTTTAAGGTCCCTTCCAACCCAACTCATTCTGTGGTTCTATGATAATCGTATCAGTCTTCAAAACTACCTCAGAGTCTGTCTTTAGGTATTCCATGACTTTCACAGTCTTTATCTACAACAAGCAGTTTTCAGACAGACCAAAATACCTGTAAAGCCCTTAACCAGCTCCCCGCGGGCTGGAATTTCTCTTTTTTACCAGGTGACATTTTAATCTGTGCCACTAAAGGACCACCGTCTGTAGGAGCTTGTTTTCCAGCTTGCCATTCTCTGTCAGTAAGTGTCTGTTCTCCTCAGAAAGTCAGGGACTACTCGTCCGTGGTGGGACTGCTTCTTTATGGTGTGCTTGCATTCTTATGTTCTTTAGCGTATTTCTTTCCTGCCAGATTATTGTATTCGTTTTACTGTGTTGGTAGGTTTTAGTGGAACAGGACGGTTTTAATTTCCTATTCCTTTTAAACTATTTGGGTGAAGGGAATAGTGTTTTGTGATTTTCAAGTGCCAGAGGGTAAGCACGTTGTGGGGGTTTTTCCCCACACCTGAATTTTTACCACAGTCAAGTTCGGATTTGTCCTGTAGACTCAGTTTGAGAGCTCAGTTTGAGAGCGACCCCCTCCTTTCTCTGACAGGGCCATATGTTTTGCTTGAGGTTAGACCCCCAGCCTCAGCTAGACCTCAGCTGAAACTCAATAGTTTGATCCACAGCTGGGAGAAGAGTAATTTAGGGCAATCAATCAGCTGCCACAGTGTGTGGCACCTCACTTGGAGACTGAGTCACACCAAACCTTGTGAATATAGCTATATTTGGAATCACCTAAAGCTTGCATTTAAATTATGTGGATTTGTTTTATGATAAAACTTTAAAAGTTCTAAGTTCTCCAGTCTTGGAGTTAAGCTAAGCAAATTTTTAAAAAACTAATGCATTTTTGTGTAATTGTCCTTGTCGCTGCATTTCACAGGCTTAGTCTATTTTTCCAGGTGGTTGAATTTTAGGTGTTAACCTTAAAAGGAAATTCTCTTTAAGACTGGATGAGCTCTGGAGCCCATGTTTTTTTTCTATAGTGTTTTGGGCCTAGTGAAACTCAAACTTTAAAGTTAGTCTGATCACTTTTTACATTAGGACTTGGAGGTCCTCTACTGTAGGATTCTTTCCTTTCATTTAAAGGTTTATCTTACTAACACTTAATAGCTAAACAGCTGAAATTTCACTTGTAGTCATGAAAAAAGTTTGAAACCAGAAGAATGTTATCAATTGTAGATATAATATGAAACAAGAAAATAATTTCATATATTACTATATATGATTATACAATATAATACTGTAAGATATATAATATTGTGCACATATATAGGCACACATACATATATATATATATATGATGAATCAGTAACACAGGCTGAAATATCATCTGATAAAAAAGAACAAAATTCTAGAACCTGGGGGGTTGATTATGGGGTTTATAGGTATTTCCTGAAGTGCTGCCTGCATCAGAATCACACTAAGGCCACTTTCACCCCATACTGGCCTGTGCTGCTTGCATGTGGTCACTATTTAAAATATCTCAGCTGTGTTTATTTACCTTAAGCATGTGGGCAAGCAGGCAATTCATGGCAGAGACAAAGTGGTTGGTAGTATATTGGCTGTAGTGTAGTATGTCCTGTGGTATGGTAATGAATGCACTTTTCCACATGGTAACTTGGAGCCGTTTTGCAAAACTTTATCCCAGAGGGGTAAACAGTGTCCTTCCACTGTATGGGTGAGATCAAATACATAAAGTGGCTAATGAAACACAGATTCACACCTTTGATTATGTTGCAAGAATGTGTTTGCTTGCCCATATGCTTAAAAATAGCAGAATACCTCTGTAGGTAGTAGAAGAGATTGTGAGATACAGACCGTTTACAAATGGAGCACCCAGAATTAGCTCTATTAAGTTGGAGCTAAATGCCAAGGTCATAAAAATTATAGTTAAACACTAATTTTAGTGTACAGGTCAATAAATAACATTCTTTAAAGCACAGATTTTTCATTAGTTTTTCTCAAGATAGCAAGATGCCAGTAATGATTTGCAGAGCAGTGGTGATCCAGGTATCTCAGGGCCTTCTGATAGCAATAAAGAGGAATTCAAGTAAAGCAAATAAGCTATTGCAATGCATTGTGGGCTCCTAAGAGCAGAGACTGGCTCCTCCAACAAAACCAGATGCAGAATATGTTTGATTTCTGCCTGTGATTATTTCACAGGTAGCATTCATATGAAAATATATCAACATATATCTTGACTATAATTAGGGCTCTTAAATACATCTCAATGCAGAAAGACTATGTTAGACATGGATAGAATCCCATTTTTGTCTTATTTATGCATTTAAGTTAACTAACCACAGTAAGGACTTGAAAGGAAGACCAGTGCCTGAACATGAGGGCATTTGCAGTGTGGTTCAGCTGGAGACCTGCTGCCTCACCTGCACTCAGGGACCTTCAGCCGAATGAAACAACAGCAGATGTGGTTTCAGGGTGCTATTCCTGTTGTATCTCTTTGTAGTAGTGTGATAGCTTAAGTAGTCACAAAGAAACTGAACAAGAGGTGAAACTTTTGTTAGAAACCTTTTTCTTTTTTTCCCATTTTAAAATCTTCATTTCTTGTATGTTACCAGTCATAGCTGTAGCTGGTATCAAATTGCCAAACTGAAGAGAAGTCAGGAAAAAACTTAACTGATAAGTTGGGGAAGGGGGGGGGGGGGGGAATTAATTGTTGCCTCTTTCTTTTTCCTTTGTGTGCATATATAACTCTGTTTTTAAAACTAGGTCATACAGTGTATCTGCTCCTGTAGTTAGCTACCGCAGCTGCAGTTATCAATGCCCAACATAAGCCATGAGCTTTTGCAGAGAAGCCAGCTTTCAGTTCTTTCAGCATGTGAACAAGTGAGTTTGCGTGAGCTTGGACTGGGTGAGCTGGCTTCTATCTCCTGAGAAAAGAGCTCTGAGGTGCTGTGGGCACAGTACACACCTGCCTCAGGCTTCACTGAGAGTTGCATGAACACCAGACCTGCAGGACTGATCCCAAGATAAGTGAATCCTGGTCATACCATCTGGGCCTCATGGTGGTACTGCATGTGCCCTAAGTTGCTCCTCTCAAGACATATGCAGGAGACACATGGCTGTCCTAGTGACACATGGCCTGATCATATTACTATAATTAAAAGGCAGAATCATCCAGGGTTCCCTGTGATTGTAGCTTTGAATACTATTGACTGCTGGTGACAATGTTGAAAACATGAAGAAACTTTCTCTAGCAGAGAATCACAACCACTTGTAAGACCATATACACAGGCAACTGAACATCACTCAGGAAAAATACAGTGATACACAGGTCAGTAGTACAGATACAATTCAGGGTTCGCACTCTGAGCTGTGACAATAAGCAGTAAGAGAAGCTGTGCAAAGGTAGGAGTTGTGACAGCGCAAGAATTCTCACGGAGGTCACCCAAGGTGAGCCCCAACCAGTCTTTCCTTCAGGCGAGGCTGGAAAGCATTGTCCATAGTGCTAGGGAACAAAGAGACAAGCACAGAGCTCACATGTTTCCCTCTGCCATGGATTGCATACATTGCTGCCTACTGGTCCTTTGGCAGCCCAGGCACAGAACTCCTGATGAAATACATGTTGTCACCTATTTTCAGCAAGTATTGACAAGGGGTCCAGGGGAATGAGTGGACACAACATCAGTTCCAGCCATACAAAAAAGCTTCCAGCAGCTCATTTGTTGTATCAAATACTTCCAGTAAGAGGCACGGTTTGACAGGAAGCAAGGCTCATCCTTTCTGTACATCTAGCTCTTCTTGCCCTTTCAGGAGTGGAGAATCAGATAGGCAAGAAAGCTGCCGAGTGCACATCAGTTTAGCTCCTACAGAGCCCCTGGGCTCATGTATTCTTCAGCCAAGACTGTTCACTAGTATTGATGTGGGAATCACTTCTATCTGATGCGTAAACCCGAGAATGCCCAGTCTGCCAGGAGTTTGCCACCAGTACATTGAAGGCATCTGGGGAGAAAGCAGAGCCGTTGGTCCTGTAGGTGGGCCATCAGTAAAGGCTAAATGATACACAAGCGCAGCGGCAGGACCAGCAGAAGGCAAAACCATTTTTATTCTGAATCCCAGCTGTGGCATCTTTGCTACACAGTTTTATGACCTGCAGTAAAACTGACTGTAGGTTTTGACAAACAGCTGGAAGAAGATGAGTACAGGTAAAATCATGCAATTGGTCCTATTCTGTGCCAATTCATTTTCATGTGGGAGCTGGTCATTTTAAAGGGGCAGCTGAGTGGTGCAAGTGTGAAAGGGGACAATGACGTTTTAGTGGACTAGTTCAGATTTTGACAGAATCCAAGCAATTACAGGCCTCCAGGAAACCAGGATCTGAATCAACAGGATGTTTAAATTGAGCTGGATTCATCTTCAAACACCTGCACTTACAATGGAAGTGACTACGTATGAGCTTGTTACAGTCACTGGAGATCTGCCCAGTACAGCCAGTGGCATCTACACTTTCCAGCTCACCCTAATATAGACAGATTTCTATGGATGCTGAATCCATGGCTGTAGCAAAAAACAGGCAAGAAAGGTGCCAGCTATACCCAAATCCTGCTGTTCAATGCTACTGCTCTGGAAGAAGTGTTGCATATTCATATAGATCTTACTTTACAAGAGGAACAATAATTCATCCTGTATTTACAAGTCACTAGTTATTACAGATCCAACACAGATGTTTTGGAATGTGTTTATTTCTCTAGGAGGTAGTAAGAGGGTTTGTACATACTGAGACCAGCTAGTGGAGGTTGTGGAAGAAGGCCTACATGCGCAGCCACGTTCTTTGATTCACCCCTAACAATACCGTTTCCAATTTCTGGCCCCAGTACATTACATGACTGTTAGAATTCCCCTACGCTTGTTGCTCAAAATATTTCCCAAATACCATGCCAAATTATCCTTTCAGCGACCTGCAGAACTTGGTGGACTGTCCTGTTTATGGACTCCACCATATGTTAAATCAATCAACAGCTACAGACTGTCATATTCATAGCACAAGTGCAAAAAAAAAAGCAATGTGTGAGATATTTTTTTTTCTTCTTCTTTTTAATCTCTAAAGATAATCTTCAAAAACATGCATGCAGCTCTACCTCAATTCCTTTGTGGACTGAACAGGAGAGGAAACATTCAAAAAGAGTTTCACAGATAAGAGAAATTAAAAGATAGAAAGTACAGATTTCAAATAGAATACATATATATACACACACATGCGTATGTTGTTTATGTGTGTGTGTGTATATATATATTTGCTGTAAAATGCCAGTCAGACCATACAGATTCAGTACAAGACCATCAAGTTTTCTGAAGATTGAGAGATTCTGTTTTGGGCATCTGTCATATTGCCTACCACAAAGACCTTGCGCCAACAAACTGCTACTTCTTTTCCTGGCATATGAGGTCAGAAGGGAAATGATGGACAACTCTTTTTCCTCTGACTTTCACAACAGCTATGTGAGGCAATTACTTGTAGCAGGAAGTAATTGTGTGCTGGGCACCATTGTCTGTCAATCCTGGACATAGGCAACATTAGAAAGATTTAAAGTTATAAAGGAAATCACTTTGTGTGTATTTAAATTTAGACTTGGTCTGGCACTTTCTGTGGTCAAAGTTCTGTAAAACCATAAATCTTCACCATCTTGCCATAACTCAAGGACAAGCCACCTGCAAGAGGGCCCCCTGGTGCAGGACAACTCCACACTACTCAGGATGTCTGCCAGAGTGGTTAAAAGGAGCTTTTGAAGTTGGTTGTCCATGGCCAGACACCATATGACAAAAACTGTGGTCTAATGAAATCAAGGTTCCCTGCCAGGCACGAGTAATATTTCAGTAATTGCTTGCATGCATGCTTTTATTTCACCAAGAGGTAAGTTACCTTATGCTGTTGGGAAATACAAACATTCACATGGGCAGTGACCACAGAGCAGCCTAGAGTCCTGTAGAGTGAATTCCTGACCTGTTATGTTGAATTTTTAAAAGGGGTTGCCTTAGCTTTGCTAATCCTTTTAAAAATATCAGGCTTGAAAAAATTAAACTTATAAACCCTGTGTATGTAGGAAAGACCAACATATATACTATATTCTAGCTACTAGCTCATAAACTGGAACCTCTTTAAATCCAGTTTAGGATGCTTACTCTGACTGAAATTTAAACCAGCCTAGAAAATCTATCATCGGAGTTACACAAGCTGGGCTTCCATTGACTTCAGGTTTTGCTCACAGAATTTTAAAAAGCTGACTGCCTTGCACACCAATAAAGAAAATGGCAGGCTGCTTCATTTTGTAGTGCAACTAGCACTTAAAGTCATAGAATCACACTTCAGATGCTGGGGGTTTTTTTTTCAATACTGGCCCACAGCCTTATTATTTCCATAGACCTGAATACTGCAGAAATTAACTTTTTAAAGACTACATTGACTAGTTTCACTCTGAACTGGGTTATTGACACAGATGATTGTGGCTGTGTTTATGCAAACCTTATCCAAATTAGGGTGAACATCGCTAACACCAGCACATAATCCTGACTTCGCTAATTTACGGTTAACAAAGGTGAAGGTTCAAGTGAACTACAATTCAACTGTCAGCAAAACTGCATAGTCTGGGACACACACAGGAAATGTAATGGTAGCTATGTAAAGTTAATTTTACTACTCAGTTAGTTCTGAAGAATTGGTATAGCACTTTCTTGCGATTTTTCTTTGCCTTTCACCTATATATTCAGATTTTACACTTAGTAAGGCTTCTTTGGTTGAATCTTGGCAACTGCAGTCCCTCAAGATGGAGAAGAGAAGCACTCTATTAGGCAGAAATTATAGGGTTAGTTTTCTTCACCTTTGAATACAGCTGCTTTCATCTAGGTTGATATAGCTAACTAGCTCAACAGTCATGTACCCCTCCGCTACACTACAGCTGGTAATGCTTCTATATTTTATTTATGAAAAAATAGAGGGTTTTTTTACCTTTCAATGTGAAATCCTTGTGGAGAAAAGTCACTCTTGTTTTACCTTACCCTAACTATTTGAGGTCAGAGCTATAACCACCATAGGGTTTACTTTGACTTGGTGTACTAAGATAAAGACTGAATTTCGTCTCCACAAGAGTTTTTCCCTAATATAGTGATTATAATGTAATTCTTTCATTGTAAGAAAAATATGCCACCTTTTGCAGTTTAGGCATACACATGGTTTACTTACATCCTTTATCTGAATAATCTTTGTTGAAAAATTAGAAATAAAGAACAGTTGGGTTTTTTTTCAAAAGCTAAATGACATAGAAGATCGGGAATATTGCAGCTAGTTAGATGTTTTCAGTTTTGTTCGTTTGCTCAGAAATACTTGTACACATGAGTGCACAGAGGGTAGAAGTCTCATTTCCCAAATATATTTAATCTAAAAAGAAGGTAAGCTAAAGCCTAGTGCAAAATAATGTCTTTGTGATAAGTTTCTGATCTTTGCAGTCATAGTACTCAAAACAAAACAGAAAGAGAAGGAAAAAAAAAAAAGAAATTAGCAGGAACAGGGAAGGCCCAATAACAAAGAAGTTTCTTAGAAGACTTAGGTTCAGATCTTGACTGAGTGAACCAAACCCTTGGCTTTTTGAGATGTAAGCCTAGAAGATAAAATTTGCATGAAAGTTTGTTGCGACGATGAGAAAGAACCATCCAGACAAAACCTGCACCCTCTTTCAGTAAAGCCCATGTTCGCTTTAAGGAACATGCAATCGGACATGCACTCATTTACATGCCTCAGTTTGGCGAACTTGAACATTTGCAGAAGTGTTTCTCTGAAACACTCAAATGATGCTTTAGGAACAATAACTGAGATGTGTTACAAAGGGCACTTTTTCTTCTTGTTCCTCATATTAAAACCCCTTACTCAACTTGAATATCAAAGTGTTTGCCACTTTTTCCACAACTCAAGATGACTGGTTCCCGGCTCCTTGCCCTCCTGGCTCCTTGTTCTCCTCATAGTCAGTTTACAATAGAGATTAAGTTTCTGTTTTCTGTGCTTGTCTGATATATTTTTATCTTACTAGCAATTCAGACAGTGCAGGAGGGATTGGGTCCCCAGCAGGAACACTGCACACTAAGGATCCCTAAGTTTTCACCAATTTTAGCTACATTTAGAGAGATAAACTATCCTGATCCTTTATCTCTGGTTATTACTTTGTAATAGTATTAAACTGAGCAAGTGAAAAACAAACAAATTTTCAAAAAATGCATCTTTTGAGAAAAAAACAAATCACATTCTTCAGTCACATTTGCGTTGATTCAAAACTGTTAATATTATTTTGCTAAGTGCTTACAATAAAATCTATATTTTCATTTTGCTTCATTCTCAGTATGTTTGCAATTGAGTTGAAATTGCATTTTAGTTTGTTTTTCCTGTAATCTGAAACACGCCATCCTACATTCTTCATCTGGAAGGGTGTCTTCCCAAAAGTGTAATACTATCAAAGAATTTATGAAATAAGACCTTTTTGTTCCACAAAATAGTGCATTGACAGGTAGTGAACCAAAAATTATGAAACAGAATAGGTTTTGTAAGGCTTTCTGCTGCATGATATGTTTTGAGATTTATTTTTCTATCTCAAATCACAAGTGACAAATCCTTTTATAAAAGGGTAATTCTGGGTTTCATTTGGCTTTTCAGTCTTTTTCACAGGTGCACTTGACATTGACAAGAGAAATAGAATAGATGCAAGAGAGGAAACACATCAGTTTTTACTTAGCAGTCCCCTAAAATGAAAGTAGACACATCTCTACTGCTATTTTTCCATGGCAAAGAAATAACACAGTTGTCTTCTGATGGCTTACTGTTTGTTTTTTACTATACCCTTTAATGTTTAATTTGTCATCTTCTGTCAATTGAAGGGACAGGAACCACCATTACTGTCAAAAAGACACTAAGCAGCTGTCACCTTTGTTTACAGTTACAGCTCGGATGAAAACCTGGTGTTACTGAGTTTCCAGGTGAGCTTTCCATACAGAGTGCCATGAGCCAGTGAGTACAAAGGGAAGCAAAAAATCCTACCCGGATTTAATGAAAGTTATTCCAGAGGCTGTAGGTGCTCTTACTTCCTAATATAAAACTAAAATACATCCATCCACTAAATGTTTTAAAAATGAGACAAGCAGATAAGTTTAACATTTTTCTTTCTATATCAGAATCGTGAGGACTGATGTAAAAGGCAATGAAACTGGATCTTCTCACTTGAAGCATCCTTACTGCATTTTTGTTTCAGTCTACCTGTATATCCATTTGTCTCTTGTAGTTTAAATACATCTCTCCCCAAAATAAAAGCAAAACAATGTCTTTCTAATGGGGATATTTATGTAACAGAACTGTATTTTTACAAATCATGCATATGAAACCTTAGCTGAGGGTTGACATTTTAAAATTATCCTGCAGCAAAGTTTCTCTTGCAGAGAATCCATGCAAGCCCCACTGATTTGAATTGTGTTGAAAACCTGAAAGGAAACAACTCATAAAATGTAAGTGTAATGTAATTTTAATCCTCATAAAGATTACTTTCTTACTTGAATTATGACCTTTTCAAGTTAAACCACAAATGACAGATGGAGACTGTGGTTGCAGTAGAGGAAGGACATAAAGTTACCCTGAACAAGATGAAAATATGAATAGACTGTTAACTAAACCCAAATAGATGCAATACAGGGAGAGGTAAAGTATGCTGAAAAGCTACATCGTGGTTCCAGCAGCTTAATCTGGGCATTAAAAGGCAAAGCTTCACAAGTAAGGGTGACTCAGAAGAAGGATTCAGGAAAAGAGACCCAGAAGGGTTTGTTAAAAGGAAAGTCAAAGCTAGAAGGAGGATTTTCTGTACTCCACATTTCTCCAAGAGGCTATTTCTCCTCAAAAATGACTTGCAACAACAGTGCTTTTCATGCCCCCTCCCTCCCCTGCAGAAGACACTAGGGAGCCACAGCCTCATTCTTCTTTTGCTTCTTGTGATGAACATCTTCCTTGCTGAAAACTGTGCCAAGGGGACCTGTCCTTTTTGGAGAGCTCTTGTAGGCATCTTAACCACGAAGTCTGGTGCCTTTCAACCCCTGTTCAGGAGTTGCCTATGTTTGGGAGGCATTTGTGTTTTACTGATGGTAGTGTTCCACAAGTGCATAAAACTGGCCTTTAGCCAGGCCATGAATCCTGACACTGCTTTGCGTACTGCAGCATCTATGTGTGCATTTTTTCATCTCCTTCTTATCAGGATGTGCTCTCAGGAAAAGCAAGTTTAGAAGAAGATATGTTTGTGATTAGCCCCAACACAAAACTGAATGTCAGAGGTACTCAACAGCTTTATGACCAGTGTGACAGATTTAATGGGAATTTTCACCTATACTCCTACCTCCCAAGTACATACAATTTCTGTAGGAATAGTGTCTAGGGCTAAGTTCCCTTACCCTGTGACAGCAAATAACTTCCACTTGCAAAGGCTCATTATTAGAGCTCTGTAGATACTTCCATATAAATAAAAAATTTATATTTGGGGAAGTTTAGGGTTATTGGGCACAAAGGGGTGCGTGTCACTTGAGCAGGCTTATTGAGGCAATAGAGTTCATGAATAGGTATTTACTATGGTAAGTCATAAATACATAGCATTAAGGTGTTTTTTTTCCAAGAGCTTTGTGTCAGTACGTGCTTTTTCAAATTCCCCTGAAAACTAAAAAGTGTGTTTCATTCTTGATATAGCTTCATTAACAAGAAAAGACATTTACCTGCAATAGATTTGCTTAAGGGTTTTTTTGCAGTTTTGATCATGCCATGTGCTCATTACTTGGAACACGTTTGCTCTGTGTCATGTGTGGGATAAGTTTATTAGGAACATATCTCTGACTTCTTTGCAATTCCTATTTTCTTGTGCCTTTTTCTGGGCTTCCAACAGCCCAGCTAGAAGCTCCTGAAAGACTGGCAACATCCGTTAACATTACTTGTTCAATACTGACTCTACCGATTTCTGAATATTTTAGCTGTTATTTGAAGCACTATGTCAAATCAATCAGATCAAGAAACAACAGAAACAAGCCTTCACTGAACTTCTTGCTGGTGTAGCTGTGCTTTTTCTGGATCTGCACTCAATTTATTTTCAGAGTTGAGTATCTATCTACTCCTTCAGTAAAGACTTCACTTTTGCCAGGTCTCAGGAACCACCGACAGTTATTTTTGTGAAGTTATTATATATAGCAAGTTATTCGGTAAGAGCCTCTGTCAGAAATCACATTTTTCATCATAATGGTTATTTTCAGCTAGAGTTATCCAGCACCAAGGGCTGACGTCTCTGAGGGATTCACCTGTTATATTGCTCATAGGCTATGACCACACAGTTAAATTAAAGGTCTTATTTAACTGGATCTGAGGTTAAGTGACACCAGCTGAATGGCACCTACGTTTTGTAATCTAACCTGCTACAGCAGATGTGTCTTTCAAAAAGATGCTTGGATTAAACAGTGCAGATGATCAGAGTCCACAAGTAGGAGTGGGCCTGAACTCCCTTTTATTAAACAGCATAGATGTGCCCACAGTATCGACTGCTTCACCTGGCGCCCTTTTCAAGCCTCTACTACCACTCTTCACAGAACTCAGCTGCTCTGTCCTCAGCCTTTCTTGTCATCCATTGCCATTTCTTCATTTTTACAACCCTGTACTTGCAGCTTAATGGAAGTAAGCACGCATGCATTGAGGCATGAGTTCTTGCTTGCAGCTGCTAGCTGCTGCTGCACTGTATAAAACATCAAGGTAAATCATAAGCTATTGTATCTGCATAGAAAGATCTCTATAGGCCAGACAGTGAAAGCATGGGTTTGCTTTGCAGACTGAAAAACTGAAACTAATTTTGCAGAATACAAGTGTCGTGGTTTAACCCCAGACAGCAATCAAAGCACCACACAGCTGCTTGCTCACTCCCCCTCACCCAGAGAGGTAGGGAGGAGAATTGGAAAGGAATGTAAAACTCAAGGGTTGAGATAAGAACAATTTAATAATTTAAACAGAATAAAAAGGTAAGAACAATAATAATGGCAATAATAATAATAATTATTATTATTATAATGGAAAGGTGGGGGGAAAGGATAAAATCCAAAGGAAAAGGAGAAAGAAAAACAAGTGGTGCACAGCACAGCTGCTCACCACCCGCTGACCGATGCCCAGCCAGTCCCAGAGCAACAACCCCCCTGCCCCAGCTAACCTGCCAGGTTTATATACCAAGCAGGACGTCCCATGGTGTGGGTATCTCTTTGGCTGGTTCAGGTCAGCTGTCCTGGCTGTGTCCCCTCCCAGTCTCTTGTGCCCCTCCAGCCCTCTGGCTGGCAGGGTCTGAGAAACCTAAAAATCCTTGAGTTAGTATAAACATTACTCAGCAACAACTAAAAACATCAGTGCCTTATCAATATTGTTCTCACATCAGAGCCAAAACACAGCACTGTACTAAGAAGAACGTTAACTCCATCCCAGCTGAAACCAGGACAACAAGTGATGCTAAAAAGACAGTTGCAAACAGAACTTTTTTTAATAACTTACATCTGGCAGAAATTGAAACTCAATATTTTTTATTTTTTGTTGTTGTTGTTGTTAGAAGAAGGCTTGCTACTTCTTTAGTCTGGTCTCTTCAGCCTGTAAACCAGTTCAAGCAACTGCAATCTGTCCCTGGTTGTCAATTACACATGGAGTTTTCCTTATATCCTGTTTATATCATGAATATACCAAGAACAATTGATTGTATGTTCTCATTTCCTCAGTTGAAAAAAAAAAAAAATTAAAAATTCGGCCCTTACTTGCAATGGATCACTGTATAGTTGGGAGAAGGCGGGGTGAGTCAGAAAAGACTGGATTACAAGAAGCAAGGTCATGGCATCTAGAGTAGACAGAATGGATTTAGCTTATGGGTGTCCTATGGAATAGTGTTTTCACACAGACAACAATTTAATTTCAATTTCTGATATGTGATTTTCTTTATGTTACAATAACATAGGAGGTGTGATAACATATAGACTGCAAAAAATACCAGAAAGCCATTCAGCAGGGAAAAAGTAGCTGTTCAAAGCTAGGAAGAAGTGACATCAGTAAAACGCTACCATGATTCGGAGGGAGGAGAAGAATTTTCAGGAGAATTTTAATGGATTCAGTTCATTCAGAGATAATCTATCAAACTACATAGGGTTTTTTCTTAGTTTGTTTAATAGAATTATATTCTTAATTTCTGTTTTGACATACTGCTTTTCTGTCTTGACATTTGTCTTCCAGGTTTTTAAGCCAAGTGTCCATGATATGATCCAGCTGGCTTGTAGGAATCAACAACCCCCTTGTGAATAATGGGTAAAAACGGATCCCACCTGGATGCTGAAACACTGGCAATGCTCCAGAATAAAGCTATCTCCATCACCCTCCCAGTTGTGTATACACTGGTGGCTATGATCAGTATCCCTGGCAACTTGTTCTCCCTTTGGGTGCTCTGCTGGCACATCAAGCCCAAAACACCTTCTGTTATCTTCATGATCAACCTGAGCATCACGGATCTCATGCTGGCCAGCTGCTTTCCCTTCCAGATTTCTTATCACATCCAAAGCAATCACTGGAGCTTTGGCAAGACTCTTTGCAGCCTTGTGACTGTGATGTTCTACTCCAACATGTATTCTTCCATACTGACCATGACCTGTATCAGCATTGAGCGGTACATGGGTGTGGTACATCCCATGAAATTGATCAAGTGGAGAAGAAAAAGGTATGCCCTGGCTGCCTGCCTAGGTATGTGGATTTTCTTGCTACTAGCTTTCTACCCGCTAGAAAGCACAGATCTGACCTACGAAGTGAAAGAATTGGGGATTATAACCTGTTTTGACGTCCTCAAATGGGAAATGCTGCCCAACTTCGCAGCCTGGGTAGCCTTTCTCCTCACGCTATTTGTTGTGCTCTTCCTGATCCCTTTTGTTTTAACAGTCGGATGCTATATTGGCACCATTCGGAAGCTTATTCAGACATCAAACAGATACGGTAACAGGCAGAAGACTAGATCCATATACCTGGCGATGATAGTCCTTCTGGTGTTCATCACTTGCTTTGCTCCCAATAACTTTATACTACTTGTGCATATGATCATCCGCCTCTTTTACGGCAGGAGTTTGTACCCTGCCTACAAGCTCACCTTGTGCCTCAGTTGCCTCAACAACTGCATAGATCCCTTCATTTATTATTTTGCATCCAAAGAATTTTACCAGAAATTCATGCAAGTGTTTCGCCCTAAGGTGCTGCTCAGTGACAGTTTGGAAACCAGAAGGGAAAGTTTATTCTCTGGCAGGACCATGTCAGCCAGGTCGATGTCAAGTGGACCGATGGATGGGTTAGAGGGAGTAAAGGTCTATTTGCAACGGCAGGAAAGCGTTTTTTAGCCTTTGATATCCCCAGAAGAAAGGCACCTCTGAGATCTGTGAGTAGACACAGAAAAAAATTATTTTTGAATGGCTTCCCTCAAAATACATTGCTCCAGTGACAGAACTTGAGCCATACTTATATTGTGCATCCTGCTTCAGTATTTTCTGGTAAGAAATGGAAGTATTAAAAGAAACGAGTTTACTCAAGAAGGCACTGAAGCAAACCCAACACTGAGAATCAGGGGATGGCCTGAAATTAGTCCTACTGTGTAAAACCAAGGGATAAATTTTAAACAAAAATTACTTTCCAGTTGTATGATCTCTGTGTTTAACCAAAGGCTTGTGATTCTCAGTGAATGTGAAATATTACTGCAGGTGAATTAGACCGTACACTGAAATTTGATGTGGGGTAGGGGAGTTATTTTTCTAAGCAATGTGCTGGGGTTTGTGTTTGCGGGTTTTTTTTAATGTATTGCTTTCTCTCTTGTATTTCTATAAAAGAATGCGTAAAAATAGCTTGTCCATTTACCATTAATGCATAAAGCGTAGCCACTGTGAATTCACCACAACACTTACCCGACTGTTTATCAGAACCAAACCACACTAACCTTTGAAAAGGTTAGGTTGACTCATGTTATTTATTTCAATTTTATACAGCAAAATATCTCATACAATGAAAGGAAAGACGGAACTAACAATGTTTGAGGCTACTTCAGCTGCTGAGTGGATTATGTTTTCATTTCTTGAAGTTATTAATTTCTCAGGAAAGGGGGGGAGCGGTTGATTTAAGGAAACAGGTTTTCTCATATTGACCTACTACAGTAACAATGCTGCTGCTTGTACATGGTTGGTATCAACAAGCTATTTCCACCAATTCACTATGGGCTATACGCAGAAGCACCATCCCTCTTAGAAGATAATTTAGCTTTATATAGTGCATGGACAGTGAGTTTATCTTCCTTACAGTGATGGTGTGGATTATTAATGAGATTTTCAGCTGGATAGATAAGAATTCAGCCACAGCCTGGAGTGCTTCTGTGCCAGCAGAAACCAGCTGAAAACACGTCCCTATGGCCAGATGTCAGAAACGTAACTTTTTTTCAAGAGGCAAACAGAAAGAAGAAGAAAAAAATGAAAGCAAAGCTTGAGAATGGAAGATGTACCAAATACCTTGGAAACAGGCAGGTCGAATGGGCAGTCCTGTGTTTGGGACTCATGTCTGAAATCTCCTTCTCCAGCTTGTTTGCGTATACTGGGGTCACATTTTAATTCTTCTCAGATCTCAACAACTGCTTGCATGCTTGGAAAGACAACTGCTACAGAATATGTGTTGGGGACAGACAAAGGCAAAGTTTTTCCTGTAGTTTTTATAGCTTTTTACCTACCTTTGGCCCTCATTGACAGCGAAGAGCCGAAACCCACCTGGCAGTGCCAGACAAGTTTCCCCTCACAAGCAAGACAAAGCTATAGGGGATCCTTTTGCTGGGCTGCAACTCCATCCAGCTCTGAGTAGGAGGCTGTCTTCAGCTGGTTCCGATTCCACCTGCTAGATTTATACTGATTTCTGAGCTCCTGTGCCTAAGGAAAAGGCAACATCCGGGGCCCTTAAAATCTGCCTTTTTTTCCCTGTGTATGACATGATTAAACCACAATTTTCCACCACTAATAACCACAAATTTCTTCACAACAGAGGCTGGATAACCACAAAATCAGCTGTGAGATATCCCTATGTCTTATCTTCTGCTAATGTATCGTCAGTTATTGGAGCAGGATAAACATCAGTGGACCTGGTACTACCTTTCAAAAGACATCTGAAGTGTCTTGTGGCATTTCACAGTGTTAGTGTTAATTGATCTGCACATTTCTTGCCCACAAGGCCAACCTCAGTGACAGATATATAACTGGTCCAAACCTTCCCAGCAATTTGCCTGGAAGCTTCCCAGCACTACCAGTCTGTGTGCTGGATGTATAAGGGCAGCGAGATGGGCCTCCTACTTTAAATCGCCTCATGTGTGCTGGAAGAGAGAAGCCCACTGAATATGTTCCTGTATGACTCCGAGGCTCTGAGCTCCTGCGTGAGCTCTAGCACATGCTCCAAAATGCCTGCTTGTGCCAGGACCTCCAAAGAAAGAGCAATGGCTCTTCCTAAACTGTCCCACATCTGTCAGGCAGCAATTGGGTTACTTATGTTTTGCAAACTTGTGTATTAATTTAGCAGTGCATGGTTTCACCTTGCTGTTCAAGTCCCTTCACCATCCACTTTCACAGAATGCCAGCCAGCTTTCTCACTGTCAAAACTGCTTGCAGCATCTTGCTGGGGCAGAAATTTTTTCAGAGGTTATACTGTAATCCCTTTCCTTTTAATATTTTTTTTTTTAAACATGCAAGTATTTTTATAATGAAGACCATTACTTCTCCCAGTTCTAATGCAGATTTTCCCTCTGCTTTATTTTGAACATGATCTTCAAGCACTTAGTGCCTCCAAAAAGGTGGTTGCAATATGTCTGAACTGTAACTGACACCAAATAGAGTCAAAAGGGCAGAAACCTTGCACTTTGGACATCAACTGTTCTGTTTTGAAAAATACTGATTTCCTCCTTTTGCAAGAGAGAAAAGATGCTCACAACTGACTGAAAATGTTCTTCTCTCCCACCTCACACAGCTCTTCATAGCCCTCCATCCCTCTTCTGACATTGTCGAAAGAGGAACAGGAAGGATACCTCATTCAGGTACCTCTTCATGCCATTTTACTCACTAGCCTCTAGTTAGCTCAGATTAGGCAAAATTCCCATTTGGGTCAGTGGGATTGTTCCCTGAGAAAGGAATATAAAAATGAACCCAAACCCAGCACTCTTCGGAGTGCAATGGTGTATACTGTTAAGTTTTGGAGGTTTATTTTAGAGAGGAGGAGAATAAATTATTTTTAAAAGTGGTCCAACATACTGTTCTTTGACACTGGAAATGTGTCCTTCTGGGGCATGGTAAGGTAGCAAGACTTCTACCCTCCTTGGTCAGTGGGTGTAAGTTGACATACATGTACATATGTATAAATATATACACATAAATATAGATTGCCATTTGAAAGATTTCTGAGTTCATACCTATATTGCCTTTGGTTCAGGAAATACGGGCTCTGGGCAACATGCTTACTTGATGGCCTCTGTTAATTCAATTTTACTGAGAAGACATGAATGTATAGGCTTCTTTTTGGTTTGGGGCTTTTGGTTTTTTTGTGTTTTGTGGGAGTTTTTTAATTATTTTTTAGCAATTTAATCTATAAATGTGCTTGGACTTCCTTGTATATATAATAATAATTAAAAAAACATAAAAAGGACATGATTTAAGATTCCTTTCTTTGTTTGCACCTGCCACATCTGAGAAACTTCCAAGCTTAGAAGACAGCAGGGAAAACAAGTAATGAAATAAAATGAATTAATTTCCCATGGTTATTGTGCTTTTTTATATTTCTGTAATGTTTTAAGTCTCTTATTTTTCCCATACATTCTGAAGATTGATTTTTTTTTGCTTTGCATACCTGTTCATTTTTCCTAGTTTTATATGTATCTTAGAAGCTGGTATTGGCATACCCCCATCGCACAAATTTTAGAAGCAGCAATACTTGAATGGGATGTTGGCTAACTTGGAACCCTTCTCCTTGCCCAATAGGTGCACCAAATACATATTTTTTTAAATTTCAATGCATTTCTGAAGGGGGCTGGCAATGAGGCCCCATGCCACCCCCAGCCAGGACCAGCCAGGGACATCAGGACAGCCCCAGCCCTGGGCATTGGGCACCTCCCTGGGGATGGGTCATGGGCATCACAGGTGGGCCCAGCTTGGCAGAGCCCACGGCAGCAGGGCTGTGGGGAGCTGGAGACCAGCCCTGCCGTGGCACTGCTGGGGCAGGGGCTGGCTAGCTCTGACATGAGGTCTTGGGCTGTGGGCAGGGGAGGGGAGCAGGGACAGTCTTCCTTGATAAACATTCCCCAGATGGACTGTGATCCGTTTGGGGTTCAGTGTCTGTTTGGCTACATCTGTGCTGATACATGAGAGGGAAAGAGATCATCCTGAAGCCACTCAACCATCTTTTGTCATTTTTTCCAGTTCAAAGAGTTTAAAATAACGTAAGGTCTACACTGATACTCATCAGAGTGGTGTCTCCTTAAGGAGATGTTGTTATATATAAGAATATGTCAGTATATAAGGGTATATACTACATATGCAAAGGTGTGCGGGAAAACATGAATGTTTGAGGGTGAAATTCAGCACTGGAAAGTGTGAGGTAATACACATGGGGAAATCCAGTCATAGCTTTGTGTACCAAATGATGTTGCTCAGCAGTGACCACTTTGAATCATAATACATAATGCCATGCATCATCTCGGTATTGTAGAAATCCATGGTTCACCCACACCTTGTTTACTTAGTGCACTTCTGGTCTCTTCATCACAGACAGGACCTACAAGAATTAGAAAAGGTCAAGAGAAGGGCATGTGGGATGAATTTAAAACTTTACAAGTTAAATAGTTTAGGAGTCTTCAGCTGAGGAGAGACAATGTAAGGTAGGTAGGAAAGAGGTCCACAAAACCCTCATTGAAGTGCAGAAGCTGGCTGGGATGAGTTTCACTGCCTTTGCCCGAGCAAGAACTAGGGAATAACATATTAAGAGAATGAAATCCGTGCTTAAAGTGAGGAAAAGTTAGTATCTCTTCTCATAACACATAGTATAACTGGGGAACACCTTGCCAAGGTTGTTGTGGATGTACATATAACGTGGGTCCACAGAGAGACTGGAAAAGCACCTGAAAAAGAAATCTGTTCTAGGTTACTAAATAGGCTATCACGACAGACTCAGGAAAACCCCCAAGATTAAAATGGTCAGAGGTTGGAGGAGGGGAAGTGACACTGCGATGGCCCTGTTCTTCCTTCTCTTGAAATGCCAGTGCTTGAGGCAGAACACCGTAAGGTAGGCAGCCCCTTGGCCCCGCTCTAGTCAGTCTCGCGCCCCTGTTTAAGTCCTGCCAGAGCTGCCTGGAGCATGGCCTCTCCTACCCTGCCCGCTGGGGTGCCGCCAGTGGGGGTTCAGCAGGGAGCTTTGCCTACTGCTCTCTTGGAAGAGCCTATCCCAGAGCCAGGGAGGGGGCTGGGAGCCCCTGTCACTGAGCGCTATTGACAAGTCACAGTATCACAGGATGGCTGAGGTTGGAAGAGACCTCTGGAGGTCACCTTGTCCAGCCACCCCTGATCAAGCAGTTCCTCATGTTCACTAAAGATGAACTTGGGTGTCACCCTTCAACAAACCCCTCCAGCTGCTGGTAACAGCTAACACATTTTGCTTCACAGTATAACATTATTAATTCAATCTCTAACATCTTTTCTCACCTCTGCTCTCATTTTTTCCATCACTCGACTCTCTTGAAAGCTGCTGCTGTTGGAGCTGACTAGCAGCAGACCTCGCTGTCCTCTTGGGGCAGGGCCATTTGCAGTTGCTGGCTTTCTTTCAACTTCTCAGGCAGCAGCCCAGTCTACTCTTAAAAGCTGTCATAGCTACATTAGTGAAGAATATGATTCCCTGGAGTGCATTGTCACAAATACACCAGCAAATACCCTCTAGCACCCCTTTGCTGAAAGAGTACGTAATAAAGTCTTTTTCAATAACCTGACAAGTTCCTCTAGAGAAGCCGATTTAAGATTCTGACAGGATCTTGTCCTGGCAATGCCATGAGGAGAATCTTTATATCGGCAAAATTTTTTAGACGTATCTAAAGCTGCAGTTCTTTTAAGTACCCAAAATGAAAATTCTAATATAAAACAACTCTCACAAGAACAATTAGAATATAAGCCATGGCTATTGTACTTAATAACTAAATCCATCCTGAAAAAAAAAGAGGAACTTGTTATTGGAATTAATCTTGTGCTGTCTTTCCTCATTTACGCTGCAGTTCATAGTATTAAAAGGATTTATTGAGAGCAAAATTTCAATCAGACTATTAGTCTTGATATATTTGGAGTAATTTCATTCTGGATTAAATTTCTGCAAGTAGGTGTTCCCTTGTCAAATCTATAAAACGTAATTATAGAGTGCATAACAAAATAGAACGTAATGCTTGGTTGAGATACTTTTTTTAAAGCTTGGGGGTTTTATTTGACAAAAAAACACTGCCTGCCTAAAGTCTGGACTCCTACTGAAGTCATGATCTTTCACTACTTCATTGTAAGTCTTACAACTTGTAGTATTTTTCCTTAAAAGTCTAAACAGCTGGAATATGTTATCAAATGAGGAGACTCTCAGGCGTCTTTATAAAACAAGAAGTTCAGAGCTGCCAGACAGAATACCTTTCTAGCTTTTAGCATAAA
Organism: Falco punctatus; assembly: GCF_963210335.1. NCBI lineage: Eukaryota > Metazoa > Chordata > Aves > Falconiformes > Falconidae > Falco > Falco punctatus. Next base: position 74,049,356 of record NC_137581.1, on the reverse strand, counting down.
TAAATACCTCACCCCCCTGTTTGACTGTCTTGACTCATGACGGTGTCTGCAGTCAGTCTTCTCCTTCTGCAGAAATTTTACGGCACTGGGACACTGAGCTTCTCCTCCTCCAGTTTCTGCGGCACTGCCCACATGACCTGGCTCTGGCATGTCACAGTTACTCACGTGCAGAAATTAAAACGTGCATGTTGTCCTGCTGGGAGCTACCAAGGCTAATAGTCCTTTGAAGCTTTTCCCAGCATGTTCCACACCCTTAACTGGTGTTGTTGGATACAGTGAGGTACCAGAAAAATAGGGAAGCATTTTGTCGACTGCCTTAAATCTGAGGAAAAGTAAAGGTTTGGCTCCTCTACTGTATACCTGAGCAGCCTTGTCAAAGGAGAAAGGACAACAGACTTAAGGGAGATATAAACAGATTCAAGCTAGATATGGGAGAGGGTTTGAAGAAGTAACCTCTGTGGCAGCTGTGGGGAGAAATACAGTGCAAGTTTCAGAAAAGATCCAGAAAGTTAATCTCTGCAGGAGGCCATCTGTGTTTAAGAGAATGTCTGTAAATAGTTTTCTTCATAAACAGACAGTTTCATTTTAGAAACATGGAGCCCTCTCAGCATGAAAGCTGGAAGCAGTCGCAAATCTGCAGATCTCTGCTGTAAGGAAAGGAATGTGATTAACAGACAAGTAAACCGCTACCTAGATACAGAGCAAACATCTCACAGAGGGACTCAGATCTCTGGAAATGGGGGCTCACCAGGCACAAAAGCTGCAACTTATCTGATCAAAAGTAGATCGCAAGTGTTGCTTTTATTGCTTGGCAGCATTCATGTTAAATGCCTTCACTGTTCCCAAACCCTATGTGATAGCTGCTTTGTCTATCGGTTGCATTCAGACATCCAGATGTTTGTAGACTTCCATGTTACTACGGACCCACACTACAAAAGCAATGCTGGTATCACAGGACTGTTACCACCTTCTTCTTAACAACTCTCATTAGATTTTGCCATCTTCATGCTTGTAACAGCAGTTCGTTCATCTGATGTAGGCTCATGACCTAGGAAACAATATCCCTGGGGACCTCAGCAAACATTTAAATAAGCTGCAGGTCTTTCTCACCTCCCCAAACCCATATGACTCCAGAAAATAAAGGAAAATATTTAAGTTGAATGACTGGAAGCCTCTTCCCATCATTTTCCTCTACGAAGAATCTCTCCACATTCCCAATTAGAAACTCTTTATGGAGGTGCAATGGCTTTTTCTCCTTCAAAAAGTTTCAGCACTCCAACACTGATGGTTCATTTTCCCTGGTTCCTCATTATTGTCCATAGGCTGACGTTTTTCTTTTCCCTATTTCACCTTGAAATCCATAGTATATGTAGAATTCATCAGTATCTCACCCCATTCTGATGACTAATGCAAACTACTCTGTATAGTCTCACCTAAAATATGCATATATTACAGCTTTTTTAACGAGGTAACTATTCCCACCTATTTCTGGTAAAAAGAAACCTTTAAAGGAGTACAAAAATAAGATAAAATACAACTGATAGATTTTCTTCAATTGATAAATCTGATCAGATTGAGAAGATAGAAGGCAAAAATAAAACCTTTAATCTGACAGTATTTCAGTTTTTATTTCGTATTCAGCAAAAGTTTTTTAGGTCACAGAGTGGAATTATTCCTGTTCTTACAACCATGCAGACTTACTGGATAGGCCTCAAGCTCTGTTACAAACATATGCTGTCACCTATTAACGTGCTTATGAAGTCTCTTTATAGCCTTAATCTCTATGCAACTCTTTCCAAATATTGCTAGGCCTATTGACATTAATATTGGCTCTGATTGCCCCACATGTACACACACGCATGCATATCCTGTTACACTAAGTAATCCTTATACTTAAAATCAGTACTTCGAGTGCTTGTGGTGAGTGTGGTCTTTAGTCCTTAAAAGTTGCAGCTCTCTACAGTTATTTGAGTCAGCGAGCGTTCAAGTAGAAAAATTATGGGATGCACTGCCCTCTTGTGGAGATTTCGATAATGAACATATTCTTAACAGCTCCACAAACGTTCTTGACCTTGGAGCATCGAGAGTCATTTTCTGGAAGAACTGGGATTCCAGCTGAGCCAATAAACCTTCCTTTCTCTGCATCTTATCTTCATTTTCCCTAATTTTATACCGTTGTCTTTGCAGTAATCATTATACTGTATCAGTAGAAGGAAGACTTGTTTTTCATATTTAGGCAAGTATGTATTTGTATCTTACACCATGTATGTGTACATGTGTTTTATATGAATATGCACACATATATAGCATATGCATGTTGTGTATGTAAGATATACATTATGTACACACACACATTTTCTGAAAATATTTTATGAACTTGCTCATGTGTTTTTCAAATACAAACAGTTCAGAAACAGTAGTCTTTATAGTCTGATACACTATTTTTCTCTAGAGGTTATGTAGGTGTTAGCAGGAGTGAGACAGGGGCAATGCTGACATGAGAGGTGGAACTACCCATGCAGCACAAACCAGCCGTGTGACTTCCAGAGAGGCTTGGAGACTTGATATAATCCACTGCCCCTCAAACACGCAGATAACTAGGGGTGTTGTCAGCAGACACTTAGCCTCTTGTCCCAGCGATTACAAGGTTGTTAGGCATTGCCCTGTCTTCTCCTCTGAGGATGGTCGTTGGCCTCAAGCTAACAGCACAGAGAAAGCGAACTGCAGAGCAGAAGTTGCTTTCAGTAACAGACACTGGGCTGTGGCAACAGCTGGGAAAGACATCGCTGGAAGCGTATGTTACTGTGATGCTGCTTCTGCATCATGTAAATTGGGTTGTGCTCGGAGCACACCACTTCATCCAGGAAAAGGCTATAGCACACATTTGATATCAGGTGGAAACTAGCAGGAAGGAAGCGTTCTTTTCTTTCCTCTGCCCTGTGCTGCTGCTGTGGACCTGGCAGCTCATCCTCTCAGACAACACAGGGACAAAACCTGGCACTCCATGCTCCTCTCACTAGGATTTAGTTCTCTTCACAGTGAGATCTTTTTTCAAGACTCTATGCTTCTCCATTTTGCAATACCTTCTGTGTGGCAGAGGCCAAAAGCAAAGCAGCTAGTCTGAACCCCTGACATCCTTTCTTTAATTGCTCTTGGAGGGAAGCTCTTTACACTATTTAAATATGCTGGCCAGAGATGCTTCACTGGGGCTTGGATAACGATCTCTGTTTTGCTAAAAGATGCTTTGTGAATGGCCACATTCTCCTCCTGGGCATTGCTACACCCCTGTTGGCTGTAGCTGCTGCTTCTTGTCCCATGAGATAGACATGGAGCTTCCTGAGAGACGGGCTGGCATTCCTCTGGTACTAGTTATACTGCACTCCCTCAGCAGTTGTGATGTTTCCTCCCAAGCAAGGCATAATGTCATTTGATAGCTGTGTGGGATAAACATATGCAAAAACATTTACAGGGATATTACACACCATACAGCTCATGTATTTAACTTAAAATCTTATTTATACTGACTTCCTGTGGTTTCCCCAAAATACTTCTGTAGGCTTGTAATACCACTCTACTTCAAATAGAAAGGAAATTCTGGGATGTGATCATGTAGACACACTGAGCTATTGCAGGCCTTCCAAGCTGGATAGAAGAGGAGGAGGGAGCATTTAGACCAGAGCTGAAGAAAACTGAATTGGTAAGGGTTCTTAAAAATGCATTATAGAACACAGAGCTAAACAATCAGAGGGGTGAAAGAAAACTAGGGTACCTGCTCTGAAAGCACTCCTCGAGTCTGTAAAAGTGGCTCTTGAAAGTCTTATGAGTTTCCAGTAAAACTTCAGCAGTACTCTGCAGGAAGCAATGACAAAATAATTTGAGGGTAAACAAGTACTTCTGTTTTATACACCTTGCAAGGATCTGAATTTACTAAAAAAATGTAGAATATCTCTTCATAACCCACAAATACAGAGAAACATGCAAAACAATCTTAAAAGATCAAGGAGATAGAGTGTAACATGAAGCAGGTAATTCTTTGCTCAGCAGACTGATAGCTAAATACCAGTTGTACATAGGAAGATAAAAATAAAACATAGCACAGGTGATGTTAAATGACACAATGACGTTTTTAAAGAGAGGAGAGCTCTTGATGATTAGCTGGTGAAATAGAATCCATCTGTAAACCACTAATATTCTTTTCCCTATAGTAAAAGAAACAAGAGATATTAATTACTACATGAACTGTGCAGACACATTGAACAATGGCAAGGATTTCAATGGCAGAAAAAGGCTCCTTGAAAAATGTTAAGTCTGAGCTCTTGGAGTTAATGTGGTTATCCTAGAAAAGCCCAGCTGCCTTGTGAAAGGTTAAACGTTCATCCTTTTCATAGCAGCATCCCTAGGATTCACTCCTCATAATGGAAACGCATTGCTCCTCAAACAAGCTGATCTTGTACTTGCACAGGTGAGTGCAAATAATACATCCAAGCTGAAACATGTACACTCATTGTGATATGCCTAAAAGTAGGTACAAGAATTTGATTAATCACAGGGTTCTTTACATGTTTGAAGGTATTACTGTGATGGCCATAGCGTAAATGCATAGTCAAAAAAGCAGAGAAGTCCAGAAAAAAGTATTGAGGAAAAATCTCTGCAGTTCAGAGATCTAACTGCTATTTTGCTTTTGTCCAAAACACCTCAGATATTTGAAAATGTCAACAGTTTCATAACTAACCTTGGACAAGCTAATCTTTGACTAGCACAGCCAGCCCAGACAGACACTTTTCTGATAACTGCTGGTGTCATTGATCTTCACCTCGGTCAGCTCGGTGCAGCCTCACACTTGTTCTGCCTGACTCCTGCAAGGCTGCTGTGGAGCAGTTAATAATGATTACTTGTCCAGCCTCTTCCAACTGTGGTAGCTTATGTGATGTGGTTTAGCTTTTCTCACAGGGTTCTTTAGTTTGACATTTTAGACCAGCACGGATAAGATAAATGTAAACGAAAGCAAGTATTTCAACAGCTTCATGGTTTTGTCTTTTAAATAAACTAAATCACTCTTGTCACCTTAGTTTATCAGAATAGCAAACTTAGTAATTACCACTCCTTAAAAAATAATAATCAAAAAGCCACATCACATTTTCTTCACATAAAAATATCCTTTTGTGATCTCCATTTTTGGACATTGTCTGAATTTTCATTGAAAAGAATCTATAGAGTTTCTATATATTTCTTTACTTATTTATTGTACCTTCAAAAAGTCTGTTGCACAAAGCAGAGGAGGACTATACAAGCAGTATTCAAAGGAGGCAAGTCATGCTTGTCTTACTCTTAATGGGATGCTGCATGTAAGAAAAATGAGTTATGTTGCACACATCTCTAGAGGATCTACAGATAACTAGAGACAGATCCGTGTTCCTTTATTGCCTATCAAAACAAGCTGGCAGGAACAGAAGGTGTTCTGCCTCATCAAGCCTGTTCTTATATGTACAGATGCATTGGGTTGGAGTCAACTTCATTGCTTTGTTTCTGTGCCAGTGGAACTATACTGTAAGACTGAATAAAATGAGAAAAAAGAAGAAAATTAGGCCCATTGGTTTGAGATGGAAGACTTTGCATTACCATCTTACTCCTCTGGAGTGTCTGAAACTAGTTTATCGGGCTTGCTTCTATCCCAGACAAAGCAAGGCATAGTATAGAAAGATTACTCTTAATCAGAAGATTAAGAAGCATCCATACAATTGCAATTTCCTTTTCTTTGGTTAGTATTGCAGTCACATCGATGATGTACACATATTAGGATTTACAATTATGCTAAATTTGCAGGCATCAGAGGTAGAGATGTAATATTTTTCCAAGTGGAGTAATTCCACACCTTTGTCCTATGTGTGCCAGGAAACATAGGCTGCTCTTTCTTGATGAGATCCTTGTCCTTTTATTCAGTTGAAAATTGTATTAGTACCGTATGAAAGATGCTCTGGTTTCCATCTCTGTAGTATCTTTCAAACCTCCTTGTTTGCCAGTAGAAGTGCCACAGCTCACAGCCCTGAAAAAAAGAGCAGTGAGTTTGTTCTGACAAGCTCTGTGACAAGCACAATTCTTCTCTTGGTTTTACACAGCCTCTTCTTTCCTAGTAGGCTCTCCAGCTATCTCAGAACTGTTTTCAGTGTTACGGATTTACAGAGGACAGCTGTCTACATTCACAGTTGTATTTAATCTAAGCATTCTAGTTCCATTTTCAATTCAGTATAATTTCTCTAGGTTCTTAGTATTTTTTAACTATTTGGGCAAAAATGAGCCTAAAGATAAATTTTCAGTTCTGCTCGCAACCTGCTGCCACACATAAAAAAATCTGATTTAAAAATATTAATGTGGATACTTTGGATGATGTATAACCAGTGAGGTTATGGTAACAAAAGGCTGATCTCCATGCACCATGACAGGAGCAGGAGGTTCAGCCCAAGCAGCCCCGCAGGGGCAACAGAGCCCCCTACCCCAGCCCCTCCCGGTGCCACAGGAGCCTCACCTAAGGTCTGCTACCGGAGGGGTCAACACTGCGTGTGTACCTATGGATGGATGGGTGGGTGGATGGATGGATGGATGGGTGGGTGGATGGATGGATGGATGTGTGTGTATTTCCCACTGACAGATTGTCACCCCAACCAGCCAGCAAGGGCAAAGGGAAGAGACCTTTGCTGCTGCTGTTTGTGTGAGCGCTGAGCGTGCCTGCCCGCATTGCTCTGTGCGGCTTGCCGTGCATCAACGTATATGCATGCGGCTGCCTTGCTCCCTTGGGCTGCCAGGTTCGGCAGCCCCTGACACCATCCATGAGACATATGGTCCTGGAGATGGATGACAAGAGACTCAGTTATTCAATGCATAGTACAATTTCAATGAATGAGTGATGTTTTTAATGGTAGAGTACATATTTTACTTTCTTACTAGCCAACTGAGAAAACACACGGCATCGTGCTATTTTCAAGTCATTGGGAATAAATCTTGAGGTTTTACACTGAACTTTTTCTGTTGGCTTAAAAGGCTAAATGGGGTACAGCTAGGATTTTCAAATGAAGGTAATAAAAATCAGATTATGTTAATAGTACCTCTGACGGAAAAAAAGGCACGATATCGCGCAACACTTCATTCAGCAATCCCGCGAGCGGGGCAGGCGGGTGCTACCCACGGCTCCCAGGGCTGACCCGCCCGGGCCGCCTCGCTGCCTTCGTCGCGGCCGGCCGCAGGTACCGCACAGCCCGGTAACCACCGCGGGGACCGCAGCTCCGAGCCGAGCCGAGCCACCCCACCCGCACGGCCGGCCGCGCCACCCTCCCGCCCGCCGGGCCCGCGGCCGCCGAGGCAGAGCCCCGGGGGCGGACGGACCGGCCGGCCCAACCCCGCTCTCCCCGCGGGGCCTGCGCAGCTCCCGGGGTGGGCCCGGGGTGGGCCCGCCCCGGCCCCGCCCCGGCCCCGCCCCGGCCCCGCCCCGCTGCCGTATAAGGCTGCCGCCGCCATTACCGGGCCTTGGTGTGCGCGGAGTGGGGTGGGGGGAGGCGGCGGCTGCCACCATGGTGTTGAACCCGGTGCTGGGGAAGCTGGTCAGCAAGCGGGTGGTGCTGGCCAGCGCCTCGCCGCGCCGGCAGGAGATCCTCACCAACGTGGTGAGTGCGGGCCGGCCGCCTCGCCGGGGCGGGCGGTGCTGCCCTCGGGCCCCCGCCGGGCCGGGCCTGCGGGGCACGCCGCCTGGCGGCCCCGGGACTGCGGGCACCAGCCCCGGCCGTGCCTCCCGCCGCGGCGGGGCTTGTTATGCTTGAGGCGATGGCGGCGGCGCGGCAGGGCTTCCCCACGGCCCTGCCCGCCTGGGCAGCGGCGTTCGGGGCCGCCGAGCGGCGGGGGCGGCGCTGCCCCCCGAGCTGCGCCCCGGCTCACGCCTCGGGGTTTCGGGCCCAGTTCTCGGTCCGGTGCCCTCCGTGAGCCAGTGCGTGTGCGCCGGCTCTGTGTGCGGTCAGGTTAGCGTGAGAGCGGCCCGAAGTGCTCTGCTGAGGGGCGGTGGTGTAAGCAAGCAAGTGAAAGACTTGGTTAGGCTGGAAAGTGCTGGCATAATTACTTCTGGCATGTAATAGAGAAGTTTGAAAGCCCTTACAATAGGCTGAAGTAATTAAAAATGTATTTCTGTTGCCTTTACTACTGATACTTACTACTGAAACCTCTGAAAATTTGGCTTGGGCTTCTGGAACTTAAGAAAACTTCCCGGGATCGGTATTATAAACAGGGGGGGAGGGAATGAAGCGGCTGTCCCCTTTCTGTAGGGCGCCTGGGGGGGGCAAGGGCGGCTGTAGCCCGTCACTCCCACCGCCCAGCCCTGGGAGCAACATGCCAATCTCACTGGGCTGGCAGCAGCAAGGCTGCTGAATGGCACTCCAGTATTATAATGCATCTAATTTGGGTTGCTTAGTATTATTCTTCATGGGAGAAGCTGAACTTAAGTGGGAAGAAGTATATTCCTTTCAAAATACTGGTATGTGGAGAAGAACCAATGTTCAAGCATGCACTAAGTTACTAGAAACATGGTGTTCCCACTGGGTGTAGTGAAGTTACGGGTATAACCTGGAGTCAAGAGGCAGGAAGAATAGGGGTTTTCTTGACAAAACTGTACAGGAACTGGCTTTTCTTGTGTGCTATTTATCACATGTATAATGACAAAGTGTGGGTAGTAAAGCTCCTGTAAGAATGTGTGGAAGAATCTGTGGTACTAGTGTGCAAGTAAAGTGCTGTGGATGGATTCAATAATAAAAAAAAAATCCAGTAGGGAATAGTCTGTTTATGAAGTGCGTTAATTTCATACTGTTAGATTCTTATAGAAGAATGGTGAAATTACTAATGCGATTAGGTTCTAATAAATAAGGGTAAAATCAAGGAAGCACACCAGTTTAAAAGTTATTTCTGACTGGGGTTTTTGTTTTGAACTGCTTGCAAATGATAGGTATGCACCAAACACTGTAATAGAAGCACTGTTGTTTTCCCCTATGTGTTTGGGGGGAGGGGTATAGAAGTGGAAAGAGCAAAAATCGTATTTGTCATTTCCTTGATATGTCTTGGGAGCCACCTTTAATAATGAGATCAGATTGGCTGCATTGTTTTCCTTTCTTACAGGGCTTGCGGTTTGAGGTGGTTCCATCCTGGTTTAAGGAGACACTTGAAAAGTCATCTTTTGCAGCCCCTTATGAGTATGCTGTGGAAACAGCAAAACAGAAAGCTCTTGAAGTAGCAAACAGAATGCATGTAGTAAGTTACCAGCTATTTCAGCAATGTGTCGTGTGAGTTACTGTGACTTAATTTGCATGTACTTCTTAGGTGGTCTCTGAGTGCATTTTCCCACTGAAGGCAAATGGATGTTTTTCTGCCATGTGTGAAAGAGCTTCCCAAAATTAACTCACCTAATCAAAAGAAGTTCATGTGCCTGCAGTTCAGGTTTTCCACAAATAGAAGTGCCCTGCATCTCTTGACAGAAGAATACCTGCTCTCACTTGGGATATATACTTGGTAGCTCCTTTTAGCAGTCGAGTGTGTGGCTGAACAGCTCTTTATTCCAGGTATTTGTTGGCTGTGGAGAGAGACTGTATGGAAGAACACATGATGTGCATCCAGTATTTTGCTATAGCTTTCACTGAACAGTTGTGACAAGAGAATAGTTCAGAATTTGTGAGTATAGGGGTGCAGGAGGAAAGGACAAAGAAGACAAAGTCTGTTTTAAAGCATTCTGGACAAAGAAACAGGCAATTTCATTTGAAGAAGGGAGAAGGTGATGTCAAGGCATCTGTTTTGTATCCCAGATATTATCAAAATCAGTGATACAACTTACACTCTGTGGCATATTTGACTTCTGCCTTTGGCTGCGATCACTGTGTTTGAGCATGTAAGGCTGTTCTCTACCAGAATCTATTTCGATGTCTAGCTGATTAGATCCCACAAAATGTACCATAATAATTCCTTAATAATATAGCTCTGAAAGAGAGGAGTGTGTTTGTTGAATCTGTACTGCTGACAAAAGGAATGTTGAACACTAAACGAGCAATGTTGCCAGATGTCACTGTTCTTCAAAGCAAATATTGCATGATCTCCAATGTAAATCGTTATCCAGGTTTCTGTCATCTTCTTTTCAGAGAGTGGTAGAACATTGGGAGAGTGGATTTTAAACGCAGCCTTGCTAACTGACTTAGATTAGGCTTTCCTTCCAAAACACTATACTGGCAATAATGCTACTTATGTGGATTTCAAAATGCTTCTTCATACAGGAATTTTTTTAATGATGTCTGGCATTAGTTTTACTATTTAAAGCACATCAGCAGCCTTTCTACAGAAGAATCACCTCCCTACAAACTTTTTATTATAATGATCACAGTTACAGACAAGTTTCCAGCCTTGCTGTGTTAAATAATAACTTATGTACCTTACAACATGCAAGTAAATCAAAACTCAGCTGTGAAGACAGATACTTAGTTTAAAGCTAAGAAAAGGCTACAAGGAATCTTTATATACCCATACTTCTCAATCCCCCAAAATGGGCTGTATGTGTTCCCTTTTGAGAGAGATAAGCAAAGTATAGGTAAAGAAAGGTGTGTGTTTTCAGCAAAACTTGGCTTGAAAAAATGATCCTAGAGGGCTGTGTTCCCTGGCTTTCATACACTGGGTGCTTCCTTTAAAGGAATTTTGTCTGCCACCTTGAAGACCGCGTTTACTTTTGAGAAATCAGTTCTTTCCTGGATGTATTTGTTAATCAGAAACATGGGAAAATTGTGACCTGAGAATGGTCTGCCCAGGCTTCCTGTTTTCTTTTTATGAGGATATAAATAATTACTATTTTGTACCCAGTGCAAAAGGAGCAGCACTGCCTTGTTTTCAGGTCCGTGTAGAAACCTGGCTGTAAACCAGTGAACTTACATTTTCTTACTTTAAGTTTTAAAAGGTTTTGTTCTTTCTACCTCTTTTGAGAAATACCTTTTTTTTGTTATGCCTTTACAGAAACACCTGCGAACACCTGATGTTGTCATAGGAGCAGACACTATTGTGGTAAGAAGGCTTCTCTGGTTTAGCATTGTTTTAGTTTATGGCAAGTGTAGAAAATACTTGAATCTTTAGGTTAAAGTTACAGTTTGAAAGCTGTCTTCACTGAGAAGTTATATCTGCAATATGATGTGCCTTTTGGGATTTATAGGTGTGGGTTGTAGGGGTTTTTTCCCCAACAAGGCAATTTTTGGTATCTTGAGTGCTAGAAGCCTTGCTGGTTTTGTGGAGATGCTAGTATTGAGTAAGTATTGCTTTGGATTCTCTAGTATGTAATGGAAATGCTGTTCTCGGGCAACTGTTGATTGGCAGGAACTCCATATCATGTGAACCACTCAATGTTGTGCCTTGTAGTCGGCGTAACTTTATACCTGTCGCCTCCGCAGAGACAGTGAACAGTTAAGGACAGAAGCAGAATTACACTTTTGTTTGAGAGTTGCAGCCACTGGAGGGTGGAGTGTTGCACTTGCGTGCTTTACACAAAATTACCTGTTCTACTAAAGTATCTGTGCTTCTTGTTCTACTCTGTAGACTCATGTTTGAAGCCCTGGCTGAAATCATGGGTTAAATGTCATGTCTGACCTCTGTTTCTGAAAAGTAACAGAAAGCAGCACACTCACTCTGTCTTTCTGCTTTAGACTGTGGATGAGCAGATCCTAGAGAAACCAGTTGATAAGCAAGATGCATATAGGATGCTGTCAAGGTCTGTATTTTTAAGTAAGATTCCAAATGTGTGTATTAAGCTGTTTTAAAAGGAGCCTAAAAACCAGATTCCTTTACATGTTGTGTCCACAGAGTTCTTCATACTTTTTCAATCCATTTTAAATAGTGTAAGCTAGTTCTGCCACTGAAGGAGTTAAACCTGCTTTTATGTTACCCACAGCTGCTTGCTCCTGCCCAGTCACCTTAGGAAGCTGATGAGGGACATAACGGACCATTTTGTTTTCACTTGGATTAGTTTTCAGAGTAATTTATCACAAGGCTGTATGTATGCTTCAGTGGGTACAGGATGGGGAGATACGGAGAGAAACCGTGATAGGAAAGAGGACAGAACCATCATAGAAGTGGTTTGAGGCTTGACATTTAATTGAAGAATATTGCATTTGCAAGAAAGTACACTGTGATATGTGTCCATGGACAATTGCTTTAAATTCCATAGTTTAACTGAGGAGGAAAAATCTACTTCCATCAGTGTTCTCCATGGATGGTAGGCTGGTGTTTTTTGAGGCATCTGGGTTTTTCCTAAAGGATAATTTTTCCTACAGTGTTATCTTGTGGCAATTTTTTTTTTAAGAAACACCAACTAAATAACTCTAGTCACCTCCTTTCTGAAGAATGAGCTGTGGTGAATCCTGTAGTCGCCCTTCTGTTTTATGGGCGGAATACAGAAAAGGTGCACTGCTTGTTTCACCAGTTTGTTGTAACTCAGGCATCTCCTAAAGAGAGAATACAAGTGGCTTGGTAGTTTTTGGAGTTTTGCTCTGTAAGTCTATTTTAGATAATTTAATTTTTTTAATTTATGACTTAGGCTGAATTTTTGATCCTTTGTGGCATGTTACTAACTTAAAATTAGTAGTCTTAAAAAATAAAAAGAAAAAAAGAATTGATAGCTGCCTATGTTAGTAGGAGATTCCCAAAGAAGTGAGCCTGGCAAGAGCTTTCTCATAACTGTTTACTTGAAATCATGCCAAGTTCAGGTAGTTCAAAAATAGTCCTATAAAAAAAGCTTAGTCTACTTCTCACACATGCAAATGTTTTGGGGTTTGTTTTTTGTTTAAGTTCAGTCTCTTAGTCATAGATATGAGATGCACTAAAAATTTAGTTTTAAGACTCCTCTTAATTTTGCTCTATATGAGCAGGAAAGAAATGCAGACAAGATATTTATTTGCCTATGTATCCAAGGTGTCAGATTAAAATTTTCATTCACTGTTTCATCTTACAATTAATTATGTGGAATCTTGTGGGGGATAGTAAGAGTGTGAGATGCTTCTGATCACATCAAATAATAGCCTGGCTAATCTTAAGGAGTCTAGTCCTTAATTAGTCTCTTCATACGTTCAAGTTTTCATATTATTTATTGCACTTTGTCATATACACGTTGAATTACTAACTTTAAAGCCCTCAAATTTAATCGGCCACAGTGTGGCGGTCTGGAGCCAGTAGACGAGGGAGCACATGGGTCTGGGGTAAGAGGATTAGAGGCGCTCTTCCTCTGTTCTGCATCTGTTACCTTACCCTGGCTTGCCGTGGGATCCCTGGGGGCCAGTCTGGATGAAATGAGTATGTAACCTTTAGCTGCCTATGACTCGTTTAGTTAACTCGTTAAGTTGCATCACTGAGCTATTTATTGCCAGCTTTCAGTGAAGATGCCTGTAATGGTAGCGTTTATGCCATTTGTTTTTTCCTTATGCATTTGAAACAGTCACTTCTCCCTATGTACAGTAAAGAAGCTGATACCATGGACTGCTTTTTCAGATTGTGGACACTGGTACAAATGGGACTTTTGGAGACTTGATTGAATTTCTTGATAATGTTTGTTTGTTTTGCCAATGTCTTTTCATCTATTTTGAAATAAAAAATTAAAATAAAATGTATTTATTTAGGATACGTGTCAGAGCCATCAAGTGATGTATTAATATAATGGTCTGTTTCTCAGGCTGTAGTAACATAATCACGTAGAACATTTTTGCACATCACAGATTTCATAAAACTGTAGCTTAATGCACCTTTTCCCTGACAGGTTGAATGGGAAAGAGCACAGCGTTTTCACAGGAGTGGCTATTATACATTGCAGCAGTAAAGGTATATGTATCTTTTTATTAAAACTCAGTGTTTGCATTTAAAATTGTGCTCAATAAGGACTAGTGCAAGTGAAGAAACAGGATGGAATTGTTTCATATACAGTCTCAGTTGGCTTCCTACTCAAGATGAGGATTACCTTGTCAATATATAAATTAAAAACTCCCCACAAAAGTCAACCTTCTTACTGTGTTCATTTGTCACACAGGAAGGAGGATGACAAAATACAACAGACTTTAGAAATACTGTCTCAAAGCTACAGGACTAATTAAAAGACCTGTGTAAAGTGTGGGAATAGTTTAAATGACATCCAAGTAAGGCACTGCAAACTGGGACTGAGCAGAATCTGATCCGTATTAACTTTATTTCTGTGTTCTTTTTACACTAGCTGATGAATATAATCAGTTACTTATCTGTAGTTGCTTTGTTTTTCAGTAAGTAAGGGAAGCTTTAGAGCCCATTTCTAGGGGGTGAGTAAAGTAATGGCTTAATGCCTCAGGCTGTTAACAAACTGTAGGGAGCAACACATCAATTTCTTTATTAGATAATTTATGTAGTAAACAAGTGATTTTTATGAGAACTGTACTAATGTAATTTGAAGAGTTTGGTTTGAGTGACTGCCTTTGATAATTATGCCAATATTCTTTTAGTGAAACTTTTGCAAGGATCATTTCTCTGAAATTTCACTGGACATAGTCTTTGTGTATTTACAGCTTTTAATCTTTGCTGGAATGATTGCTTGTAACAGAAATAGTCAAATGATCCAGTACCCTTACTCATATGCTACTACAGTAGAAAGACCTGCTGCAAAAGAAATAAAACATGTCATCAAGGGGTTCCTGTGAACAATATAGCAAGAATAATTATGTCTTTAACTGTTTAGGAAGAAAGTGAAAGTACACATAACTGTAGTACCGATGCTATGACAGCACATCTCACTTGAAGCTTACATATTTAAGCCACATCATATTCAGATGGACAAGAATACCATAAGCCTGCATATTCCCCAAGAGTTTTCTAGAATACATTTTTAGTTTTAGTTTATAATTATAATGCTGCTGCTAAGTACAGCATGTATGTTACAGATGGAATTTTCATCTTCAGTTGATTGGTTTTTTATCAATACTGAAAGACATAGAAATCTGTCTTTATTTTAATATTTTTTTTTTACATCTGGGATGTTAAATGTTTTTTCAATACTAACACCATTAACAATTGGTTAGTCTTCTTCCTTTGGTCTCTACTGTGGATCCTTCTTAGTCCTCCTCAAGAATTTCCACTGCTGTCAGAACAGCAGTAACAGGAGATGGATATTTATAGAAAAGAATAGAGAGAACAAATACTTAGCGATGTGCACACTCACTTTTGCAAGGCAGCTTCCTTTTGAATGTGTTTTGGAAAAGTCTCTGTATACAATGATACCAGATTCACAGCTGTCTACATGCAGCAGGGTCCAGGCAGTGTAGCACTACATTGCACCTCTGGCCTTCACTCAACCACTTCTAGATACGGAAGCCTGAAATCTTATTTCTTTAAAGATCTATGAAAATGACACTGATGATTACTGATAGGACTGCTGGATGCCTGAGTCTGCGGTGCAGATGCAGCTGTACATTCACAGTCAAGCATGTAATAGCTATGTGTTGTACTATGATGTATTAAGAGTTCTTTGACAACAGTTATAAAGTCAGAAGTATGTTTGTAGCTTTCTTTGTACTCAGTGCTGGATGTGTATGCTAACAGCCCATAAATAGGGGTGCATAAGCATCATTAATGTAAGAGTGCATCCCACACAGGGAGAGCAATCTGTTGGCCCCAAAAGAGGACTGCAGAGGTTGACAATGCAAGCTTTTACTTTTCTGGGGAAGTTCTGAGTCCACTATCCCTAAAGAGCTTTGTTAGTAGTTTCATACATCTGTGTAGTATCTTTAATTTTTTGTGCAAAAATGTCAATTGAGTATGAAATAAAACGATGTTATGCTCTCTAAACTACAACTTCTGTTTCTAATAAGTTTTCTTCCTTTCTGTAGATAATCAGCTAGAGACAGAAGTCACTGACTTCTATGAAGAGACTAAAGTAAAATTTTCTGACCTATCTGAAGAGCTCTTATGGGAGTACATCCATAGCGGGGAGCCAATGTGAGTAAGACCCTGAAGCATCACGCAGTATTTGAGAATAGGCCTTAGGGTATGTTATTAGCCACCAGCATAGGACATTTTGTCCTGTGTTCTGTGAAATTTTGCTGTGTATATATGATAAATGATAGCACGGGTGATGCAAGGTGAGTATTCTGTTCTTATTGTCTGGAGGTATCATTCCTCCAGGGAAAGTAAGTTACGGTTTTAGCATGCTTGCAGATTTGAAAAGTGAAGACTGTTGAAATACTCTGGATTAGAGCAAGCACTCATGCAATATACAATTACCTCTCTGTTAACAAAAGCATTCAGGGAGCTTGGATACCTGGACAATGGATAGTTCTCATTTTAAAACAGGTGAACAGAGCTAGTATTCGATAATAAGGGTGTTGGAGAACTTTATTGAAAGAAGCTAGAACTTGGTTTATTTAGTTTATCAAAATAGCACTGCTGTGATGCAGGAAACACCAACATATTCACTTATTCTTGTGGCCAGTTTATGTGTTCCCGTACCATAATTGCCTCTTAGCTTGTGTGTTTCTGCTGCCTTTGCAGTGTACTAGTTGCTTAGACAACATTGATTCCACAGAAGAAATAGGATGAGAACAGAATACCTAACTATTGCTGAGATAAAGCTGACTAGATTGTCTAAAAAAGGAAAAAAAAATTACTTATTTGGAGACCAGGGAATGTTTGTGACTGTACAGAATTTGCCTTTCCTTTGTGTTAGCTGAAGCTTGATGAGGGCAAATAAGGCCATAGTTAGCACTATGGACTGCCTGTCTGGTGATTTGAGGTGAACTTTTCTGTAACTTCAATTCAGGCTGTGTAAGAATATCAGTTGTGTTCTTTAAACTCATTTGTGCTATAAAACAATACAGTCATGTTTTACTGGGAAAAGAGGAATCAGAGTGGACTTTGTATTTAAGTGTTTATGTGTAAATGAGTCATACTTTCTGAATATGTAAGGTTCCCAGCCTATTGAAGAGATTGAAGCAAAATTGAATTTTGCAGGGAAGAATGTTTTGGCAAGACTATAGTTTGTAACAGAAATTCCTAGTTAGTTTTTTGGAAGGTGATCTTTAGTATGTAGCTGATCATAAAGTTGCATTTTGAAGGAGAAATGACCATGAGTTTTCAGGAAGAGTCACAGGCTGAAAAAATATTTTTAAATATTCTGATTATTTCCTCTGGAAGAAAATATGCTTTAGCAGTGCTGCAGCAAAATGGCTTATGAGCAGTGCTGAGTAATTCTGTTCATTTTGCTAAACAGTGTGTGACAGCAAGGGTGTCTCAGGGACTAAAGGTTCAGAGAATGTATTTCATTACTCTCTGGAGCAGAAATCAATCAACATTCATGTAATCAAGAGGGTAGGAAGCATTTGCACTAGCCTTGCAAAGGAACTACTAAATATGTTGTCCTATAAATTCTGCAAAACAGTAAGGAAAACTCTGATGGGTTTGGGTTTTGGTTGGTTGTTCATTTGTCCTCTCCTCCGTGGCCACTCATACTGGTTACACATTTTTGTGCATACAGATTTTTCTAAACACTACTGCAGTTCAAGTGACCATTTGGGGTTTTTTGATGGCAACTTAATTTTGTGAAATCATATGGGACTTAGTCATCACATGAAAAATTAACAAAAAATTGACTGTCTTGAGGATTGGATTGAGCTATTTTTATAGCAAGGACAAAATTGGCATATGGTATTTTAAAAGTCAGGCACTGGTGACACGGGGACTAATTCTAAAACTATATAGGTGACTTAAAGTATGAATGAGGGAAGAGGGAAAAGCACTATCTCAAGGTAGGCTGTGATAAGGTATTATAAAAACCCTCAAAAAATTCTGGCTGTGGAAAGATGGCCTTCTCCTTTCTGTTTTACTCTTGTCCCTTCTTCCAACCAGGGGTTTTCTGCCTGCTGGCAGGGTCTCTTTCTTCTTTTCTGGCCCTCTGTAGAAAGAGGGCTGGACCACAGCAATCTTAAGTGTTTGGGGCTTGCGTAATGAGTAGATGTAATTTCTGCAAGCCTCTTTGACCCAGCTTTTTATTTTGCAATCTCCCTTGTGAACAACTTCATCTGTCCCAGCTCACAACTTCCAGTCTGAAGATCCTCTGTGGTTTTTGTTTCATTGCCACCATTCAGAGCAAGGCTAACCAAAGGACCCTACTGCACTCTGGGAAAGAGGTGATTACAGAGGCTGGAGCTCTACAGTTTCAGACTTAACTATGAAGTAATAAAATGTAGAACGTAAACATCTGTCTTCCCTTGTATGATTTCTTTTAGGAGTTACTTACAGTTGCTATAGCTTTGAAGGCTCTTTCAGATTTTGTGAATAATTATTCTCACAGCACAAATTAGCTCAGGGATATGCTTGAGGTTATCAGCTCTTCAAGATTAAGAGCAAAAAATCTTGCAAATGCAAGATTACAAAAGTAAGGGGAGCTGTACTGTTCTTTTACTAGATTTAACTTTGAATCTTTTTTTTAATCTATCATGTTGCTACAGTTAACTCTTCTGTATGAAAAGATTGTTCTGCACTCTCCAGAACTTACTAGCAAATCTTTTTGTTGTACGTGCCTACCTCTGCTCCCTTGCAAATGGAAATGCATCTCTGACTGGTTCCATGATGTATGTAGGCTGACTGGGCATCTACTGTAGCCTCTCCCAGAGACAGGCAACCAGATTCTGCTTCTCCTTACCTCTGTCATGCCAGTGTCTCTGCCCTACAAAACCACTAACTTCATATTTAAAGGAACTAGAGGTGGGTTGTCTTTAATTTGTAGACATGTGAAGACAACTAAGTTTTGGTATCCAATCAACTAACTAATAATGCAATAAATTAGTGTACAACTTCTAATGTATTTTAAATATTTGCTTGAGTAAAGATGAATTTTGTCAGTGATGTACCTTTAACCTTCAGACTGTAAGTGAAGTCCAGTCACTAGCTCAGATGTATTCTGTCTAATGTGGCTGAAATTTCTTTGTATTTCTACTGTATGGGCCAAGACACAAGTTTCACTGTCATACATGCATTCTTGCCTTTGGAAACCCACCTAAAATCCAACCAAGTATCTCCTTTCATCTGTAGGAGCAGTAGTACCTGTTAGCACAGCGGGGATTTATTTGATCATTGGCTGTCTGTTAGACAATACAAATATCGTATACATGGATGTACTATTTTGTGGCATGACTAAAGTTAAAATCCTAAAGCTAATAAAGGAAATGTGCTTTGATGTTGCATTTTCAAGTTACCTCTAGTTTACCCCTTTCTTAACATTTTCCCCTGATTGTATCGTGTGTGGGTTTGTTGTTTGAGGGGAGGGGTGTGTTGGGGGGGGGGAGGGTGTTAGAAAAAAAATCAGTGGATGTTGCACACATTCCTGCTGAAATTGTTGTCCTCTGCAACAGTTGGTTACTGAAAAATGTTTTAGTTGCAGCAGTGATCTTGCTGCCTGTGAGAAGGTCTTTAAAGTGAGTTATATTTTTATTATAATGCAAATTAACTCGTGCTGTGCATAGTTTTATAAATGAAGCCTTAAAGTTAGTGCTATGCTAATAAAAGTATCCAGTTACAGAAGCCAGTCAGATTAACCAGAGCTAGTTATGAAAGCTGTATAAATACTGATACATTCTGGGTTTTAGCATGGAAGAGGCTTGCTGAAAAATCAATGGAACTGTTACTGACTCCATAGCCTCATGCTTTTGGACTAGAAGCTGTATCTGTAGTAGAGAATCCTACTCGGGATCCAATGCCAGCATATAAAGTTCTATATAAAGATTAACGAGATGTGGCCAATTGTGTTAACATCCTTGTTGTGGGTCTGGTACAACTGCTTGTGATGGTCACCATGTTTTTTTGCTGCCTTGTCAGCGTATACCAGAATGATTTCATCCTACTGGACTGCAACTTCATTTAAAAATGAAAAGACTTTTTAGTCATTAGAGTATTCTGAATTTAGATGATGTAAGTCTTAAGTATGGTGTAAAAGAAGGAATAATTTAAACAATGATGAAACTATTCAGTGATGCTTAAACACGAGATTAAAGGAAAAAACCCATTCCCTAGTTTATAGATTTAAAAAATCCCATTTGCAGGGGTACTGATTCCTCTCTTAGGGGGTTGTCGGAAAGGGGATCCAGAAATAATTTCTAGATGTTTTAAGAGCTGGTTCTGATAAAAACTAAGATGAAAAATCTACAGTCATCTTTGTGTAGTAATATTCTCTTACAAGTAGTTTGCATAATTCCATACTATTTTAAGTTAATAGAGCTGAGACTGACTGACATTTGGTTTCAAAGTTTGTTGACTTAGGCTTTCAGATTCTGCTGTTACCATGTGGTAAGCGTACTTCTTGCTGCTTTGTTCCTTAAATGTGAACCGTAAAACTGTTGGCTGTATTGCAGCCTATCTGCCTGTATGCATTTCCATTCCACACAGCGGAATTTGCACAATTGCACCTAAAGACAAATTGGATTTCCAAGGTTACTTTCTGTGAAAACACATTCCTGTGCCAAATTACAAGTACTACTGTGACATCTCAGAGCACGGTGTTGTAAAAGATACCTGAGGGTTACACAAGAATTGAGTAAGGCTGAATGGGACAGTAGTGGATTTTGTATTGGAATAGGCTGCTGGTTCCCAAAAAAAGTCCTGTCTTCCTGGTCTTCATTTTAAATATTCCTATGACAGATCAGCAAGACTCATAAAACAATCATTTCAGTTCTAAGATGTCTTCTTCAATGTGAGCTCCTTTTGGAGCTAATGTATTCCTAAAGGCCCTTCAGCCTCTTGTGGAATAGTGAGGGTCAGTATGCAGCTGGGTGACCTGGTGATGCTTGCAGTTACCCTTTTGGTAGCCAGGACTTGGAGAATGTTGGGTGACCTATGGCAACACAATCTGACTGCAGTCGGCAGATGTTCCTCCTGCTTAGGTGACTATGGAATTTGGACTGTGTGAAGTGTAAACACCTTAGGCTGTTCACCTCTAGTAAAAATACTGATCCTTATTTATCCTGTGATTTATAAATTGAAGTGTTGAGCCTAACTAGTAGATTTAATCTGTCTTTAACTTGAGTATGCTAGTCTTTCTTCCAGACTCAGCAGTACTGGTGGATTGTGTTCTGTACTACCTTTACTCTTAATGAGATACATGTAGATGTATGTTGGTTTTGCCTTCTTTTCCCCAGGGACAAGGCTGGTGGATATGGAATCCAGGCCCTTGGTGGAATGTTAGTCGAGTATGTCCATGGAGACTTCTTGAATGTGGTGGGATTTCCTCTGAATCACTTCTGCAAAAAGCTAGCAGAATTGTACTATCCGCCCCCTAAACATAATGTACAACATAAAAAGTATGACTCTATCCCTTCTGTGGACACTTTTGAGAATCTAAGTGATGGAGAAAGTGAATCTTCAGATTTCACAGAACATAAAGGTGCCAGTAAGTTGGACAGCAGTGGGATGTGTTCCTCAGGAGCTATTTGCAATTCAGAAAACAGTTCTAGCGTCAAAACTGGTTTTACGGTACCTTTGGAAAATCAGAATGGAGTGTCGGAAAGTGCAGCAAAACTTCCATCTAAAATTCTGGAGCTGATGGATGGTTTTAGAGCTTCAAAGGTAAGGGAAAAAGAAAACTGATCATTACATTGCTGACTGATACGATTGTTTCATTGGACTTTGGTATATAACAGGTAATGTTAAATACTTGAGCTGGGGTAAGAATGTATTAATAATTAGTAGCAAAGGACCATTGAGGTGCAAGAGAATCTAAGAGAGCTGAAACTTCTGGTGCAGTGCAAACATTGTTTTTTGGTATTTGCTTTTATGTGTTCTGTGACATTTCAGTTACCCATTTGATAAAAAAGTTCTCTCTTGAGAGGGGAAAAAAGTTCTAGTATGTGGGGGTTTTGTGGTGGTTTTTTTTTTTTTACTGATGATGAGCACAATTAAGCAGAAAGTTACCTTTATATACTCTGTGAAGAAACCATTTAATATGGTTAGCTTATCTGGCTTAAAACTGTGACAAGAGTTGTACATGTTATATTTTATTTCTAACTTTCAATGCTTAGCGTTAGAATTCTGTGGAAGATCTTAATTTTTTTTATTAATTGTTGAGGACGTTAGTTTTTTTTTATACCCTGTTCCATGTTCCAGGTATGTTTCCCTGGTAATACCCATGCAGTAGCTGATGGAGACGTACATGTAATAGCTTACAAACAGAAGCTCACATGTTCTGTGTAGCAGCCAAATGTGTGTGATGAGGAATCAGTAGCTGGACATTTTAATCACTGCCAGGTTTTCTACTCATAATTTCAGTGTAGCGAAGGACAGTGATGAAGGTGAATGAGAAATGAACACCAATCATTCTAACAGATCACCGATTTCCATCAAGTCATTCATGTTTTAGGAAGAGGTGAAAAAACTGCTAAAGTAGCAGGGAAATGACAAACCTGGAACTAAAGATGTAATAAATTTGAGGGGGAGTGGAAGGAAACATGCCAGACAGTGGACAATGGTTTTGCTGAAACAGCAGAAGGTTGTACTTGGATGTGAAGGAAAACTATATTGTGGTCACTGTCAATCTGCGGGCATGCTGATTGCAGGCATACAAAGCAATATCAAGAAATGTGGAATAAAGCAGCCTTGAGATTGCTGTTTGTGAACTTACTTGTCTATCTATAGGGAGTGAGTTTTGATGTATTTGAATGGGTGAGATGATGCTTAGCATTTCTTCAACTTAAGTAAAAAGAATATAGAGAATCATCACAATTTTGTTGTGCATTATGTATACTGTTCACAGTGATGTGATGCCAAATTTGGTTTTGTGCAGTGAAAGACTGGAGGCTGGAAGCAGAAGCTTTCCTTTCCTACTAGCCCAATGTAAAGTCATTGTATGAAGTGCTGAGTTTCATGTTGAACTAGTAGGAATTCTTTTTTCCTCAGGGCTTAGATCTTAGTAAAATTAATTATAAGTTGCAGTGAATGCTTCCTGTGATCTGACAAAACTCATCATCCCTCCACTTGTAGAAAAGGGATAAGAGCACAAAAGCTTTTAGTTTCACAAAAGCTCTTCTTGAGTTCAGTTTCATTTTGGTTCTTGAGTGTTGTTTCAAGGGCTTCATAAAGCAGAGTGAAATCCCCTGTAGCCAAAGATGTTGCTGCCTATTTTACTCTGAACAGCTGCTGTTGCAGAACAGGAGGGGATCAAGGTTAAATCGTACTTTCTCAAACTTAATATGTTCTGAATTTGCATAATTTGATCTGTACTCAGACCTTTTAGGGTTTTTTCTTCAATTTCCACCTCCCCCCTGCCCTGAAACTGAGAATTACAGAATGGTCAAAAGAGTGATTTGGATCAGTCAAGTTTTGGACCCTATCTTCTCACCTTCTTTTTCCTTTTCTTACAGTTTCTGAGTGGTATCAGTCTGAAGATTGGGTGGGTCTTGGAAGCCAAGTGGTTGCAGGCTAGATGCAATTGGCATGTGAAAGCCTGGGTTATAATAAAACCCAGTTATACGTTCTTACTAGAATAAGAGGAAACTGTAAAAAGAGGATGAAGATGATAAAATATATAGACACACAGTAGCAGACCTTCCTCACAAAGTTAAATCTTTTTCTCCACTTGATTTTTATTAAACAGAACGTCAATCCAATTTTTCCTTGACTTCATTTGATCTTTAAGTACATTATAATTGCCTGCAGTTGCAAAGAAATGGATTCTGTGATTGCTGTATGTGCTTCTGCTCTCGTGCTCTACATAAGTTCCTTGAGTTTAGCTTGTTTTAACTATTTCAGAATACTGAAATTGCAGAATTGCAAATTAATTTCAAATAGAGAGGTATATATTATCACATATCATTAACTTTCCTCTCTGGTTTGATTAGCATATCTCTACAAGTTCAGTTAAGTTTTTCAACTTAGGCAGCTGTATTGCCCATGGGTTTTTCTTCACCATTGGACACTAGCTGTTTTCTCTTCCCCATTCCATGTGTACATGTGCTTTTAAGGGGTGTGTGTGTGTAGTACAGTTGTGCCCTGATGTTTTATTCTCTTTTATTTTTTTCCTTAACATTTATTAAACTAAGACCAATATTACAGGAACTGAAGCTGCTACACTGCCTAAGTGGAGCTTTCCAGTTCCTTATGTCCTGAGTAAATAAAATTTTATCTTTTGGTATTGGTTCAGGTGCTTAAGAATGCTTGATCTTATGAAAGGATCTTATAGATCGGGATATGCTAAATATCTGAATAAAGAGGTGGTCTTCATACAAAATCTGTAGGCTGCGTTCCAGAACACTGAGTTCCTTTCTCTCCCAAACACCTCTGTTCAAAATTCTGTTACTTGGCTAAGATAGTGAAACTCTCTGAAAGGGATGGAAATGTATCGAGCCATTTTTAGGAGTTTTTTTAAACTGTGTTGTGCTTCTTAAAGATCAGTAGTTGTGTAGAATAATTCTAGTTCTTTTGTTTCTTGATTGCAGTCTTTTAAATACAACATGCTATTTATTTTTTTTTCCTCTATGGAGGCTATGTTTGTAGCATCTAAGTTGAAGATGTTTGATCATCTGAAAGATAAAGGCCCACTGAAGGCTGTGGATATTGCAAATGAGGTTGGAACCTCTGTGTGCGGAACAGAAAGACTCCTTGATGCGTGTGCTGCTCTTGGATTACTGGAGAAAACACCACAAGGTGAGTAGTTTCTCTTTCCCCCAACTGCATAGTACGTACTGAAAGCCATGCAGGACTGGAAGAGATGGTTTGAAGGTCACAGAATCTGACTTGATGTTGTGGGTAACTTGGATTTGAGGGAAAGGGGAATGGATTGTTGCTTCTTTGCTTCCATTATTAGTAGCTAGATTTTTTCATTTGGGGGCAAGCTTTATTTTATGAACACATTAAGGTGTTATTTGAGGAACCCTTAGATTGGTTTTGCTCTCTGGACATAGTACTGACCAAATCTCTTAAGAAAAAGTTGTGTGGGCAGTCCCAGGGAGCAGCATAATGACTCAGATGTGTAACCTGCACTTTGACCATAACATCCCCACGCAGCACTACAGGGCTGGGGAAGAGTGGCTGGAAAGCTGCCTGGCGGAAAGGTACCTGGGGGTGCTGGTTGATGGCCAGCTGAAGCAGAGCCAGCAGCATACCCAAGTCAGCAAGGCAGCCAACAGCGCCCTGGCTTGTATGAGAAATAATGTAGCCAGCAGGACTAGGGAAGTGATTGTCCCCCGTACTTGACACTGGTGAGGCTGCACCACAAGACACTGAGGTGCTGGAGCGTGTCCAGGGCAATGCAGCTGGTGAAGGGTCTGGAGCAGGAGTCTTGTGAGGAGCAGCGGAGGGAACTGGGGTTGTTTAACCTGAAGAATAGGAGACTTAGGAGGGACCTTATTGCTCTCTAGAAGTACCTGAAAGGAAGGTGTTAGTGAGGTGGGTGTGAGTCTCTTCTCCCAGTTAAGTGGTAAGATGAGAGGAAATGGCCTCAAGCTGCACTGAGATATTTAGATTAGATACTAGGAATTTTTTTTTCACTAAAAGGTTTGTCAGACATTGGAAAATGCTGCCCGAGGGAAGTGCTTGAGTCACCATCCCTGGAGGCATTTAAAAGAGGTAGATGTGGCACTTGGGATGTAGTTGACTGGTGGACTTGGCAGTGCTAGGTTAACAGTTGTACTCAATGATCTTAAAGGCCTTTTCCAACCTCAGTGATTCTTTTTCTATCTAAAATAAGGACAAAATTCCATTTGCTGCTGCAGCAATGCAGTGTCACAATCTTCAGCAGAGAAACAGGGTTCCACTGAGGAAAGCTCTGGAATATGGCCTCTCTTTATAGACAACAGCTTAAATTTTAGCACCCCTAACTGGAAAAGTGCTTGACTGTGTATGTAGGTGAGGGAGCCAGTGTTAGGACTAATTTTCAGTCCGCACTGTCGTTACAGGTTTCCATATGCATCACTTACTATGTAAGACCTGAAATGGTCAAGTGCCAATAAAAGGAAATAAAGGAGGCTTTCAACTCTATTAGAGGACAAGACCAAGGCGAAAGCCCTAAAGGCAAAACATACTGGAGAAAGTTGGAATTTAAGGGAAGGAGAAACCATAATCTAAAGAAAAATGTGGTCAAGAATGAGAAACTTCCAATACTCTGAATATTAGGTATCTAACTGAGGTACTTTGGCTTAAAAAAGTAATAATAAATTGGTGCCTATCTATATCTTCCATCATAAATTATTTTTGGAAACAAAGTACCTGCTCCTTAAGAATGAGAAGACTTAGAATTTTTTCGTGGAAGTCTTTGCAGAAGAAGATCAGGTTTTGCTAGCTATTTAACAGCTACGCCAGAAAATGCGCCTTCAGATTTTAAATGACAGTTTTAAAGTACTGAAACAAAGCTGGTTACAGTTGTTTTCTTCCCTTAAGGTTATAGTAATACAGATTCAGCAAACACCTACCTGACTTCAGATGGTGAATGCTCACTTCATGGCTACATTATCCACTCAAATGACCACATTTGGCCTCTCTTCACAAACTTGGAGTCTGCTGTCAAGGAAGGCAGCAGGCAGAATCATCGAGCCTTTGGAAAGAAAGCAGAGGATTTATTTAAGGTAATGTAAACTCTTACTGGTATCAAAACTAGCTGGGAGGCGCCCAGAACTGATCTAGTGGCAGATGGAGACTGAGCAGTCTAAGAAATTTGGTTAATATTAGGAATGGTAAAAACACAGTGCAACTCACTAGCCCCAGACTTCTGTTCCCTTCAACTTTAGGCTCAAGTGCTGGAGCAATCCCAGAGTGTACTGGGTAATTCAAGTGCTGATGAAAATTCTCTGGTTAAGGTGTTGCCTATCCAGCTAACACACTCTGAGAACAACCTCTGGGTCTGTTTAATTTAAATTTAATGTGTCCTTTCTTATAACACCAGATAGTACCTTATCACACGTGCACTCTCTCAGTATTGGGTGCCAATCACTTGATACTGATGTGCATCTACCTCAGTCTGTGCTGACTGTGATGGAAGCTGTTTTCAAAGTCACTTTGTGTTGATGTAGTGCAGGAGGGATCTCATCTCCTCAATGAAGGTTTGTAGCTTTGTATATGCTTCAAGCTGGTACATACTGCTGGTAAGAATTGTAATCCTTTCTTCCATGTGTTTCCATCTCTGTAGTACTTTTCCAGTGCTAGCCCAGGTGGATGTGTTCAGAATGGAGAATGACTTAGGGTTATAACTGGCCTAACTTGTCAGTTATCCACCTGGTGAAGCAAGTTGAGGGGCGTAAATTTGTGCCTGTTTAAGGAGAGGGCTAGCAGAGCGGGTAGGAGAATACATCGGGACATCATCTCTGACAACAGTGCTGGCTTAAAGGGTACTTCACCCCGCATCCCAAGGTTCTTAATTTATACTTAACTTCCAGATGCTGAAAAAGCTGTCTACATCCCTCATATACAGTTGATGGAAGGAAATAAGGACTTTGGAGACTTAAGAAGGTCCTGTTAGCCTAATGTTAGTACTAGATTACTGGTGGACAGAACCTCCTTTAGGAATCACAGAATGGATCACACAATCACAGAACGGTTGGGGTTGGAAGGACTTCTGGAGATCATAGAATGGTTTGGGTTGGAAAGGACCTTGAGGATCATCTAGTTCCAACCCCCCTGCCATGGGCAGGGGCACCTGCCACTAGACCAGGTTGCTCGAAGCCCCATCCAGCCTGGCCTTGAACGCTCCCAGAGATGGGGCATTCACAGCTTCTCTGGGCAATCCGTTCCAGTGCC
The DNA here is from genome assembly GCF_963210335.1 of Falco punctatus. NCBI lineage: Eukaryota > Metazoa > Chordata > Aves > Falconiformes > Falconidae > Falco > Falco punctatus. Next base: position 74,021,588 of record NC_137581.1, on the reverse strand, counting down.
TCACCACCCTTGCAGTAAAGAATTTCTTCCTAATACCTATTCTGCATTTGCCCTCTTTTAGTTGAAAACAATTACACCTTGTCCTGTCGCTATAGGCTCTACTAAAATGTCTTATCTCCATCTTGTAAGCCCCCTTTAAGTATTGAAGGGCTACTCTAAAGTCTGCCTGGAGCCTTCTCTTCTCCAGGCTGAACAGCTTCAACTCTTCCAGCCTGTCTTCACAGGAGAGATGCTCCAGCCCTCTGATCATCTTCATGGCCCTCCTCTGGATCCACTCCAACAGGTCTACATCCTTTGTGTGTTGGGGGCCCAGAACCAAATGCAGTACTCCAGGAGATCACCTAGTCCAACTTCCCTGCTAAAGCAGGAATCTAAATCCTTCAAAGGCTCTTTTAAAGGGAGTTTAGATACTTTGCTTTAGGATAGGTGCTGCAGTAGATGCTTAAATTCACATACAAATTAATTGTTTTAACATAGGCAAACTGGATCTCATCCTTTGTTAAACATTTGGATTACCAACTTGAGTATGCTTGGGTGATGCATGTGGCAGAAGTCACTGCCAGTTCAGGCATGGGCTCTATATGTTTACAGGATGGTATGTCTAAGCAGAATGTATGGGCTGCCTATGGCACTGTGCATATTCACATCCTGGAGATACTTCCACTTCATGGTAGCTGTGAAGCCAGGCATAACTGATGAAATCTGTATGAAAGTGAGACATAACGGGATTCATGCTTCTGTATCATTTCAAAGGTAAAGGCATGAGTTTCTGGTACTGAAGGCTTGCTTCTCCTGTAATCAAAAAATGCAGTATGAGCTGTAATGTTTCTCATTTAAGTTATGATCCAACCATCTGGTTATTTCCTCATCAAGGGAGAATAAATGTCAGATTTACATGGAAGCAATTTGTGACTATATCAAGAAGGAGGAACGCTTTAGGAGACTGGAAAAAATACCTCAATCATGTCCTTACAAACAGTCTGAAATCTGGAGACATTTTGCTGTGGACCAAGTATGTTAGAAATACTGGGCCTTTGATACACATTTACTTTAGAAAGCACTTTTCACTTCTTCCTACTATATTGCCTGAGCTTCAGTGGGCAGAAGTGTTGAATTTAACAGCCCTTGGGATGTCAGGAAGATCAAGTTCAAACCAGCCAAGTGTATGTCCTTTGAGATGTACTGCAGAAGATGCCTGTGTGATCAGAATTTTTGAGAGGATGCAGAGATCTGCTGATCACTACAGTAGATGAGCAACTAGTCAATGGCAATTTTAACTGACCTTTTAATTTTAGAATTCTAATGGTAATGGTGTGCACCACCTGCCTCGGTTGTACATAGTTTTAGTTAAGTAATGAAAATAAGCTTCTATTACTATGCTTTTTTTACCCCTTTTTAGGACTATTATCACAGCCAGGAGGTGAAGCAGCGTTTTATGGCTGCTATGCACAGCATTGCCCAACTGACAGCAAGAGACGTGGCTACAGCGTTTGATCTTTCACGGTTTAAATCTGCTTGTGATCTAGGAGGTATTGCCTGTAATTGAATTTGTATACAAATCAAAGGGAAAAGCTTGATTTCAGTTCCGTATTTTATTACTTAAGATCTATGTGTATTTTTTACTAGAACTGGAGTAATACTATCTACTGTTATTTTTCTGGCATTGTAATGTCAGATGAATGCAGTTAACTGAAAGCATTGTTACTGAAATGGTATTTGAATAGTTTAAAATAAGTGAATGTTTCTCACAATCTATTCGATACTGACACAGCTCAGCATAGAAAACAAGATGGTTTTTGGCTCAGCTGATAAAATACTGGGCTGTGAGCCCCATTGTCAGCTGTACTGTTGCTGTCCTTTAGCACATCCAAGATTTTCAAAAGTAGCGAAGGATTTATTTCTGAGTCCTTCTGTGTTGGGGTGTCAGACTTGAAACACAGCACTGCTAGAACAAAAAGTTGTGATTCTTTTAGAATTGGTTTGTTTTGTGTGTTGCTTTAATTCTTAATGACCTTAATGATTCTTAAAATGACCACAAAAATGTTTTAGACCAATGATACATCTGAAGAAACTCTTCTTGTTAGTGTCCTTTTTTGCCCTGTGCTTGGAGTTACACAGAGGGAGTGTTATTACACAGTATATTACACAGGGAAAGATCCACTGAGGAAAGAACACTTTACTTTGCCTGGGGAGGTGGACGGCATGTCAGAGGAATTAACACAATACTGGTGCAACCTTTGCCACCTGTGCAGAGACTTCAAGACTTTACCATCCCTATCTGTCACAATGCTGGAGAGTATTTACCAAACTTCATATATCAGTGCTTTGTAAATGGTAAATAGTTCTAGTGCTCTTAATCCACAAATTACAAGTCCTTGCCTTTCATTAATGTTCTTCTGCTCCCCAAACCACCCTGAGGTACTGGTATCAAAGGTCATATTAGCAATTCCATGACAGTAGAGATTCATGTCTGCATTCTCCAAGCTTTAATGCATTGCTGTATCCACCAGCAAGTGCTGTTGCCCATGCTCATTGTGGAGCTGACTGTCTACTTCAATTCTGATTTACTGCCTATTTTAATTTTATGTACAGCCTTGTCTTTAAAAATGTCTGCAAGTGCTGGGAGAAAAGACCTGATTTGACTTTTTTAAACTGTCAACAGGTTGCACAGGAGCTCTGGCTCATGAATTAGGACAAATATACCCAAATCTCAAGGTCACAGTATTTGACCTTCCAGAAGTCATTGCAAACACCTCTTACTTTCAGCCTCCAGGACAAAACACAGCTCCAGTGACATTCATATCAGGTAAGTGTAACACATGATCTTTTGTCTTATATCTGTTATCCTGGAGCACAGAGCAGGCTCTTCTGCTGTAGAGAGTGGTGTGCTACCCTGCTCCAACCCCGAATGTGTCTTAGTACAAAGCAATGTAGGCTCACCCATGCTAAATGAGGGTATTGCATTTCTCAAGCCTATGGGTATTAAAACAAACTGGCTATGGCTGAAGAATGTGGATAAACAAGGAAGTAAGAATTATTTGGGTTTGAGTACCACTGGGAGTAGAGGCTGCACATTCCTGTCTCAGACTTTCCCTTTCTAGGTGAGATCAACATGATGGCTACAAAGGACTTTGTCTCCTTCATTGCTTTAGGCTTTCTCTCCATTTTCACACATTACAGAATTCTTACCTGTGATCTGCTCTTCTATTAATGCTTTCCTTATGTGCAAATCAGTGCACACCTGTACCTGTTCATTCTTGTTTGTTTCTTTACTTCTGCTGAAGCTCCTGGTTCCTACACAATATCTTAATCTCATTTTGTAGTAATGTACTCTGTGATTTCTGTAGGAATGTACAAACTCTGCTTTCCAACAGGTGACTTCTTCAAGGATGATCTTCCAGAAGCAGACCTTTACATCCTTTCACGCATTCTTCATGACTGGCCTGATGAAAAGATACATGTGTTATTAAGCAAGATATCAGCTGTTTGCAAACCAGGTAAGTATTTTTAATCTTGTGGGCTTAAAGGTGCATGTTAATGCATAAACATAATGAGCAATCATAATGTCATATTTAAAAAGTATATTTTTCTGTCCAATCATAGTAGCCTTTGCTTGAGTGTCTGTGCTTGCATTATTTGTAATACTTATTAAGAAAAAAAGGAAACAAAACTGCTAATAAAACTATATGGAAATAAGCCCTTAGTATAGTTGTAGGCTTCACATGTAACTGTCATCTCCTCTCTCTCTGCCATGCCCAGTCTTTTGTAATAAGCCCTGTACCATCAAATGATGAAGCATGTGCTTGTATGTATAGAAATAAGTAGCCTAACTAAAGTTCCTTTTTAGTTATTCAGAAGCAGTTCGTTTTGCTATTCCAGAAGTAGTAGTTTGGTTTGCTGTGTTGGTAGTGCCTAGAATATGGTAAACCAGAGTTCAGCACTACTTTTGGCACAGGTATCATGAGAAATAACTAGGTGCTTCTGCTTTGTCCTACATTTGAATCATAGAATATCTCAGGTTGGAAGGGACCCATAAGGATCACAGAGTCCCAACTCTGTGTTCCTCAAAGTACTACCAAAACTAAACCGTGTGACTAAGAGTGTTGTCCAGATGCCCCTTGAACCATGAGAGGTTTGGTGCCCTGACCACTTCCCTGGAAAAGCCTGTTCCACTGACTGGCCATCCTGTCAGTGAAGAACCTTTTCCTAATGTCCAATCTGAACTTCCCCAGGTTTCTCTTCATTCAATTTCCTCATGTCCTATCACTGGTCACCAGAGAGGAGGTCAGCACATTCTCCTCTGCTACCCCTCTTGAGGAAGTTGTAGACTGCAGTGAGGGTATCCCTCAACCTTCTCTTCTCCAAGCTGAACAAACCAAGTGACCTCAGCCACTCCTCAGAAGTCTTGCCTTTAAGGCCTTTCACAATCTTGGTCACCCTCCTCTGGACAGACTGAGGTGTATCCTCCTCCTTCTGTTGAGGGGCCCAAAACCACACAGTGCTGGAGGTGGGGATGCGCCGGTGCAATGTAGATTGGGACAGTCACCTCCCTCAGCTGACTAGCTATGCTGTGCTTGGTGCACTCCAGGACATGGTTGGCCCTTTTGTCTGCCAGGGCACGCTAACTCATATTTGGACAGCATTAAAGATCAAAGGAGAAGACAAAAAACAGAAAAGCCTGACTGCCAAGATCAAGTGATTCCTTAATTCAACAGGATTAACTGTAGCTATGAAGTTTGTTTCATAGGAGAGTGCATTCAAAATTAGATCTAGGCCGTAATTCATAATACTGCTTATAAGTTATGAAAGAAAATCATGGGTGACTGTCTTAATCTTATGCAAGATTAGGGTATGAGCAACTTAGAGGAGTTGCTTGGCTCAAATGGAAATGAGTTTAAGAGCATAATCAGGAAGTGATCTGAACTTCATTGAAGTGGAGACAGTGCTGTAAACGCCCCCTTCCTTTTAACAGTTGAACAATTGCTTCCAGGAAGAGTGTACTGGAAGTAAAGTTCTGTCACAAATTTCCACTGAAAGCCATTAAAACATTAGTCTTAAGGACTTCAGTAACTGTCTCTGAACAAAATGCTAATAACTTGAAGCTAGAAATACTTTACTGAACCACTTTTGGTTGTTTTGGAAATGCAGGAAGTGCCTTGCTAGTGGCAGAAATTGTGCTTGACGAGCAGAAGACGCACCCTCCTAGAGCTGTACTACAGTCCCTCAGTATGACTGAAGGCAAGCAAAGAAGTGGCTCAGAATATAAACAGCTACTGGAGAAATATGGATTCACAAATGTACAAATTAAGATCACAGGAAACTTATTAGATGCTGTTTTATGCTTCAAGAAGAATCTGTCACCATAGTGTGCCCAGAAGCAAACTGGGATGCTGAGTTTTTACAACCCTTGTGCAACACATCCATCATCAAACAGCACATACTGTCAGTTCAGGATCATTTTGACCATTTATCTGAAGCATAGTTGTTGCAGGCCCCGAATAAAAGTTGGACTGCAGCTCTTGCAGGAGTGAGTTCTATGTGTTTAAGTGTCTGGGGCAGGCTGAAACTTCTATGTGTTAAATACCTCCATGTGCAGTTCTTTTGGCTAGTTTGCAGACCATATTAAGCTTAGACTTGACATAGCTGTATAGCATGGCAAGTTAAAACTGCAAGCTTTTATGAGCCACATTAATACTTCAGTTTTCTTGGACTTTAAAGACAGTTCTGCTTCTGCGGTGAACTTAGTGCTTACTGGTTATTTTTATCAGAAATGAAAAACTGAAAGTGAATACTCTAGCATCTGACTGAATTTGGGGATGCTGGTCCTCTTTTTCACTTTTCTGTGGGGCTTTACTCAAAAACATTTCAAAGATACCCTTTTTTAAGCACTTTTTCCACAGGCAAAAGTGAAAGTAGGACAAAGCACAAACACGTTCCTCCAGCAGCTATAAAGTCACAGAGTAACTTCAGCAGCCTGCAGCCACAGTATGTACCCACACAGGCTGCGGTTGAGGGCTGTTCCTATCAATGTCAGGTTTTTCTGAATATGGTTAAATGACCATATATGCTTTCCATCTCATTACTTGGTATGAGTGTTAGACTTTTGTATAAACTCTCTTACAAAATATAAAAATAGAAGTTTTTTCGTGTTCCAGTCTAATTGGAGAAGTATACTATATCCCATCTCAAGTAGTTTGTCACTAATGTCGCCTCTCCTAATGTCTATTTTTTCCTGATACTTCACTGATACTTATTTTTTTCTATTTAAAATGTACTTTGTAGTGGAAGCCTTCCTGGAGATTAAAACTGTACTTTCAAACTAGCTTTCTTTTATCAGTTGTGAGTTTCTTGCCTGTCACACTTGTACAGTGATAATCCCATAAACCAATATGAAGGAGGCTGTGCCTATGCTGAATCACCAACCTCAGCAAATTAAAGAGAGCTGATGAGCAAGGTCAAGAGTTGTATCTGCCTGGTAGACTCTGTCTTATGTTACTTAATCAGAAGTTGCTGTACTCCTTGAGCACCGAGTAAAGCAAAAGCACCACAGTGATTCAATTTACCATAAGAAATATGCTTACTACAGCGCATTTCAGTTGCACGAGATCAGGGAAATGTCAGACTTTTACCACTTTGGTGTCTTTAGTTTTCAGCAGGTTTTTATGAATGGAAATTTGACTGATCTCGTCTGTACTGATATTTAATAAGGCAAAAAATATTCAACAACTGAACACATTGAAAATGTTTCTTTTCCATGTTGACATGAAGCTTGCCATTATGCTTAATGGTTTTGTATTTTGAGAGACTCATTCCAGCAATCACATGTTTCTCACCACATAATTATTCATAAAGTTCATAATGCTGTTCTTTAAGCTGCTATAAGCTGTTTCAATCCTAAAGTTGGCAAACCTCTAACTGTCACAGACTTTAAAATTGTGCCTTTAAGTACTATGTATCAGACTGTAAAATTTTAATAGAATGTGCTTGGCTGCCACACAACCTCAGTGTACTCTGTGATTAAAGTACAGTGCTCTATACACACTAAGTGTTAGTCCCTTGGGCAAGGTGTCTGTGGTAACACACCACAGCTTTGTGCTCTCAGGATAATTAAGCATTGGAGCAGGTTGCCCAGAGAGGTGGTGGAATCTCTGTCCTTGGGGGTTTCAAGATCTGAGAACAAAGCCCTGAACGAGCTGAGCTGACTGTAGAGCTGCCCTGCTTCAAGCAGGCGGTTGGACTAGGCATCTCCTGTGGTCTCTTTCAGCCTGAGCTGTTCTGTGATTTGATGTAGCCCAGTAACCTGAGAAATTATAAACTTGTCTTTTTCTTGTTAATACCCAAGTAGAGTTAGTTCAGTTGCTCTGGAGGAGGGTGGTTATCTTTTGCTGACTGGTAAAAGGGGTGGATTTAATGGTGGTACACTGAAAAGACTTCCTAAGCAACGGGCATAACTGAGGAAAATTTGGGAGCTTGTTTACTGATAAAGGCATGAAGTAATGAGGGAGCTGAGTTTTAAAATCCGAATGAACTTCTGCCAATAAAACCTGTAGGTTTCATGTTGCTCCTTGGGAAGTGACACAGCTATGCCTTCTTGAAGATGCTTTTTCCCACATTCTGCCTTAACAGCAGTTTAGAGGAAACGTGATGCACAGAAAACAATTTTTTGAGGTAAAGCATTGTGAAGGTTAATAGAATGATAGGTGGATAATAGAAATAAGAACTTCAGCACTTGCTCGCTGGACACTGAGGTAAGAATCCCTTAGGAAGACAGAAGAGAAGTTTGTTAGAAAGGCAAGACACAACTTGGTTGGCTGTCCTACCTCAATCATTTTTGTATCAATTTTTGACCGTGTTACAACTATTAACAGTACTTGTGCCTGGAAAAGTAACAGGACAGAAAGGAAGAGTAGTATGTCATTTGAGCCACAAAAGCTTAGGAAGAACTACTTAATGGCTAAGCCTGTTAGAGAGTGAGCTCTCAGTTCAGTTTTGGATGTGTTAGCGTACTCCTGGGTAGTGTAAGTATTTGGTGTGGGGTTTGGTTTTGTTTTTAAAAAAATTTTTGAAGGGCCGGCACTTTACTTTCCCCTCCTCCATCTTTTTGCTGGAAATGATGCCCTTGCTAAAGAACGATAATCTGGATTAAATTATTTTCTAATACAGAAAAAGACTGTTACAACCATTCATTTTTATCTCCTATAAAACTTGCCAAAATTTCTTCATCATCAGAGTATGCTTCCTGAAAGGGTTGAAAGTTAGCTCTGTTTAAGTCCCTCTCATGAAGAAATTTCAATCGCATTTTACCTCTAGAGAGAAATTTTAATTTACTGTGACTTATTTTTGAAGGTGTTCTTCCCACATTGGTTGTACTTTCTTGGTACATTTTTCTACATTACTTTGATGTTGTCAACTTTCTGCGGGAAATTATAATGACCATTCTATTTGTGTCCTCCTTTCAGAGAGTACAAAATTTGGACATAATCTTCCAGAGCTGTAATATAATGGTGACTTAGAAATGATAGTCCTGCATTATTCTACCTGGCAATGCTTGCTGTGTAACCAGGAACGGCAGTTCCCAGGTCTTTCTGAAGGCACATGTGAAGGGGGGAACAGAATAGAAACCACTGAATCATAACAAATAAGCCTTGTCACCCTAACTTCAGATGCCTAAATATTAGGTATTCAAATCTAGTCACCTTGAGTTCTCCAATCAGTGGAAATCCAGGTATTTTCAGAGGATGATTCGTCTCGCCTATCGGTGAAAGGGACTTTCCTGTTTTTTCAAAGAAAAAAGATTATATATTTCATAGTGAATAGAGCGTATTTACGGGGCTAGCCAAACTACAGCTATCTAATCTATGGATGACTGAATTAGGGTGGAAGGGTCCCACTGGATAGGTTCAGGCTCACCTCAGACTTTGACATGCTTAGCTAATTCTTTGTCTTTGTGAAGCAAACCTGTGTCTTTACAGAGTAGGCTTGAACTTGGATTTAGTAAGGTAGCTGATGGTACAGGACAGAAACAGGGAATTGATTAATAAGCTGTCAGAAGGACTTTCATGACTCCTGATAGTTAACACCAAGGTCTCGGCCAGAAATTTTATGTGCAGATCTCAGTCTCTTCTCTAAGAAACTGCAGTGTTATGTTTAATTTACTTCTTAGCAATCGTTAAATGTCTGAGGTATACATGTAGGAATGGCTCTGAGGAGATTGTCTTAAAGGTCAGAAAGATACGAATGTTATGCAGCATTTAGTAGTACTAAAATCACTATAAAATGCTGCTATTTTGATCTGAATTGGTGGCGTCCTATCCCTACTGTGCCAAGAGAAACCACTACATAAGATGCAAAGCCAAAAGACAATGAGTAAAACTATGCTCATTTTGTCAGTAGCCCTCTCTTGTCTTCCCTTTCCCCTTATGGGTCTGAAGATGGAGGAAGAGGCTGTGTGTAAACAGGATCATTTAAGCTCTGCCCACATCCCTAGGTGAGTCCCACCACAAAGACCTCAGTTCCTACAGAAATAACGTACAACATTGACAACTTGACTGTTTTTTTTAATGGCTCACCATCCACTGTTTTGTCTGCTTGGCACTTTTAATATGGATGTGAAGTACCAATATATCCTGAAGACATGTAACTGCTATCCCTGTCTTACTGTGTTCTGTAACCTTCATGCCAAGTCTACAGAAGTCATCCCCTCTTCCCCTGAAAGCAGAGAGGTGACTTGGAATTGTGAGCATTTGAGCCCTCCGTAGCATGGAAGGGATTTTTTCTGGGTTTTGTGAGAGGAGTGGATCATACGTTTAATAGCAGAGAAAATCCATAAATGATAAATGAATCACCTGTGTCTTGTAGTTTGCACCCTTATATATGGTAGCATAAAGTTCTCTTGCCTGATAATGGATTAGTACTGTTGCATGCATTTGTTCTTAAATTAGGTTGTGAGATTTTGCTGGCTGAAATGGTATTGGATGATGAGAAGAAGAACAGGAGCACAGCTCTGCTGCAGTCCTTGAACATGCTTGTGCAGACAGAGGGAAAGGAAAGAAGTGGCTCTGAATATCGAGCATTACTGGAACAACATGGATTTGCAAATGTCAAAATCAGATTGACAGGAAATTTGTTAGATGTCATTCTCTGTGTTAAGGCCTAGGAAAAAAATGGATTTAGTAGTAAAATCTGGATGATTCTAGTCATGTTTGATGTTTTGTAATTATGCAAATACATTCTCAATTTCCCATCAGATCATAAAAAAGAGATGTTAAGTCAGCGTTCTGAAGTTACTTTAAAAAGGGGGACAGATAGATTGCATTTGTTTGGAACCTGAGTGAAACGATGCCAGAAGATTCTGGCATCATTTGATGGCAGTGATGCTGTGGCTGCACAACATCTGTAGTACCCTCAGAAACAAGTCTCCATCTACAAATGGTGTCAGCAGCCCTACGGCACTATTCACGTTGCTGAGGAATCAGTTTCTTCATACTTGGTACAGTTGGGATTGTCCAGTTTTTGAACTAGCACACATTGCTTTGTTTCTGTTTCAAGAGGTTAATGCAGGTACCATTTCAATAATCCATTACCATTCATTTTAATACCATTTTATGTTATGCTCTCTACTGCAAATAAAGAAACATTCTCTAATGGAGTCTGGGAATTGCTACTGCAGTGGTGTAGTCAAGATTGGAAACAAGAACTGGAGCAGCAGCTTCTTGAGAGAGTGAAGACAGCCTTCCCTGCCTTCTGTGAGGTTTCTGGAAAAGGCAGTTGTATGAAAGCACAACTTTCATCTGTGATTAAAATTGAAGATGAAATGTGGGGGCACTGCATTTGGTTCAAGAACATCCTCCTCCTCCTTTTTAGCCCTACTTAATTTGTGAGCTCTTATGAAACTGGGTAGCAGAATATGAGATTAGATAAAGAACTGAAGGGGGGGAGCAGGGGGAAAGGTGCAGAAACAAGAAAAAGCATGGTGCTAAAGAGAAGAGAATTTCCCCAGTCAGATGCACCTGAGCTCCCAGGGTGAACAGAACAGGACAACTACTGACTGAACAGTTTCCAATCACAAAAACATTATGTGTGTTTTACCTTCATTTTTCAAATGGACTATGATTCAGGGTTCCAGGTATGAAGGGTTTTTTTAATCAATAGAAAAATTTCATGGGGAAAAAAAATCCCAGCCTTGCACACAGTGTATCTTGTGAGTATTAACATGCTGTTCCAAACTTTTTTTAAAAAATACTATGCTAAGCTGTGTGTGCCTGCCTCAGAATACGCACCACAGCCTTTCATTAATTACATCAAAAATACGGTCCTGTAACACTGTGAGCACCTAACCCTGTGTGGGCACAGGAGTCTCTGCATTATATCTGTATTATGATTTAGAATATAAAATACCACACAATATACTTTGTATCTTTTGTTATGCTAAAAAAATGTATAGAAATGTATAAAACACAGTATATCATACTACAGCAGAGATGAAGGCCATGCCTGGCACGTCCTGTTCCCACAACATGCCCTCTTGAGCAAGACGCTCATTTTGAAATCCTGCGAAGTATGTACGCGTAAGCAGTGGTTTCAGACACCTCAGCTAGTACAACTTTGTGGTTCACCAGTCATCTATTAAAAAAAAAAAATGTTTGGCTTTACTTTTGTAGGAAACATCCATTAAAAGTGAAAGCAGTAATGAAAGGTGCGGGTGAACTAACACCTTCCGGCTACAACAATTTCAAGGCTTGCTTTTAGAAAGAAGAGGTATAATTTCAGACAGAAGTTTAGCCATGAGATGTAACATTTCATTTCGCAGCGTGCGATGAAATGAGCAGAGATGCCTGAGGGGAGGCCGGGCCCGCCGCGGCGGGGCAGGGACTCGGACCCGGGCCCTGAGCGCCCGCTCGGGCGGCCTGCGGAGCTGCTCACGGCATCGAACTCCGAGCACCACAACAAGGAGTCTGGACCCCGCGTCCCACCGCCCCTGGAGCACACCGCGGGGAAGTTCTTTGCTATTTCATTGTCTCGGCTCAGCTGAGTGACAGACGGCGACGCGACCTCCGCCCGCAGCGCTGAGGAGGCGCCGAGGGGAGCAGCACCTGCAAGCGGGGCGCTGCCTTGCGCCAGCATCGCCCGGAGCGGCCAGCGCGGGGCGAGCTCCGCGGGAGCCGGGGGGCCCAGCCCGCTGCCCCCACCTGACCGCCGGCTTCCCGCAGCCGCCGCCGAGGCCGCCCCGCTCGTTGCCCGCCCGGGCTGACGAACGCGGGCCCCAGGTGCGGTGCCGCCGCGTTCTGTGGGATGTGACCTGTCGGGTGGCACAGGCTCCCGCAAGCCCTGCCGGGAGCGGGACAACGCGGCCGGAGGCGGCGCTTCCGAAAGCGACTGTTGCGGGGGGGGGGGGGGGGGGAAGGGGGAGAGGCGAAATTTGTGTGAGTGACGGTGATACCCGCACTTCGCTGCTAGGGCGGCCCTGCCGCGCCGCGCCGCACCGTCCCGCACCGCGGGGGCCGGGCTCGGGCGCGGCCTCTCGCCCTTCACAGGTGGTGGTGGTGGCGGCGGCGGCACCACCCAGCAGGCCCGGCCGCGCTGTGCGACGCGGCGCTGCACCACTGGCGCCGCAGGGGCGGGGGGAGGCTGGAGCCGCGCCCCGCCGCCCGCTGTAACCACCGCCCTGAGGGCGACCCGGTCCCGTGCCTTTGGGCGGCGAGGCCACGCCCCCAGGGCGGTGCGGCCAATGGAGCGCCGGGGGGCGGGGCCGGCAGGGCCCGGCATTTAGCTCATGCGCGGCAACAACCCCGCCCTTTCGGCGTGAGCGGCAGCGGCGTCTCTTCCCCGGCGGCTCCGGTGCGAACATGGCGGACCAGGCCATCTCCTTCCTCAAGGACTTTCTGGCGGGCGGTGTCGCAGCAGCCATCAGCAAGACTGCGGTGGCGCCTATCGAGCGGGTCAAGCTCTTGCTTCAGGTTAGCGGCGCGGCCGAGCCTGGTGGGAGCGGGGAGTGGGGGCTGCCCGTCGCCCTCCGCCGCCGGGGCCCGCGCGGGCTGAGCCGGGCGGGGGGAAGGGCGGGGGGCAGGCACGCGGGCGCCGCCGCGGAACAAAGGGCGCGCGCGAAGCGGCGGCTGGCGGGGAGGTCACGTGGGTGGCGGGCCCCCGCGGCAGCGGCGGGGAAGCCGGTTCCGCTATGCGGGGCGCTGCGTTGCGGGGGGGGGGCGGGCCGCGGGGGGGTGGGTGGGAGGGAGGGGCGAGGGGGCGGCCCCCGGTGTCACTTCCTGCCGTCCCGCTCCTGGCGCCGAGCGCGCAGAGGGCGAGGGGGGGAGGGCGGCAGCGCGCCGCCATCTTGGTGACCTTCACGTGATGCCGCGGCCGGGCAGCGCATTGGCCCACCGGCGGGGCGGGGCCGGGGCCGCGACCGGCGCGCGGTGCCCTGTGTGACCCCTGCGCGCGGGCCATGGGGCGGCCCGGCGCCCCAAGGTGACTCGCGTGACCTTCGCGGCGGCCCCGGCCCCGCCCTGGGCGCGGCGGCAGGCGCCGGGCTGGCGGCCGTCTCGCGCCGCTCCCCCGCCGGTCCCCTGGGCGCGACGCGGCTCGGCCGCCCCCCCTCCACCCCGCCGCTGCCCGCAGGGGCCGCCGGCTCCGTGCGGCACCACAGCTGTGGTCGCCTTCGCTCCCCACGGCTGGCCCTTGCCCGTCCGGCGAGTCCTGCGTTCGGGGGAGGCCGGGACACAACTTGAAGCCTTTTTTGCCGTTCTAGTGTTGTACGAGACCTCCCGTGTCTATGGCTGCTTCACGTACACACGCTCTCAGTTTGTGGGCCTTTAGTTCTTCAGAGCTAACTCAATCCTCGCGTTCTTCAGTCCCCACTGAATACGAGTAAATGACTGTTTTTCCCAGTCTTAAGATCTAGGGTGACACCTGGGAGCTTTTCCTTGGAGGCTGGCTGTTGCAGCCCATTTATTGCAGTTAACAGAGGCTTGATCTCCATGCCTGACTGCCATCAGGCTTTCAGGCTGAACAGCTCTCTGCTTTACAGAAGTGGACTTGCAGTGCAGACCTGTCAAGGCATACGGCCAAAATGCGTGTTTTTATTTGCAGGTACAACATGCAAGTAAACAAATAGCTGCTGATAAGCAGTACAAGGGTATCATCGATTGTGTAGTGCGTATTCCAAAGGAACAAGGAGTGCTGTCTTTCTGGAGAGGAAACTTGGCAAATGTCATCAGATACTTCCCAACTCAAGCTCTCAACTTTGCCTTCAAGGATAAGTATAAGCAGGTGTTCTTGGGAGGTGTAGACAAGCACACTCAATTCTGGAGGTATTTTGCTGGTAACCTGGCTTCTGGTGGTGCAGCTGGAGCCACTTCCCTCTGCTTTGTCTACCCCTTGGATTTTGCAAGAACCCGTTTGGCTGCTGATGTCGGAAAAGCTGGCGCAGACAGAGAATTCTCAGGTCTAGGGGACTGTCTAGTCAAAATTACCAAGTCTGACGGTCTGCGTGGCTTATATCAAGGGTTCAATGTCTCTGTCCAAGGCATCATCATCTATCGAGCTGCCTACTTTGGGATCTATGATACAGCAAAAGGTAACATTTCAGAGGGGACCTTGTAAACCTGTTTCCTGAATTCTGTTTTGGTTTATGTTCATTCTTGGATTTTATGGTGTCTGTCTATAGCAAGTGGAGGTGGAGAGGGGATAACAATGCTGCGGTGATGCTGCAGTGTTCAAGGCAACACAGGCATGTGTTGATGGCAGGTGGCTACTTTCAAGTACTCCTGCTTTTGTACTTAAAGGAGCTTGCCCTAATGGCAGCAGAGCGTGTTGTATGCAATTCTAGTAAGTTCTTTTTTGTTCAGTGTGTTACTGGAGTTACATTGGACCAATTCAGGTGTGTTGCAGAGTGGTGCTTTTACAAAGCACTTTTTTAAGCTTGACATTTGGGCATAGAGATCATTAATACTAGCTTACAGTTTAATGTACTTCACAGGCACAATGACTTTAGTGACACTCTTTTCAAAAAGAGTAGGGAGTAGTTACATTGTTACAGCATGTCTGAAGTTTATCCTAAATCTTGTTGCGATTTCAAAGTATGGCTTTACAATGTTTTGTAATAGTTCATCTAGTAAAGTAGCTGTCACGCAGCAAGTGAAGTGGAAGAGGATGTACAAGATAAAAAGCTAATTACTTTCTTTATTGCAGGCATGCTCCCAGATCCCAGAAATACTCATATTGTTATCAGTTGGATGATTGCCCAGACGGTGACTGCTGTGGCTGGTGTGGTCTCCTATCCTTTTGATACAGTGCGGCGTAGGATGATGATGCAGTCAGGGCGCAAAGGAGGTAGGCTGTTAATTTGTGCAGTTCTTTAAGCAGCGTTAACAACATGGAGTTCTTTTTCCCTAATAGTTATCCCTCCCCACTTACTGTCCCTTGTTCCATAAATCTGATTTAAGTTATATTACATTTCAGTGATACAAGGAAATGCAGTAGGGCCCAATGTTTGTCACTAATTAATGCTGAGGACTTTATAGAATACGAAATGGACAGACTGCCTGTTGCAATGACAAATTAAATGAAGGCAATTGGGGAACAGTGTAATTGCCAGAAAGAAGGCTTGACATTTTTATTTTGTGATTTAGCCTTTAGTAACTCGGCAAGCAGATAAAATTTTCTATTGCCTGAACTACGTACTGTGTTGCAGTCTAAAAATGTGGTTTGGGACTTCACAAAAAGTAGCTAGAGGCAAATCAGGGCAGTTGTTAAAAACATCTTGGGTACAATTGTAGGAGTTAAAAATTGCTTTCTGCTTTTTCTACAGCTGATATCATGTACTCTGGAACAATTGACTGCTGGCGGAAGATTGCAAGGGATGAGGGAGGAAAGGCGTTCTTCAAGGGTGCATGGTCTAATGTTCTCAGAGGCATGGGGGGTGCTTTTGTGCTTGTGCTGTACGATGAATTCAAGAAAGTCATTTAAACAGCCTAACTAGAATTGGGAATCAAGTTGAGCAGATCATGTAGAATAACTACCATTATGGACCATTGACCTTCAAGAAATTCCTGTGAGTCTTATTTATCGGAGCCAGATGATATTTGTAGATGGGGCTCGAAACTGACATAGAGGACTGATCCATTTCTCTGTAACGTGCATGAAGACACTGAATCTGGCAATTCAGTGTGATTATTTTTTTTTCCCAACAATAAGGAGCAAGTGGCGTTTTGTGCTGGGTCCAAAGTGGCTGGGTCCAAAATTGTTTGCCTGTGGATCAGTCCCTGGTTTCAAGTCCTATCTTCTAGGACCATAAAATTGTATTTGAAAGTATTTGCTAACAAATCATGTTCTTTTCCACTTGTACTGAAGCACTATGTACCATTTTGCACAGCTGAACATCTAGCAATTTTGTTCTTAAATTGGGGCATTCTGCTGTAAAACAATAAACATACTTACTCTATCTGTGTTGAAATTATTACATAAAAGCTTTGGGGAAACCTTTTGTTTGAAAACTTGTTTCAGATAATAGTTCTCTGATACACTTACACTGCACTCTGTAACAGAATAAGCTTGATTATTATTTTTTTTTAAGAAAAAAATTACTGAATGTCAGAACTTTGGGGGGGGGGAAGCATGGGTTATACTAATAGAAACCACTCCCATTTTTTGTGCCTGGTAGTGTACGATGGGCTGCTGCAAGTGGCTTTTTGCATGATTCTTAGAAATGGATTGCAACTTTTCATATGATTTAAAATGGGGGGTGGGGTGTCTGTTATAGTGCTAGAAAAATCCAAAGTCCCAAGGACAGTCAAAAAGTAACACTCTTGCCCTTGGTAAAACAGCTTAAAATGAAATAATGCTTTTTAAAATCAATATAGAAAGCAACATGGCATTCATGCAAAAACCCAGGAACCTAGTAAATGCCTTCAAATTCTGAGTAACTGATGTATTGTTGCTGCTATTTGAAAATGCTGATTGTGCCATTCAGGATTCTGTTTGGCCTGATCTGTAGCAGTGGTCAGTACCTGTGTGGAAGTTGAATTTAATCTGAAATGAGGCTCATTTTAAGAGGTGAACTTGATGGGGTATGTGAGCAGGAGTATGTATGTGTGCTTCTGTATAGCTGTAAAATAATAGGTCAAAGTAGGTCAGCCTTCAATATTTACCTGATTGATGTCTAGTTGATGGGATTGTCAGGAGACCAAAACCAGACCAAATAATTTCTCATACTGCTATTTGAGATAATGTAATACCTATGTGCCATCCTATGTATGCAATCTTACTTCTGTACTTCGTAATCTGCAAAGACTTGGTCAAGAGAGAAGTAAAGGAAAACAAGGTGTTAATCTTCCAGTCATGTTTTTAACTTTCCTTGTATCTTGAGAAAGAAAAGGTATGTCATTGTGTGAGTCATTGAAGGCTGAGCTGTCTTGAGTTCTTTTGTGTGCCTTCTGAGGTTGCTATTCAAGAAGAAGTATTTAAATTAACTACTTGGCTTTGGCTGATTATTACCTTCCTTTCAAACATAATTACCTTTTTCCTTTCACTGTTGGACTAGCATTACACTCAACATCTGCTTGTGAATGTATGTTACACAGCTACTTTGTACACAGGCTAATTGCAAACTTAATGTAGCTACTGCAAGTGGAAGTGGTTAAGTTTTTATCCTGTTTGGTAATGGTAGCTCCCTTCTGGTGCAGGCAGGTCATTTACCAGGTCATTTGATGTTGATCTTGCCAATCAAATTGCTGTTTCGGTTGTAATTTTATTGACTGAGGCGGGGGTGTGGGGGGGTGTTAGTGCACACAGGGGAAGGGGTTTTGTCTATATAAATACATTGTTTAGATTTTATTTTCTGTATCGGTGATTTGAAAGCTAGTGGTGATGATGGGATGAGTAACCTCACTGTGAGTGTATGGTAGTCCATGCTTAGTGAGGAAAAATTAAACATGACAATTATTTGAGCAGCCGCTGAAAGGGTGAGGATATTTTTAAACCTCCCTCCCCTCCAGAACTAGGTTTTAACCAGAAGAAATGAGAAAATAAATCGATGCAAGTGTAGGTGGTTTAAGTGGAACTGCAATTTGCCTATGCTGTGCATTCAGCATGTACTACTTGGTGGTCTTTTGGGTTGGTTTTTTTGTTGGTTTGTTTTTTTTTTTTTTAGAATATGGCTTCTCTTAGTCATGCAGCAGCAGTTTTCAGTGTGTGATTATGCCGTGTGGGAACATAAGAGGCAAACAATAAATGAGACTTTTAAAAAAAGCATTTTGTTTTCTGCCTTATTGAAACACCTTGTGAAATTGTGTTTTATTTTGAAAACTATTTTTAACGGGAAAATACCTGGAATTTGTAAAAGAAAATACTGGCATTCAAAGTCTTTATTTTTAAAAGGCATTGGGAATAGGGCTTGCATGCTTTGAAGGGAATAAACAAATGCATTGGTTGGTGTTAGGAAATAATTACATTTAAAATGCAGCTATTACTGCAGATTTTACTCAGTTTTCACAACTGTTACACTGGGGTTTTTTTAAGAATTAAATACTATCTGTGAGTTAAGTCCATATTGATATTGCAGAGGTTCATATTTGCACTGTAAGTACTGAGCTCATGAAATGGCTGACTGGCAGCCCAGTATTAACAGCTAACTTTTGACGAGGCTAATTTTATTTCACCACTTACCTTGTCTTGCATGAAGTTTTAATATACCGTGATAGTTTGGTGTTGCCACTTGGAAGGCTGAAGGGCAATTCTAAACACATTTTGAACAGCTAGTTTCTGCCTCAGAAAATACTCTGTGTGTATAAAACTGACAAGCTGGTAAAACTAACTACTGTGGCGTTCTTAAGCAGTCCTGTCATTCTATAGCAGTTTGTATCCAGAGGAAAGAAGCATTGCAGCAATGAAGACAGTGACAGGTGGTGGAAGACAACGTGGATGAGAGGCCTTGTCTCTGCACCATGAAGGAAACGTCAGTAAGGTTTGAGCAGGTCTTCGTAGCAGGCATTCGCAGAAAAGCTTACCTCCTAGGCATTTTGTTTTTAAACAAAGGGAAAAGAACAAATTTTATTGATTTTTCTCCACTTTTTTCCCTGCTCTATTTGAGGTGGATTATTATGGGACAAATCGTTTTAGAGGTAATATTAATTTCTATTCTGGTTCAAAGTCCTCTATTGTCAGAAGGATCCATTATTTTCATTCAATGTGGAAATCCAAGTGTGTTTTCTTTTTGGAAAGTTAGATCAACTCTTCAACCACAGTTACTACCTCGGTACAACTGTTTGTTTTGTGGACTTGCATACTCTGTCTAAAGAGAAAGAAAATAAGTTACAGTCAATGTTGGTGATCAGAGAATGTTTCTGAGTGTTGGGTACATCAATACCGAAGGCACCTTCTTTTGCTATTTTAATACTTAAGAGATGCTTGCAAAGCAGGAGGAGACTGTTGGGGGTTGTTTGACTTTCAACATGTATGTTTGGCACTAGCTATTCGTCAGTGGTAGGAAGAAGAAGAAAAGTTGATTGAAATGCTGGACAACCTTAACTGAGACAACAGAAGACATTTATTTCAGTGAGTATTGCCTAATTCTTCTACATGTGGGCATGAACTAGACAGAGAAAATTCTATGGTTGCCATCATACAGTTTTACATTGGTTAACCTGGAGTTCTGCAAGAGAAGTTGCTAAGTGAGGTCATAATACCGATACAGAGCTTAAAATATTGAGGGGTGATAAATTTGATTTTTAAAAAAATAGAAGGGATAGTACTGGAATAAAAAAAAAAATAAGGGAAGCTTGCTGGAATACTGAGGATATATTAGAAAATATCAAACCAGGTTGTCCTGGGGGAATTTTTGTGGGAAATCTGGGGTTGAGAAGCACTGCTGGGCTTCATGGTCATTGCGTTTTGTGCTACTTGGCCATTCTTTGAGGAAAACAATGCATCGGCACACAGTGTCTCTCTCGCAAATTCTTGGACTATTTAATTTTTGAAAAGATGAAAACAAAAGTATTAACATATAGTTCTGAGTGAGGGTGAGGAAAGTATTTGGGGAAAGAATGACCAAAAAGCAAAGGAAGATGAGTAAAATAAAATGGATTAGAGGAATGCAAGGTGTCTGATGCACTGAGTGAATTGGTTGGGTCTTAACCACAGTAAATAGGTAAAAGTTCTTCTACATGAGTGTTAAGGATACAGGTGCAAGCTTGGTGCAGAAAGGTTAGGGTTGTAAATCATGAGGCTTTTCAGTGGTCTGAGGAAAAGTTGTATCGTGAAACAAGACAATGAGCAAATGTGAAAGGTCGTTGAGTAAGAAGGGACAAAATGAGGAAATGCAAGCTTTAAAAAGGTGTGTTTAGCAAAGGATGTTACAGGTTTCAAAATAACTCATAAATGTATTAGCACTAAATGCCAGGAAGAGAGAGTCCTTGTATTTGGTGAAAAGGAGAGCTCTTGGAGACAACCTATTTGTGCTTTATGATCTGCTTTGAAGAATTACAGCATTCAATCAGTGTTAAAGATACCAGAGTGTAGAGAGAAGAGGTAAAATGTAAGTAGAGTTCAAGACTAGATTAAAATAAGCAAAGAGGAGTCTGGAAACTGTTCAGACATGTCAGAGACTTAACGAATTATCTTCACGGTGCCTGTTGGCAGGTACGAGGCAACCTGAGCTGAGGGCTTCACTCGTGCTCCACAATTACTACTGATAAGTTGCTGCCTGCATAGAAGTGCCTGCACCACCATTTACGAAACCACATCCACAAAGGCTACTGGATTGTAGTGGGGTGTTCTGAATCATTCTGATAGTACCTGCACAGGAATTTGGAAGCCCCTCAAGTTTAATAAAAACAAGCGATCCAGGGAGTTGGCGATTTTTGAAGGACAGCTTGCTACTTTACTAGCAATTACTATTTAATAATATGATGGACTATGGATTGCTGCAGCTCTGTAGCCTTAGTGCTGGCAGCCTGATAGGAAGTGAGATATCAGGTGTTTATGACTTCAGGTGTGTGAGGAAACTCATCCAAGTTACATCGCTGCCTACCTTCTATTAAAGCCGAAGATGGCAGGGCCAAAGTCAAGTAAGTTAGGACAATGTGCTGGAATGTAGTTAGCAAAGCTAGGGAGTTTTAGTAGTAATAGCTTTGAGGATTCTTTGTAAAGGACTGAAGGAAAATTTCTGTGTCACTTCTGAAAGCCTCATTGGAAAGGGTGGTGGTGCCCACTGGAATGCTGTAGGCAATAAAGACCTAGCCTTATTTGTTGATTTAAAGTACATCTTCACTTTAGCCAGCTGGTAAATAGCATTACCCTCACTATTCAGACACCATAGAAACCACTGTTCAAATGGACAAATTAGAAGAAAATAATGAAAGTTTTGAAGCCTGGTTGTCATGATGAATGAAGAAGACTGGAAGAACCAGTTGCTTTTGATAGCGTGCAAGTGTGTAAGATACTGTAAACAGAAAGGGAATAAGGATAAATAATGGATTTTAAGTGCAGTATAAACAGGCTATTAAAAAAGCTCTTTAACGATAATTAAACATTATAATAGACTGTATAAGGATACTACAGAATATCGGTTGAATATATTTTGCACAGAACATTGGAACTGTCATAGCTAATCCTGTGCTGAAGCAGAGAGGAGGGCTAGTAAGCTGTTGAGACTTTCCAGCCCTGCTGATCTTCATGATTCGGTGTAATTGGATTTTTACATAGGTGTAGGTCAGGCTTATAAAATATGTATTCACACTGTATTATGATCATTGATATTTGAAAATTATAATGGAAAATGCTTTCTCACTTTAGGTTATTTTCAAAGTATGAACAACAACCTAGCAAAACTGGTGTGTGCAGAAATTATCAGTCTCAGTAAAAGTGGTAACTTCTGGTCTTAAAATACAGCTAGAAATGCATACAGGATTATCTCTAGTCTCAGCACTGGCATAGAGCATTTCTAGTTTCAAAACAGCATACTTTGCATGAGAGAAAATTAGTTTTTAATGGACCAAATTTAATGCTTATCTTTATATGCCAATTCTAGTCCTTGGCCTGTTGTGGTTTATAGTTTGCAAATTTGATTCAATTGAAAAGCAGGCGTACCTGGCTATTTTCATCAGTTGATATGTTAAATTTGTCTCTTGGTTGTGGTATGGGAGGAAATATGCTCTTGAAACTGCAGTACCTATGGGTAGAAAATGAGATTGTAAAGATTCTGGGGTTGTATGAGAGTGAACATTTATTGTAGTATCATAAGAATATTTTTTCTTTCAAGATTGAATAGATGCTGCTCTACAAATCACTAAATTAGAAGTAAAATATTTTGCATGTAAACTAGTGGGTAACTATTACTACGCTTATCACTTGGGTAACTAAATTCCATTTTGTGATGAGAGTCCCAGTAAGTACTTTATCAAACAATGACTTTCAATAACTCACATGACATAACTTTCTTCCACCCCTAAGTGAGAAGTTTTATCAAAATCATAACGTGTTCATTGGTTCTGATTCCCTCTTGTCTGGTAGTGTATGAAGCCAATGGCTTCAAAGTGATGTGGATACTAAATGCTTAGAAGAACAGAAATGTTTTTGCAGGGTCTGGTGGAGTCAATTGCTTGCTAACTTTGACATCCTTTCCCCCTTTTTCACTTGTAGTGATTTTGCATGACAAAGTGCCATCTGTAACAATACTGGTAATTACACTTTGTAACATTGATAAATAGATTATTTAAGATTGTAGGTAGGAAGGTAGGAGTGATAGGTAAGGTTGATTTACCTTTTGAAAAGACAATACTGGAGCAGTGTCACTGAGATTGTTCCAAGTGCTATCAGAAATAAAACCACAAAAATAAAGTAATCTTTCCCTTGACCTGAAACATCCAAGAGAGAGAAATACCTTAGCATGCCAAAAAGATACCTTCGTGACTGTCAGTGATGAATGCAAATTTCACCTATTTTTTTTTAATAATCTGAAGGACTTCAATTTGACTTCTCACAGAACCTTGTCAAAAAGTTCAGGTACACTTGATGCATTTGAAACCATTTCAAACATTTAAACTGTAGAGAAATAATTACGGGGCGGGGGGGGGGGGGGGGGGGGCGGGAATCCAAAGAAGAAACAGAGTCACAGAACGAATAACAGAACAAAAGTTGTCAAACTGTAAAAAAAGAATTGGAAAAGGGTGAGAAGGAAGATGTGGAAGGAAGGGAGTGATATTCATGGCAAAAATTTAGAGAACTAAAAGGTAGCCTCAGCTCTTCAGACCTAAGACAAGACTGGATCTCTCTCAGCCTCTTCCTGGAGCCCTAGCATCTAAGTAACTGCTGCCCTCACAATCCCAACTAATCAAAGGCTGGTGTCAGCCTCCATTGCCACAGTGCTGGAGCTTCTCCTCCACATTATAATTTCCACTTGGTTCCTTCCATGTCATTGGGTGAAAATTAAGATTTTATTCGTATCTGTGATTGTGAGGGAAAAGGGAAGGCAAACATGGTAATAGCGAAAAAAATTATATTAAAATAGTATTTCACAGTCTTACCAAACTCGATGGGTTCAGTCCATTCCCCCCAGTTTGAGCTTATGAGACAACTTCTTCCACGTGCTCTCATTTTCAGAATGTATTTTTTTTTCTCATTGTAATTTTGAAATTCGTATCTGTTGCTCCTTACCTAAAATCAAAGCAATCAGACTGTGCATTTCACCTGATAGGCAAATGTTAATAAAATTTGTGGTTTAATTTCCTTTTGCAGTTTCTATAAAAAAAACAATTTGTATGATTTTTTAGAGATGTACTAGTATAAATGTTCTTCTTCCCACCTTTAAAATTGTGATGAATGAATTCATCCTGCTACTGAATCTTTATGGGTTTTGAGCTTTAAAGTTGAACTTTGAAGTTTATTGGATCTTTAATCTATTTTATTGTGCTTTAAGGACATTTTTTTCTCTTGTCCTTGTTTGTGAATCCTAACAATACCAAGACAGAAAGCTGAAACTGGAGAAGTACTCTGTAAATTCACCTTGCAACCTTTACAGGAATTAATCATGCAAATATTCCCTGGATGGTGTCTGTCTTTGCTAAACAGACAGTATTTCTGAGGCAATCCAGTAACAGATATGCTACCATCTGGCCTCGTGATACTTTATACAAGGTCTGGAATCTGCCAAGCCTAAGATGCTTCCACAGCTGAGAAGACCACTCATTTGTCAGCGGAAGACTGACTGTGTGTTACCTTCCACCGGTTTTGAAGATTTCTGCATTCCCTCTGCCTCGCTGTCCTGAACTATGGTGGTATTTTTGCACCAACAGATATGAGAAAAAGAATATTTCCGATTTTTATTAAGCAAAATGTCACCTGTCTTGAGCAAAATCTATTTGTGCAATAAATGGAAAGTATGAAGTTTTGTGAAATGCATGGAAAATTCTATCTAGTGTAAGCTACCCCATCCAAAAGGGGTGTATTAAGTTTACATATGAAGATACCACAGGAACGTATTTTCCTGAATTTTCATTGCCATATTGATACAAAACCTATAGTTCTAGAAGTAAGTATATTTTATATAATGGTACTTATAAAAATTTGTGCCCACTTAAACATATATGAGAATGCTTACTCTTACAGGAGGATCCTTTTCCTCTTCTTTGGGCTCATCCTGCAAACCAAAGACAAATCTTCATTTTTATTATTTTCTTGTCAAATAGTCAAATATTTCTCCCTATTTTGTTCTTATTTTCTTGCTTCTAAAGATCATAAGTAGTTTTAAACTGAAAAATAAATTGGATATTCTGCTCCAGTAATACCCCAGTATGTAGCACTCGGAATTTTGGCTTCTTCCATTTCATTTTAGAGAAGAAAAGCCATATATTTTATTTATTCGTGGTTTGAGAAGCTGTATTTGCTTCTTAAGATCCTGTTTACATTGTGCGTTCTCATCCAGCAAATGTATATCCAGATTACGCAAGCAAATAATCCTCCAAATGCAGCAGATCTGGAAGCTGTGAATTCACAATAGTTTGATAACATGGGGCAGCAAATTAACGTGAAGAGCAAATTTACCTGCTTCCAGTCAAAGTCTCTGTTAGACATCTGAGTGATCCATACATGGGGGCTTTTCCCAAAATACTGCAACAAGCTACCTACACCTCCCATACAATCAATATTTAATTAAGTAGAATCAAACATTGACCTGGATCAAAGAATCTGTCTATTTTGAAGAAAGGATAGGTTCAAAAATGAGTGAATGAAATCAACAGCAGTGGTTTAAAAAAGCTGAGGTCCTTGAAACATCTATTGCATGTAATGTCAGAAGGATAGCTGGCATTATGGAAAAGTCAGACATCCCTGGAAGGAATGCCTTATTTCAGAAAACACACCCACCGTGTACGTTGTGTTATAAAGTTGACTAGTATTTCCCCATTACTCACTGTCAGCTGAGCTCTTTCAGCTTAGGACATGACGGAAGTCATCAGCCTGTGCTGTGAATGGGGAGGGTGCAAATAAGTTACTTAAATTTTAGGTGTTCGGTACCATTTTAGCTGCCTCACACCTGATGGCCCCTCCTGAATGGTGTGAGTGATATCTGCCATCTCCATGTAGGTACCTCTGGTACCTTCAGTACCTATAGCACTTTAAGAGGAATGAGGCACCTACTGCTCAGCTGCATGGGGCCTTAGACATGCATTGACTGTTATGGGATATCTGTGCTCCTTTGCAGACACCTGCATTAAGGTGTCTGTGAGGTGAATTTCACACTCAAATGTAGGAATCTCCTGAACACCACCCATTCTGACTGCAGCATGAGAAAGAAGAGGTAACATGTATTTGTTTGAAAGAAACGTTTTGATAATATTGCTTTAGTCATATGTTACAACCTATATCTTTATGTAAAACATTCTAAGTATTTCACAGAGGACCTTGCTGTCAAATTATACCAGCCAGCTGGAAAGCTACATGTGCTGCAATTGCTCCTTGAAATAGCTACCAAGGTAGATACTATTAATGCACGCAAGATACAAAATCCAGACAATCCAAACAGTTTGCAAGCTGCAGGCCTTGTTTTGAATGAACTACTGAGTTTTAAGGATTTATTGCAGTTGCATATTTATGTTTAACTCTTAGCTGATCTTTCCTGTAAGGGTTTTGAGTTATAAATGCTTGAGAAATTGCCACTACGGTAAGCTTCTGAGCTGTGGCTGGGAAATGGGGTAGGTAGAGAGTACTAATTTGTCAAGCACAGACATCATCCACATGTGGAAATCATCTAATGGTAAAAGAGGTATCCCAGGGACGGGGAGGAAAAGCGCCATTTCTTGCCTCCTTGTCAAACTCCTGGGCTCAAAGAATTTTTCTGCGCTTTGTCCTCCGGGGTGTTGAAATCGGGTCCTTTAGGCACTGAGATTTCTGAAGGAGGATTTGACACCCCAGCTTCTCTGCTCCATTGTATGTGGTGGAAACCAGACATACCATAGCTATGGTACAGTACACTCTGTGCTGTCCTGCACTTTTCCCATGGTCACTATGGTTAAGTTGGCAGTGCTCTACCTATAGCGTAGGAGAAATCCCAGCTCATTTCTGGTGCATACATGTTTACTCTAAGATAGCCATTTTAGGTTCCTCTCTTATAGCCAATGGAAAGAAAGAAGCGCTTTAGGGGCACAGTTTTTCTGTCATCTGCCTTGGAAGGAGAACGGTAATACCACACCTGACTACACAGAGAGTGGAGGGTAAGACACTGAAAAGCAAACTCATCTATTGTGGACGTCTACCCTGGGCCTGTGTGAACTTTCCCCTGTGTTGCTGGTATCTCATTTTTCAGAAGAGTGGCTTCTGAAAAATGTTTCCAAACGGAGGTTTTGGTGGACACTGTGTAGACAGACAGGCAGGGGCCAGGCTGGCTCAGCCAGGCTCCAGGGCAAGGATGGTGTCTGAGGGAAGGCTGCCAAAGGATGACGGACATTGGGAGAGGTGGTGGAGAAGAGAGATGGAGGCTGAGTGGGGCAAAACAGTCCCACGTGTTGAAATTGAGGGGCAGCTGTGAGCTTTCCAGCATCTGCAAAATGCAATCAGGGTGGCTGAAGCCCGGGGAAGCAGGGCAAGCATGAGGGGCCCGGCCCGGGCTGGAGGCTGCTACCAGGGCAGTGCCCTCATTGCAGATCCCGGGCTGTCATGGCATGATCATCTCCTGCGAGATTTGGTCATGCAGGAAAGCATCTCAGGTGCTCTCCCAGCCTTTGGACAGAGACCTCTCATAACATTCCCCTGCTCTCCTATGCTTTTCTGCTTTGCATCTCTGATGACTTTGAAATAAGGTCACAAGCGGTGGGATGTGAGATCAGCAGAGCTGGCACAGGAAAACACCACAGATTGTGAGGGAGAAGTTATTAAATAAAGGAAACAGAAGTTTGCACATTATGGATATGCATGTACGTAGGTATGGTGCCAAATACAAACCAGTAATTTTTTTTACCTTAGTTTGTATGTGAATTTCATACTGAAAACACTTTACATTTTCCACATGACTTGTAAGGGGTGGTTGCCATGTAATTATGCAACCCACTGAATCTGTAGTACAATTGGCAGTGACGTTTAATGGAGGAGTGAGTATTTCTGAAAAGAAATGAAATAAATAATGTAGACATGGTCATTAATCAGCTACAATTCATGCGTTCATAGCAAAATACATATGCAGTTGAGGCAACTGACATACAGCTGTGTGCTACTGATGTTAACAAATGTTATCTGGTAAATAGGAATAAAATACAGTAGCAAAACTTGGGAACATATCACTTCAGTTGTTAGACATCTGAAGTAACTGAAGTTCATGTAAAAAAAGCATGAAGGATTTGGTGTAACTCGGTAGGACCATCAGCACAGTGCCATTTTCTTCTATGACTAAATTTCACATTGACAGTGCAAGCCGCCGTAGGAAAACAGATGGAAGTTTTGTGCGTGTGGTGTTATTCATGTAGAAAATCGAGTCATCTGAATTTGAGTGCATACAGTATAGTTGACGAGGTGTGACCTAAGTGTCTAACAATTGTGGTCAGTGGAGACCTCATCAGTGGTGCCCATGATGTCTGCAAAGCTGTTTGGTGCACCATGGAGCAGGGGTGCTTGTCTGAATAGCTCTGGGCTTTACAGCCTGCATCAGGTGCAGGCAGAAGTCAGTCTCATGTTGTACATTTCAGGCCACACAGGACACCCAGGAGGACCCTGGCCTCTCACAGGTCCTGGGCCACATCTGCAAGCCTTGTGGACACCTCAAGTGTCTGAGGGTGTCTCAAATGGCACTAGAGGCATCTTTTTAGGCAACTGAATCTTGTTTCAGATCTCTACTGGAGCTTAAACACCTAGCTCACACATAGAGATCCACATATTTAATTAACACAGTCTTAATTTGCAAGTTGAACCCTCCCTCTGGTTTTAGGAGACGTAGCTATTGTGGCTCTCAGAGAGACAAGGAGTTAAGTGATGGCAAAATAAGCCCATCAGAAAGGTGGCCTTGGAAGTCTAACCATTGCATTTCATCACTTGGATTCCATGGAAATATTCACACCACTTCTCAGCAATTACTGCAGGCTGCCTCTGCCTTTGCTTGCTTTAGATAATTTTTGGAACTACATTGTGTCAGCTCTCAGGAGCAAAGTCGGTCCTGCAGTGCAGGATCCTGCAGTGGCTACAGACTTTGTTTTATTCTTCTTGTCTCTTCAGAGAATAATTCCACACTTCCTTGTTTTATAAAACCATGATAAAATAAGGAAGTGTTCACTTACCGATTTTATATAGTCGGATGTACTCATCATAGAACTGGATCAGGGAGTCCTTGCTAGACCCGTTCACCAGGAAATAAGCTTTATTAACATCTATCCTCACATTTTGGAATCTACATCCCGTGTTTCTGCCATTTTCATCTGTAATGTAAAGCTCACATTCCATTGCATCATCATACCTGTAGACAGCAAGGCATTTTAGTTAGACATGGGCAGCGTGACATGTTGAATGAGAACTCAGACTTCCCTAGCTCAAGCAGATCTACTTACCTCGAGTTCTGCCAGTAGAGGAAGTACTGAGTGTCTTCTGGAGCATCCCTGCCTGCCTGCCACGTGCAGTTCATGAGGGAAACGTTATAAATCACACAGGAGAAGTTTTCAATGGCTGACCCATTTATGCCTGCAAACACAGGAATGTCCGTGATGAGGAAAAATCATGTGACTCGATCCAGGCTGGAGGGTCTTGGTACATGCTTAGATATGTTAGACACCTGTGACTGCAGCTGGTTATTGCTTGGGTTAGTGTGGTGGTTTGACCCTGGCTGGATGCCAAGTGCCCACCAAAGCCACTCTATCGCTCCCCTCCTCAACCAGACAGGGGAGAGAATATATGATGAAAGGCTTGTGGGTCAAGATAAGGACAGGAAGATCACTCAGCAGTTACCATCACAGGAAAAACAGACTCAGCTTTGGAAAAATTGGTTTACATTATTACCATTCAAATCAGAAAATCACCTTCTCCCCACCCATCCCTTCTTCCAAGGCTTAATTCCTGATTTCTTTACCTTCTCCCCCTTGGCATTGCAGGGGGACAGGGGTGGCAGTCAGTTCATCACATGCTCTTTCTGCCGCTTCTCCCTCCTCACACTTTTCTCCTGCTCCAGCCTGGGGTCCCTCCCACAAGAGACAGGTTTCCATGAACTTCTCCAATGTAAGTCCTTCCTATTGGCTGCGGTTCTTCACAAACTGCTCTAGCGTGGGTCCCTTCCACAGGGGTCGCACGTGCTGCCAGCAAACCTGCTGCAACACAGGCTTCCCACGGGGTCACAGCTTCCTTCGGGGGCATCCCCGCATCCCCTTGCTCCAGCATGGGGTTCTCCATGGGCTACAGGTGGGTATTCGCTCCACCATTAACCTCCATGGGCTGCAGGGGAATCTCTGCTCCGGTGCCTGGAGTACCTCCCCCCTCCTTCACTGGCCTCGGTGTCTGCAGGGTTGTTGCTCTCACACAGCCTCACTCATCTTTTCTGCTGGTGCAGATTTTTCCCCCCTCCCTTTCTAATATGCTATCCCAGAGGTGCTACCACTGTCATTGATGGCTCAGCTTTGGCCAGCGGCAGGTCTCTCTTAGAGCCGGCTGGCATTGGCTCAGTTGGACACGAGGGAAGCTTCTGGCAGCTTCTTACAGAAGCCACCCCTGTAACCCCACCACTATCAAAACCTTGCCATGCAAACCCACTACAGTTAGGCATGACAGCTGAGGGAATGCTGGACTCTCACCCTTTTTTGACTGCTTCTGAACTGTGAAACCTGGGAGCAGAGCATTCGCACAGGTAAAGGGAGGCACACTGCCTTTTAACACCATCCTTGGTGCTACAGAGAAAAGTTTTTCTCATTTTGCAATTAATGCCCAGAAATCCACTCCTGAAGTGTTTACAAAAAGTATTTTAAAAGCGGGGACTTCTAAACTAAGGTT
Organism: Falco punctatus; assembly: GCF_963210335.1. Classification (NCBI taxonomy): domain Eukaryota; kingdom Metazoa; phylum Chordata; class Aves; order Falconiformes; family Falconidae; genus Falco; species Falco punctatus. The sequence continues at coordinate 73,991,147 of NC_137581.1, read as the reverse complement.
GGGCTTTTTTTCTCCCTCCAATCAAATAGCCTCCTAGCTAGATCTTTCCACCCTGATGTGGGCAACAGCAATTTGATCTCTTCCTTTTCTGGAGCACATTGAAACGGGAATCTTGTTTCTTTGGAAGCTCCTTCATGGCTGGGCTGTGCAGGCATGCTCAGCCTTCCTCTTTCTCCTTCAGCCAATTTTCTGCTTTTTTTCTGTGGTGTGAAGTGAAGGGGTGCAAACTTCCTCCAGCCCCCTCCAGCACCTGGTATAGAGGGCACACTTGTGGAAGCAGGGGGAATCTCGTGGGGAACCTGCATGCTTAGAAGCTAGGGCCAGTTGAGAGGAACACCAAAAGTTAGAGGTTTTAAGAGGCGGTGTGTCCTGGCTTACATTTTTGAGGGTCACCCTAAGAGTGTTTCCTCTGTCAGGTTCCCAGGAAGACATGAGTAGGAAGTATTTTCTCTGCTCAGATATGAGCAAGCTGCTAATCTCATCACCTCTGTCGAGCCTGAAGTACTCCAGTTAGACACAGCTGCAGGAGCACTGGTGACTGGGCAATTTTAGTGGAGAACTCTGAATTCAGAAGGAAGGGGAAAACAGGCTGTAAAATCTTCAGGTTTGGAATTACGAACGTAGGATCTACCTAAATTCCACTTTGTTTAACTCTTACATGGGGCAGGCTCAGAATATCTTTCTAAACAGTTGCTCAATGGGTGCACGGCAGCTGAGGGAACCCATGCGTGCGTGTGTCTGTGCATGTGCATGCCAGGACCAGATCAGGAGATTGCTACATTCACATTGCCCCAGCTGCTTATCACCAGCATTTCCTTTCCTCTCCTCCTCCCGTGTTATGGGTTTCACTGATCTCCAGACTCTGCCTTTAGCTAGCTCTGTGGTCTGGCTCCTGACAAACCCACCAACAGCCCAGCAGGAAAACATTTAATCAGGAAATGGGTGCTAATATCTTTATTTGTAACAGCCTGAACAGTTATTTGAATCCACACTTAAACCACTGTAATTTAGTGCCATTTAGGAGCCCTAATATGAAAGCGAATAACGCAATTACTGATGCATTTGTAGTAATGCATCTCTTGCAGAACTGTAGATATGTTCATTACCAAGCAAATAATTTTAGCAGACCTACCAAAAATCATTTTAATAGAAAATAAAGCAGTTACATGCTGTGTAAGGAATTGTTTTCTAAGGCAATATTTACCTTTAAAAGACTGCAAATGGAGAAAACCTTACCCAGACCTTAGGCATTACCTCCAGGGCTAAAGGTGCAGTGTTTTGAGATGTTTGTGTTTGGTACTTCAATGATTAAAAATACTCCTTCATGCAGAGGCATGTATAGTTCCCCTGGAAACCTGCATTTTGTACTGTTCACCTGAAAGAGAACATGTTGGTGTTTCAATTCTTTTGGTGATAGACGATGCCAACTGTAGAATTTAATCAAAGGATTAAGCAAAATAGAAGTCCTTGTCTGACCTCCCCAGGGGTCAGAAAGATGTCTATGGCATTATATTGATAATATTCTGTAAAGATGTGATGTGGTTTTGTAATGTATTTCTCATTAAGGCACCTGCTTTGCTAGGCTAAATAAGCCGTCTTTGTCTTTCTATCAAGCTTCCTACTTTTCCTTTTGAATAATGTGGGTTTATAACATAACCTGTGCTACAGGCATGACCCAATTTACTGGGAAACAAGTGAAGAACTCGAGATAATGAAAATCCATGACAGTGTTTGGGGAATTATTTTTTTATTTGAAGAGTCTCTTACTCTGTCTCTAAAATTCTCTAGGAGTCTCACTTAGTCTCACAGCCCCCTTTTTTTCAGCAGCTACATCCCTATTTGTGATTCAGCATAGGTGCAGTTCAGGCTATTGCTTCCTTTCCAATTTGGTGCCAGGGCTTCAGTTCTGTGGTATGGATGGGGTTCTCTTCCTGCAGAAAATGCACCCTGGTGTTGGTGATGGCTTCCTATAGCCCCTGCCAGATCAAGCTGCAGACTGCAAACAATCACTGATCAGATTTTACCTGCAACCGATTCATTTTTTCAAACTAAGAGAGGTTGATAAAAGGTAAAGAAAAAGGTGCAATTATTTATCTCAACGAATAGCCAATTTACCTCTGGTGGTGTACCTTCCATATCCCTGTTCCTGATGGTACATTTGTACTTAGAGAAATTCTTGCTGCTTTCCCAGGACAGTTCCATTTTACTCCAGTCCATTTTCACGTTTGTGATAGGTGATTCTTGTGCCTCTGCTGAAAGTATTACAGAGTAAGTGCAGTAAGGATATGCCATTGCTTTTGTTGAATGCAGAGGATAGTATCTGTCAGGCTTAAGATGACAATTGCCAAATTACTTGCAAATATCTCTGATAAATGAAGAATTAAACCCTGCTTCTCAGATTATATCTGTAAAAACATACTTACGCCCCATACAGTGGATGTCAGCATGCAAGTAATGAAATAGCATCATATACCACCAAATCATGCAGATGAGTTCAAGAGTATCAAACATCTTTTCTTCTCTGGAAAGAGGCTATGAAACCTTCAGGGAAAAAGAAGAAAAAAAAATTATGCCAGTGTACTTTTATTTCTGCAAAGCTTCATTTTTTTTTCATGGGAAGAGTCAAATATGATGTCTAATTCACCCCTAGAAAATATTCTTTAGAAAACACAAGCAGAGGTGTGCTTCAGCATGTCTGGCAGGCACCTCCTCTGTGAAAGAACTGAAAAGGCTCACTGTTGTCTGTTACAACACAGCGGTTTGAGAGAGAGAGGCCACAGACCCTCATTGTGATCCATTCACTGTATTTGGTGCAGAGACCATGACTTAGGCTTACTGGTTTTCCACATATCCTATCCTAACCATATCATCAGAAAGTCAGACTTTCTTGTTTCCTGATCCTGTGAATATCATGGCAGATTTTCCTACGCAGTGCTCCAGTTTCTGCTGCAAAGTGAGCATTTAGACTGACTTTCAACCATTTGCTGAAGGCACCTTCTGGGAAGTGGATGGTTTGGCTTTTGGTTGTGTCAGGGTGTGGATGACTCATTTCTCCATGAGTGCTCTCGCAAAGCCAGCATCACCACCAGGCATGTTCAGAGCCTGTACCTGCTCCTGCCAGTATGTCTTAGGAGTGCATGGAAAACACGCATGAAATCTGAACTGTCCAAACAAAGCTGGAAGAGAAAGGTCTCAATCTCCATCAGGTCTTAGCAGGAATTATATGTTGATTTGCTTACCTTTTTTTGACTCTGGCCAATCTATAGTCTTGGATCAAAGTCTTTTGGGGCTGATTTCAATTTTTCATGTAATAAGTCTTTAATAACCCTTAAAATACTGTTCAGAGCAATGCTCTGAATCGCTTCTCATTCTTTTCCTGGATGCAAAGGGTCAAAGCTGACTGTGTGACTGTTGGTTTTGTATACATTATCAATTTGAGTGCTATTTTCTATCCTCTTTTCTTCTTTTCTTTTCTGACCTCAGGTGAACTAAGAACAACTTTCCATTCAGAAAAGTACCTTAGGAGCTGGAATTTTGATAGGCCTTTCCAAAGGCCATTTGGCACTGAATAGCCCTGGATTCAGCTGCTTTTCCATTATCCTGCATATCCCAAATAGCAGCACTTACCATAAACTTGCTGACACTTCTGTCAGTTCCTGACAAACCTGAATAAATTGTAATTTTTATATGTGATCCATCACTTTTCACCTCTTTTCATGGAAAACTGAATATGCTAAAGAATTCCAGATGTTAGGTGTAGTTTACTGTATCCCACTATTAAATAAGACACTTTTTTCTACACTTTCTTAGTTATTATTTGTTTTGAGTCCAGAAATAGTTGAATCTTGCTGTGGAAATTATTAAACTTTGAGGATGTCTGATTTGTAATCAAAATATGATGCTAGCTCATAGAACTATGTCCATCATAATTTTAAACTAATATAACTACAGTGATACACAATTGAACATGGGCTATAAAGTATACTTGAGAGGCTAGGAAAAAATGCTGAACCTGCTTAGAGCTATTTTTGAGAAGGTGATTCTCGAATCTTCATGCCCAGTTCATTTGAACAGAGATTCACTTAACTACAGTCTACACCTCCATTCTTGGTATTTCTGGTCCTCTGCACCAACAACTTTTTTTTTTTTCTTCTGTAAGTTGTCAGCATTTTCTAGAAACTAATTCTGGTTTTGTGTGTTTTTCAGTCCAGTTTCCTGAAATAAGATGGTATATGCTAATGGTCCTTTTCATTGAGGAATGAGGAATGCTACAAAAGACAATATATCTTTCAATGTTATATTCGCTTGTTGACTGGCCTCTGTTTTGTCTTGATAATGAAACAGACCTGTGGACAGCCTGTGTGGGATGAGTTTTGGCATTAAGACATCTGAAAATATCTATATTTACATAAGCACAAGTTGTTTAAGCTCCTGTTATGGTCAATGGAAAGCTGGCTGAATTTCATTCGCTGCTTCTGGTACATAAATGATTTCTCACTACTTGTGTTAAAGTCTTTGACTATTCCTATATAGAAATCTTATTAATCTTCTTAGTATCTTCCTAATGTTTATATATTTGATTTTTTGTTTCCCTTTGTTGAGTTTCTTTGATTTGGAAGTCTTTGTCCTAAAGGCACTTTTTTAAAGCAGCAACTAAATCTTACACCTGGTCAGGTTTCTTTTGTCTACTTTTTTCTTTTCTTGTCTCACAGAGTGTGTAGCTATCTCATCTGTTGAAGCGGTGTCTAGACCATGTGAAGGAGGCTATGCCTCCCTCCCCAGGCTGTGTGAGTGTAGGAAAGGGGTGGCACTGCTGCCTGGTTCAACAAGGCAGCTCATGGCTGTGCTGTAGCTTAAGAAACACTGCATTCTGGCTGGGCGGGGGTTAACTTTCCCCAGAGCAGCCCATATAGTGCTGTGCTTTGTATTTATAGTTAGAATAGTGTTGATAACACACCAGCATTTTAGCTATTGCTGAGCAGTGCTCGCCCAGCATCAAAGGCTGTCTTTCCAATCCCCCATGCAAAGACCAGTAGGATGAAGGTGGGCAGAGCTGGGGCGGCTGACACAAACTGACCAAAGGGATGTTGCGTGACCCAAACTGACCAAAGGGATGCTCCAGACCATATGAGGTCATGCTCAGCAATGCAAGCTGAATGCAATAAAAGCTAGGACCTCGAGAGAACCTTGAGACATGCAGAAAGATTACAGTTGCCAGCCAGGGGAGCGAATTGCTGCCTGGCTCCTCCAATGCCGGGATAGTGGGCCAACAGTCAGGAATTAGAAGATAGGGAAGCCTAAAACTAGTTAAATGGGGTGTTTTTTTCTTTTGGTATTACCTAGTAGTGTAACTTCCTAGTAGCAATTTTCTTGATTGCAGGTATCACTAAGGTTAATTCTGAGACTGTGAGATAAAATCTTACTAACTTACTAAAAACTCAGGAAAAAGAGAAACATGGTAATATTTTGTTACTTTTCTGTCCTTCTATACTAATTTTTATGGTCATTAACAGTGCTGATTTCAGACTGACTCCACTTGTGAAAGCAAAAACCAAGTCAGACTCTCTAAGCAAGCTGCAGTCTTGAATATTTCCAGGAGGCACCTCACATCTCATGGAAATTGGCTTGATGTGACCCATCTGTAATGGTCTCCAGGAATCAAGCCAGGATGGGACACCATGTTGGGACTGCAACGGAGGCAGACTCTTCACTGTAGTCTGATTCTTCTCTGCTTATCTTTTGTAACATCAATCTTTTCTTTGTAAATCATCATGCTACAGTAAGGATGTGGCCACAGCTGCTGGGAAGTGATACTGAAGAATCTTAAGTACAAACAGTATGGAGAACAGGCTGTGAAATGTTATGTGAGATACTGGTCTCAGCAGTTATTTCCACTTCCCATGATCTCAGAAATCTCCCCAGTAATGCACATAGGAACTTTGAGACTTGTCCTTCTAGCCTGCCCTTTTTCATACAAGCATATTTTCTCCATTTAGTGCCATCTGTTCAGTCACTCTTAACCTTTTCTCCTTCCTTTCCTCATCCTATATTCCCTTTTTAGGCATCTGTTTTCCTATCCTCTGGCAACTGTCTGCTCACCTTTCCTTTATAGTCTTTGCTTTATTCTTCTTGTCATCTCTGACTGTCTGCTCTCACAACTCTGCTTTCAAAATCTCCCTCAGGTTTTCTACACAGGACAGCAGCCCCACATTGCAAGGACTCTCCACGTTTTCTCATGGAAATGCTTGTCTAGAGCACCACTGAAGGAGCCATCTGCAGCCCTGCCTGCCCAGAGGAGAGCTTCACCACCATCGCCCCCAGGCTCTGGATATGTCATTGGGCTTGCAGTGGCATAGCTTAAGGCAAGGCTTGTAAGCATTCACTTTCCTCAGAAGAAATGACCCTTTCCATCGGCCACAGCACTAAGGGGGCTTGCTTCCCAAAGGATTTGTGTTTCACAGTTGACTCACTTTTAACACAAATTACACGAGAAAGGATTGGTGTTGTTTTGTGCTTATGTTCTCTGCATCCCCCCAGCTGAATGTACCAACACATAGCCAGGTCCCCTGGCTTTTCTCTGGCCTGCAGGCAATGTAAAAGATATAGGAGCTGTGGTGAGCCTTAAGCCATTTACCTGACTGATTCATACCTTCTGCCTGGTGGCCAAGCAAATGGCACCAGTGCCACATCTGTAGGAGCTTTTTGCGTCCAGGACCTTCACCCTCTCCCAGACTGGTCTTTTGCAGGCAGGTGTGGTAAAAATCCCTCTGCTCAGAATAGACTTAAGTATTGAAGGTGTCAGAAGGAACACATACTTATGTCAAACCAGTTGGGAGTGTTATTTGGAGGATCAGACCAGAAGAAACATATTTATTCTTCTGTAAGTGGTGTTTCCTCATATTTCATTACTATGGGAGGTAATACAGAATCTGTTAGGATGAAAACCCCCATCCTTAACTCTAGGCTTGTTTCTGCTTTGCTTCTTTCCTTTTTCTCCCTTGGCCACCCTCATAAGTGTCTTGACCTCTCAGTGTGAGTGTCTACCCAGCTATGTAGGGGAAGGGCCCAGAGAGGACTCAAGGAACAAGTGGTTTCCCCACTTCTCAGTTCTTAGCTCACTCCCTAGCTCTCTCCACAGGTTCGCTATAAACCTAATCTACTCACCTAAGCTATGTGAGTACGAGCCTGCCAGTGGTACTTGGCCTTGCAGCTTTCTTTTATTTAGAGGTATGTGTTTAATTTTTTCACTAGCAAAATCTTATGAAGGAAAACATTGCTAAACTTATTGCCTAATGTTACCAGATGTATAATGTGTCTTGCTTAGCAATAGTGATCCTATGCCTGGTAAGTTGGAGGTTAGCAAACATGAGTCCTTTTGGTCTTTTGTAGCAAGGCATTGTTAAACTCGATCTGCTCTAGAATGATTTCAGTATCGATGTGTCAGAAGGAAAATACAGTCACATTTAAAAGCTGTGATATGTCTGTAATAGTTTTCACAGAAAGCATCTATTACTGATTTAAGCACTTCCAGTTCTTACCCTTTTGCCTGTACAGTCTATTGTCTTCACTCTGGCTGTGAGCACAGGAGATGCTGGTAGAAAATGTCATCTGAGGTTAAGGCTCCTTGGTTCTAATCCCCATCTTTGCTAGTGACTTTTTTCTCTTGGGGAGTCTGGGAGAGTTACTGCTGCACGACACACTTCCAGAAATGAAAATTTGAATTTTGCTCATAGGGTGATGTAAGGATAAACTGATGCCTATACATTGCAGACAACCTGATGCTTATACATTGTGGATGTGTGGAGAGTGCCATACACTTCATAAGCATATCAAGGAGGCATAGAAAAAAGGAATAAAAGCCTTACAATGCATACCAGGCAATGAAATATTACTTTCAAATTGCTGCCTAAATGCAACTTTCCTAGAATTAGTTCAGTGTTTGGATCAGTATTTTGATTTCTGTAGATGATACAAAACTGAGAGAAGTGGTTGATATACCAGTATTTCACTTTAGAGGGTCCTGGACAGGCTGGAGAAATGAGCTGACAAGAATGTCATGAAATTCAGCAAAGGGAAGTGCTGACTGCTGCACCTGGGGAGGATCTATGCCCGACACCAGCACGGGCTGAGGAAGCCCTGCTGGAAAGCAGCTTTGCAGAGAAGGCCCTGAGGATCGTGGTGGACAACAAACTGACCATGAGCCAGCAATGTGCCCTTGCAGAAAAGAACACCAAAGGCACGCAGGGCTGCATTAGGCAGAGGGTTCCAGCAGGTCAAGGGAGGTGATCCTGGAGTGCTGGTTCCAGCTCTGGGATCCTCAGTACAAGAAAGACAGAGCTACTGAAGAGAGTCTAGTAAAGAACCACAAAGATGATTAAGGGCTCTGACATAGGAGGCTGAGAAAGCTGGGACTTTTCAGCCTGGAGAGATGAAGGCCTGGGGACGTCTTATCCATGTGTATAAATACCCTGCCGTGGGGAGTAAGGAAGATGGAGCCACTCTGCTCAAACATGCCCAGCGACTGCACAAGAAACAATGGGCAAATCCTGAGTTAATGGCAATTCAATTTAAACACAAGAAAACACTTTTTACTCTAAGGATGGTCATCTGCTGGAACAGGTTTTCCAGGGATGTTGTGAAGTCTCCAGCATTGGAGTTATAGACTGGACAAAGCCCTGAGCAACCTGCTGTAGCTGACGCTGCTCTAAATCTCCAGAAGTGCCTTCCAGCCTCAACCATTCCAAGATGTTGGGATTTTTTCAATAGAAATCCACATGTTTCTGTTTAGATTCATTTATAGAAAGGGTGCAGAAAATAGCATTTCTTTCAGTTACTGCAAAAGAGCTGTCAGATAACAAAAGTCAAATAGCACAACAGATATCATAGCTATTTCAGAATCTTCCTTGAATCTTGGAAAACTCTTTAAAAAGTTTTCTATATACACAGATATGGATTTTTAATCAAATAGGCTAAAGTGTCATCAACATTTTGTCTAGACTTTCTTAAGCAGGAGGCTAATCCAGATTTTGTATGTACGCTCGTATAACTGTACCTAGCTTAATCCTTGGCAAGCATTTGTATTCTGCACAAGATTTTCTGTGGCACAAGAAAATCAATAGACAACATAGAGGGACATACCTCCTTGTGAAAAAAATCTCCTCTTCTATCTTGTTTGATTTTGGATCACAGCAGCAAGGGCACTTTAACCTTGTAGTTGTGGTTATGCAGGCATCAATAAGTCTTTTGCTCTGCCAGGCAACATTTTTTACTGCATGCTGGTATTAAATAGCAAATGCTGCAGTCAGAAAGCCACTCAGTTTAACATTTCCCTTACTGCTTTTAAAGTTCCTTAAATTTCCTAATTTGCAGATGTTGATGATTTCACATGAACTGATCACGCAACTAGCTCTTCCTTCCTGTTATATTAGAACTGAGCATTAATAGCCACAATATGCACACTCATTATACAAAAAGACAAAAATAGTCAGTAGTCACACTACATGAATACACTCACAGAAATACCTCTCTACAAATAAACACATTTTCCTAAACAGTATGTTCTGGAAACAACAGCAGTATTGTGTGGCTAGTCCATGTCTGAAGTGCTTACAACATGGCCACTTATTTCTGTCAGGACCTGACTGGCTTTATACATCGTTTATGACCCCTGCACCAGCCCAGGTTCTCTTTTGAGGAAGACCAGTCCTTAGCATGTATTTGCAAACTGTCTGGCGTATTAGTAAGCAAAGACATGACAAGGAAAATGTCAGATCCAAATTTCTGAACTTTCTCACTGCCCAGTTTGGTTCATCTTAGGCTACAATATCATGGATTAGGTGCAGAAATGTCAGAAAATTAAAATTAAAGGACATATCCAAAGCATTTACTAAATTCACTAATGTCGAGTTTGCAAAAGACTTTGCAGTCATATAAATATGAGAGTCTAAGCCACAAAGTTTGCTTTAACTTCCAGCAGCTTTAGATGTGGCTCTGGGTCATGCTGAGCATTAGCCACTTCCCAGTTTGTTTTACATGATATCTGTCATGCAGATATGTAATCTTCATGTAAGAGATTCTTTTTATTTCTTGTTTTCAAACGCTTGTAGCAAGGGTGATTTGAATTACCCCCTACTTTCTACTCCCAACACACGCACGCTAGCAGGATGGTGAGGAATCCCTGAATCCCTTAAGCTTCTTACCTGTGAGGCAGGATCCTTAGCAGTTAGTCTGTTAGCGGAAGAACTATTTTTAAGTCTGCTTTCCCTGAACCAAAATTGGGTGGGTTTTTTTTGGGGTTTGGTTTGTTGGTTTTTAGTTTTGCTAGTGTAGGTACTCAGATTCACCAACAGCAAATCACTTCACAGACATTGCAAATTTTAGATGCCTTTGATTTTCAGTCCACACTGCTCAGTCTTGCCCACCCTTACTTGGTGATTTCTGCCAGAAAAGCATGTTAATAATATATTTTCCATTTAAAAACCTTGAGGTTATGGATAAAAAGTCTATATAGGTGAGTCATACTGAAGACAAAGCATACGTGAGGCAGCAGCTCAGCTGCAGAATTTGGTGTCTGGAACGACCTACCTAGCACTGACTCAGTTCTTGCCAGCTTTTTTGGTACCTTGGGAACAGGACTGGCATGTCTCAAATCTTCCACTCACTAAAGGATTTGATTTGCTTACTTTACGTAGCCTAAAAAGAGCACAGTGATTACATATGTCAGTGTGGTTTTAAATTGCCTATTCATCAAATATGCTCTACTTGTGTACCTCCAGCCACCACAGTGACTGCTACCAGCTTGCGTAACTTCTCCACGGCTCCATCCTCCTGTGCCACACGTACTTATGATACAAAATGTGTGTCAGTATGCCTGATTAATTTTGATGAAGGGATTTGCACCTTGTTGTGATGGCATGTTTGGTAAGGTTCTGGATGACCTGATGGTGATCTTACAGTGTCATCTGACCAGTACCTTCAAGCTACCCAAACAGTGGCTGAAGTAGTTTTAACTGATCCATTTTAAACTCTAGTCTGGATTAATTCATCAAGGCTCTGTGTGCACCAGCTGATGCAGCCACTCTTCCCCTTTTCTCGGGGTCTGGCTGCTTGTGTTCCCTTGCTGGGTGATGTGGATGGTGCTGGCTGGGCAGGTTGGTCCTGCTGGCCCCACGACTGCCCTCAGGTCCTGGGGACCAGCTTCCTTCAGGACATACGAAAACTTTTGTGTTTCCCTTCAAAAAGCCCCACCTTCTTCTGGGAGCAGGCATCTCAACAGCTTGTGAACTGCCACAGTCTACAGCCTGGTGTTTATGATAAGTCAGCAATGATTTCGGTTTTGTTTAATATGCTGTTCTGTGGTTTATTCCAGTTCGGTAGTGGCAATATGAGTGGCTGAGACTCCCCCTGGAGCAGTCAGGAGTGGGCAGAGACCTCTCCAGTTGTCCAAAACAGCCCCTTCCAGCACCAGACCTCTTGGTCCTCAGGTGTTGTGTGGTCTGCTGGGATCTGTTGCAGGTGGTGTTCCACACCATTGATGTCAATATCATTAGGCAATCCATGAATAGTTTGTCATAAATGAAGGACAGAAAATTCACTCTACGCGGTCTGAAAAATCTGTCTCAGTTTAGCATAAACATTTGCAGCATTAGGAGGAGGTCTTAGAAAAAACACCGGGCTGACAAAAGCTTCAGAAATGTTACCAACCTTTCATAAAAAGCAGTAGATTGGAACGATTGTGTTCACATCCTTCAAGAAGCTGTCAAATGTTGAATGAAGCTGTTTTGTAACAGACTAACAAGGGCTGCTGTAATGCTCAAGAGTTCTGGGAAATGCATAATACTATTTTTCAAAACACTGTTTTTGAAAAAGCTATTTTAAAAATGTTATATTTTTTACCTTTTCCTCTTCTGGGAAATGCAAGTTCAAGTGAATAGTGGAGGATTTCAGGGTTCCTTTCAGACTATTCCTTCAGCCTGTCTGGGTTCCTATGGATGTCATCTCTTCACCCCAATTTGGTGTTGCCTGCAAACATGATGACAATGCACTCTTATCACTTCCTCCAGGTCATCGATAAAGAAGTTAAACCTGATAGGTCCCAGGATAGACCCCTGTGGTAGCCCACTTTTCACAGGCATTTACCCTTGGTAAAGTTATACCAACTGTTCCCAGTGACCTTCTTCTCCTTAATGTGCCCAGAAATGTGGTCCAAGAGGACTCATGCCATGAGTTTTGCACGTTGATAGTCCTGCATTTCTCTGGGTGGAACTTCTGGTGTGTTTTTCATGAGTGTAACACTTTTCCTGAAAAAGTTGAGTACATGATCCCTTTCCAGGAGAAAACAGGAAACAAATGAGTTTGTTTAGCTTCTATTTAACAAGACCATAATGCCGTCTCTGGAGTGTCTCGATAATATCTTTGATACACTTTCCTATTTCCTTCCTTACAGAGATCCAATGGTTGGTTCATAGCTCATGGCAAGGTTTTGGTGGATTAAAGCCAAACTGCTTTGCTCTGGCAATTTTGCCCAAGAGGAAAGATATTGTGAAAGGTTGTATAAAATAGTGTAATCTCGTATAACTCCATCAGATAGTGAGCATTTCAACTCTGGCCACTTCTTCATACTGAGAGAAATACAAAGACAGTTTACATGTGTGTCCAGCATGAACTCAGCCTCATTAAGAAGTTGGCCTTGTTCTGATCTGCTGTAAAAACCTTCTCAGGTAAGTCTTTGACCAAAAGACAATCATTAACTTTCCAAAGGCAGTAGGTATGCCAAGAGCAGCTTGCATGCAGCTACAGTAGAAGCTGGACAGTGTGGGGGATGGCTCCTGGCTGCACTGGTCACTGGAAGACCTCCCAGTGCTGGAACATGTCCAGGAACGACTATTCCCAGCATTGGTTTGGCCAGGATTTGCAAGCAATGTCCTGAACAACTCCTGGATATAGTCCAGGGGTTAGCCCAACTCAGGGCTAGTTTCTAAAGTCAGTTTGCATGTGTCCACCTTGTTTAGAGGTTTCATAAAGTGCATCTGGACTTTTACATGGCAATTTGCTTCAGTGCAAGAAAATAGTTCTGGGAGTATTTAGTCTAATAATCAGATGTCTAATACCATTATAAAACTAGTCTAACAATCAAATAGCTATGTTCAAATGTCTGAGCCTTTTGAGTTCTCAAGCAAAAAGCCTTTTTACATCAATGCATAAACCTGATACGAGAGTGATTCCTCACCCAATTATGAAAAACAATGTCAGACCCCCCAAAATCTGAATCTCAGAGACTAAAACGGGCAGCAAGGTATATGACTTATTAAAATCAATGGGTCTGCTCAGAGGATAAAGTTCTTTCTCTTGGGAATTAAAAGTGCTCAAAGGCTAATTCTGTTAATGGAGGAAATTGCTGAGCTTTTTCTCTTTGAGTTTTAAGAAGTCATGGTAAGCATCCAGCACTACATTATCAGGAAAGAACAAATAGATGCCTCACCAGCCAATCATCCAAACTGGGGAGTCAGTTGATAAGACTCTTTTGGTATCACTCCAGGTCAAGGCTGAGCCTTGTATGGAATTAGACTTCAACCAAAGACAGAAGTTTTGTCTGTGCTCTGCTATTACCTGCTCAAATTCTGACCTCCTTACTGGAATACGCCTCTTTCCCAAAGAGAGGAGCCCAGAAATCAAATTATACCAGTAAAATAGAGTTTGTTGCTGTGCTGGTCAAGGGTACCCGGAGCCACCCCAGGAGGTGAGGGTATTTGCCTTTAGTCTTCTGTGCTGACCTCATAGTCTCTACTGACTACTGAGCTCTTACAAGGGTTGGTGTTGCCTGCCCATTGCTACACTTCATAGGGGATGCAGAAATTCATTTTTTGCTAAGTGCTGATAAATATTACCTAATTTTCTTCTGTAAAGATCTTTCTGCAAAAATATTACCCAATATTCCTTGCTTCTGCAAATGCAGTGATATGAACCCCGAGCATCGCATGTGGAGCCACTGTTGCAGTATATGATCAGGGCAGGACTATGCCTGCTCCAGTATCTCCCCACACAGTTAAATCAAATGTTGAAATGTATTCTTTGGGCCTCATTCATAATACAAACAGAACAAATAGTAGGGGTTTTAGCCTCTGTAAAAAGAAAAATCTCCCTGATTCTGGCTTAGCAAAGTAAAAACATGAGGGAGGCTGTACAAAATAAGAAGGCATTTCTCAAGATGTTGTTGGAGCCCTATCCAAAGAAGGAAAACAGAAAAGCATGTGAATTCTGACAGGATAAATACAAAAGCACAGTAAGTAAGTTAAAAAAGTTTTTTGTGGAACAACCTGCAAAAGGAATAACCAAAATCTAATAATACATCATTTCCCAAAAAAGGGAGGTTTTAAGAAACCACTGAGAAAATACATGATTGAGGTACAGTAAAAGATTTGTTAAAGAATGTAAGGGGACAACAGAAAGTATCAGTAAGCATTTGGTACTACAGGTGACCTCAAGAATGTTGTCATACTGGGACTTTACTTCAAGAGGAGTACTGTGGAGAATTGGTTAGCTGAACAAGGGCACTTTAACATCGGAATGTTGAGTCATCAAGATCTTAAGAAGTATCGAAGACAGCTTACGTGAAGACTAATGGTTCACAAAGACACTCTATTCTTGTTATCTTTGGTGAAAGTAAGAACAAGGATCTTATGGTTAAAGAAATGAGAACTATGCCCAGAAACAAAGAGTGCTGACGAAGGTTGACCTTTTAGGTGGCCAGCCAATGAGGAGCTTAACTTTTGCAATATGTATGACCTAATTATAACTGCTATAAAATATGTAACCGTAGCTTAATAAATGAAGTATGCTGATCTCTCATATTGAGCGACTGCTTCTTCCCTCCGTTCCGGCAAATGGCAACAGAGTACGAGGGAAGATCACACTCAAAATGAAGTGCCAGTCAAAGAGGTTAAAGAAAAAAATCTGCATTGCATTGTTAGACCAGGAGAAAAGTCTAAGTTGCCCTGAGATAAGAGGAGGATCCTCCCATGGATATATAGTTACAAGCAGTTTGAGATAACAGAAACGAAAGATGACTATGAGGAAGTTCAATAACCTGATAAAAGAAAATGACTGAATGACAAATTGGCAGATGAAATATCAATTTCATGTACAATGTACAAAAATGTAAATTTGCACACATGATGAAGGAAAATCTTAACATGCTGAAGCCCTGGATTGTGTGGCTGGACATCTTATTCTGATATGGTATGACCTTTATGCCACTGTATATTGCTGTTGGTATATAATACATTTCCGAATATTTTTCTGTCTGATCTAAAAATGCTTGACTTGGGAGGTTCCATCTTCTGAGCATTACAGAACTCCACCTGTCCTCTGGAACAAAGAAGACACCACCAGCAGGACAGAATCTCTTCTGAAACCATTTATGCTGATAAATCACATCAACAGTTCAGTGTAGGGAACCAGCAAAGCAAGAATGTAAAGAAACCCAGCAATCTAGCATTGGAACGAGTAACCACTTTTGAGTTATTAGAAGAACTGGCCCAGTGTTATTATGAAGAGAGGAGAATATTAAGGGCTGAAATGACAACAGTTTTCTAAGGTTTACTTAGAGAGATTGGCTGCCATGGTCAGCTAAATCTAACATTCAGCAGCAAAACCTCCCAAGCCTGACCCATTTAGATACTACCGCTCTAAGCAGAGAAAACAGGCAATAGGGCTTTTACAGTACCCTCCCCAACAACGCTAATGCCAGGCCTCTCCTGCAGAACACAATCTCAAATTTGAAATATGTCACAGTAAACCTTCGGTCTCCCGTACTTCTAGGAAAATGGCCTAACAGAGCCTCCATCAAGAACAATATCCCAGAAGAGAGGCCTATTCACATCTCTTTAGAAATTGTTCCCTTATGTTCATCACTTATCTGAAAAGGCTGTTGCTAGTCCTTTCAAAAGTGCTCCATCCATACAAATGATTTTATGGCAAAGTAAGGCCATGTCAGACACCCATGACAAACTGAAATAGAAATATTTTAATGAAAACTTTGGATGGAGCTTTATAAGTTTTCTAGGAGAGAACCTGTAAGAACAGAGTTTGGGTATATACTTCCCATAGAAAATGAAACAGGAGGAAAAAGTTGGTCCAAATCTAATGTACTCGTCCTCCAAGATGAACCGTTGCTATGTGCTCACGGGCCTGATCTTTCTCAAACAGAAATGTAAGTCTGTGTTTGTCTCAAAGTCTCAGCATTAAGGTAGCACTTTCCAGAGAACCCATGTAATTGTTTGTGCAGATATGATATTTATTTGTAAGTCTGAGAACCCTCAGTTCAGAAGAATCTAGGCCTCCTCAGACTGCTTTCTCCAGATGTCTCGTACTGGGAACTGTAAAAGCTATTGGAAATATCCGGAACCTAAAAAGGACAAAAGTTCTCACCAGACCAGTCCCTTTGCCTTCTGATAATGATCTGCATAATTCTTGGTCTACAGTATCGTTGGTTCAGAAGGTGAGAAACATGTTCCTATATCTATATAAAATGAGCATATTATCAAAATGGGTTATATTCCTCTACAATAAGAATACCTAAGCACCCTCTTTTGCTACTACACCTCAGTTCTTTTTCCTTTGTACAAGAATCATAATTTATGATGCTTTCTGACCTTTTTTACCTCTCTTAAGGTCATTGAGTCCAACCTTCCACTTAAAGCAGAGCTAGCTTCTGTGTCAGATCCAGTTGCTTGTCCAACTGTGTTTTGAATATATCCAAGGATGGATATATTCAAGGATTCAAGGATTTGAATATATCAAGGATGGATACAGCCTCTCTGGACACCCATTCAACCACTCTTACCTGTAAATCATTCTTTTTCCTTATATCAAATTGGCATTTCTCTTGCTGCAACTTGTGACTGTTCTTTCTCATCCTCACACTGTTAAACTTCCAGATGAGTTTGTTCTGTCTTCTCTACATACATTGGAAGACAGCAATAGATCCCCTTAGCTTTCATTCTCCAGGCTGAAAAATTCCAGTTCCTTCAGACCCCCATAATCATCTTGCTGCCCTGCTTCTGAACTTACCCAGTTTGTCAATGTCTTTCTTGGACTAGGAGGCAGAAATCTGGACATGGGACTGCACGTGCAGACTCATGAGTGCTGAGGAGAGGGAATAATCACTGCCCTTGACCTGCTGGTCCACTCCTTCCAGTATAGCCTAGTATGTGGATAGTTTCTATAAGGAAGCATGTCTGATTTGTGTTAGTTTGTTTCCCACCAGGACCTCAGAGCCTTTTCTACAGACCTGTCAGTCAGTCATTCCCTAGAATACATGTAATTAGTTTTTCCCATGTAATTGGCTTTGCATTTGCTTCAGGAGGTTCCTATCAACCCATTTCTTCAGCCTGTCAAAAGCCCTCTGAATAGCAGGGCTCCCCTCCTGTAACATTAGGCAGTGCCCTCGGTTTGCTGTCACCCAGAGTCCTGCTAAGGCTGCCTTTCGTCCCACTGACCGTTACTGTTATCACTAAACACTCTGAGTCTCAGCATTGATCCCTGAGGAGTGTCGCTCATGACCAGTCACTGCATTCAACAACAGCCTGGCCTGTTTTTCTAGTACCTTGTCCTAACCCTGTGGCTCTGAAAACTTAGTGCTCAGCTCGATAGTAAAGACCTCTACTGGAATGAAAGAATACAGGGATTAAATGAGTCATGCACTCAATATTTTAGAATACTGAAGTGGTAGAAAGGCAAGTAAGCAGCAAGAACATGAAGAGCTAGGTACTAACAGAAGTAAATTCTGGGCTGATATCAAGTTTACGGTGGCTGATCTCTTAACTTACAAGTAATGCACTTAGGCTTTAGGATTAGTTAGGGTTTTAGACATACTCCTGTCCTTTGAGATTCCTGTTGATTACAGGCCATCGCTCGATGTGTCAGCCTGTTTTCAATCCCATTCTCAATTTTTTAGTTGCCCGTGTGTACTTTAAGAGATCTGAGGAAACTTCAGGTGTGAATAGACCCATTCTTGACAGTATAACAATAGCTTTCATACACCATCGATTTTTTTTAAAAAAATTTATTCATCTCAATACATTCATTCTTATTCTTTTTAATGTAAGACAAACCCATTGTTTTTCCTTAAACAAATTAAAATGTACCTAAAACTTCTCAATGGAAATATTTCAATCATATTCACCAAATGGAAGATATCCAATCAGGAAAAGTTACCCAAACAGTTAAAGTTAGCCAAAATTAAAAGAAAATATAACGGCATTTTAAAAAATTACATGTGAGGTATCATTCTTTCTTGGCTGCATTTCTGTTTTTGCCAAGAGGAGGAGGAAAGTGATTCCAGGCTTTCCACAGGAATATAAAGTTGCCTGAGCTACAAAATGCACTTTAAAATTCCTTAGTTTCTTGGTTATTTCACTACATCAGAAACTAATATTATCTCTTCATTTTCAGATGTTATTGTCTGAATTTTGCTCTCCATCAGCTGAAGGGAAAATAAAAACTTCTATTAGTTTTATACATGTTAGGTTAGCATATACTTATGCATAATACTGAGAGTTTTTAAACTTTTGTTACATATTTTATAGAGATATTTTGCTGCTTTTTTTCTTAGCTGATAACCTTTCCTTAGCTGGACATAACAGTGAAATTTCAGCAACTTTGTAATGCTGTCATGGACAGGGAGGACGTGTTTTTCTCCAGTGCACCACACAGGTTACCCCAGATCATCGCAAATGAATTCACTCTCTACAACTACCTGGCAGGAGGTTGTAGCGAGGTGTGTGTGGGTCTCTTCTCCCAGGTAACAAGTGATACGACAAGAGGAAATGGCCTCAAGTTGCACCAGGGGAGGTTTAGATCGGATATTAGGAAAAATTTCTTCACTGAAAGGGTTGTCAAGCATTGGAACAGGCTGCCCAGGGAAGTGGTAGAGTCACCATCCTTGGAGGTACTTAAAAAGGTGTTTAGATGTGGCACTTAGGGACATGGATTAGTGGCGGACTTGGCAGTGCTGGGTTAAAGGTCTTTTCCAACCTAAGCAATTCTATAATTCTATGAATTCATACAAAAGGATTAACTTCACTAAGGTATGAAAGTAGATGAATACACATTGGCCTGAAGTTTAGGTAATTGAACAGACCATGAGAAATTACTGGACGTAACTTGATCAACTGCTGGACAGGAAAAGGGTGCAAGTGAGATGCTGGTCCTTATGCTGGTCTGGTCAAATGCTCTGTGTGACCACTGCAGTATGTCCTGTTACCTTATAAAACCCTATTTTGAACTGTTTTCTGTGTCACCCTGTTTTCTATCCTGTGTGTGTGTCTTGTTAGCAAACTTCCTTGAAGCTGGACTAGTGGATGAGTAGGAGAGGCCTGCACCTGGAGACACCCAAGGTAAGAGATGGTAACCTAGCGGGGAGAACCAGCATATGAACGTAGAGATCAGTTGTGAGGAACTTGCAAATTTATGGTTGTTGTGAATGAAGTGAATGAGTGTGTACACACGTCTCACTGGCAAATTTCAGCCCTGCTCAGCTGGAGGGGAGCAGGAGGACTGGCATGTCTGTGACCCTATTTATGTGACTGCTGCTGGTGTTGAAGTGGTATTGGTAAAGGCACCTGTGGTGGCATTTGTAGCTGGTTGCATTAGTGTCCTCTGTGTGTGTTGTACATGTGTGTGCCTCATGTTGGGAAAATGCACAGCCTTTGCTGCTGTCTGGACCTACCAATGGGAGCATCAGTCCCTGCACCTGTGAGACCGGGATGGGAGAAACTCCCTGGTTCTGGAAGAGCACTACATTTACTTCCCTTAAAGAACTTGCCTGCTGATTTTTCTCTTGTTATTCCTCAAAATATGGCAGAGTTATCCTCTGTGTTAAGTTCCTTATAATTTAAAAAATACCTGCAGTAGAGTCTTACATACTTTTCACATAACGAATGTAAAATAGGAAGAGAACATACCTCTGGATTTGTATCAGGCAGTCCATTAAATGCATTTTTTGGCCCTGGGATTTGTGGAAATGCTGCTTCCCAACAGCTAGTCCTGGAGATCAAGAGGGATGAAATAGAAAAGAAGAATTAAGTAAGCGTCATGTGTCAAAACAATTGCACCCTTGAACCAGCTCTTGTCTTCCACTGCCAGCATAGAAAAGAAATGAAAAATATGCATGATCTCAACACAGAATGAACACATATCAAGAAAACAATAAGAATTTGGATGGTAATAGTTTCATTTTTGGTTAAGGATTCACTAGTTGTTATTTTCTTCTTTGAAAGGAAAAGGAATTTGTCCTGCTCTTTAAGTCACTACAACCAGTGACAAGTGGGTATAAAATTTTTAACAAGTTGGAGGAACAGTATCTTCTCTGAATTACTGTCTATTTCTATACAAAGTGCGTGAAACGGCAGAATATCCATTTTCTTTCTGTTTTGCTTACATGTTTTATTTCAAGAAGCAAGCTGCTTAGCTTATGTGCTTTCAGATACTTTCATTTTGCTAGAACTATTCTAGTAAACGTTGCAAAATCTTTATAGGTAAGTACAGTCAACCTGAGTGTTTGCAATAAATTCAGCAGTTCAAGAAATCGGAAAACCTATTGCATAGACAGTCTAGATGGCAAATATTCTGAGCAGCTGTACTGTTAATATAAGTAATAGCATGTAATTGCTTTCCTTGCCATGTTGACAGAAGGGACCCTTGAAAAAGTTGTGTGGATCAGCCAGGGAGGCACTTTGGGCATCAAGATTATAGTACTTGCCTCAGGATCACTCATTTGGATTGATTTCTACTACAGTGTGAGTGAAAACATTTTATACAGAGACACCTCTACTTTATTTAAGAACTGCAGATATATTTCACACAACCACAAAAAATAAAATAAATGCATAAATTAAATTTACCTTTTGCAGAACAAAATTGTGATGATTGCCATTAAGAGTGTCACAGCTGCTACCACAAGTAAAATCCATACTGAAGAAGAAATAATTTCTTCATTTCCTGAAAGAGAAAAGTCATAAAGTATTATTGTTAATGAAGATGAATAGATGCACAGCTGTGTCAAACGTCTGCGCTGGTGACTGACTGATGAATGTCAGTCTGAAAGGTTTCACTTGGTATAAAAATCAACTCTTTAGCACCTTAGCTGCAATGTCTACTGGAATGGACTAGCACTGAGCCTGTTTGTCCATCCCCTGCAGTAAGCAGGTGTCACTTCAGCTGCAAATGTAACTTTTTGTATTTATTTCCAGTGTTGGAGTGTAAAGACATTTATTAAGTCTCTTCTTCCTCTTTGTAGTGTGGAGTAAAACAAAATGTTAGCCAATCCTTTATATATCTGTGTGTCCATCGGTATGCAGCAGTGTGTGAGGTAGACTGGACATCGCTGTGGGGAGAGCAGCCCGAGGCATGGATTTGTTCTTACCAAACTCAACGGGCACACTCCACTCCCCCCAGGTTGGGCTCACGAGGCAGGTACTGCCAGCTGCTCTCATTTTCAAGTGGTGCTTCTTTCTTGCATTGGATCTATGCAATGTGTGACTACTTCCCCCTTCCTAAAAACAAAGCAAAGCTGAGTTGTTTTTCTTTGTTATATGTCTAGGTGTTGATAATATTCAAGTGTCGTTTACCAGTGAAACTTCTACGAGGCTATGGGAGCATTGCTTGTAAAAGTAGGCTGCTGTTCCAGAGCAAAAAATAAACATATTCATGTTCTTTATGTATAAAAACGTATGCATCTGTGTATCTAAAAAAACCCCGTCAGTAAACTTTTTAAATTTAGAAGTTTTTAGTCTTTTACATCATATCTTGTAACTTCTTATTATATAGTTTGATTTACTGACAATTTCCCTCAGCACACTGACAGACACAGAAAAATATCTTGAATTGTCTCATTTCATTACTGCTAGGATTGAGTGATTTGAGGAGTAAACTGTATGCACCTCACCTTCCTCAGTGTTTGCATTACGACTTTTCAGGAATAGCATAACTATCCAGCCAAATCTGAAAAATAAGTAGAGGACTGCAATACTTAGCGTTACTAGAATTTGCTGAAATGTATTTGCTCTTGGAGACTTTCAGGATAGAGGTGGGATGTGCAAGCTGCACAGGTTAGAAGGAGGTGCAGCATACCTGGAGGGCAGCCTCCATCCCAAAGGGATTTTGTAGTCTTTGTTTTTCATAAACAAAATTATATTCCTAGAAGATGATTCCTCTTTGTCTCTTTTCTCTGCTGTCAGTGATGTGTAACTTCAAATTCTGTTCCAAATAGTTGAGGGGGAGAGTGGACAATATAATAAAAAAACGGAAGGTTTTTCAAAATACTTGCAAAATAGTAATAGAGTTCTGCCCTTGAATGTATAATAAATAACATGTCATGATAATTTAGCAATTTGACCCGTTAATGGAATTTCTAAATAAGGATCTCATAAAGCATAGGGCATTGAACGCATACTGATTTAAAGGCATTGGCATACTATTTACTTTTCACAAATGACTATGAAAATAACATGTATTGCTGATTAACAGGACAAGCAGACTTACTTGTATAGAAGCGTATATGGGTTTTCCCTCAGGATTATCCTGTAAATTGAGAAAACAAACATGATTCTTTTGGTTGCTTGTTTTGTGTTAACATAATAAGTCATTTTTATTTACTGTCCCCTTTTCTGCATTACTCTTTCTTATCTACTTAACAGTTTGTTCAGAAGAACTGGTAGTTTATCTACCGTTTAGTATCTAATATATAGTTAATCTCAAAGGCCAAGTTTACATAGTGACTAATTCTTCTAAGGAAAAGTATTTGTTTTCCTTACCACCAGAGTTGAGAAATAAATTTTATTCCAGATTGGTGATAAAACTGAAGTACAAGGAAACCAGACCTGAATGAAAACTGTAACTTTATTCTTACAGACACTAAGAAAAAAACTAATCTGTGAAATAAACTTTTTTAGTTTACATCTACTGTTTATATTTTACAATAGATGTCTCTATATTTAATTGCAAATTCTGTGTTAATATTGTTTCCTTTTTCCTCAGATGAAAATATTCAGGACTGACATGGATTCACAGATATTTTAAGCTGCTCTCCAGCTAAATACAGTAAAGTTCACTCATGTCTTCTGAATAGCCTTAATGACTGCAATGTAATGCAGTGACCACACACAACTAATGACTGTGGACTGTATCAACTCCATTAGCCTGCCAGAGTTATGCAATTTTTTAATTATTTTGAATTTTGTATTACTCAATTTTAAACCAAAAAGAACTTTATCCAAACTTGTTTTATGAAACAACTGCATGCATGCTCATGTGGCACCTGAACCTGAATTTGCAAAGCATGTTGTTGTACAGGACAGCTTCTAGAATCTGTAAACAAGCTAGGTTAAGCACAGGAATCCATCTAGGAGGAAGTGCAACAATATAGTCTCCCTTTTTTTGTGTTTATGCTGAAATAATACATGAGAAATCAAAACAACGAGTCATGAATGACTTCAGAAAGTGGATTCCAGAAGGACAGGTGGTCTTTTGCAAATTCTGGAGGAACACATGTGTGAAAAGGCACTGCGTTTCAAAAAAAATGAAGGAGACAGTGTGTGTGATAATTAAAAAGAGACTCCCTGCTGCAGGGGATGGTGGCACCAATCTTCTCACCTGACCTGAAGGAGGAGGTCTGCTGCTTGCCTGGGGCCAGGACCCCAGATGCTGCAGGACTGCCAGACTTGTCTGGCCATTGAGCTATTGACCCTTCCTGCTCTCCTGTGTGGGCACCAATGATATGGCTGGGGTAACCAGGATGGTCTTGAGGGTGGTTGCAGAGAGCTGGGAGGATGGTGAAGGGCAGGAAGCCCAGATGGTGTCTCCTCAGGCCTTTCAGTGAGAGGGAAAGGCTTGAGCAGAACTGCAGTCATCCAGCAGGTCAACTCCTGTCTGAGAGGCTGGTGTCATAGCCAGGGCTTTGGCTTCTATGACCTTGGGACCCTTTTTGAGAAACAGGGACTACTGAGCAGGAGTGGGATGCATCTCACCAAGTGTAGGAATGTAGGAATGGAGTCAGGAAAGACAAAGCTCAGCTGGAGTTAAGGCTGGTGAGGGAGGTGAACCCAAGAAAGGTTTTTATGAGTGCACTGGCAGCAAAAGGGAGGTTAAGGAGAATGCAGGCCTGTTGGGACACTGGAAAGGCTGAAGTATTTGGTTCCTATTTAGCTCAGTTTTCACTGTTAAGGTTTGTCCTCGGGTTTCCCAGACATCCTGATCTATAAAGCCTTAACTTAAAACATCACTGGAGGAGAAACCAAGAGCCTCAACAAATTTAATTTATTGGTGTCAGACATGAAAAAATGTGATTGAAATTATGTTACTCATGGTATTACCTTTTTGTTTTTGTTTGCTCCCAATCCAAGTAATTTCCAATTGTGAAAATAAAGTTTAAAGGCTGACTAATACAATATATGTTGGTCATAGTATATTAGTAAAACAATACAAGTTTATACCTGGCAATAGTAATGCAATAAATTTTACAACACTGTAGTTGCTGGATCTTGACGTGAAAATTGCTAATAATTATTACAAAAATTCTAGGCAATTCAGGCTGTATGTGAATTGAATATTCTTTGTAAACTGAATATTAGTTGTATTAGAAGACATTAAGAAGTATGTATTACTTTACTGCGATGCACTTTGATTCCAATGTCACACAGAGCTTTCTAGAAGCTTTCTTTGCTGCAACGGCCAAGGGATTCAGGGAAGTAATGCAGTTTTGTATCAGTTAGGTGGGCTTGCAAGAAAACTTATCCATGAAATAGCGAGCCCGACCTAGACTACGCTCCCGATAGCAGCAATCTAGGGAGTGCCCTCAGTCAGCCACTAGGCGGCCAAGTCTGGTTGTAAAACAGGCAGCTTTTTCCTTTGTAGTCACTGTCTGCCACCTTGTGGTCATTGGACGCAATTCTGCCAGAGGGCGAGCGGAGCACAGCAATCTCACCTCTTTCCTATGGCTGCAAAAAGACTTGTAAAGCCAAGGTCCGAATTGGACTTTCAGTCGTTTAAATAGTTCTTTCAGCAATCTGTGATTACTCTGCCTTTCTGCTGTCTCTCACATTTATTTCCCTTTTATTGAACATTATACAGCTTCAATTTTTGGACCAACAGGTGTGTTGCTTATATAAGATGTCTGGATGAGCTATTTACATTTCATATATAGCAAAATTTCATTCACGTTGATCAACTCATACTTGCTAAGTGGATGCACATTTCTCCATTGGGTATTTACAGCCCAGCTCTGCCCTTTCACAGAGCAGCAGTCGCTGGAAGGTCACTTAATCCTGGACAGATCTAACAGGTCTTAGTGAAAGAAGGGCCTTTTCTGAGTTTTGCCACAGCCAAAGCTGTGATATGTTGAAATCCTGATTAACCACACTTCTCCCCTTAGTTCCACACAGTCACAGTAACCGTCATCCAGTGTATCTCCAGCAATACCTCACCCGGGGAACAAGGATAAAAAAAATATGGTGCAATATGGCATAACAGGGTGCTTGAAAGGCACAGCCACAAAGGAGTATGGTGCTATCTTATGAAGAAGGGTAACCATACAAGAGAGCCTGATTTTTATCTTTAATCATGCATATTGGTAAATGCAAACACATGTACTAATGTTAAATGTAGGTGAAGAAATACCTCTTACCTTATACTTTATGTTGATTTCATATTTAAAACACTTGTCTTGGTTAGAGTGATTTATTTGGGGTCGTTGCCACTGGATTATGCAATCATTTTTAATTTCATCACAATTGACAGTGATATTTGATGGAGGCATGAGATTTTCTGAAATTATATAACCAAGAATTCAAATAATTTAAATCACTTGATCTCTTTTTGCTTTGATAAAAGAGAGTGCAATTGCAAGTAACATCTCTATGAAGAAAGATATTATTTTGTATCTATTTTTCTTAGCAACTCTGTTAGAAATAATCAAAAGACCAAAGTTCTTTAAATCTTTTCCTCGGGATCAGAAAAATACAGGGACTAAGCCAGGGAAGGTGACTTAGGAGCATACAAAGATACAAGTTCCATCCATTTACTAGACTAAGAAGGTAGAGTCCTGTCTTCTTTTGTAAGGCTGCTTCTACTGCAGAAGAACAAGCTGATTTTCACCCTAATGTAAGAAATCCAAAGATCATTTATTTCTTCAGGCCTCCTCACATGATGCTTTTGTGACATGAAAGTGTTGCTTGCTTGGTGTTGTGAACTATGCACTTTATTCCCTCTTTCCACAAAATTATCCATACACTTATGAGAAAGATGCTTCAGCTTTAAGAATCTAGCCAACTCCTTCACGTATCTTCCCTCATTTCATAGATGTGAGCAAAAAGATGAGGACCTTTACATTTTCATCATTGCCAAGGACTTGATTATTGTAACAGCAGAGGATAGTTACTTATGACAGAAAGGGTGATAAAAGATTGATGGGAAAGCTTAGTTTCATCTATACTATTTTACATCAATCTTTAGAGACAGGCATGGCTTATTTCTGATGGGCTATTTAGTCAAAGAACAGTCTTGTTTCCCCTTGAGTTGACGCTCGGTAGAGTTGATGCTCAAGAAGGAAGCTTAATTCCTCCTTATAGAAAGAATGAAGCCTTGTTTGACCATCTTTTTGGAGACAATACCAAAATCAGTGGGACTTTGCCAAAAAGGCTTTGCTACAGTAGAAGTAATTGCACAGGATGCTTCCAAGCAGAGCGCCGCATGTGAAAGAGCACAGGAAAAAATGGGGTATTTTGTACGTATATTGATTTCGTTAATGAAGGGTATGGTCTTGGCATATGCTGTCCCCACTGGCAATGAGAAGCAATCATGCTCAGATGAACTTTTGAAAAGTCTCCTCTGTTGAAAGGTCTTTGGCCCTTATTGGAAGGCTAGCAGGGGGAAGTACAATTTCTTAAGTCCTGGGGACCTTTCTGGCGGAAAACCTAAAACCAATAAGGGTAGTTTGCTAAATAATATAAGGAAAGCTGTAGCTGTGGAGCTTTCTTGTTTAATTTCCCTCATTGCCCTTTTGCTTGGGGAATAGATTTTCTTGAAGAGGCCACAGTCTTATTTTGTCTACTGAGACAGGGCACTTAGTTCCTTCTCAAGGATAAATGCTCTACTACCCTCATAAAATAATGAAAATAAAGCAGAAAGAAATTTTTACTTACCAATTTTATACAATTGAATGTACTCATCATAGAACTGGATCAGGGAGTCCTTGCTAGACCCATTCACCAGGAAATAAGCTTTATTAACATCTATCCTCACATTTTGGAATCTACATCCCGTGTTTCTGCCATTTTCATCTGTAATGTAAAGCTCACATTCCATTGCATCATCATACCTGTAGACAGCAAGGCATTTTAGTTAGACATGGGCAGCGTGACATGTTGAATGAGAACTCAGACTTCCCTAGCTCAAGCAGATCTACTTACCTCGAGTTCTGCCAGTAGAGGAAGTACTGAGTGTCTTCTGGAGCATCCCTGCCTGCCTGCCACGTGCAGTTCATGAGGGAAACGTTATAAATCACACAGGAGAAGTTTTCAATGGCTGACCCATTTATGCCTGCAAACACAGGAATGTCCGTGATGAGGAAAAATCATGTGACTGGATCCAGGCTGGAGGGTCTTGGTACATGCTTAGATATGTTAGACACCTGTGACTGCAGCTGGTTATTGCTTGGGTTAGGAATTACTTGCTTCATTTTAGGGAGTAACATTGGAAGATATTTTCACTGACAGATTCAATGAGTAATTTGTCATGGATAAATCCTCCAAAGATATGATAGCTGCATCTGATAAAGTAAGTCTCAGGGGAGCCTACACTGCTCTAGTACAGGCTGACAGCTGAAGTGCATACCCCTGTGCTTTCAATTGTTCCTGTTCAAAAGGAGACTGGTGCCACGATGCCACAAAGCAAAACAGTCACCTATCATCCTTCTGTACCCTGCCATAGCATTTCTATTTGAGGGATGTTCTTCAGTGCCCTGTCAAATGAGTGGATAGCATGAGGAGGGTCCCTGTGGACTCCAAAGAAGGACAGAAAGGGAAGTGCAGAGTTGTGAACTTTTTCAAGACCTCAGGGAGGTGTAAATGTAAACTTGTGAGGTGTTTGTACTCTGCAGTGATACCTTCTTCCACCTGGGATTGACATGAGGAATCTTCTGATCACAAACATTTCAATTTACTTCTTAACGCCCAGCCTCAAGAAAACCCAATAAGGAAACTAAACATACACTTTAAAAGGAAGGATGATTTATCCATCCTTTTATAAAGAATTATCAAGTATTTTGAGCTTGATGATGCAGGAAGCTGTGCTGTTTAGTACATGCCAACTCCATGTTGCTTAAATGAGCAGATCTTGTACTTCATTCTCTTAACAGTCTTATATATATTACCCCCCTCATACAAAGAGGAGTAAATGTTCTCAGACCTTCCATTGTTGTGGATGGGACACTGCAAAGGCTTGGGCATTACATCATGAGATATGCGGTGACAAAATTCAAGATGTCACAGATTTCTCAATGAAGAATTTCAAAACTACAGCCACAAATGTGTTTCACTTGAATTTTTAAAGACATTCAAATGCAGTCAATAAAATATTAGCATGAACAGTTAAAAGAGAATTAGTAATTAAAAAGATGGCACCAAGTAAGGTGGCAACTGCAGACTGAAAAATTGCTGAGCTAGTTGTAGGAAACTCCTTTTCTTATCATAAGGCTGTGAACGAGAAACTGTTCATCCTAGAGGAAACAAATAAATTAAGGGATGAATGGTTTCAGTTTTTCTTTTACCCCCAGGCCATTGGAAGTAGGCAAATCCTTTCCCAAAGTCTAGCATATTACCTTGAGGAATATATCTGCATACGGTTGAGTATGTGCCATTCATGTTCACAGCTGTGACAGAAAAGCTTGCTCCATTGTGCAGAGGAGGTGCTGTATTTCCAAATGTGCACTTCATGTCCTCTGCCTGAAAAATGTCATGCAGAAGGTTTACTTTTTAGTTTTTCATCTATTGGTTTACGCAGTGCTGCTCCCTGTAGAAACTGCTTTAGCTTGTGCTTGATTTGTAACAGTGGGACTACTGTGAAGTGAGTAATGTAGATACTGATGTCTTCTCAGGTTTGAGAACTCTTTTCCCAGAAGCTTTGGGTAATGAACTTCCACCACTGTAAGGTGAAGAGTTCAGTGCTTCCCTCCAGAAAATCTCATGGAAGTGTTAGGAATAGCAGTTCCTCCCCTCCTTCTACCCATAGTCCACCAAATCAGTTGAACTGCCTCAAAATAGAGCATATGTGGTTTCATAAGGGTCAACAGATGGCTGTAATATGCTTTGTACTCCTTTGAAAGACAAAGTGAGATACCTCACAAATGAATGCCTAGGCAAGGAGCTGGCTTGAGATTCATCTCCATGAACATCAGTTTTCTAAAAACTAGCATCTAAGTCATGTAGGTGCCTTGTCTATGCAGTGATGAATGAAGGCACCAACAGTGGAATGTAAGATGCATGGGATACACTGCCTTCAGAGCTTAGAGGACTATAACTTCCATGCTTAGATAGTTGAAATGAGGATGACGTGAATCTACTCAATTCTGTGATTACTTGAACAGGTGGTATAAATGCATGAAGTTATCACAGGAGTCCCCACATGTCAGAATTTTCTAGATACTGCCTACAGAAGTTTACCATAGATGTAGTATACATCTTGCTTGACACAGTAGTGTAGTGTAAAATGCTCGCTTGCTCTCTATTTATGCGAAATAGAGCGCCAAAACCAATACCTTCCTTTTACAGTTCCTGCTCCTGAAACAACTTCATTTTGGACAGAACCTACCCAGTCAGATGCACAAGAAATATTTGGCAAATGGGTGGAGACAACTTTGAACTCTACAGGAAGAAAATTTAGCTAAGGCAGAAGTGATACATGTACAGGGATAATCCCAAGAGGACAGCTTCATGACTTGCTTCAAACTATCTGTGCAGTTTGTAAAGGCCAGTGAAAAAGAAAACTATTTTGGTTAAAAAACATAGTAGCTGCAAAACAGGAAATGCTTAGCTTGCTGTCTTCTCTTCATAGGTATGGAAACCAGACTAAATCAGAAGCAGAATTTGTCTTTTCATAAAGTTATGACATTTCTCAAGTAATCCATTTACACAAGATCTGAGTTCTAGATCTCCTGTCTGTAATCAAAAGTTTGGATCTGAATTGGTGCTGAAGTTTAGGTCTGGAATTTGTCAAGGAATGTGAAAAATAGTAATAAGAGCTTCTACTGGTGCATTGGTCAGAAAAGAAAGATTAAAGAAAGTGTACTGTCCCTCATAAATGAGACAGGAGGACTAGTGACAACTGACATGGAGAAGGCTGAGGAACTCCATAAATTTTTGCCTTAGTGTTCACTGGCAACCACTCTTCCCACATGTCTCAAGTCCCCGAATCTCAAGGCAGGGACTGGGGGAATGAAGTTCTTTCCATCATAAGAAAGATCATGTTTGAGACCACCTGAAGAACCTGAACATACAGAAGTCCATGGGATCCAACAAGATGCTTCCTACAGTCCTGAGAGAATTAGCTGATGTAGTTGTCAAGTCACTCCATCATATTTAAAGAGTCATGGCAGTCAGATGAAGTACCAGTGGCTGGAGAAAAGTGAATATCACACCCATTTTTACAAATGGTCATAAGGAAGATCCTGGGAACTACTGACCAGTCAGCTTCACCTCCATGCCTGGTAGTCATGCAACAGATCCTCCATGAGGTTATGTTGAAGCATACAGAGAACAGGGAGGTGATCAGAGACAGCGAACATGGCATCACTAAGGTCAAGTTCTGCCTGAGTAAGCTAATTCTTCTCTTCAATGGAGGACTGCATTAGGGTAAGAGCAACATATATCATCTACCTGGATTTCTGTAAGATCTTTGGCATGGTCCCACACAGCATCCTTGCCTCTGAAATGGACAGGTATGGGTTTGACAATCAGGCTGCTAGATGATAAGGAACTGGCTGGATATGCACATCCAAAGATTTACAGTTGTCAATGGCCTGCTGTCCACGTGGAAACCGGTAACAAGTGGTGTCCCTCAGGGGTCTGTAATGGGACCAGTACTATTTGACATCTTCATCAATGGCATAGACAGTGGGATAGAGTGCGCCCTCAGCACGTTTGTAGATGGCACCAAGCTGAGTGGGGCAGCTGATTTGCTGGAGGGAAGGGACGCCATCCAGAGGGACCCTGACAGGCTGGAGGAACAGGCCCATGCAAACCTCATGAAATTCGACCAGGCCAAGTGCAACGTCCTGCACGTGGGTTGGGGCAGTCCCCTGAACCAATACAGGCTGGGGGATGAACGGGTTGAGAGCAGCTCTGCAGCGAGGAACTTAAGGATACTGGCAGGCAAAAAATTGGACATGAGCCGGCAACGTGCACTCACAGCCCAGAAATCCAGTCACCTCCTGGGCTGCATAAGCACAAGTGTGGCCAGCAGGTCGCGGAAGGTGATTCTCCCCCTCTACCCTACTCTCATGAGACCCCACGTGAGGTACTGCGTCCAGCTCTGGGGTTCCCAGTACAAGACAGACCAAGACCTGTTTGAGGGGTTCCAGAGGAGGGCCACAAGAGTGGTCAGAAGGCTGGAACCTCTCTCCTCTGAAGGGAGGCTGAGAGAGTTAGGGTGGTTCAGCCTGGAGACGAGCAGGCTCTGAGGAGACTTTGTTGTGGCCTTTCAATGCATAAAGGGAGCTTCTAAGGAAGACCGAGAGACACTTCTTACCAGGGTCTGTAGTGACAGGGCAAAGGGCACTGGTTTTAAACTGAAAGAGAGTCGATTTAGATTGGACATAAGGAAGACATTTTTTATGATGAAGGTGGTGGGGCACTGGCACAGGTTGGCCAGAGAAGTTGTGTGTGCCCCATCATTAGAAGTGTTCAAGGTCAGGTTGGATGTGTCTTTGAGCAACTTGATCAACTGAAAGATGTCCCTGTTCATGGCAAGGGGGTTGAACTAGATCTTTCATTTCTTTTACCACCCAAACCATTTTATGACTGCATGAACCTGCCTGCCCCTCAGAAACCACTCCAGAAATATTTTGTCTTTACAGGCTTCTGTGTCCTAGCAGTCAGCCCTGAACAAGCATATCATTGCATCTCCAATGCCCCTGAATGCTTATGTCTTGTTTTTAGGTAAGTCAGTAAGGACCCATGTATCTAATTAAATCTGTCCTTTGTACTTAAAAAATTCTTTTCTGAACAGCTATACATGCCTCTCACAAAAGTTCCTCTGAAACTAGGAAAAGAGGCAATTTTACACTTCAGTCTCATCAAGGCACTGATTCCACAAAGACCTCTGAAGGTGAGTTTCACAAGAACAGCCAGAGTGGTTGGGTATGCCTCAGTACCATGATAGGTCTCAACAAATCTAGAAAACACTGCTAAAACACAATCTTGTTCTTAACATGGATACTTTTTTCAGTTACTGGAGGATATGAAAGAAAAAGAAGAAAGTGTAATGATGTGTCTTTTAAAACTTTACATAGCAAATTTACCATTACAGTCATGGAAAAATCTCCTGCAGTCACTGAACACCAGTCCTCAGTGAAATTCATGCTGCTCATCCAATTCAGTTCCATTTTCCACTGATCCAGCATCAAATTTCTGATAGGTGAGTCTGGCATTTCCACTGCAAGTGTCACATAACAGGATCAGTAAGGTGCAGGACTGATTCCCAGATTTTTGGGTGCAGAGGTTACTACCTAGCACATCTAAGACAAGGAAAATTAAGCACAGCAACCCCTAATGAGAAGCACATTACACTTCACTTCAGAGGATTGCCCTATGGAAGTGTTCTACTCACAGTCTGTGCAGTGCCAGCCAGCACACAACTGGGTGATCAGCAACATCCACTGGGTCGTGGAGATGAGTGCACGAGGAGCCACCATCTCTTCCTTCTTGGAGAGAGAGAACAGTGAAACTTGCTCAAGGTGAAGGATGCCAGTGTGAACCACTCTACCCTGAATTTGTGTAGTTTGACTTGCTCGTATGTCTGCTTCTACACCATCTGGCCATGTTTCTGTTTTTATGGGAGGCAAGATTAGACAGGCTTCTCAAGCAGTCACAAAAATGTTCAAATAAACAGTAACAAAGTAAAAGAAGTTGCCCTTTTCTGTAACGAAAAAATTTGTGTGATGATTTGTAAAGCTCGTGATCTCAAGGGCACTTCATAAAACTTACATACATGCGTTTGGCAACTGCTACTTTAAGGTCTAAAGTTTATTTATCTGTCTGCTATATACAAAAGTTAGGATGAATAGACTTCAAGGGGGTGGGTAAACCGCTGCAAATAGAAAATATCAAAATGGGTCACAGCGTTATCAATCAGTCCAAGTTACCCAATGGTGAATATAGTAAGTTTGGTGAAGGTATTAGTTTATGTACTTTCAAGAAAGTTTTTGAGTACGTACTTGTGGATCTAGGAGTGGTGTCCAACTTACAAATCCAGTACCAAACCCAGTAAGAAAATCAAAACTGTGACTAGGACCTTTCTTAGCAGACAGTAGGTACTTCATCTGCAAAAAACTTCTTTCAACTTAGCACCATTTATTGCTCTGACAGCTTTTTAGGTTTTGCCTGGGACATCACCCCTCCAGCTCTGGACTTTCTAGAGTCTCAGTGAATACCTCAGCAAACAAAATAGTTGGAAAGATAAAGATGGACCTACCTTCATTTTCAGAATGTCTTTATCTGGTTTACCTTTCTATCATAGACTTCAGGCTCAGAGGAGATAGGAAGACTCAGATTTTAAGTGATAGCATGCCTATAAATAGGGCTGTCTCCCTTGCAGACTGTGTTTTGGGAACTGTCGTGCCATCGGAAGTGTTGCAAGATATGATGTTCATCACTTCCCTCCTGATTCTTACCAAATTAGAGTAATTGCACAGCTCTTGATTTCATAGAACAGGAACAAGCCGTTAGCCGGTTAAATTTTCCTTTCTGCTGTAGAGAGTCCACTGGTGCTTGAGAATCCAGCGAGTGCATAAAAAACTTTTATTTTACAGGTATTTCTCTCTAGATCTAAATAATACTGAGCAGTACAAAGTATCTCTCAATACAAACCATCTCTGGGGGTTGGGAGCTGTGGGGGCTCCCCGTGGTGGGTCAGGGTGGGATCTGGCAGCCAGGGCCCATCCCACCCCCAGCCAGGAGCAGCCAGGGGCACCAGGGGTGCTGACATGGGGTCCTGGGCCCTGGGCAGGGTGGGTGAGCCTTGGAGGGCTGGGCAGGGATGCTCTGTGGGGGCACTCAGGAAGATGACAATGCAAATTGTGAAAGTTCCTTAAGCCTGTGGATAAAGATGACTTCAAATCTTGGATATGAAGTCTTCAAATAAGATATATCACTCTAGGGCCTGCTGCTGAGCATTTGATACCTTCTCTGGTCACAGCTGTGCATTTTCTGAAGGAAAGTGTTCTTCTCAATAGTACATCAAAAGCTCCCTTATACCCTGAAAGGCTTTTCTTCATGGAATACAATGTAATTTACTTAATATGCAGATCTATAATCCTTGTGAAGTAATTTCATTTCTTCACATGTTGAAATTGAATCATCCTTAGAAAACATGACATTTTTCAAACAGCAAGATATGTCAACATTTTCCTCTTGAAAACAGACAGATCTGTTCTGCTGGAATTAAAAACTTGTAGGAAAGAGAACCACCCATGTGATTCTCTACCACTGCCAGCCCACTATATTTGGAAAAAGTCATCTGCTGCCCAACATGCTTCCAGGATGCTCCCTGATTCACCTTCATCAAAATCCCAAGGTCATTCCTACCCTTCTGCTTCTTTATTGACATATGGAGCGATATAACCATATCAGGAGTAATACATATACCAGCTATTCACACATAAAAAAGATATATAGTTATGTCAAAAAGGGAAAGTGAAAGATAATGCCACGCCAACTGTCTTCAGGGACAAAGAGGACTCACTTTCTAGAGACCCAGAAATGCCTAGGATCACGAGTATTTCTGCTTCCTAGATTCCTGCTAGAGTGTGAGATTGATGACTGATGGGCTATAAATGGACCATAATTTCCCACATTTATTCTCTTCTGTTGATTGTAAACGTGAATGATGTAAACTGAGTTGTTACTGAGACCAGGCAACACTCCAAAGTGGATCTCTGACCTGCTTTCTTCTCCGCAACTCATACAATATAAAGAGAACAGGTGTAGCACAGCAAGTCTACTTATTGTATATTGTAACTTTCTGCCTGCAAAAGTATTTTCTACAAAAATAAAAACTGAACCAGCTTCATTTCTGCTTACATGCAGTACTACAAGCACAGAGCAAGACATGAACTGAAAAACAATGTATTGATGCACTGTGGCTGTGTTTATGCATTTTATCGAGTCTGTTAGTAACTTGGTATTGGTTGAGGAGATGAACAACTCACCTTGAGCATCCAGAACTTAAAAAGCTCGCCATTCCTAGAAACAGTAATCAAGAGAGAATCAACAGTCTGGTCTGGTCTTTTGTACTTTCAGAGGGAAAGGTCTAAGGCAATGGTAGCTTTATCATGACCAGTTAATTGGAGTTCACTTTCTTCATATGGTAGGAGAGAATAAAAATATGACAAAGTTTTTCTGAAGCATAGTTATGAAGCAAATAGTGGGAATGAGGAGCAAATAAGAAAAGGTGGATATTCTACTAAAAAGCAAATTTAGTTCTAGAAAAACTATTTGATAAGAATCACTATGACTACTCCTATCACATTAAAGATGTCAACAGACAAAGCAACTGAAAGTTTACACTTCAGGTCTGGGCTCATGGTAGTCATTTAGAGGAAATGTCCATTCTCAGGTTTCATTGTACTTCCAAATTAAAGAAATTCCACACTTACCCATGTAGGTATTTTCTGAACACTTGCTGTGCTGTAAAGGTGGAAGAAAGGACTTCAGACTACAAAGAATGAACCCCTCTACACTTCATTATGTCTTCATCTTTGGAAGAAAGCACTCATTTTTGTGGTGGTAATGGGCTACATTTCATGGAGAAGGGATGGGGGGAGGGAGTGCTCAGGGTAATAAAATCAGAGCCACAGGAAATGTCGCAGACAATCAAACAGGGTTCTGGAAAAAGAAGGAAGACAGAGTTTTTGTGCGTCTGTCTTTCTCCTTTCCCCCAGCCTCTCAGCTCCCTTGGTTTGAATCCTCCAGTAGGTGAGTTCCCAGAGCATTAAGCAGTCTCCCCCACTACAGCAGCAGCCAGAAACTAGGAGCTCTGCTCACCCACTGGTGCCTCACGCTGCAGGAGTGAAGAAGGGAGGGAGCTGAGGTGAGCCATGCAGCCCAGAGATCTGGCTGGGGCAAGGAAGGCTGGGATCAGTTGCACCCAAGTTGCATTTACTGGTCTTGCGCTGCTTTAGGGATAGTGTTTAAGGGCAGCTTTGCTGTGAGGGGGCTGTAGTTCCACAGTTACATTGAGATTTCTTGGCACAAGCAGTTGGACCACAAGGCTTTGCCCCCCTGACAGCTGTGGCTGCATTGCTGGGCAGCGTCTGTATCTGAGACACTCTTTCATCACACTGTTTAGTGTTGATGCAGTAGGATGTTGACTGACCTGACCAATTGGGCTTTTTCTCTGCCTAAATCTGATCCTGGGAAATGATGTCAACTTCCAGCTTTTGAGTCATCCCAATCATGCATCTTACAGTGAGTGGACAAGGGCAAACACATCTGTCCAGTGCTGGGTTCTCTTTCTCCACTTGAAGTCTCACAACTTTGTGGCTACTTGTGCACCACCCAGGCAATGCCTCACTCTAAACAACTTCTGAGCCTGTAGAGCAGGCAGCAGAGAAGTGTGCTTTCTGGTGCTCTCTCAGATTGTACACCTCTAACGCAAAGAGGAAGTCTCGGGTTTGAGGTTTTGGGGTTTGGGTAGTTTTTGTTTTTAAACTGGAATATACTGCAGGAGAACAGTCTAAACAGCCCACAAGGGCAGTGGAGTCACCACAGACAAAGGAACCATCCTACCAGGGGATTTCTTTACTTATCTATATTTAGGGAAAGTCCTCACTTGAGGCTTTCAAAATTGCAAACAAAACAAACAAACAAACAAACAAACAAATAAATAAAAAGTGAAACTGGTGCTATTAATGGTGTTACCAAAGGCTGTTTTCTTTTAGAGGTCAGAAAACTAGTGCTGAGTGTCCTTGCTATGATCCAGGAACTGGAAGAGAAATGAGGAGAAAGAGAGAGAGAACAGAAAGCCAGAGGCACTGGGCTGTTTACAAACTTTTGGCTCTACAGGGAGTAAAGTCATTGCAGGAACAGGATTAAAACCAACCTTTCTTAAAAGCCACAAAAGCCTGGAGAATAATTTACCATTCCAACAATAATAGGAGGGCTCACTGCTTGGGTATTTTGCTATGCCGGTGTGTTACAGCTTTTGTGTAGACTGCAAAAATATAAATGGGAGACATGACCCTCTTTTTGGTCCTTGCAGCAAGAA
Source organism: Falco punctatus (assembly GCF_963210335.1). Lineage (NCBI taxonomy): Eukaryota > Metazoa > Chordata > Aves > Falconiformes > Falconidae > Falco > Falco punctatus. Next base: position 73,953,614 of record NC_137581.1, on the reverse strand, counting down.
CTTCCTAGTTTTTAACAAATCTCTTTCTCCACAGAACAGAGGAACAGCCAAGGAGACCAGGCTAAAGGACTTCTGTCTGTATGAACATCCAAGCCACACAGTTAGAAGGTTATATAGCCTGACCATCCTTGCACATTGAGTGTTATCTCGAGTCTTTGCCCAGGCATGGGAAAGGAATACCTTAAACACCCTGATACACCCACCTCCACTGTTTCATGGATAGGATTTCTGGTGTTCTCATCAGGGTGCTGGTAGTGAACAAGTTCTCTGAATGGCTTTGCAGTTTCACCAGTTTTCATCGTGAAAGCAATGGGGGTGTAAGTGCACGAATGGCCATGATCAACTGTGAATGAAGCGGGATGGAGAGGCCCATAAGCAGACCTTGTCTGTTTAGTTCCCCTTAGATTAAAGTTAGCTTTGGCTTTAGTTGGCCACTTCTGATGCACATGCTCTTATCTTTAGCCAGTTATAACTTAAACAGAAGGCTCCTGCTCTGGTTGTTTTAAAAAGCTATTAAAAATAAATTGTTGATTAAAACTTATTTAGAAACACAGAATCATAGAAAGATTGGGTTTCAAAGGTGGCTTCTTGGAGGTAATCTGTTCTAGTGGAATTTTATGACCCTGAGAGAACTTTATCTACCATGAGAGGTTTTCAGCCATCTGAGATGACTTTAACCATCCTGAGATCTGCTGGAAGGGCAAAATAGCAGGGTACAAGCCAGTCAGGAGAATTACAAGAGGTTGCTGGCAAAAATATTTTGATACAGATGCTGGACAAGATGACTGCAGGAGGTACTCAGCCAGATCTGCAACTCCTCAAAGAAGAACTGATCACAGATGTGACAGTCATTGACAGTCTTGACTGCAAGCATCTTGAAGAGGTGGACTTTAAGGTCCTAAGAGAAAGAAGGAAGGCAAATAGCATGCTATATACATTGGATATCATGAGAGCAGACTTCAGCTTGCTCAGGGCAGTATAGGATCTGAGATCTAGTGCTCTGACCATTTCTCAGCTCTTAACTGAGACACCGGCAGTAATTCAGAGACTTCCACTATGGATGTCCTGAACTCCCACCAACAGCTTGGGTTTTGCTTCCAGCACCTCTTTCCTGTTCTTTCCTGTGTCTTGGATACCATGATGCATACCACAGGTCATCCCTTGCAGTACCAAGTAACCTCTCTAAATGGCTCATGATGTCTTCCACCTTTGCTTTGAAATGCAATCTACTATGCCAGAGGTGTTCTCACATGCCTCATAGACCCAGGTGTCTGTGCCCTTTGCCATCGCTTCCTGCCTCTTGACCTTGTAGATCTGGCTGAAGGGCAGACCTCAAAGGGTTATAGTGAATGGGGCTACATCTGGTTGGCAACCAGTCACCAGCAGGGCTCCTCAGGGCTCAATGCTAGAGTCAGTTCAGTTCAAATATTTATAAACAATTAGGATGCAGGAGTTGAATGCACCATTAGCAAGTTTGCTGATGATACCAGACTGGGAGGTGCTGTTGACGTTTGCAAAGGGATCTAGATAGATTGGAACATTGGGCAATGATTAATGGGATGAAATTTAACAAGTCCAAATGCCAGATTCTGCACCTAGGATGGAATAACATCAGACACAAGTATAAACTGGGAGAGGAGTGGCTGGAGAGCAGCCCTGCAGAAAGGGATCTGGGGGTGCTGTTGCCAGCAGGATCACTAGGAGCCAGTAGTGCCCTGGCAGCCAAGAGGGCAAACCGCACCCTGGGGTGCATCAAACACAGCATAACCAGCCGAAAGAAGCAGTTACCCCGCTGTATTCAGCATTGGTGTGGCCTCACCTTGAATATTGTGGGCAGTTCTGGGCCCCACAGTTTAAGAAGGGTGTGAAAGCCCTTGAATGCATCCGTAGGAGGACAACAAAGCCGATGAAAAGGCTGGGAGGCATGTCCTGTTAGGAGTGGCTAAGAACTTTGGGCTTGCCTAGTTTGGAGACAAGAAGGCTGAGGGGTGACCTCGTTGCTCTCTACAGCTTCCTGAGGAGGGGACATGGAGAGGGAGATGCTGAGCCCTTCTCCCTGGGAACCAGTGATAGGATAGGTGGGAATGGTTCAAAGCTGTCAGGGGTGATTTAGGCTGGACATTATGAAGCATTTCTTTACCAAGAGGGTGGTCAAACACTGGAACAGGCTTCCTGGAGAGGTGGTCAATACCCCAAGTCTGTCAGTGTTTAAAAGGCATTTAGACAATGCCCTTAACTATGTGCTTTAACTTTTGGTCAGCCCTGAAGTGGTCAGGCAGTTGGACTAGGTGGTAGTTGCAGGTCCCTTCCAACTGTAATTATTCTATTCTAGTCTATTCTAGTCTAGTCTAGTCTAGTCTAGTCTAGTCTAGTCTTTCTAGTCTAGTCTAGTCTGGTCTGGTCTGGTCTGGTCTGGTCTGATCTGGTCTGGTCTATATTTCCTCTGCTGCAGGACGTCCCTTGGTGCCTCTCTGCTGGAGCTCAGTTCACAGTATGGGCTGGCTCAAAGCATGTTTCCCTCCAGCCAGGGCTCTGCTCCAGACTAAACTGAAATTCCCACAGGAAACTCTGGTTTAATAATAACTAACTCTGGCTTCTCAGTTTAGGGGCCACCATACTGAGTTTTTTCACCTAGCACAGTCTTTTCTTAACCTCAGCAGCACCTCTTCTGTCTTGCAGGAATTCAGTTTGCCAGAACATGCAAATCACTTGAGACATTCCCCTATGCAACAGTCTGTCCTATTTTTCTTCTTTTCTGGCAGAAGTGCAGAAACAAAGATCAAACCAATTTCAGAAGTTGTTTTAGCAGCCTCATGTAAAGCTTTGGAAAAGGTCTTCAGGAATAGAGTTGCCTAGTAGGCACAGGTGAACTTTGTATATTCTGTAGAGACACTCTTCAAATAAGGCCGATGTGTAGAAAAAACAGATCATTTGTAACAGCAGTATTAGAGAACTCAGCTGTTGTGACCATGTAGCCCTGTAATATGGTATTGCCATTGCTAGCACCAGGCCGTAAGCTTTGTAATAAGTTTGTAAGGCCTCAGGGCTGGAGTTTGTTAGGCTTGTTCTGCTTGAACTTTTCTTGGCCTGTTTGTAGTTTCGTTTGACCAGGTGTCCATGGCTAACTTGTTTTACTTTTGCTTCTGTTTATATGGTACCACCAAAGTTCTACAACTCTAATGCATTGATACAATGTAGGTCTGGATGACAGTAGAGGCCTTAGAAATAGAGACACTGGATCAGGCATAGAAGAGGTGTAGAGGCATGGGGCTGGATAAGAGATGGGACACAGGCATGGCACTGGGCACTTCATGGCTCTAAATGGCCTCTAAACCCAGGTTTGCCCAATCTAAATAATCCATCCACAGAAGCACAATGTGTGATTAGCCTCCAAATTGATGGTTTTGTCTCATACCTCCTTACTAATTGAAGGATCCAGGGTGTGCTGCTTCTGTTTTGTCCAGATGTTACAAAGCCCTACAACCAGCCTGTTCCATTTGCAGCTAGCAAGTGTCAGGCTTCTGCTGGAGAGCTCAAAAGCTCAATTTCCAACATTTCCCACCCACCCCCATATACACATAATTATATCTGGTACCTGTTAGTGATCATATTTTAAGCTACTTTTTCATCTACCACAGATATGAAGTGGTGAAAAGCGGGAGGAAATGTTTGGTTTTATAAATGGCTGTGAGCAATGTCTAGGGCATGCTGTGCTAGAGTGGGCAGCAGCATAGTTTGTAGGCAACAAAAAGACTTATGAGAAAATTGTCTCCTGAACACTTTAATATTTTAATTTTAATATATTTTAATATATTTTTAATAATAATAATAATATATGCTCATACAAATGATTTTGTATGAGCAAATGATAATTTCTAAAAGGTTTAATCTTGGCTGGTGTTCAGTGGATTTTCATAGAGATGAAAAATTTTTATTCCTGATCACAATCTTGAAATGACTATACCTTTTCTAAGGCACTGGACTACTCAAGATCCTGAATAACCCCCTTAAGTTTGGTTGTTCTTATTTTACTCTTTTGCTTGGTGTTGAAAAGTCGTGTATTAACTTCCAAAGCACTACTGAAGTGTTTTAGCTGAAACATTGCATGAATACTTCTGATAAGAAGAAACAAAAATAATCCAAAGAAATTATTTATTGAAAATGCAATCAAATACAAAGAGGCTTTTAAAGATAAGCTCTTGGGGCATGGTCTTTACAGACAATGCTATTTTCTCTGCTTGCGAGAGGGGGAAAAAAGCCTGTAAATTACTGCATACAAGATACATATATTTGAAAAAATTCAAGCTATTTGTTTCACTTGCATGCTTCACTTCACATGCATGAAGAAATTCACTTCATTTCTTCAATAATTGTTATTATTTCTCCAGTTTCATGTTTTATATATTGATTCTTATATTCTCTCTATTAAAGGAAGAATAAAACATTTTATTAGTGTTTCGTGCATGAGATTACTCACGATTTTACAATTTATGAATCTCCTGTCATTCAGAGTGTTGTTATTTATTATATAGAAGCTGTATTAGGAATCTCTCAATGAGAGGACTGAAGTAGACATATCTAAGTCTTCCCTCCATAAGGAGGAATGAAAGACTTTTCAACTCAAAAGCCAGAAACCCCATCTTTTTAAACATGGGAAAATTAACATGACAAAGGAACAGAAAGTAAAAGAATTTATAAATCACACCAGTGGTCCAGTGTGTCCTTGCAGACATGTTCTTGTTTCCAGACCTCGTTGTAGCCAATTTAAAGACTGCAAATTGCAGCAAACTTTGCAACATGCTCGTCAGATGGGCAGATCCTGCAATGTCTGTCTGCCAGTTCCTTCTTCTTATGAGTCTCTCCAGATTTCCTCATAAGCTAAACCTCCCAGCTCTCTGCTATACATTTTTGCTTACCACACCCTAGAAACTTTTCTTCTTGCAGTATCATTGCCAAATACTAACATGGGTCTCAACATCTACTATGACACAACTGTTTTTGGCCAGCAGTAGATTTACTTTGTCCCTTCTCTCCCCACAGTTGACCAACAGTCTGATTCTGTGTTATTATTTTGCTGAGAAGCTTAGGCTCAGCACTATTGTAGTGATAGCATATGGCTTATAGGGAGAACAGGGAGAAATTGTGTATATTTTCCAATGCTCCAGGTAGATGGATGACAACTATTTCAGAATGGAAAAGGCAAAACCAGAATTCTTTGCATGTGGACCTTCTCTTTCAATACCCCAAGAGCAAGAAAAAGAAAGAAAATTTATCCTTGCTTCTGGGCATCTCTCTGATGCTTAAGTCATATCTTTATGACTGCAGTGGATTGTTATTTGCAACAAATTTCAGGCAAACACATAGAAAACATACCTGGAAATCTTCTGGAGAGAGCTCAGGGAATGGGTATTTTGGCTGTGGTATTGTAGGAGAAGTTTTTTTCAAATAAATTCTTCTACAGTGACAAAAAAGGTTGGCAAAGATTTAATATGCAAACATATGAATAGGTACTATATATGCTTCTGAGGTACTATTTTGTTCCTCTAAGACAAAAGCAGTGAAAGAGTAACTAAAAATTACATAGGCTGAATATAATGGTATCATTTCATTGTTCAGAATTTTGATGATAATAATTTATTTTATGAATTATTAAAGAATCATAGAAGTTGGTTTTTTAAGTATCTGAAAGGGAAATATTCTCAAAACAAGGAAACAATTTAATGTACCACCCATCTACATTGCAGGGTCTGATGGCAGGAAAGTGGCACGGACATAAGGGCTTGTCCCAGTTTTGGAAAGTGTTGTTTTATATTGATCAAGTGAATAAGAAGACTGGGAATCAGAAATGCATAGCCTACTTGAGGGACATCCAACAGGTCATGATTTCTGCTATAGTACAGTGTGGATTTTCCCTTTCCTTCCTCTCCTTTAAAAAGAGGCCAGAAATTTTCTGTTGGGGAAAGAGGTGTTATTTCACTACAGAATAAAATTTTTGCACAAGAAATAAGGCTTACACTGTGCAGAGAGAAAGTATGAGACTTGCTGCCAGTACTGGAATCAGAAATAGCATATATGATGTAGATGTGGGTTCTTCTCCTGAAAGACAAGCAGTATTCAATGTGTTAGTATCACAGAATAGTAATGATTGCACAGGTTTGTGCAACCTGCTTTGCATGATCATATCAAGGACCAGTATGAAGTGGCTGCTTCTTTAGCACCTCAGTGCCCTGTAACATGTGAAGGAGTGGGATGTCCAGCAGTGGTGGACTGTCTATGGCAACCTGAGACCTTACCAAGCATTTTGTGAGGAACTGAGGCCTACAGAGAACTTCAAAATCCAAGGTGGCAGAGAGTAACAGGGGAAAAGAGCACTTTATAAAGCCAAAAGTAGAAATAGAAGAAGGAAAAGTGCTGGCAACAGACCTCAAAAAGGTTTGCTTTATTCATTATCTCCTTGCAAGAAGCACCCACTGTCACACCAGAATGCTTGAAGACCTCCCTCATATTCAGCGATATGCACTTCTTTGCTCCTTCTCATCCTAGCAAACTAATCTGCAAATATTGTGTTCCCATCTCTAAGGGATCTTAAGTGAGGCAGACGAGTAACAACTGAGGAAAAACTAGGTCAAGGAAGCGATTTTCATTCTTACCAAACTCTACGGGTGTACTCCACTCTCCCCAGCTTGAGCTCACCAAGCAGCCGTTGTCAGTTGCTCTGATTTTGACGCTGTACCTTTTTTCCGTGCTGAAGGTCCCAAATATATAGGAGTTTCCTGTGATGTTTCTTGCCTAAATAAGAAACAACTAGACTGAGAGATTTTTATTCACCAGATGTATAGATGTTATTAATGCATCAGGTTCATTTAATGATGCAAAGAATCACAAAAGAAAATTTTACATATACTTCTGTGAACAGACGAGTAAAAATTGAATAGAAAATCATCACTTAAGAAATTAACTTGTTCCATCCTAATTCTTTTTGTCTGAATATTTTTTAATTGGTGATATTGGAAAAAAAATTAATAGTTTATTTTCAGTCTGTAAATTATTTATTTTACTGGAAAGTAATTCTTCAAAAATCTGGAATTCCCTTACCGTGGATGCTTTCAAAACTGGAGTGTAACAGCCAGATTATACAGAAGGGACTATTTTGACATATGTTGAAATTCTTCTCAGAAGAATATTGAGCTTTCTTGAAAACTTGTGGGTTATTTTCTTCCTTTTTTATACTTGGCTTAATCTTTTAGGTGATATTTTCTTGCCTCCTCCATCTCAATCCCTTCCAGACACCATTAATAAAGAAAAGATTCTCCACATTTTATGTCTTTTAAGTGTAATGTGGATTTATGATCCATATTTCTACATATATATAAATTTAGTAGGAAGTATAAAAGACTGTAAAATGGAAGGTTTTGTGACTTGCATAGAAGTAATGTAAAGTTCCACATGTGCAGGTGAGGTTTTTTTACCATGTTTTATAAATAACTGTTTAAACCTTTGAGTTTAGGTAACTTGTGACTAAAAAGCAAACATAGTATACTGAAACTGGTAGTGTGAAACCGGAACAACTTGGTTGGAGGATGCTCTGATGTAGATGAAATTTCAACCCAGCATAAATGTTAGATTAATATGGTAATAAAGACTTACTGTTTTCGATGTGGTTTTGATGGTTTTTTTGGGATCAGCCTAGCAACAAGAGAAAGTTTTAATTTTTATGATTATTTTTTTGTTACTGTATAATAAAGGGTCCTGTCTAATGAACGTTTGAGTTTCAAGGAAAAAACCAAACACATCTAATATTATAAATGCCTTCTTTTAAAGACTGTGAAGTTAAGCTGTTCTTCCACAGAAAGGGTTTTCCTCACCACTGGTGCTCTGAAATACTGTAGCCTTTAAATTTGACTGCAGAACTGAGTATCAAAGAACTAAACAAAAAAAGGCTCAGGTTACCCACCAACTAAAATTTTACTTTTACCTGTACAAAAAAAAAAATCTAAAAAACCTAGTAAACTCAGACAATATTTTTTTCCATTAAAAATTTTGTCTACATAGCTAATACATGCTTAAATATTTAATTTAGCTACGTTATGTCTCCACTTTATTTTTTTTTTTACTGTTGGAACAGCAAACAAATATTTCTGCAAATACTTCAGGCTTTGGTTTTGATGGATGCAAAACTGCTTTCCATATTCATCCAAGTCTTCAAAATACTTGTAGTTACTGAGATGTTTAATAACAACCATATACAATTAAGACCTGGAAAACCTGGATATTCTGTTCCAATAACCTGACAGAATATTTCTTTTTATTCAAAGGCATGGATAGCTCTTTCCACTTTAAGTTAAAAAGAAAGGACACAGAACTTAATGAAAGCCAAAATGAACAAATACTGTGTTAGTGCCCCTTACACCTGATAGTGACAGCTGTAGTGCAACCATCTTCATTGTGCATGCTGCAGACCTAGTTTAGATAAACCTAAACTCCAAAACTCCTTCAGCAACAGCATGGCAGTGTCAGCAAATGGGGCAATAGAAGAAGGAAGCAAGGCTGGATACACAAAGGGCGGGGATGTAAAGTATGGGGTTCCAGGTTGAGATACCCAAGGGCTCTTGCAGCACATCTTAACTTACAGGTGCGCCTTCGTAACAATGCATGTGTTACTTCTTTGGACTTACTTTAGTAAGAAATAAAACCTGACTGGGCAGTAATGATGACTACGAGAAATGTGAACAAATGCAAAGTGAGTTTGTGAAAAACTTGATAAAAAGTGACTGATGGGACAGGAGACTGCAGATAGGAACACCACAGAACAGAAGGTCCTGACCTAATTTCATCAGAAAGCCGTGGTAGGACTCCAAGACTACACTTGGACCCACACTGCCTTACAGGGACACAAAATTGGTTGTATTAAATTTAACAGTAGCTTTGCTTTTTTGTACTGTATTTAGAGTTCATGTGATGTATGCTATAACTTCATAATAAACTTGTCAGATAATATGGTCCATGCCTCCATATGTGCTAGAATAGCTATTCACCCACAGTATGGGATTCCTTTGCCCAGCTTCTTTAAGGACGGGCTATACAATGGACTGAAAACATTCCCCCAGTTTGCTGCCTCTATTTGTCAGTGACAGCAGCCCTAAGCTCATGTGCAAGAGGGGCACTACATGTCAAAAAGGAGAGATTATTGAAGTAGGGAAAGAAAAAAGGGTATTGGTTTATGGTAGTATATGTGGAAATACAAGCATAGAAAATACTATTAAATTATAATTATTCTTACCTTGTTTTCTATGACAATTTCATATTTGAAACAAGCATGTCTTTTTGTGTGGCTTGTGCGAGGTGGTTGCCACCTAATTTCACAACCATGAGAAGCTTCTGTACAGTTCACAGTGACATTTAATGGAGGGGTGAGTTTTTCTACAATAATATAATCAGAAATACTATTGATTAATAATTAGCTCTTCTCACTCTGACTTTTTACAGTATAGGTAGGTGTTCAAGTAACTGGTCTAAAAAGATGTAATGCAGCTTTACCAGAATTACTATATTCATACCATATTCTGAAGCAGGACTCCCACACTCCAGAATAGGAGACTAGAGTATCAGCAGCAACAGGAGGTAAAATTAAAAAACGCAAACCATTTGATAGATTGACTTCAGTGTATAATCTGTGCAGGGTTTTGTTTCTTGTGTTTTGGTTTTTTTTTCTGTGTTCAGATTAAAAAGAAGTAATTTCTTTTTCTAATTTTTTTAATGATTAGCAACATTCATTCATTAGGAAAAAAATGAGATTTTTCTCACAGTGTTAAGATAATTTGTTCTTTTATATTATGTGGATGAACAGAATTACAAGACAACGGTATAAGACTGACATCTAGATAGCCCCACTCAGGCATTTTTAGGTAGTTAATTCCAAAAGATGACACCTTTCTTTCAGAGAAAAAATATTTGACTGAAATGTTCACAGTTCTCCAACCTATGATTTCAGATTGTCTCTGCATTCATTTGTTTTTGTTCATTCTTTTGACTTTTCATCCATCAAGGTTGGGGAAAAGGGAAACCCCCCCAAATTTCTGAGGAGCAGTATTTTAAAATATATATGCTTTTTTTTCCCAGGGATAAACTCTTCATTCTCTTAGCATAAACCTGGAAATACAAATAGAAAAAGTTCTTACCAATTCTGTACAGAAAAATCTTCTTCTTATATGACAGAATGTTTTGTCCACTTCTTGACCCGTTTACCAGGAAATCAGCAATCTTGTCTTTTATTGTCACATTTTGGAAACTACATCCTATGTTCCTTCCATAATTATCTGTGATGTAATTCTGGCATCCTGTGAAATCTTTGTTCCTTTACAATGACATATTGCATTAGATATTGATAGGTTACATGTCAGACCAGAAATCAAAATTCCCTAGATTCAAGCAGACCTACTTACACTGAAGTCTTCCAGTAAAGGAAATATTGTGTGTCTCTTGAAGCAGTCCTGCCCACATGCCAAGTGCAGTTCATGAAGGAAACATTGAAAATAACACAGACAAAATTTTCAATGGCTGTCCCATTCATGCCTGCAAACACAGGAAGAATATCCCATGTCCACTCTGCCAAAAGACTGTACAACTGCTCAAATCATGCATATTTCTGCAAGATCATTTAGTAATTTCTACCCAACTGATTAGGAAATCCAACTGCATATTTGGGTCTTGCAGTTACGGGCTTACTTGAAGATAGCAATGTTTTTATTTGTGTTGAGCCATGAGGACTGTCTACCACTGTTGCAGATGCTGAAGATGTGACTAAGATTTAATCAACTCTTTAATCAACTTGGACACAGTGATGTAGTGGAAGCTAATAACAAAGACAGTTGCTGTTGTGTCCTTTGTTTAGATCCCCTGTTTATCTAAAAGATCCCCTGTTTATCTAAAGTCCAGTCTACAGTGGACTATAAATTCAACAACCATGAGCAAGGCAAGTTCTCTCTCCCGTGTGTGTCTTAAGTGCTCTGACCCTTGGCTGACTTATAAAGGACTAAGGGTTTAAAATAAGCTGTACACCACTTTCTTCTGTGTAACAGCTGGGTGATTACAACCGAACCCTGAGACTGCTTCCTGAAGCTAGGCCAAGCAGAAGTGCCATGATTTTGAAGGGAGGATAACATATTTTTCAATCTTGAATTGAAAACAGTTGCTAATCTGTTCTGGCATTTTGGATTCAAGTTATGGGGAATTTTGTTTGCGCTGAATTTGATAGAAGCAGGCCTGAATATCCCTGTCATTAGTGCAAAACCAAGACAAAATCAAAGTGGAAGTTGATAGCTTGCTCAAGTTAAAAGACTATTCAAATTGTTTATTCACATGCGGAATGATTTCATTGCCTGTTTCTTCCCTATCAGAAGGTGAGATCTCCAACAGGAAATAATAATCATGCCGTACGTCTTTTCAACTGCTGTCAACATGAATTGAAGGACTGGGTCACAGCTTTCCAAGGCAGTGATTCATTAAACTTAACCACCACATGTACCACCTTTAAATGTACCTCCTTAGTTAGCCTTAAAGCTCCCTATGTGTCTATTTTGACACCAAGTGACTGTCCACTGTTCAAGATTCACTGCAGTCCAGGCTGGAAACCTCTTTTCCTTATGTTCCCACAAGCATCTGATCATGTAGCTGACAGCACGGATTTAAAAAGAAATGCTGTTATTGAGCAGACCAAAACTTCTGACATCAGTGGATGCTTAGGGAGAAAGGCATAATGAGAGTGAAAGCACCAAGCAGGCCTTTGCCTACATGCTCTCTCATCTACCAGCAAGCAATGCCTTATGGACTTGCAAAGTTAAAGACTACCTCACAGATCACTGTGCTTAGCAGTCCAAGAAAGCCTGATCCCCCATTAATTTCCTTTGACTCTTTTGAATCCCCCCCCCCCCCCCTTTTTTTTTTTTTTTTCTTTTTCTTTCCTCTACCACATCCCTTGCCATAGGGTAAGCAATAGGAGAATTCAAAAGGTCTGTTTTCCTTCTGGCTCCTTTCCTCTGTTCAGCTGTAATGTGAGAAAAAGCAATTATTTTCTAGAAAAGAAGAAGCTCAAACACACTCTTGCACATAATTTATTTTCATGGATTGCTCCAGGCAGCTACTGTGCTGTATGGAGGGTTTTGCAACTACTCTACAGAATGAAGTTTCTTTCATTTGGGTGTACTACAAGTGTAGGCACATAGTAAAGGTGGCTAGGATCACAGTTTCCAGAGGCAAAGGCTGTTATCTAGGAGATCTGACCTAGTATGATTTTGTGTAGCTTGGCTACAAATAGAGTTAGATGAATTAAACTCCATGTCTCAGAGCTCCTTGGTGGAAGTGTTCATTTCATGCTCATCACACTGGGAATCACCATGTACTAGGAGAAATGTTGCTCAGGGACAGGACCTTGCAAAGGAGTCCTAAAAGTAGCAACCATTTCATTCTGACACCTTTGAAAGTAATAACAAATTGTTCAAGGGGCAACAAAGTTGTCAAAGTACTCCTGGATTTCTTGAAAACTTCCTCTCTTCCATGAGGAAGGTTGAAACTATTTCAAGAGCTTGGTTTAGCAGTGTTTTTTTCAACAGCAATGTTGGCCTAAGCATCCCCTGTCCTTCCCCATCCTCCATGGCTCCTTCCCAATTCCATCCTGCCTCCCTGGTTTACTAGTGACATTCCTTGTGGGGCCTCATGGTGAGTAGTTTTGAAGAAGTGATCACCACTAAAAATAATAATGCTCCTTCCACTCCAGAATTTTTTTGTTTCTTCTTGTTTTTCAATCTGGCTTAACATCCTTTACCACAAACAGTGAAGCTCATCTTACACTTGCTAAGTGTAGGTTAGTAAGAAAAACCCAGAGTGGAGCTTTCCAAGCTATTTCTGCTGCTGCAAGAAGTGTTGACCCCTATTTAGTCACTAGAGGCATCTAAGCTCTCAGGATACAGTTGCTTATACCCAGCTTATGTATAAGTTTACATATATAGGTATAACCAACCAGTCCTGAGAGTCCAGTGATTCTGGTACTGTACTGAGGTGATGGAAAGCTTTGCCCAATTCTCTGGTCTGCAACAGATTCACTTTATAGCCCAGGATCAATCAAAACTGTGTACTTCTTCATTTACAGAAGAAATGAAGATGTTTCCTTCCTTCCATCCTTAGAGGGATGGGACAGCCTTTGGCAATGTTGCAAATCAAAAGAAAAAAGGGTTATTCTGATTTCAAATCAGATCACAACTTGGTTAATGTGTAGCCCAACAAGCAGTTGAGTTGTCTGGCAACAAAGGAAATAAGGTGAAAGGAACTCTTAAAATAGCATTGTGGTCAAGGAAAAAGCAAATGAAACCACATCCTTGGCTTTTTCAGTTACGGCCTCAGTTCTTTATATCCAAGAGAAGCATAGAGATACTCAGACGTTGTTTAATTGGCCTAAGTTCCACAGTCAGAACATCCCTCTGCCTACAAAACAGACATAATCAAGCTGCACGGTGTCACACTCATACCCACATCATGCACGTGCTGGGAAGATCGCTCAGATATGTACGAGTCACTCTATTCCCTTTGCTGACAGGACTTTTTTCCCAGGTTTTGAGTGGATATATTTTTCATTTTTTCTTTATTCACCTTTCTGTGGATATGCCGAAGAAAATCCAGCAGAGTGGACAACTATGACTACCCTTCCTTTAAGGTTTATTTTTGAGCCTACTGTATTTACCCACTGTGTTTTACAGTTTTATTTTTAGCAACACCTGGAATGAAGCTAAGTCTTCATGAGACAATTCTCCCATTATTTCAATAAGATAGTGATTTTTTTCTCTTTAGAATTTATACTTGAGGATTAGCTAGTTCTAGTGGCTTCTTGTTTAACCACTCCTCTTCTAACCCCCTATTTGTCACTTACTGTTATTTTCTTAAAAAAAGAGATAGGACCACACTCTTATGATCCTTTTCTGTGAGCTGTGATGCAAAGAACAGTTAAATTTCTCTGTAGTGCACTCTTTCTTCATCTCCTGGGCAGATGTTAGAAAGGGTGTAGGAGTAGTAGCTTCAGAAAAATATCAGAGAAAAGAAAATATGGCTCTGCAGTTCTTTGAGGTAATCAGTATTGTTAACAGGAAAGGACAGGGTCTCACCTCTGGGCCTTGGGCCCAAGAGGATTTTTACTTTTATTCAGTAGTTCTTGAATAGAAAACGCATAATCTGCTCTTGACTCTAGGTCACAAAAGGTCAGATAATTTCTAAAGGACTGTAAACAAACTTGCTATTGGAAATGCATAAAAGGAAATTACATTGCTTTAATCTTTTAACTTAACTCTGAATGTGCTGTCAGTTGTGGGGTGGAGTTTGTCTTCCTAAATTTACCCAAGTGCTGTAAAGATATGCCCACAGGGGAACCAGTAATTCTGTACTGCCTTAACAGTGTTTGGAAAGAAACAGTTTATTCAACCTAGTCTAGGACAAGACAAATGAAGCCTTCACTATATTTATTTCCTGCAAGTCACTGAAAGCATAGCCCAGGGTGAATGGTCCAGAAGGATCCCTCTAAGACTAAGGTATCCACCTTGGTCAGGTGAATCCAGGAGGATTCATTCCTTTCCCCTCTTACATCATCTGGAATCCACATGTAAGTACTAGACATGTTGCCACTATTCTTACTGAAAACTGCAAATTTATTTTTGAAAATGCCTTTTCCTCCTCTTTATTATATCTATGCTAGTATCACATGCTGCTTCTCTTTAGAAAAAGTTACAGTAGTAGAACAGTACTATTTTTCCCAGAGGTGGTCCAGATTTCTTTCACATCTCAAATAATTCCTGTGCAAATTGTTGATCAAAATCTTAAGGAAGCTTAAAGTATTTCTGTGTGAAGTTGTTTCCTTTCTGGACTGTAGTTTATAAACCTTTTATGAAAATTGGTTACTGCTAGACTCTGATAGAGCACAAGTTGCTCTCAGAGAATGCCAAATCCTGACACATGTCCACAAGAGATGGTCATGATAGGAATTTGGAAATATCAGTGAGGTTGTGGTCCTGCTGGAGTGGCTATTCTTGTCCAGGTTGATTAGAGAGTTGATTAGATGAGAATAAAAATTGCCCAATAGCCTGCTGATTTTAAGTAACATATAACCATGCCATGTATCTTACCATGTCTCAATACTGCTATGATTTTTATAACCAAAGAAAAGTAAAGTTTGCAGTTAAAAAAACCCCAAAACTTTACACTTTGTTTTTATATCACTATTTTTCATTAAGGAAAATATCTTATTTGTGCTGGGTGTTGTACTTAAGACTAGACCTCTGAGTTTTAATTCACAGCTTTGCCTCTGAAACACTTTGAAAGTTATTTTTGTTGGGGAATATACAAAATGGAACTACTGCTTACATATTGGATGGGCTATGAGGGTAAAATTATGCCTACATTCCTATGACATTTTCAGAGAACTGTGCATAAGTGAAATCTTCTACTTCAGTATTAAAATTGTAATAAAAGACACTGACATGCTTCCATCCTACTGGTGCCTAAATGCAGTACTCCTAAAAGGGATTCACTCTGCAAAATGGTGTAAAGAGCTAAAATCTGAACATTTCCACTTTGATTGCGTTTTCAAGAGAAATTTACATAGGCACTCTTCAGTGCTGTAACACAGGTTTCAACTTCACAAGCAAAATACTTCTCTGTGGATGAGGCCAGTAACACTGGAAACTCTGGTAATGTAAAAATATTTTTATATAATTATTTTCAGACTGTGGAAAAAATACACCATAAAAATTTTGGCTAAGACATTCATCGGACAAAAGCATGCACTTACAGGCAGTGTCTATCCACCCCTCACAGTTATTTTAACAACATTGAAACTAGCACAAATAACAAAACACAGTATTTGTTTGCCCAGCTTCTTTGGAGTAACAGAAAAGAAAATAAAGAAACCCAGACAAAAACAAAAGTAAACCTACCTCCTCCTTGAAAACTGGTTTCCCTGTGGCAATTACAGTAATGGGGCACAAAAAAGATGGAAGCTGTGAATTTGCCTTGGTGGCGTGTTTTTGTGTGCTTTGACAATGTGATTTCATTACTAAGATCTTCTGAACTGCTCATGTAACAGGGTGTAAAAGTCCCGCCTACCTCTTGCTCATTTCCCTTATCCCGTACTTCTGTAATGTAATGGGGAAAACCACAGTTACAGCCATTATTTTTCTACAGGGAGACAAATAGGTCAGAATAAAAGGACACCCTCTTTATCACTTCATTCACATTCACTCATTTCTGTCACACATTCTTCATACAGGAGTTTGTACAGGGCACAGTCTCAAATGTAGGTGAATATATGCCCCCCTCTGGCTCAGATATAGGTCAGGCACCATTGTTTCAAGCCATGCCACCATTTTCTGCTTATTGCTTAAGGTCACCACCCTTCTCCATGCAAGAAAAGAAGCCTAGAGTTCTGTGGACTCCCGAACAGCTGTTACCAGCTTTGCATTAGCCAGCCTCATTGCCTGTAGATGAGTAACAAACCATTGTCACCAGCCTCCACAACTTTTCCACTTCACATGTGCACACATTTTTCGGGGCTAGGTGAATTTTATTCACAGACCAGGAAAAGTGTGTGCAAATGCCCTGAGTGCACCAAATCAATCCTACATCACTCGCCTGTGCTTGTGCCCTGGCCCCAGGAAGGTCTTGCCTCCTGGCTGTAGAGTGCGAACATCCCCTTTCCAACTGTGCTCACCAATGTGAGCACACACACAGCATGGTGCTAACACAGTTGGTTGTGCACTGCCCAGGCACAGACATCCAAGCTGCCTTTGTTAGCAGGCTCCGAAAGGAGTAAGCCCAAGTCTTTCCCACTATCTTGATGGCTTTTGACACTGAAGAGTGTGCCCGGGTCCTGAAAGATGTTTGTCCAGCAAAGCAACTTTCTGTGACCCGAGAAACAGCACCTGCCTTCTTATGTACCCCACAGCACAGTCTGATTACACAGCCCTCTGCCTTTTTCACCTTTAAAAAATACGAACAGAAAATGAAGTTATTAGAGCACAGCATTTAAATCTGATTATTCATAATGTTCACTGAGTGTACTAGTCTTACTACACATATCTGTGTTATCTCACTGGAGGAGAGGTAAATAAGGTCAAATCTGTCCTGGTTCTGTCTATCTGTATTTTGTACAGCTTCATTCCCATCAGCCTTTTTTCTTGTTGCTTCTTCTGGGCAGAGTGGGAATCGGGGGGTGGGGTGGGGGTGGGGGTGGGGTTCTTGAGTTGTTTCCTTTTCTTCAGGTCTTAATTCCTCAATTTTATTAATAGAGTAGACAACCTAGCGCTTTCTCTGCTAAGACTTCATTTTAATATCTGCAGAAGTAAGGGCCTTAGTTCTCTTTCTCATTTTCTGTTGTAGACACTTCTACAAAATTGGAGTGAATTATGGGTTTGGGATAGATTTGGATCAGTGAACCTGAAACCTCATTTTCTATAAGATGACGATAATGCTATGTAGGTTTGAAGATAAACAGCTGATTCTTATATGCATCCAGAAGTTGTACAGAATGAAACAGGTCTTCCGTGGAAGGGATGTTAAGTATGTAATCGCACTGACATCAGAGCTTGTCAGTATGGCAGGAAATACCAGTTGTTGTGTAGTGGATACAATCTGCAACCCTGTTATTACTGTTTTCTATTTTAATAAATGGGAATTTCCCAGAATATTTAACATTGTTAAAGGGATGAATTATCCAAGAAAACTGTAATAGTCCAGTCATTTCTTGGATTTCTATGGTTATGTTCTTTAGTCCATTGGCAGGATTGTTGCTTTCCAAAGTGTCAGTTCTATAGTCACTTTTAACGAACCATTGAGAAAGCACATTGCCACCATATCCTTGAACCTGTTAAGGGATAAGGAATAAGATTGCCTAGGGAAAAAAAGGAAGTTAAATAAATAGGATTTAGAAAAGCCAGAGCAGAACAGTCCACATCCCATCAGTGGTACATACAATCGGACACTTGATAAGCACTCTCTGCATGCCAATCACGATAAAAAATATGGGACCCGATCCAGAACCATAGGCATTACTAGTGGTCTATCACTGAACACATGAACCTTTGGGTGAAGCCACTCATGAAAAGAGCAGAGTGGGATCACACAGGATAAAACTAGGGATGTTTTAATTGTCAGCAGTGACAGATGAAGAACTTGTCCTTGCAAGTCAGGTTCAGACCTTACTATTTAATTTAACTCCAAGATGTGGTAACCGGTGAACTTGCATGTAAGTTGCGCTCACTACTTCTTTCCTGAAACAATATATGAATTGTTTGCAATTAAACCCCAAAAGTCGTGACCTAACCTCAGGAAATAAGTGAAACTGCCAAATAGAAACAAGAGGGACTTCATGATGAGAGTTCTAAGTAAGGTACAAACGTCTTTCTGACCAAATGGCAGGTCTCAAGGAAACCAAGATTTTCAGCACTGTTTCATTGTTCTATGGTGCACAGAAAGGTAACCATCAAGTTGTGAGGTGTGTTTTATATTAATATGTTCAGGTAGAACAAAAGATAATTAGTGACCTTGGGACTAGTGTGCATTCTCCATTTGGCCACCGAGGAAATCTCATTACATATGACATCTTGCAATGACTAGACAAAATTCAGTCAAACCACCTCTGCACCCCTACCACCTGTGGCAAGATGCCAAGCCGGCACCAGATGAGCTGTAACACTTTGTAAGACAAGTGTTCTCATGACAATCCAGCCTGCAACTTACTCATGATTTGTTTACTGATGAGATAAAGAAAAAACCCAAGCATCAAGTGGTAGTCTGCTGCTGCAAGGAAAAGCACCAGTTTTATTACCTTTCTCTTTTGCATCAGCTTTTCTGCAGCCTGATCATGTGTGTGGGAAGGGGATGCTTTGGGAAGTACGTACCTGGTATGGCTCTCTGCAAGGGTCCACAGAACAACATTCTTTCTTAATGGATGCAGCTACTACAGGTGTTTCATGTTATTAGTGTTTCTCCCACAAGCTGAGGAAAGGTTTAGGACAGACTCACCTGTGATTTCTACCTTGAGCTCAGACCGTAGAATTGGTGGTGTCTGTCTGTATTGCAGAGAACTTCCGTGAATGCTGGGCTATTTGCTTACTTCAGGAAAGAACTCGTTTTCAGGCCCTGTTTAGGCTTCCAATTAATTTCCAAATGAAATGGTAGAAATCTCTCCTTGGCAAGGCCTCAAGGAGAGAAGAGTTTTAAAATGTGCTCTTCCACCACCCATTGATTGTGAAGTTTCCCTGGCTAGGATGCTTTCCCTGCAATAATGAATGGCTAAAAGGTGAAAGTTCACTGTAAAGCTGCACTTTAAAGGGGTAGCTTGGCTGGCAAAACAGGTCAAAAGGTTTAGAGTAGAAACAGAGAGAAATAAAGGAAACAGAGCAAATTATATAATCAGTAGCTACTCTAATGCAGTTACAGAGGAATGAGACTTGACTGAAATTGTAATTATTTTCCTTTTTTTCCTGATTTCTGTTTCTTGTACAACAAACAGAAAACACAGGTAGATGGATGATGGTCATGCATGTATTGTGGTATAACAGCAGATGAAGTAATGCAGTATGTAAGTGAGGGCAGTCATCACTTTCTTCTGAGTTAAGAGAAAGTATCACACTTTTTTTATTCCCTTCCTTCTAAAGAGTACCAGTTTGCATAAAAGACTCTGCAGGGGGATTTTTCATTGGAAGCTTGTGGGAACATGCCAGAAGATATGCACAATCATCATGACAATATAGCAATGGAAAGAATCCAATGACAAAAGAAAAGAAATGCTCCACTCACTTTCAGAGGTGTGAATCATTCAGCAAACTGCTTTCTGTGAGACTTAATGTGAACTCCTCCAAAAAACCTGGCACTGCAAGTGTGTTTGTCTTCCAGTAAAAAGCTTCCCCTGAAAAACAAATGTTACATTGCCAGTGGTGAGGTTGATATCGGGAGGGTTTTATGGTTTAGGTTTTGTTTCGCTTTCAGTGACGGCTACCTGTTAGAACTGAGAGTGATTGCATAAAACATTTCACAAGATAACCAAGGAAGGTTAATGCTGTGATTTCAAATAGAAATCAAGAAAGCTTCTTTGAGCCTAGTAGGATGAGAAAACTGCTGAGAAAGCCAAGGGATGTCAGCAAGAAGAAAGAATTTGTTTAGTCTTTCAAAGCTGATGCTGCTTCTTGCTGAAGTCCCTTCAGCAAGAGAAAACACCTTCCTGAAACAAGTGAGGGGCTGATGCACACGCATGCCAAAGCATGTGGAACGATAGTGCCCCTGGTCTGAGAATAGCTATATTATATGGCTGTTTATAGATCTTAAAAGAATACTTGCATCAAGGATGCCAATAAACAGCAGGTAAATACAAGAGGTCTCCACAATTGCACCAAAAGTTTGACAAATTGCATTATGGCAATGTCTGGAAGGTTGAGAGACCTTGTGAATTATCGGCCAGTGCATTTATTCAGTACAAGTATTGTCTTCATAAAACAGGAAATGGGACAGAAGAAAAGCTTAGTTATCTTGATTGCTGCTCTGTAGAGGAATTGAGAGTCCTGCTAGAGGATAAATATAGTGCTGACACTATTGTGTTTACTCAGCTTCTGTACGTCTTGAATCTGCAGATTCTCAGAACAGAATTATTCTTGGAACCCGTAGTCCCAGTACTGGAGAAGCTGGGTCATGATGTGTTACAGTGAATTAGGATACAGGAAACTGCACTGGTATAAAAGCCTTAATTTATTGTCAAGTGAATTTCCTTAATTATGAACATTTTTCATACAGATTGAAAAAGTTAAAACCTTCAATATTTATAGAGTAAAGAAAATCTTATCAGTTTCAGTAAAGGTAATTTAACTAAATCTATGGAATGTATGACTTCATAAAAATTTACAAAATGCCTAAGATTGCCTCTGCAGAGGATTTGGGGTACTACATTTGTATCCCAGTCTTGTCAATCAGTCTCATAATGAGTGTTTGACCTAGACATGCATGTTTTCACCAAACCAATCAATTTGACGATGATGTTCCCCTTAGCTGCTGCGCACTCCGAGGGATAATTTGGTTTGTTTAATGAAAGGGAGGGGACTTGGATGACAGAGTAGTCTAAAAGCATCCTTTACTAGACCAGCACATATTACCACAGCCTTTTTGGGTCAATCTGTATTCTTCTTAAAACCAGACTAATTGTAAAGCTTTATATGACTAGCTTTGTAACCTTCAATTTAAAACATAAAGATTCAAAGATTTGCATTTAGTCTTCTTCATAGCTAATGCTAAGAAGGAACATTGCTATTATAGCCAAGAAGAATTTGATAATCCAAAGTGTATAATTCATTTTTATTTTTCTTTCTCTGGCTTAATTGTTTTAAAATTTATCATCTTTTATGTGAGGTATCAGAAGTGGAAAACAAGTGATATTAGCAACTTGGGTACAGCTTAGAACTGGTTTTTGCTTTTGGGTTTTGCTTTTATTTTTTTATTTTAAATTTTTTTAATTCCACCAACAAATATACATGTCCGTGTAGTAGAATTGCCTGAACCCCAAGCTTGCTTCAGGACCAATGATCCTTTCTGTAGAACACAGACACAGTTATCACTTTTTTGCATAACCAAGCTATGCTTCAAATCTTACAAGCAGAGTTTATACCCTTCCAAGAAACAGGGCTAAAAGTCCATTGGCTGAATTTGGTTCAAATCTGCAAGTACCACTAGGTGTCCTCAGACTATAGAATCAGCTGATTTTGTCCAAAACCCTGCGTTTCCTTTGATTGTGGCATATAGTAAAAGCTATTTGTTTTCCTAATTAATAAGACACTTTGAGATTGTAGCAAGGGGATTTGTTTAAGACTTTTACTCCTATTGTGGCCTTTAGAATAAAAGGGGAAATGGCAGGCAACTGCACCTGATGATATGGTGACCTCACGTGGTAAGGAAAGTATAAGCAGAAGTTTGCAAGGCATAGATTTGCCCATAACACGGCAGAGCTCCAAACATCTATTATTATCTCGATATATAGGGCTATCTAGTAGGTACACTAGACAGCTCTGTCATGTATATTACACTGCCTGGAAGCCGAAATATAGCTCAGCCATTCACTGTGTGGCTGGAACATCTCATTGGTCCTGAAGTTTGCTTTGATTTCAGCTTCCAAGAAGTAATTTTTCACCCTGTTTCCTTTACTTTCCTGATTAAGCTTGCTTGTCTGTGATCCTAGGCTACCATCATGTGGCCACTTCGAGAATCTTCCCAAATAACAGAAACAAAGACCGATGAATTGGCCCAGAAAGCAGCAAGGTACTACCTGTGTACAAAATGAAGGCCGCATTAGCTTTCAGAGGGCTTAATTTCGCTTGATTCGCTTACACAGATGTTATGCCTTTTCATTTGTGCTTGTTTTGTTCTTCTTTAATACTTCTCCCTCCAAATACTGACAAAACATATCATAATTTCAGAAAAAAAAGGTGTACTTTTTTCTCTAAGTAGCAGCATTGGGCCACTCAATGCATTAAACTCAAAGATACAGGTTTAACTATGCTGGGCATTTCTGCCCACACATTCCAAATAGAGTTTCAAATCATTCCTATATAAAACCCTTTTATAAGGCCCTTGATATCATCCCCCACAATATTCTTGCCTCTTGACTGAACAGATACTGAAAGAGAGAGAGCATTGGACAGATGGACTGCTAGATGATAAGGAACTGGCTGGATATGCACATCCAAAGATTTACAGTTGTCAATGGCCTGCTGTCCACGTGAAAACCGGTAACAAGTGGTGGTGTCCCTCAGGGGTCTGTAATGGGACCAGTACTATTTGACATCTTCATCAATGGCATAGACAGTGGGATAGAGTGCGCCCTCAGCATGTTTGTAGATGGCACCAAGCTGAGTGGGGCAGCTGATTTGCTGGAGGGAAGGGACGCCATCCAGAGGGACCCTGACAGGCTGGAGGAACAGGCCCATGCAAACCTCATGAAATTCGACCAGGCCAAGTGCAACGTCCTGCACGTGGGTTGGGGCAGTCCCCTGAACCAATACAGGCTGGGGGATGAACGGGTTGAGAGCAGCCCTGCAGGGAGGAACTTAAGGATACTGGCAGGCAAAAAATTGGACATGAGCCGGCAACGTGCACTCACAGCCCAGAAATCCAGTCACCTCCTGGGCTGCATAAGCACAAGTGTGGCCAGCAGGTTGCGGAAGGTGATTCTCCCCCTCTACCTTACTCTCATGAGACCCCACGTGAGGTACTGCGTCCAGCTCTGGGGTTCCCAGTACAAGACAGACCAAGACCTGTTTGAGGGGTTCCAGAGGAGGGCCACAAGAGTGGTCAGAAGGCTGGAACCTCTCTCCTCTGAAGGGAGGCTGAGAGAATTAGGGTGGTTCAGCCTGGAGACGAGCAGGCTCTGAGAAGACTTTGTTGTGGCCTTTCAATGCATAAAGGGAGCTTCTAAGGAAGACCTAGAGACACTTCTTACCAGGGTCTGTAGTGACAGGGCAAAGGGCACTGGTTTTAAACTGAAAGAGAGTCGATTTAGATTGGACATAAGGAAGACATTTTTTATGATGAAGGTGGTGGGGCACTGGCACAGGTTGGCCAGAGAAGTTGTGTGTGCCCCATCATTAGAAGTGTTCAAGGTCAGGTTGGATGTGTCTTTGAGCAACCTGCTCTACTGAAAGATGTCCCTGCTCGGGGCAAGGGGGTTGAACGAGTTGATCTTTAATTTCCCTTACCACCCAAACCATTCTATTATTCTGTGATTCTATAAAACATGATTTTATTAAACACTCTCCAGAGCTCATGCTCCTGAGCTATTTGTTTCAGCCTGTGAATCAAAGCAGAGAAATATGGAAACATCTGGTGCTATAGATTTGCAGCTGTCAGGGTAAGAACAAAGGTCTCCAGATCAAACTATAATGTTGAGCAAAACTTTGTACCATATAAAGGCTCTTGTGCTGAACTAATTTTTCTCAGGTAGTAATGGAAATAGTATTTAAAAAGAAACATCTTTAATGTATTCATTGCAGAATGGATTGGGATTTTTGGTTGGAGCTCTTCATCAGGAAATAATCTATGTTGGAGTCTATCACAATTTGAAATATAAATCCAGTCTCCAACCAAATAGAATGCTTATTGTGGTGTTAACATTTCACCTTACTCTTTTTCTCCACATACAACAAGTTGTTTAAAAAGTGGGAAAACTGAGATAGTTTAAATAAAGAAAGATTTTTAGCTACAGACATTGTTAAGTCCTGGTTCTACCTATTTTATTTTATTTTGTTTTGTTTTGTTTTGTTTTATTTTTGCCAGAATTAAAACTCTTAAACCTTTTTAATGAAACATAATTTCTGTTAACATTTATATACTGTCAAAGAGCACATCAATGCTGAATTTGCAGGCAGGCTGATTGACCAGGCTAAATCATGCTTTTGCTTACAGTCATCTTACACATTATAGCTCTGTACTGTGAATGTTAAACAAGACTTCAAGGATGGGATTAATTTCTGAAATGCAGCTTAAACCTGCATATTGTAGTCATCTATACTTTAGTTACTTGACTCTGTGCTCCCTTCAGTCTCTGTGAAGAGAAATGGATATTTTCTGGGTGAAAATGAACAGGGCGAGAGGAATTTTGTTTTGTCAGAGTGTATTTCTTTTCATTGACAATAATGATAGCTGAATCTGATTTGTACACATATAAATATCTCCACTTAAAAGACATTTCTTCATTCCAGAAGTCCTTTGCCTTTTAAGTTGCAATGACAATCATCTGATTATTCCCAGAAAGGTAATATGCATCAGTCTGAAATTGTAGTTTTACAGCAGTAACATAAGCACTTTAATGTCTTTCCCATACAATCACTGTTACACTCTGACTTGCAGAGAATTGTGCTCAGGTTCTTCAGTCATTAGGTTACGCTGAATATTGTGTAAGAAAATATTAAGGAAGTAAATTAATGGTGTTCTTCCTGTATCTTTCTGTATTTCTTGGTAAACTTGGACTTATCATGTTCTAATCATTGCTTTCTAGTGAGGTTTTGCGTTATAGCGATTTTCTTCTTAGAAGTACCTTACTCATTGCTCTGTTGTTCCAGTTTGTGAGATATACTATCCTAGCTAGTTTTGCTTTTCTTTTTTCTTTAAAGTCTTCTTAGCAACTGTTTACCCTCTGTTTTTCAAGTTGGTGTAGTTTTTCCTTTGAGATATTCAGAAAAGATACAGTATTTTTAAAACACTAAATATTGAATAGTTATTAGTACCCCTTTCCACCCATATGGAGGTAGTCTCTCTGTGACAGCAACTCTGTTTTTAGCTGTAAAGCAGCACACCCTGAGCTGTTGACCTTGTGAGACTGCCTCAGCCTCTCTGATACCCACTCTGCTGTATCAGCAGTGGGATTTTATTCCAAAAAGACATAAATGGGTACAGTGCAGGTAGTAAGTTCTTGAAGGAGACCTTGTTTCTTTCAATGGCACTTAAATTCAGGGAGCCGTTAGGACCTCTTCTGGTAGCCTAGTGTATGAGGAACACCTGGTGATGGTGCTCAGCAGTGGCAAGATAGCCGTGGTGCTCTTCAAAACATAATTGCTTGGTGACTCTCCTGTGCTTCAAACTCTGACAGTCCCCTCTTACCACAAAGCCTTTGTTTTAGTGATAACACTTACTCAGTCCAAATCACATGCAAAGAAAAACTAAAAAGGCCTTGACAGTCTTTGAGAAACTCAGGCACCCTGAACACTTCTGGCAGTAGCCTCTACAGGAGGCATGCCTGAATGTAGTCCTTGTATAGCAAAGTTGAATGGGTTGGCAGTTGTCATGTGACAAATGAAGACAACAAATTTCCTCCAGAGATTAGGTTACAACCTTACAACAATAATGTGTTCTGCATTATCATTACTACATCCATAAAGCCCCCCATAATTACTTACAGCATTAAACATTCCCAAACTATTTTTTAACAGAAAAAATCCCAAGCCTAGCTGCAGTACATCTTCATCACACTGACACGTTTTTCTCAGGTTTAGTGGCTTTCTCTACCGACCTGTTGATCACAGTTTTTTCTGTTCAAACAGGACATGTCAGATACCTAGACGGTTGGTCATAGGTCTGATCTAACAGGAGACGATCAATGTCAGTCTTTCATCCAGCAGAATGACTAGGTTTGGAAAAAAGCACCTCTTCAGCAATTTCTCCTGCGGGTACCGGTAACTCTAGGTGAGATAAGGTAAAAGTATGCATGCCAGATGCAAACGTCATTTGCTTCTGTAGCAGTATATGGTCTAAATCCCTTAAAAGCCATATTTTGGGGCAATACTGTGGTGGGTTAGCATTGGCTAACAGGCAAAATCCCACTCGGTTGCTCACTCCACCTCCTTAGTAGGACAGGGGGAGAAAATTGGAAAAAAAAAAAAAAAGGAATTGGAGCTCATAGGCTGAAAAAAGAACAGAAAGATTGCTTGCCAGTTGCCACTGTGGGCAAAACACACTTAACACAGGGAAAATTAACTTTCATTTATTGCCAATTAAAATAGATACTGGTAGTGAGAAATAAAAAGACCAATATTTAAACACCTGCCTCCTCGCTCCCCTTTATACCCCTCTACATCCCCAAGTGGTATGGGGGCATGGGGACTGGGGGGCTATGGTCAATACAAAAACGGTTCATCTCCACTGCTCCTTCCTCCTCACGCTTATTCTGTGTGCCAGCATGGGTCCTTCCAGGGCTGGAGTGAATCTCTGCTCCATGATGAAGCATCTCCAACTCCTCCTCCTCTAACTTTGGTGTTCCCTCTGATTTTTCTCACTTTTTTTCCTCCCTCCTCCTCTCTCTATCCAGCATTCCTCCCCCTTTCTTAAATATTTTTTTCCAGAGGTATGACCTTTTTGGCTGCTGGGCTCAGCTGTGTCCTGCCGTGGGTCTCTGAGCTGGCTGGAATAGGATACAGGACAGTCATTGGAATCTTCTCACAAGCACCACTCCTGCAGTCCTGGCCAGACCTGTCACCACATCAGGCCACCTACACCCAATGCATGTTAAAATAAGTTTGAGGCACTTTGCTTTTTCTTCCTAAAATAAACAGAAGTGTGAATTAAAATTGAGCTAGAGCTTAACACTTGCTCTGGGATGTCACCTGCAAATAGGCATTCTCACCAGCAAAATAGTTACAGGTCAGAGTAAGCAGGGACACTTCTTGCTCCTTAACTTAAATACTATGCTTATCAGAAATAATGACCTAGCTAAGACAGATTACTAGCAATTTCAGGAGATGATGTGTTGAATACTCTTCATGTAATGTACCCAAAAGAGGCTTTGGTTTAAGCACGGAGCTATTTTCCCAAAGCTATCCTAATTAAGATATCTACAGGTCAGTTGTTACTGGAAAAGTAATTCCAAAGCACAGAGTGGGATTCATCTGTAATGTTAACCATCTAAAAATCTTATCCAAGTCTGATCCAGAGTCTCATTCAAAAGGGCGAGACTCTGAATTATGTAGGGCATAATTCATTTGTTCTGCCTTATGGAATGAGATCAAACCTTTAATAGGCAACATGACAAGTTCATTAATCCTTGTTCTCTGTGAAGGGAACCCAAGGTTATGAGCCCAAACTTAAGGATCTTTGACAGATACCTAAGTAATGACAGATAAATCTTATCCTCCTGATGCAGAGATAGAACTTTGCACAGTGCCACAAATGTCTCGTCCGCTGATACCTGGTACCGGTAGTTTCAGTGGTGAGGTTACCTACTACAAATTAGCTAGCTCTATCATGTTTGCAGTGTTTATCATTCCCTTAGGTTTTTCCAGCTATTGGAACACTAACGGTGATTCTTCAGAAATAAACCTGTTTTAACCTAAGGAACAACTGCTTAAAAGGAGGAAAAATATTTAGCCACACACACACCTCAGATAAAATGAAACAGATGAGGCTAAACTAGTGACTCAGCTTAACGCAGGGAGCACAGTCATGACAACCCTAACTCAGCTGGGTAAACTTTGAGTTCTCTTGCGTCAAGAGAGATGCTACTTCTGCATGATCAAGCACACTATTAAGGGTTGGAAAAGGAAGTAGTGTCTGGGCCTGAACATGATCTGACTGATTTACTGGTCAGCTGAACTGGTTGCACACAGGGAGGTGAGTAAGCTGATCTGTGGGGCAAGTAACATTGGACTGAGTGCAGATTTGGAAATGTTACATACGCTTGACCCACAGTGAAAGCTACAGCTTTAAGTAATGACCTCTGAACGAGAAACATGTCTCACTGGGACTCTCCAGCATGCTAAATGGGGAATTACCTAAGCTTCACAGTTAGAAATTGCACTGTAGAGGGCTGTATCTTCTCATCTTCTCTGTCAGAAGCGTGTGTCCCTCTTGTGGGACTGAAGGAGTGAATCATGGATGGATTGCAACAGTTGTGAACCTCTGCCAAAGGTAGGTCCTAACAGCATTCCTGTTTTAAACTTTGGGCAAGGTTAATTCCCTTCTCTCACATTCTTCCCAGAGGCAAACACTGTCACCTCGTCCTCTGCCAAGGAAGCCAGGGCTGTGTTAGAGCTGCCCTCCTCTGACTGACAGACTTTAACCGCTTCTCCTCCACTTTATTTTCTATCCAGTAATTCTCAAGAGAAAAATTTATAGTTTAGTCAGAAAAATCAAGAACCCTTCACTGAGAAAATGCAAAATAACCCCTACTTGAACTCTCAAATTATTTTTAGGCAAAGTTGTAGATTTCAGAAGGCTCTTCTTACAAAACTTTCTAAAATTTAGAATAAATCAATTTGTTAAATGTCCAACATTTTAAGATTTTATCAAAGTATTTGCTGAGGTTTTTTTACTGATGTAGATAGGTCAGTCTTTTGGTTGAGAACAGAGAGGCTTCAAGAGGCATGTGTAATGTGTAGTGGTTGCTCCAAGCTGAGCTATGGCAATGCCTCAGCCGTGTCATGACAGACACTGCTCGCTGCCCTTCAGTGTGATTTCTTGCTCAGTGTATTCTTGCTGACAGGAGTCTGAGAGGCCAAAAGAACACAATAGAAGAATTTTTGTTGCTGAGGTCCAGATTAGTAATAAGGAAATAGAAGTCTGAACAGGCACAACTATCAAAATTGACCAATATTTAAGAGTGCTGAGCTCCCTGAAATGTATACTTCTCTAATACAGAATAAATATTTGAAAATCTCTCTAGGTGAAGTGGCCAATGACAATGATTTTGTTGGATGGTTCAATTGTAAAGAGGTTGACACGTTTTGGAACTGTGATTAGCAAAAGCTATTTCACAAACAAGTCATATATTTACTTGCACTTGGCAGATGGATAGACATTTTCCTTCTGCCTGGCTTTGGGGAACTTTATATCAGAATGTTTGGTGATGAGTAAATTTTCTTTCAGCTGTGTGGTAAATGCTGCTCTTCACTATTGTGCTCTTGGGCAACCAGAATTTCGTAGGGGAGGAGTGTCATGAAGGTGGATAGATTTTTTTCCCCTCTAGATTTGGCTTATTAAAGGATACCAATTTAGTTGCCTGCACTAAAATGTCATCTGCACCTATTGTCTTTCTTGGTTAGGCAATGGGTGCCACATGGTAAAACTAGAAGACTTGCAGAATCACAGAATCACAGAAAGGTCAGGGTTGAAGGGACCTCTGGAAATCATCTAGTCTAACCCCCTGCTAAAGCACGTTCACCCAAAGTAAGCTGCACAGAATCGCATCCAAGCAGGTTTTGAATCTGTCCAGAGGAGACTCCACACCCTCTCTGGGCAGCCTGTTCCACTGTTCTGCCAAGGTAAAGAAGTTTTTCCTCATATTCAGATAGAACTGCCTGTCCTGCAGTTTGTGCTCATTGCCCCTTGTTCTGTCACTGGGCACTGGTGAAAAGTGTCTGGTTTCATCCTCTTGACACTCACCCTTAAGATATTTGTATGCATTGATAAGATCCCCTCTCAGTCTTCTCCAGGCTAAAGAGGCCCAGCTCTCCCAGCCTTTCTTCAGAAGGGAGATGCCCCCAGTCCCCTAAGCATCTCCATAACCCTCCGCTGGACCCTCCCCAGTAGCTCCCAGTCTTTCTTGAACTGAAGAGCCCAGAACTGGACACAGCACTCCAGATGTGGCCTCACCAGGACAGAAAAGAGTGGGAGGATTGCCTCCCTCCACCCGCTGGCCACAGTCCTAATGCCCCCCAGGATCCCATTGGCCTTCTTGGCCACCAGGGCACACTGCTGGCTCATGGTTCGCTTGCTGTCCACCAGGACTCCCAGGTCTTTCTCTGCAGAGCTGCCTTCCAGCAGGTCAGCCCCAGCCTGTGCTGGTGCATGGGGCTGTCCCTCCCCAGGTGCAGGATCTCACACTTGCCTTTATTGAACTTCATCAGGTTCCTCTCTGCCCAACTCTCCAGCCTGTCCAGGTCTCGCTGAATGGCAGCGCAGCCTTCTGGTGTGTCAGCTGCTCCTCCCAGTTCTGTATCATCAGCAAACTTGCTGAGGGTACACTCGGTCCCTTCATCCAGGTAATTGATGAATAAGTTGAACAGGACTGGACCCAGCACTGACCCCTGAGGAACATGGCTAGCTATAGGCTTCCAACAAGACTCTGCACCACTGACCACAACCCTCTGAGCTCTGCCCTTCAGCCATTTCTCAATCCACCCCACTGTCCACTCATCTAACACACACTACCTGAGCTTACCTATGAGGGTGTTATAGGAGACAGTGTCAAATTCTTGCTAGGTCAGGACAGACAACATCCACCTCTCTCCCCTCACCTACCCAGCCAGTCATTCCATCATAGAAGGCTGTTAGGTTGGTCAAGCATGATTTCCTCCTGGTGAATCCATGTTGACTACTGACGACCTCCTTTTCCTCCACATGCTTAGAGATGATACTCAGGATGACTTGTTCGCCTTTCCAGGGACAGATGTGAGGCTGACGAGCCTGTAGTTTCGTGGGTCCTCCTTCTTGCCCTTTTTGAATACTGGAAAGACATTGGCTTTCCTCCAGTCCTCAGCACCTGTCCTGTCCTCCATGATCTTTCAAAGATGATGAAGAGTGGCTTAGCAATAATATCTGCCAGCCCCCTCAGCACTCAGGGGTGCGTCCCATTGGAGCCCATGGATTTGTGGGTGTCAAGACTCCTTATCGAATACCAGTTTGCGAGTTGAAAAAATCAGATGGAGGATGTAGAAGGCAGCACTTTACAATATCTTTGGAAATCTAAATAGGAAACAGTCTTTTAATAACCATTTGTGAATCAACAGAAGCTTTGCCAGTTCCAGTCCCAGGTCTTAATGGTGGAAGAATGCAAATTAAGACTTGAAGTTTAAAGATGTTACAAGGATTTTTGAGCACCTGAAATTTCTTCTGCGTACCAACTGGGAAGGAAAATAGAATGAAGCATTCTGAAGGGCATTTGTAAATGAATTGTATAGAGGAAGCACGGAGAGAAATTAACAGTGCTTCATTAAAGAAATTGAATGAAAAAATGTCTCTTGTTTAGAGCCCATTTCTTTTTTCAATCTGCCTGGTTTAAAAGGTTTTATCTAAACAGGGGGAGCAGACACAGCCTTTGTAACAGTTTTAGGGATCTGAAATTCAATTGTAATCAACAGAGATCTAATCAAAGCAGTTTACAGTATGATTTATCAGATTTATTGTATGGGTCTACCTGAAGGTGACATGAGTCTCTTCCTTCATTCTTTCAAGCCTTAGTCTCTTAGACTGCTTGTCATCACAATTATTGCGATTCATCACTGATCTGACCATCACCCCAGAAGGAATTTGTGTGTATAACGAGGTACTAGCTCCTGATCTGTGTTCTGGATTTTTCTATGTAGTTCACAAAGTTTAAAATGGAAATTTCAGAATTGTAACAATTCCTAGCTATCTCAGCTATTTCTGGTGTGATTTGGAAATTTTGTATCATACCTCTCTGCCTCAGTACCTCTCTCAGAAAAGATTAGGGGTCTGTTTCCCCGCCCCCCCTTTCCCTCCCATTTCTCTCCCCCCTTAAAAGTGGTGCATATCCTAAGGTAGGTGTTAAATGGGTCTGTTTAGTCTAATGGATTTGTAATTACAATACTATCAGCAATACCTTTACAATTCAAACCTTTTACTGATTCCTCCTGATTAGCTGAGAAGAAGCATGCCTATACAGCATTGCACTCCTTTATAGGGCTCTTTCCCACCCTGATGCAAAGCCAGCGTACCCCATAGTGTACCCTAGACCTCCACACCACTGTCTCATAAATCTCTGCATGTAGAATTTGACTGTAATTGATATTAACCTTTACAGATGTAAAAAAGCAGAGAAACTAGAACAGAAGCATTGTATCTGAAGTTTACTTTCACTGTCAACAGATGGCAATTTGCTGTAGCTGGTAATTTTTGGATAGCAGAGAGACATCTTCTCCAAGAAATTGCTTTCTCTGGCAAGCCTTGTATTGATGATATATGTACATATGCATTTATCTAGTTTGAAAAGTGTTACAAAAGTAATCCACAACTAAAGAAACCTTACATTTTGAGACTGCAGATACATTTGAGACTGTAGAAGGCCACATGGACAGCTGCCATCCCTATTATGTGAAACTGAAACATGAAAACAGCTTCCAAACAGGATTAAGAGACCCAAATGGTGGTAATTTAGTCACTGCAGTAAAAAACTGTGATGTCAAAATTCCCATTTGTTAACTAACTCATATAAATTTCAGGACACTCCCTTTACCTTGCTGATTTCCTTCAAGCTTGCTTCACTACCCTTTTGCAATGAAACACTTCATTTTCAACAGCCCAAATCTCTGAAATTTCATTTTCATATCAGTGCAAAGCAAAAGAAGAGATTTTCCACTCTTCCTTTCTTGATGCAAACCGAGGTGGAACTAAAGAGCACCCCAAATGCCCCCAGCACATGATTACAAACAGTAGTCATGCTAACATAACAAACCAGACTTCGAGGAAATCTGAGAAGGGAAACCCCGTGTCCTTTAATCACAGGCATGGGACTTCGCTGGAACTAGCTCAACACAGGGTTCAGATGACTACAAAAGAAATGGCTGCTAAGTACTAAGAGCACTGGCTTTACAGATTGTTAGCAGTCATTACTTTCTACAGGCAGATAATGCTGGGCAAAGTACTGCATAGTGCATTATCCTTATGGATATTTTTAATTATATGACATGCATTTTTGATCCATATATGTTTCCAATGCATCACTTTAATGAACTGTAACTATTATTGAATTCAGTGTGAGAGTCTATAAGGATGGAAGAAAGTATTGATACCTACCATTCTAGCTTTTCTTGGTAAATTAACTGTCTGTGGGGAAAATAAGTAAATAAGTAAATAAATAAATCTTTGAGGTGTAGCTTTCTTCCTTTTTATCCTTCATTATTTAAAATTCTAAGAAAACTCTAGAAAACATACCACCAGGTAATGAATGGCTTTTCTCTGAAGTCAGCAATGGTACGTATTATGCTATTTATGCTATTGGTATCAGAAAACAGGAAGAAACATGTGCTGTCATCAATTCAATGTAGAAACTACACACAATGTAGAAACAGATAAAATTTACATTTTTTGCTAATAAGCAGGAGACACTATAGGGAAATAAGTTTTCTACATTTTAAAAATTAAGTACTGAGCTTGTGGTCAGGTTTAATACTGTTAACACTGGATTTGAAATTCTAAGTCACACTCTTCTCATTTAAATACAACATACTTCTAAATATAGTCAAAGTTTTCAGGAAGCACTTACCTCCCTTTATTTAGTTCATTGTTAGAAAAGTAGGTTTTTTGTACATCCTCACCTTCAACTCATGTATGTTAAACTCTAGAACAAGGGAACAATTGGATTCAAGGCATTAGAAGTAAAGGCTGTTGCTTTGGCCTTTTATTGTGTAATTGCATTATCTAATGTTAACAATAAAATAACATATGGACCTAAATACATTCCTTTCTAATCTAAAGCCAAGATTAAATTATTGAATCTATGTATAAGGGAAACCTGGATATAAAACAGTCACAGTAGTCACATGTAAAAAATATGTTATTAAAAAAAAGAAACACATGGTATACACCCAAGACACAATGCAACAGTTTTTAAGGCTTTAATAGTAGGAAGTTGAAATGTTCCATCGGGCTTTTGTATTTCTTTTGTTGGGGTCTTTTTCTGTTTGTTTGGATATTTTTAAACATGTATTTTTAACATACATACTGAAAGAATAAAAATATTTCCATACTTCACTATAACGAGGTCTGCCTGGGGTGAGGATGAAGATCTTTAGGTCTCTACCACTTCACTTAAGCCATCAGAGCAAGGGGGGCGCATGGGTTCCTTCCTTTGCCAGCATTTCTCTGCTGTGTGCCAGGTAGCTAAGGATGGGGAAAAGCAAGGCAGAAGAAACAGTGTCTATGCTCTGGAAGGGATCGCACCAGTTGGTAAATGAAAGAAAATGTATTCCTTGATCTCTTCAGACTTTTGTAGCAGTGCTTGTGAAATAAGACTTTTGAAAAATAGGTTGTCCAAATTTGGCAATTTTTTAAAGGGCAGTAAAAAATGTGTTCTTGATACCTTAGGTTCATTTTTGCACCTAAACCTGTGGTCAGATTCTTAGTGAATAAACTTTTTAATGTGAACAAAGAGGCATATCTGTTCCAAACCATATTCCCAGAAAAAACCCAAACAGTTATTTCCATTATTCCCTCTCTAAACTCAGCTTAAGGTAGAAAGCTGGAATGGAAAATATCAGTTAATATGAATAAAGTGGCAAGTTGATTTCAAACCCACTTATTATCAAGGTAGTCAAATCTCCCAGAATACCACTCATAACATGCTGCTATGGCTTGCAATTGCCTGTGTAGTAACTGCAAACTAAGCTCACTTACAAAGTAAACCAGGTAAAAGTAGGACAATTTCAGAAGCTAGGCTGGCAAAGCTTCAGATATGAAGAGTAAACAAGACAGTCATACCTGTTCAAAATGTAAGCTTGATTTGTTTGGTTTTTTTCCTCTGTTAGTTCTGTGACTTTTCGTTACCTGTTTAGTTTGTATTTGTTTTGTTTTGTTTTTAATTTGGCGTGCAATGAAAAATGTTTATTAGCCACTGAAGAACCAGGAAAAAAATGGCAATAAGGGTATGATCTTTTGGGGATTTTAGTTTCATAACCAACACTTGCACTGTGTGATTGAATTTCTTCTATAATCTGACTTTTTCTTAAAAAGTAAAAGCTCTTTACAACATGTAAAAAGTTTTGAAAACTTACTCTTCCATATGCAGAGAAAATAAAAAAAAAAAAAAAAGAGAAAAAACAGTAACAGATCTGACCACTGAGTTAGTCATCCAGAGGTGTGCCGCTTTCATGGTGTTTTGAAGAATTTGCGTAAAGTTCCAGCTAATGTTTGTTTATTCAGAGGGGTGCTTCAGTCCCATGATGGGAAGCAGCGCTGGGAATGGGCTTTTCTGAGGGGGTGGGTCCTGCAAAAAGGGAAGTCTTTTGAATCAATTTTTCATTACCGTCCTAAATCAAGACATTCTCCAGTGCTGATCCATCCTACTTCTCAGCCTGAATGATGCATAGGTTATCCAGGATTTAACAAGCATTGAAATGAAGGTAAGTTTGGAAAAAATAATGTAGATGGTACTGCTGTTTTGACTCTTCAGCTACCCAGTCCTTTAAAATTTATTTTACCCATATGGTTTATTTTGTCATTCCTTAATACATTTCTGCATTGTTTACTATCAAATATGGGGGCTTTGAAAAACATGCATCAACAGCCTTAAAGCATAAGTTTTAGGTAATCTTAATCAGACAAACAGTCCTAGTGATTCCTCTTAGATAAGACTGTGCGTTAGAGCCAGGAATGAAAGATTTCATTGCTTAATGATTGAATTTACCCTCTAAATAAGGCTGAAAATATTTCTCAGAGCACTTGAAATTGTCTTTTTACAATTTTACTATTTTTTTCAAAGACAATATTAAAAAAGACTGTTTCTTAAAAAGTTAACTTTTGTATAATCAGCCCCACGAACTTTCAAAAAATTACTTTATTCAAACACATGGACAGTGAACAGATCTATACTACAGGAAGCTTTCAGGTCCTCTGGATTTTTAAAATGAAACGGTTCATATTCCCTGCAATACAAGTAACAGCTCTTAAGTTTCTTGAAGATTGGTTTTGCTACTTTCATTTTATTTGCCCTGACTGTCTACTTCCCAAATTCACCAGGTGGGTTTCGCACAAGCCGTTACGATCTCTGCAGCTGCAGTGGTGTATGGGCTGGCAGCTCCCCTTACGTTACCTCCCCTTTCTCTCACATCAGCGACCCACCATTTTAAACCAGCCACGGCTGGGCAGCAACCAACAGGCATTGGTGTAGTTGAAGCTCAGCAATGAAAGCAAGGGGATAAATGAAAGACAAAAAAGATGTAAAATATGAATGTAGTACTGTTTTAAATATTAAGAATATTCTCCTAGTTTTTTTAAAAAAGTATTTTTTTCACAGTGCACTGTTTGGAAAGTAATATTATTTTTTTCTTTACAGTTATTTTTTAGTTTATTTAAATTTCTATCCCATTAGATTAACTGGACTGTCTCTATGTGTATTTGGCTAGTGTGCATTTCTCCAGAGACTAAAGGGTCAGAGAGGCATTTAAAAAAAAAAAAAATTGTCAGGCGGCAAATTTTATTTTGCACTCCTGACTGAATTTCAGCACCATATGCTAACATAAAGCTTTTTGTAGCATAGGATTAGAAACACACAGTCATGTTTGCATATGTCTGAGAAGAGACGCTCTGTTTTTTCTGCCCATCTAAGCTGGCATAAATAGAAATACATATTCTTTGACAAGTTGTGAATCTAAGGACCTTTTCTTTTCCTGTTTCATGTCCCCTTTTGACTTGTGTTTTCCACAAAAGTTAATTTTACTATTAGCTCCAAATATTTTAACTTACTTAGTGTTTTCCATCTTCATTTTTCCTTTTCTGCTAATCTAAATAAAGTACATACATATTGCTAGATCTGATTTTGATTGCTTCATCTCATGGGAATGGATGAACCCCTTAAAACTGCTACATGTTGAATTATAAACCCTTGAAAGCTCTTTGTTTTCATTTTATATTTTCTCTGACTTTTTCTCTTGCCACACACCATACTATTCCAGGGGCATAGTTAAAGGCAAAGCTCACCCCTTTCCTCTCCTAGCAATTAGAATTGGCTTCTTTCCCAGGCACACCAAGCAGGAGAATTCTCTCACTCATTTTGTTGGCTGTGTGCGTGTTGTGGCACACATACTAAAGCTGCTGCGGTTGCTGCTACAGCTGAGATCAAAACCAGAACAAATGAGGTGGGGAAATTGCTGCCTTAAAGCATTTTGTTATGATTTTTCATAACACTTCATACACAATGACAACATTCATTAAATGACCTTTTGTTCACTGCATTGTGCCAAAATAGCATTATAAATGAATCTATACGTATATGTATTTGTATATGTGTATGGGTTGTTTTTTTCCAGGTAACCTCATTGAAGATATTTTGGATGTGCTGAACATTCACACATTTCCCTTTACATGACCAGTACTGCTTGTTAATCAATGTATTGTGAACATTTTGATATGGCTCCAGATGTCCTTTTGCTGATCCCTGGATAGCATACATAGAGTGTGTGTGAGCATTTAGTATTGAAAGCAATCAGAGCCAAGATAAATCAGCTTGTTTGTAAGTGAAAGACCCCAAACACAGAGGAGTATTAATTCTGTGGAGGACTTGGAAGGTCTCAGAAGTTGTTTTACATTAAAGCAACCTTAGAATGAATACTTAGCCACCACAGAAACAGCAATTATGTCTTTCTAAAACCAACTTTCATGTGTGGAATGTATTTGCTCACTGTATCCTGAATTTAGCAAACACCTGGTATACTCTTGCTGATACTAGCTTTTCTGAATGGCAAAATTAATCTCTCCTCAGATAGTTATGGTTCATATTCTCCTAAAGCAGATACCTAAACCAGGTAACATGAATCACAACCTAGAAGAGGCACTTTCTCTACTGACACTAGAAGCTAGATACCTCATAGAGATACACTGTCAGTTTTATACCTAAACAAAGTTATATCAGGCAGCTCCTACCCAAACCGTGTGTTTCCAGTGTCAGTTGTGTCATTTCTGTGGTCTTGCATTCAGTATCAGTAGTGTCATATCTGGTCTTGCCTTGCAATCTAAGCAGTACTGCCATTCAAACCCAGCTCAGTATGGCACACATTCTCTTCAGCCCTGGCACCCAGTTAAAGAGTGGGCTTAAATACAAACATCCTGGGAATAGAAGGTACTGCTGAACAAGACCAGTTTAACATGTGTCATTTCATATTTACTTCTTATACTTTGGACACCATTTAAGCAGTTAAGTGACTGTTTCATATTATTTCACAGGTGCAAAATGAAAACTGCTTTTTGAACATAACTTGGAACTAAAGGGTCTCAGTTTCTGCAGACCTGTGGCCCAAAGCATTTGCTATGGCACGTGTTAGAGTCATTCCTGTCATGCTGATATTAAGTTTTTTCCAGTGTAAGACACTGTTTTCCACCAGCCTGGCAAGTGGACAACGAGATGTAGCGGGTAAGTAATGTATTAATTACTTACAGTTCATCCTACAATAGCCATTCCAGATGTCTAATCTGAACTTCTTTTCAAGGCACTTTCTACAACCCATAGAGAGAATCAGACACCTGTGCTAGGACAGGTGTCCAAGACCGGTAAAAGTAAGTGTATCGCCTAACATTTTGAGAGGCGCTCATAGGTAAACATGAATCTCACTGCTGAAGTCAGCCATACTCAACAGAGCTCAGAAACCCCCTGCTCCATGTAAGAACAGAGCTCCTGGGAGAGCTAGTGGGTATGCAAGCATTGCTAAGAGCCAAATGCTTTGTGTACACAGCGGTGGGTCCCTCTTTCACTATGTAATATAATTTTAATTGCAGATGCACTTGTGTTACATAACATTCTAGGGATTACCAAGCACGAGTCAAGAGTCATTCTGTCCTGGAATAATAACCTGACAAAAGAAGAAACTGAGAAGTATACTGTGAAGTATATTTTGAGTTATAAATTCTTCAATACCACTCATGAAAGGAAAGTAAGTCGCTCAATGGTTACACATACAGATTTAATTTCAAGTGAAATCATGTAGTACTTCATTCAGTAGATGAATTTGCATTATTTCCCTTTCAATACTTAGTAACATCTACATTCATGCAATGCCTGCTTCCTCCTCTTAGGAAAGACTGCAGGAGAAGAAAAAG
This sequence comes from Falco punctatus, assembly GCF_963210335.1. NCBI lineage: Eukaryota > Metazoa > Chordata > Aves > Falconiformes > Falconidae > Falco > Falco punctatus. Next base: position 73,914,290 of record NC_137581.1, on the reverse strand, counting down.
ATAATACGTCTTGAGTTACATTCTGGTTTTCATGCTAAAGTTAAAACACAGCTTTTTGCAAAAGACACAGAAGATATAATTAAGGAGAGTGGCTGGACAGAGTTTACTTACAAGGCACCTCCAGGTCAGCTATTTCCTACATGTTGTTAAGGCATACAAGCGTTTATGATAACGTTCTGTCTTACTTGGAGACATAATTTCTAAAAGCTCATTATTATCATGTGCTACATTTTTGGTACGGATTTGTTAAGATGACGACACATAACACCTTGGAATACTGCAAGATTATTTCATTTATTAGACATGTCCGGATTCAGGAAACTCCAGCTCTGCTTAGCAAGATGTCAGAACAACCCATCCACTCTCTCTGTTTTCCCTAGTAGGCCATGTCTCTTGAAGATTGCCTTCTATATCACCTAGTTTCAGGAAATCTTAAAAACCCAGAGCTTTTCAGCTACTACTCTGGATATTTTTTTTTTCTTTGGGTGGGTTAGTAAGGCTTTTGGCAGCAGTAGCAGATGTGCTTCTCTGCTGTCACTGTCCAAAAAGCCCAAAGACACATTTGTTTTCACATACTACTTATTCATGCTTCTAGAAATAAGACTATATAGCACATTTGTAAAAGCAACAGTCATGTTGTTATTAGAAAATCCATGTCAAATAAACAACACTCTTCCTTTTTTCCCCTTCCTTTGTTGCAGTATATATTCAGAATCTTTCATGCATCATATATAACATTTCTTTTTTCAATTGCACCTGGCATATTAAAACAGAAGCTCCTGAAGACATCCAAATGTTTTGTTCATTAAGGTAAGGATCTTGTGCAAAATGAGTATGAAACCATGCTTTTGTACCTAGAGTCCTTGATTTACAAAACTCATATTTCCTTCTCACAGACACGTAGGAAAAGATTTTGAATGCCAGCAATATATAAAAAATGCAAGGAAGAAAAATATTGGATGCCTTATGAAAGAAATATCTTTTCAACCATCAAGAAAAATCAATTTAAACTTAACTGTAAGAGATCTGAGAAATGGTTCAGAAGGAGTGTCTTACTACAAAGCTTTTACACCTCAGACAATAGGTAAGTATTGTCTATTATTACCCATTACGAAATGGTTATTTCATTGGTCTGGAAAGAAAAGAAAAGAAAGAGGGAAGTGTGACAATGTCAGAATATTAAGCCTAAAATGTATTAGGGCTCAAAGGTTTTTATTTTTTCCTCTGATGCAGTATCATTGCTGATCAACAATTAGCATTTTAAAAAATTGCTAGGGTAGTGTGAAAAAACCGCAATTTGAAAAGCTTTATGACCTTCTTTTCTCCAGTTTTTCTCTTTCCTATCATGTTTTTTAGTGCTGAAGCAAATGCAATTAAAGAAAGGAACACAAATAGACACAAATCTAATCCATAACTGAATTTAAGAATATGAATGTTCTCAAACATTAGTAACATTTCTATTTATTTATGATGCCATTTTTCAGTTTAAAATATTTTGACAGTTATTTTTAATTACCAGCAGTTTTGAATGATTATATAAAATTATTTTTCTTTACTTCCCTGGCACATTTGAATTAATCTCATGGGTAAGGAATTCACTTGAGTTTCAGCACAGACTGCAGATTCAAATATCTTTTAAATTATGAACATGTTGATCATGTTCCAGACCTGTGACGCAGGAATCAGTCAGAACTCAAGGGACAGAGAAAACCTAATTCATAACTATCAACATTTATTCTGAGTTGGTTCTCATTTATTCTGTTCTTATACATTAGAATGATTTGCTTTACCTAAAAATTTACATTGCAGTCAGAGCCAGCTATAAGCAAGATGTTCTGCTTTAGCAAAAAAACCCTACTTTCAAAAAAATCAGATTTTCCTGAAAAAAAACCAAACAAAAGACCTGGGTGGTGGTGGAACTAATCTGCAGGAAGACCGTGTTAGGTGTTTTCATATCTGACTGGGAAGATGTTCACTTCCATACTGGCTGCCTGGGTCTGATCCCACCTGCAGACTCCAGCTCAGAGAGCTGCCACGTCACATCCAGTCCTAGATCAGGCGATCCACACAGCAACACAAGCTTTCAGGTGATGTTCAGAGGTGATACCTGAACTGCTCTAATTTGCCTGACAACCTCCTGAGGGCTCACCTAGACCCACCTTAGCAGTTTCATGCCTTCTTCCACCCCTCTGCTACTCCTGGGGTAGCCTTCCCACCCAGAGCCTCCCCGGGGAGCCGAAGGCTGGGTAGGCAGGAGCAGGCAGGTTGGTAAGTAGGAGGGAGGAGGTGGCTGTCCCTTCCCTGCTTCTCTCTCTATCCACTCCATCTCCTTCCCCCTGCTCAAAGTGGCCACCTCCTCCTCTTTGCAGAGGCCAGACTGCCAGCCTTTCCTCCCTGCCCTTCTTCGCCCTTAGCCATCTTTAGCTGCCATCAGGGGTGCATGCCAGCCACAGCTGGTTCAGCCAGCAGCTTCCCCTCCTGTCTCAGTGCCAGGCACGAACCCTCTTACCTTGCCTTCCCTCTCCAGCCCACTGCCAAGCTTTGGTAGGGCACCGCAAAATCTGAGCATGCCTGCAGGGGATGTATTTCACATTGCAAGTAGTGTGGTTACTCTCACAAGGCTCCAGCATGGCAAGCCAGGGCTGTCTGCTCCCTCCTGAGAAGGTACCCTTCAGGTCACACACATGAAAAAGGGTCATTTGTAGCCGAGCTCCCCTTCTTAAATGGGAAAGCCTTCAGCTAGGTACAGCCCTAGCCTTTGCACAGTCCTGGAGGTCCGCTGTCCTGCTGCGAGTTACCAGCCCCTGCAGTCCAAGCTTCCCTCCAGTAACATCACAGGTGGTCTGACAAAACAGGACTCGTGCATGTCCTGGCTTCAGAGCAGGGGGGCTGAAGAAGTGTCCAGATGACAGAAAAGCCCAAAAGGTAAATATTCCCTACTCTTGGTATACACTCTGAAGGGAGAGATGCTCTGAGAATAGTATTTCAGTGACTACAAAAAAATCCAAAACCCTTACTGCTTACTCACCTTACCTTACGTGGCTCACGGTGTGTCTCTACCCTCAAAGGCAGGTGTTAGTCACTGCCAACAGCTTTGGGGATGGGCAGAAGTGAACAGTTTCACAAGTCTGAGGTAGCCCTAATCATATTCTTTTTCTGACTTTATGGGACCATTGCTCAAAGAGAGGAGACTTCTCAAAGAGAGGAAGGAAAAAGAAAAGCCAAAAAGTAAACCCCAGTGTGACATACACACCTGCGGAGAGACACAGGGTCATGCAGCTGCTAGAGGAATCACAACAGCTTCATGGACTTGCAATGCTGCCACTCACCCTCTCTGTCTCTTCTGTTTTTTCTCTCCAACACCATGTTGCAGCCATGTCAGCCCCAGGTGCTGCTGACTCTGATCACAGAGAAATCTCCTGAGCACATCTTTCTTCCTTTGTAGCATGTGCTTGCCTGCTCATTTATGGGAGAAACAGATTTCTGAAGCATCTGTAGCAAACTTCATATATTGAATAAAACCTGCCAGGAGCTAGCACCCCTTCAGCAACTCCTCAGTGAGGGATAAAATTCCACTTTTTTCAAAGTTCTATTCCCAGGCTTATGGGTGTCATAGCACTCTCCAAACTAGCCAACTGCAACAAAGTCTTTTACCATCTCATACCATCATACTCTTCACACCAGTCCCTCTGCTGTCTTTTCCCAGTCTCTCCTCATACCAGAGGACATTCTCTCTCTTCTCCCTGCTTCTTCCTCCCCTCTCTTTCTCGGCTGCTCGGTCTTCATTAGCTGCGCAACCACTTAACAGAACCAGCCACAGCTGCACCTTATCTACACCAGCCAACCCACCACCCCTGAAGCCAGCCCACAGCTGTATATTATCAATGCTAATTAACCCAGCTTCATTCCTCTACATATGGGCAGACTTGGGATACCCTACAAGGCACATATCCTACATGGTAGGGAGCCTGTAGCAACTTAGAGGTTTCCTCAACACCCAAACAGACTCTGGAGAGTCAACTCAAAGGACCTGCTCACCCTTGCTACCTTCCCTAGAAAGATACATGAGGATAAAAACAGACTTTTTTTTTTTTTTTTTTTTTTTTTAAGACAGCAATGGATGCCACTCAGTGAACAGCACTTTCAAAGAAAGTGTGTCACTCACTGTATGATTTCTTTGGGTGTGATAAACTTCAGAAGAGTCAGCTGTGTATTTTAAGGACTAATGCACTGTGTTTGTTTTGCATCAGCATAAATATGAGAAAGAACATGAGGTACAAAAGGTGTTTCTGTACTTTTTTTTTTTTTTTTTCAGAGAAACTGAACCCGCCTATCAATGTCTCAGTTTCCCTTGAAAACAGAAGTATTAAAATTCACTGGAAACCCCCACCTACTATTGGTTCTGCAAGTAGCAAGTGCTTTTTGTATCAAGTGAAAATAACAGATTGTAAGGTAATCAGGTTTTTGGTAATACACTTAAGCTGTATAACACAACTTCCATAAAAAACTAAGCATCCCTTAAATTTAACAGAATTAAAGCTCAAACATATTTTAAAGAAATCCCAAGGTCTTTTATGAATAATCCAACTTTTCCCATCTTATAAAAAATGGAAAATCAACATGTTTTATGGAGTCTTTCAGAGTCATGCTTGCATTGAAGTGGATCAGTTGTCTTTTTTCTTGTCTTCTTGAATTTGAAGTGTACATTAGTATTACATAGATTATTGACTCTTTGTTATAGGAAAAGGAGTATTGATAAAAAGAAAAGTTTAGCAGCTACTTTGATAATGTCTTTAAGAAAAAAAACCCACACATTATTGTGGTTATTTCTACATACATCACTAAGAGAATCACCCCTGTAGTTTGCATGCATAATATATATTTAAAAATCTTTCATGGTGTATCAGCAGCTTCTCTTAGCCTTACCAGCAAGAAATAGAACAGTGTTGTAGTTTAGGTTATGCAGTACAGTAACTAAATACCACCTGGCATTGGGGCATTTTAAAATTACCTGGAAATAAAAGCTGAAAAGTTTTCATGCAGATTCTTATTTGAACTCCCAAAGAGTAGTAAGCTAAGCACTGAATTCAAAATATGCTAAGTATGAAATTCAGATGTGTATTGGAATGTGAGTTTTCTGATTCTTTGGTATTTTCATTCATGCTGTCTTTGAAACTGTGTTTTTGTCTAAGTAACTAAATCTGAGCTAACACACACCTCAGTCAGTGCACAGTATTTTAAAAATAAAAGGCTTATCTAAGCTGGTTGCAAACATTTAAAAGACAATTAAACCCCAAAAGAACATATAACTAAATTGATATGTATCCAGTCTTTGTTAGACACAGTAGAGAAAAGTGCAATGAGGTAGACATGTTATTAATCACCTGAAATTTTCTTCATAAATTAAAGCAGGGTTTATTAATTCAGACACAGTGCTAATCCTGCTAGGCAGCTTCCAGAACAGGCTGGCTCTTCCCACATTCCCTTGTTACATCATGTGGAAAAGGAGCTCAGGTCTGTATAAGTGCTGGCCAAAGCTTCCCAGTCCTCTCTGGGTTTTTTCCAGCAGACAGACAGGTAGCCTCTTTCTAGACCACCTCTGCCAATAATTATCATTCCCTAAAGCATTTCCAAGTCTAATACTTCAAAGCCCCTGCTAGAGACATGCAGGAGCTTGTGCCTGTCCATTCACAAAGCTCCTAATTACTAAAGGCAGTGAGCAGATGGAGCAAGGGAGGTTCATGCTGGATCCTTCGCACCCTGTTCAACAATGTGCTGGAGCCGTTCGGATGGCTTCCTGCCCATGCACACACGTTTCCTTCCTGATGCAAGACTCAGAGCAAGGCAGGTGGAAACGGAGAGGGCCAGGAGTAAGGGGTCCCCTCCCACTGCATCGCTGGGCTGTGCCCAAGGTGAACAGGGCGTCCTACAGTCCACAGTGTTCATATGGCAACTGCAGCCTCTGTTTCTAGCTTCCTAATACCTTCCACTCTCTGGAAAGAAATGTCAAATACATAAGAGAGTACAGCATCCTCACTTAAAGGGAATAAACCTCTTTTATTTTCCTTGTCTTATAAGGCTGCTACTCTGCTTTGTGTGCATCTGCAGGACATAAATGCAGGAGAGGAAAGCAAAGAAAAATCATTGGGGCACAGAAGTGAGTAAACACCTACAGCAGTGGAAAAACATGTTTGTTTGTTTTTTTTTTTCCCACAGATGGAATGGTTTGGGAAGGCAGGAGAGAGGCAGCTGCAGCAACAACAAAAATGGTGTACAAGGGCACCAGCTAAATAAGGAGAGTTTTAAGGTAGATTTGAGGAGAATCAGCATCAAAGCCAGTAATGATTAAAATGGTACTTACCTAGCCGAGAAGCACAAAATGGGGGATAGGAGTGTGTATGAGCGGCAACAAGGAAGAAAACTGCAGCAGTATTATGGGAGACACAGAAGGGAGAATAACAGTGCAAGCTGACATTCTGTTTCCTGATCAAAGCAAGGTCTTAATCACTGTCACAGACACTTAATGAGTTGAAGTATTAGCATATCGGTAAGCAGGCTTGTAGATAGTTGTTGAAGAACAAGTAAGAGTGTAATGATTAAAATATACAAGTCTATATTTGTTTATTCTGAGTACCCAAAGAGATGAATTACTGAATATTTACTCACACAAATAAAAATGCTGTGATCCAGGTTGATAAAGCTTAAAAATAGGCAGTTAAGTCTGCAGGTGACTGGAATCTGGGAAGGGTTGCCAAGTACCATGGGAAACGAGTTTAGAATGTTGGGTAAGTTTGAAATCAACAAGCCAAAATTCAGTAGTAAGGAAAATCCCATGATTGCACAGTATAGGTCAAATGTGCAAACACAAAATAAGGAATTAACATTTAGGCGGCAATGCAGAAGAAACTAGGTCTGTGGATTACAGTGAATCATAAACTGAGTCAATCACTCCATGTTCTTCTATAAAGGTCAAATATTATTCGAGTATGTTTGACAGGCCCATCACATGTAAGATGTAGGCTGTGACTAATTCATCCTTCTGGCTGCTGAATTTCATCTAAGTTTCAAATTGTGCTTTGGCCACTACTGCAAAATATAAATATGCTGGAAAAATGTTCAGAGAACACTGAGAGTTGTCAAAAAGAGCATAAGCTTTGAAAACGTACTGTAGGAGTGGAAAACTGAAGGACATGGTCTGGAGGAAAGGAACGTAACTTGTATTAACAATCTTCTGGTAGGTAAAAAAGCATAGGGATTCAACTTGTGCATAGGATAAAAAGTGACTGGCTAGACTGAAAGCAAGGAAAATGTAGGGTAACAGTTAGGAAAGGTGTCCTAATTCCAAGGAAAGCCTAGCACAGGAAAAGGTCCCTGAGACTGCTTGGGAATGGCTATGTATAGTTACCAACAACAGATTAGACATCCTCCACGAATGCTTTGGGTAGATGACTGAAAGTTGCTGCACACCATGACTGCCAGAACGTCACCTACATAATTTTATAAGAAATCTTTCAGTTCTGAACTTCAGAAATTTCCTATGATGACATAAGCTTATTATTCACCCCTTAGGAAGAAATTTTCAGGTGCAGCGCTTGGTTAGAACTTAACCCATGTATTCGTTTGCAGTTTGCTTTAGAAAGACCAAGAACTTTCCCCCATTTTTACTTACTTTTGAAAAACTTATCATATGAATTTTGAAGCCTATTTTTAGCACCCAACCTGGAAAGGTCTTCAAGAATGTGAATGAAGAAAAATAAATGACATGGTACACAGGGTTAAATCCACATCACAGCAGTCAGCATGAGGAGAGCAGATCACCTTTTTTGAAAGTTGGCCTTATAGTACTGCCTCGCTGTGCTTTCCTAACACCAAAGAAGCAAAGATTCTGGGCTCCTCTGTGTCTGAGATGCATCCTTTCTACTTCTTTGCAACTTCCTAACATTTTTAATTTTATAAGCAGGAGTTTCCTCTCCTGCTTTCTTTTTTGTTTCTTTTTAAATTCTTAGCACTGCTGTTTAATGCTTACTGAAATTCTTTATGTTGTTTTCCTGTTTACTAATTCCCATTATTTCCTTAGCATTTAAAGAGGTTGCATTCAGTTCTCAAAAGTGGTGAGTGATTTAGAGATCGCTCTGTTTTAAACTCTGGCACTCTTTGTGTGCGCTTGATCTTCTAAAGTGATGTGCTTGGTACATTTCAAGATAACCACAAAAACAGTGGGCATCCCTCCACACCAGCTAGATGAAAAATGCCAGATTTTATTCTACCAGACAAGCAAGTATAGCATGCTACCCACACCAAAACCTTGAAACCTGCAGTTTCATAGTAACTGTGCTAGTCCTACATTGGGTGTGATAAGAAATGAAAGCAGAATCAGTGTTTTCTAATTCTTACTGTCCTACTACAGCTGATACCTCCTGCCATCTTATCAGTTCCAGGCTGTCCTTCATTTTCAGTTCTGAGCTTTAACACATGCCAGGTAACAGTCAGATTGTGTCTGGACATAACCACTTGTTCTAAAAATCATTTCCTACTAGATTAGAGATGTAAATAATAGTGTTAGACATCCCTAGATTTATATCTCTTTGAACTGCAATATGAAATCACCTAAAATAACCCCTTAAACCTATCTTGATAGATTGTAGATGTCACTTCAGAGAAGTATAAGTATCCTTTTCATAAGTCAGCAAACAAATGTGCAGCACAAGTGAGGGTGAAGAAAGAGATATGCATGAGAAACAAGATTTGGAGTGAATGGAGTGAACCCGTGTTTATTCATGATGGTAAGTTATCATGTATTTGCTTTTAATAATGCTTATTGTTAGATATTTTATTACCTTTCAATTAATTTTCTTCATTATTGCATCTATTTTCTCCTTGCTGTATTATTGTACCTCACAGTACCTGGAAGTCCATGGCACGCACCAGGCTCACACAGCTCTAGGTGCTGGAGGGAAAGGCGGTCCTTACTCTAATGAGTTGTACTCCCTTGCTCCTAAGGCAGCCCACCACAGGGCTGTTCTCCTGAGGTAAATTACATCTGGCTTTTGCCAGCCTTTGGAAAACAGTAACAGTCAGCAGCTGAAAAACTCACAACACCCCTCTGACTGCCTTGGACAGCCCAAGCATAAAAGCATAAATGCTTTCAACTGGAGTTAGTAAGCCAAGAAATCCACGAAAGTCATAACATTAATCAAATCACATAGTCCTTAAGGACCGAATCTACCATTTCTTTTACTATGTCAGGGGAATAATTTCTTATCTAACAGAGGTAGGAAATGGTTTAGCTGTCATTTGAACATACATGATCTGGTACCTACAGCTCACTTCAGAACAAATTAAACAAGAGCCTTGTAATACTTTCCCTTCACCTCCTATAACTAGATTTTAACATTCATGTGCTAACAAGGGAAACTTGTGCTTTCCATGATGAGAAAAATGCCTCCACGTGCAGCAGCTTCCTGATGTCAGGTTAGGTGAAGGGGGATGAAGTAGTATAATGAAGTGACGCTATATTATAGAGAGAAACTGGTGCATAGACTTGTCTCTGTACGTTGAAATGTAAAAAAAAAATAAATACAATACTATTGGTAGTAAACCAAAACAAGGTAAATATCTTTATTTAACGGAACAGACTGTGTCTTTTGGAATATATCTTTTTGATCTGCTGAGCTTTGATCATATTTATTTATATGAAGACACAGGAAATTCAAGGCCAGACATTATTATTTTTGCAACGGATTGAATTCAGTTGTTGGGTTTATAGGATGTTGGCTGCCTACTTTATCAGATGCCTCACCACATCCCACTGGTCTGCTGGCATCTCTCAGCTGTCACCTTGGTTGGCCCAGATCCATTCATTTAATTTCAAAAGCATTTCACTTGTGAAATGTTTGGAGAAAGAAACCTAGCTGCTGCACACATTCACCATGGTGACAGAGGGAACATGCTTCAGGTCATCAGAGACTTGAACTGCCCTTTGGAGATGCTTCTCTCTTCTCACTGAAGACAAAGAGCACCTAGGACAGGAACATGCCCAGCAGAGGAGTCTGCCTGGTGTCAGGCCAGACACATCTGTTGTTTGGGCAGTGGAGGGAGGGGAAATTGGAAGGGCTTTTCCTGGTGGAGGAATGTAGGTTTACTCACTCCCAGCCAGCCTCACACCAGCAGAAGATAGTAGAGTGGAACAGTCACCCATCCTGGTCCCAGCCTACCAAACCTTGCTCTTAGCAGCTGCGACTCTCCCTCGACTGTTTAATTACAGAATGTTTCCTCTGCTTCAGAAAAGTTTACAGTGGACAAGACTGCCATTGCCTGTAAGCTGTAATACCTGCACGTGTTCAGTGCAGCATGGTGATTTACCCCTGGGCGTACTGCACACATACACAAGTCCATATGATGCAAAAATTGCCCTTCTTCCTTCCTGCAGTCAGAAAGGGATGGTGGCTTTTATAAAATGAATCTATGAGTACATTACCTCAAGAGGTCACATGCTCAGGTAAACTTCTTTAAAAATCTCCTTTGATGCTTAGAGAAAATTTTCTGGCACTTTTATTTTGTAGTCCATTGAAATTATTTTTGTCTGCTTCTAATTGGGAACATGTATAAGTGGACATTATGAGGTACATTTTAATACTGCATAGACTAAAAAACCCTCTGGTATTAGTAGTATCATTCATGGTGACTCCATGAAAGTCACGTACTTAATTTCAGAAACACTGTGAATTGAAGGAATTGAATCTTTCTGTGGAGTAACCTGAAAGCAAAAACATCCATTTGGTATTTTTGTTTTGGAAAATGTCAATTTTTCTGCTGGAAGTCTTGAAGGAACATGCAATGACCTGCTTTTTGTTTGCTTCTACATGGTATTCCAATGTTTCCTTTAGGAAATGTACTACATTTCTATATGAATGCATTTTAAGAGATGTTTCAGCATCCATTTAAAAAAGCTGAAACATCAAAACGAAATAACATAATTCAAAACATAACTAAAATATTTGTTCTGAAATGTTCCTTTGACATGAAAAGAATTTGTTGATTTTCTCTTGGGAAACATATTAATTCTCCATTGGAATTAGCATATGACCTTGAAAAAAAAAGCAATTTAAAATGAACTGCGCTGTTTAGTACAGAAACTTTCTGCTAGAAAAGAAATGTTTAATCAGCTTTATTCATAAATAGAAACTTGAAATAATTGGTGTCATTTTTAGAGCTGCTGAGCATTCATAGATCACTTTGAAGTTAATAGTAATTCAGAAGTGTTCTGCGTTTTTGCAAACCAAGCCACTAGTTTTGTTTTCAAACTGCTGTTATCTGTGACTAAGTTTAAGCGTTTGCATCTGAAAAAAAACCCACCATAAAATGGTCTGTCTAAAAGGATATATGTGCTTCTTTTCCTTCCTCCTTTCCAAAATGCAAGAAGTAAGAAATCAAGAGAAGCAAACCTCTCTGTGGTTCGGCTGATGCAAAGACCACTGCTTCCTCTTCTCCCGGGTGTGTACGTGATACAGAGTTAGCAGAATGATGCAGAACAATTACCTCAAACAAAAGAATTTCTACAACACAATCCAGACACAATATTGTTCAGAATATGTTTTCTGAGCCTTTGCCTCAAAAGACAAGAAGGGGAAAACTCCCTTTTCATCTTGAAGTGAATAAAGAATAGTTTTGTAGTTTAGCAGAATATAAAGCATATTCTTATACGCAGTTCTGCCCAGAAGTTTGTGAGTTTTTTTCTGGCTTTCATATCAAATTTGTGGAAATTCATAATGTCCTCGGTTTAAACTGCAGATGGGTTCAAACTAGGAACTTTTGTTCAACTCTTTTGGTCTTTGAATTTGGTCTAGATTGATCCTAAACCCACTGTTTAACTGGCCTTGGACTATTAACATTTTAAGAGCTGTTCCTGCCTGTTTTTCTTCAAAGTACTTCAAAGCCATGCACACTACTTGTGGTTCCAAAGCTAGGTATTAAACAAAAGATAAAACTTGTCAGAAGTATCTGAGTTAGCCAAAGACATTGGTAGTTTGGTATTTCAGGTATTTTGGAGGAGGGAATGCAAGGTACACAGCAGTAGTATTTGTTGAACGGTATAAATACGTATTGCTGGCATTTCTTTAGGACTACGCCTAGCAGGGTAAAAAAATGGTAAATATAATGAAAACCAAATGTTGCTTCTCGAGGCAGAGGGAATATTTTGACAAAAAGCTTTTGTTTTCATTTTACCTTAAACCAGTTACAGCTGTGAAGGGGTGAGGAAGTAGCCGTGGGGGCCTCATGGTGTGTGGAGATGGGAGGTGGCAACACCAGGAATCCAGAAACAGCTGGGGCAGCAGCAGGAGTGTCAATAGCAGATGGGCAGAGGGTTTGATATCTAGAAGAGTCAAGGTTGGATGGAAGCATCCAGTGGCAGGATGGGCCATGCCCAGTATATGAGAGCCAAAAGCTGGGGAAAAGAGGGAACGGAGTCTACTGGAACAGACAAAGCAACAGGAAGTGCTGTATTGAGGCAGCAGCAAAACTGAGCGCTAAAATGAGGAGGAAGGAACAGTGCTGATGTCAGAAGCCCCTGTTTCCCCTAAAGAAGCTCCAGAAAACGTTTCTTTAAATTTGTGGCAGTTCAGGAATAGTGCAATATTTATGAGTCAATATATAATTCATCCATTTATGAGCTATCTTTTCCCACATTATTAACATTACCTTTCCCTCTTCTTTTTAAGAAAACACGGTGGACGTCATGGTGCTAAGCCTCACATTGTTTTGTGTCCTGATTTTCCTTGGAGGTTTGCTGATATGTGCATGTAGAAGGTAGTGTATGTTTCTGGAAGGTAGTATAAATTTCTGGCAGAAGAGAAGTCAGGGTGAGGGTAAAGAAACCATAAAATTGAGTAAAGTCAAACACAGATCTCAGACAAATCATGTTTACAAGAAGCAGTTAATTGTGCATTTCTGAGTATTGTTCTAACAAAGGAGTGCTGTAGGTTAAGACCTAGTGTAAGATACTAAACCCTATCTATCACTGTCATCTCACAGCTCCCATCACAGTCCCTGGAGCTCCAGTCCCACACTCTAATTTATGACATAATTTCATCTTACTCTGACTGCTGCCTCTCTACTACCTTCAGTGTGACTTTACCCCATGCTTTTGCAGGCTCTGCATTCAGGGCTACCAATGTTAATCATGCCAAAGATGAACTGCATTTGCCATGTTGCCCAATTTAATTTCATAATCCATGGGTATTACTGAAAGCAGTCTTTTACTCTAAAATGGATTATTTACAAGAAATAAGTAAGTAAAAAAGGAAATTCAGGCAGATGGAGGGAATTTGTTCCCCTGAACTATTAGTACTATTAGTAAAGGAAAGTAACAGTGGTGGTCCTACACCCACGAACAATTAATGCAGCCAGCTGCATCCATGCCACTACTTTTCTGCTTGGCTACATAGCTTTCCTATTGACATGGCAGAGAAGGTTTTCTTCAGCTGCAAAACGAACTTGTTCAAGACAGGATGATAACTCAAGGTGTCTTGATATTTGGAAGGTGCAGTATGTAAATAGAACTTCTGCTAAAAGTAAATCAATTATTTAATTAATGATTAAATATTATTCCTGAGTATGATAAAATAAGTTATCATGAGCTCTATCTTTCAGTAAACAAATACTCAAGGAATGATAGATATGAGAGAGCTAATATAAAAAAACAGAATACAAAATTTCCCCTGGGAAAACAAAACATGTAATTGAAAGCCATCTGCATCTAAACATAAAACAATATTCTGGACAAATAATGAGGAGTGACTCTGGCCTCAAGAGAGCCATTCAGCTGGTATATCTTTTCAGTGGAAATTTTACACAGTACTCAAAACTAACAGATAATCCTTTGTGATGAAACAAAATGTTTTTATGGTTCTGTGCAGACACCACTCACTCTCAAACCTGAATTCTGTTAGACCTCAGCAAATGAGTTAAAAGATGTTTCCAGTGCTATGCCTGCTCCCTGCCATCTGATGTTTCTTTGATTATCAGACTTTATATGTAGTATTTTCAATTATGAAAGGCACATATAGGAGTCATTTTTTTATCTGTAGGCACACTAGTATGCCACAGACTCTCACTTTGCTTGGAAATTACATCTGTGCATAGCCATACAGTACTTTTAAATCTCTAGCAGGCTAAAAGCCAGTCAGGCTGAAGAAAAGCTGAGAAAAATGTCTGCATTGAAACAAAAAAGGGTAGAATGGCTTCAGAAATGGTAGATGACTCTAACTGGCATATCTGTTACAAAGTGTTTTTGACTGATCTGTTCCTGTAGACATTTAATACTTGTATGTATCACTGTCTTGTAGGTATAGGTGCCTGGAAGTTATAACCATGCCTGTTCCGCATCCTTCAGATAATATCAAAACTTGGTTAGCTGCAGATGAGACTCACCACCAGGTAGCACGACTGCCTTTTTTCTCTCACTACAATGATATGTATGATATTACTTGCAATCAAAATGGTACAACATTACATTTGGAGCAGCAGGCCATTTTTAAGAAAAACTAGGAAAAAGGTATGCACAATGTTTGTAGTGAAACCAGAAGAGAACAGAAAGCTTGTGGAGGACAATGATGTCGGTAGACAGGATGCGAAAATCCTCAGGGGAGTATAAATCCTGGTGTGTCTCAGTTGTTTAAGAATATCCACACTCAATAAGCCAACATTTTAAGGAGCAATCACCCTGATTCTCTGCAGAGCAGTCAGTTGTGAGATATTACATGTGGGCAGGTTATCAAAGGGAAAGTTTTTGTGGAGATCTGCAAGTCATTGGCTATGTTCTAGTAAATATGCACATTCTTCTAGCAAATAAGAGGAGGCTCCACAATGCATGTAACATAACCTGCCCCAACAGTGCACCTGCTGTGGGATAAAACTGTGTACAGAGGTGTTTGCTTTGGAAGAGGTGATGTGCTGTCAGTTCAGATGCTAGCTTCTCTCACAGCAGATTCCAAGTCTTTAGTCAACTGAGCAAAACAGAAAAGAAATAATTGCAATATTTAGCTATCATTAATCAATCTCCTTGGCTGTCATATTCAATGCTTCTTATTGCCATCTGTCATTGTGTGAGTTAGAGGTAAAAATGCTCTGGTCAGGTAGTGGTCTAGATCCCTATAACTCATGAGAAGATGCACAGTGATCTGTGCTTCAGGAGGCATGGTCAAATTGCCTCTCACCTGGTTCCTCTGCAACACATGATGAGAAGGTAAAGTGCAGGTGTGCCCAAACTGTGTTTTTTTTTTTTCAGGGGGAACATCACTGAAATATAAAACTTTAATGAAGATTTTCTCCATCCTATGTACTCCAAATATTTTTTTCAGAAATCCTCTGCAGCATTTCTATTAATTTTACTCTATATTACTTTATTATTGTACTTATACTGCAATATCAAAATGTCTTCTAGTAGTGCATTCAGCAATGTGACCAGCAACTGCCAGTGTAAGCTGTTATGTCATCTTCTCTCCCAGGGGAAAGATGTATGCCTTCAAATATTGTGTTTTGGGTTTTGTATAAATATACTTACATGACTGCAAACTCTGTCAGCAACCATGGACCATCTCAATTCATGAATCACAATTTGAATTGTGAGGCAAGAGGCATGGGTTGTTTTGTTTTGCTTCATTTTACTTTCTCAGAGCAAATTTATGGAAAAACTGATGTGCATATGCTATATAAACACATTAAAAATGACAAGATTGAAGTGTTTTGAATTTGCACCTGAAGTTCATTCCACAAGCCTTGGGCTGGCTCCCAAGAGCGGTCTGTGTTCCTCTTCTTCTTTACAGTCATCTTCCCAGAAAACAAACACTTAAAAGCTCCAGAATGGGACTGAAGAAAAGTCTGTTATTCTCAAGATTCAAAGTAATTTCTGTGACACTATTTGCTAAAATAATTTGACTGAATTTGACCCAAAAGGTGCCAAATTTACTACCTTTTCTGTGCAAAAATCCTTTGGTGCCTTTTTCATCCATAATGGTGCACAAATTATCTACTAATACCCCTTATGATCATCATATATGGACTGGCAGAATGTGAAGATAAAATCAACACCATCAAACTTATATTCTGCATCTCCTTCCATCCTAGAACTGTATGCATGGCTCTTTAGAGGTCTTTGTATTCAATAATAAATAAAAAATCACAGCAATCAATGAGCACCACAAAAATATATTTAATATCACTAACAGAGACAGAAGAGATTTCTGTCGTCAAACAGTTACAAACACTTAATACAACTTTGACAGCAAGACCTCAGCATAGCTGTGTAATTACTGTCTAGGTGATTACAAGTGGCTGAGGTGACTGTTGATGGCACTTCTAGGAAAGATAAATTGAATAAAACATGTGGAACATATCAGTATCTCAAATACTGCTGACACCTGAAACAGCAAAGACATTGGCTTTGGACATACTGTAAAACTGAAGAAGACCATGGAGGATGGTGCTGAGATAATCTGTTTTATCCAACAAATAAATATAACCCCTGAAAGACAGACTCTGACTTTGAAACAAACTTTAGGTACATGGTCATATCAACCTGGAGGGTGACAAGCAATGAAATTAGGGCTCAGAACAACTAAGCAAATTTGCCTGTACACAACTTTTAGGTTGAGAGATTAACTCATATGATCTCTGTATTCCAGTTCATGACAGAATAAGTAATCTGTACCAATCCCAGATACACAATAAAAGGCAGCGTGCTTGTAACAATATTAAGAATTTGTAATACCATTGAATGCAGATGTTGCTCATAATGTAATTTTTATCCAACAGAAACAAATGTCAATGCAAATGGAGATGAACTCAGAGGTAACTATGGGAATATCAGATGAAAATGTTCAACAGCAGAAATGTTTGAAGAAATCTGGATTAGAAGACCTGTAGGGACTATACGCTGTTTTTATCTGCATGCAAGTTACCTTTCTGTGAGTTGAACAATGTTCTGACAGATTTCAGAAGAGGTGATACTGGAGTTTGTTTGAGCTCAGTAATGTGAAGCATTATGCAACTGCTTATCTGACATTATGCAACTCTTAAAATGAGCTTTGGATCACAAAGACAAAGCAGTATCTTGTAGTTTGTCTCTATTACTGATCTTCAGCCCAGTAAAATTACAGCATCTCAGACAGTATATATGGTCCACTTGGGTTAAAATGGAGTTAGAGTTAGTGTTTCATAATGCTGCAGCTTCCAAGTACTGTCTGGTAGATCAATGCCTTTGAAGAATCTCACATTAGCTATTCAACATCTGATGAAAGTGGCCATGAGAAATAGTGGAAGTAATGAATGTTTCTGGAAATAGCAGCAGAAGCTTACAAGTTTTCTCTAAAGCTCCAAAAAAAATCACTTTCTTGAGGCACTGTGTTGTGTAAACAGACATCAACCAGAAAGTCATGTGTGAAGACGTAAGGTCTTTTAATGTGATGGACTTAGTCCTTTGCAGTTAGTTAAATAAGAAAACCAGACAAGGTAAAGAAAACAAAGGTTTTGGCTGCATTGTGATTGTTTAGGTATAACTCAGAGAAGTTAAAGTTCAGAACTGACCAACTATTGCTATTTATTTTCCCCTCTCCTTTTAAAGAAATCTTTCTTGCTATTTCTATGAGGTGATAAGCCACGCCAGTTCATTCTGAGGTACACAACCAAGGCAGACTATTTTAACTCTTAGTTGAGACAGTATTTATTTGACTACAAGAGAAGGAATATAGGGCCTTGATTTTGCAAGGAAGATGTTTCTGTAGATTTCTTTTGTAGGCAGGAAATAAAAATAGATGATGGACCTAACTTTCTGGAAGGTTTGGAAGCTACCTAAAAAGCTCTTGCTTTCATTACTGGTAAAGTTTGTCCACGTTCAAATTAATACCAGTTGAAGAAAATATTTGATTACACTTGAATTACATGTTTTGTATTACTGTAGAGGACAATATAAAACTTTTTTGCTTTTGAAACATTCAGTTTATAAGACACACTTCTGTGCAGAGTTTTGATTCACTTGAATGTGCTTTTTCTGGTAAAATGTCTCCCTCACCACAGTGAGGAAGACTTCACTCTTTCTCCTTTAATACTAAGAATGGCTGGTAACATCTCAAAAGCCCAAGCTGGAAATTCCTGAACAACAAAAGGACTATCACTGACTTCTGTTTGCCATTAAATCAAGTTTATGACCTCAGGAAAAACCAGTCAACTTTACTACGTAGTGTTACCTAGTTGCATTGTATTTTTTACAGAAGGTAAGTGTGGCCTTACCTTCGAACATTAGTGCTCTTCCCTCCACACACGCCAGTCTAATGCCTACAGAAATCACCAGGGAGAAGGTAAATGATAGATATCAAGTACTGAATCAAGTTTCAGTAATGACAAATCCTGCGATGTCTCCTCCTCTGTCTTGAGTGCAGATGGGAAAACCCGCAATGAACGTACTCATTTTCCTCTTGGATGGTCAAACACTATCTCTGTGGGCAGACAAGGCAGTTCATCCCATCAGCCATGGTCCAGACATGTTTTCTCAAGAAATGGGGGAAGAATTACTACTTCAGTTAAAATCCATTGCATCACGAACTTACAGATCCCTTTCTTGTTGAGGATATAGAACTGATATAATGAAACAATCAGAACATATGTGAGCTAACTGAGGTAGAGAAGTACCACACATTGGCCAAACACATCTGGAATCCAGACTTCATACAGTGAAATCAGGCCACGGTGAATATTATACCGTTCCTTAAAATATATTTGATATAACTGTATTTTATATAGTTTTGCCTTGCAGCACTTAAAGTCCAAAAGCAGTGCCAGGTTTTAAAACCAGAGAACCTATAGATTAAAGTAATTTTATTAGTTTACCTGAAAATAGAATAATTCTTTTAGATTAAAACTGCTTTGCTTACAAGAGGCCTCAGTTTTGGTCAATACACTAGAGACATACCACATAAAATGAAAAATTATAGTACCAGTTGTATGGAAAATTAATCCTGAAGTGCAAAATTGATAATAAAAAAATTAGTATCTGACCTCTTCTGATAAAAAATTGATCAATTTTTTTATAAAGTGGAATATTTTTTCCTTTAAAATAAGAATATTGTTCTAAATCTGTTCTAGATCTGTCCTTCAATAGTGGATTAATGTGCAATATATACATGAATAAATAAAATTATCTGAAAGCAAAATTGTACGGTACTTAGTATGGCAATAAACACTTAAGTATATATAAAATACTTAGCAAGTCTACAGATGACACTGAGCTGAGTGGTGGGGCTGACACTCCCGAGGGAAGGGACGCCATCCAGAGGGACTTGGACAAGCTTGAGAAGTGAGCCCACGTGAACCTCATGAGGTTCAACAAGGCCAAGTGTGAGGTCCTGCACCTGCGTCGAGGCAATCCTCAGTATCAGTCCAGGCTGGGTGATGAAGGGATTGAGAGCAGCCCTGAGGAGAAGGACTTGGAGGTACTGATAGATGAAAAGGGGGACATGAGCTGGTAATGTGCGTTCACAGCCCAGAAAGCCAACCGCATCCTGGGGTGCATCAAAAGCAGTGTGGCCAACAGGTCAATTCTCCCACTCTACTTTGCTCTCGTGAGACCCCGCCTGGAGTACTGCGTCCACCTCTGGGTTCCTCAGCACAGGAAGGACATGGACCTGTTGGAGCGGGTCCAGAGGGGTGCCAGGAAGATATCAGGGGGTTGGAGCACCTCTCCTCTGAGGAAAAGCTGAGAAACTTGGGGGTTTTCAGCCTGTAGAAGAGAAGGAGACCTTATTGTGGCCTTTCAGTATTTAAAGAGGGCTTATAAGAAAGATGAGGACTAAAGTTTTAATAGGACCTGTTGCAATAGGACAAGGGGTAATGGTTTTAAACTAAAAGAAGGTAGATTTATACTAGATATGAGGAAGGAATTTTTTACAATGAGGGTGGTGAAACACTGGAACAGGTTGCCCCGAGAGAGAGTAAATACCCCATCCCTAGAAACCTCCAGGGTCAGGCTGGACAGGGCTCTGAGCAACCTGATCTAATTTAAAATGTCCCTATTCCCCTATTCATTACAGCGGGCTTGGACTAGAACTTTAAAGACCCCTTCCAACCCAAAATATTCTATGGCTTGCTCCTGTGAATAAAGCCCTCACCTTCACTTTACCTGTGAATGAAGCTCCTGTGTATAGTATTTCACCGACTGGTATTAAAGTGGCACAACCTGGTGAGACACTGGGCAGTGTGTTACACATAGAAAGACTGCTCTTTCTCTCCACTTACGCATGTGCAGAGGGCTTTGGAGTCAAAATCCCTTTGCCTGGATCACAAGCTCTGTGGTATGATAAGACTATCTACTTTGGTGCTTTCAACTCCAAGTTCCCACTTCTGCCAAACACGTATAGCACAGAGGGACTTGGGCTAGGAGTATTATTCAAGGTTTGTGTTTCTTCCCGAACATCATGAGTATGTAGATACCAGGCGTACCTCACTGTGGCTTCTGAGGGCACAGCAGCTTCTTTTTTCTTTGAAAGGAGGGTAATTGCAAGAGAATGAGGGGAATCGGTAAAGCACCCCTCAGCTCGGGACTCTGCATGGAGGCTGCTCAGGTTGACCATTGCTGCCACCTATCGTACAACCAACCTACTTTAATGAGAAACATTCCGTAAGTTTTCAAACTGGTTTAACTTGGGGCAGGTCTGCTGCTTTAACTGCACTGATATAATTAAAAAAGTTCATCCCGTCTATATTGAAGACCTGGGCTTTGTCAGGATTCATGTCCCCTAATTTTAGCTTCACAAGGTTGGGTATCTAATCAGAGCTGGCCAAGGCCCATGAATATTGAGAAAATACCTCCAGCTAACATGTCACTTCAGCTTAGAACAGGTGTCTAAGCCAGCATGACTCTTCCCTCTGGAATGCTCGTCTTTTTCTTGTTAGATCCTAGAGGATTAGACTCAAATTAAATGCCCACATTGGAAAAACACGCTTTTCTTGACCTACTCATTCTGCCTCTCCCTGCCCAGAAGACATGAGATACTTTGACCAAAGTACAGCTTAGCTGGTGTAGCCTTTGTGTTTGGGATTTTTTCCAGCACAGTTAAAGAAGTCACGGTTCATATCTCATCAAGTTTATGACCAATAGTATAAAGCCAGCAACATCAGTTTTGGTCAGAAACAGCCTTGATCAAGAGCAAGGGCAGAGAATCTCTGGCTGCATTATTTAGGCTGAAGGCTGAATTCACAGTTTTATTCTTCTCACTACCAACTGGAGAGGCTGGAGGATGCAAGCATCTAACTTACACGTAATTGTATACCATTATGTTTCACCAAAGTGAAATGTATCAAACAGATGAAGAAAGAGTGTGTGAGTGTGGACTCTGTGTGTATGCATGTGGAAGGAACATGGTCAAGGACACACTGTCTGTATGGAAAAGAGCACCAATATTCCTCAAAGCCAAGTGTATGGTGCATGTTGTGTTCTCAGCATACTGCCTGTAATTCTCCATTACAGCTGCATGCATTATCTGCTGGCATTTAAATAGCCAATGCTAGCTGACTGGTACAACTTGATCTACTTATATCTAAAGGAACCAGATGGCTCCTACAAATGAACTCTAAAGATAAAGATGACATTGAGAAGATAAAAATGTTTTGGTGTCTGGTGCAGTAGTGGGTTGCACTAAGAGCTGTGTTACTGCAACTTATCAGAATATACACATCTCTGTATTTTTTGGTAATCTCGGAAAAAAATCCAGGTCACAGTTTTGAATGCTAATTGTGTATAAAGCCTGTCACCATGCCTCTGGTTGTCCTGAAACCTTGCAGGTGATAAAATCCTAACCACTAGAAAAATAATTAGAGAATATGATTTTGGTGTTTAGTTTAGGAAAACATTTGGAGTGACACAGACCCAGTAAAGCAGTCAACACTTCTAAGTCAAAACTTCCATAGCTTTACTCAGCTTTCCTATTATCACCCTCTAATTTTATAAAAGCTTCTGAAAAACCCACAGTCATACTTACCTAGCTGCAGTAAATCCAAAACAGCTAAGCATAAATAAATACATGTATAATACATAGGCAAAGCAAGACATTAACAAAGAAGGAAAGAAGAGATGGAAGTGATGGAAAAGAATGAAAAGAATTAGTATTCCAGACCATGCAACTTTATTATTATGTTTTCATTACCTCACAAAATTAGTTTGGATCCAGCAGGCTGCCACTTTGCATTCATACGTATGAAAAATAATTGTATTTTAAAGGTTGTTTTGGCTTCTGGCTGTCATTTGTTTTTCTGACCAATGGAGAAAATGAGAAATGCCGTGATTATGTAAATATTCTAGACCACAATAGCTAACAGATGCTCATTTCATCCCTCATTTTGTGCAAGAGTCTACTATGTGGGGAAATCTTTTCCCAAGTTTTAAACTATAGAGCTGCTTGCCACAATATGTTGAAAATGTACATGGGTTCAAAAGGAAACTGAACAAAACCATGAAAAAATACCTGTCAAAGACTTGCTAGATAGAGTCAACTCTTCTCGCTTACATGGTCTTCCACTCATAAATTGCAGGACACAGGGAGAATGCATCTGCCCTCTTCTTACTTTCTCCCCTGGGCACCTGCTACTGGCACTACTAGAGAGAAAATGGACCACTGGTCTAGGCCAGCCACTGACCTTCAGCTGACAAACTACACCCACATTTTTAAAGCAGCTGGAGGAACCGCTGAGGCATCGTACATGTTTTCCAGCCGAGGGGTTAATAAGTTTACTGCTAATGTTTAAACCAAGTGACCTCTCTCTTCAGGTGAACAGCAAGACACACTGTTCAGCTAACATCTAAACCCAGAAAATCTCAGAACTGGATGGCTTCATAAAGTCACCCAGTTCATCTTAACTGTGTTAATGTGGGGAAACTTTTCATCTGGACTCCAGTGATAGTACGGTGAGGGGATTTAACCACCTACATAATTTCAGTAACATCTTGAATCACAGGGTGGTTTTCATAGAACAAAATGTTTTGAAACACACACGATGGGGAAGCTTTATCCCTGACCTATTTTGGACATTTAATAAAAAGAAATAGTGATGCATATACCATGGACTGTTCAAACATCTGGCAATGACAGAAAGAGGTGGACACAAGCAAAATTGCACCCACTTTCAGCAGGCTAAGGAGAATTTACAGTAACATATATTCATTATATTGTGAATGTACTCAGCTTTGATGCATTGTAAACCTGCCCTAGTTGACTGAAGTCTGTGAAGTATACGGCATTCAGGGTTATATAAAAATTGTAAATCATGTGCATCCTTACATCTCTCAATTTGTTTCTTCATGAAAACCAATAAAGAATAAAGTAACAGAATATCTGTCCCATATGTGGCGTGTATTTTGCATTCCTTTAGCTTGAAGACAGTGTATGCTAAAGAGAAAGGCTGTGCCTGGTGGGAAGGTTAGTCCTGGTAATTTGAAATTAAGAGGCTTCAGGAAAACCTGTTTGGGGTATTTTTGTTGTTAATCTCCTGCCATATTGCTAGCACAGGGACTTGTAGTACAAGTGGGGATGAAACCACTTTCCCAGCAGCAGAAAGAGGGGCACTGCTGGGCTTTGTGGGAGCACAGAGGTACCAGGGCCACCCCACTGGTGAGTGACAGGTCACTTCCCTCTCAGCTCTAGAGCCATGGGTTAGTTGTATTGGTACAGGAAGGTCTGGGGTAGAGGCAGCATACTTCAGATGATGAAGTTAGTGGAAACATGGTGATTATCAGGCCATGGTGATTATTGATTTAGTAACCCAGCATATCCTGTGATCTCTTTAAATGCTGTTTTCTAGGACACCTGAGCCCTTGACTTGGAGCATTACTGATGGAGTGGTACTTTGAAAAATCTGGAAGTTCTCCTCACTTAAAATAACCCTTTTTGGTTATTTATTTATTTATTATGTGAGTAGATTTTAAACACTAGGTGTCAGTCAGTCACCTCACAAAAGCAAACTCTCAAGCCATAGCACATTTGTCTTTGGCAGCAAAAACTTTTAAGAAGAGCATGTACAATAACGTACACACTGAAAAATAACAGCAGTAACGCCAAAGCCAGGTGAGGCAATTATTCCACAGGGCTGTTTAGCAGCCACAGAGAGCCCAGAACCAGGGGATGCCGAGAAAATCCTTTTGTAGCAAGATCCTGGCACACACTGTGGTGATTATTCACACTGTCTGTAAAAACCTTGTTAATCTGTTGTCTAATAGTACAGTTGACTGGTAAATTCCTCTGGTAAACCACCCATGCTACTCCAGCTTCTGGAGCATTTGTAAAAAGCTTACATTTCAAAAGAAAGGACACCTATCAGCTACATTCAAAAACAGGAGCTCAAGCAGCACTCTTTTCTTCTGCATGTCCTCCTAGCTAAATTAGGACACTCGGCAAAGGGTTATGCTAATGCATTTCAAGCAGATATGGGCTCCTTTTTTTTTCTGACCTTTGGAGGTTGCTTCCCACAGGGCATCATTGGCATACAGAAACTTATGCCTGCAGCCAAGCTGTTGTGACAGCTGAGGGCTGTTTAAGAAAATATTTGTGCTGACAATCGTTTTGAGTATTGCTCTTGTTTACTAGCTCTCCCGAGAAGAGGCCAGTGGCCTAATGGTAAACAGCAGCAAGAGCTGCTGGACTTCATGGGTCAGGCCCCTCAGGCAGCTCTGCACTGGGAATCTTCAGTTTTGTGGATCTGGCTTTTAGTGATCTGGTACCACAAGAGGTGCAGATACCCAAGTCTCCGTAGAACAATGATATACAAGAGGAGCTGTCTGCTTAAGCGTTGCTGCGTGACTACAGACATACTGCCTGAGGACCCAAACTAATACATCCTCACTGAGGTCCCAGCATGGATATGCAGGGTGGCACTCCACTGCCACTGCCTCTCCGCTGTATGACTTGGGCACCCAGCTTTCCCTTCCAGCTGCATCATGGATCTGTCTCAAATGCTCACAGCTCCACTAGATGTCAGGGCACATACATCCTCAGGGTCATCTAAGCAGTGTCTGAAATTTGGCTTTGTAGTTACAGGTTTTTATTATTGTCTTCAGCCAGATTTTGATTCAGAAATCTCAATAACCCTCCAAAAATCTGTTACCTATTCTTGAAATATGTTCAGACTATCTTTATTTCCTGGAACCATACATGTGCATCGTTTCAAACACTCAAATACCTTTAAGGCAATGCCACTGTTAGCTCGAATGCAAACTTACTGTAAAGTGTATGAAGAAATGCATTTTACAATTCTGATGGCTATTCTTTTACACATACATTTAAAATTACTGCATCTCTGCTGTGAGACTGAGGAGAAATGTCTTTTATGACATGCTGACCCCACAATATACAATTTTTTTCATCTAGCCTG
The DNA here is from genome assembly GCF_963210335.1 of Falco punctatus. Taxonomy (NCBI): domain Eukaryota; kingdom Metazoa; phylum Chordata; class Aves; order Falconiformes; family Falconidae; genus Falco; species Falco punctatus. The sequence continues at coordinate 73,888,880 of NC_137581.1, read as the reverse complement.
TGAGATCCCAGGATGCTAGACTTTCAACTACCTGACCCTGGGGTACCAAAAGGTTGGGTTAGTGCAACTACTTCTATGTGTCAGTCCGCAGAATGAAGGACCACTGAGAACATGTCATCAGAGGAGGCATGTAACAGCTTTTGGGCTGTTTTTTTCACTGCTCTGTACTTTGTGAGGCAGAATACAGCCATGTGCAGGGCTACCCATGAGAGCAGTTGCATTTCCACCCCCTCTTCACTCATCCTGCCTGAGCATAGGTCACTGCAGAAGGTGAGGGGACTGGAAAATCAGTCCCTTTGATGTCTAGACAATCACTACATTTGGGTCTTTTTTATATTATTTAGTTTGTTTGATCTCACATCAGGGCTTCAGTACTTTTTTTTCTGGTGATGGGAAGAAACAGCATTGAATTACTTCTTCATCTATGTACCCGTCTTCCTACTGTGATCACTTGGTCATTCTTTCTTATTCCCTTTACTTCAGGGTAATTTTGCACCTGCACATCATCATTATGATTACGACAGCCCCTCAGATCAATACAAACTAGACATATTTGTATGGCAAGCCTTCTACCAAGACAAAGGCTGCCTTGTGTGGAGAAATATGCAAACACCTGTACCCAGATTCATTCCACTTAAGTGAGGTGCCTCTGTTAGAAAACCAGAACCCCTCTGTAGCCCATGGAGAAAGACAGACACCTCCAAAGGATGTTGCATTTCACCTGAGGATGTCTGTTTCCTTCTACTTTTCTCCCTGGGCTTGCAAGAACTCCCTCCCATGCTCCCTCTTACTGCAAAGCCTCTAGTTCAGCACTTATGTTGAAAAGAACTGAGGAAAAAACTTTATCAAAGATGTAGCAGCACAAATAGAAAACATAGTTAAAAGGTAGGAAATGGAAAGACAGGGAAAAGCAGTGTAGTGGTGAATAAGAAAATGGCTCTCAGGTGCCCTGTGTTCTCAGACTTGTCATCAGAAGGTGCCCTGTCTTGACCATGTATATCTGCTAATTTGAAAGTTCTGTCATTTTTATAATTCTTCTTTTGAGCAGATGCAAGACTGATAACCATCACTGAAAATGTCCTCTTCTTTGCTTGAAATAGCCATTTATGCACCCTCTAAAGTCATTTCAGAACAGTGGGATAAATTTTGGACTCATTAGCTGCTTGAAGGCTGATTGACCTAGTGTCACAAATACTGTCTTTGCCTTACTCTAAACTGGAGCTCAGAACATGAAGCATGTGATAGTAAGCTGATTTGATCTGTGAGATACAGCCATAAGCAAAAAATTATATCCTTCCAAATTATCATGTGGTTTTTTTTGTTCCAGACTGGTTATATGAAGCTGAATTTGGTGTTTGACTGCTGAAGTAAAACAAATGAGCACTGGAACAAAAGAACTCTATGTCCTTCGCCTATGGGGATCCTTTCATGGCTATGAAGGTTGAATGAATTGGCCTGACACAGACTCTGCCCTCTCCCTTGATGACTACTTCTTTAATGTTTGTGAACACTGAATATTTATTACTCTTTTACCTTCAGCCAAACGCTGGCTGAAGCTGGCTAGCAGGATTAAAAGGAAAAAAGAAGAGGTGGCTGAGAGGTGTAGGTCCATATACACACACAGTATGATCAGTCCAACCTCATTTACCTACTAAATCAGGCTCAGAGTTCTTGAAGATACACTACTACTCTAAAAAGTGAAATTATCAAAATACTAATACACCATGCATAAGATCTGAACTTCAATGAAGATAGATAAATCTATTGAACTAAATTAAATTAGTCTCACACATACTTAGAAAACTTCAGCTAATGTGCTCATTGATATCGTTCATATTTAATAATAACTTTGAAGACTAAATTATATTTTTGTAATCAATAAGGTGTAAAAGAATTCACAGACTCAAAATGCAGAAGATTTTTTGCCTCTGTAAAAGAAAGCCTGTTCTTAAGTGAAGCGGATTGAAAAGGGTCTCTAAAAAAAAATCAATTGTTTTACAATGCACATAAAAGCATGACATTATTTGTCAAAGAAACCAAGTGAGATAAACACTGAGATGTTTGGTAATAATACAGGTTTATTAAATATCTGATTGAAAAAGCATAGAACTCATAATTGTGGTTGCACACATCCTAAAGAGGTGTTCAGTTCTCTGCAATTAAAATACAATTTTTGCACTTGCGGTGAATGCGAATCAAACTGTCACGTAAATGTTATGAGTGCACACCAATCTTGCTCCAAAACAAATCAATAGCAAAGTTCTCACTGAGTATATGGAATTTCTTTATTCTATTGAAACACTGGGAAGTGCATACACGTCTTGCACAAAACCTGGGTGTTTAGCACAGCAAGGTAGAGATTAATTTCAGAGTCCATGTCATTCACAGAAGAAGGTAGAGGTAGATGCCACCAGAGTATCACATCAGGATGAAGATTTTTTCCTTGGCTTAAAAAACCATTACAATTATGCAAGCAGGTACTATTTCATAACAAATTTGAAGCTTATGAAAAAAAATATTATTTCAATATTACAAAAATCACATAGGAGACAAGATTAAAAGATACTAGTTTTGGTTGGGTGGCTGGGGTTGTTTGTCTGGGGTTTTGTTTTGTTTCTGCTTTGTTTAATTTTTTTTTTGTCAGAGCCAGATGACACTTGATATAAAGCAGCAATTTGATCTGCTGGATCACAACACAAACATCCTGTCAAGGCAAACTGATGGTCTATCTAGTTTTTTCCTATGTAACATGTGGGTGTGTTTTTATCTGTTTATTTATTGGTTTCAAGAATGCTTGGAATTAATAAGAAGGTAATAAAAAGCAGTAACCCCCAGAAAATATTATAATGACATTGTAAAAATTCCAGGTGTATCAGTGGCTCAAAAACTGCATGCAGGTCTGCTTGTCCAACCTAAAAAGAATACAATGAATCGGGACAGCAAAAGACAAGAGTGGTGAAAGGTGTGAAATAGCTTTCACCTGGGAAGGAAATAGGTGGTCTAGGATCCTTCAGCCCGGAGCAGAGGTAGTTAAGGGAAGGAATGATTATACTGGTTATAAACTAAGCAAATCAGATAAATCTTTTCCAACAAAATACATTCTTGGGCTGTAAAAATCTTTGCCAAGGAGTGCTGTGGATGTTGATGATCAACATGGGTTCAAAAAGTGATTAAAAATATCTCGTTCATTAACCCTTGATTCATCAAGAGCTATCAAGTGACGTCTGTGACTCAGGAAGCCCCTGAGCTACAGACAGTCGGAGAGGGGAAGGCTGCATGTTACACTTGTCCCCTTATTACACCCTTCCCTTGGCCTCTCGAGGTATGCCAGCTGGCGGAATGGTGGGGTTGGCAGTGCCAGGTGCCTTCCCCACCTGCCCTGGGACCTCGTCCCTGGCATGTAGTCCTCCAGACTGGATATGGAGGGGTTAAGGGGCCTCCCTGTCTTCCTAGGGAGGAGTGGTCTTTGGGAGACCAAGGCATGCTCTCCCTGGGAGAGGAGGTTTAGACCTGAGCTTCTGCCTCTTCTTTCTTGTGCATCTCTTGGCAAGGGGAAGAGAACATAGCCTTTGAAGTGTAGATAAGCTCATCACCTTTGATAGGGGTATGACCCATATCTTCTTTCTGGTATCTGTTCACTAAAAAGGCTATAGAAAGCTCCTAAAAATAGTGAACAAGGTTAAAAAAATAACCTGGCACAGTAACAATGTCCTACAGAACAGCCACCCATGATTTTGGGCAGGTGGGCATGACCTTCTGGAGGCACGTTTTAATGGCCATACTGGCAGAGCTATGACCACTGGATTGTGGGTGCAGGCACAACACAGGTTACCACAGCCCCCATCTCTGTATGAGGACACATGCCATACAAAAGTGTCATCTACAGCTGGTGGGCACTTCTCATGTTTTGACTCCCTCCTTCATCTTCTTCCTCCCCCCTTGGACAGAAATACGCTTGTCCAAAGATGCTGTCTGAGCATGGATGTAGAGCACAGAAAATTCATTTTGTTCAAAACAAAACTTTAAACTTGCTCAGTGTGTTTTGCTATCTCTGCTTTGCTGCCTGATAAAACAGATAATGAAAATGGAGATAAGAGAAAAGAGAGGCCTATCTTGATGTGTTTGTTTTTTCCCTGTAAGTAGTATGTATTAGGTGTCACTAAACTTTGTTTCTCTTGCTTAATGTGACTTTGACTTCAGCAGAAGTTACTAGTCGCTTTTGTTACTTGTCCATTTTATCATCTCTACTAATTTGGATTTGTTCATCCCTAATTTAAGTTTGTATTTCAACACAGAACTGGGACAGAGTGTGAGTCTGACTGACAATTTGCTTCCTATGGTGAGAGGGATGGCAGAGATGGGCTACAGCCTGGGCTGGCTCTGCTGGCACAGCTGCCAGACCATAGCTCTTCTTACAGAGTAAGGTGGGCTTCATCCTTCAGTGAAAGAGTGAAGAAAATCTTGTCTTTCATAGTTTTGTGGTTGATAACTGTTAGATGGGGAGAAAACCTGAAAAATTCCATTTCACAGGCTCACACTGAAGACACCAATTTACACCAGGGGAAAGCAGGATAAACCCTAGGCATTCTGTTAACAGTGATTTCCACTTATGCAGAAGAGTGGTGAATTAACGCCTGTGTTACCAGGCACTGAGCATTCAGTCTGTCCCATTCTTAGCTGTGTGTGAAGGTTTTCCAGCTGGGTCCATTTGGCACACAGGTGAACCAAGAAAGCTTCTGCTCTGAAAGCTACACAGTTAAAACAACATTGGTGGGTTTATATGGGAGAGGGCCAGTGCAAAGGAGGAGAGGTGGAAGGAGGTAGGAAGCTTGTATTTATTACTCTTAAATCACTTAAAGATAGAATTTGCTCCGTTTGGAAGTGCTTTTCATCAGCAATGCAAATTGATAGAGATGTGACATACCAACCTCTTGTGAGTGTATGATCCCAGGAAGTCCTTTTTACTTGGTTTCTCCAAGACTAGTTTTTCTGACTACTCCGTATCACTGAAGCACCTTCTGTTGTAAGCATGTAACTCAGACTGAGCGATGAGTTGGCTCAAACATTATTTCACTGCAGTTACTCATGAATTGCTGAAATTCTCTGTAGCTGAAAGGACTTCAGAAAAGAAAAGCATGGAATATAACTGTGTAGCTATGAAATGTCAATGTAGCATAAAAACTACTTTGCTTACTTTCCTATGCACAGGAGCTCTGTCACACCTAAACATCAAGTCAAGGAGAAAATTTTCAGAGAAAGCAGATACAACTTTTCACCATGATTTTCCACACCGGTGCTACATTTTAAACTGAAATAAAGAGAAAAGGTCATCTTGAGAAGAAGTTCTTTTAAAAAAGCAGAATCCTCTTTTCCAACCAAAACAATATGATCTTTCTATGAGCCCTCCCAGCCTCTTGTTGCCCTTTCCAAATTGCCTTCTAAAAAATACCAAGAACAAAAAAAAAAAGAAAAAAAGAACCTAAATACATGTTCTTCCCCTTTAGATCTAATTTGATAAAACCAACCACCCTCCATTCCCCATATGCCTGCTGGTCATGGCCATCACAAAGTTAATACTGTTACCAGAAATGAGCTCAACTTAACTCAAAACATGTGTTTGCCTGTATAACAGCATTTTAGAAAACTTTGCTTATTTTCCCCATCCTCAGCTTTTCTATGGTTTGTTTGTTTGAAAACAACATTTGAAATTCAATTACATTTACTGCAATTCTGAGAAGGGCCCCTGCTTCCTTTTTAAAACAACTCACGGAGAAAACAAAGAAAACAAAATGGGGGCTGTCAGGAAAAAACACAAGCTGCTGCTGGTGCAAGAGACTGTCTGCAAAGGTTTTCCCCTTCTTCCTTTAAGCAAATTTATCTATTTAAGAATATTATCTTGTGCACACCTCACTTCCAGTTAGTCTTCTACCAAAGGGTCCTCTCAGTAGTCAATAATAACTGCAGCTGAATTGTATGGGAACAAAGCAAGATGTCCTGGCTGAAAAGTTCCCCCCGCAGCCCAAAGGAAACTGATATTTGTGAAAAAAGTACAGATCCAAACTCTACCTAGACACAGTGACCTGAGATATCACATGGCTTTGACCATGAAGTCTTGTTTTAGAGTATTTTTGTATGATCATTCTTCCAGGTACAGTGAATTTTCTGTGTAATAAGTCATTAAAAGGCACAATAACTTTTTGGTATTAGCTCAAGACAGCAAAAGATGAATGACATGAACCATATTCCCTGATGCAAAATCCTCTTCCCTGAGGGCAAAGGATTACCAAATGTCCAGAGTCTAGCACTGCACCTCCAACCCCTTTACTGTAGGATCTTCCACAGAGTATATAAATAAGCCTCTGAACTCTCTCCTCCACACATGAGCAGCTCTCCCCTCAAGACCTGCTTTAAAGCTTCAGTACTACTTGGGGCACAAATAATATAACAGTGACAGAACAACCACCTTCTGAAATTTGAGGTTCTGATACAATCTTCCAGAAATATGGTATATTGGGGCCTGAGGGAGGAGAAACATCCTTAGCTAATTGTATGATGGGCAGCCATTTGGTCAGTGCAAGGGAATATCATTGAAATGTCCAGTGCTTGCTTTCCCACTATGAAGTCTGCCACAGTTGCAAAGAGCCTAAGCTCTCCCTAGGCCAGTATCTCCCATTCTGGTATACTGGACTAAGCTAACGGCAGGCAGGATAGAAAACTCACACAAAGCTCTGTCTGTTAGGTGTTGTGACAACATCACTTTCAGGAAGACCTCAAAATTTCAGATGGATGAACGTGAGATGGGAGTTCTTAGTAAGTCATGGTGGGTAGATGTGTGTATGTATTCACATCTACACATATACTAGAAATTTACCTCTAATCAACATGGGAAAGAAAACAAAGAAATGAAATCTTATTAAATAAAGTATTTGGGGAAATAAGATAATTTAAAAAAAAAAGAGGCATAAAATACAAATCCTGAATTCCAGTCTAGACTTTAAAAAAATACATCAGATTACTCTTACTTTTTATGGCAATGGAAAGAAAAAAATACGTAAAAGAAAAAAATGCTGGTGTTGAAATTTCATCACATTTTTCATCTTCTGTAAAAGTTTAATTTTTCTATTATGGGCTGAAACAAATAGGCAAATAGTTCAGGTTACAATTAGTTGAGGGATTTTTTGGTTCAAAACTCAAATCAGAAGAAAGACTGAATGTGTCAAGTTAACTTCCCTTTGCAATTTTGTGTTCCTAAACTTTTACATATATAGGTTCACTTGAGAAGAGATGAAAGAAGTAAAACACCACAAGACTGACACGTATCAATATAAATCTGCATTAATTGGTAGCATATAAAAGAGAAGTCTAGGGCTTGTGAAACCTCGACACTGAAAAAAGTAAGTTTCACTAAGCATTTCAATTTTCATACTCTCTTTATTACTTTAAATAACACTTTTTAACCATTTAGAACTAATTAAAATATATGACTATAAATAGATATGCAGCACTAAACCAGAGCTCTTCATCAAACAAGACACAGATACACAGAAGTTTATGTGTAATCCTTGCACATTTTCATGAAGGCAACACTGCTAGGTAAATATAGATGTCTTAGATGTCTGAACTTCTCCAGCCAAAACCCAGTCTGGAAAAGCTGTCAAATAACAAACCCAAAAGCTGTAGCTGTGTATGTACACTTACCAGGGTGGCACTTTGCAAGTGTTCAAAACATTTACCTGAGATCAGATCGATCACACTTAAAACAATTCTTTCTTTGTGAAAAACACAGCAATGAAAAATGTTGTAAAAATTTTTTTTAATATTAAATTTGTCATTTTTCTACACAAAAATTAAGAACAATGGCAGTTACCCATGAAAAAAAAATAATTTCTGACATACTCCTATTTTTCACAGGAACATTTTAATATTAAAAAAGCTTTGCTAGATCGATGCACAAATACACACTGACACGAAATTTGTCAGGAAAAACATCGTCTTTTATGAAAGCAACTCACAGACCTGGAAAAAACTCTGGGAAGCTTTTAAGCACACAAACCTTTTACAAGACTGAAGTGGATTCAGCAGACCTGAGGCTGCACAGAGGCTGCAAGTAAATGCTATGGGTTTAATGTAAGTACATTCATGAGAAAGTTATAGTGAAATGAGATGTACCACAGGAGGAAGTGATAAGGTCTTAAACCTTGTCATACAGAGAAGGATCTGATGTCAAATATGAACTTGAAGGAATAAACCAGATTGACTGTTGAAGAAATTAAAAAAAGATGACTAGTCTTTTCTAAAACCATGATAAACCAGGGTGACTTATTGTTTCCTTTCATTTGCATACAGATGAAATTAGGATTTCTGCTAATCAGACCCAATATGTTTTCCTTGGGGGATAGGGGAGGGCAGAGGAGAATAAAGAAGAGGGGAAGGCAGAGTAGTTTAGGGGTTTTGCTTTGCTTTGCTTTGTTTTGCTTTGTTTTGTTTTGGTTTGGTTTTGCTTTGTTTTGTTTGTTTTGTTTTGTTTTGCTTTGTTTTGTTTTGTTTCTTGTTTTAGATCATTTCCACATCTTTGGGAGCTCACCAGCATTCTGAATATGATTATGCAACATGAATCTCAAGAGCTGAAACGCTGGAGTATATGCTGTCAACACCTGGGGCAGAAAGGAGGACAGTTTAGGTGACATAGTTCAGGCCTCCTCTGCTGAGTTTTCCATGGGGGCTAAAGGATTGGTTCCAAAGCCTTCTACCTTGTCAGATATTCAGGGGAGTTAGTTTTTGCCAACATATTCTCTTGGTTTTACAAACACGAAGAATGTTAACTTCTAAGAGCCAAAATAATTCAGCTTTAATCAGGACCTCCAGGCAATTTCCTAAATGCATGACTTATCCTCCTGACTTGCACACACAGCCTTACTCATGCAAGCAGTTCAATTGAAAGTAATGATATATCCTCAGTGGGAAAAACCAAGTTGGCAAGATTGGGTCTGGAAGAGATAGCTTGCTAGTACTGTGGACTTGATTTGAAAGTTCTTCAGAATACTATATTATTAACGTTATCACTTGGAATAGTTATAAATGTTTATAAAATATCTAATTTATCATTTGAAACAATTATAAATAACTTCTATAAAATATGGTATGCAAATAGGTTTTAGAGTTATGAAATAAGTTGGTATGGATCTTCTCTTTATATTAACATTTCTGTTTAAGAATTATCAATACCTAATCAGAAGTGGAACTACAGATGAAGCCACCACCAGGAGCAATTAAACGCAAGCTTTTGCTTTTCAAGCTCGCAAGTGCATATTAGAGCTTCAATTATAGCAGAGGTTATAACAGAATTGAGGTTTTACATATGCATGCCATTTTGAGACTTAGAAATCACCATCAGTCCATCCAGTCCATCCAGTGGTCAAAGCACTCTGAAAAGCTCTGGATGATCCAAGATTTATCGCCACTGGGTGGGTGACGTTGTGGCACCAGCTGACAGCACTTCTCAGATCAGGCATAAAAATGCAGCCTGGCAGTCTAAGGCTGCCAAGCACCCAGAGGTAGAAAGCAGCAGGCATCACTCTGGCTAAAATTTTGGTTTCAGTGTGTTGGGTCTTCATGCCCTCTTCCACCCTACAGTATGTGGGACTGCTTAATCTACCAGTGGGGCAACCAAAGTTCAGTAGAAAATCAAGAGCTCTCCACAGATAACTCTCCTTCCACAATATTTGCCCACCAAACTCGAAGAGTGCCAAAGTAATCAAAATGACTGTTCGTATGCTTAGCTAGGCACGTGTCTTATTTTATTGAGCTAATTTAATTTTCTAAATCACTTTGGGGCATAAGCTGGTATAAATGCAAGAAATTCATATAATGAAACTAGAATTTTCTGCCTAGGAAAAATGCCAAGATTCATAACCATTCCCCCAGCTAAATTCTACTTTGCCTGATTTTCTGAATTAAGTGGTGGTAATTATGTGCCTAATATGCATTCCTAGTTAACATGCTTGTCTCTATAAATTCAGTAATTGCTTATTCAAACAAGGCAACAGGCATGTAACACATAATTGGCATGCACAATTACCTCATTTGCATCAGCAGTCACTGTAGTTTCATGTCACACTGATTATGCATGAAATCATGAGTGTATTTTGGAAGACATTTGAGACCCAAATGCAAAACAGAGACACAACATAACTTTCTAAATCAATAATCTTTTCCTCTCACCTTTGAAAATATTTTCCTTCCATGGCACTATTCCTTATTTTTGTGCCTTTACTTGTGTTTGTTTATTTAATTTTTCTTTCTGTAGCTCACTGTCCTGTAATCAGGTCTGTAGAAGATTGTGAACAGCTAGTCCCATGAGAGGGACAGAGCTCCTGTGTCCCCCTGTGTCAGCTAAATGGTGCTTATGTTCTTCCATGTGTGTTCGCAGAGGCCTAACATTTCCAATAAGCAAAGGCTGAAGCATTTTCATCCAGGCATGGCTACCTTCTGAAAAGGAAAGTTTTCTCTGAACATAGTTGATATTTATTCATGGCTGTGTATTTGGCCCTCCCAGTTATTGACATCCTTATTGCTATTTTTGATTAAGCCTCATTTAAATACGTTGTTGCAATTATGATTTAATTTTTCATTTAATGAAATGGTGTCTTTGGAGAAATTACCATTTTCACTTCTGAAAGCTTTAGAGTTGGAAATTTAAATACTTTAATAATTTCAATAGATATAAGTTTAAATAATGTTTTGCATATAAATTTTGTTTGCTAACTGAATAAATATATTAAAAAAAAATAAAAAGACTGAACCCCTTGATGGAAGATGTGCTCCATTTTTCACTGTGAAATGTAATACAGGGGGAAAGTAGAGCACTGAAGTAATTTAACAAGGTGAAACACAGGTAACTGTAGCCTGGCTGGTGTCTAGGATGGGAGAGCTGGAGCTGAGTCAGCTTTTTCAATACCTGTGCCTGGCTGTATCACACTTCTCGGTTCAGCTCTGCATGAACTTAAATGTTCATTTCTAAAATGTAGCTGGTTTTCAACTTTTCAGTTGTTCAGGCATTCAGAGCCATTTTTCCCACTCAGTATTCCCCAGAATATACCCATTTGAGATCCATGAAGCTGCTAATCATTAGTTCAACAGCATCTTACCTTAACTAGTGATGGAAGAGTATTATAAACTTAAGTAGATGCTATTTTCTCTAAAGAAGTGGAACACTTTATCCCCTCGCAGTTCATCCCCATTCTCATACTTGAGATATGTCTTCAAATGGCTGTGTCCTGCTGCAGAAGAGGCCGAGCTGGAGCTCTCGCCCTCCCAGAGCTGCTCCTGGCCCCACCAGGGATGGGGTCCTGAGGAGCATTGGGCAGAGGCTGATACCAGTGGACAGTGCTGCCTCCCTGGAACCTCCCCGAGAGACTGGGACTGGCACAACCAGTAAGTCAGGACACTTGTCAATTAATGCTTAGCTTCTGGTTAAATCTTGGGAAAAAATGTCAGATTTGGGTTCAATCTGTGATGCTTAAGGTATGGAGTCAATCATCTGAAGGCACCCCTGTGCAGACAGAAACTCCACCTGCTATGTGAGTTCTCTCGTTTTCTGTGTGTGTATAATTTAATACAAAGTAAACCAACCCCAGCAGGTGGGAGTGAGCATGGAAGCAGACTGACTGCTGTGTTAGTCTTCCAGGACAGTAGAAGGTATTAATTATGCAATATTTTGAGGGGTGCACTTTTTAAAGTAGTAAACTTCTTAAAAGACGTAACTTTAAAAATCTGATTTCATTGGATCTAGACATATGAATGATAAGTGTCTGATTCATCCCACTGTGAAATGATAATATATATATATATATTCATACATATGTATAGCAATAATTGTTATGGAATAGGAATATGCATGTATGTATATGTTTATATAGAACTTATACATACAGATGCATGTGTGCATGCACACACATATGCGCACACATACACACATGCTCAAGAGCACAAAACCACCAGGAAAGCATTAAAGGTCTTTGCAGTTAGAGTGATAAACAATGCACTTTCTTTCCTTCTTGCCTGTGACAGAGCTGCAGGGTGCAATGTGGAAGCTGCCTGCTACAGGGTAGCAGCTTTGGCATATTTTATTTCCCACAGTGATTAATTTTTAGAAAGCAATTTATTCTGTCAGCAGCTGACTTTCATACTGCTCTGTGCTGAAGGTGTACAGCACCAAACAGGTGATTGCCCACAAAAATGGAGCTTCCTACTGCCATACACAGGAGGTCAGGATGGATTGCAGTTGCTGGAAGTGTAATGTGTGGTGTCTTCCAGCTAATTATGACAGCAAATTCTAGTCATAGGTTTTAGGAAGCTGGCTAAAAACCTCAGCATGAGTTCACCTATCACCTCAAACAGAAAAGCTAATTAACAGTGGATTATGTATTTACCAACATGGGAGTCACATTTTCATTATATGATCTTCAGGGGTATGCATGGCCAGAGGAATCAGATGCAGCTGCATGTTCATACTGAATGGCTGTAGTCCCTGTCTAGAGACACTGTCAGGGCTGTAAATTCCTGTATTTAATCCCATTAAATGATCTTTAATGCTCAATTTTCTTCTGTGTTTAGTTAACTTCCAAACTGAGTAATGGTTTGGTGACCAAGTGAGCTTGGTCTGCAACTGAATGGAGAGAAAACAAGAAAAATTACCTACTCAGGAAAAAAAAAAAAAAGAAAAAGAAGGAAAGAATAATCTCAATAGCATTAGAGGGTTACTTCATAAATGTGAGCAATGTAGAAAGATATGACTTAAAAGGAAGAGCAATGAAAAAAAATCCAGATATAAAGACATGTTCTTCTTGCTGCTCTAACTGCTATTACGGAGCACCTTTGAACCATTTAAAATGAATTTTAGCTGGTTTTACCAACCACACCCATTTAAGCAAAAACTTTTTAACTGAAAAATTCAAGGCTATGTATCTGTCACTTCAGTGTCTGGGAAAGTCAAGTTCCTGTTCTTTGATTTCAGGCCTAAAAGCCAGAGTTCTTCATTTTATATGCCTTATGCATTTAGAGAATATGTATTGTTTATCCTCGTTGATTCTCACTTGGCTCCATCTGGGCACCCAGGTACTCTGGCAGTACAATCTGTCTCAGAGTCTGGAATATATAATTCTAGTGCTAAAAGTGGTGCAGTTGGTTTTGGGGCTGCTGATCATGTGCATGCTCTGTCTCTGTATACAGGTGTCAGCTGGGGCACTGGTCACAATGTGATCCATATCCAGAAGCTGCTGATGTGGAAGGCAGTGAAATGTGAGGTGATTTCACTGTGCAGAGGAAAAGGGCTGCTGCTGACACCCTGGCATTTTCTTTTCTGATGAGCCATGTCAAGAACCTCCAGCGGAAAAAACAAAAGAAAGCTTAAATTCTCACACCCTGTCCCTATCTTCATGTGTTCAGGTCACCTGGAACCCACCTTTGCTCATGTTTATTACTGCAGAGAGACAGGTACATGTGGAAGAGCAAATCTAAAACTCAAGAAATAGACTGGGCAGAAACACAGACCAAAGCCAGATGATACCATTGGGTTGTCCTTCATCTTGTGCTGACTGCAAGGGTCAAATAACTTTATTCTGTGTTTGCAATCAAAAAACTTCCTTGTCCCTGACATAATGTGGAAAGATGTCTGTGCAGTTTGGGATGCCTTAAAACATCCAATTTTTAACACATAGGGGTTGCAATTTCTTGGGATAAATTATAAAAAGTGGTCATTTTGCATCTTTCTTTTGTGAATATTAGCAAATTTTACTCTTGATATCTTAGTTTAGACCAAACCTGGCTGGCTTGTGAACCAAATTTACAGTTATCATTTATTAGAACCCCCTTGAGACCCATCAGAGTCCAAACCTGTTTCCCTTTAGCTTGCCAGATGCTGGAGGCTTGCCTGACTATTGCTCATCATTGGCAGACATGATTTCTCTCGACCCTTGCCATGACAGCTCTCACACCAGCCTGCTGCTATATAAGAACCTCTGCTCCTCCTTGGACAGCCTCAAGCAACACTTCAGAGAGCTGAGCATTTGCTGGGGCTGCCTGAAAAGTACTGGCTGTTAGTCAGATCAAAATCACCCTGCGTTAAATGCAGGTTTAGTTGAAGTCAAAATATGTCTGTTCTGGAGGGTATGTTCAAAATAGCTGATGCTTACAAAATAATTGTGAGAAGTGAAGAAAATCAAGAATACAATCTTCCCAGAGCAAGCACAAAACTTAGAGGCTTTGTTTCTCTCTCTTCAGGTGCCATACGGTAGGTGCCTGCCCAAGAAAGCATCTCTGCTCCTTGCTTGCTGCTCATTGCAGATAACAATCTTCAGAGCAAACTCTTTCCTCATAAAAATAATGAACTTTTACGGCTAATCTATAGCTCTTCTCAGGGTCCTCCATAGTTTTTGCATGATTCAGTTCCCCTTCCCAAAGCTCATACTCTAGCAAAACCCACTAGTGTTCAAAGTCCTGGAAAATAAGGACTGTTGCTGTCTGTAGCAAACTCTGCTTGTGCAGTGCAGGTGCTAGCTGCACGAAGGGATCTCTTTGTAATCCCTTGACTCAGTGAGGGACACAAATCCACCACTGTGACCAGGGTGTGTTTTCATCCTGGAACCAACATCAGCATAAAGAGATTCTGTTCCCTGCATGTTTCCCCTTCATGGTCCCCTGCTCTTGTATTCTGATTCCTGCACTGCCCTGTAACTGAACTAAATTCTTTGTTGAATTTAATCTTAATTTAAATTAACTCAATACCTGACTTCAAGGTCAAGGGAACGCTGTTCGAAATATCTTTGATATTATCAGATTTTGTGCAAGATTTAAATGCAAGAGCACTAAAATATATTCAACCAATGACTGCAGCCTGGAATATTTTTAGGACAGTGTCAACAGCAATGGTGGAATGTGGTAGTTTTCAGGAGTAGCACATTCAGTTTGTTCATGAGAGATTTAATCTTTTATGAAAATTAAAATGAACTGTTCAGTGCATCAGAAGTCCACAGGGCTCAGTTCCAAGTACCAGCACTGCAGATCTTTCTGTGACTGAATTTAGGATGCTAGAGGCGAAAAATGCTGATTCTTAGTCAAACTCCAAGTGGAAAAAGAAATGTAGTGATGTGAGAAAGCAAATAAAAATTATCAAAAGAGAAAGTACCAACAGAGATAGGCTCCACTTCTGAAAATAAAATCCTCTGTTCCTGGAAGTCCTTGCTCAGGGGTTTCAGAAGAATGTAACTGTTAGTACGCTGTAATTTTTTGACAGTTTAGTCTTGTGAAGAGTTAATCTTATCTAAAAAATTATAAAAGTCAATGTAATAAACTGCCTGATGAATGAAATGAATGTGGTACCTACATCTTTCAAAACCAATTCCTGAGACAAGGATAGAAATGCTTTGCAAAGATAAGAATCTGCAGTCATCTCAGTACATCATGAGATTACTTACTGCTCAGTCTAACATTATTTCACACTGATCAGTTTATTCTCTTCTTTTAAATGTGTTTGGTTCCAGATACCACAAAAGTTTGTATTTCATATCAGTAATGGGTAAAATCTAGTGGGGTTTAGATTTTTCAGGGTAAGTCAGTGCATGTTCCAACTGGAACCCACTTTCTTGAAATGAACTGCTAGCTGGAGGGTTATAAGCACTGGTTTTGCTATCGCTGTGGCTTGCACCATTGCAGCCATAGAAGATGCCACAGGAACAATCTGTCACCTGGCCTTTTCTAGTGGAAAGCCCAAATGACTGTAAACAACAAAACTGATCCATTTCATTAATCTAATTTGACTCAGAATGTCAAACCTGGCACTCAACAGCAGAAAAATCCAACAACTGCATTTTGTCATAACAACTGCATGGAAAAAAATAATTCTTAATGTTTTTATCTTAGTTTCAGTATCTCCTATACAATTTTGTGTGCAGATGCTTCTCCGGAAGAGCTCTTAAGCTGAATCTTTATCTCCTCTCCATCAATGTCTGCAGCAGTGGAGAGAGGAGGGGGAGGGAAGCTGTCTGGAAATTCCAGAGTGCTTTTCATGGAGTTTCCCAACCATCTGGGACTCCCCAGTGTGCACAGGAGCTTGCAGCACCTTAGAAGAACACAAGCATGAAATCAGCACCTGGCCAATGATAGTTTTGTGGCTGTCTTCATGCCCTAGTGATGATCTGCATATTGAAGGCAAAACCCTCTTGGCTGTCAGCCTGCTTTCCTCGCAGTTTCATCCCTCACACAGCACCCTTGGGGATGGATGAGTGTCTATTCTCTACAAACACAGAAGCAAGTCAAGATCAAATCTTATTCTTTCCCTTGCTAACATCTTCACTTCCATTGAAATCAAGTTTCACATGAGCTTGCTAAATAAGAACCGAATCCCGTTACGGGCTCCAGAAACTGAAATGGTGACACTGATAGTTATGAATCTCTGCAATAAATAGGTCAATGCACAGTTTCCTTGTGTGTGGGACATAAAAGATTCAGAAACAATGCTGTTTCTCTCACGACTTGAAAGGCAGGCCACAACTTCGGTAGTGAATCCTCAGCCAGTGAGTAACTTATGGGAGAGGCTATGATCCTGTCTCGAAATGGTAATTTAACCCCCAGGTCTTCTCCACTCATTCTGCGATTTCTAAGATGTGTTTCGCCACTTTGCCTTGCACATTTGGAACGTGCATGCGCAATACATGGGTGTATTCCAAAGCAGTTCAAACTCTGAAAGATTAAATAATGCCCTGATGTATTCCTGGTGTGGTCCTCTGCCTGCTGAATGCAGCAGGTGAGGACTCGGGGACAAATGAGATACATGGGATGAAATAGCTTTTTGGTGGCAGAAGGAAAGATTACTGGGTTTGCATTGGCTGCATTACTTGCACTTCCTTTTTAGCAGTGAAAACGCTGGTAGCTAGTTTGAGGAGTTTGAGGATGCTTATTTTCTCCTCTTTTTTTTTTTTTTTCTTTTTTTTTTTTAATGTAGGGAAGGTACATGAAGAGAAGGATATACACACTTTAGTAAAACTCACTTTAGTAAAACCTGTTTTCTTCCAGTTTGCAAATTAATATTGCGGGAATTTAGGTTTCCTCATCTCTCATGTATTCTGCCATAATTTCCTACCTATTATTGCTTACATATTCTTTAATAAGTCAGACCTTTATCCCATATATATGTGTTCACTGTCGATTCAGGTTTCATTCCTCTCAGCTTCTTTACCATTTTAGGAAATAGGTATACAAGTTCTTTGGCTGCAATGCAAGATTGTTCCAGGATGACATGAGCTCTGCCCTCTACCAGGAAAGGTCTAGGGAAACTGTGTTGGATATTTTGCAAAGGAATGTGCCCGACAGTTGGAAATTTCAAACACCTGTCAAAATATTCAATGATGGGAGATGGAAGAAGCAGACTTCTTTGAAGAAGAGTAACTGGAAGTCACAGAAATTATTTTTAGCCTCTAATCTTTCCTACATTGCAGCACTGTAATACAGTAATCACGTAATTACAAAGTCTTGTTAATTATTATTATTAATTTATATTATCAGAATCTTGATTGTACATAATCTTAAGGATTATGTAATCAAAAGACCACCACAAATGCACTTGTACATAGCTACTCTCCTATACATCTTCTATAGGTTGTTTTATAGAACATATGGTAAAATTTGCTTTGCCACCTTTTCAGTTTATATGTGGGAGCAGGGTAGCAGTTGACTTGCAATTGAAGGGCCCCACGTGTGATGTTAACGTAAGTATATGGGAAAAGAGAAAGGGAGTAGAAGTGTAAGCAACTGTTAAGTTTCCATTTGATGCAAAATACTCCAAAAAATGAGGATGTCCCAAAAAGAGAAATGGTTTCAGCTGCATCCCTGAACTTAGAATTCTAGTATTCTCTTCCCCAGAAAATAAAAGCATAATACTAAGAACAAAAATGTAGTACTTATTGCAAGTGCATTTAAGGATACATATGGCAAGGATGAAGTCTAACAGTGGAATGTTAAAAAAAAATCAAACATGCACTATTGAATTGTTGCAGACTATCCATTAAAAGCGTTTTCTTTTGTTTATAATAATTCAGTACTTTATACTTGAACTATTCATTCTTAAATTTTTGTAATGTAAGATACTTTCTTGTGTCTGATTTTTTTAAAAAAAAGATGCTTAACTTCAGCCACAATATTTTTTTTTCTTTGAAAGTTCAGACTTGACATTGTGAAACATTTCTTTACCAAGAGGGTGGTCAAACACTGGAACAGACTTTCTACAGAGGTGGTCAATGCCCAAAGCCTGACCGTGTTTAAGAGGCATTTGGACAATGACCTTAATAACAAGCTTTAACTTTTGGCCAGCCCTGAATGGGTCAGGCAGTTGGACTAGATGATTCCCTTCCCTTCCCTTCCCTTCCCTTCCCTTCCCTTCCCTTCCCTTCCCTTCTCCTCTCTTTTTAACTACTAAGGCATTTTTTTGCTGACATTGAAATATTCCTGCCGACACATTGTTTTGCGATGGCCAAGCATGCTTATTCTTTTAGGTAAGAACTTGAAATTTATATGGGAGTTGTTAACGTCATTAACAGAACTTATCAAAGTGAAGAACTTCTATCGTGTAGACAAATGCCCTGCACAGCACGGTATCCTCATCAGGACACCCTCCTCTTTATTTCTGTGTCACCCAGATTTCAAGCAGAGTCCTGCAAATAAAAGACCCCATGACCCAGGTGTGATCCATTCAAAAAAGCAGCTTCTTTCTGCTTTCTGGATTCCTCTCTGTGGTTCAGTTGTATGCAGCATGCAGACAAAAGAAGTTGGATAAAGGGTTTTATCCATCACTACTGTAATCAACTTTGGGATACTTCAACTTGCAGCTCTAATAATGACCTTCTGAAATAATTTTATGTGAGACAGCTTTACCTACTGATGCAGTACATGTGGAATCTGGTTTAATGGTACCCTTCCCTTGGCATAGCTATTGTCACCAGTGGCACCTGATTGCCAGGCAGGTATAGGACAGTCCTGAATGAGAATGGCACTGGTACAAACGACTGCAGGCCAGGCTTTTATACACTGCTCTCTGCAGTATTTTTGGTGAGTTCGGTTTTGGATGCTTGCTTATTGTGGCCACTACTAGCTGACAGGCAATGTCTGAGAATGAATGAAAGCTCAAAGTTTCCAGTAAGCTCAGAAAATAAGTACCGTTGGGCAGATTGTAATGTTATCATGCAAACAAGTATAAAGCAACAGGAAACTTTCAGTCCTCTTTAGCGATAAAACTCCATAGTGCGATCATTTTATTAAGCTTACTTGCATTTTAAACCTAGAAAAGCAATGTTCTTGCACACACACACAAGTTAATCATTGCTTCATCTAGAACAACCTCTACTTTCCAACTTCAGGGCAAATTCCTGTGACAAAGAGATCAGCCTGCCAATTTAAGACAGTCAGATTTTAGTTTGACTGTCCATACAAATTGCTTGGATCTAACTGTTGCAGATCCATTCAGAGAAAGAAATATGTTTGTTGACTTTTAGACACTGAATATGCCCACATTGCCAGTCCAGGATTTATGGGATAAAATCGACTGGGGTTTTGTATGTAAGAAGTCAGATCTCTTGATTATAATCTGATATTAAAATCTATGACTAGGTCCCACTTTGTGCAATTTGTTCCTCTTTCTTATCCATACTGATTAAAATTTCAGGTTCCGGAGCATGCCTTCTCTGATCATGTCAGGTTCTGTTTCTTGTGAACTGACATGTGATGTTTCTCTTTCTTTCCTCTTTCAACCACTGCCTACCATCTCTTATTTCATGCTTATTGGTGTTGGCTGTGTCAGCATTCCTAGACCTACCAAAAGTATAGTATCAGTTGCCAAACTGCAACTTGCTCACTATGGAGCACACACCGTTTGAAGATATATTTTCAGAAATAGTGTTATTTGATATTTGCTCTAATCCTGCTGCCTCATAACTTCATTTATGAAGTCAGGAAGTCCCACTGAGAAAAGGCTGTCACTCCCTAGTTACCATTTCATTACCCATGAACTTGTAGACCTTTATCAATTCTCCACTCACTCATCTTTTCTCCAAGATGCAAAGCACTATCTTTCAATATTTTCCTCTTACGAACATTGCTTCCTGTCCCTGCCTCTGGTTTAATTTGCAGCTCTTCTCTCTGTTTTTTAACTCTACCACATCCTTGGGAAAGGGGGGATCGGGAGGTACCAGAACTCCAATACTTCAGATGTGTATGTGCAAAGTGATGTGACATTTCCTGTGTTTTCACATCACAGAACAGGTGAGGTTAGAAGGCATCTCTCAAAATCATTTAGTCCAATGCTCCTGCTCAAGCAGGGTCAAATAGAGTCAGTTTTGGGGTTTGAATATCTCCACAGAAGGAGACACAGCAGCTTCCCTGGGCAACCTGTGCTAGTGCTCAGCACCCTCACAGTAAAAAGTGGTTTCCTGTGTTCAGATTGAATTTCACCATTCTAAATTTCTGCCCATTGCCTCCTGTCCTGTCAGCGGGAACCACTGAGAAGAGTCTGGCTCCGTCATCTTTACTCTTTTCAGCTATCTACACACATGGATGAGATCCTTCTGAACACTCTTCAGGCTGTCAGCCTCTCGCTGTATGAAAGGTGCTCTGGTCTTTTAATTATATTTATGGCCCTTTTCTGGTCTCACTTTACATCTTTCCTGTACTGGGGAGTCCAGCAGTGGACCCAACACTGCACATGTGTCTCACCAGGTCTGAGTAAAGAAGACTCACCTTCCTCGACTTGCTGGAAACACTTTGCCTAATGCAGCCCAGGAGGCTGTTGGCATTCTTTGCTGCTACAGTACATTGCAGGCTCATGTTCCTCTTGTACATTGGGACATCCAGGTCCCTTTCTGCAGAGCTGCTCTGCAGCCAGTCAAGCCTCAGCTTGTATGGGAGCCCAGTGTTATACCTCCCCAGTCACAGGACTTTGCAATTCCTCTTGCTGAGTTTCATGAGGTTCCTCTCTGCCCAACTCTCCAGCCTCTTGAGGTCCCTCTGAATGGCTGCACAGCCATCTTGTATATCAGCTGCTCCTCCCAATTTTTTATCCTCTGCAAATTTGCTAAGAGTACAGTGCGTCCGATCATCTAGGTCATTAATGAAGATGTTAATCTGTATTAGCCACAGTACCAACCCCATGGGTACTCCGCTGGTTGCCAGCCTCCAGCTGGACTTCACATCATAAATCACAACACTCTGGGCCTGGTAGTCCACCAGTTTTCAACTCACCTCAACTCTTACGTAACCTGTACTCCATCAACTTGTCCATGAGGGTATTGTGGGAGACAACGTCAAAGTAAACAGTACCCACTGCTTTCCCCCCATCCACCAAGACAGTCACCTTGTTGTAACACTATCAGGTTGACTGAGCATGATTTCATGTATTTGGAAATGGTTTCCAGGTTTAGCTGCTCCATCACCTTCCCAGAGATTGAGGTGAGACTGATCACACCCGATCCTCCTTCTTTTCCTTTTTGAAGATAGGAGTGATAGGAGTTTGCTTTCTTCTATTTCTCAGCAGTATTTCCCATCTGCCAGCTCTGTCAGTACCCATAGAAGCATCCTGTGAAGACCAATGGATTTATGTACGTCCAGTTCGCTGAAGTGCATACTAACCTGGTCCTTCCCTGCTAAAGGGTGAATTTTCTTTGCTCCAGACTTTCCTTCTGGTGTCAGGGCCCTGGGATTCCTGAAAGTTGGTCTTGCTAGTAAAGACTGA